>NC_089846.1:54897159-56114659 GCF_035609145.1 Eleutherodactylus coqui | reverse complement strand
GGCGTCCAAGGACCGCCACTGACCCCAATGCATCAGATGCTCACTGGAGTACCCCGGAAGATTACAGACCCCAGATCCCTGATTTTATTGGGAACCCAGGGATTCAATTTGACACGGAAGGGCTCAGAGGGAAGGACTTCTTCAAGTTTTTTTTTTCTGAAGAGTTCATTGCCCATATTGTTACCCAGACGAATTTGTACGCCCAGAATTTTATAGAAGAAAATCCCACCTCCAGCTATGCCAGACCCGATAAGTGGACCCCTGTGGATGCACCAGAGATAAAAAAATTTGGGGGGCTTATACTAACCATGGGGCTAATAAAGAAGCCAACAATCAGGGCGTACTGGTCTACCGATATTTTGTACCACACCCCAATGTTCCGCATGGCGATGTCGAGGACGCGCTTTGAGTGTATTTTAAAATTTCTGCACTACAATGACAACCAGCTGTGCCCCCCCAGCGATCACCCCAATTACGATCGGTTGTATAAGATCAGGCCCGTAATAGACCATTTTAACGCCAAGTTTGCCCAGGCGTATGCCCCACAGATAAACATTGCAGTAGACGAGTCCCTGGTACACTTCAAGGGGAGGCTAAAATTCCGCCAGT
This sequence comes from Eleutherodactylus coqui, assembly GCF_035609145.1. NCBI lineage: Eukaryota > Metazoa > Chordata > Amphibia > Anura > Eleutherodactylidae > Eleutherodactylus > Eleutherodactylus coqui. Next base: position 56,114,050 of record NC_089846.1, on the reverse strand, counting down.
ACCTGCCCAGTAAGCGGGCACGGTATGGTGTGAAGTTGTACAAGCTGTGCGAAAGTACATCAGGGTACACCCACAAGTTCTGTATTTACGAGGGGAAGGACACTAAAATTGAGCCCCCAGAATGCCCCCCCGTGCTGGGAGTAACAGGGAAAATAGTGTGGGAACTGGTGCACCCACTATTAGACCAGGGTTACCATCTGTACCTGGATAACTTTTATACCAGTGTCCCCCTGTTTCAGTGCCTCGCTTCCAGAGGAACAGTGGCATGTGGCACTGTTCGGAAAAATCAAAAAAGCCTCCCTAAGACGCTGCTTGGGCAACTGCTCAGAAGGGGTGAGAGCCGGGCCCAATGCAGCGACAATGTATTGTGCGTTAAATATAAGGACAAGAGGGATGTCCTTATGTTGACGACAATACACGGCCACAGCAGTACCCCCTGCCCAGTACGAGGTACCAGTGCAGAGACCCCCAAACCAGACTGCGTCCTCGACTATAATAAGTACATGGGAGGGGTCGATCTATCAGACCAGGTACTGGAGCCCTATAGAGCCATGCGGAAAACACGGGTGTGGTACAAAAAACTGGCCGTGCACCTCGTACAGATGGCACTGTATAATGCCTACGTGCTGTTCCGAGGTGCAGGCCACAGGGGGACATTCCTTGAATTTCAAGAGGAAGTTATCAAGGACCTAATATTTGGGGACCAGGAGGTGGGGGAGAGGCCCAGTACTTCTGGAAGCGAGGCCACAAGAATTGTACCAGGGCAGCATTTTCTCAGTGAAATTCCCTCCACTGCGACGAAGGGAAGGACCCAAAAGAGGTGCAGAGTGTGCTACAAACAGGGGATAAGAAAAGACACCAGATACCAGTGTGAAACGTGCCCCACACAACCAGGCCTCTGTATAAATGAGTGTTTTAAGATCTACCACATGTCCCTGAAATTTTAATTTTTTTAAGTCCTTCCCTTCTGAGCCCTGCACCCTAAAAACAGTTTAGCTTCACATATGGGGCATTTCCCTGTTGGGTAACATCATGGGTTATGTTTTCTCCTTCTGCCCCTGGTAAAAAATAAAAATCTGGGCCTAAACTGAGCATTATTGGAAAAATGTGAATTTTTCGTTCTCAACTCAAATTGTTAAAAAAAATTCCTCAAATACCTGTGGGTTCAAACCGCTTACTACACCCCTTAAAAAATTCCCTGAGGGGTGTAGTTTCCAAAATGGGGTCAGTTGTTGGGGGTCTCAAATGCACTGGTACCTCAGGGGCACTGTAAACACTACACGGTGTCTGAAAATTATTCCAGCAAAATCTGCATTCAAAAAAAGCGCTCCTTTCTTTCTGAGCCCTGCCATGTGCCCAAACAACAGTTTACATCCACATATGGGGCATTTCCGTGCTCGAGAGTAATTGGGTAATGCATTATGGACTATGTTTTCTCCTTCTGCCCCTGGTGAAAAATGAAAATCTGGGCCTAAAGCTGAACATTATTGGAAAAATGTGAATTTTTCGTTCTCAACTCAAATTGTTAAAAAAATTCCTCAAATACCTGTGGGTTCAAACCGCTCACTACACCCCTTAAAAATTCCCTGAGGGGTGTAGTTTTCAAAATGGGGTCAGTTGTTGGGGGTTTCAAATGCACTGGTACCTCAGGGGCACTGCAAACACTACATGGTGTCTGAAAATTATTCCAGCAAAATCTGCATTCAAAAAGCCAAGAAGCGCTCCTATCCTTCTGAGTCCTGCCATGTGCCCATACAACAGGCTACGTCCACATACGGGGCATTTCCGTGTTCGAGAGCAACTGGGTAACGCATCATGGGGTACGTTTTTCCTTCTGCCACTGGTGAAAAATGAAAATCTGGGCCTAAAGCTAAACATTATGTGAAAAATTGGATTTTTTCGTATTGAACTCAAACTGTTAAAAAAAATTCCTCAAACATCTGTGGGTTCAAACCGCTCACTACACCCCTTAATAAATTCCCTGAGGGGTGTAGTTTCCAAAATGGGGTCAGTTATTGGGGGTTTCAAATGTACTGCTACCTCAGGTGCACTGCAAACACTACATGGGGTCTGAAAATTATTCCTGCCAAATCTGCATTCAAAAAGACAAGAAGCGCTCCTTTCCTTCTGAGACCTGCCATGTGCCCATACAACAGGCTACGTCCACATATGGGGCATTTCTAAAAACTGCGGAATCTGGGTAATACATTCCAAGTTTTGTTTCTTTGCTAACTCCTACTGTTTTATATAAAAAAAAGGTTTTATATTGAAAATCAGTAGAAAAAAGGAACTGTTCTAATTTTTGATGCACTTTCCTTTAATTCCTGTAAAACATCTAAAGGGTTAATAAACTTTCTAAATGCCATTTTAAATACTTTGAAGGGTGCTGATTTTAAAATGGGGCAATTCATGGGGGATTCTGATATACAGGCTCGGCAAAACTATGTCTGAACTGCATTGGTCCTTAAAAAATTTAGATTTTGAAATTTGCTAGTAAATGTGAAAAATTACTGCTAAATTTATATACTTTGTGGAGTCTGCAAAAAGTAAAATAACACTTAAAAAATGATTGCTGTGTAAAGTAGGCCTATGGGAAATGTTAATTAATAACTATGTTGTGGTGTTTGACTTTCTATCTTACAAAGAAAACAATTCAAAGTTTGAAAATTGTGAATTTTTCCAAATTTTCAGTAAATTTTTCCTAATAAGGACAAAATTTATTGATGAAATTTTTACACTAACCTAAAGTACAATATGTCACGAAAAAACAATCTCAGAATCACCTTGATAAGTAAAAGCATTCAAAAGTTATTAGCACAGAAAGTGACAGGTGTCAGATTTGAAAAATAAGGCTTGGTCCTTAAGCTCAAAATAGGCCATGTCATTAAGGGGTTAAATAATACCATTGCAAAATACAACTTTACCCGCAAAAAACAAGCCCTCATACAGCGACGTCGATGAATAAATAAAGAAGTTATGATTTTTTAAAAGGGGGGAGAAAAAACGAAAATGGAAAAAAAGGGCCGCGTGTTTAACCCGTTAATGACACGGCCCCTCTTTTTTTTTCATTTTCGTTTTTTTCTCCTCCCTTTTAAAAAATCATAACTCCTTTATTTATCCATCGACCTCGCTGTATGAGGGCTTGTGTTTTGCGGGATGAGTTGTATTTTTCAATGGTGCTATTTACTGTACCGTATAATGTACTGAAAAATGTTTAAAAATTCTAAGTGGAGAAAAATGAAAAACAACATTCCGCCATCTTTCGGTGCGTCTTGCTTCTACGGCGCACAAACTAACAAAAATGACCTGATAACTTTATTATTAGTATGATTACTACGATACCAAACTTGTATAGTTTTTTCTTTGCTGTACTACTATTATTATTTTTCAAAGAGATTTAATTTTTTTACATTATTTTCCGCCGCCATCTTCTGCGCGCAATAACTTTTTAATTTTTTCGCCAATGTCGTTGTGCAAGGGCTCATTTTTTGTAAGACATGCTGTATTTTATGTTGGTACCATTTTGCAATACATATGACTTTTTGATCGCTTTTTATTGCATTTTTTGTGGCGTTCTTTAGTTTTTTTTTCGGAGGACTTCACCGTGCGGGGTAAATAATGCACTACTTTGATAGATCAGACTTTTACGGATGCGGCGATACCAAATGTGTATGTTTGTTTTATTATAGATATGGCAAAAGGGTGGTGATTAGAGATGAGCGAGCATACCCGCAACACACCGCTCACCCCCGCTAGCACCCGAATCTTTTCTCACGAGCGGGCAGGTACTAGCTAAGGACAATACTCGCTCGAGTATTTGTCCTTAGCGAGTATGCTCGCTCATCTCTAGTGGGGATTTAAACTTTTATTACTTTTTTTTTTTACAATTATTGAAACTTTATTGATCTAAGTTTTAGTTTTTTCCCTAGTCCTCCCAGGGGACTACAAAATGCAACGCTTTGATCGCTCCTGCAGTATGACATAATGCTGCAGCATTACATTATACTGTGATCTGACAGGCAGTCTATCAAGCCACCCCACAGGAATGGCTTGATAGGCAGTCTGCCTTTCAGAAGGCCCCCGGCTGCCGTGACACCTGCACGGCTCCCTGCGATCTCACGCAGGGGGGCTGTACGGGACCTCCGAACATCATTCAGGGGATTTAAATGCCGCTATCAGAATTGACACCGCATTTAATTAATAGTTGCGATCAGCCGCGTGGCTGATTGTGGCTATTGCCCGCGGGTGTCAGCTGTAATAAACAGCTAACACTCATGCTGTATGAAGAGAGGTCGCCCCGCGACCTCTCTTCATACATACCCCGACGCTGCAGGACGTAAATGTACGTTCTGGAGTGGGAAGGGGTTAATGGGTTAATTACAATAAACTGGGAAAGATAGGTTTCCTACCTTTTTAGCAGACACCTCTCTCTCTGGGTCTAAGCCAGGGGTGTCAAACTCATTTTCACGGAGGGCCACAACAGCATGATGGATGTCTTCAAAGGGCTGACTGTAATTGTAAGGCTGCCAGTCCATGGGCGATTGTTCATTGCGTTACCCGCGCAACTGCGGCGTCCACAAGAAGAGAATCATAGCGATTCACCAAAAAATAAAGCTATGTCACTGAAAAATAAAGTTATGATTTTTTTTAATGTGAGGATGGAAAAATGAAAAGACTTTGAAAGGATTGCAGCAGGAAGAGGTTAAACAGCTGTCTGTCTAGTTCTCGGAGTATGTTCCTAGCAATAATGACATTTACTCCACATTCCAGGTTTTACACAGCCTCTTAAAACAACTACCGCCTTCGAGCGTGACCAATAAATTCAGTATCCATTGTGATAACCCCCACTACAGGATTGGGCAATGATTAGTTTTTGCCAGTTTGAAACATGGAATCTATCACCCTTTGGAAATAAGGCTGGTAGAGCTAGCTCTACATGATGGTCACTTTTGGCCTAGTATATATTAAACAAATGACATATCATCCATTTAGAATCGGCTGGATGATGGGGTACTCCCCTGATAGTTAACCTTCATCTATGGTTGTCACCCTTATCTGGACCATAAGACCTCCCTCCCCTAAGGAGCCATGGCTTCTTGACCCTCGCTATGAACACCATGGGCACCTCTACTTGAATGGCAGTTTACCTCCCTCAGTCGCCCTGGGTGCCTGACAGCTTCTGGCCAGGTATCCAGGTTAATCATATCTCCAACACCTGTGAGGATCAGTGGCAGTGATCTGGTCTCCTCTAGAACAGCCACTCTCGGACGACGTCAATGTCTTCAGCTGTGCAATTTTCTCTCTCAACTCTCAGATAGTATCGCTCATGTCGTGGACAAAGTCCTGGAACATGATATTGGTGGAGGTGAACTCCATGTTGGGTTGAGGAGCTTGGTAGGATTGTTTGAGTCACATAGGTAATAAAGATGAAGTCTGCACTTACCTTGCTGTTATGCTAACAGGCATAATTCTTAATGCACTTATGGAATTGTCTTACTAGGAGTTGCTAGCCCAGGTCTTCTTCCAGGATTCACACTCTGCATCGTGGCTATCGAATGTTATTAATTACCATGGCTTATTATTAGATCTATGTTTTGTTCCTATAATTGGTTATCATTTGTTGATGGTGTTTTACATTTAAGTATATGTACTCATGTTTCTTATTTATGTGAACTTTTGCCTAAGTTTCCTATTTTTTCGTTACATTCTTCGGATCCCAATGATCTTGTGCATTGATCAACAAAATGATATTGTCATTCAGTATAATAACACAAATGCATTAAAGCCATCTATGTTTGCTTTTGCTTTGGATTTGTTATTTTTAGTTCTATTATAACATGATTTTTTTTTATTTTGCCACTACTAGTCCGATTGTGTGCTGGACCTTTAGGCCGGCTTCACACAAGCGTGACGGGCTCCGCCGCGTAATATTCCGCAGTGAAGCCCGTCACGGCACCCCCCAGAGACCCCATACTTACCAGCGGAAGATAGCGTGAAGACGCTTCCCCGCCCACCGCCGTCGCGTCATGTGACACGCCCACCACATCACATGACGCGGCCGGCCGTGTCACGTGACGCGCCGGCCGCGTCATATGACGCGCCGACCGCGTCATATGACGCGCGGCGGTAGGCGGGGAAGCGTTTTTTCACGCTATCTTCCGCTGGTTGCAGCGGGAGATAGCGTGAACGGACGGCTTCCATTGACTGCAATGGAAGCCGTCAGCGCGTACACCCGCGGCAAATAGAACATGCTGCGGGTGAGGACGGGAGATTTCACGGTGCGAAATTCCGCGGTGGAATTCCGCATCGTGAGCATTGAGCTATTAGGTTCAATAGAACCTAATAGCAGGGGGCAACGCAGCGGATTTTTGCCGCGAATTTACGCGGCGTAAATCCGTTCGTGGGAAGGAGGCCTTAGGCCCGATGTCCACTTGCACGCACGGATTCCATTTGCGGAATCCCGCAGCGGAATCCAGCCGTGCCCGCAGACATGGACAGGAAAATACATTTCCTTACCTGTCCAGATCCAGCGCAGGTTCCTTCATGCCAGACAGATATTCTTTCTTCAGGACGGCAGATGCATCCTGACGCTCCAGCAACATGCAGGACCCATGCGCAGTGCTTTTTTTAAAAAAATCTCCTGCTTTCCCATGGATCCACGGGACGTCCACAGCGACCGCTGCGAGTGTGCCGCGGATCGGACGGCTTCCATTAACTTCAATCCACAGAAAAATGGAGCATGCTGTGATTTCTCCCCGCTCGTGTGATCTGCATGCCAGGAAAAAATGACATCCGCATGCTTTAAATTGTTTTGCGAATGCTACTGCATCCCTATGGGTGGCCATGCTTTCATTTTTATTTGGCAAAGTTCTCTTGGTCTGCCTATGCAAGTTAGAGAGGATTCAGAGAGGGGTAGAAGTACAAATAACCAACTCAGACTCAGTAGTACTACCCTTCTCTGGCTCCTCTATAACTCACAGAGATACAGAAGCAATATAGTATTAATCAGAAGTTTGAATGGCTTAATACTGTATCCATGCTTTGTGGCAGTGAGCAAGCCGGCATTCACTCAGTTTTTCAACATGTGCTGTGTGATTGCGTCTTAAGGTTCCGTCACACATGCTAAAACAGTTTTTAGATGGAACCCCCAAATGGAACCATTCACTTTCATCAGTCATACAGAGACCACTTTGATCTCTAGCTCTGCAGGTTGGAATAGCACAGTTATATCCTACAACAATAGCCAAAATGAAGAGAATTTTGTCAAATGGAGACTAATTTGCTCTATAATATATTTTTAATGTGGTGTTAATCATTGGTGGATGGTGCCTGCTATTGCCACCCTCCTCCTCCTCAGGGACCTTGGCAGAGTTTGAGCTGGAATTAGTAGCCCTGGTGCAAGGAGGGAGGATGGAGCAGAGACATGACTGCTGGGCACATCACCCATTCACTTATGTGTTCTGGGTGGTGCTCGCATGTCCTTGGGCTCCTGCTTGATGCTTCTTTCCCATTCTCCTCCTCCTGCTGCAATATCTGTAAATGCAGAGAAGAGGAGGAAGGTGCACAGGCTTTCAGATACAGCAAGAAGGCCTAGATGAGTCGCCGCCCTGCTGGGCTGCCGCTCAGTTTAAAGGAAACACTGCTAATGTATTAGTTATTATGTTACTGCATGGGGAACTAAAACAATATCAGGTGTGCATTACTCTTTTTCTCCACAAGATGTCCTCGGTATACCTGAAAAAGCTCATTGTATTGATTTTACAGAATGGTCTCGTTATTTCACGTAAACTGCGGGGCTGCAGAGACTGGAATTTGGAGATCCAAAACATTTCTCCTTTTTTCAGTGTTTCAAAGCAATTGTATATAGAAAATTGTGATTTATAGGAACCACACTAATGGGATTTTTTCTATTCTTCTGACATAAGGTGAAATGCCATGCAATATTTTTTCTCTAATATTTCTATATTTGTTCATTTGACATTGCAAAGCCTTCATATTGGACCTAGGTCACATATCAGATCAATTAAGTATAGAACAAATTTAGGGTACAAAAGGAGAGGCGCATGCGCAAATACGCTCACCGCTGTGGAGCGTATTAGTGCATACACCAGTCAAAATTTTTTTTTTTTACCATTTAAATTTCGCAATATTGCACGCGGGTAAAAAAACCCCGGAAAGATAGGTCCAGCCCGATCTTTTCTCGTTTGTAATATTAACGCACGAGAATCACGCTGGTCAAAACAAAACCATTGAAATCAATAGTTTTGTTTTGTCACATTTTGCGGGGGTTATTTTCACACCCTCAAAACCTGACAAAATCACCATCGTCTTAGGTTATTTATAACATACCTAATACGGAATTCTTGGATCATCTCACATTATATACACTTCAATTTTAAGTGTTCTTGTTTTGGTCATATTGCTTTGCTATGCCGAGATAATATACCTGAGGCAAGTAGATTTTTAGGAAGGGCTTTCTTCTGAGGCCTCTTTCACACAAGCATGGTTTTAGCGCAGAATAGATGCGTGAAAAGAACCAGTGGTTTCCTATAGAAGCGTTCACATGAAGGAATTTTAGACGCCCAAAATACTCACATCTTCCAAAGATAGGACATGCGTGGCTACAAGTCCCGCATCTAAGTTCTGTGGTGCATGAAATTGTAGGACCTTACCTATCTTTGGTGCATGATGTGCAGGAGTTTCCATAGACTCCTATGGGAGCAGGAGTCTATGGAAACTCCTGTGCAGAAAAAGAAGATTACAAATCTCATTAGGAGGATTTCTGCAGACGGAAGGAATTCCCCGCTACTTACAGTGGGACATTTAAAACATACTGCCCAGAAGCATCTTTTAAATGTCCCGCTGTAAACTCCTGTTAGTCCCTGCTGGGATGACGGAAAGCCCCGAGGGTTCCCTTTATCCCCATGGGTATTAGCAGGAATTTACAGCGAGGCTTTTAAAATGTGCTTTTGGGCAGCACGTTTTAAATGTCCCACTATAACCAGCGGGGAATTCCTCCAGGACCACTACTGGGTGATTCCCGAGTAGCATGGGGCAGTAGGGGACTCCCTCCCCCTCTCTTTCCAAGGAATTTCCCTATAGTGGGGAGCGAGAGGGGAGTGGGGTTACAGGGTTTCCCCAAGAGCGTGAGGGGAGAGAGCGGGACTAAAAAGATCCACCTCTAGCCCTGCCCTCTCTTTATTTGCTATAGGGAATCCCTGTGAGAAGCCCTATAGTCCCGCCCCCTCTCTCTGCGCTATGGGGATATCCCTCAGGGATACCCATAGCAGTAAGAGAGAGCAGGCCTATGGGGGATTAACCCATAGCAGAGAGAGAGAGAAAGAGTGGTGCTATGGGTTAATCCCCTATAGCAGGGGGAGAGAAAAAGTGGGGCTATAGGTCAATTCCCCATAGCAGTGAGAGAGAGAGAGTGGGGCTATGTGTTAATCCCCCATAGCAGGGAGAGAGAGAGAGAGAGAGAGAGTGGGGCTGTGGGTTACTCCCCTATAGCAGGGAGAGAGAGAGAGTGGGGCTATGGGTCAATTCTCCATAGCAGGGAGAGAGGGGGGGGGCTGTGGGTTAAACCCCTACAGCAGGGAGAGAGAGGATGGGGCTATGGGTTAATCCCCCATAGCAGGGAGAGAGAGAGAGTGGGGCTATTGGGGATTAACCCATAGCAGGGAGAGAAAAAGCAGGCTATGGGTTAATCCCCCATAGTAGGGAGAGAGAGAGCAGGACTATGGGGGATTAACCCATAGCAGGGAGGGTCAGAGTGGGGCTATGGGATAATCCCCCATATCCCTGCTGTCTCTCTCCCTGCTATGGGGAAATCTCTCTGGGCTCCTGCACACTGGCGAGAGCATTATCGAACGTCAATTGCGTTCCGAGTTTGCCCTTATCATCCTTCTGAAACCCCCTGGATGCGAGGCGTTTTCACATGGAAACAGACGTTTGCCGGTATTCACTCAGCGGGGTTGATCCTGGTGCACACTGTGACGTCGGTGTGCAGCTGGGATCCTCCTCCCCCTCCCCTGATGTCATCTCTTTGGTTCCACGAAAGCAAGGGGGAGGAGGCGTCCAGCAGCACACTGACGTCACAGCGCGCACCTGGGAGCAGTGCTGCTAGGAGCGCCGAGCAGGGGGGCAGCGGCACTTCCTCGAGGAGGAGGGGGTAAGTATATGGGTCTCAAGGGGGTACTATTATTACTGGAGCTGCTGTGGGATGTCACTATTACTACTGGGGCCGCTGTGGGATGTCACTATTATTACTGGGGCCGATGTGAGATGTTACTATTACTACTGGGGGCCGCTTTGGGATGTCACTATTACTACTGAGGCCACTGTGGGGTGTCACTATTACTACTGAGGCCACTGTGGGGTGTCACTATTACTACTGGGGCCGCTGTGGGATGTCACTATTACTACTGGGGCCACTGTGGGATGTCACTATTACTACTGTGAGCCGCTGTGGGGTGTCACTATTACTACTGGGGATGATGTGGTATGTCACTATTACTACTGGGGGCTGATGTGGGATGTTACTATTACTATTGAGGCCACTGTGGGATGTTACTATTACTATTGAGGCCACTGTGGGATGTCACTATTACTACTGGGGCCGCTGTGAGATTTTACTATTACTACTAGGGGTCACTGTGGGATGTCACTAATACTACTGGGGCTGCTGTGGGATGTCACTATTACTACTAGGGGTCACTGTGGGATGTCACTAATACTACTGGGGCCACTGTGGGATGTCACTATTACTATGGGGACCGCTGTGGGATGTCATTAGTACCGCTGGGACTGCTGTGGGCAGTCACTATTACCGCCGGGGCATGTTTACATGTGGCGGAAATGGGCAGGGCTGTTTCAAAATATACAGCGTGCAAATTTTGACTGCATTTTGGATGCGGAAATGCTGCAGAATTTGACAAAGAAATTTCCCCTGAGGACATTCTGCAGTATTGCCGCATCCAAAAAGCAGGCAAAATCTGCAAGCTGTCTATTTTGAAACAGCCCTGTCCTTTTTAGAAGGATGGAGGTGAAATGATACGTCGTTATAAGCCCCGCCCCCGACGTGTTGGCACTTTATGATAAATAAGTGGGTTTTGGGTTGCAGTTTGGGCATTTGGTTTCTAAAAGGTTCGCCATCACTGGTATATGACCACTTTTAAGTAGAATCCTACACATGGTGTAAGTTCTGCACTGGACGGGGGAGATTCATTGGATCTTGTGTATCTGGACTTTTCCAAAGCGTTTGATACTGTGCAGTATAAAAGGTTAGTATATAAAATGAGAATGCTTGGTCTGGGCGAGAATGTGTGTAAGTGGGTAAGTAACTGGTCAGTGATAGGAAGCAGAGGGTAGTTATAAATGGTACATACTCTGATTGGGTCTCTGTTACTAGTGGGGTACCACAGGGGCAGTTTGGGCCCTTGTCTTTTTAATATATTTATTAATGATCCTGTAGAAGGATTGTGTAGTAAAATATCAATATTTGCAGATGACACAAAACTATGTAAATTAATTACCACAAGAGAGGACACAATGAGATTGTAAGAGGATCTGGATAAATTGGGGGCAGAAAAGTGGCAAATGAGGTGTAACACTGATAAATGTAAGGTTCTGCACATGGGCAGAGGAAATGCAAGTCACCATTACACACTAAGGCCTCAGTCAGACGGGCGTTTTTTCGCGCAATTTGCGCATGCGCATGCGATCCGCGCATATATAGACCCAATGCTTCGCAATGGGATCGGTCACATGGCTGCTTTTTATGCGGATGTGCGATAAATTAAAGGGACACAACGATTCGCAGAACGCACCTATCTGCGTTCTGCGATTCCTTGTGTTCTATATAAGCGCTCAATGGGGCCGGTGGCAGCAGCGCCGACCCCATTGAGAACATATACTATAAAGACCGTTCTCCTCTTCCACAGCTGTAACAGCTGTGGCAGAGAAGAACGATGTTCGCCCATTGAATTCAATGGAGCCGGCAATACAGCTGGTTGGTCCAGTAAGTTTACAGTTAACTAAAATAGCCAAGAGCTGCATTTCATGTCAGTGTTACCCAGCGTTTTCCCACTGCAATGCAATGATAAGATGTGTATCACATGTATTTTCCCTTCCCATATGAGTCCTGGGGGGAATTGTAATGTTTCTCTTTGTGGAGAGCAGGACAAAGGTGTGGGGAATATATAGGCAATTCACTGATCCCTGGGAAAAGACATGCAAATGAGTAATGGAATAATCTTCCTATTGTAATGGCATCATGGAGCATTATGGCATCACTCATTTGCTTGTGTATTGTTTTACAGGTAACTAAAACCCCCAAGTCCTTTTCCATGTCAGTTCCTCCCAGTGGTTTCCCATTTAGGCCTCGGTCACACGGGCGTTTTTTCGTGCGATTTGCGGATCGCATGACGGATGCGCATCCGCAAATCCCGTGACTGGGGCCGACGATTCGCCGAAAAATCTGCAGCTAGCAGCGTTTTCGGCGAAACGGCCGAGCGCTGCCCGCTATCCTCTGCCACAGCTGTGGCAGAGGAGAACGATGTTCGCCGATTGAATTCAATGGAGCCGGCAATACAGCCGCCTCCATTGAAAGCAATGGGCTGCCGGCGAGCGCGGGATGAATTTTCGGGGAAGGGCTTAAAATATAAGCCCTTCCCTGAAAATTATCCTAAAATGTGTAAAAATTTTAAAAAAAGTATACTCACCTTTTTCCTGCAGCCGGAGTTCAGCCGCGTCCGGCCGGCAGTTCTCCTGAACTGCTCTGTGTAGTATTCAGCAGGCGGGGATTTAAAATCACTGCCTGCTGAATGGGCTGCCTCAGATTGGTCACAGCCCTCACCAATCAGAGGCAGCTCTCACTCACCCATTCATGAGTTCATGGGTGAGTGAGTGCTGCCTCTGATTGGCTGAGCACAGGGACCAATCAGGCAGCTCTCAGCTGTCATTCAATAGCTGTTGAATGACAGCTGAGAGCTGTTCAGGAGAACTGCCGGTGGGACGCGGTTGAACTCCGTCTGCAGGGAAAAGGTGAGTAAACTTTTTTTTTATTTTTACACATTTTAGGATGGTTTTCAGGGAAGGGCTTATATTTTTAAGCCCTTCCTGAAAATTCATCCCGCGCTCGCCGGCAGCCCATTGCTTTCAATGGAGCCGGCTGTATTGCCGGCTCCATTGAATTCAATGGGCGAACATCGTTCTCCTCTGCCACAGCTGTGGCAGAGGATAGCGGGCAGCGCTCGGCCGTTTCGCCGAAAACGCTGCTAGCTGCAGATTTTTCGGCGAATCGTCGGCCCCAGTCACGTGATTTGCAGATGCGCATCCGTCATGCGATCCGCAAATCGCACGAAAAAACGCCCGTGTGACCGAGGCCTGAATGGGAAACCACTGGGAGGAATTGACATGGAAAAGGACTTGGGGGTTTTAGTTACCTGTAAAACAATACACAAGCAAATGAGTGATGCCATAATGCTCCATGATGCCATTACAATAGGAAGATTATTCCATTACTCATTTGCATGTCTTTTCCCAGGGTTCAGTGAATTGCCTATATACTCCCCACACCTTTGTCCTGCTCTCCACAAAGAGAAACATTACAATTCCCCCCAGGACTCATATGGGAAGGCAAAATACATGTGATACACATCTTATCATTGCATTGCAGTGGGAAAATGCTGGGTAACACTGACATGAAATGCAGCTCTTGGCTATTTTAGTTAACTGTAAACTTACTGGACCAACCAGTGTCAGGCAGCTGCTGCCAAAGCAAATAGGATCCTGTCCTATTAGGACATATGAACTCTGTAGAGTCCCCTGCTCATGACCCCCTCGATGTCCTCAGAATGGAGAGTCACTCAATAAGAGCAGCTCCCGTTCTGGTGGACCTTCGGTCGTCCTGTTATTACAGAACGGGCATTCATGCGCCTAATTGTCCTGTAATACTACATTCCCCCTGTGGCAGCTGTCGCATGGGGAAATGTAAGCCTGGCCGCTGCAAATTCAGCTGTTTGCCAGGGGTGCCGACAGCTGTACCGCCCCGAGCCCAGTATTCTCATAGGGGTTGCGCATCTTGGCACAGCCACTTAAAAATCCTAAAACGCACACACAATAAAGCAAAAAAGGAAAAGGCAGCAGAAACAGAACCATTCTGCAGAGATTTATGTGACTTGTCTAATGCAATTTGGTATCTGTGTTGCATTGCAATTTGTCTCAGTGGTCAAAGGATGAGATTTAACAGGAGCAGACTATCAGCAATTAACTCCCTCAACTACCACAGGAATCCCGAGAAAAGAGACGTTAATCTTAAGGGCTCTGTCATACGGGCATATCTCCTGCATGGGGAACACGCAGGAGTACGCAATGCATTATGCACTGCTGCATGCCGACAACTCCCGCTTCAGTATATTGGCGTGTATGTGTGCATACTACACGCTAAGATAGTGCATGCTGCGTTTCTTTTAGCTTCTACATTTCGCACGCTGTCTGTGAGAAGAACAGTTCAATACAAGTAATGTAAAGATTGGTGCTTCGCATTACGTGCGCAAAACCCGCACATGTTATACGTGGTAGTATATGCTCATGTGCGAGAGCTCTTAGTGACTTTGACCCCTCCACTTCCTTAGACCACCAAAGAAATTCAGATTACTAGGATTTTTTTTTTTCTGTTGCCTAAAGCGGGAGTGCATCTTATAGTCTGAAGCATAAGTAATGCCAGAATCGGAGCCTGCGGGGCAATAGGAGGAGGCAGGCATGAGAGGGTTAATACGGGAGGGAAGGGGTTAATCAAATGAGACTTTTTTAGAAAAGGGAGGGTTAGGGGAGTAGGGGTGGAGATCACCAAGAAAAGAGCATGTGAGGAAGCAGAAGGAGCCATTTTCCAGAGGAAGAGGGCAGATAACCAGGAAGGAGAGAGGAGTCCCACCCGCCCGCCCTCTATTTCTGTGGCATAGTATGAAAGGGCGGTTTATGTAATTGTCATGGCAGTGTAAAGGCAGGGTCCTAGAAGTCAGCAAATTGGGTTGCGGGGTGAAGGCAGGGGCTAGAGAGCTACCTTCCACTCCTCTTTCTTTCTAGTGTTAGTAGGTGGATCTGTTGCCTCGTGATTTTGATTGAGTGGTGCCCTGCATAGAAGGGTGGGTCGGCTAGCCTGGGTAGGGCTAGCGGGACTCGGTGACGGGAGGTAGGCGACTAGAGGCCAGTTGGTGAGTGTAGGCCTCCCAAGTCGGTTTGGTTTGCAGCAGGGGGCGTGTTGTTGGGAAATAGGGTCTCCTGAGACAGTAGTGTGCGGCGGGAGGCAGTACTAATTATTTCCCGTGTCATGCCGTGTTTGCTTTGACCTCCTGCTAAGCTTGCTCTGTTTGACTAATTTATAGAAATCAATCATTACTTCTACATATAGTAAATCCGTAGTGGGTAACACTATTCTGAAAGCCACCAGTAATCACACTACCAGGGGAATTCCATTGGGGTAGTTTACTCGCTCAAAATGAAATTGTAGTACTGACAATAATTTTGATGAGGACTCTTGCAGGATGGTTTCTCATCTACATAAATGGGGATATCCATCTTGGCTTATTAAGCCTTTCCAATCCAATTTGTATCCTGGTTTTCCTAGGGGCTTACTCTTTTTCTGCCGTTATACAATGGCGCTATCTGCTGGCTAAAGCCAGTACTGCATGAGGTGACACATTGGATAGGCTTTGACAGCAGAGGGGCTGGCAATATACAGTAAGAGAACCCGACGGACGTCTTCCAACATCAGAGCTGTAAAGCCTTAAATCATAATGTCTTCAGAGGTCAGACAGCGGATTGGAAAGGGTTAATAAGGCCTGCACAAAAATCAACAAGGGATTTTATTTTTTAAGAAGAAAACGAAAATATTGGGAATAAACATGGGAACCCACCATGATACTACATTTTAGCATAATAATAGTGTGCAAACACTTGCCAATTATATGGCTATCGGGGATCAGTGAGAGTACTAGAACGGGGATACAGAATTGTATCCAGAAGGACACCGAACATTACAGACGTGATATCCCCAAGTATCATCTCACAGCCACAAAAAATGGTTACAAACCGAGGGGGTTTTCAAGCACAGACAACCAAGATATAAAACGTGTTCTTTCGTGTCATCGTGTAAATCTTTTTTCCCTCACACTTTACAATGAAAAATGGTAATTTATGTCATTTTATGCACCCGATGTAATAAAACGATTTTCGCCTGATAGGAGAGTCAGTAAAAAAGCAGATTATGAAGGAAATGATTTTTGTATCATTCAATTGCATATAAATCTAGCACACCAGGTTGATGTGAGCGTCCGGGTCACAGCAAACCACCAAAATACTTTTATTATTCAAAGATCTACATAATTGTTTTTCTCCTTAGAAATGTATGGGCTGTTGCAAGATATTTTTATGTTCGAACTGTTTTATTAAATTTTGCTAATTAACCCTTTCCAATCCACTGTCTGATGTCTAAAGGCATTCTGATTGAAGGCTGTACAGCTCCGATGTCGGAAGATGTCCGGCAGGGTATTCTTACTGTAGATTACTGGCCGCTATGTTGTCAGGGGCCTCTCCAGCATGTCACATACCACAGTACTGGCTCTAGCCAGTAGATGGCGCCATTGTATAATGGCAGAAAGAGAAAGCCCCCTAGGAAACACTAAATCCAAAATTGGATTGAAAAGGGTTAAATATACCATATTAAAGAGGTCTCGCAGGACCGTATGATGAGGTAGAACAATAAACACATAACATTTACATAAGTAACTTTCAACCATCAATTGTAGGTTGCTACCTTTTTGCTTGTTGATGGATAGTGTTTGAACTGAATATTAGTATATAATAGTATGTGTATACCATATACTGTGTTCAAAATTATAGTACTAATTCAGTATTTATGTATGTAGCAGGCAGGGGTGCTCTTAGCACCTCGGATATATCAGAGTGATTAAGCGATAGTCCCTTAATTTTGAGCTTCTTTGAGCTGGAACCATAGAAGGAGACCTCTGGGGATCCCTCTGCCGCTTAAGGTACTAGCATCGATGCAATCTCAATGTGCATTGTCTTGTGTCAAATCAGTATGGCACTTATTGATATTGAACACTTTAATATTTTCAGCAATGGCCTGTCTGTGTACAAGGAGAGATATACAGGAGAGAGAAAGATGGCAATAGAAAGAAAGAGGTTAGGGGGGAGAGAGTGCAACGAGCAGAAGTCGGCAGAAGTAGCCCAAGGGGGTGTGCTAGCTGTGACCTTGTCACGGTGGTGGCTACTCTGCCTAAAATGGTTAGCTCATGCGGCATTTGGGATTGCGAATGGGATTCCTGACGTAGAGATGAGTAACTAGTGTGAGTATGGTGTGACGCCACTGCTTTTGAGTACGTTGCAGTAATGAAAAAAAGAGACTAGTCCAACACGCGTTAGTAAAAGCAAAGGCACACAGTTTACTTGAACTTGGTGGACTAGGTACAGTGGTTATGTAGTGGCTCAGCGGGTCCTGTCACACCTGTCTATATGCCGTCAATAGATGTAGAAGGTGACCTCTGTAGGAGAGACCCTGTGTCTCCCCTTCTGCTCTAAGCCTAGAGCTTAACACTGATGTCAGCTGGTCTCTCATTGGCTGACAGTCAGGTTCAATGTCACTGGTGCAGAGTCCAAGTGCGGGAAAGCCACCACACAAATCCCTATGCAAGAGTGTGAGGAGTCCAGTAAGTGTGGGAAAGAAACAGAAGAAATAAAAGGGAGTGACAGTGAGCAGTTAGGCAGACTCAGACAGCTGTGAGATAGGAGCAGTTAGTCGTGTCGGAAAGGAAGAGATACCTTTACAAGAGTAATCTAGCAGTGCAGTACGTTTCACCCAAGGTTGAGTGAGGTGTAAACCCGCTCCCTGGGCACCCCGCAGCAGAGGCAGAGGAGAACCTTTCTGAGGTCGGCCTTCTACAAACAGTAAGTCATAGCTGCCCGGTGAAGTCAAAGCCAGGATTAGCCTTCAGCCACTTGTCCCTCTGCTTCATATACACTTCACTAAACTTAAATCAACTCTTCACCTAAAGAAATTGTCTAATCAAACCAGTTCAGGAAAAAGGAAAAGGAGAGAGCATTGAAGTCAGGTCTTAATCAAATCAATATCTTTGTATTGTCTCATCGTGTTCAATTGCCTGCTTAGTACTACATCTACTTGTATCTTTTCCAAGCACCTCACCGGAGAATTGTAAATTCATTCCTGTATTTCAAAAATATCAAAGTTAGTAAATCTGTACACTCCCAGATTTTTAACCTATTACTGGACTCAACTCTGTTATTTCTTCGGCATACCATCCCGAGGGTCCAGTCGGAGTGTTGGCGTCACCGTAACAAAAACTAGGCCTTCTGGCCACACATGCTACAGTAAGTTCTTTGGGGCTATTACAGTTGCAGTTATCAATTGGCAGGCAGTGAAAACTTCAATGACTTCTTGAACAGAGTAAATTGCATACAGTAACTCTCTAATTCTTTCCTTAAGAATGAGAGGCCTTACCGGACTAGATAAAGCACCTGGGGTGCTATGAGGTTATTTGTGGAGGACTGGAGAGAGTAGTGTAGTCCCTCCTGGGGGGTCACTGACTGCTAACTGTGGAGGGACAGGTTTAATTCACAGTTGCGGTGGCTGATTGCATCCCAGCTTACACAGGGACTGCCCTGGCTCTGATTCCTTCCGGCAGGGTTGACAAAGACTCAGCTACTGCTCCGAGTTCTGTTGGATTCTGGCCTACTGCTTCTGCACCTCTCTAGCACGTGCTGGCTCCTTTATTCCTCTGCTCCTCTTCTCACCACCCGCTTTCTTTCTTGCACTCCTTCCTTCCACTGACTCACTTCCTCTTCTCCACCTCGCTTTTCTAGACTCCTCCTACTGTGGGTCATAGGCCAGTTCTCCCCAATCACCGAAAACCTCTCAGTTGGACAGAACGATCTACCGGATAATTAGCTGCAAGCTTGATAGATGCCTCCTATGTCCCTCGAAGGCCACATAGCAAGGTCCCCATGACCTGATAACCTTTTGCCTACCCTGTAGGACCCTCTGGGTCACTACAAGAGGGTGGGAAGGTCAGGGATAGAGGGATGGGGTATGAGGGAAGGGGAACATCTGTAAAAGAGGGCACCCGCTTGCCCCCCAGGTTTGTTTCCACATTTGTTTGCCTGTTGCAAGAATTCCTGGAACTTTGTTGACTCTAGAAAGAGGGACCAGATCACCCACTTTCCCAGAGAGTCCCCGCATTCTGGGTGGTCTTCCGTCATCAGTTCTCCCATATGTTTCAGGTGGCCCAATTCCTGAACAAATTTCTCTTATCGTGGGGGGCCAAGTGCTCCTCCAGTGTCTGGGAATCATGGCCCTTGCTGCTGTGAGGAAGTGATGCAAGAGGTTATTTTTATTATTAACAAGCTCCCAGGGACGATGGAGAGTAGTGCCAGCTGTGGTGATTGGGTGACTGTCTCATACGCCACCTTCTCATACATGGAGAACATGTCCTCCCAGAAAGGCTTCAGTTCTAGGCATTCTCACCAAATATGGAGCATTGTCCCTACCACACTGATCCAAAATTAATGGGTATATTTGAGGGATTAGGACTGGACACCTGTGCCATCTGGAAAGAATTTTGTAGTTTTTCTCCTTGGCAGAGCAGGCTACCGGTAGTTTGTGTGAGAGCAGATATGCCCTGTCCCAATCAGAGCCTGGTATTGGAGTGGCCAGCTCTTGCGAGATATTTTTAATAAGTGCATGTGTGAATGGGAAAAGATCATGATGGCATTGACCCTGGGTTGTGACTAGAGATGAGCGAGCATACTCGCTAAGGACAATTGCTCGATCGAGCATTGTCCTTAGTGAGTATCTCCTCGCTCGGTAGAGAAGCTTCGGGTGCCGGCGCGGGTGACAGGTGAGTTGCGGCAGTGAGCAGGAGGGAGCGGGGGGGGGGGGGGAGAGAGGGAGAGAGAGATCTCCCCTCCATTCCTCCCCGCTCTCCCCCGCAGCTGCCTGCCTGCCGCCGGCAGCCGAACCTTTTCTCTCGAGCGGGCAGGTACTCGCTAAGGGCAATGCTCGCTCGAGCAATTGCCCTTAGCAAGTATGCTCGCTCATCACTAGTTGTGACGCAATATTCACGTGTTGTTTTTGAACGATGAAGATAGAATGTAGCTGTTTAGAGATACAAGGGGTGGATAAAAATATGGGAACACCATACAAAATGCATGCCTTAAGTTTCATGGGATTATAAATCATATTTGAATAAGACATGTAGAGACCAATGTTAGGTGGATGTAATAGGACATGGATGCTGCTGAGCTGAAGTGAATACCTGCCTGAGGTTCCATTGGTCAGGGGGTTTGAGCTACTCTGCTGCTCCTACCAGTCGGCTCCCAAAACCACCGAGAACAGGGCAATAGGTGAAGTAAACATAAATTTGTCGGGAAAGCCCTCAGCCAAGCAGTGGTCAAAAGGGCCTCTCAGTGCTAATAGTTAAATCCCATGCCATGCATTTCGTACGGTGTTTCCAAATTTTTGTCCACCCCCTGTATCTGTGTGCATTTGTGTATTCTTAAAGTATCACGATAAGCATTAGCTCTTGGTTATGATGTGCAAGTAGTGTCATATAGTTGTGCCCATCACGCCACACATTTGGATATGGATAGGGGGGATTGTCACATAAAACGCGTTGGAAATTTGTACCCCACTTGTGACTTTCTTCTATGAAACTCAAGTTGCTATAATAAAATGTAATTCCTGATTGAAGCTGGATTACTACCTTTTTGGAATGTTTGGCTGTGCTAGAGGCTTTCCACGTTCCCAGCAAATTTGAGTGCTGCTCCCTTTTTCCCCCCTCTTTTGATAATGTTTTTAGGATATGCTTAAAACTGTGCATATTGGGGATTAACCTGATTGTCTGGTGTAGACAGTTCCAGAGAACTGGTGCAGCTTGGGAAAATACCTGGAGAAAGCAGTGGTGGGAGGTTTCGATTACGGAGGAACTAAGGGTCCTTTAACACTGAACAATTACAATTAATTACTGGATAATGTGAAACTGAATGATAATCGTTTATTGTGAACACGGCCAACGATTTAAGAATGAACGCAAACTTGCTTGCTTACCATTCGTCGTTCATTTTAAGCAGGCATAAAAAACAAGCGACAATCACCTTGTGTAGTCAAGCAGTCATTTATCTATGCACGACTGTCCATTTAATCAGTGAGTGAGTATCGCTTCCATGTGAAAGTACAGAAACAATAATCTTTGGGATGGCTGTTGGGCGCTCCATAGGCATTCTGTGTAAAACCACCCTAAGGCTGCCTGTCCACGGGTAATAAATCGTCCGTGGATCACGCTCTGTAAAGCTTTCCATAGGGTTGCTATGGAAAACCCAACTCCGACGTCCACGAGCGGAGAATCATAGCGATTCTCCGCTGGCGGGATTTAAATTGCAGCATGCTGCATTTGCCGCGATTCTCCGCGGTGAGCCTTTCTATTAGATAGGCTCATCTAGGAGACCTGTCAGCTCTCCTCCGCGGCAGAATATCGCTAGCAATATTCCACCCCGGCCGTGGACAAGGGGCCTTAGTCTAGCTTTACACAGGCGTATTTGCGCACGCAATATGCAGAGAATAGATTCCTTTAATTTAAATTGTTTCGTTCTCATTTCCCTTTTGCATGTGCGGAAAAAAAACGCAACATACTCTACTTTTGTGTGCATTCGCATACTAAAAGTCACCATAGAAGTCTATGGGGGTGCGTGCAAATGTGCATGCAATGCGCAATAGGGTGGCTTATCTATCCAATGCCAACCAATGCTCTTTCCTATGGTACATTTGTTGTGAACTGATTTGGATAAATTTGCAGAAGGAAGCCTGATACAAGGTGGAGACTTCAATTTCACCCGAGTCACAGCTAGACATATTCCAACATAGTTCTCATCGATCTTCTTCTGCACTACACAGAAGTAAATGCACTGTACACTCCTAGTAATTGTGGACACATCACCCAGGAGATAGAGACTTCTCCAGTTCCTCAGGAGCACACGACATAGGCAAAGTTAGACTATTTTTTCCTTAGGTATAACATTTAAGGAAGGGGTGGAAGACTATACTATTGTGTCTGACCGTGCACAAAAATCATAATTTTTTTTCACATCCCCATTTTAACCAAATCAGTATTGCCATGGAGACTGAACAACTCACTATTGCAATACACTTTGGTAATAAGAAAGGTTAGAAAAGAATTGAATTCATACTTTAACAGAAACTATACCTGTGGAATAAGTCCAACCTGCAGCGTGGAAGGCCACAAATGTATTCACAGAGCATTTAGCCATTTTATTTATTAAATTATTTTACTCTTTTTGGCAGCGCATATATATTCCACAGTGCTGTACAGAGATGGCCAACAGTCACATTGGGCTCTGTCCCCATGGGGACTCAAATTAGGTACAAGGTTGAAAAGAGAAAGGGAGTAGTCAGGTCCCGCTTTTTGGGTGTGCGCCTTGTGTGGCTGCACAGGGCATAACACCCTCTCAGACTGCAGGGGGTACCATCATAATGCTCCCACCATCTATCTGAAGCTAGCCACTTCTTGGTCAGCTCCCTCTCTTCATGTAGAGCAACTTTGGTTTCCCTGCAGCTCTACACAACTCCTCTGCTGTGCAACAGGTGGGAGGAGTTTGTCCGTCACTGCTGAGAAGAGTTGTGTAGGGCATCGGGGGTGGAAGACCTGTTGAGTGTGAGGAAGAGCGCAAGCCCATCGGGGGTAAGTGTCGCATGCTGTGAGAGATGTACGGAGTGCATGGGTGGGGGAATCCGTATTGTAAGGGAGATGCAGTATACGGTATATTCACACTGTGGGTTATAGCTATATAGCACACAGTGTGTGTATATGTGTATATATGTGTATATATATATATATATATATATATATAAAATGATAGATTTAGTATTACTTTTTATTCTGCAAGGGATGATTAATTTCTTAAATGTACCAACAACACAAAAAGAATTTAGCTTTTCTCTAAGCTCCTGGCCCAGATGGACTAACTAAATTCCCTACTCCCTGAACTTTCTCAGATCAGGATCCTCTCTCCATACTCCATTTATCTCAAAGCAAGGCAAGGATCCAGCTACTAGCCAATATTCCTCTTAAACGTAGACCTGTAACTTTTCGTTAAGGTATTGGCCAACAGATTGCCTCCTCATCTACAGAAGATGGTAGTTCTAGACCAGGTAAGATTTGTGCCTATGAGGGATGCAAGAGATAATAGCAGTTGAGTTCTCTGCCTCTTATGAAAAGCTAAATACAAACTTATTACCCTGGTTGCCCTCTCAACACATTGGCCTAACACATTGGTTTGGAGCCCTCCATGCTGACATGGATCCCTGCCCTGCACTCTTCAACCTCAGCCTTCATCAAAGTCAATAGCGCTCTAGCTGAACCATTAAACATCTGGAATAGAACTGTAGATAGTTGACTCGTATCCCCTAGAATCTTCATACTTAATCCAGAGCACCTCTTCTGTAAAGTCAGATTTCTCCTAAATTATGTCAAGAATGTAGGTCAGTAGGAGAATTCACAAAGTGGCAGGATATGTAGATGACCTCCTATTTTTCTTTACCAACTCCTTAATTTCTTTCCCCAAACTCATAACAGTCTTATCATCCCCACAATGTTGACTATGCGGTTGCTCCAGATTTATGACCAATACGAATAGAAGAACTTCAGCCTCCATTAGAGAAAATGCTTATTTACTAATGGTGCAAGTGAGTCATGAGTGCGAGCGAGTCACACCCAACATTCTCGGACGGGACTCGTATCATAGAGTACACAGACACTCCATCCATGTGCTTAGCGATGTGTGGGAGACCGTACATCTACATGTTCTATTCTCATGCGAGACTCAAAATTAGAATATGCCGCAACGTTTCCATATCACAGCATCGCTGCGAGAGAAAAAATGTCCTTTTAAATACACCGATTACAAATCATGGGTTATATTTTTGTGTGTCTCACAATGCACAAAACTTGCATGATTTTCTTGCTTGTGTGAATGCACCCTAAGGGCTCGGTCAGACAAGCGGTTTTTTTTTTGCACGCATATGTGCACAAAAAAAAGCACTCATGGATGTACAAAATGCACGTGACTAAAGCTCCTTGCTTTTTTTACATGTGTCACGAAGGTCCACTTATCACTGAACATTGTGACAGCACTGTCACGGTGTTCAGTGATGATGGGACTCCCCGCAGGCATGAAAGAATCCCCTGCCACAGCTGTCACAGCTGTGGCAGAGGACCGCAATGTTCTCCCACTGCTTCTTAATGGGGCCAGCGCTGCTGCCGCCCTATTGAAACCAATGGGATGAAGGCAACCCCTGCAGCGAGGATTTTCGGGAAGGGGGGGGGGGGCTTAAAATATAAACCTTACCACGAAAATCATCCATCTGTTAAAAAGATAGAATTAACTCTCCTAGAAGCGCTGTCTGGCTCTTCTCCCCGGCTCCATCAGTCTTCATCTGGATTCTGGTGGCCGGGGATTAAAAAATCCCTGCCTCCAGAAAGCGCTGCCTCTGATTGGCGATTCATTGAATGACAGCTGAGTACTGCCTCTGGTTGGTCACAGCACTCAGCCAATTAGAGGCAGCGCTTTCTGGAGGTGGGGATTTTTCAATCCCCGGCCACCAGAATACAGATGAAGATTGACACGGATGGGGAGAAGAACTGGACTTCGCTTCTAGGTGAGTTAAAAAAAATTTTAACAGCTCGGGATGATTTTCGGGGTAGGGCTTATATTATAAGCCACCCCCAAAAATCATCACTGCAGGGGTTGCCTTCATCACATTGCTTTCAGTTGGGCAGCAGGAGCATCGACCCCATTGAAAGCAATGGGATAGCATTGCGGTCCTCTGTGACAGCTGTGACAGTAGATTCTTTCATCCCTGCTGCAGACCCCTTATTACTGAACACAGTGACAGTCCCCTCATCCCCTGCCACCGCTGTACGATGTCTTAACGCCCAGCACAGACTTTACTAGCGCGCATTATAGGCACACATGTCCTATTTTTTGCAGGTGTGAGTATTTTGCACCTCTAAAAAACGGACATGTGATCACTTCATAGGAAACCAATAGTTTCAATAGATGTGATTTTTTTTTTTTGCGCACATAGGCGCGCAAAAAAAATCACTCATCTGACCGCAGCCTCAAACTGCCTAAAAGCCTTTAAATATATCAAATTATCACACTTGCTTTGCTGAATGATAAATCTGTCGACTGTCTAGTCTGAGTTTAGATGAGCAATTAGTTAGCTTAGTTACGCCAAAACACTGGAGAAACTTGTCTCAACTTAGCCATGTCCCTTTTATAGACAAGTTGGAAAAAATGTCTGAAAGTGTCTAAACAGACACAATGTGGCGCACAACATGTAAGACATTCTGGTGTAATTTGGGCCAGAAAACTGTTGTAATTTGAATAGTAAATTAGCTCCATGGTTTTTATTGGATCAATGTAACTGCCTCAATGGAATACAAATGTAGACTGTGACACCCAGACACTACCAGCTGTAACTTCACACTACTCCCCCACTTTCCTCTCTTTTCATTTTATCTCCCTCTAACGCAGAGGAGGTTTCATTGGTTCTGGTTTCTATTTTAAAGCTAAGATGTTTGGTGATCATTACAATGGTTGCAAATGGGTGACAATTCAGGGCGCTTTCACATCTGCGCTTGGGGTTTTGTTTCTCCGCTCTGTGTGAGGAGCAAGAAAGGGGAATCCCTGCGGCTGAACGGCTCTGTGGTAGGACAAAACCGATTGGACCCCGTAGATCACGGGGGGAACTATAGGGGATGCGGTTACACCCAGGCCCAGGAGCCTTAGGGGGCCCATAAGGCCTCTCTTCTCCATATAGAGAGCCCAGTACTATGAATAAAGCATTATAGTTGGGGGCCCTGTTACAGGTTTTGCATTGGGGCCCAGAAGCTTAAAGTTATGCTTCTGACATAGATAGATATGAGAGATAGATAAGATAGATATGAGAGATAGATAGATATTAGACGGATAGATAGATATGAGATAGGATATAGATAGATGGATAGATATGAGAGATAGATAGATGGATAGAGAGATAGATAAGATAGATAGATATGAGAGATAGATATTAGATAGATAGATAGATAGATAGATAGATAGATAGATAGATAGATAGATAGATAGATATGAGACGGATAGATAGATAGATAGACAGATAGACAGATAGATAAATTTATAGATGATCTATAGTTGGATAGATGGATGGATGGATGGATGATGTTTCTGTAGAATATTGCCCAATAGTCAGAGTGGCTTTGGTCGTCACAGCTGCAGCATCCACCATCTCCACGGCAACCAGCCTGATTCTTCCCTGGGCATCGTGAGGGGATACTCCTGTATTATGGGAGAGGAGGGGGGAACAAAGAGAGAGGAGGAAAATGTGGAGAGAGATGAAAGACTGGAAGGATCTGGGGGCAGAGTGTGAGCTGGAATACATCAGGAAGACAAGTAACTCATCATACTGACTACATACAGACACATGTTTCTCATGGAAACAGGGAAATGAAAGATCATATGCCGCATCAAGACAAATACGTCCACCACTTTGTTCTAGCAAGAAGCCAGATATCACTATACTGGACCTGAAGAATCATGAAGAATATCTGTATCTTACATGAGGAGTAACAGATAAGACTGGAATGTGGCACGAGTGCAAGATATACAGAACTATAGATACAGAACAGGGAGATGGATATACAGAATATGAAGGTGTAGATATAGGACTATACATACAGAACAGGAGACTGGTATACAGAATATGAAGGAGTAGATATAGGACTATAGATACAGTACAGGGAGACGGATATACAGAATATAAAGGTGTAGATATAGGACTATAGATACAGAACAGGGAGACGAATATACAGAATATGAAGGTGTAGATATAGGACTATACATACAGAACAGGAGACTGGTATACAGAATATGAAGGAGTAGATATAGGACTATAGATACAGTACAGGGAGACGGATATACAGAATATAAAGGTGTAGATATAGGACTATAGATACAGAACAGGGAGACGAATATACAGAATATGAAGGTGTAGATATAGGACTATAGATGCAGAACAGGAGACTGGTATACAGAATATGAAGGTGTAGATATAGGACTATAGATACAGTACAGGGAGACGGATATACAGAATATGAAGGAGTAGATATAGGACTATAGATACAGAACAGGGAGACGAATATACAGAATATGAAGGTGTAGATATAGGACTATAGATACAGTACAGGGAGACGGATATACAGAATATAAAGGTGTAGATATAGGACTATAGATACAGAACAGGGAGACGAATATACAGAATATGAAGGTGTAGATATAGGACTATAGATGCAGAACAGGAGACTGGTATACAGAATATGAAGATGTAGATATAGGACTATAGATACAGAACAGGAGACTGGTATACAGAATATGAAGGTGTAGATATAGGACTATAGATACAGAACAGGGAGAAGAATGTACAGAATATGAAGAAGTAGATATAGGACTATAGATACAGAACAGGGAGAAGGATGTACAGAATATGATGGAGTAGCTATAGGACTATAGATACAGAACAGGGAGACGAATTTACAGAATATGAAGGTGTAGATATAGGACTATAGATGCAGAACAGGAGACTGGTATACAGAATATGAAGGTGTAGATATAGGACTATAGATACAGAACAGGGAGAAGAATGTACAGAATATGAAGAAGTAGATATAGGACTATAGATACAGAACAGGGAGAAGGATGTACAGAATATGAAGGTGTAGATATAGGACTATAGATACAGAACAGGGAGAAGGATGTACAGAATATAAAGGTGTAGATATAGGACTATAGATACGGAACAGGAGACTGGTATACAGAATATGAAGATGTAGATATAGGACTATAGATACAGTACAGGGAGACGGATATACAGAATATGAAGGAGTAGCTATAGGACTATAGATACAGAACAGGGAGACGAACTTACAGAATATGAAGGTGTAGATATAGGACTATAGATACAGAACAGGGAGAAGGATGTATGGAATATGAAGGTGTAGCTATAGGACTATAGATACAGAAAAGGAGACGGATATACAGAATATGAAGGTGTAGATATAGGACTTTAGATACAGAACAGGGAGAAGGATGTACGGAATATGAAGGTGTAGATATAGGACTATAGATACAGAACAGGGAGACAAATATACAGATTACAAAGCTGTAGATATAGGACTATTAATACAGAACAGGTAGATGGATGTACAGAATACGAATGTGTAGATATAGAATAGGAATGTGAATGTGCAGAATATGAAGGTGTAGATATAGGACTATAGATGCAGAACAGGAGACTGGTATACAGAATATGAAGGTGTGGATATAGGACTATAGATACAGAACAGGAAGAAGGATGTACAGAATATGAAGAAGTAGATATAGGACTATAGATACAGAACAGGAGACGGATGTACAGAATATGAAGGTGTAGATATAGGACTATAGATACAGAACAGGGAGAAGGATGTACGGAATATGAAGGTGTAGATATAGGACTATAGATACGGAACAGGAGACTGGAATACAGAATATGAAGGTGTAGATATAGGACTATAGATACAGAACAGGGAGAAGGATGTACAGAATATGAAGGTGTAGATATAGGACTATAGATACAGAACAGGAGACGGATGTACAGGATATGAAGGAGTAGATATAGGACTATAGATACAGAACAGGGAGACGAATATACAGAATATAAAGGTGTAGATATAGGACTATAGATACAGAACAGGAGACTGGTATACAGAATATGAAGGTGTAGATATAGGACTATAGATACAGAACAGGGAGAAGGATGTACGGAATATGAAAGTGTAGATATAGGACTATAGATACGGAACAGGAGACGGATATACAGAATATGAAGGTGTAGATATAGGACTATAGATACAGAACAGGGAGAAGGATGTATGGAATATGAAGGTGTAGATATAGGACTATAGATACAGAAAAGGAGACGGATATACAGAATATGAAGGTGTAGATATAGGACTTTAGATACAGAACAGGGAGAAGGATGTACGGAATATGAAGGTGTAGATATAGGACTATAGATACAGAACAGGGAGACAAATATACAGATTACAAAGCTGTAGATATAGGACTATTAATACAGAACAGGTAGATGGATGTACAGAATACGAATGTGTAGATATAGAATAGGAATGTGAATGTACAGAATATGAAGGTGTAGATATAGAACTATAGATACAGAACAGGTAGATGGATGTACAGAATACGAAGGTGTAGATATAGGACTATAGATACAGATCAGGGAGATGGATGTACAGAATATGAATGTGTAGATATAGAATAGGAATGTGAATTTACAGAATATGAAGGTGTAGATATAGGACTATCAAACTACTAACGACCACTTGTCTTTATGTATGTATGTGTGTGATTCTTATGCTCCACCCCTGGTGATGTCATCAAAGGTCCTACAACATATATAAAACACAGAATCTGACCTACAGAAGAACAACACAGTTAGGGCTATTGGAAGAGTAGGGCAAAAATAACAAAATGAGAATACAACTAAGCCATTATTATCTCACAAGACACAACTCAGCAGTCCTGACAGAAGACACTGACATACCACCACCACAGAGATCCGGTGGGCTAAAGGACTGCTGTAAGAGGAGCCAAGCTGTGTGTGTGATGTGTGGGGTGTAGTAGAGTTCTGTGTGTGCATGTACTATGTAGTAGAGCTGTGTGGCGCATTGCGCCACCAGAAACACTGGTACTATAATTTCCTACACAACTCCACAGTCCTGACAGAACACACTGACCTATCACCACCAAAGAGATCCGGTGAGCTGACGGACCTGTGGTGATATCACTGCTATGGGAGGAGCCAAGCTGTGTTAGTCTTGTGGGGTAATCAAGCTACTGTATGTGTGATGTGCCACCAGAAGCACTGCTACAGTACTATAATGTCCTCATAATTTTTAGTATAGTATATGTAATGTGCTGTCACAGTATACATACTGCATACATTATACTTAATACACAGCCACAGTATTTTCACTGTATAGCCACAGTATTCTTTTAGTGCAGAGTATATGTAAAGGGTTGCCACAGGATACTATTTGTATATAATATACACAATTTATAACATTGTATATAACCAGTTAAAAATATACGCATAGTATACAGTATAGAATGTCCAGCCACAGTATACTATGTGTATCCAGACTATGAATCTACAGCCACAGTGTACTCAATATATTCATACTATTAAGGTACATCTACAGCATCCAGTATACACAATGCACTCAGTGTATACAGAATAATATTAATGTACTTCCACAGTATCCAGTATATATAATGTATTCAGTGTATACAGAATATAAAAGTACATCTACAGTAACCAGGAAATATAATGTTCTCAGTGTATCCATAGTTTCCAGTATATGTAATGTACTCAGTGTATACAGACTATAACTATACATCCACAATATCCAGTATATATAATGTACTCAGTGTATAAAGATTAATTTACATCCACAGTATCCAGTATATACAATATATTCAGTGTATACAGATTATTACTTTACATCCACAGTATCTCGTATATATAATATTCTTAGTGTATACAGAACATCAGTGCACATCCACAGTACCCTGTATATGTAATGTACTCAGTGTAAGCAGAATATTACTGCACATCCACAATATCCAATACATGTAAAGTACTCAGTGTATACAGATTACTATACAGCCCCAGTATCCAGTATGTATAATGTACTCAGTGTATACAGACTACTGTACATCCACAGTATCCAGTATATGTGTTGTACGCAGTGTATACAGAATATTAATGTACATTCACAGTATCCGGTATATGTAATGTACTTAGTGTATACAGAATATTACTGTACATCCACAGTGTTCAGTATATGTAATGTACTCAGAGTATACATAATAATACTGTACATCCACAGTATCCAGTATATATAATGTACTCAGTGTATACAGAATATTACTGTACATCCCCAGTATCCAGTGTATATAATTTAATCAGTGTATGCAGAATATTGCTGCACATTCACAATATCCAGTACATGCAATGTACTCAGTGTATACAGATTACTGTACATCCACAGTATCCAATATATGTAATGTACTCAGTGTATACAGAATATTAATGTACATTCACAGTATCCGATATATGTAATGTAATTAGTGTATACATAATATTAATGTACACCCACAGTATCAGTATATGCAATGTACTCAGTGTATACAGAGCATTACTGTATATCCACAGTATCCAGTATATATAATGTACTCAGTGTATACAGAATATTATTTTACATCAACAGTATCCAGTATATGTAATGTACTCAGTGTATACATATTATTGATGTACATCACCAGTATCCAGTATATATAATTTACTCAGAGTATATAGAGTATTACTGTATATCCATAGTATCCAGTATATGTAATGTACTTAGTGTATACAGAATATTTACGTTCACCCACAGTGTTCAGTATAGGTAATGTACTCAGAGTATACATAATAATACTGTATATCCACAGTATCCAGTATATATAATGTACTCAGGGTATACAGAATATTACTGTACATCCCCAGTATCCAGTATATATAATCTAATCAGTGTATGCAGAATATTGCTGCACATTCACAATATCCAGTACATGCAATGTACTCAGTGTATACAGACTACTGTACATCCCCAGTATCCAGTATATGTAATGTACTCAGTGTATACAGACTACTGTACATCCCCAGTATCCAGTATATGTAATGTACTCAGTGTATGCAGACTACTGTACATCCACAGTATCCTGTATATGTAATGTACTCAGTGTATACGGAACATTACTGTACACCCGCAGTATCCAGAATATATAATGTACTCAGTGTATACAGAATATTACTGTACATCCCCAGCATCCAGTACATATAATGTACTCAGTGTATACAGAATATTATTTTACATCCACAGTATCCAGTATATGTAATGTACTCAGTGTATACAGAATATTAATGTACACCCACAGTGTTCAGTATATGTAATGTACTCAGAGTATACATAATATTACTATACATCCCCAGTATCCAGCATATGTAAGGTACTCAGTGTATACAGACTATTAATGTACATCAACAGTATCCTGTATATTTAATGTACTCAGAATATTACTGTACATCCCCAGTATCCAGAATATATAGTGTAATCAGTGTATACAGAACATTACTGTAGATCCCCAGTATCCAGTATATATATTTTGTACTCAGTGTATACGGTTTACTGTACATCCACAGTATCCAGTATATGTAATGTACTCAGCATATACAGAATATTACTGTATATCCACAGCATCTAGTATATAACTTATTAAGTGTATACACAATATTACTATACATCCACAATATCCAGTATATGTAATGTACTCAGCGTATACAGAATATTACTTTATGTCCACAGTATCTGGTATATATAATGTACTCAGTGTATTACTATACATCCACAGTATCAAGTGTATCTAATATACTCAGTGTATACAGAATATTACTGTACACCCACAGTATCCAGTATATGTAATGTTCTCAGTATATTTAGTATATTACTGTATACCCTCAGTGTGCAGAATATGTAATGTACTCAGTGTATACAGAATATTAGTGTACAGCCACAGTATCCAGTATATGTAAAATACTCAGTGTATATAGTATATTAATGTACATCCACAGTGTCCTGTATATATAATGTACTCAGTAAATCCAGTCACTGTATATAGAATGTGGATTGAATTCTGAATATATTGAACTGCTGAGTGTCCACGAATGTCTAAGAGCAATGCCCTGCTAGTATTGGGCAGCCATCTACGTAGGCATAGTACTGCCTGTGTCATCCCTCACCTGGTAACAGTACTGCAGAGAGGAGCACTACAGCACCTACACCGTATTTCGGTGCACCATACCTTGTCAGCTGTATGTTTTACTGAAGGGTTTATTGAAGAGTTTCCAATAAAAACATATTTGTTGTGAATCCATCAGCCCGTGAGCGGTGCGAGCCCCATGTATATTACAGTACGGAGGAGGGAGAGGGGAGGGCAGAGGGCTGGTGTCTATAGGCAGTGTGCTGCGCAGGTGGAAGGGATGCCGGTGATGTGCAGCATTGGAGAGGACACCTCCCGTTCATCTCCACGTTCTCACTTGCCATCCTCAGCACCCTGGAGAGCTCAGCTGCTCAGCACCTAGGACAGCGCTCCCCTGCACCATACAGCCCTCCCCTTCTCATTTCTATCTACACCACAAGTTTCCCTATGAGAAAGGAGGATAGATTCCTCTAGCAAAGGGTTAAAACTGTCACATATGACGTCAGAATTCCAATGTGCCCAGAGATTTTTTCTCTCCCTCCTTCCCTATTTCTCCTGCCTCCCTCCTTCGCTTCCTCTCTCTTCACTCCCCTGGTTTTCTCTGTCCACCCTCCTTCTATCTCTTCCCCCTCTCTTCTCTGGCTCCCTCCCTCCTTCACCCCTCCCTCCATACAATGTGCAGTAGTCAGATCCTGCTGCAGCAGATATAATGGAGCATCCCTCCTCCTCTTCCTTGTACTGAAGCTTACCCTTTCCCCCACTCCTTTATTTTTTTTACCATTTCTGTTTCATTTCATCCCCCTCCTGTACAGAAGAAAGGACAGAGGAGGGGGTGTGAGGGGGTAAACACAGACCCCCCCTCAAGTCTAGCAACTACTAAAAAAAGGGGCAGCAAGGTAGAAAAAAGGGGAGATCCCAATTTGCTACCTAGATCACTCTCCCTCCCCTATCACCCTGGCTTGCAGGAGCCATGAACAAAATGCAGATGATGGAATAGGCAAGAAAAAGGAGGAAAAAAAGAGGCTGAGAAAGGCACAATCCACCCATCTTCTGGATGCGAATTCTGGATTCTCATGTTTTTTCTGTTACAGGGAAGAAAAAGGATTAGCCTCCACAATTGCTCTTCACCCTATTCTTTGCTCGCAACATCTGGAGTGGATACCCCCTTTTTTAATAAAGGAGGGATTCATCTTATTTTTATTCCTTTTTTTTGAAATTTGGCTTTTGCACTGATTTTTATTGAGGGGGGTCAAAGGAATTTTGAGTCTTCCCCCACCCCCCCGTCCCTTTCCCCCTCCATCCAAAACCCCTCTCCACTCCATGGTCCAGGTGGAAATGTTGAGTTTGGGGAGAGAGAGCTGGATTGGAGCAATTCTCTCAGCTTTGGCTACCCTCCTGCTAGTCTGTTCAGCACAAAGGTAAGATGATTGGGATAGGTGGGAGGGGTGCAGAAATGGAAGGAAAATGATATATTGATAGGGACAGGGGAGCCAGGCTACTAGAAGTGTCTAGCAGAAGGCTTTAAAAAAATGAATGGTGAAGTCGTGATATTGGTGGATAAAAGGTGATTTATTTAAGGGGATACTACAAAGGACAAAGGTGGAAGTACTGTAGGTACGTGAGATGAATAAGAGTTATGGTGGAGGGCTATTGGAGAAAGAAGTGTGGGCCAGGGGATCATTTAAGTAAAGGGAATGGTGTTATTGGATTTAGACATTCCAGTGGATAATATGTATGAAAATGATTGTTCAGAATATGTTAATGGCTATTGCTCAATAGTGCTGTGCAGGCATTTGCCTGGGAAAAAGATTAAATTAGGGAAATTATCAGTATACTCTAAAGAGAAAATGGGGAATAACTGAAGAAAATGGTTGCTAGTGTGATAGAGATGATGGTTTTGTTAGGGGAGACACATTGTATCAAATATTACTTGATGATGAATAACATAAACATATAAATGTTGCATGGAAACAGATACTTTGTTGCTAATGCTTTGGCTTTACTGGTTTATACAAGTTTACACAAGCGGTGGACAAAAGCCATTAGATGCTTATATACTGGTTCTGCAATAGCACTGTAAGGGGAGGAGCAAAAGTAGATTTGATACTGAGGGAAACGGGGCCTTGTTGTAGACATATGACACCTACAGATTAGCTTAATTATATCATTGTAAACCTCTATGCATCCTTATGTAGGACACTGTTTTACTATTGCAGTACTAACATGTCTTAGCGCTTGCAATGAACAGAATGGGAATGCCATAGTAGCACAATGACTTTATTACCCAGTGGAGAATGGCTCTCTGTTACAGTATTTATTTACAAAAGTTTTATTTCTCATCTACAGGGATGTAATGAGAATATTGCATTACAAACGGACATGCTTGTATATAGGATATTTGTTCTTTGCGGTGCAACAAATCTATCTGTATGCTCACAGTTCCAAGAGAAAGTAAGTGAATCCTTTGGAATTACCTGGATTTCTACTTTGATCTGATTGTTATCGGAGTCACAATGATAGACCAACACAATCTACTTCAACTAATAACACACAAACAGTTCTGCTGTTCTGTCTTTTATTGAGTACACTGAGTAAACAATGAAGGGAGAAAAAGTAAATGAACTTGTAGATCACCCATTAGCAGTAATCTTCTACACCAAACATATCAAGTAGCTGCAAATAAGATTTGCACAACGCTGAGTGGGAATTTTGGACCATTCCTCCCTGCAAATGTGTTTCAGTTCATCAATATTTCTGAGATGCCTTGCGTTCACAACACTCTTTACGTCAAGTCACATTATCTCTATACGGTTAAGTTCACAACTGTGACTTGCCTGTTAGAAAACATAAATCTTTTTGAACCTTTAGTTGATTTACTGGTATGCTTAGAGTCATTGACTTGTTGCATCACCCAATGTCTTTTCAGCTTGAGTTCTGTCTTTATATTCTCCCGTAAAATGGTTTCATACATCATAGAACTCACTGTTCCCTCAATGATCAGAAGATATCCAGGTCCCAACGCAGCAAAACAGCCCCAAAGCATGATTCATATTTGGGATGAAGTTGTGGTTTTAGTTTGCAGCATTATTTTTCCCTCAAGTATGGCGTTCTGTATTTGTGCCATTAAGTTCCACTTTTGTCTAATTTATCCATGGAACATTTTTCCAGAAGCATTGTGGGACATCTAGGTGATCTTGGGAAAATTTGAGATTGGCTTCAGTGTTTTTTTTTTGGACAGCAGTGGCCTTCTCCATGGTGTCCATTCCTGGATGACATTCTTATTGAGTGTTTTTCTAATAGTGCTCACATTGACAGAGTTTTTTCACTTTGTAGAATCTTTTGTAGGTCTTTTGCTGGTACCCTTGGATGCTTTCTCACCATTTTTAGGGCTGCCAATTGTGCTTTTGGAGTAATTTTAACAGGGTGCCCACTCCTTAAGAGAGTAGGAACAATACTGAATTTTCTCCCTTTGTAGATAATTTATCTAACTGTTAATTGATGTACATCCATGTCTTTAGTAATGTTTTTTCCAGCTTCATACATATCTTTAACCTGTCTTCTGCAAGTTTTTTACATAAAGGCATGAATCACACTATTCAATATTTCCTGAGAAAGAGAGTTCTGCAGTAACCAGGCTTTGTGTGTCTTTATTTAATGGGCAAAGCACCTGTTAAGGCCATAATTACAATCTCATCTCCTTATCTGAAACATACTTTACCAATTAGCTCTTAGGAAAAACTTTCTGACAGTGAGAGTGATCAATGAGTGAAACAGGTTGCCATGGGACGTGGTGAGTTCAGAGGCTGGACAGACATCTCTCTGGGATGATTTAGTGAATCCTGCATTGAGCAGGGGGTTGGACCAGATGACCCTGGAGATCCCTTCCAACTCTACGATTCTATGATTCTAAGTCATTAACACAGAGGTTCACATACTTTTCTCCCTGCACTGTAGATATTTACTCAATGTGCTCAATGAAAGACATGAACTGTACAACTATTTGTGTGTTATTAGTATAGTTAGATTGTGCTTGTCTATAACTGTGACATAGATAACAATAAGACCACATTTTATAAGTAATCAGATATCCAGGTAATACCAAAGGGTTCATTTACTTTTTCTTACATCTGTATATTCCCTCTTCTGAAGTAAGATGTCATCACCAATAGGCTACCACAAAGTGTGCTGTAATGATTTCTTTCCATCATTGTACAGATTGAATGACTTTGAGGTCTGTATTTAATAAGAAATCCAGAACACATCCGCAGTAACTTTTCAGCATATTTAGCCCATGCTGGTCCTGTGAGATACACCCCTTCTTTATATCACAAACTGAGAAACAACGTTCCAAAACTATTCAGGGAAGATACTAAATTTACTTCACAAGGTAATAGCTATCAAACCCATTGACCGATTAGTATGAAATACCACAAATATGTCTTGCCGGTGTAAAAACAAGTATAGAAACAGTGCAGAGATCCAAGTAGGAAACTTTGTAAAACACTTAGATGGGTAGAGGAAAACTTTTTAGCACCATAGTGATTCCTGTCAACCATCTTGGTGGCGGCCATTTTGGATTCAGCCGAAAAACGGTCAATGGAAAACGGGTCATGTGATACATTTTTAAGGGTATAATTTAATCAGAAATTAATGAGTGCAGACATTTTTCTATATCTGCCACCATTTTTGAGTTATGGATGATGTCAGGTTGAGTATTAATAAAGTTGTTATGTTGAGCCATGTGATACGGAAAACGCTAATCACATGTCTTTTCAGGTTCCGGAAAATGCTATTAGGAATACAAGACAGAATTGAGGATCCTGATGGTCGATAACAACATGAGGTGGCCAAAGCTTTCAGTCAAGAACACCTGGCAAGACAGCCAATGAGTGCAGGGACTGTCAGGATACTGATTCAGAAGTTCAAGGAAACTGAACAAACTGAGAACTGGCCATTTGAACAGTGTTTCCAGCTGTGCCAGCTGCTTTCATTAAGAGTCACCAGAAAAGCACTAAGAGACGGGGATTCTTTACCAAACTGTCTAAGGACAAACCCAGAACTGGTCGAAGGAAAAATGAGAACTGGTTGTTTGTATGGGTGCCACTTATTTTTCTTGAGCATCCTTACAACAGTTGACACTTTGCTCCAATGCCCGTCTCCTGGTGCTTTTCTGGTGACTCTTCAAATGACCAGTTCTCGGTTTGCCTTGGACACTACCAGTTTCCCTGAACTTCTCCATCCATATCCTGACAGTTTGTGCACTCTCAGGCTCTGTTCCTGGGTGCTTTTGTTTGAAAGCCTTGGCCACTTCATGTGAACTTCTGTTATCGACCATGAGGATGATCTCAATTTTGTCTTGAATTCCTAATAGATTTTCTGCTACCCGAAAACACATGTGATTAGCGTTTTCCATACCACATGGTTTAACATAACTTTATTAATGCTCAACATTACATTATCCAAAACTCAAAATTTTCTGCACATATCGAAAAAATAACTACACTTATCAATTTCTAACAAGATTCAACCCTTTGATTATGTATCCCATGAATCCCTTTCCACTGACGTTTTTTGGTCTGAATCCAAGATGGCTACCACCAAGATGGCCGAAAGGGACAAGTACCCCCATAGTGACAAAAAGATTTCTCCTACACTTCGTTCAGAAGATATTTCAGGTGGCCCTAACTTGCGAATCCCCCTGTGTGTTTTTTGCCAAGCCTACTAAATAATGCATATATACCATATACAGTATATACAAAGTGCATTAATTCATTGCCAACCAATCAACAGTCAAATCTTCCTCATCAAAGTATATATATTAGCAGGTGTTATACATCATCATTAAGGACATCACAACCACTGTGCAATCACAGGATTTGATGATATATGTATATATATGGTGTTTATGCTCTATTTTGTATGCTTGCCAAAGACTGAATAGGTTGAAACATTGCCGCTTTTGATTGAGTTAGGGTGGTATCACATCTGCGCTCGGGGTTTTCCAGCTTTGTTCGGGGAGCAGGAAAGGGGAATCCCCTGGCTGAACGGCTCTGTCTTATGATGGAACCGAATATTGCCGAACTGGAAGAAAAGGTGCTTTCTCCTCCGGTGTTTTGTGCTGGATCTACCACAGAATATCCAACTGGACGTTCCAGCGCAGATGTGAGACCAACCAAATAAAGATTTTTACTTCTGCACCTGCAATGCGGTCATTGATATTAACTCGGTACTTGTGACACAGTGACCACTCACTGATCCCTTACATGTAACAAACAGTGGGAGACATTTGCAATTTTTTTTATTATGGAGGATATCTGGCTGGCTGTATTTGGGGGTACAGTGGGAATACTAGTTAGGGGGTGATGTAAATGGGCTAGGGGCATTGTTCCTAGCATTATTTGTGGATGGTGCTGTTACATGGAGTACTGTACTGTGCATGAAACTGGATGGAAGCACCAATGGCTGCAGTGCTCCTTCTACAACAGCTAGGGCATAGTGCCTTAAATAGGAAAACCTAAGGTACTGCAGAACTTTTCAGTCAAGCATCAGGGAACGCTTCATGTCATGTGTGACTTACAAACTCTTAAAGCTTCTACGCTTCAGCTTATTTAGGGAAAAAGAGTTGTGAAGACGGTCTTGTTAGCCAGTGTACTCGCAGTTACGGATATTATTTGGTACTACTGGGCCACCCATTTACGGAGAGTCGCAGCTTGGGTAGCATTTCCTGCATACGCCAAGTGATAGAGAAAATTTGAGTCACCCTGATCCATCCTAATTCCCTTTTATGGTCTTGTCAGAAACCTTTCCACTGTTGTCCGCTATGACTTTCCAATTATTATATGGTCTATATCTGCTCGGACATTTCCTTGAATTTCGCCTAAATCTGCTATGGTGTCTTTGCTATTTAATCCCCTATTGCCAGATAGTCTTACTTCTACATTCACAACGGCGTGGTTCAGGAAGGGATTATTTAGATATGCAGATGTTGTAGAATATAAACCCCGATCCTTGCTTTCTTTTGATTCTCTTCGTCTCACTTTTAAAATCCCACTTACGGCCCATTACTCTTTTTTTGCACATTAAGAATTTCCTCTGGTCTTTGCCTTGTACCTCTCTGCTCCTATGCCGTTCGAACTATTACGTAAAGTGGGTACCTCTACTTAGGGCTTAATTTCTGACATATACAACACATTGGAAAGCCCTCACCCTGAGTTATAGCTATATGGATAGGTGGGAGGCCTTTCTGGGTCAAACTATTTCTCCAGCTCTCTGGAGCAAAGTATGGAAGTAGACTAAGACTTCCATTCATGCAGTTTATATGGAGAACCAATAGAAGTTCTTGATGTTCTGGTATCATACGCCAAGCCTCCTTCATGCCCGCAATCCTGCTGGTCCTGATGTCTGTTGGCGTTGTGGGGCGTAGGGAGGAACTCTTCCACACATATAACGGACATGCCTTATGATAGGCACTTTTTGGGCTGAGGTGAAAGCTTTTTTAGCACTCATTTTGCATACTGAGCTACCTTTAGACCCTGCCTTGTTTTTATTGAATATTCACCCTTTTACATCAGCAGGTTGCCCACCAGGCTGCTTGCACATATTCTGGTAGCTGCAAGGTGTCCTATTGCTAATTGCAAAACAGCTCCAAGTGAGAGGGAAATGAAGCTACCTTTCAGAGTATGGGATGTGAGAAATATGGAATATCTGACGGCACTTATACCTGAGAAAATGGGAGCGTTCAATGTTATTTGGACTCTTTAGGATGTTTACTGGATCCAATGGGCATTATGATATTGTTCTGTATGTAGAGTCTCTCTACAGTAGGCTGTGAGATAATGTCACCTTCTGGTTTCTTTAGTGCCTGTTCTACCTTTTAATTGGTCAGTAATAGAGATGAGCGAGCGTACTCACTAAGGCAAACTACTTGAGCGAGTAGTGCCTTATGCGAGTACCTGCCCGCTCGTCTCAAAAGATTTGGGTGGCGGCGGGGAAGAGCGGTGAGTTGCGGGAGTGAGCAGGGGAGCTGGGGGGAGAGAGTGAGAGATCTCCCCCCCATTCCTCCCCGCTCTCCCCCGCCGCTACCCGCCCCCTGCTGGCACCCGAATCTTTTGAGATGAGCGGGCAGGTACTTGCATAAGGCACTACTCGCTCCAGTATTTTGCTTTAGCGAGTACGCTCGCTCATCTCTAGTCAGTAACTGTTAAGAATTAACTGTTAAGAACATTTGAGGTCTCTTTGGAGTTGCCACCCGGTGACCCTTCTTTTTATATGGTGACAGAACTCCTCGCTGACTTTCTAAAATTCTTATGGATTAGTTGCAAATGGAAGGAAATACATGCATGCTTTGTTCTTGTCCATTTTTCTTACTTCCTAAGAGCTTCTTCTCACGACCGTGTTTGCAAATGCAAAATCTGTGAAAAAAGAAACCATTGATTTCAACAGGTTTGTTCTCATTAACATGTTTAGCGCACACAATAAAAAGTAGGAACTACTCTATCTTTCTGCTTTTTGCACAGTCCCATATAAGTCTATGGGAAGTGCACAAATACGTAAAGGGAAGGGTGTGACACTGTGCAAAACATGGAGGAAAGAAAACATCCGGACCGCATTAGGCTTATACAGTCATTAAATCCTCAGAAAGGGTGTGTCATGCGCGTGTGAACGGACCATGCTTGTGCAAAAAGTACAGCAGTATACGCAGATATATGCGCAAATCTACCTCAACAGCCTTGTTCATGTGCAAATAAGTCATACAGGGGCGAACCTTTTTGTGCATAGGCTCATGTGAAGCTGCTCTAAGGCTCCCTTTGTATGCATATTTGTGGAATGAATTATGCTTTTTTGCGCACACATCAGCATATTTTATTGTATTTTTGCAAGCGCAAAGCATATTCATTTGCGCGCAGCAAACAAAGATGCACCGACTGATATGGCTAATAGGATGTGTTGTTTTTCCTGCACAATTACGCAGTGCTTCATCTGCTAGCATACTGCATGAGCATTTGTGCTTCCCCATTGACTGCTATGGGGACTTTGGATGCACAAAAACACACAGGTGTATGTACTACTACGCTCGTCACTACAGAATGTAGTTACACATCAACCAGTGGATTTTTTGCCTAGGGTAATTCAAAATCTGCGCCATAGTGTGCAAGTTTCAAAAAACAGCTGGAAAATAAGTAATCCAAAATAAAATGAAGGATGACAGATACTCACAGATCCAAAAGAATGCAATTGGGGGAAAAAATGATCACAAATGATCTGTAAAATCGCTCAGGGCTTAAACAGACAGGCGCATGCGCTAATACGCTCATCGCTACAGAGCGTATTAATGAATGAACCAGTCCAAATTATGATTTTTTTTTTTACAGTGAAATTTCTTGCTATTGTGCTCCAGTAAGAAAAAAAAAACAGGAAGATGGTTCTGCTCTATCTTTGTCGCACATAGAAAAACGACTTGCGAGAAAAATATAATGCAGAGTATTAACCCTTTCCAATCCACTGTCGAACGTCTGAAGACATTCTGATTGAAGGCTGTACAGCTCCGATGTCAGAAGACGTCCGGCAGGGTATTCTTACTGTATATTACTGGCCGCTCTGTTGTCGGGGGCCTCTCCAGAATGTCCCATACCGCAGTACTGGCTCTAGCCAGCAGATGGTGCCATTGTATAATGGCAGAAAGAAACCCCCCCCCTAGGAAACTCTGAATCCAAAATTGGATTGCAAAGGGTTAATGTGCGAGAATCCCACTAGTGAAAACGAAACCATTCAAAATCAATGGTTTTGCTTTGTCATCTTTTGCAGCCATGAGATCTGTCATATATGTCAGGGCTTCTGTAAAAACAGAAAGCGTAGAGTTTGTGCGACCAGACCGTGATGAGTGTGTGTGTGAACTAGAGCCACTAGTACAAAGTACTGTATGAATGAAAGCTCTTTATGATATTGGAAGAAGGTTCATTCATTTTCTATATGGCAAGGTAACACCTTTGCAGCACTGAGATGATGATGTAGGAGAGATATCTCTAGGAGAAAGAAAACTAGGTCATTGGGAATACTGTCTCGGTCAGTCATAATGTCATCTCATCAAATTCAAAAAGTCTTTTATACCTCACAAACTATACAAAATGTCCAAAATACATTAGTGACCCTCAAATAGAGCAAGTCAAATGGTCTGATGTCCTTTCCTATAAGAACCTAAGTATGACTCCTGTTTAAAAAGTACCTGCTTTGCTAGTAAGTAAGGGGGTAGAGAATTAGCCCAAGGATTGAAGATGCCATTCTGTTCTGGACTGCCAATTCTATTACTATGATTGTGGTACAGAGATGAGTTAGCATGGCAGATGAAAGCCTAACAAATGCCCTCAGCTGGGCCAACAGTTTCTGCCTATTAAGCCTCGTTCAGGCTTTGACTTACTCTTCCCAGTCATTGTTATAAGGCTTGTTTAAAAAGTCTGACATTGACTTGCAGGAATGCTGTGTTCCAATAGGTGGCGCCACAGAGGTACTGTTCAATCTTCTCACTTGCAAATTTCCCAGAGGAGCATGAATGACCTTATAAAACTCCTCACACACCTTCTAGGTGCTCTTCTTAAGGAGAAACAATATTCTTTCTGACCCAGTTTTCAAATAGTAACAGATTCTTGTCTCCTAGTGGAACATAAAAATAAAATATAACAATAAAGTATAGTAATGTTTAATGAAAATAATAGCTCTGGTGTAATTTATTTTTCATTTAACAGTTTAAAAATAGCAAACCAATACAAAAAATTGATATATAATTAGAGATGAGCGAACGTATTCGGATAAGCACTACTCGTCCGAGTAATGTGCTTTATCCGAGTATCGCTTTGCTCGTCTTGAAAGATTCGGGGAGTGCCGCTGCTGACAGGTGAGTTGCGGCGGGGAGCAGGGGAGAGCTTAAGATCTTACCTCCGTTCCTCCCAGCTCTCCCCTGCAGCTCCCCGCTCCGCGGCGCTCCCCGAATCTTTCAAGACGAGTACAGTGATACTCGGATAAAGCACATTACTCGGACGAGTAGTGCTTATCCGAGTACGTTCGCTCATCTCTATATATAATATAATATCGTCACAATCATACTAACTCATAGAAAAAAGATATAGCAGTAATTAGAGTGCATGGTGTAAAAGAATAGAGGAAAATGATGATTTTCCCC
The DNA here is from genome assembly GCF_035609145.1 of Eleutherodactylus coqui. Lineage (NCBI taxonomy): Eukaryota > Metazoa > Chordata > Amphibia > Anura > Eleutherodactylidae > Eleutherodactylus > Eleutherodactylus coqui. The sequence continues at coordinate 56,069,853 of NC_089846.1, read as the reverse complement.
ATTCCCCTCCCAAAAACTTTAATAAAACTTAACCAACGTATTATATATATCCAACAATAGTGCTAATAAAAACTACCAATTGCTGTGCATAAAACAAGCACCTAGATGGCTCTGTCAATGGAAAAAGGGGAAAAGTCATTGCTCCCAGAATGCAGTGACAGAAAAATATATTTTTTTCATGAAGCGTGTTTTTATTGTTAAAAGTACTGGTAGATACAAAAACTATTATTGGTATTACAGTATATGTAGATATCCCCTGTGGGAGAATAGCTCGGTAGCGTGCGGGTTTCACGATATTTAGAGACGGAACACCAGTGGATGCAGTCCAAAGCAGGCGTGACCTGCGTTTATTTCTTTATAACAGCAACATAAACAGTCCAACCTTAACTTCAGGCGAACAAATAACAGTCCACAATCCCGCTATCAGGCCGTCCTGGCCCGATTAGGTTGCACTTAGCAGGTGCAGCACATAGCAGGGCTTCTAACTCCAGCCGGTCACACAGGCTGCCAGGGTCCAGCAGCCATCTTTGCTCCCCTGTGTCTGTGCACCTGCTATTTATGTGCACACTTAGTCTGGCTGAGCCTCAGCACCTGGGCTGATTGGCCTCGCCCACACCCTGGAGTGGAGGAGGTGGAATGAACAGCCCCACTACCAACCTGCCATCCATTCCAAAAAAACCAGGCCCGGATAACTTTAAAGAACAGATTTCCAGCAACTGCTTGAAGGAGACCACATTACGCTCCTGGTTCTTAAGTCTCTGAGAGCAAGACATGACCCTCCTCCAGTCCCCTTATGTATAGTACCAGAACCTAGGGGCGACGTAGCGACCGTCCACCACTACGCCCCTCAGTACCTCACACCCCATAGATTAAAGAGAATACATTATTTATACTGTATTGTAAACAATTAAAAGAAATAGCAAACAAGCAAAAAATAAAAGTGCTGTAATTAATTTCTTATTTCATTTCTCACTTTTCAAAAAATGGACAAAAATTATTCAATATATTATACATTAAAATGGTGACAATAAAAACTAAAACTCTCTATACAAGAAACAAGCCCTAGTACTGCGACATCAATGGGAAAAAGGCAATGAAAAAACAAACAAAAAAACATTTAGTTTTTAAGGCTCTTTTCAAATTACATTTTTTGACTCTGCCACTCTTTCCAATATGGATTTCCATCTACTATGGAAAAAACTGCGTAGCGACCGAAACATGAATGGAACCATAGGGTTTACTGTGTGAGATGGAGACTAATCTAGGCTTTATTTCACTAGGTTTCCATCACTTTCAGCCTTTTTAGCTGGATATAAAGCATTGAGGACAACACTTTTCTATCCAGCTAAAACGGCTGACAGGGATGGGAACTTAGTGAAATGAAGGCCAAAGTTGTCTTTTTCACTTTGCCAACTGAGCTGTGACTTCCTATTCCTTAGCTAGGTTTGGGGGGACATCAGCATGGCACCAACCCAAATCACATGATGCGCCAAGCAGAATTTACTGCTGGACACCGACACTCTGGTGCCAGCCTATCAGTTGTTACTGTATGGTATAATAACTGGCCCCTTAGTTTATAAGGGCACCAATTATAGTGTTGCATGCTGGTCACTTGCTATGCCAGATAGTTTAAAATATCCAGTTATTCTAGAACTTGGCTATTATGGTTTTGGTAGTGTATTACTTCAGATTAGTTAGGTTCAGAGATTTAAGGTTCAGTGTAGTTGTCACCAGTTAGCCTTGGACTAGTCTCTCCTATAGTGGGGTTGCCCTTTTCGGGACATATGATCCACTTAAGGAACCAGTTCGGTTTGAGCAGCTCTGACAAACTGGTCTGTAAAGTTCTCTGTACATGATCCTGGTATTCTTCGATAATACAAAAAGACCCCAATAATCAATTACTAGTTTGATCGTGTCTATTTCTCTGTGACTTGTCACCTGCAGTTGTGCAAATACTTTAAATCAGAAGTGACAGTCTCAATCTCACATATTAAACCCTATGGTTTCTGTTTAGGTTTCTGTGTTTATGCAGTTTTTTTTACATAAAAGATGGAAACCCAAGATGGGGGAGCAAAAATAAAAGTAATGTCAAAAGAGTCTAAGACCCTAAATAGTTCATCCTCTAAGTGCTTAAAGCTCCACTTTGGCGAAAACACATTTTTCCATCCCTGACCCCTCTTATCTGATTGGCTGCCCCACTCTGGAGCTCTCCTCTGTGTGTTGTAGTCATTTCCCTGCATTGTAGCCCCCTGTCTGATGCTTGTCAGGCACTATCTTGAGATTGAGATTTTTTCATTTTTCTTTCAATCAATTTCATGATGCCTGAGCACAGCATTAACTAGGGGCCTATACAATGTTTGTCTGCTGGAGTGAAGTTTAATTATTACCTTCTGTATTCACCTACATAAGCTACAGACCATAAGTATACAGTCAGGAGGATGAGCTGTGATCTCTTCTATTACAAGTGGGTGGTAGGACTGTGTGATAATCATCAGTAAGGCCAGTTTCACACGGGCAATAAAATCATTTGCAAAGTTGCGTGAAAAAATAAATCGCTACATCTTTCTGTGTTTTGTTCTTTTTTATCACCAATGTTTCCCTATGGAGCCTTTGTTTTATCGCATCGCAATGCATGAACTTGCGATTTTTGTGCGATGCATTTTTAACTTCAGAAAGTCCTATTGTCTTTCTCGCGAGAAAATCACGCAAAGAAAATGCGTGAGAAAATCGCAAGCGGCAGCGATGTTTTTGCAGGAAAAAGCAGTGCTGATGCTCAAAAATTGCTTGAACGAAGACACGATTTTCTTGCAGCCATATCGCGATTGCCCGTGTTTAACTACCCTGACTGTGAGCAGGATAACAGAACCCCAAGTGCAGGTGTGAGACCACCCTAAAAAAACTATGAATGTGAATGAATGGATTTATTGTTTTGTACTCCATATGCTAAAAATAGCCCATTGTGTGTATTTATGTAACAACTGTGTAACATGTGACAACTTATGTAACAACTGGAGACAGCAGATTGTCTTTACACGCTTCAGCTTAGTACATCCTGAACTGGCTTCACTAGTGGAATTTAGAGCGCTCCCCTTATAGACATATTCTGCATGCAGGTTATTAATATCCAGGGGCAAAACTTTACATTTAGCCACATTAGATTTTATCTGTCAAGTGAATGCCAAAAATGTAGCTTGTAACTTCTAAACACCGTGCATAGACAGTATTAAGGCCGGTTTCACACAGGCGACAGAAATCGCACAATTTTCTCGCGATGCGACAGTGTTACAAATTGCTTGTATGTATAAAAAGATACATCACCTAACAGCCTCTGTCAGCTCCGCTGTATGTCTCCTCTGTAGCTCCAGCAGACTTGCTTGTAGTTTTTCCCCAGTGCTTCCTGGTTTGGAGGTTCAAAATACCCGCCTCCAGGAAGCGCTGGCTATGATAGGTTCTCGAGTGTTGCAGCTCAGCCAATCATTGCAGTGCTTGATGAACCATTTGGAACCTCCATACCAGGAAGCGCCGGGGGAAAACTACAAGCAAGTGTGCCAGAGCTACAGAAGAGACGGGTAGCGGCTGCTGGGTGATGTATTTTTTTAATACAGCCAGGGCTTATCTTCGGGGTAGGGCTTATATTTGAAGCCCCCTTGAAAATCCCGGCAGAGAATGCTAGAAAGTCGCGTGACTTTGTAGCAACAAAGAACACAGATGTGATATCGCTGTGATTTCCTTGCGGCGATATCACTGTCACCCTTTTGAAAGAGGCCTAAATGTTACAGTGCCATCCTCGAGTGGGGTACGGTGTAACAATCATAGACCCCACCATAGTTTCTGACCCTCTTACATAATGTGCTAATTTAACATGTAGGGAATAAACTGAATAGCCTTTCACAAGGCCAGATTAAAGGGCAAGTACGTTCACCTGAATGGTCAATCGCTGGTCTGTGTAAAAGGACAAACAATTAGCCGAAGATTGACAAACTCTTGTTTGTATCTTTTATGACAGCATAAAAATGCTTGCACATTAGTGTAGCTAGTTGTAATCGGCTTGACGGAAAAAGCACCCAGATTTCTGCCTAATCTGATCGGGTAATTCTAACCTTGTTTTTAGTGAAAATCATGGGGAAATTCGATTTCTCAAAATGCCTGCTACAGAGATCAGAATGCAGCAAATCAGCAGCCAGAGCACTTTGATGATGTGACCAAATGTGTCCTCCATCTTGAATATGGGCAGCCGTATCACTGAATGCCAGCATCACATGACCAAGCTATACTTAACATAGTGTAATCATCGGCCATTTAACCGCTATTGAATTTCAAAGGAACCGACCCTGTGAGAATCGGCTTACTCAACATTCTCAAATCAATTGCCCATAAGGCAAACAAAAATGTAACTTTTATTGTATTCATTAAAATCATCTCCTATATTAAAATGACGAATTGTGGCCTGGAAAGTTTATTAGCTAACAGTGTACTTATAACTAGAGATGAGCGAGCACCAAAATGCTATGGTGCTCGTTACTCGGGACGAAATTATCGCGATGCTCGAGGGTTCGTTTCGAGTAACGAACCCCATTGAAGTCAATGGGCGACTCGAGCATTTTTGTATATCGCCGATGCTCGCTAAGGTTTCCATTTGTGAAAATCTGGGCAATTCAAGAAAGTGATGGGAACGACACAGAAACGGATAGGGCAGGCGAGGGGCTACATGTTGGGCTGCATCTCAAGTTCCCAGGTCCCACTATTAAGCCACAATAGCGGCAAGAGTGCCCCCCTCCCCCTCCCAACAACTTTTACTTCTGAAAAGCCCTCAGTAGCAAGGCATACCTTAGCTAAGCACCACACTACCTCCAACAAAGCACAATCACTGTCTGCATGACACTCCGCTGCCACTTCTCCTGGGTTACATGCTGCCCAACCCCCCCCCCCCCGCATGACCCAGTGTCCACAGCGCACACCACAGTGTCCCTGCGCAGCCTTCAGCTGCCCTCATGCCACACCACCCTCATGTCTATTTAAAAGTGCATCTGCCATGAGAAGGAACCGCAGGCACACACTGCAGAGGGTTGGCACGGCTAGGCAGCGACCCTCTTTAAAAGGGGTGGGGCGATAGCCCACAATGCTGTACAGAAGCAATGAGAAATAGAATCCTGTGCCACCGCCATCAGGAGCTGCACACGTGGGCATAGCAATGGGGAACCTATGTGCCACACACTATTCATTCTGTCAAGGTGTCTGCATGCCCCAGTCAGACCGCGGTTTTTTATAAATAGTCACAGGCAGGTACAACTCCGCAATGGGAATTCCGTGTGCACCCACAGCATGGGTGGCTCCCTGGAACCCACCGGCGGTACATAAATATATGCCATTGCAGTGCCCAGCACAGCTGATGTAACGTCAGCTTTAATGCAGGTGGGCCAAAAATTAATTGGATTACACTGTAGGCGAGGGCCCCAAAAAATTGGTGTACCAACAGTACTAATGTACGTCAGAAAAATTGCCCATGCCCAACCAAGAGGGCAGGTGAAACCCATTAATTGCTTTTGTTAATGTGGCTTAATTGGTAACTAGGCCTGGAGGCAGCCCAGTTAAAATAAAAATTAGTTCAGGTGCAAGTTTCAACGCTTTAATGAGCATTGAAATGTATAAAAATTGTTTACAAAAATTATATGACTGAGCCTTGTGGGCCTAAGAAAAATTGCCCATTCGGCGTGATTACGTGAGGTTTCAGGAGGAGGAGCAGGAGGAGGAGGAGGAATATTATACACAGATTGATGAAGCAAAAATGTCCCCGTTTTTGATGGTGATAGAAAACGATGCTTCCATCCGCGGGTGCAGCCTACGTATTGCTTAGGTATCGCTGCTGTCAGCTGGTGGAGAAGAGAAGTCTGGGGAAATCCAGGCTTTGTTCATCTTGATGAGTGTAAGCCTGTCGGCACTGTCGGTTGACAGGCGGGTACACTTATCTGTGATGATTCCCCCAGCCGCACTAAACACCCTCTCTGACAAGATGCTAGCCGCAGGACAAGCAAGCGCCTCCAGGGCATACAGCGCGACTTCAGGCCACGTGTCCAGCTTCGACACCCAGTAGTTGTAGGGGGCAGAGGCGTCACGGAGGACGGTCATGTGATCGGCTATGTACTCCCTCACCATCCTTTTACAGTGCTCCCGCCGACTCAGCCTTGACTGGGGAGCGGTGACACAGTCTTGCTGGGGAGCCAGAAAGCTGTCAAAGGCCTTAGAGAGTGTTCCCCTGCCTGTGCTGTACATGCTGCCTGATCTCCGCGCCTCCCCTGCTACCTGGCCCTCGGAACTGCGCCTTCTGCCACTAGCGCTGTCGGATGGGAATTTTACCATCAGCTTGTCCGCCAGGGTCCTGTGATATAGCATCACTCTCGAACCCCTTTCCTCTTCGGGTATGAGAGTGGAAAGGTTCTCCTTATACCGTGGGTCGAGCAGTGTGTACACCCAGTAATCCGTAGTGGCCAGAATGCGTGTAACGCGAGGGTCACGAGAAAGGCATCCTAACATGAAGTCCGCCATGTGTGCCAGGGTACCTGTACGCAACACATGGCTGTCCTCACTAGGAAGATCACTTTCAGGATCCTCCTCCTCCTCAGGCCATACAGGCTGAAAGGATGACAGGCAAGCAGCATGGGTACCCTCAGCAGTGGGCCAAGCTGTCTCTTCCTCCTCCTCCTCATCCTCCTCATGCTCCTCCTCCTCCTCCTCCTCAACGCGCTGAGATATAGACAGGAGGGTGCTCTGACTATCCAGCGACATACTGTCTTCCCCCGGCTCTGTTTCCGAGTGCAAAGCGTCTGCCTTTATGCTTTGCAGGGAACTTCTCAAGAGGCATAGCAGAGGAATGGTGACGCTAATGATTGCAGCATCCCCGCTCACCATCTGGGTAGACTCCTCAAAGTTTCGAAGGACCTGGCAGATGTCTGCCAACCAGGCCCACTCTTCTGTAAAGAATTGAGGAGGCTGACTCCCACTGCGCCGCCCATGTTGGAGTTGGTATTCCACTATAGCTCTACGCTGCTCACTGGCAGATTAAACCCATGTTGCAGGGTGCGCAGGGTGGCAGCGTCCGTGTGGGACTTGCGGAAATGAGCGCAGAGCTGGCGCACCTTTCCGAGCAGGTCTGACAAGCATGGGTAGCTTTTCAGAAAGCGCTGAACCACCAAATTAAAGATGTGGGCCAGGCATGGCACGTGCGTGAGGCTGCCGAGCTGCAGAGCCGCCACCAGGTTACGGCCGTTGTCACACACGACCATGCCCGGTTGGAGGCTCAGCGGCGCAAGCCAGCGGTCGGTCTGCTCTGTCAGACCCTGCAGCAGTTCGTGGGCCATGTGCCTCTTCTCTCCTAAGCTGAGTAGTTTCAGCACGGCCTGCTAACGCTTGCCCACCACTGTGCTGCCACGCCGCGCGACACCGACTGCTGCCGACGTGCCTCTACTGACACATCTTGATTGCGAGACAGAGGTTGCGGAGGAGGAGGAGGGTGCTTTAGTGGAGGAAGCATACACCGCCGCAGATACCACCACCGAGCTGGGGCCCGCAATTCTGGGGGTGGGTAGGACGTGAGCGGTCCCAGGCTCTGACTCCGTCCCAGCCTCCACTAAATTCACCCAATGTGCCGTCAGGGAGATATAGTGGCCCTGCCCGCCTGTGCTTGTCCACGTGTCCGTTGTTAAGTGGACCTTGGCAGTAACCGCGTTGGTGAGGGCGCGTACAATGTTGCGGGAGACGTGGTCGTGCAGGGCTGGGACGGCACATCGGGAAAAGTAGTGGCGACTGGGAACTGAGTAGTGCGGGGCCGCCGCCGCCATCATACCTTTGAAAGCCTCCGTTTCCACAACCCTATACGGCAGCATCTCCAGGCTGATAAATTTGGCTATGTGCACGTTTAACGCTTGAGCGTGCGGGTGCGTGGCGGCGTACTTGCGCTTGCGCTCCAACACTTGCGCTAGCGACGGCTGGATGGTGCGCTCACAGACATTGGTGCATGGGGCCGAGGACAGCGGAGGTGAGGGTGTGGGTGCAGGCCAGGAGACGGTAGTGCCTGTGTCCTGAGAGGGGGGTTGGATCTCAGTGGCAGGTTGGGGCACAGGGAGAGAGGCAGCGGTGCAAACCGGAGGCGGTGAACAGCCTTCGTCCCAACTTGTGGGGTGCTTGGCCATCATATGTCTGCGCATGCTGATGGTGGTGAGGCTGGTGGTGGTGGCTCCCCGGCTGATCTTGGCGCAACACAGGTTGCACACCACTGTTCGTCGGTCGTCTGCACTCTCAGTGAAAAACTGCCAGACCTTTGAGCACCTCAGCCTCTGCAGGGTGGCATGGCGCGAGGGGGCGCTTTGGGAAACAGTTGGTGGATTATTCGGTCTGGCCCTGCCTCTACCCCTGGACACCGCACTGCCTCTTGCAACCTGCCCTGCTGCTGCCCTTGCCTCCCCCTCTGAAGACCTGTCCTCAGTAGGCGTAGCAAACCAGGTGGGGTCAGTCACCTCATCGTCCTGCTGCTCTTCCTCCGAATCCTCTGTGCGCTCCTCCCTCAGACTTACTGCCCTTACTACTACCTCACTGATAGACAACTGTGTTTCATCGTCATCGTCCTACTCACCCACTGAAAGCTCTTGAGACAGTTGACGGAAGTCCCCAGCCTCATCCCCCGGACCCCGGGAACTTTCCAAAGGTTGGGCATCAGTCACGACAAACTCCTCCAGTGGGAGAGGATTCGGAACCATTGCTGCCCATTCTGGGCAGGGGCCCGAGAACTGTTCCTGGGAGTCTGCCTGCTCCTCAGAATGTGTCATTGTAATGGAGTGAGGAGGCTGGGAGGAAGGAGGAGCAGCAGCCAGAGGATTCAGAGTTGCAGCAGTGGACAGCGCAGAACTCTGGGTGGTCGATAGATTGCTGGATGCACTTTCTGCAATCCACGACAGGACCTGCTCACACTGCTCATTTTCTAATAAAGGTCTACCGCGTGGACCCATTGATTGTGAGATGAATGTGGGGACGCCAGAAACGTGCCTCTCTCCTAATCCCGCAGCAGTCGGCTGCGATACACCTGGATCAGGAGCTCGGCCTGTGCCCACACCCTGACTTGGGCCTCCGCGTCCTCGGCCGCATCCACGTCCTCTAGGCCTACCCCTACCCCTCAGCATGGTGTATTACCAGGAGTGCAGAAACAGAACGCTGTAATTAAATGTGCTGCTTATTGGCCTGTGGTTGGAGGCTGATTTCGCTTACGGAACGCACAGCAGAGCCAGGAAAGAATTTTGCGCAAGCCTGCTGTAACACTTAGCTGGCTGCGTATGAATTAGGACAACTACCCCCAGCAGAGACCCAGTACACTGAGGACTGTCACAGGCAGCCCAAATAGATTTTTTTCCCAAATGTTTTTGGAAAGGCCCACTGCCTATATACACTAAATATGTCTTCTGTCCCTGCCTCACCACTACTGGCCCTGGACAATGTAAAATTACTGCAGACTGTTTCACTGTGGACAGGAATACAGCGGTTATGTAACAGGCAACACAGAGCCAGGAAAGAATTTTGCGCAAGCCTGCTGTAACATTTAGCTGGCTGCGTATGAATTAGGACAACTACCCCCAGCAGAGACCCAGTACACTGAGGACGGTCACAGGCAGCCCAAATAGATTTTTTTCCCAAATGTTTTTGGAAAGGCCCACTGCCTATATACACTAAATATGTTTTCTGTCCCTGCCTCACCACTACTGGCCCTGGACAATGTAAAATTACTGCAGACTGTTTCACTGTGGACAGGAATACAGCGGTGATGTAACAGGCAACACAGAGCCAGGAAAGAATTTTGCGCGAGCCTCCTGTAACACTTAGCTGGCTGCGTATGAATTAGGACAACTACCCCCAGCAGAGACCCAGTACACTGAGGACAGTCACAGGCAGCCCAAATAGATTTTTTTTCCCAAATGTTTTTGGAAAGGCCCACTGCCTATATACACTAAATATGTCTTCTGTCCCTGCCTCACCACTACTGGCCCTGGACAATGTAAAATTACTGTAGGACGCAATGCTCTGCACGGCCGATATACAAAAAAAAAAAAAAGTGCAACACTGCAAAAAGCAGCCTCCACACTACTGCACACGGTTAGATGTGGCCCTAAGAAGGACCGTTGGGGTTCTTGAAGCCTAAAATAACTCCTAACACTCTCCCTATAGCAACTCCAGCAAGACAGCACTTTCCCTGAACTATGTCAGAATGCATCTGTGGCGAGCCGCGGGAGGGGCCGATTTTTATACTCGGGTGACACCTGATCTCGCCAGCCACTCACCGCAGGGGGGTGGTATAGGGCTTGAACATCGCAGGGGGAAGTTGTAATGCCTTCCCTGTCTTTCTATTGGCCAGAAAAGCGCGCTGTCTCAGAGATGAAAGTGAAAGTAACTCGAACATCGCGTGGTACTCGTCTCGAGTAACGAGCATCTCGAACACGCTAATACTCAAACGAGTATCAAGCTCGGACGAGTACGTTTGCTCATCTCTACTTATATCCCTTTACTACTTCAACACAAGGTATAATTCTACTTCAGTATTTGTGAAGGTAATGCTGGAAATGTAGGATTATCATGTATGTATAGAAATTATTCCCAGGCTCATAGTTCAAAAACTTTAAATAAAGTCCCCCAACATGTTTCACCATTTGACCAGCATCAGAGGGAAGTGTTTAGTAAAGGAAAAAGAAATACACACACTGTATTTAATATGCAACAGGTAAGTATATGCAAATCGTCAACGCTTCTTAATACCAGTTGGAAGAGGGGAGTTCTTGATTCCCAATATTATCTACAGATGCTTACTTTAGTACCACCTATGTAAAATATATACCCAAAAGTCACATGTTCATTTCATCTGTCACATATTTATTTCATCTACTAATGTTCACATTGATTCCTTTTGGCGGATCCCCAAGGATAATACACTATAGCTCTTAACCCTTTCCAATCCACTGTCTGACGTCTGAAGACATTCTGATTAAAGGCTGTACAGCTCCGATGTCGGAAGATGTACGGCAGGGTATTCTTACTGTATATTACTGTCCACACTGTTGTCAGGGGCCTCTCCAACATGTCCCATACCTCAGTACTGGCTCTAGCCAGCAGATGGCACCATTGTATAATGGCAGAAAGAGAAAGCCCCCTAGGAAACGCTGAATCCAAAATTGTATTGCAAAGGGTTAATATGCAATAAAAATATTTTCAAATATTTACCCTATTGACTACACCATAGCTACACCATACCTTTACTAAAAATCGGATAAGTATGTATGAATCGTCAGTGCTTATTAATATTTGTTGAGAGAAGGGGAGTTCTTCATTAACAGTATTGTCACACTAAATTTTGTGACCATAACTGGCCACGTGGTAGGATCTGGTTGTATATAAGAATACATCTATCACCTATGCCAACATTGAAAAGAAGTGTCTATCACTGTATATATCAGTGATTTCTGTCTTTCCATATTCTCTTATAATTTATAAAAATGCAGGATAGGAAAACCCTCATTCAATCCATTTTGGGCTTACACAGCAGTGCCCGCTGTCACAGCCGGAATGCACTGAGGTTGGAGCAGAAGCACTGCTCTGACACTTGCGTAGTGGTTGGCGCTCGTAATTGTATGCACAGCACTGATTGAAATCAATGGGAACTGCCCCTGCAATTTCAAGTGCCAGCCACTACACAATGGTTGGAGCAGTGGATTCTGCTCCAACCCCATTGCATCCCAGCTGCGAAAGCGAGAACTGCCTGGAAAACCGGCTTATCCATCTACCTTCCTCCTGGAGTAATTCATTATTCAAATCTTTTCTTGGACCAAGTTTCAGATGACATGCCCATAGAATTGCAAATGATGAATATCTTCTCCATGTTTATAATTCATATGCCGGGCTATTGGTGTATCACATTTAGTTCTAATTGAACTTAAATGCTTTGATAGTCTTCTCCGCAACTCTTAAATTGTTGTCCAGACATATAACTTTGAGCATGGGCAAATGGCTCCATGAATTATAAATATATTCCTTCTGTACGGCAGTTAATAAACTGGTTATTTTGTAAATCTGGCCATCCCGTGGATTACAAAATGTTGCAGATTTGTTAACCAATGAGCAAAAGGTGCAAGCTCCATAGGGATAGCTACCCTGTACAGTAGAGGTCAAATGTCCAGAATTAACATGATGGCTCTTCACAAAGTGACTATGTACTAAAAGCTCTTTTAAATTTGGAACGCTCCTCTTGCTTCCGCCATGTGTCCTCCGCCTACTGCCTCCAATATGAAAGATATGGATATATGGAGCTACAGCTCTCATGTTTATGAGTACCACACTTTGCCCTTGAGGTGCTATTGCTGCTGGTGGAGGTACTGCTGCTGCTGCTGTCCTCTTGTTTCTGCCATGTGTTTCCTGTCTACTGCCTCCCATATGTCAATATGAATATATGCAGCTACAGCTCTCATGTTTCCACAAGGCGCACACTCTGCCCTCAAAGTGCTGTTGCTGCTGATGGGGATGATGCTGCTCTCCATCTCCTGCTTCCACCATGTTTTCTCCTTCTCACTTACCCAAAACAAAAAATTTCTAAAGCCCAAGAAACAGCTGTAACTCTTTTCTCTTGGAGAAGGTCCGTGCTTGGCTGTTCTGTTCACCTGGTAGAATTTGTCCTTAGAAAATTTATGACATTGCTTTTAAAACAAGCAGCCCACCTGCTGTCTTGCATAGCAAAATTGTTGGCAGCTCTACAGCTGTTCCTTGGAGTAAGTCCGTGCTAGAGTGTTGTGTTCATCTTGCAGAATTTCTCCTTGTAAAAATTAGAACATTGGTCTTAAAACACGCAGCACACCTACTGTCTTGCTTAGCTAAATTTTTGATTTAGGAGACCCTATTTGGGCCTTCTTTTGCTTTCATTGACACACATGTGCTTCTATTTTTATTAATTTTTGGCGGGGCCTTGGCTGCATTAAGGACCTTTAGTAAACCTGATTTTTACTCCCATTGACTCTAATGTGAGTCGGAATCAACCATCTTGTTTCACGATGATTTTCATGAAATTGGCCTAATATCAACACAAACCAATAATTATTCCACTAAGCGTTCAACTTTACTTGGGATTTGCCTAAATATTACAGAAATGTTGAGAAATTAAAGATATTAGTAAACAGATTTGTATGGAAGAACTCTGCACTACGTCTTTGCCTTAGAATATAGACTTAACACATGTCTGAGTGTTCGGTTCACCTGGTAAAATGTTTTCTTTGCAAAATTAATGCTTTTGCTTTTAAAACAAGCACCATACCTGCTGTCTACCTTGGTGTAATTTTTAATCTAGGAGACCCCATTTGGGCATTTTATTTTTGTTTTCAGTGACATCCCTGTACTATGAGTGACCTCCACACCACTATACACTATTTTTACCAGTTATGGGGAGGGCAACTGTGTTCTCCAAATGTGGGGCTGTATTCTCATGCAATTTGGGGGGTTGGCTACATTGGAGCCTTCTGAATGGTAAACTATTGAACCTGATTTTTACTCCAATTGACTTAAATGGTAGTCGGGATTGGCTGTTCCGATTCTCAATCATTTTGGTGAAATTGTCCCGATCCCGACACAAATTAATTATTCTACTAATTGCTCATTGGTATTGCTGATCACCTGCACCTCTCCTTTCTAAATGACAGCTCTATAAGGAAAAATGATCGTATTAATGAGCTCTCACCATCTAACAGAGTCGGAATTGGCCTGTGTAAAGACATTATATACAAGAGATTTCAATCAACGCTTATCTACCAGATCAAATTGCTCCATCTAAGAGGACACCTACAATCAACAGACATACCAGTATAGCATACTTTTTATTTTTATACTTTACTTTCAAACCCCTTAGCCCCTCAGTATGCACAGTTACATCATGGTGGTTCGGAGTTTGTATGGAGCGAGATTGGGAGCCAATCCATACAACGCGAGTGCAAGCTGTCTTTGAGAGCTGACATCTGCTTGTAAAAGCCACCATCGGAATAAATACCGAACACAGCTGTTAACCCTTTAAAGGTTGCTGTCTGCTCTGATAGCAGCATTTAAATGCCCTGATTGGTATTCCAAGGTCCCAAACAGCCCTCCAACATGGTTAGATTGTGAGGTACTGATCGGTTTCCGTGGCAGCCTGTTGCCTTCTGAAGTTGTGGCTTGAGAGATTGCCTGTCAGAATGCAGTACAATGCAATACTATGGTACTGCATTATACTACATGAGCAATCAAATCATCACATGCTCAAGTCCCCTAAGGGGACTAAAAAAGAAATAAAAAATTAGTTTAAAAAAAGTTTTATTAATTATTAGAAAAAATAAAAGACATTAAAAGTTTTTCAAAAATCAAAAGCATATCTGGTATTGCTGCATCTGTAGAAAAAAAAAAAAAAGATCCATCAAAGTAATGCTTTGCTTATCCCGCATGGTGAACGTCATCAGAAAAAATAAAAAATACACAACGCCAGAATTGCCCTTTTTTTGGTCATTCTATCTCTAAGAAAAATTGCAATAAAAAGCAACCAAAAAGTCATATGTATTCCAAAATGGTACCAATAGAAACTACAGGACGTCCCACAAAAAAAAGCTTTCACACAACTAAGTCAACGGAAAATGTAAAAAGTTATAGCTGTCAGAAGATGGTGGCAGAAAATAATTTGAGTATTTTTCTAAAGATATTTTATTTTTTAGACGTTGTACAGCAAAAAAAATATAAATAAACCTTTTAACATTGCAATCCTGCTGACTCATGGAATCAAGTTATCGTCTAATTCTTGCTACAGTGTGTATGCCATAGAAACAAGATCCAGGCAAAGATGAAGAAATTGCATTTTTTTTCCATTTCACTCCAGTTTTTCAGGACATTAAATGCTACTGTTGAAAAATACAACTCATCCCGCAAAAGGCAAGCCCCCTGACAACTATTTTAATTAGTAAATAAAAGAGTTAGGATTTTTTGAAAGTGGGGCGGAAAAAACGAAAAAAAAAAAATAGGGCCAAGTTCCTAAGGGGTTGAAAGCTGTATTGAGTAATTTGGACCTTTTAAAGCAATCAGCATTACTAGATCCATTGTTTATGATGCAGATATCTTTATTTCCATTTGAACATGGAGATACTTGAAGAAACAATGAGAGTCAAGAATAGTCAAAGAATCCAAAACATTCTGAATAAAGCTAGGGAATCCAATTGATTTACCAATATTAATGAAAATAGGTGGAAATTATGTTTCGGCTTAATTGAGAATATTTTTGGACCACTGAATGCTTTTGCCAACTGATCAAAAGATTTGGAGGGGGTATAGTGGGTGCAGGTACACCCACTGCCTCCAATGATGCAGGTGACAGATGTTTTTTAGTTTCTTGAACAACAATGATGTTCTCATGGTACAGTTTGTACCATTTTAACCACTGCACTAGAAATTATGAAATGTCTTTTAAAGGAATGGTAAATTGCAACAAACTGAGAACACAGCTGTTTATTTCTGTCTGTTCCTTTCCATTTTGGCACAGAATGAGGGGCTTAGTTTAGAAAAAATGGGGAAAACTTAATTTACTTTAATATTAATTGCAGTATACAGAATACTGTCTTCTTTCCCCAGTATACTAGAAGCCCTCGTGGGCAGGATCCTCTCTTCCTCCATATCAATTTGTTAGTCATTTTATAGATGTTTAGCGATCCTATCATTGTATATATGTAATGTCGTAGTATATGTAGTGTATATGTTATTAAACCCATATTTTTCATTTGAACAGCGTCCTGGAATTAAGGGCACTTTAAAATAAGTAACAATAATTGGATTAAGGCTGCCTGCAGACGGCCGGTTCGGATCCCGCTGCGAGAATTCTCGCAGCGGGACCTGACCCCCTGCAGAGACCAGCGCAGCACTCATCTGCTCCTGCGGCTCCGGCTCTGTGATGTGCTGGCTGCCGCCCAGCCGGCGCATGCGCTGAGCGGAGCCAGCGGCCGGGAAGTGACATTTCTGTGTGGGGCTCGCATGCCGCAATTTGTTTTCCGCGCGAGATTTCGCGTGGACAAATTGCGGCCGTCTGCATAGGATTGCATTTTCTAACGCAATCCTATGGCAGCTTCCATGGGCGGAAATTCTGCGGGAAATCCCGACGCGGAATTTCCACCCGTCTGCAGGGGGCCTAAAGTAGAAGATGATTGTTGGGATTTTTATTTTATCCTCTACACATAGTGTTTCTTAAGCCCAGTTGTCACATATTTGTTAAACCATTCCTAGACAGATATAAATACACACTGATAGACTAAATAATTAACATAATTTGCAATAAGATACACATATGGCTCTATATATAATTTTAAAATGAGTTTTCTAAACCAGATAACCCCTTTACCATCTCATAGGGGTATGAAAAATATTTTGTCCTGATGTATTCCACCCAGTTTGCATACATGTATGCCCCAACAATATAGATAGAAATACCAGTAAAGCCCAAACAAAATTGCTACTTCTTCCGACCCTCCAAAACCCAAATGGTAGTTCTTGTTGCCTCCTCAGCTCTATAGTGTGTCCAAGCAGCAGTTTATGTCTCGTAAATGACAATAATGTACTGTGGAGAAGCTGTATAATAATTTACAGGTGCGGGGGTTGCCTGCGATGGCACAAGTTGAACACAATATATAGGACATTGAAAGAGCATATTTATGGCTTTTTCCCCATGGATCCCTTCTTTGTTCTACATAGGCTAAAGTGACAGCTGCAAGTTTACTGTAAGCAGCTCTCACTTCAACTTGCTGTATTGCCGGCTAGAAAAGTGCTATAGCCAAGATTCCTGACATACAAATAAGTAGGAATATGAGAATGATCTCAATTCTCCCTGTACAGCTTCAGATGACCCGGAGAGAGGGGTAACATGGACTTTTGACTATGTTATCACCCCCTCATTCATCTGTTATTGGAGCTATTTTTACAAGAAAAGTAATGATTAGATGAGCACTCTCACCGAATCAATCCTTTGTGCTTAATTGGGCTCTTTACTGACTCTATGACCCAGTTGTTTAACCCCTCAGAAGCCACAAGCAATGCTGTCTGCAGCACCTATGTGGTAATAATGGAAAAAATGGAATAAAATACAATACATAATTGTTATCTCTGTGTTCATAACACACCATACAATAACATTAATGGTAAAATCCATAAATTCTGAGGTGGCCCAGGACTTGGATAAACTCATAGCAAAGATCTTAGCTAGTTTAGGTTTGACTTTAGCTATCAAAGTCCAAAGAGTACACCAGTGGACATACCAAACTGATCAACTATTATGTTTGTAGATGTTTGTTCATGTACATTTGACCCACAAATAGCTACAACCCAAGGTTTTGTTGGCATCTGAGATAGTATAGAGTATTGTCCTGGACAAGTAACTAAGAGCCCTAACCCCGCCACTGAGGAAGTGGACTGCAGATCAGTTAGTCGACCTGATGGAGTCCTATTTGGGGCTGCAGAATTGCTGGGTAAGATCCAGTACTGGCCCTCAACCCCCGAAAGACCAAATCTCTGGGAGTACTTGGTAAGACTGTTTCAGAGTATAAGGGAGCTGGGAAGAATGGAAAGCCCTTGAGTGATGAAGATAAGGCTGAGGGCTTAGTAAAGTCTAAATGACATAATTGTGGGCTAAGTGAGGGGCCCATAAGATGTTTCTGTTGTCATGAGTTGGGCCATAATGCTACAAACTGTTTAGAGATTAATGAAGCTTTACAACGCGACGTTGCCTTTTTGAAAAAAAATGTATGTCTATGTGTGCTCAGATGGTGTGTATGGCGGCTTGTGCAGAGGGTTCAGAGAAACATTAGTGTAAGCTGACAAACATGTAACTGCTTTGTTGGACTCCAGAAGTGTGGTAATTTTGGTAAAAGCCAGTCTTGTCTATTCCCCTGTTAGTCAGACACTTATAAGGTGTGCATGGGAATATTTGTAACTACTTAACTACCATTTCTTGTATTAGAACTATCATAAAGTTAGGATAGTCCCAGCATTGATGCATGATGATATTTTGGGAAGGGATTTTCCCATTCTTAGAATTTGTGGGAGAATAATCTGGTACAAAAAAGTGACGCACATCAAGTTCTCAAAACCTCAGATATAGGCCCTTAACCCACTGATGTTTTCACACAAGGAGATGCAGTTGGAGTACCAGCTGGAAAGTCCCTTCACTTCACATTTTCTGGAATTGCAAGAGATTTAGATGAGCCACTGACAGGCTGACCATGTCGGGGTTATACAACAAATTGTGCCTGACCTAGAAATTAGAAAAGACGGCTTTCAAAATTAGCAAATGAGGGACCCTTCACTTTCTTAAGCTAAAGAAAATATCAAAGTAGTATATGGGGTACCAGTGGAGCCTAGTGCTGGGCTTACATTCCCATATATACCCTGGAAAATGATTGTTTGTGCTCAAGTAGATAAAAAGAAGGATGATGCGATAACTGTTCCAAAACCCTGCAGGAGAACAGTTGTGGATCTGGCACATGGACACTTTATGGGTGGCCATTTGGGGGGCCAGAAAACTATAGAAAGGACATCAAAAAGGTTTTTCTAACCTGAAGTGCATGGAGATATTAAAGGCGCTTTCTGAGCAATTTATTTTCTATAGCTTTGAGCTCCCTGTGCACAAAACTATATAACATAAATACACTTAACGCATTCCCGTACTGCTGTTTCGGTGGTTCTGCGCTGCAGCATCTGACAGGTGACGTCATACAACCAAAAGGCCAGGAAAGAGATCTCTCT
Source organism: Eleutherodactylus coqui (assembly GCF_035609145.1). Classification (NCBI taxonomy): domain Eukaryota; kingdom Metazoa; phylum Chordata; class Amphibia; order Anura; family Eleutherodactylidae; genus Eleutherodactylus; species Eleutherodactylus coqui. Next base: position 56,051,043 of record NC_089846.1, on the reverse strand, counting down.
CACTCTTCCTCACGCTCCGCTCCCCCCCCCCCCCCCTGCAGCCCACCCGAGCCTGCTCGGATTACTAAGCAGTTACTCGAGAAGAGTGATGCTCGCTCGAGTAACTGCCTTGCCGAGTAAGCTCGCTCATCTCTAGTCTCTGTCTGATATACAAAAGAAAGAGGCCAAACAGTTGGTTATTTATAACAAAGAATTCTTTTTTGAGAAACCGGGGAAGACAATACTCATAAAAACAATATTATAGCAGAACCTGGGCTAAGGGTGCATGTCAAACCATGCAGGATTCCTGAACCTCGATAAGAGGCAGTCTCAAAGGAAATAAAAACTATTTTGGAGTTGGGTGTGATCAAAGTGTACCATAGTGAGTAGTCAAGCCCCATTGTGTTAATTCCATAACCTTATGATACTATAAGCTTCTGCAATGACTTCAGAAAGTTGAATACCATGTCTTAATTTGAAGCATATCCCATGCCATGAGTTGACGAATTGACAGACCGACTTGGTACAGCTCATTCCATCACGGCATTAGACTTCACAATGGGCTATTAGTAGACTGATTCTACTAAAGAGACAACGGCATTTTCCACACCTGATGTTTTCTTCCAATATGTGAATATGCCATTTGGACTACATAGGGGGTCGCTTTGACATTCCTAAAAATATTAAGACCACATCGGTAATATACCTATGCCTTTTTTGATGTCATAGTGATATTTAGTTAGACTGGGAGAAACACCTAGCCAAAATACAGGCAGTAATTGATGCTCTGAGGACAGCAGGGTTAACAGTGAAACCCAAGAAATGTAACATTGGTTTAGAGGAGGCCAAATGTTTGGGTTACATAATTGGGAGAGGTGTAGTCAAGACTCAAGTTGGCAAGATTAAAGCAATCCAGAATTGGCCAAGCTAGTTAATAAAAAAATAACTGAGAGCCTTTCGCATTTCTAAGCAGTTCATACCCAATTTTACAGCTATTGCGGTATTTGTTGGGAAGAACATTTAGGGTAGTCACTGACCATGACCTTCTTAAGTGGATCAATATAAATAAAGAGAAAAATAACATAGTAACAAGATGCAGTTTTAGGCCGTGCTCACGCAAGCAGGTTGGATTCTGCATGTGGGGGGCCCGCAGTGGATTTCATCTATGAGTCTGGCCAGTCATCCTGCGTACCTCTTATAACTGCACTACAGATGACCGCAGGGGCTTGCAGATGGTGCTGCACAGTACAGTTATTTTTTGTTGATTTCCATTTCCAGCGCCAACTCTTAGCGATGATGCAGATACCTGCAGCCCATGCGCAATGTTAATTGCTTTTGGGCTGCAAGTTGGACGCTTCCATTGACATCAATGGAGCCTGTCCGTGTGGATTCCGTGGCAAAATAAAACATGCTGGGATTTTTCTTCTGCAATTCGTATCTTCAAGTGTGACCAAAAAATCTAAAATACATGCCTTTGAATGCACCGCAGATCAGCCGCACAGATGGCGATCGCAGAATCCACAATACATATCCACTCGTGTGAGTCCAGCCTTATGATTTTACAGTAGTGCACCATCCAGGAGTCTGCAGGAAAATGCCGATGCATTGTCATGGGTGCACCGTCCTGTGGTTGCAGTCACTCAGTCCTGGTGGTCTGAGCACAGCGGGTGGGATATGTGACACTCATGCCAGATTGGTTGTGAAGGGGAGGTATATTTCTCCTAGATTTCTCCTCTATATGGAGTACCAGGGAAGAGTCTCACCTGCTAGGTGATTGATTAATGTATTCAGACGGTGGATGTTTAAGGGCAGCTAGGAGAACAGTTAGCGCTCTCTGCCTGGGGACACAGAAAGCCTGTCTGTGTGAGACTGAAACGTGAGTAAGGCTGCTTAGCGTATTTTGTAAGCTGGCAGGGAGAAGCTGTCCAGCTGGTAGAGAGGGTTGTATTCTGCATAGTAAGTGCCAGACAGGCAAGGCTTTCATTTTGTACCAGTTTTGTTTTATTTTGTTTTGCTTGCAACATTATTAATAAACCTGACCATGAGTCAGCGGAAACCTGCTCCTTGCAGCTTGTCTTTATTTTGGATGAAGCAAATACATGTCATCTGACCCAAAAAAGGTTATCCCGAACTCGAATCTTACACCGGTGACAGACAAATGCATTCCAGACATATGTATACGTCCATTTTATAGACCGGCATTCCGGTCGAATCACCAGGTTTCTGACCCAACCAAGGTCAGGTTGGGTCACCTGTCCATAGTCCGGATGCATAAATACTGCCAGAATACGCTCATCTGTCACTGGCCTCAAGCAAATTGTCATTGACCTAAAGCCCTACTAGAGCCCTACTCTATATCTAATCCTAGCGCGAGGTGAGGGTGAACTGCTACTTGAGCTATATGGGATCCATAAAAGATAGGCACTAAGAACAATATCTTTTAAAGAGTTTAAAAATGGAGAAAGCGGAGTAATCTGCTGCCAGACACCTGTCATCTCTCATGAGAGCAAAAGATTTCCAACAAATCTTTTTCACTAATCCGACTCCCTTTTTTCCTGTTCTCTCTAATCCAAAAAGTCATAAAGTCCCAGTCCTCACATCTCTTGTTTTAATTTCCTTTATCTCTTTATTCAATCATGAAGCGATACAGCGAAACAGGACACGTTTCAGCCCGTCCAAAGCTTTTATCACCTTGCTGGACACATGTTACAACATAATGGGTTTAAATAGCCATCAATCGCCAGTCGCACTCTCATCACATAACAAGCCGTTGTCCGGGCAACTAGTAAACAAATAATTCCTATATGTCACATAGAGACACAATTTAAATGTGACTATTTATTATAAAGGGAACATTTTACTTGTGATCTCTTATAGAAAAATATTACCACATTTGCAATATTAAAAGGAGCCAAACTATTGTAGACCAATCCTAAGCAGAGGTCACCAATAGCAGATCGGTGGGGATCCACTGCTCTGGACTCTTGACAATCAGCTGGCTACATACTGATACAGACAGCTGGAACTAATGACCCGGCTTGGCATTGCAGCTCTTTCCCATTGAAGTGAATGGGAGAGACTTGTAATACCAAATTGGGCTATTGAACTATGGACAGTGCTTTGGCAGTTATGGTTGCCTGTAGCAGCATGTAATTAGCTGATCAGCAGGGGTCCCTGCAGCAGATTCCTACCAATCAGCTATCCTAAGGATAGGTCACCAAACGTTTTTTCCTGAAAACCCCGTTAACACTTAAAGAGGACCTGTCACTGGATAAAGTAAACAAGGGTGACTGTATGGCTCTAAAGCTGCGGACCCTCTGACTCTATCCCCATTTTTTTCATACTTTCCTCCCTTTTCCTGGATGGGCTCTTCTTAGGTTCAGGACCTCCCAATGTGTCAAGTGGGTGGGTCCCACTTATCATTTTCTCAATAGTTGTGGCCGACTGTCAATCAAGTGAGAGCAGTAGGACATAGGAAAAGCCAGTCTAAGTGAAAGGAGGTGAGTTCGAAAATAAAACAGATAAAGTCAGTTAGGTCCTCCTGCCTTTATCTAGTGACACGTCCTTTATATATATATATATATATGTAATAATTTTTTTGCCTATTTTGACTCAATTTTTTACCCTTGCCCCTTTTACAATATTATTTGGAACTGGGAACTGAGCCCTTCATTCAAAAGTATTGCCCACACTACTCGCCCCATTATAAACTATATATCTGTGCATATCCAAATACTGGCTGAATTAATAGTTCATGCAGACTTTTGTGTACTATACTGTTTTTTTGTTATAAAAGATGGCTGGACCATTGTATAAAACCTCTATCTTTTGTATCATCATTGTTTTATCACAGACTGTAAAGCTTTAACGCTACTTGTTTGAATTCTTAACCAGCTTATTACTATTTAAAAGCATTGTCCACTTGTAAACCATTAATGGCCTATCCTCAAGATAGGTGATCAATAGTAGATTGGCGAGAATCTGTCTCCAGGGACCCCTGGGATCAACTGTTCTCCGGGCTGTCATGCTTGTGCACTCAGCTTGTTTCTGCAGGATGCAGACAGTTCCATTCCCATTGCTGTAGCCCTGCTCGGTATTGCAGGCCAAGTTCCAGTTCATTTTACTGGTGACAGACCCTCGTCAGTCTATTATTGACCTATCCCGAGGATAGACCTTCAATAGTTTACAACTGGGCAACCCCTTTAATGTCTGATCTTGTCTGTTCATGTACCCTCTGAGTTGTAAAGTGCTGTGGAATATAATATGTTGGTGCTAAATAAATAAAGATATTATTATACAATTCAACATGCCCCATCATTTCCATCTGCCATCTGGGGGGAGCCGGGACTTCCCATATACAATAGAAGGTCACCTACTCTTATAATGTGTATGGCAACCTTTAGGCTAGTGAGTTCTAAATGTAAAACAGCTCATCACACTTGGCTGATTGGCTGTAAGAGTTCATCTGACCCTTGCCAGGACTTCTTAATAAGGAGAGGGCCCTGAAAGGGGTCAGTCTTCAAGCCAATAAGGATACACTGCTTTACAAATGCTATTAAAATAACCATGCCATATGGGCAGAGGATTTTATACTCCGAAATCCGGGATAAGTAACTTGTTCACTTCTCAGAGACTGACTGCTCAAGGACCAGGGGTTTGCTCACTCCTAAGTCCAGCTCATCCTCCTGAATGTATATTATGGTCTGTAGTTTACTTAAGTGACTATAGAAGGTACTGATAAACTGTCCCACCAGCAGGCAGAATGGTATTACATCAGCTAAGGCTGTGAAGATACATCATGGGATTGATGTGAAACTGAAAGTAAAAAATCTCACTTTCAAGATGAGGCCTGATAAGCATCGGACAGGGGGCAGCACTGCAAGGAAAGAGCTGCAATACACAGAGGAGACCTCTAGAGTGTGACAAGCAACCGGTGAGGGGGAAAGGGATGGAAAAATGTGTTTTCACTGGAGTGGCCTTTCAATAAGTCACTTTATCAAATGCAGTGCCTTAAAAAGACAAACAATTTTTGTTAGGATGAGTCCTTAACAATAAACTGATCACAGGGCGTCCCACAGCTATAATCTGCCGGTGCAATCCGGCAGCAAGTGTTTAATTTTATTGCAGCAACAGCACAGCAGAAATAAAGCATACCACATTTCCCAATTAGATCAATGGCCTGTCTACATAATACAGATGTGTTGGTTCCTCCAGAGCTAGAAGACACTACTTGTAGCTGCTTACCGCTTTGTCTAATAGATGATGGTCCCCCTCTATTATGGGCCCATTCACATGGCTGCATTACTGGGCCACCTGCTGTCCATGTATTCCACGGATAGCACACAAATCCACAATGGCGTATGAAGTATCTCAGGTGGACAGTTATTCCAATGGACCGATGGTCTGTGTGAAGGGACTCACTGCATGTTGGGTGTCTGTGTGATGTACAATGTAAGTTGCAGGCAGGTTACCAACACACATATGGCCATATAATTTTGCCCTAAGTCAGAATAGGGGAAATTGAAAATGGATTATCTAAACCAGGCAACCCCAGAGATGCAAAACCATGTTCAGGTGACAGTTGTCAAGCATAGGGTGCCCATGTGAAAGGGTAGGGACAGCACCCTCCACACACTGACATAGTGGCCACCAAACATAAGCATTGCCCCCTGCCAGACATGCAGCAGAGGAGAGAGAGAAAAGCGCCAAATGCAAAAGAGGCCCTGCCTCCCAAATGATGCAGCTAAGCCCTGCCCCCTCCCGACATGGACGGAAACATTCAAGGTGCAGCAGGCATGGGGTGGCCATCTTTGTCCAGGACCGGAGGAAATGAAGCAGTGAAATCCAAAGTCCTGACAGCAGGCACCAGGGGGCTTTCTGGCAGACACGACTAACATTAGATAGATTCCACTACATTCAGTAAACTTCACATCCTGTCCTGAGCAGGAAGCATAGGAACAGCGCGGCGCTCCCATTGATTTTGTTGTAGAGTCTAACAATACCCAGGCTGTTTCTTCAGAAAGCATAGAGACTTTATTATACCGGTATATATGTGTTCAGCGGAATACTTCCCCAAGACTGAACCAAGGGCAAAAGGCCATACTCTCTTATACAATCCACACAAAGACATTCCTTTGTTATCTGAAAGCAAACTGATTGGTTACATTTCACTACAGTACTAGACAGGTGCAGTATACTGTCACCATACGACACAGGCGCAGGATACTGTCACCGTACGACACAGGCGCAGGATACTCTTTAACCTTACGACACAGGCATAGTATACTCTGTAACCCTATGACACAGGTGTAGTATACTCTGTAACCCTACTACACAGACGTAGTATACTCTTTACCCCTACTACACAGGCGCAATATACTCTGTAACCCTACAACACAGGCGTAGTATACTCTATAACCCTACTACACAGGCGCAGTATACTCTGTACCCTTACTACATAGGCACAGTATTCTCTGTAACCCTACTACACAGGCACAGTATATTCTGTAAACCTACTACACAGGCGCAGTATACTCTGTAACTCTACTACACAGGCACAGTATATTCTGTAAACCTACTACACAGGTGCAGTATACTCTGTAAACCTACTACACAGGCGCAGTGTACTCTGTAAACCTACTACACAGGCGCAGTGTACTCTGTAACCCTACTACACAGGCACAGTATATTCTGTAAACCTACTACACAGGCGCAGTATACTCTGATGTGTGCAGAAGTGCCGGCGCACATGCGCAGTGGAGTTTTTTTAAACTCCTGCTTTCCTGCGGAATCCATGGCCCATCCGCAATTGAATTGCTGCCAGGCCACAGAATTGGACGGCTTCCATTGACTTCAAAGGAAGCTATCCGTGCGTGATCCGAGGTGAAATAGAGCATGCTGTGATTTTTTTTCTGAACCAAAAGGTCCGCAAATCAAATCTGCATGCTTTATTACACTTGCGGACACCCATGTATCCCTATGGGCGGCTTGATCTGGGGATCTTCTGCGCAGGAGACCCACACGGATTCCCCCAAATCACATCCGCCCATGGACATTGAGCCTGACTCGTTTATAATCAACTCCCAGCTACCACAATTTCAATGGGAGTGAAGCCGGCTTGCTGCAATGACAGCAGGCTGGACAATCAGCCAATGGAACGGGGTCTGAGCGGTAGATATGCTTCCATCAACTACTGATGACCTATTCAGGGATAAGTCATCAGTGAAAAAAGGCAAAGGATTTTTAACATGTCAGTGGACAACATTGTCCAGAGCAGTGCAAAAGTCTGATGGCATATATAATTGCACATCATGGTTTGAGGAATTGATTAATCATCACATACAGTAGATCGGTGTATAAAAACAAGTATATTGGTAGCTTTTCCTGCGCAAGCTTCAAATACTGCAATGATGAAAAAAAGTTTTTTGGAAAATAAATAATTCCTTAGGGTGCGTTCAGACGAGCGTGTTTTGGTGCGTGCATACGCACGCACGCACCAAAACACACTTGTATTTACAACACTGCATTCCCTATGGTGTGTGCACATGTCCGTACTTTGCAGGTGTGTGCCTGCAAAGATAGGACGTGCGTGCACCATAGGGAATGCACGCATTGTTTTCAATGAAGCCGTGGCTGCTGCCGGCGGCTCCATTGAAAACAATGACCTGCTGGCTCCCTGCATTCCTTTTCAGGGAAGGACTATACATATAAGCCCTTACCTGAAAAAGAAAGGTTTTAGTGTAAAAAAAAAAAATGCTGGCATTCTCTTCAATAGAGCCGCTTCTGCTGCCGGCGGCTCCATTGAAGACAATGGTCTGTGGCACACCTGAATTGTTTTTCAGGCAAGGGCTTTACATATAAGCCATTCCCTGGAAATGAATTAAAAGTGATTTAAAAAACAAAAAAAATAGATACTCACCTCCCTTCAGCTGCCGGAGCACAGCCACGTGTTCTCCTGCTGTCCCCTGCACTGTGGTGCTGATCTAGTGCTCAGCCAATCACAGGCAACTCTCCCCGAATGAATGATAGGTGAGAGTTGCCTGTGATTGGCTGACCTCAGCCAATTACATACAACTCTTTCAGCAGGCGGGGATTTTAAATCCCCGGCTGCTGATAGATCGGCAGTTCAGCCCCACAGTGCAGGGGACAGCAGGAGAACACACGGCTGTGCCCTGGCAGCTGAAGGGAGGTGAGTACGTTTTATTAAATTTTTTTTACTATTTTAAAAGGCTTTTCAGGGAAGGGCTTATGAAGCCCTTCCCTGCAAAGCCACTGACAGCTGCCGGGGCTCAGCGGGGACTTCTGCAGCTGTCCCCGACTCTGTAGCGCTGCTGAGCTATCAGCAGCCGGGGATTTAAAATCCCCTCCTGCTGGTAGCCCTGATTGTGATTGGCTGAAGCAATTCAGCCAACCACAATCAGAGCTACCAGCAGGCGGGTATTTTAAGTCCCCGGCTGCTGATAGCTCAGAACTACAGAGCCGGGGACAGAGCTAGAAGTCGCGGCGGAGCCCCGGCAGCTGAAGGGAGGTGAGAATTGTTTTTTGGGGGGTTTTTTGCACTATTTTAAATGGCTTTTCAGGGAAGGGCTTATGAAGCCCTTCCATGAAAAGCCATTGACAGGATGCCGGCAGCAGGATTCTCTACCGCAGCTGTCATGTGTGACAGCTGCGGTTGAGAATTGAAGAATTCCTTTTGCTGCATCTGCCACAGATGTAGCAGCAGGGAATTCTCTTAACTAGCGGGGGTGAAGGATACATCTGTCACATGCAGCAGATGTGTTCTTCATGCCCGCAGGGGTCACAGCAGCGGCGGACAGGTAAGTTTTTTTTAATTCTTTTTTGTTTTGCACTAAAATGTTTCTTTTTCAGGGAAGGGCTTATATGTAAAACCCTTCCCTGGAAAAGAATGCAGGAGACCGGCAGAGCATTGTTTTCAATGGAGCCGCCGGCAGCAGCCGCGGCTCCATTGACAACAAGCACGCAGCTGTGTTCACGCGTGCTTTTGCTCGTACCTAGGTGTGGACGTATGTACGCACCTAAGTACGCACCAAAACACGCTCGTCTGAACGCACCCTTATACAGTGAAAAGTCTGAAATTACATATAATGTTATATATTACTTTGCATAACAATTGCATATGGTATATGCTGCTAGTTAAAGGGCTTGTACCACAATCACTGCTGAGACCCCCGTCAATTTTGAGAACAGGGGTCCTGTGTTCTCCTCACTGTGGGGTTACTGCACCCCCTGCAGTGAGGATAGGGGATAACTTGCCATTGTGGCACAAGTACTTTAACCCCTTCAGTGGCAAGTTTATTATTACCATATCAGCGCAGGAAGCCCCTGGCCAGCATTGCAGCACTAGAGTTATCCACGGAAATCTTCTGGGGTTTAACTGCATGGTCAGTGCAGCAAGCCCGGGAGATTTTCCGAGCGTGCCACTAAAGGGGTTAATGGATTTGTTCTAGCTAGAATATAAAGAAGCACACTGGGTTTGTTCTCAAAGAAAAAAAATCTAGAGCGCTTCTTTAATTTACTTCCAAGTGTTGAAAGGCCTGTTAAAATATTATTTTCTTTTCTATGTTTACTGCTGTCAAATATTCATAAGTTTGTCTGGATGTATGCCCAAGTGGTTCTTCTGAATGTCAAGCTGGACACAAGGTCAGATATTTTAAGAAAAAGGTGTTTACTGTTTGTGAGGTCTTGGGTTTTCTTAGAATTCATTATTGCATGACTTCTAAATTCTAATCTTAAAGGGAACCTGTCCCGTCAGAACAGCACCATAAAATGAATTATGGCGCCGTTGCTGTAGGTGACCAGGAGTCGGGAGATGTCATTTTTATACTTGCTCCCCGATGCTCGTGGTGTCCGCTGGTGAAGATCACGCTGGGCATAAAGATACGACTCCTCTTTGAGTGATGTGTGCGTGCTCTTCCATAGACTTGTATCTGAGAGGAGTCGCATCTTCATCCCCAGCACCATCTTTACCGCCCAACACAATGAAAATTTGGAGTATAAAAATGACATCCCTTGACTCCCTGTCACCTACAGGAACAGCACCATAATTTATTTTAGGGCGGATTCACACAGGGGTATTAGCATGCGTTTTTGCCTTTGCAATATGCAGAGCATAGAACTCATTGATTTCAATGGGTTGACTCTCAGTTCCTGCTTTAGCATGTGCATTTCGCACGCATGAAAAAAAAGCTACATGCTTTACTTTTGTGAGCGTTTGCGCACCGTAGCTCTCCATAGAAGTCAAAGGGAGACATTATAGTCAGTGGGGTCCATCTGGCTCTGCTCAGTTCCATCATAAGATCAATCCGCTCAGCCAGGGGATTCCCCTTTCCTGCTCCCCAAATGGAGCCCCCGACACAGATGTGAAAGTAGCCTTAATCCTCTTCCACACAAGCGTATTGTCATTGCATGTCGTACATGCAACACACGATGCCAATAACCCATTGATTTCTATTGGGCCACTCACTCTTGCAAATAATAAAATCGTGGTATGCACTATCTGGGCATATATATTACACGCAAAAACGCCAAGATATTGTATGGAGGTCTGTGGCACTCAGCGAGTACACACGTCATTGCGTACTTACTGCGTGTCCCTACTTACGACCGTCTGAGCTTGGTCTTAGTAAAAAATCTAGGCGATGCATTCTGTATAACCGCTGATTGAAGACGGTAAAGTAGCGTACAAATCCAGCAGGTATGTTTACTAACAGACGCCGGTTGTTACTGGAGTTCTAGATCTAAAACATGACAGAAATAATTGCAGTATCAATGTAACTGCAAATTGCTTTTAAAAAATGTGGGTCAGTGCACATTGACCAATCTGTGATATTACAGAGACTAAGGCTTATATTAAGGCCTTATTAACACACTGAGTTGTAGCAGCCGTGTTATAAAACACAGGCACAGATAGAATATGAAGCCTTTCTTTCTCCTTGTCCCCACCAGGGATAACAGACACTTAGGGCTTAAACAGATGGCCATGTTTTAGCCCGTTATGCAGCCGTGAAAATCACGTGTTAATACTACATGTGAGAACAATAGGGCAGGACCTATCTTCCTGCTTTTTTTTCAAACTCACGCAAAATATCACAGAGTTTGCATAGTCCGAAAACAAACAAACTCCAGTTCATGCGCTAATGCGCTCCGTAGCGGTGAGAGTATCAGCGCATGCGCCTATGTGTTTTTTGCCCTTAGGCTTTATGTTTGAACACAGCAGAAGTGTGCTCTTCTGAAGAAACTCTTAACCTAGAAATGATCTAGAACACATAAAAGCATTGAGCAGGGGGTCGGACCCGATGACCCTGGAGGTCCCTTCCAACTCTACCATTCTATGATTCTATAAGCAGAAAGTAACACTTGTCTATTTGCTGGACTGATGGTTGTTAAACAAGCAGCCTTGTAGAAACCTGCAGGAGCACTATGGGCCTTTAACACCTTAGTTTCTTTCATGCTTTGGCTGAAGTCACAATGAAGAGCAGGACTTAACACCTCCCCGCTTTCACCACATAGCCACGAGAACTTTTTTTGCAGGGTGAGTTGTATTTTTCAATGGTAGTATTCAATGTACCATATAATGTACTTAAATGGATTTTCTGTCCTCTTTTCAACTGATGATAGGTCCTCTGGATACTTTATTGTGTTCCATTGCATGGGATGCCCGTCCATCAGTTGATCATCCGACCTGCTGTCGAGTGCAGTGAGCTGGACATTGTCATCAACGGTTAGCACAGGAAGTGGGAGCACCCACTTGACTCCCATTGAAATAAATTGGAGTGCCGCGCTGCTTTTCCACTTCCTGCTTCTGTCCTGGTCAAGACTGGATGTGATGTCCCAAACAGGAGAGAAGCAGGCAGTGGAGTAACAGCATGGCACACCCATTGGAGTGTAGCTGGCACTCTGACTTCCTCTTCTGACAGCTGATGACAACGTCTGGCCCATTGCACTGCACTGAACAGTGGGTTGGACGATCAGCTAATGGACAGGGGTCCCAAGTGGTGGTTCCCCATCTTTCCAATTCTAATATAAAGGCAGAATAGAAAAATGGGTGTGGTATGAGTGGCCCAAAGAAAACCAAAAGCCATAGGTTTGAAATTAACAAGTTTTTACAGAGGTGCTGCCGACCAGATACTGTCCACAAGTTATTAACTTCTTCACTGCTGACCGCTGCATCCTCCACTGACATCCCAGGATTCTTACCCGGCAGTTGGGTCCTCACGTTCATCAAGTCCATGACTATATGTAATCCAAGTACACTGATGATGGGGTCCCACCCCAAAGCATGTATTTTAATGTTGGTTGTCTATATCACAAATAAAGGAGGAGTTGAACTTAATTGTTCTAGTAATTTGATGGCTTCTAGAGTGCTGCGCCAAACTACCAGTTTTTGTCTCCCCACCAACTATTGATGACCTATCCAGAGGATAGATCGTCAGTTGGAAAGAGTACAGACAGGCTCTTTAAAACTTTCTAAGTTAAAAAACACAATTGCACAATTTTGGTGGGTTTTTACAGCGTATACATCACAGCAAAACTGACATGTTAACTTTATTTGGGGATCAATACGATTACAGTGATACCAAATTTAGAAAGTGTTTTTTTGTTGTACTTCTTTTAAAAACATAAAATATCTGCAAAAAAAAAAACTTTCTGTTGCCATTTTCTGACCATCATAACTTTCTTATTTTTCTGTCAATGTGGTTGTGTAAAAGTCTGTTTTTTGTGCAACAACCTGTAAAATATATTGGCACCATTTTTGGGGTACATATGACTTTTTGATCACTTTCTATGAGCCTGACAGAGTTAGTTCCCCTGTGTAGCTTTCACATTCCTTAATATCAGTTACACTGAACCACAACTTGTAACATGTAAATGGCCAAGATACTTTATAAGCTACTTGAAATCAATAGGAATTATGACTGATTAATAAATGGATAAGAAAGTGATAGACAGATAAATATGAGATAGATAAATATGAGATAGATAGAAAGATATGAGATACATAGCTACATAGATAGATAGATATGAGATAGATAGATAGATAGATAGATAGATAGATAGATATGAGATAGATAGATGATAGATATGAGATAGATAGATGATAGATAGATAGATAGATAGATAGATAGATAGATAGATATGAGATAGATAGCTACATAGATAGATAAAATGTAAGCAGGAAAAAAGGGGGACACCGCGCTCCTTAAGCAAAATATCCTCCGGTATCAACAATCGATATAGCAACCATTTATTCTGTACAACGCGTTTCGTCACTTGGACTTTATCAAGTACTTGATAAAGTCCAAGTGACGAAACGCGTTGTACAGAATAAATGGTTGCTATATCGATTGTTGATACCGGAGGATATTTTCCTTAAGGAGCGCGGTGTCCCCCTTTTTTCCTGCTTACATTTTACTTTATGCACGGATCCCTGCAAGGATACGGTTTATAGATACTGCTGGCTCTCCTAGTCTCTAGCCTGACAGGATGAAAAGGATCTCCGGGAGAAAATTACACCTGTAGTTCATTTTTTGAAGCTAACGTGGATAAGGGGTGTTAGTGGGTCCCTTTGTAGGGTCCTGCTGAACACCGGGTAAGTCCATTTATACATTTTCTTCTAGCCCCAAGGGCTATATTTACTGAAACTCCCTTGTGGGCTCTGTCCTGATATAGTTTTTTATTACATATTACATAGATAGATAGATAGATAGATAGATAGATAGATAGATAGATAGATATGAGATAGATATTAGATAGATAGATATGAGATAGATAGATATGAGATGGATGGATAGATAGATAGATATGAGATAGATAGATATGAGATAGATACATATGAGATAGATACATATGAGATAGATAGATAGATAGATATGAGATGGATAGATAGATAGATATTAGATAGATAGATAGATAGATAGATAGATAGATATGATATATATATATATATAGGTATTAGATAGATAGATAAAAAGATAGATATGAGATAGATAGATAAATAGATAGAAAGATATGAGATAGATAGATAGATAGATATGAGATGGATAGATAGATAGATAGATAGATAGATAGATAGATAGATAGATAGATAGATATGAGATGGATAGATAGATATATATGAGATGGATAGATAGATAGATAGATAGATAGATAGATAGATAGATATTAGATAGATAGATATGAGATAGATATATAGGTATTAGATAGATAGATAGATAGATAGATAGATAGATAGATAGATAGATAGATAGATAAAAAGATAGATATGAGATAGATAGATAGCTATGAGATGGATAGATAGATATATATGAGATGGATAGATAGAGAGATAGATATTAGATAGATAGATATGAGATAGATAGATAGCTATGAGATGGATAGATAGAGAGATAGATATTAGATAGATAGATAGATAGATAGATAGATAGATAGATAGATAGATATGAGATAGATAGATAGCTATGAGATGGATAGATAGATATGAGATAGATAGATAGATATGAGATAGATAGATATGAGATAGATAGATAGATATTAGATAAATAGATAGAAAGATAGATATTAGATAGATAGATAGATAGATGTTAGATAGATAGATAGATATGAAGATAGATAGATAGATAGATAGATAGATGATAGATAGATAGATATGAGATAGATAGATGATAGATAGATAGATAGATATGAAGATAGATAGATAGATAGATGATAGATAGATAGATAGATAGATAGATAGATAGATAGATAGGAGATAGATATCACAGAAATATAAAGCAATTATATGTTTGGATATCAATTGCGCTGTCTGCCCTCTTCTGTCCCGCTCCAGCGTGCTCGCGCTGCAGAGGTCTTCTGCGCATGCGGAGAATACCTGTGCGGCGCGAGCACGCCGGAGCGGCCCCTTCAGCGGGACAGAAGAAGCAGACAGCGCTAGCGCGTCTAATCCAGGCAGAAGAAGGCTTCGGTCGGCGCCATGGAGACGGGGACGCCAACACCGGAGGGGGTAAGTATATAACTTCTGTATGGCCAATATTTAATGCACGATGTATATTACAAAGTGCATTTATATGGCCATACAGAAATGCTTAACCCCACTTGCTTTCGCGGGACAACCCCTTTAATAACCAGCCTGACCTTTTGCTGCAGACCGCTGTGGTATGTACCTGTGTGTTAATCCATCTGATACCTGACATGTATGCGTCCTGCACTAGGCCCATATGGATAGGTCCTATTTGACATTGGGTCAGTAGAGAGGGTTGCCATCTTTTCCCCTCTGCGCTTGTGCACTTGTCTTTGCAGGCTACTTTGACTGAGGCCAGTTGTGTAAGGCGCAAAGGTTCTGCTTAAGGGTGTACAATAGGTTAACCCCTCCTGAATGTCATTCATGCGTTGGTGTCAGGCCCGTAGGATAAGTCCTGTATTAGGCATTTCTGTTGCAGGAGGGGCTAATTTATTTTTTTATGCCCTAAAGGTCCAGAGGCCCCTTCTTTAAAGGGGAGGTACTGTTAGGTTGTTTACTAGGACCTGTGGACCTGGTCTGCTGCACATACATACCAGCTTCTCTTGCCAGAGAATGCTGGTCCTTTTATCCTTTTTATGCATTCTGTATTAATCCCACTCCGAGCTTGGTTTTATGCATGTCTAGTTTGTGGTATCTTTCTCACCTTCCCTGAGGATGGTCTGGACACCTGTAGTCCCTGTCTGCATCATATGCAGACCCCCTCTTTCCTTTCCTTTATAAGTGCGGCCTCCAGATCTCTGATGTCTTATGTGCGTGTGAGATGGGTGATGCCTGACACTATTCCCTGTATGTCAGTACAGTATCTGACTCTTTCCCCTTGGTGTTAGGACACTTGCGCTAGCTATGCGTTATCTGTATGCATGTGAGCTCTGAGTCGGGTTTCTGTTTTGGATTTCTCTGTCACCCTAGGGTTTTGCTTTTATGCATGATGTGTGGTATATGTCTGTACAGGTGGCTGGACAAGTGTGTGAACAATGCTGTGTTCAGTGGGTCTGTGCAGGTGCCAGACAAGGTGTATGAATAGTCCTGTTCTATCTTGCATGCAAGTCCCAGGGGTGTTGGTGTGCCCGGCGGACGTAACAAGAATAAGCACTTTTACCTCTTCTATCATTGCTATTTCCTCATTGATTGTAAGCTCTTGGGAGTACGGCCCTCAGACCTATTGTTCAAATTGCTTACTACTGCATGCAATGTCTGATGTTGTCTATACATGAACCCTCTCATTTGTAAAGTACTGCAGAATATTTTAACCTTATATAAATAAAGATAAATGTGCAGTATTATTCATCATTGGTGAAAATTGATTCTCCATACATAAAAATTACTGTTATGCCCTGTTAGGAGATGATGAGTTTTGTATATTCCCATTTTATTGAAATATGTGATTAAGTACGCTACACGAACGTAAAATGTTTGGAAAAATGGTTGTAAATGTTTTAGGAACTGTCGAGCCGAGGATTCGGCTTGAACTGTTCACCGTCCACGACTTGGTCTTCGATGTTTTGGGGACATGGCAACAGTCAAACTGGTAAGCATGTGATATGAACGTCACTTAGAAACGCTTGACTATCCCTAGTGGCGCTGTTGGCTGAAGCACAACAGCACCGCAAGACTTAATATAGGAACTTTGACCCGGCCTGACAGGTCACTCAATGTATCAAAGCAAGCACCTCTAAGCATGTTGTAGAAGCTCTGGCCACTCATCCAGCTTAGACACCCAGAAGTCAAAGGGGCCAACAACATGTCTGAGTACATCCAAGAGAGAGCTGACGTACTCTTTGACCATCATAGATAAGTGCTGAGTCCTACCTTGCGCTGTTGCTGCAGAGTGCAACAGACTGAAAATATATGCCAAATGTCTTTAAGACTTCCCCTGCCACCGCTGGTGGTGCTGCTGTGGGGGCTTCCTGCTCTTCTACCATGAGCGACAGAGCTGCGATCCATTGTGGATGCTTTCTTGTGGCCTTGCAGAAATGATCTGTCCAAACTGCTTAGCAGTCTGTCCTGATAGTGCAGCATTTTGAGGTCTCTCTCCACTGCCGGAGTGCGATTTGTCATTTTGACATTGTAACGGACATCAGGGAGGGTGGCCACCGGGTAATGATCTGATGTGGGTTATGCAACTGTCCTTATGCAAGCAATGCAGCATAATAGCACTCATATGTCTAAGGGAGATACTCTTAGGCCCACATTTTTCAGTGTCAGGCCTAAGAGTATTCTCTGACTGGTACTACCATCTATGTAGGTAGCCCCCTCTCCTGCCTCTGGACCTATATTATCCCCCTCTTCTTTGTCCTCCTGCTCTTCCTCCTCCATATTTCTCCCATAAGAAGAGAAACGTGTTGAAGAAAACGCACCCGTTTCTTGCTTGAAGTCATCCGCCCTGTAGTGTTGAGTAATGGCGGACTGGCCAGACAGTTGGGAGATTGGCATCCCATCCTTCGCCTCCTCCTGTGACAATAAAACATCATTGTCCCTGAGGCCCTGTAGCGTCTGTTCCAGCAGGGAGACATACTGATTAGTGCATCACCACAACTGACCATTTTGGTCTCTTCCTCAAAGCAGGCTAAAACGTCACAAACATCTTGGATCTGCAGCCGCTCCACAGCCATCAAATGACCAACCTTCATACAGCATCGGCTGATGGCATACACTCTCTGGTACTCCGTGATCACTCCATGCTGCAGGCCTATCCTCTGCAACATATGCAATGTGGAATTCCACCTTGTAGGCACGTCACAGATGAGGTGGTTGTGTGGTAGGCCGAACTGTCACTGCACCTCCGCCAGACAAGAGGCAGCTTGGTGTGAATACAGAAAGTGCGGGCGCAGTTTCCTGGCCTTTTACAGCACTGATATAAACATGGGTAATTCTTGAGGAAGCGCTACACTACTAGGCTTATCACATGGTTCAGGCAAGATATGTGTGTGAGATTACTGAGGCGAAGGGCTGCCAGCAGGTTGGCCCCATTGTCACACACAACCTTGCCTGGCTTCAGATTAGCCTGGGCTGCAGAGACATCAACAGCTCTTCAGACATGATGTTGCACCCCCTCCCCCTCCCCAGACCTATGAGCTTTAGGACAACATGTTGGCATTTATCACATGCAGCACTGTATGAAGGCCGGGTATTTTCACATATGGATATCTGTGCTGATGTGGGGCGTGTTAAAAGGTCGAAGAGGTGGAGGAAAAGGAGGGTAAGGAGGACACAGACACGGGTGAATGTCCTGCAAGTCTTGGGGATACCATTAAACATGGACCACCACCTTTGGCTTCATGCCCCACCTGCAGGACATTGACCCAGTGTGCTGTTAAGGATATGTAATGCCCCTGGCCATGCTTGCTGGACCACATGACTGTGGTCAGATGCACCCTGTCACTGACAGCGTTCTTCAATGCTAGGGACACATTATCACGTATATGGTGGTGCAGGGCAGGGATGGATATTTTGGCAAAGAAATGGCGGCTGGGCATCTGGTACTGCGGGTTAGCATGGAGCATCGTGTTGAAGAAAGCGTCTGTGTCCACTAGCCTGAAGGGCAGCATTTCCATTGCAAGTAGCTTACATTCCACTTGTTCTCTGCATACAGCGCACAGAGGCTCATTAAACATGAAAATGAAGCTAATAGGCTGCTAATGGGCATTAGTGCCCATTAGCAGCTTATGCAAAATGATCGCTCAAATTGTCAATCATCCTGTCTTTTGAACGAATTTTGAGCAATCATCTTTGTGTGTAATTGGGGCTTTAGTATCTCCAAACTTGACACAAGGTCTTATAGATTGGACACTTCTCATAGATATTTCCGGAAAACTTCTACATTCACCCCTAAAGTATTCTTTTCATGCAACTTTTTTGGATGACAGCACTTTGTATTTAGCCTGTGTATTACACACGTATTTTTTGTGTGCATAATACGCAGTGCTAAAAGCTCATTTACATTGGGTCATTCAGACCCATGTTTTTCATGTGCACGTATTACACGCATGACAAAAAACACAGCATGTGCTATGTTGGAGTGCATTAAATATACAGAATATCTGCCTCTTACATGTGTATGTGCTGTGTACTGCTTATTATGCCTGTGAAAAAATATGCGTGGAATACGCAGGCTAAATACTAAATACGCTAAATATGCTCATCTGAGGGAGACCTAAGTTTGAACTCAGTGGAAAATCCCTTTCACTTTCTGGAATGATGCCCATAAAATGTTCATTTGGGGTATACTTATTAAACTAGGTTATAGAGCTAAGAAGGAAAAGAGAAAAAAAACACAAGATGCGCTCACAAGCATTTGAGCCTTGTGCCACTTCATGAAACCTCTACAACTAAAGAGCGAATTGAACAACTTAGAGTTGTGCACTTACAATTCAAAAATTGCCTTTAACACAATTATGAAATAAGTCTCAAAAATAATTCTATTGTTCGTCACAGGATAACAAAGCCAACAAGTTATTAGCACATAGTTGGAGAGTATAAGCAATGAAGCCTAGAATCCTTTACTTATGGCCCATTTACACGGGACGAGCTGTACGGAAAATACTATTCCCTTATCTACAAGCTGCATCCACCTTCTAACACTTTCCCAGGTTCCCAAATCACATTCAAGTATTTCTAGACTAATTGAGTCTGCCTTCATTATCTAAACAACAATTGGACCATTTAAATTCCCCTCTCAGAGATCTAAACTGAATAAAATTATTCAACCCCGTAACTTTTGCATCAAGCACCTGCTCTGATGGCCTTTCAAACGCCTATTGCAAAACATTACTCCTTAATCTCCAGAACACACAACTGCATGCCTTTAATGAAGGAGCTTTCCGAAAAGAAATGTTATGTGCTGTAATTCCTTCCACATTTTAGGCTGGTAATAGCTAAATATTAACTTAAAGCTTTACACAAAACCATTAGGTCTTCTTCTCCTCCTTACCACCTTTGTAGGGATAGATCAGGTGGGATTCATGTAAGGTTGACAGGTCATCTGAAACACCAGGAGAGTCCTCAACATGCTGGACTTTATAGAATGTTCAAGCAATGCAACTATAATGTTCATTTTTGACACTGCGAAGGCGTTCAACCAACGTTAACCGGTCCTTTGACTTCTCATTCCTGGGTATGTCTGTCCAGAGAGACATTTTGAGTGCAATGAAAGCTCTCTACTCTTACCTCTTGGCAAAAACTTTTCTTTTTGGAGCACTTTCTGATGAATTCCAGATAACCAATGGGACCCGACAAATCTGTCCTCTTGTTTTTTGTACTCTTAGTTGAAGCCTTGGCTAGACAATCAGATTTCATAATCTACAGTAATTTAGGGAATTCAGATATTCGGCAACACCATATATCCCTGTATGTAAAGGATTACCTAGCTCTTCCCGCACATCCCCGACCTTTTCTGATGGTTGCACAACACCCTCTTCCCATTCTTTTCCCTGATGACGGCTAGTTAGGTAAAACCTATCGGGGGCTAGTGGTTACATTTCGGCTCAGGGCTTTATTGCTGCTCTGTATATACATGTGGGCGACTGTGGCCAGTGTTCAATCTCTCCATAGTCTAGCATGATAGCAGTCAACTTGCTGATCTCCCAATAGCTATACCCTTATGGCATGATCTATGATCCATGAATACTTTAGTCTATAGGAGCTGCAAGAGTCTTGTCCTAGTAATATTTTCATAGGTGTTTTATTTCTCTTACATAACAAAGGTTATATTTTACTTCAGTGGCAGTCATAACCAACAGGCTTTTGGTTGCCTTGTGGTAACTTTGTCAATTACAAGCCTCAAGGAGACATGGTAGCCGGACTCTGGTGAATGGAAAATTACAGGACAAGATGTGAAGATCAGGATATAGTGCAATGAAAATGGAGACATCAGCAAAGCATTAGTCAACTTCAGCAGTGTGTTTGTCATTATGGCTCCTATAAGGGTTTACATGAGTGGAAATGCTGCAGAATATCTGCAATGGAAATTCTGCAGCATTTCTGTATCATGGGGGGGAATTTTTACCTGAAGTTAGCTGCACACAGGCAACTGAATTTTGAAGATACAGCACTCACCTCTGAAGTCTTTGGCTGTCAGTGCACTTCTTCACCCAGTTCCCCAGTGGCCTCTAGTAAGCACAGCGCCACTAGTCAGGTGATTTAGAAGTGCCATCACCAGACCAGCGGCACTACATGCAGTACATGCCGTTGGATGAAGAAGTGCGGATTTTGACTCTGTTTTGGATGAGGAAATGCTGTGAAATGTGCCACAGAATTTCCGCTGCAGACACTCTGCAGCATTTCCGCCCCATATAAACATACCCTACAGGTTGTCAACCGGCTTTCCCAGGCTCCTATGTGACTTATATACCAAGCCGTTGGGTACTACCAAGGCGGGGGATGTACATCGCTGCACGACTGGGTAACGTGCCATTAACAAGTTTGGGTGATCATCGTCAGGCTCCGTATGACTCGATCAATTGGTGACTCATAGCTTTTGTATAAGAACATAGTTTATTCAAATAATCAGGACTTCATTTACATCTCATTTACATGAAATCTTACATTTCTCTAATAATTAACACCACAATCGGCTTTATCAGTTTTGAGCTTAAAAATAAAAAAATGTATGGGAAAACAATACTTCTAGGGCCGCCTGTACATGAACGGGTCGGATTGGCTTCGGCGCGTGTGCAGAAGGAAGCGCTTTCTCTTAGCATGCTATGAATGGTATTTGCTGCGGATGCCAACTGCGGATTCCGCAATGCAAATCCATTTGTGTACAGGCGGCCTAATGCTAAGATAACCTGAAAAATCTTTGGAAGAGGCCTTAAATATTATTGGAATATTCGTTTCAGGGCTTATTCTGACGACCATATTTACACAGGTATTTTGACGCATCAAAAATCTGTGAAGTTTTGGATTCCAATGGGTTCATGCACATGATCGTTTTTTTTGCCATGTAAAATAATCGCATCTGGAAAAATAGCACCTACGGGACCATTTTCAGTCACCTCTTTTATACAGCGCATGAAAAGATAGGTCTTGCCTAGAGTTGAGTGAACATACTCTGCCGAGCTTGATGCTCGTTCGAGTATTAGCGTATTCGATGGTGCTTGTTACTCGAGCGAGTGCTACGCCGTTTTTGGCTCCTCCCCACTGTGACTTGCATGTTTTGGCCCCTCCCTACTGCGACGCAGCGCGCATGTCAATGGCAAATTTTTTGGCTGGCAAGCAGGCAGGGAGAGAGAGAGAACACACACACGAGCGAACCAAGAAAAAAAAAATCTCGGCACCCGGCGTCCCACATACAAAAATGCTCGAGTCTCCCATTGTAGTCAATGGGGTTCGTTACTCGAGTAGAGCTCTCGAATTTTCCGAAAAGCTCAACTCGAATAACGCAGACCCGATCATTTGGGTGCTCGCTCATCTCTAGTCTTGCCCTATCTTTTGACGTGATATGCAGCAAGCCCCCATAGACTTCAATGGCAGCAGGAAAAAAGGGAGGGGGAGGGAGTTACCCTGCATACAACGCTGGTAAAAGAAGGCAGCTGGCCGTATTTAAGCATTATTGGTCATTCCGAGGATTTCTGCCGATCGAGGGTTTCCATCAATTCTGCGTACTTTTTAACATTCATCCTGTAGCGCCCTGTGTGAATGGCTTGAAATACGCAAGTAAAGATTGGGACTCGATCGCATTAAATCTTCATTCATGTGATTATACGATGTGTTTGGGCGAATGTAAAAATGCATACAGTCATTTGAAGAAGACCTCACTCTCCTATTGTAAAGGAAATGAATGAAAATCCCAATTTTTGCCAACTTCAAACCAAATTCCCCCTAAACTGGCAGCTACACAGTATCAGATACTTGGATGTCAATGCTGCCATCTCTATTCAAAATCTACTTAAAACTAACCACATAACTTTGCTGAAGACAATAGAAACAGGCATAGAACACTCTACTAAAAAGGAAATGTCTTGGGTGGGATTGGTTGCAACATTTAAAATGTTCATCTACCAAAATTATAAATACAATGTTACAGAACCATAATCCTTTCGGCCTCATCCCCACAGCCTTTGAAATGTGTCAGATCCACATTAAATTATTCGGATGTGGTTATGACACTTGAATCTGTGGCCGAAATCTGAGGTGGCCTCGAAGTTGTGTTGTGGATTTTCATGTGGATCATGGATTTAGCTTAAATCAATGGGGTGTCAAGCCGCCCATCATGGTTTTAGTGTGGAAACCCCGTCAAGAATTGATGGATCAGGTCTTTTTTCCATTACATAGATTTCACATGGTGCCGTTCAGACAGCTTGAATTTCGAAAGCATTCAGTAGAATGCTAAAATGATGATGATTGTGCTGTGGATTTAGGCATGGAATCCACTCCTAAATTAAGCCATGTGAACAGGGCCTTAGAAAGCACAAATAAAGGTTACATTCCTTCAAATCTGGTAAATCCTGTCTTGCTTCTAACATATTAAACTAATATTTGGAGGTCTAACATATGTCTTCCTGACATATTAATTTATTATTAGAGATGAGCGAGCACCAAAATGCTCGGGTGCTCGTTACTCGGGACGAAATTATCGCGATGCTCGAGGGTTCGTTTCGAGTAACGAACCCCATTGAAGTCAATGGGCGACCCGAGCATTTTTGTATATCGCCGATGCTCGCTAAGGTTTTCATTTGTGAAAATCTGGGCAATTCAAGAAAGTGATGGGAACGACACAGCAACGGATAGGGCAGGCGAGGGGCTACATGTTGGGCTGCATCTCAAGTTCCCAGGTCCCACTATTAAGCCACAATAGCGGCAAGAGTGCCCCCCTCCCAACAACTTTTACTTCTGAAAAGCCCTCATTAGCAATGCATACCTTAGCTAAGCACCACACTACCTCCAACAAAGCACAATCACTGCCTGCATGACACTCCGCTGCCACTTCTCCTGGGTAACATGCTGCCCAACCCATCCGCACGACCCAGTGTCCACTGCGCACACCAAAGTGTCCCTGCGCAGCCTTCAGCTGCACTCATGCCACACCACCCTCATGTCTATTTATAAGTGCATCTGCCATGAGGAGGAACCGCAGGCACACACTGCAGAGGGTTGGCTCGGCTAGGCAGCGACCCTCTGTAAAAGGGGCTGGGCGATAGCCCACAATGCTGTACAGAAGCAATGAGAAATAGAATCCTGTGCCACCGCCATCAGGAGCTGCACACGTGGGCACAGCAATGGGGAACCTATGTGCCACACACTATTCATTCTGTCAAGGTGTCTGCATGCCCCAGTCAGACCGCGGTTTTTTATAAATAGTCACAGGCAGGTACAACTCCGCAATGGGAATTCTGTGTGCACCCACAGCATGGGTGGCTCCCTGGAACCCACCGGCTGTACATAAATGTATCCCATTGCATTGCCCATCACAACTGAGGTAACGTCCGATTAAATGCAGGTGGGCTTCGGCCCACACTGCATGCCCCAGTCAGACTGGGGTTCTTTAGAAGTGGACATATGCAGTTACAACTCCCTGTGGGCCCACAGCATGGGTGGGTGCCAGGAAGCCACCGGCGGTACATAAATATATCCCATTGCATTGCCCATCACAGCTGATGTAACGTCAGCTTTAATGCAGGTGGGCTAAAAATTAATTGGATTACACTGTAGGCGAGGGCCCCAAAAAATTGGTGTACCAACAGTACTAATGTACGTCAGAAAAATTGCCCATGCCCAACCAAGAGGGCAGGTGAAACCCATTAATCGCTTTGGTTAATGTGGCTTAATTGGTAACTAGGCCTGGAGGCAGCCCAGTTAAAATAAAAATTGGTTCAGGTGAAAGTTTCAACGCTTTAATGAGCATTGAAACGTATAAAAATTGTTCACAAAAATTATATGACTGAGCCTTGTGGGCCTAAGAAAAATTGCCCGTTCGGCGTAATTACGTCAGGTTTCAGCAGGAGGAGCAGATGAGGAGGATGAATAGAATACACAGATTGATGAAGCACAAATGTCCCCGTTTTTGATGGTGATAGAGAACGATGCTTCCATCCGCAGGTGCAGCCTACGTATTGCTTAGGTATTGCTGCTGTCCACTGGTGGAGAAGAGAAGTCTGGGGAAATCCAGGCTTTGTTCATCTTGATGAGTGTAAGCCTGTCGGCACTGTCGGTTGACAGGCGGGTACGCTTATCCGTGATGATTCCCCCAGCCGCACTAAACACCCTCTCCGACAAGACGCTAGCCGCAGGACAAGCAAGCACCTCCAGAGCATACAGCGCGAGTTCAGGCCACGTGTCCAGCTTCGACACCCAGTGGTTGTAGGGGGCAGAGGCGTCACCGAGGACGGTCGTGCGATCGGCTACGTACTCCCTCACCATCCTTTTACAGTGCTCCCGCCAACTCAGCCTTGACTGGGGAGCGGTGACACAGTCTTGCTGGGGAGCCATAAAGCTGGCAAAGGCCTTGGAGAATGTTCCCCTGCCTGCGCTGTACATGCTGCCTGATCTCTGCGCCTCCCCTGCTACCTGGCCCTCGGAACTGCACCTTCTGCCACTAGCGCTGTCGGATGGGAATGTTACCATCAGTTTGTCCGCCAGGGTCCTGTGGTATAGCATCACTCTTGAACCCCTTTCCTCTTCGGGTATGAGAGTGGAAAGGTTCTCCTTATACCGTGGGTCGAGCAGTGTGTACACCCAGTAATCCGTAGTGGCAAGAATGCATGTAACGCGAGGGTCTCGAGAAAGGCATCCTAACATGAAGTCAGCCATGTGTGCCAGGGTACCTGTACGCAACACATGGCTGTCCTCACTAGGAAGATCACTTTCAGGATCCTCCTCCTCCTCCGGCCATACACGCTGAAAGGATGACAGGCAAGCAGCATGGGTACCCTCAGCAGTGGGCCAAGCTGTCTCTTCCCCCTCCTCCTCATGCTCCTCCCCCTCCTCCTCAACGCGCTGAGATATAGACATGAGGGTGCTCTGACTATCCAGCGACATACTGTCTTCTCCCGCCTCCGTTTCCAAGCGCAAAGCATCTGCCTTTATGCTTTGCAGGGAACTTCTCAAGAGGCATAGCAGAGGAATGGTGACGCTAATGATTGCAGCATCCCCGCTCACCATCTGGGTAGACTCCTCAAAGCTTCCAAGGACCTGGCAGATGGCTGCCAACCAGGCCCACTCTTCTGTAAATAATTGAGGAGGCTGACTCCCACTACGCCGCCCATGTTGGAGTTGGTATTCCACTATAGCTCTACGCTGCTCATAGAGTCTGGCCAACATGTGGAGCGTAGAGTTCCACCGTGTGGGCACGTCGCACAGCAGTTGGTGCACTGGCAGATTAAACCGATGTTGCAGGGTCCGCAGGGTGGCAGCGTCCGTCTTGGACTTGCGGAAATGTGCGCTGACCCGGCGCACCTTTCCGAGCAGGTATGACAAGTGTGGGTAGCTTTTCAGAAAGCGCTGAACCACCAAATTAAAGACATGGGCCAGGCATGGCACGTGCGTGAGGCTGCCGAGCTGCAGAGCCGCCACCAGGTTACGGCCGTTGTCACACACGACCATGCCCGGTTGGAGGCTCAGCGGCGCAAGCCAGCGGTCGGTCTGCTCTGTCAGACCCTGCAGCAGTTCGTGGGCCGTGTGCCTCTTCTCTCCTAAGCTGAGTAGTTTCAGCACGGCCTGCTGACGCTTGTCCACCGCTGTGCTGCCACACCGCGCGACACCGACTGCTGGCGACGTGCTGCTGCTGACACATCTTGATTGCGAGACAGAGGTTGCGTTGGAGGAGGAGGGTGGTTTAGTGGAGGAAGCATACACCGCCGCAGATACCAGCACCGAGCTGGGGCCCGCAATTCTGGGGGTGGGTAGGACGTGAGCGGTCCCAGGCTCTGACTCTGTCCCAGCCTCCACTAAATTCACCCAATGTGCCATCAGGGAGATATAGTAGCCCTGCCTGCCTGTGCTTGTCCACGTGTCCGTTGTTAAGTGGACCTTGGCAGTAACTGCGTTGGTGAGGGCGCGTACAATGTTGCGGGAGACGTGGTCGTGCAGGGCTGGGACGGCACATCGGGAAAAGTAGTGGCTACTCGGTTCCCAGTCGCCGCCATCATGCTTTTGAAAGCCTCCGTTTCCACAAGCCTATACGGCAGCATCTCCAGGCTGATCAATTTGGCTATGTGCACGTTTAACGCTTGAGCGTGCGGGTGCGTGGTGGCGTACTTGCGCTTGCGCTCAAACAGTTGCGCTTGCGACGTCTGGACTCTGCGCTGAAAGACATTGCTGGATGGGGCCGAGGACAGCGGAGGTGAGGGTGTGGGTGCAGGCCGGTAGGCACTCGTGCCTGTGTCCTCAGAGGGGGGTTGGATCTCAGTGGCAGGTTGGGGCACAGGGGGAGAGGCAGTGGTGCAAACCGGAGGCGGTGAACGGCCTTCGTCCCACCTTGTGGGGTGCTTGGCCATCATATGCCTGCGCATGCTGGTGGTGGCTCCCCAGCTGATCTTGGCGCGACAAAGGTTGCACACCACTGTTCGTCGGTCGTCAGGCGTCTCTGTGAAAAACTGCCACACCTTTGAGCACCTTGGCCTCTGCAGGGTGGCATGGCGTGAGGGGGCGCTTTGGGAAACAGTTGGTGGATTATTCGGTCTGGCCCTGCCTCTACCCCTGGCCACCGCACTGGCTCGGCCTGTGCCCACACCCTAACTTGGGCCTCCGCGTCCTCGCCCGCGTCCACGTCCTCTAGGCCTACCCCTACCCCTCAGCATGCTGTATTACCAGTAGTGCAGAAACAGAACGCTGTAATTAAATGTGCCGCTTATTGGCCTGTGGTTGGAGGCTGACTTCGCTTACGGAACGTACAGCAGAGCCAGGAAAGAATTTTGCGCAAGCCTGCTGTAACACTTAGCTGGCTGCGTATGAATTAGGACAACTACCCCCAGCAGAGACCCTGTACACTGAGGACGGTCACAGGCAGCCCAAATAGATTTTTTTTCCCAAATGTTTTTGGAAAGGCCCACTGCCTATATACACTAAATATGTCTTCTGTCCCTGCCTCACCACTACAGGCCCTGGACAATGTAAAATTACTGCAGACTGTTTCACTGTGGACAGGAATACAGCGGTGATGTAACAGGCAACACAGAGGCAGGAAAGAATTTTGCGCAAGCCTGCTGTAACACTTAGCTGGCTGCGTATGAATTAGGACAACTACCCCCAGCAGAGACCCTGTACACTGAGGACGGTCACAGGCAGCCCAAATAGATTTTTTTTCCCAAATGTTTTTGGAAAGGCCCACTGCCTATATACACTAAATATGTCTTCTGTCCCTGCCTCACCACTACAGGCCCTGGACAATGTAAAATTACTGCAGACTGTTTCACTGTGGACAGGAATACAGCGGTGATGTAACAGGCAACACAGAGGCAGGAAAGAATTTTGCGCAAGCCTGCTGTAACACTTAGCTGGCTGCGTATGAATTAGGACAACTACCCCCAGCAGAGACCCTGTACACTGAGGACGGTCACAGGCAGCCCAAATAGATTTTTTTTCCCAAATGTTTTTGGAAAGGCCCACTGCCTATATACACTAAATATGTCTTCTGTCCCTGCTTCACCACTACTGGCCCTGGACAATGTAAAATTACTGCAGGACGCAATGCTCTGCACGGCCGATATACAAAAAAAAAGTGCAACACTGCAAAAAGCAGCCTCCACACTACTGCACACGGTTAGATGGGGTCCTAAGAAGGACCGTTGGGGTTCTTGAAGCCTAAAATAACTCCTAACGCTCTCCCTATAGCAGCTCGGCACCAGCAGCACTTTCCCTGAACTATGTCAGAATGCATCTGAGGCGAGCCGCGGGAGGGGCCGATTTATATACTCGGGTGACACCTGATCTCGCCAGCCACTCACTGCAGGGGGGTGGTATAGGGCTTGAACGTCGCAGGGGGAAGTTGTAATGCCTTCCCTGTCTTTCTATTGGCCAGAAAAGCGCGCTAACGTCTCAGAGATGAAAGTGAAAGTAACTCGAACATCGCGTGGTACTCGTCTCGAGTAACGAGCATCTCGAACACGCTAATACTCGAACGAGTATCAAGCTCGGACGAGTACGTTCGCTCATCTCTATTTATTATCTGACTGGTCTGGAGATGTATCACAATGCAGAATTCATATACCGGAGAAATATCTATTGCCACTAGTAAAAGCCTAAATGCAGTCCTAATAGCCTGGTTTAGTTCTTATCAGCCCTCTCTATACCTCCCATATTTCTTATCTACTGTATATCACTAGCTAATTGGATTCTATTCTCTTCTAGATGCCCAAGATCACAATTTTTCTTGAACAATGTAGCATTGATTAAAAAATACTCAAACTATTACTTCCTGATAAAGATCTGGAAACTTGGAAAGACAGATGCCTCTTTCAGGTGCAAAGTCTCTTGATCAATAACCAACTTCAGCAGCTTTACACTCTCAGTTATATAGTATATATCACATTATAAGCAATTTTCACATATTTTGAGGATCAGGCATCTGATTCAATTAAATTGGGAGCGAGTGACAGCTAATACTGAGATCTTTAACCCCTTAAAAGACCACAGTGTTTCGGTCCTAAAGGATCAGACACTTTTTAGGGATTTTACCCAGTGACCTATTTTGCTATTTTTTTAATAACTTTTTTCCAATTATTTTCTGTCCTTTTTTTTTCGTTTTATTAGGAGTAAAAAGCTTAAAAAAGAGATTTTTTTAAAATGTATAGTTGTTTATTTTTAAACTTAGTGTATTTAAGCTAAAATAAAGTACAAGAATGGGTACCTCATTTTATTTTGGATGTTTTGATATATAATTTATATAGTCTTGGATTACAGGGCGCTTATGGTGATGATTTAGGTTTGCGTTGGTGGGGGGTGATTTTCTTTTTTATATATACATTTTTGTTTAATTTATTTAGTTATTTTTTATTATATAATGCAATTTTTTAAAACTTATTTTTCTAACATTTTTTTTCATCATCTATGTCCCATATTGTGTCATAAGAAAAGGGGGTATGATTCACATTGGCTTTTTTATTTGATACTTTTTAAATGTAACTGGGGCATCCATAGGGATCCCAGTCACAGGGGAAAACATTCCCCTAGTGTGACAGTAGTTACTAACAGAGCTAATCTTGGTCTGCTAAGACCCTGTAGCTCTGCCATGGCAGGGGGCATCGGGTGGTCACATGATCGCGGGGTCGAATAGTGGAAGTGACACATCTGCTTTCTCTAGTCACTACAGAGTATTCAATGCAAGGGAGAAGGCAGAAGCCGGTACACTCTCCTCCGGATCCTTGGATGTCACTGACAGCTGAGGAGCATATGGAATATTACAGCGGAATCAGACTCGGTGCCCCCCAGAGACCCCATACTATCCTCTCCAGATCTTCCTTGAGTGTCTTGTCCAGCAAGCATGCGCGGTGCAGCACATAAAACGCCGGCGCTGGGCTGTGACACGGAAGTGTGAGCACAGCGGAAGTTTTGTGGGACAGACGGCTTTCATTGACTGCAATGGAAGCCGTCCGTGCATTTTTCCGCACTGAATAGAACATGCTGCAATTCTCCCTTGTGACAACCTTATGGCATTTACTCAATTACTGATCTTTGTAAAAAAAATACTACCCACACCACCCCCTCTCTCCCTGACATTACTGCTGGTTCTAGAGGCGAACTTTCTCCCTATAGTATATCTAGGAGAATGGCTTTGCAAACACTGTATATTTATTGCTGCTAAATTAACTGTTAGACTACAAAGAACTGGAAGAGATAGTAACTATGGTTAATAGTGCATGTTCCTATGAAAAAATAATCACCTATGAAGACCAAAAATTCCCGTTGCCTCACTGAGGTCTGTGATTGGCTGCAACTGTCTACGAGATTCGGAATACAGACTGCAGCTTGTAAATAGAGCCATCCGGTAGCACAAGAGAGACGGTGCTGGAGCTGTGGAGGTTGCTTAATATAGGCTTTGTAATATATTTTAGGACTGACAATAGTTTAAAAAAATTAAGTTGGAAAACCCCTTTAAAGAAAATCTATCACCTTCTGTAAGCACAATAAACTAAGTGCTTATAGGATAAGTCCCGCTAAGTCTGGGGATGTCATTTTTATACTTACTGGGCTTCCCCTTCCCACACTGTCCGCCCAGGAAGTCGTCGTTTCATCTATCAGTATGACTCCTTTCGTTCAGTCCATGTGCACACACTCAACTCAGGGGCGTAGCTAAAGGCTCGTGGGCCCAGATGCAAAAGTTTATCTTGGGGCCCCCAACTTCTCTTAACCCCTTAACGCAGAGGCGTAACTTGAAGCTCCTGAGCCCCAATGGAAAACCTGTAACAGGGCCCCCAACTATAATGCTTTACTCATAGTACTGGGCTTCCTTTATGAGAAGAGAGGCCTTATGGGCTCTCTAAGGCTCCTGGGGTCGGGTGCAACCGCATCCCCTATAGTTACGCTAGTGACTCCACTGTTCTCTATGGAAGTGCACAAGCACAGACTGACTGAAAACAGTAATACTGATAGATGAAGCACTAACTTTCCTGGGTGATAGCGTGGGAACAGGGAGCTCAGTGAGTATAAAAATTGCATCCCCGGGCATCTACCGGACCTATCCTAGAAGCATCATAACTTAATTTATGGTGATTATAGGAGGTGACAGGTTCCCTTTAAGTGAACTTTATATTTATTATATGTATTCATTGATTAAATCTTATTGATTTACTTAAAATGTATTGCGACAATGGCATAATGATGATAGGGTCTGCAAAGTGGCATAAATGAGACACAATTTAGTTAATCTTTACGGTCAAATGTTTTGATCTCAAATAATCACCGGCACATGTGAAAGCTTGTAAAACCGTCAAAGCTTGTAAAAGAGGCACAGAAAGAAACTATGAAGACAGCGGATGTGGATCCACTATGCTTCCAAACCGATTTGGCTTAGGGCTAGATTTTAGGACTGCACATGTGGGTCCCCAGTTTTCACCCTTTAATCCCACTAATCAAGATCTGGTCTTCACTGGTAACCCCAGAACATTACCGCAGAAATAGTCTTGGTGAAGAAAAAGCTGATAGAGCTTGGTCAGGTGTACCAGAATGATGTACCGGACGGTGTAGACAGAGAACAGTCGAGGAACAAAGCGGAAATCAGGGCAGGTGAAATTCTTGCATAAGCGAGAAGCAGTCCAGGCAGGCAAGTCAGGGCAGGCAGCAATGTTAGAGCTTTTCGTTTTCGAAAGATGAGTCTACAATGCTTTCAATAACATCTGTTTTGATCACTGTGTAGAGCAAAAATAGTGTAGTACTGTGCTAGGGTAGTGTCACACTTGCTCTGGGGATTCCACTTTCCCGCTCCGTTCTTTTCTGCTTCTGTAATTTGTAAAATATTCTTCGAGTATTAAAACTTCTAGGTCCATTAAACTGTGATCCAGGCCAGAGAAGTGGGTCCCCTTGGGTGAATGCAGCTTCTTCATTATTGTCTGTCTGTGCAGATCCATCCTGGACTGTAGGTTCTGTTCCTTCAGTCTATATTCCTTCCGAACACCTTGTACACCACATTGGAGGATGTACAGGAGAAAACATTAGTAATTTTATAGTTCTGTAGTGTGCTTGGTTTGGGCACTGTGTCTGTAGGATGTGGGTGCAGGTCTTGCATCTTCTGCTGTTACAAAACAAAAAAACAGGGGTTTTAGAATATTTTCAACCCAGTAAAGTTCCAAATACCAGAAATGATTGGTCTTCCTGTGTTGCCCACTTCATGTATTGTGGATAACATTTAAAAGGTCCCCATTTTTGAATTGCTTGGTATAAGGTCCAGTAGGGTGGGTGGTGTTGGGTTGACATCATTAATTATGTGCTTCAGTTGCTCTGTATAATTCCCACCAAGGATGATCCACTAACAATTTGGACAGGCTCTGCAGATGAGCACTGATATTCCACAAGAACTTCAACAAGTTTTATCCAACTATCAGGTTTACTTTCAACTACTTATGGTCTGAAATACATTTTTGGACACGACCACATACATAAGAAACAATCCTACACAAATATCACTCTACCATGATCCTAGAGGCTGTCCAGCTTTTCGGAAATGGAACAGCTTTCATACACGACACATAAAGAAGTCCATCATCTACAGTGAAGCTCTGCTATCCATCCGGATCTGTTTGGACTCTGATCACAGGAAACATCTGTCTTCTCTAAGGAATACTTTCCTACAACAAGGGTACCATTCACCATTCATAGAGGAACAGATTCATACAAGGATTCCAAGGAGCAACCTCCTGGAATGCAAACAGAAGGAAGAGATCAGCAGGACGCCCCTAGTGGTCATATATAACCCTCAGATGAACATCTTGAATACAATCACTGCACTCCACACTCCATAAGGACAAAAGGTTAGAAGAAATATTCTCAAATTTATCTATATATATATAAACAGCCACCGACCGAACCTAAGGCCTCTTTCACACGGGCCATGCATTCTCCAGCCATGTTAACGCATGGACAAGAAAAAGCTGTGACCAAGTCACGGCTAAAATTCGCGTTTTCTCGCCCATTCACCCTGCCGGGTGCAGTGTATAGACGTCACAGCTTGGAATTCCTTCAGTCAGGAGAAATGATCAGCATGGTTTCTATTAGTTAAACAGGGCCAACTGAATGTTTGAGCATCTGACAATAGCGTGAAGCATCTCACACGACTGACCCATGTAGGCTGTACACGGGGTTGTGCAGAAAGTTGCGTAAGGAAGGCTCCAGGTATTTTAACTTTACATTAAACATTTCATGTAAACCTTTTATGGTAAACCAGAGAGTCACTTTAAGTGTCTTCTGGGTGTTCATTTTTCATTGAAGTGTCCTGAATTGTCATTACAAAAACCCCTCCCAAAGCCCTGACACATTCTTAATTAGGGCTTAAAACAGACAAATGTATTACGCTGTGCTTTTGCGCGCAGCAAAACCCACACGTATAATGCAGAAAATAGAACCCATTGATTTCAATGGGTTCATTCTCACTTTTTTTTTTTGCAACAATTGTTTTCACAGGCGCAAAAGAAAAGGACCTCCTCTATCTTGTGCGTGTTTGCACACCAGAAAGCTCCATTGAGATCTATAGGAGGTGCTCAAATTCACACATCTGCTTGCACAAGTATGCGCTAAGCACAGCGCATACTCACGATTTCCGGCATTGGTTAGGCTAATTAGCCTTTTAAATCAGGGTGGGTGATTCCCCCACCTATGTGAACAAGCTGTGTTGAGGATGTGCTCACAAGCTGATATTCGTCTCTTAGGCTCACCCACATGGGTATATGTTGCGTGCGTATTACTCGCCATTTTCATGGGTGTAAAATATGTGTATTTGCTGCATATCCTAAGTCCTGATTCCCATAAGTGTACGCATATCTATACGTCCATGAGTGTAGCATTTTGCAGAATGTACTATGCTTTTTTGCATGCTCATCTGTGTATTGTAGTGTAAATTGTTGCGTGCAACGGCATGTGAATTTGCATGCGGCAAAAAATACGCACCGATTGCAATGGCTAGTTAGTCTAATGAGTTCCAGATATGTTCTTTTTCTTGCGCCATTGTACAGTGTTTTATGCATCTGCTAGTGTATTCTACATCATGTGCAGAAAAAGGATTGCATGCAGGACTTTTTCTTCCGACTAAAAGTCGGACAGCTGGACGGAAACTGAACAAACCGCATTACAGTCAATGGGGTCCATTCGGTGCTGTTTGGTTCCGTTCTAAAATAGAGACGTTTGGCCACGGGGATTCCCCTTTTCTGCTCCTTGAACAAATCAGGAAAGCAGAACACCAAGTGCAGATGTGAATGCACCCTTAGGCCTCATTCAGGGGGTGAGTTGCTATGGAAGCGCTCACATGGACCCTTTTAGAAGCGCAGAATCTGCGCTTCTAAAAAAGAACTGACAGCGAATGCTGACTCGCCTGTCAGCTCCGTGGTCCAGGGAGCTTACCATAGGCTCCTATGGGAGCCTTGGAAGCAGGCTGCCCGCACCACGGACATGTGAACGGGCTGCTCCACGGAGTTAGAGGCAACCCGTTCATGCGCAGAATTCCCTGCATGTCAGCAGTGTGGATTACACGTTGCTTAGCAGTGTGTACACCACGCTCGTCTGTACGAGCCCTTATGGTTCGTAATTAGCCTCGCCAATAATTTGGAAGCAAGATGCTTTTGTATGGTGATAGGAAAATATTCCGCTTGCCATGACAATTCTGGGACAATAAAATACAGTTTGTTAGTTATTGTAAAATTCTTAAACTAGAAATTATACAGAAAAATGAACAAAATATCCTGGTTTTGTGGAAGATAAAAACATTAAAAAATGTATTATTTGTTTAGTCTACATCAGTGTTTCCCAATGCTAATTATCATAATCCCTTGCAGGTCATGTTTTCAGGATATCCTATAGTAAGAACACCTGTGGCAATGTCTGAGGCACTGTCAATAATTACATCACTTGTGCAACACTGAGGAAGTCCTGAAAACATGACCTGTTGGGGGTCTGTGAGGACTGGAGTTTTGGAAACACTCACCTAGAACAGTGTTTTCCAACTCCAGTCCTCAGGGACCCTAAGGCCTCATGTCCACGGGCAAAATAAGAATTAAAATCCGCAGCGGATTTTAACACTTCTCCCGCATGCGGATCCGCATCCCATAGGGATGCATTGACCACCCGCGGGTAGATAAATACCCGCGGATGGTCAATAAAAGGGATTTTAAAAAAAATGGAGCATGAAAAAATCCGGAACATGCTCCATTTTCATGCGGGTCTCCCGCGGGGACGGCTCCCGTAGGCTTCTATTGAAGCCTATGGAAGCCGTCCGGATCCGCGGGAGACCTAAAATAGGAATTTACTCACACGCTCCGTTTCTTCTCCTCGCGGCGGCGCCATCTTCTCTCCGTCGCGGCCGGATCTTTTTTCTTCGGGACGGCGCATGCGCGGGGCACGTCACCAACGTCATCATGCGCATCCGCCGAGCCGAAGAAAGAACATCCGGCCGCGACGCAGAGAAGATGGCGCCGCCGCGAAGAGAAGAAACGGAGCGGATGGGTGGTGAGTTTATTCTCATTTATTCTGATTTTCAGCCCTCATGTCCGCGGGGCAGGAGGGACCCGCTGCAGATTCTCCATGGAGAATCCGGAGCGGGCCTGATTTTCCCCGTGGACATGAGGCCTAACAGGTCATGTTTTCAGGATTTCCTCAGTATCGCACAGGTGATGTAATTATTGTTGGTGCCTCAGACATTGCCACAGGGGTTCTTACTATAGGATATCCTGAAAACATGACCTGGTATTTTAACCTGGCTCAGCTACACTATAGAAAGCTAAACCCTGATGCTTTTTGTTGGAGAGGATGTGGAAGTGAGGGGTCCCTCTTGCATATTTTTGGTCATGCAAGCTGTTGGATGATTTCTGTAGAGAAGTGTAACAAACTGGTCAGAGATCTCACCAAAGTTACCAACTCAAAACTTCCCAAGACAGCCCTACTATTGATAGGCTTAGATATGTACCTCCCCCACCTATAGAATTTTGCTGGAGGGAAAACTACAATATGTCCCCACAGTTTGAAAAAAAATGCAAAACCATGTGCATCCAGTGCTTTCAGTGTTTGCTTCCAGAACATTGCTCTTCTTTGATGAAGCACTTGCTATAGATAGCTGGAATTGTTCTGTTGAAGGTTGATTATGAAGCTATCTTAGGGCGCTTTCACACAGTGCAGAATTATTCAGCAAGACGCACCTGAAGACGTAGAACATTCTGGGCCAAAATCCACATGTATACACGTGGGCCATAAATACCAAAATTTTAAAATAACCACAATTTATCTTGAAATATATCTCCTACACACAGCAAAACCTTAAACCAAGCACAGAAAGAGTCAGTTGTTGTTAAACAAGAGAATTCTAGGGTGGTTTCACATCTGCATTGGAACCTCCAGTTGGAGGTTTCGCCACAGATCCAGCTCAAAATACTGGAAGAGAAAGCGTTGCATGCAGCACTTTTTCTTTCATCTAAAAGCCAGGCAGCTGAGTGGAAACTGAATGGACGTGTTGTGGCGGTTCCGGAATAGCTGCCTTGCTGATAGTCTGGTGCTGGTTTAGGATGTGTTTCTACATCTTCTAGCTCAGTGGGTGTGATTTTAGGTGTGACGTGCTTGGTCGCACCTGTGGGTAATTCTAGGGCTATTTAACTCGGGCTGATACTGAGCTGAACTGCGGTTGATTGTCAGTCTCTGTCTGTCTGAGCTAGTATTCAGAGCTCTGGTACTAGAGCGTTCAGTTGCCGGCTGCATCTCAAGCTAAGTACTGCACTTGTTTTCTTTTCTAGTTTTGGTTTGCTTGTGTTTTTCCTTTCCCGCGTAGAGTCAACTAGGGGCCAAGGTACGTGGTCAGGGCTGTCCTTATCAGGACGATTACCCTGCATTCAGGCAGGGCCCTTCCCTGAGCTTGGTTATATAGGGACAGTGTTTCCCATTTTTTGATTGTTTCCCTGTTTTGTTATTTGTTCATTTGCATTTGTGGAAAATCTGCGGGTGACAGATCCAGCGCATCCTAGTTGGACATAACAGGACCCCATTATGGTCAATGGGGTTTGCTCAGTGTTCGGTTCCATCTTGCAACCAAGCTGTTTTGACCACAGGAATTCTCCTTTCCTGCTCCACAAACAGAGCAGGAAAGCAGAACCCCGGGCGCAGGTGTAAAACCATCCTTACAGTCATAAAATAGCCTGTGTAGCATGTAGTTGCTTCTTGAAACTGACTCCCCACCTACACTTCACCGACAACTGGTAGATGTCTCACCAGTGAGTTTGATATTAAACACCTTTTTTAAAAGAATTACACACTTTTCAAATATCCCTTGTTAAACTGTAATTTGGAAAGTAAGCCCGCTTACGGTATGTAAAATAAAACATTGCAGTGCTATGACAAACACAAAGAGGATACAGCATCCAGTAATACACTCTCCGCTTTATTAAAGGGAGCCTGTTACCACTGAACAGCAACATGAACTAAGTTATAGCATTGTCCGGTGAGGTGACGGGAAGTCGGGGGATGTATTCTTTATGGTCACCCACTTCCCCGTTACCAAGATGTAAAAGCCCAGTGTGAAATTGCTAAAAGGTTTGTTTCATTTTATAGGTTTGCAAATTAAGTGCATTAATGGAATACAATTTTGTCAGCAAATAAAAAACATAGTTTGAAAAGCAGGTTATAGACTGAAGCTAACAGTATCCTCAATACACAGAAATGAGTTACCTGATTCTGCTCTGACTTTTAACAAGTTTTTGCTGTCACCGTTGGATGGTGCCATGATGCAGATTCAGGATACGATGCAGCAGATGGAGTAACCAAAATGTAAAATATTTAGTCAAGAACAAAGAAATGGAAGGGAACAGAGTGGCAATTAAGCAGTTTACCTTTTACCTTAAAATGGCTTGTGATTAACTAAATCCTAGGATTAATACTAATTTTCACATGATATGAAATAATAACAGTGCTGGAAGAAGTTTCAATAAAACTGTAAACAGATCAGTCCTTTTAAACAGAAATACAAATCACTCAATGCAATACAGTTTGTCTTTAAAGGGTCTAACACTCTATTGTGGACATGGTCTGGAAACACAATGTTCTAACCCACTGACAAATGTCTCAGCAATCTCTAACAGGTGCACTGCCCTCTGTATAATATCTCAGTCCGACTGCAGTAGTGTACCTAACGAAAGTTCACTCAACCATATGATGTGCTCCACACAGTCCGTAGATTAGTTAACAGGCCTGTTGACTACCTAAGATCATCCATAATAGTATGCACACCTAATATCAGAATTGAGGTCAGCCTAACTCACAGTTCTGTTATATAGCAATCATTACTACTATCAACTCAAGTTAGTGCAGCGTCTGAGGAGCGGGCCCACAGCCGAGGAGATGGCGTGGTAGATAAAGACTTTGTCATGGGTGGCTCTACCGTCTCCTTCCCTGAGGGTAGCTTGGGACCTGACCAAGTTACTGCTGGGGGAGGACACAGGGAAAAGTAACCAGAGGTTACCTGTAATCTTCTTGTCACATGTGACGCTACCGTTCTATCCTCTGCGGTAAACCTTGACAGTAGAATAAAGTAGTCCACACACAGGGAAACGTTCTGGAGGAATCAGGAATGGTTAGTAATGTCCGTTTACTGTAGCGTTAACAAAGTCCACTTTACAACAACGGTTTGGCACAATTACAACAGGAGAAGGTAAGGTGACAGGGAGGATTCTCGGGGTATTCCGGACAATCCACAGTCCTAGTTATCTGTGTGATCCTGTTCCTGGCGACTCTCTCTCCAACTCTCTACCGGTCAACACTCACGCTTCTGGTGCCTTTCTCTCACCAGGCAGTGATCCTGCTCTCCCTCTGCACTCCGATAGCCCTTCAGATATTTGTAGACAGCTATTAAGTCTCCTCTCAGCCACCTTTTTTGCAAGCTAAACATTCCCATATCCTTTAACCGTTCTTCATAGGACATGATTTGCAGACTGCCCACCATCTTGGTAACACTTCTCTGAACTTGCTCCAGTTTGTCTACGTCTTTTTTAAATTGGGGTGCCTGATCCATTCCAAAAATCCCTAAGGTGTTTTTATTAGGACATCGCCCACTGAAAGTTAACACCAGGCTCATAAACTTATACAAAATATTTGTATGGCGACTACAACGCACATTGCAGCTAGATGAAAACAA
Organism: Eleutherodactylus coqui; assembly: GCF_035609145.1. Taxonomy (NCBI): domain Eukaryota; kingdom Metazoa; phylum Chordata; class Amphibia; order Anura; family Eleutherodactylidae; genus Eleutherodactylus; species Eleutherodactylus coqui. The sequence continues at coordinate 56,011,282 of NC_089846.1, read as the reverse complement.
CCCCATTTATCTTTTCAGGAAGTTTTGAATAGGATATCACTAATAACTCTTTATGAAAGAATACGGTCAGACACATTAGAGAGGTATGGAGTAGTGTGGGGATCCTCGATTGAGCTGATAGATATACCCAGACTTTGCCACAATCTTTTTTCTACCTAGAACTACCTCATGGTTTTTATATATGACTATAATATTCCTCTGTAAGTGTGTGGAGAATGTTGAGCCAAATAGAAGCACAATGACCTATGTTTGGATTTGTTGTGTTTTATTGTCTTAGTTTATATTTTAGGGTAAAAGATACCTGTTCCATGATTCTCGACAAAATGGTTTGCTAATGTAGAATTGGTTGGAAAATTTAAGGTAGCAAGGTTTGCATCTGTGATTTTGATTATGATTATATTGCCCCCTGCGTGGAGAAAATTTCTGCTTAAAAGTAAGTTGTACCAGATTTTACTATCCTAATAAACAACTTTTGAAACTAAAGTGGGGTGCCCAGAACTGGACACAGTATTCCACATGAAGTTTGACTAAGGAAGAGTAGAGGGAGATAATTACCTCATGTGATCTAGATTCTATGCTTCTCTTAATACATCCCAGAATTGTGTTTGCCCTTTGGCTGCTGCATCACACTGTTGATTCATGTTCAGTCTGTGATCTATTAGTATACCCAAGTGTTTTTCACATGTGCTGCTGCTTAACCCAATTCCTCCCATTCTATGTTTTTTTTTTTTTTTTTTCATTTTTTCTTGCCCAGATGTAGGACTTTGCATTTCTCCTTGTTAAATACCATTCTGTTAGTCGCTGCCCACAGTTCAAGCTTTTCTAGATCTTTTTGAATACTCTCTCTTCCCTAGTGTTAGTTAGCTATCCCTCCTAGCTTTGTGTCGTTGGCAAATTTGATCTGTTTCCCATCAATTCCCTCCTCCAGATCATTTATAAAAATGTTGAACAACACTGGACCCAGGACTAAACAAATGTCTGCATAGTTAAAATCTCCAATGATCACTAGTTTCATTTTGGCTTGTTTTACATTCAACTCAACAATCTCTCTGCCAGCTGCACAAGTAGCAGCATATAAGGGGTATAACCCCTGGTGGTGTGAACTAGGTTGTTGCAGACCCAGATGAGATCAGGTATATACTCCAGCCACCACATCTTCTTGTCGCCTTGTAGAGTTTAAGGCATCTGCAATAGAGTCTGGTTGAAGTACTCAAATGCTCGTATTTGCGCACAAAAATAGCAGATATTGAACTAATTACACTAGTTGCCCATTTCAATGAATAGGAGCATGGTTGCTTCTTTGTCTATACATGCAATTGCACATGATTTGCATGCTCAAAAAGTACAGTAGAATACGCACATGCGCTCGCAAATACGTAAAGCCCATTGTGCAAATGTGCTTATGCCCATGTGACACCAGCCTTAAGCCAATTTATATGGCATTGTTTTTGTCAGTATATTATAAGCCAATACCAGGACTGGCTTCAAAAGATGGAAGAGATGCAAATACGTCTATTATCATTTTTCTTTATTTATGCTCCACTTTTAGCTTTGATTTACAAATACCGATGCAAAATACTGATCAACATACTACTGTGTGATAATGATCCTAGTGTGGCTTCATACACAGGTTTTGGTGACAGTTTTTGTGGCAGTTTTCCATAGTTTTTTTGCACCAAAGCCAGAAGTGGATTCAGCAGGGAAACTGTATAAATCCTCCCTTTATATTTCCCATATCATTTGAATCGGATGTGTCTTTGGTTAAAAAAACTGCATTTTCGTGCCAATAATACAGACGAATGTGTTTCTGCCCGACTATAAGTCTACAGACCAGAACTCATACCATTGTAGGACTCTATGATGCCATGAGTTTAGGTCAGTAGGCTCCACGATCCAGCCAGAATATTCGTCCATACTATGGGCATAAAAATGCGGCTGTAATAGGTTTATCTGGAAGTGGCATTTGGACATCTTTTGCTACTTCAGGAAGTGCTATATTTGTCCCAAATGTCTTATGTAAGACCTTTTTTAACAGTTTGATCTTTTAGACAAAAACAGTAGAAGAATTACCGTTAGAGACCTTTCCCATGGCACGGAATATTGCACAGCAACATTGTTTGAATATGTCGTTTCAGAATTCCGCACCAAAAACGTCATTGCTTACTGCAGATTTTGAGACGGAATTGTTGGCAGAATTCTGCTTTTTTCAATTTTGCATCACAATCTGCACATTAGCAGTACGGATTTTGGTGCTGAATATTTTGCAGGGGGCTATATTCTGTAACGGTGTTGCGAAAAATTCTGTGTTGTGTGAAAGGTCAGTAAAAGTAATTCTTCTATTCATAAGCATAACTAGGAGCTCTTGGACCTGCAACCGGTATAGCTACGCCCCTGCTTTTATTGCTTTGGGCTAAAAGATAAAACAGTTAATAATACCAATTAGCACATACAAGTACAGATGTGTCTACCCTTAGCCCCTTAGTGACCCCAATACGCCTTTTGACGGCATGTATCGGCGGTCTATGTATGAAGAAAGATCGCGCGGAGATCTCTCTTCATACATCCCAGGTGCTGGCTGTTTCTTACAGCCGACACCCAGCAGCAACAGCACTGATGAGCCACACGGCTCATCAGAGCTGTTAACCTTTTAAATGCCACTTTCAATTCTGACAGCAGTATTTAAATCCCTCAAACAACGTACGGGGGTCCCATATGACCACCCCGCGATGAGATCTCAGGGAGCCATGCAGGTGTCATGGCAGCTGGGGGCCTTCTGAAAGGCCCCAGGGCTGTCCTGGCAGAATGCCTTTCAAATCATCCCCGTGGGGTGGCTTGATAGACTGGCTGCCCAATAGCAGTATGATATAATGCTATGGCATTGCATCATACTGCAGCTGCGATCAAAGTATCGCAAGTTGTTTTCCCCTATGGGGACTTTAAAAAAAATAAAAAATAAAAATAAGAACAATAAAGTTGTAATAATTATTTTTTTTAAAAGTAACAAAAGTTCAAAAACCCATTCTTTTGCCATATTTGTAATAAAAAATCCAAATAATAAAACAAAAATACATATTTGGTATTGCTGCGTCTGTAAAAGTCCGATCTATCAAAGTAACACATTTACCCCGCACGATGAACGTCGTTAAAGAAAAAAAATAAAGAATGCCAGGAATGCACTGTTTTGATCCCCCTGTCTCCACGAAAAACTACAAGAGGTCCTGGAAAAAATGAGCTCTTGCATAACTATGTCGACTGAAAAATCAAAACGCAGAAGCTGGCGGCAGAAAATAATTTAAAAAAATTAAATAACTTTAAAAAAAAAGTCCAAGTAGTACAGCAATAAAAACTATATAAGTCTGTTATCGTAGGAATCATACTGACCCATGGAATAAAGGTATCATGTCATTTTTGTTGCAGTTCGTGCGCTGTAGAAACAAGCCGCACCGAAAGATGGCAGAATTTCATTTTTTTTCCATTTCTTTCCACTTAGAAATTTTTTAAAAAATTTTCAGTACATTATATGGTACATTAAATAGCAGCATTAAAAAATAAAACTCACTCTGCAAAAAACAAGCCCTCATACAGCGACGTCGATGGATAAATAAAGGAGTTATGATTTTTGTAAAAGGGAGAAGGAAAAGACAAAAATGGAAAAATGGAAAGAAGCTCCGTCACTAAGGGGTTAACTTTCCATGAATTTTGCTAATGACTAGTTTCTCATGATACAAATTCAAAGCGCTGCGGAATAAGTTGGCACTATACAAATAAAGATTATTATTATTATTTATTATCATGACATGCTAGCATGACTTGAACCGGCTGAAATGCACATCACAACCACTAGATGGCCAGACTTAAACAAATACAGTACATACATCTCCAAACAGAGTATCACAAAATCTTGTTTTTATTTAAAGCCGGTTAGCTTACACCACACATTTCAGGATATGTTGAGGCAAGCGAAAAAGAGAGGATGGACACATCTGTAATGTATTTCTGTACATGGGTGTATTGCCAGGGTGGGTATGAGTCCCAACTCCATTGTAGAAGGAGCCTCTGAAGTGAGGTTAAAGAATAATGATGGTGAGAAGAAATATAGTGGGATACAAAGACAAAGCAAAAAATAATCTTTCACTTCTATTTCCTGAAGATGCTGACGGTAGACACAGCAGAGTAGAGCTCCATTGTTACTCCCTTGTTTCTGCACAAGATTAAATTAATTGCATGGTTCTCCCAGAATAGGAAGACATCTACTTCTGTTTCTGATACAGCACCAGCTCTGTCTGCAGTCTGCTTGATTTTACTGCTAAGCTCCATTCGTTTGAAATGTGCTGAAACAGTACCAGACACCCCTATCAGACACTCCTACCCGAAACCCCTACCAAACACCATTACCAGAAACCCCTACCAAACACCCCTACCTGAGAGCCAAATCCTGGAGGGAATTCAAAAGGAATTTAAAATATAAAAGAAGGACTTAAGCCCCATTTACACGCAAGGATTATCGCTCAAAATGCGTTCAAGCGATGTCTTTTGACATGTAAATGCTACCATCATTTGCTTTTCGTCCGAATGATGATTTTTAGTTCAGCACAAAACCCATGGTTTGGCCGGCCAGTTGATAGCAGGGACTGCATGCTTTGATTCTTCGCGGGAGCGCTAATAACATTGTATTCAGCTGCTGTCCCATGGGAGAACAAGGGGAACTGTATGCAGAGAACAGACCGCCCGCTGTTATCTGCATACAGCGAAAATAGACTCATTTACATGCAAATGAAGCTAATAAGCTACTAATGGGCATTAGTGCAAAATGATTGCTCAAACCGTCATTTAAGCTATCTTTTAAACAAATTTTGAGAAATCATCTCTGCGTGTAAATGGGGCTTTATACTTCTTTTTGCTGGATGCACCACTGGGTTTGACTCCAAAAAGTGCCTCAAAAAGTGCATGGCACTTTTTAAAAAAAACACTGCATATTAAATCACCCTAGGGGGAAAAACACACAGGCTTATGCGCAACTATGCTTGCCGCTACAGAGTGTAGTTGCGCATGAATGGTGTTTTTTCTTTTTTTGTTTTCTCAGGCCGTTCAAACTCTGCACCATAGCGTGCTTGTTTGTAAGAAACAGCAGTAAGATAGGACCTGCCCTAACTTTGCCGCACATCGGGACAAATAGACGCCCATGTGAAGAAGCCCCTAGGCCTCATGTCCACAGGGAAAATCAGGCCCGCAGCGGGTCCCTCCTTTACCCCGGACATAAGGCCTAAAGAGAAGAATTACTTACCTGTCCGGACGCTGCGGATCTGCCCTCCGTTGCGGACGGATCTTCTTTTCATTTGGCCCGGCAGATGTGCTTGGCACGCCAGCAGCGTGCCGCGCGCATGCGCCATGCACTCCTTTTTTTTTTTTTGAACTCCTGCTCTCCCACGCTCCCCGCTACGGAGAGCAGGAATTGAGCTGCGGGTGTGCCACGGATCCGGACGGCTTCCATAGGCTTCAATAGAAGCCTGCAGGAGCCGTCCCCGCGGGAGATCCGCACTAAAATGGAGCATGCCGCTAGTGTTTTCACGCACACGCAATCCGTGCCTCAGGGGAAAAGGACATCCCTATGGGGCGCGGATCACGTGTGCGGGTTACCCGCTGCGGATCTGTCCCCGTGGACCTGAGGCCTTAGACTGGAAACACAAATGCGGTTTAGGATGCAGCTTGAGGTACTGTTTTTGCATTAGCTTTTTGAGCCAAAGCCAGATGTGGATCCAGCAGGCAGGAGAGATCTAAATCCTTCCTTTAGATTTCCCACTCCTTTTAAATCCACTTCTAGTTTTGGCTCAAAAACCTTCATCAAAAACTGCATGTATGTAAGGCTTCCTATACACAGGTGAGTGCAATATCAGGCCGTGAAACTCAATGTGCGATTTACCTGCAGATGCAAGGCACTTTTCACGCAGCAACGCCTCGCATTGCATCTGTAGAATTCCAATCCTCTCGCACGAGTTTCATGCACCATAGAGAATTGGAAGTCAATGGGAAACCTCTAGGGATGAGCGAGTATACTCGCTAAGGCACTACTCGCTCGAGTAATGTGCCTTAGCCGAGTATCTCCCTGCTCGTCCCGAAAGATTCGGGTGCTGCCGCAGCTGACAGGTGAGTTGCGGCGGGGAGCGGGGCAGAGCAGGCGGGAGAGAGAGATCTCCCCTCCGTTCCTCCCTGCTCTGTCCTGCAACTCCCGGCCCCGCGGCAGCACCCAAATCTTTAGGGACGAGCAGGGAGATACTCGGCTAAGGCACATTACTCGAGCGAGTAGTGCCTTAGCAAGTATACTCGCTCATTACTAGAAACCTCGCATCGCACGGCATGCAAGCGCATTAAAGCTCCCATTGAAATCAACAGGCAATGCGTTCCAAGGAATGCGAAATGTTTGAACATGCCATGATTTTTTACCGCATCACTCGTGTATACGACTCCATTCAAAAGAATGTGAGATTTGTGCGCCGGCCGTGTGAAACCAGCCTTAGCCTAGGTGCATACTTGCGTTAAAATATACATCTGTGGTTCTGCCCTCTGATCCTTCCTCTCTGGAAGGAGATTACCAGCCTCTATAATGCAGTTTTCAGGGATTCAGTGGCCCTCACACGAAAAGCAGCCCTATTATTCATGATCCCAGGACCAATATCAAGGATTAAAAAAAAAAACTCTCAAATTTTTCCTCATGGCCATATGCCAGATAATCCCAAAGTTGTGGAAATCACTCTCACCCCCCACGAGAATTATGTGGTTGGAAACCATCGACCATCTAACTGAAATGGAAGAACTTCTTGCAAACGATGGGAACAAAATCGAAGAATTTGACTCGATCTGGATTTCTTGGTTACTCTTTCGCAACTCAAGTAATCTGAACACCTGGCTCCAAAGAGGTGTTGTACTCTCATAGACTCGATCAAATCTACTATCCAAGTTTTATCCTCCTCCCTCCTCTATCCCTTGTTATCCCCTCTAACCTTCTTACACTTTCCTTTCATTTCTCATCATTTTCATGCTCGTGACTTGCCAGTGGGCTCTTTCAACTGTTAAGTGAGATCGGTGGGGTCATCGGTTATTGCCGCAGGCCCTCCCGCTAGTTAGTTTATACTTAAAGTCAGAGGAATATTGTATAAACCTTTCCACGAAGTTGTGTCAACAAGCAAAGTATAGGAATATGTTTATGGTATTATGTGACTTTAATGTACCTCTAAACTTTAATAAAAACATTTTTAACAATAGTATAAACTGTGTTACGTCCACAAAAAACAAATGTTTTTTTCAGCCATGTGCATCCACAACCCTATAAAAGATCACATGGCATCCCAAACACCTTCCCCTGCTTGTTTCAACAGAGTATGTCATTGAGGGATTAAACAGGTGAACATGTTTGCGCACATAAACCACGACGAAGCGCACCCATTGATTTCAATGCGTTCGTTCTCATGAGTCTTGCCCTATCTTCCTGCGTGTTAGGCAGAAAGCTGCCAAAGAAGTCTATGGTAGGTTAAGAAATCAATGGGAAGGGTTTGACCCTGCGGACCATCCTTGTTAATGCGCTAATATGCTCTGTTGTGGCGAGCGTATTTGCACATACGTTGGTCTGTTGAAGACCTAAGGCGTTACATAACTACACACATATACATGACGTTGGCTTTGACGTCGAGGAGGAGGATTTGTCCACGTCCATCCTCAGCACGGATCCTGCACCACAGAGCAGACCCGGGATATCAGGTCTGCAAACCAGAGATGGTTTTGCAGAATACGTTTTGTCCCCTTTCATGCCAGGAAGAAATAGTTTTGTAAAGCAAATGATTTAATTTTTGTACATTTCTAACTTATTGATAATTGAAGTTGTTAAAAATATATAAATTAGGTGACATTAGCATGAAATGATGTTGTGGGTCTTCTGTACTAAGTGTAGCTTCATTCTCATGCAGTCATACATGAAACATGCAAACTACTACAGACATAAGCTGTATTCATTTTTTCAGTCTCTTTTTAGATAGTTTTTTTTGCCCTAAGGGGCTATTGGGTGGTGTTGATGCCTTAATTAGGATTGACCCGATGTTTGCTATGCGAACATAAAATGTTTCAAAAGAAGTGGTTGTGAACTTCTAAATCTGCTTGGTTAGGTGATTATTTAGGGTATCACTTTGTATTTGGAGCAGATATCTAATATAGAAAAGCCTACAAGTCTCTCTCTGTTTGTCTGTCTTTCTCTCTGTTTGTCTGTCTGTCTGTCTCTCAGTCTGTCTCTTTGTCTCTCATTGTCTGTCTCTATCTATCTGTCTCTTTCATTGTCTGTCTCTCTCTTTCTGCCTCTTTCTTTCTCTTTCTGTTTGTCCCTCTCTGTCTATCTCTTTCTCGCTCTCTTTCTGTCTCTATCGCTCTCTCTAGGTCTCTCTATCGCTTTCTCTGGGTCTGTTTATCACTCTCTGTCTGTCTATCGCTATCCCTCTGTCTTTCTATCGCTCTCTCTGACTTTCTATCGCTCTGTGTCTATTTCTCTCTCTCTCTATTGCTATCTCTCTATTTGTCTCTCTATCACTCTGTGTGTCCATCACTCTCTATGTCTCTCTACGCTCTCTCTGTTTCTCTGTCTCTCTATCGCTCTCTCTCTCTGTTTCTCTCAATATATATACCGCTATCTCTGTCTATTGATCTCTCTCTCTGTCTCTCTATTGCTCTCTCTCTGTTTGTCTCTCTGTTGCTCTCTCTCACTCACTCTGTCTGTCTCTCTATTGCACTCTCTCTGTCTCACTATCTATTGCTCTCTCTCTCTCTATATCGCTTTCTCTGTTTCTATTGCTTTTTCTCACTGTCTCTTTATGACTCTCTCTGTCTCTATCGCTCTCACACTGTCTTTTTATTGCCCTCTCTCTGAGTCTGTCTCTCTATCGTTGTCTCTTTCTATCACTCTCTCCCTCTGTCTCTTTATTGCTTGCTGTCTCTCTCTCTCTCTCTCTCTCTCTCTCTCTCTTGGTTGGGCAGTGTATGGTGCAGCTTAGCAGAGTATGCTGTGTTGCTTAGCAACACTTAACTCATTCCAGCGCATGCCTGAAGCACAGTAGCGCCGCCCATAGACCTAACATTGTAACTTTCAGCCCGCCTGACAGCTCCCTGAATGTATTGAACTCACATTTGATGATTTTACGGCAGTGGTGAGCGTATGTGTCATCTAATGACACCAACATCATACACCAAAGTTACAGCAAAGGGGTCAAAGTGTGGGGCAAGAAAAAACATGTAGGCTTATTTATATTAGATGTTGTTGGAGTGAGTACGCAAACAATGCACCGCAGGTACTGTCCTACAATATGGGCCAAGTCCTCATCCAGAAGCGCCTTCCACATTCTCTACCACATTTCTATTAAGGTGCTAGAGGACTTGAGCATCCACCAAATAGGCAGCTTTGCTGGTATTCTCTTTTTTTTTTAAAGTTGACTCATCTGGTGCTTGGGTGTAACGTTTTGAGAGGTGGATGCCACAGCTTGATCTGGGTTATCATAGACTTCTTCAGGATGGGGTCTATGGAATCATTTAAAGAAGTTGATGCAGATGTTGGAATACTGTGCTGGTCCCCGTTCGTGTTAGGACAACATGGATAGTGATGATGAAACTAAGTCCTAACAACACAAATACTATATAAGTATATGGCCATTGGCGCAAATACATTTTTTGAGGATTAACCAGGGAAAAAAGAGTGGGCATTTAAACTTTACAATACCACATACATAAGATGAAACACGTTGCATCACAAATGTTGAAAGATACACAGTTGTAATAGGAAAATAATTTCCTACTTCACACCTAACCATTATTTATAGATATCTATATGTATAGATGGCACATATCATAATGGTTAGAGCATGGATTTGTTTCTTTAAAAAATATATATATCATGTTTGTGTAGCATCCAAGGAGCGGGCCCACAGCTGAGGAGACAGCGGGGTACAGTTTGGGTGTTGTCATGGGGCTCTACTCTAATGCGAGGTGTTAGTTGGATTTTGGCCAAAAACCTTAGCTCACAAGCCGATCGTCAAGGCTCCTCGCGTCTTGTGAGTCCCTACACTAATGTAAATGTATCACAGAAAGACAAATATAAAATCAAACAATCAGTGAAAGCGGCCAGATACTTACTGATACAAGAGGGCAGATAGTTGCATCCCCTCAACATGCAGACGGCTAAACTGCCAAAAGAGGGAGCCAATTACACCTGTGCTGGACACCGATGAAACAGCCACTTCCACTGCCTCTTAATATAGTGGGGGGGGGGCGGGGGGTTGCTTGGTGTATACTCCTCCACAGAGTAGATAGAAAGTGCCAGACCTTCTGATACATGTAGTCCACCATGCAGACTAGCAACCTATTAATGATGCCATAATATTTCGACTGGCTGCTGTGCACCTCAAAAAGTGGACCACATTGGTACTGCCACCCTGGGCTCCCCTGGCGTCTAAAAGCCACACTGCATGTGAATAATACGTAATAAATGCGAGGTATTAGTTGGATTTTGGTTAATTTGAGGGTAGCACGGGACCAGTGCAAGTTACCACTGGGGGAACTTTCACGGGGGTAAGCCAATACATGATTTACCTTAAACAGTCTTGTCACGGGTGACGCCAGCGTTCCTTCCTCCATTATGAATCCAGATGATGGCATAAGTGATCCACACACAGGGAGACTTTTAGGAGCAAAGGCGGGAACGGTCAGCAGTGCTCGTTTACTTTAACAATATTTACAGTGCAACGGTAGTACAGAACTCACGCCAACAGGAAAATAGTGCAAAATCACCAAGTGGTGTGACAGGGAGGAAATCACAGGATAGCAGAAGAATCTACAGTCCTAGTTATCTGCAGGGTTCTGTTCCCGGTACCAACTCCTTCACTCTCTCCTGCTCTCTACTGGTCAGCACTCACATTTGGCAGACAGGCACTCCATGCTGCTTGGCGGTTCAACTCTCTCCCTCTTCTCAGTGGTCAAGTATACCACTGGCATCTCCTGGTTAAAGTAGGCCCAGGGAAGGCTGTGGATACCTTTCTGCCTCTTCCATTCCGGCCCACACAGAACTGAAGGTGTCTGTGCGTCTCACTTGCAGAACTCCAGACGCTCCTCTTCCTTGCAAGATCAGAACAGAAAAACTTTCAAAACACCTTGCAATCACATGTGTATATATAACACGATCATGTGACAAACAACAAGATACATTTTCCAGACATCTCACATACCAGACAGTTAACCCATTCAGTTCTGCAGATATGCAATACACATCACATTCATACAACATAAAAGACACTGAAAACACATAGGCACAAGACAAATGCATACATTATGGAGGGGCCCTGTTAAATCTGGGCCACTACATTTGCATCAGGCTGCTTTCACACAGGCAATTTTCTCACGCAATTTTGTCGCAATACAACACTGCTACAAATCGCATGTATGTACAGCCCATGCTTTCCTGTGGGTTCTTCCACATGAGCAATGTTTAGTAGCCTGCAACAGTGCCAGACTATAAAATCGTAGCTTGCTGTATACAGCCGCAATTTGCAAGGTTTTGTAGCTCATGTTTCCCTATGGAGCCTTCCTTTATGTTCCATTGCACGAAAACGCGGTTTTCGTGCAGTGCGATGCAACTTTTACAGTAGGAAATTCTGCTGTAAAAGCCCTAAAAGAAGCCCTAGCTGAATAAAAAATACAAAAAAACCTCATACATCACCAAAGAAGCGCTGTCAGCTCCGCCGCATCTGCTCCCGGTCCCCGGCAGTTGTCTTCAGCCATCGCTTCTTATCATTGATTGGAAAATCCTTGCCTCCAGGAAGCGCTACCTCTGATTGGCTGAGCGCCTCAGCGCTCAGCCAATCAGAACCAGCGCTCGATGAACCAATCACAGTTGAGGCTCTCAGCCAATAAGAGACAGCGCTTCTTGGAGGTGGGGATTTACAGATTCCCGAACAGGAAGAAATGCCTGAAGACAACTGCCAGGGACCAGAGAGAAGACACAGCAGAGCTGACCGCACTTCTTAGATGATGTATGTGGTTTTTTTGGCATTTTTATGCAGCTAGGGCTATTTTAAAAATCCTGAAAATCCTCGCTCGTGGTGCTGCAAAGTCACGCGACTTTGTAGCAGCATGTGTGACTTTGTAGCGACACAAAATGGCATTATCTTTGCGAGAAAACGCAGCGATATCGCACGGACCACCAATGCGATATCGCTGCGATTTTCTCACATCCATATCTTGTCACCCGTGTGGAAGCAGCCTCAAAATGAACAGCATATGCGGATTACTTTATTCTATAATGAACTAACTCTGAGATATTTGAGGTAGTAGTTAACTTGAAGATTAAAGTCATTTAGGTAGAGCAGTGCTATTTGCTATTCCACATAATTATAATATTTCTGATGTGGATTTTGGCACATTTTTTTCCACAGATCCGCAGCAGATTTCACCATTTCTATTGAAGCCGGGAAGTCTGCTGCAAATCCACAGCACAAAAATGGGCACCAATAGTCCAGATATTGATGTGGCTTTTGCTGCAGGTTTTGGTATGGACATTCGATTGCTACATGTGAATGAACCCCAACACACAACTCTGTGCTCTTCCCGCTTCCTCTCTATATTTTTTTAAATAACTTTATTAACCACATGACAGCATCCCAAAAGAAAGACACCTACACTATGCACTGTAATGTAGTGGTTGCAATAGGCATACGTAGTGATAAGCATTACTCCAACCATGTGGGAGTCCAGCCTCAACGAAGTTTGCATCAAAGGAACTCTAGTCACAAATGTGTTTTTTAAAACTAAGCTTAATCAGCCGAGGAGACAACAACACAGCTGTACATATATAATTATAGACAGGAGATACCCAGGTTATACCAGCATGATCTATAACACTATATATAGGAGATGTATAACTTATACCAGCTGTACATATATAATTACATACAGGAGATACACAGGTTATACTATATACAGGATGTATAGCTTATACTAGCTGTACATAAATAATTATAGACAGGAGACACCCAGGTTATACCGGTATGGTCAATATCACTATATACAGGGAGATGTAGGAATATTGTCGGAATCGAATGAAACTTTACGCGTGTGATTGTAACATTGATATAAGTAAGTGATTACAATATCAGAGCATGGAGGCTCTAGTACCCTGCTGTACCACCTCTAGCTTGGGTACAAGATGTGATACGGGCGGGCATGGAGGCTCTAGTAACCTGTTGTACTACCTCCAGCCTGGATGCGAGATGTGATACAGGCGAACATGGAGGCATACAGGTTCTGGTATTGTGTGGATATCGGTCCACATTTGCTGTAACTGAGCCTCTAGATTGTGCAAACTCATAGGCCGACGAAGTTGGTGTTCACGATGGTCCCATAATGTTCTATTGGCAATAAATCTGCCAACCGGGCAGGCCTCGGAAGTGTGGGAATGTTGTGGAGGCATTCTTGTGACATCTTTGTGTGTTTGACCAAGCATTATCATGTGGCTGCAGGATGTTCTGAGCATATTCGTCCCTGAAGGCAACCCAGTTCCACTCCGTAGCAGTCAAATTTCGTCGTTCACGACACCACTGCAAACGGAGGTGAAGCTGCATGGGTGTCAGAAGCAATCCTAATGTTCTTCGCCAAGTGCTGAAGTGGTTATGACAGACACAGGAACCTAAAACGGAGGTGCCACCTGTCTCTGGATGGTGGACAACAAAACAGTTGGAGCTGCTTGTGTGCCCTCATACATACGCTGGTCACAACCTCTCCTAACAGTCTAGTCAGAATGGCCCAGGTGTCAGGCAATTCGTCGATACGACCATCCAGCTTCTCACATTCTAATCATGCACCCTTCTCAAACTCTGTTAATGGAGCGAATCTTTTTGATTGCAACTTAGAGGTGTCTAGTGGTCAACAAGCTCCATACAAGCGGAAAAAGAGGTCACTTCACACAGGCAGAGCCACTTTTGTGGCCTCAGGTGACAAGACCGTTCATCTAATCCCACCACAACTCTAATCATTTGCATATCTGCTTGGGATGTAACTGTGTGCCAAGTTTTGCAGCAAAACAACAACTCCTTCTAGGTGCGCAATTTATTTTGACAAAAAGTGTATATTTCAAACAATTCATTTTAAGTTTAAAGCTTGGAACATTTTTCCCACTCATGTTTAGGTGGACTGCCATCATGGACATAATTTATGAAATATTAACATCAAAGGACGAATTCTATTATTGCCAGGGGTGATAATTGAAAAGTGGACTCAAGCTGTCCATGAATTCTTAATTTCAGGTTGGTGTAAGGTAGTGTCACCATGATGTTATTTCAGCATGGTGTGACATTTGGGTGATTGTGCCTTTAGTATAGATCATAGAGCTTGGTGGACTAAAGCATATAGCAGGGGTGTCTGGGTGTGTCCTATAGTCCTATAATTTACTGTAACCTGTGGTCAGTTTGCGGGCAGAGAGCAGATTGAGCGGATTTCAGTCAGAGAAGGAAGCAAGTACAGCAGCTTCACTGCAGAATGTGGTTGGGACCCAATGGGTAACTAGTACCAAAGCACCCTACAGGCATAGAGGAAGGGGCAACACCCCAACTGCACTTTTTTCTTGAAGTTTGAACAAAACAGCGGGAATATAGATCCTACCCTATCTTTCTTACACGTAGTATTAAGTAAGAGCAGGAAAGATAGGACTAGTCCTATCTTTTCTTGCCCATGCTATTAATGAGTGAGAATCCGGCTAATTAAAACGAAACCTTTGAAAGCAATCATTTTGTTTTGTCCCATGATAATCATGGCCTCATAGCAGGACAAATACACACCCATGTGAAGAAGCCCTAAGGGTAGTTGCACACAGGCGATTAAAAAGTTGCCCCCGAGATTCTCAGGTGCAACTTGCATCGGACATTGGACAGCGCTTGCATATCCCATTCGTGTGCTCTCCGGTGTGCTGAACACCACACATTGATATGTGTTCTCGTCTGAAGATCGGATAAGGATGGTTTTGTCTTCACTAGCGGCATTCTCATCCAAAAATTGTATGGGCAAGAAACGATAGGACTTGCCCTATCTTTCTCACGCGTAGTTGATAGGCTTTTTTTTTCAAACTCGAGCAGAATAGCAGAGTCACCTTGTTCATGCGCAACAATGCTCCATTGCGGTGAGCGTAGTAGCGTATACGCCTGTGTGAAGAAGCCCTAAGGGTGCTTTCACACGAGACAGAATTAGCCTGCAGGGTGCAGCACAGAAAGATATTGGGCCAACTGGTGCCGATTTATTTTTTTGTATTTTTAACTGTGGAATGGGTTCTGCGGAACATCTTGTGGAATTTCGTGCATTCTTTTCTGAAGACTTTAGGTGCGGAATTACATCTCCTGTATGTTAGAAATCCACAAGAATAATTCTGTAACACATCCTTAATTCCGCAGAAGAATTAAATCTTACTTCAATCTTAATTTGAATTAAAGATGTACGGATTTCAACAGATGCAGAATTCAAGCCCCATAGGGATAACACTGTGTCACAGAAATATCCGGTTTTTGGGATTTCCATCCCTGTTAGCTTTGATTTTTTTTTTATCCTTACGTGTATTTGATGACTGCGGGTATCTGGAGTTGATTTCCTCAATTTCTGCAGTGTAAATGCATTCACGGGGACTATGTGTGTAATCCTTGTATTTTACGAACAGCGCAGACATGAGTTCATTGATGTCACCATGGCAGCATGTTTGTGAGGGAGGCGTCTGTGTGTAATTGGTCCTCTTCTCTAACAGCTTTTTAGATATTCTAGGTCATCAATATCAATTGTAGTCACACCGTATATAGTTATCTTGTAAGGCAATATCTATATATCCCACTATGAGGATGCAAGCACCGTATATGTAATTTGGCAGCTCATTTCTTCATCTTGACCTTAGCTTGTCTGGAGTGTGTTTTTGGTACATAGTGATGGTAAAACATTTAGTGTATAAGATCTCCGATTGTTCATCTGCCGTCTATTACAAACCAAACATACAGTTACATTGGGTGGTGGTCGATTATGCTCCCGTGACTAAAGAGTGTTGTGCCTACCCAATGTGTTTAGATATTCGGGATCTGACAGTCAGATTGCATACATGCACTTTGAAGCATTAGGGTGCCTTCACACATAGCTGATTTAAATTCAATTGAAGGGGTGACATTTGCTGCAGATCTGCACCAAAATCAGCTACGTGCGAACGCACCCTTTAGGAGCTTTACTTTCTTTACACGTACTCTGGCACCAGGCACCGACAGATAGATGGCCCGTGATTGATTCAACTGTCAATACCATGTTTGGATTCTTAAATGGCATTTTCATGCATGCATTTCTGCATGGTGACAATGAAAGTATTGGCACATGCACCTTATGTTGTCTCAAGGGTATTTAGTGAAAAAGAACTCGCGCTCATAAGGTGATGCAAAGTGTATAGTAGAAATACTTACTGAGTGGAAGGGGGGTGTGGTGGTAAGTTACCCCTTGATCACTCTTGGCAAGAAACCCAGGTAATGGAAGTGGGTAGGTTTAATAGGTAAGAACAACAAGGCATCCAATTAGGGTAAGCAAGGCAATGCAACACATTTCAGTGTGTGGAGAACACCTTTTTCAAGCATAATGACATACCTGTAATACAGAGTATATATGGTATTCATAAGGCTAATTGAGGGAGGTCACCAAAAGACAGGAAGAGCCAAGAGGGATTAGCGTCCAGTCTGCACTTGCATATGCATAATGCTGCAAGAGAAATAGGGGTGGGCGCCGCGAAGCGGACAGCAGAGATTAAGCTGCACTTCATCATACAGCGACACGCATGGCCAATCGCCAAGCCAGTGTACACGTACGTGCGCCGCAGATGAACAGCAGAATTAAGGCTGCACGTCATCCATATGGTGGCAGGCGTGTTTAACAAGAGAGGAAAAAACTTTATTAATGACATGGAAAAGAACACATATTGGAGAGAATGAAGGAACTGTGCAGACTGGAATGAGGGAGAATGTGACTATAAAGGGAAAGACACAATTACCATGGGAAGTTGATAATTATAATATTTATCTAGTAAAAGAAAGATGTATGGGTACATAAATCAATAAATTTATAGTAAAAATGCAATAACGATATGTGGACTATCAATTAATATATAAATCCTAAAGATATCGATAGTACAAAATGGATCTCATAAAATATTACAAGACAAACAATTAATGAACTACATATATAGCATGTGGAATGTCACAATAAAATTTGAGAAAGAATAAAAAGAATGATTTCCACATATATAAAATATATAATAGATATATAATATAATAATATACAAAATAATTGAATGAGGTTGGAAATAAAAGTAAGATAAATAGAAATATATCGTACCACCAATAAGCAAAAAAATAAACAAATAAATTAGACTTTCTCTAAGGCCGGCTGCACACAGCCATAACGGGCTCCGCTGCGGAATACTCCGCGGCGAAGCCTGTCACGGTGCCCCCCAGAGACCCCATACTTACCAGCGGATCCGGCGTCTGGGTCCCGCATGACGCTTCGGCGTAACGCGCCGCAGCGTTATGTGACACGCTGGCCACGTCACAAGACACGCCCACAGCGTCACACGCGGCAGTAGGCGGAGAGGTGATTTCACTCTATCTTCCGCTGTGCTACAGCGGAAGATAGAGTGAACGGACGGCTTCCATTGACTGCAATGGAAGCCGGCCGCACGTACACCCGTGGCAAATAGAGCATGCCGTGGGTGAGGTCGGGTGAATTCCACGCTGGAATTCCGCACTGTGAGCACTGAGCTATTGGGTTCAATAGAACCTAATAGCTGCGGGCAACGCGGCGGAAATCCGTCCGTGGTAAGGAGGCCTAAGGCCTCGTGTCCACGGGCCCGCATTGTTTCTCCATGCTGAATCCTGCAGCAGATTCCATCTGGTCCGCAGACATGAGGCTAGAAAATACATTATACCCGCCTGTCCGGACTCTGTTCGCTCTCCTCTGTGCAGGCCTGTTCTTCTTTCTTCTGCATGGCGGATGCGCTCGGGACGCCGCGCATGCGCCGTGCTGTCTTTTATTTTATATTAAACTCCGCCTTCTCCCAGGCCTGCGGCACGGACTCAGTGACAGCTGCGTCTGTGCCACGGATGCGGATGGCTTCCATCGGCTTTAATGGAAGCTTCTGGAGCAATCTGTGCAGGAAAATCGATTGTTGCTGCGGTTGTTTTTCCGCAGGGGCGATCCGCACGCTGAGGAAAATGACATCCGCAGGTATTTAATTACCTACAGGTGCTCAATGATTCCCTATAGTCACAGATCGCATGCACGGGAGACCCGTGTGCAGATTTTGTAGATCCATTTATGCCGTGGACAAGACCTCACTCAGGCCGTTAGGAATCTACGTATTTAGACAGAATAAATGCAAAACATTTCCTTTATTTTCAAACATGAGAAATGACCTGCACCTATTTTTTCCAAAGGTGTTACGCTCAAACGAGTGGGATCTTTGTCGTGAAATTGTGAAAAATGCTTTGACACACTATGCTTAGAATAGCCACTTAGAATGTTAGACCATGTTTATTGATTCCAGTTCTCAAGGCGTTGGTTGTTCGGCCAACGTACTTAACACCGCAATGACTACAAGGACATTCGATTAGGTAGATTACATAGGATGATCCACAATTTAGAAATTGTTTTAGACAGTTTGTAGTCCAATAACGGTTTGTCCTTTAATATTTGATGGCCTGGCTTTTATGACATCCCTGTTCTACTATTTATATCTCTGGATGTTGCACAGACGTCTTTTCCTGAAGTTTCTTGCATGCTTATGGAATATGCAACATAACACCTTTTCTGGCAGTGCCAACATAAACTCAAGTGGATGGCCTGGAAAGTGAATTCAGAGACTTTTCTTCCAGAAGCAGCCTCTGTTACCACTTGGTACTTCATGGAGTTTTCTCTGGGGTTCAAATGATTGAGGCTATCCAGGCAGTCTGCTGCCTTAAGGACACTGTATGGCTTCCAGGAAATGACCTGATAGAGGATGTCCATCCAGAATGGCCACAGGGTAGTTTACAGTGTTCTACAAAGTTATGGCATCATGGATAGTCCAGATGTTGACAAGGAGTATTGATGTCCCTCTTCTCCTGATAAGCGTGACCTTCCATAAAGCTTTGAGCCCATAATCATTCTTCTCTTTTTTTACCACCATCCTTGTCACTTGTGTGTTGCTAGTTGAATAGCTGTCATGTGTAGATTTATGAGAATGTTGGTGTTCTGCAATGTGAGCTTTTTGCATGCACTGTATTTTATGCTTTAGTACTTTCTGCACTTGACTCATGATTAGCCATTGCACTGTAGGATTTTCAGTAACAGATGCCTTGTAGTTACATTGATACCCGCTTGGGAGAATGGAGAAGCCTGCTATATTTCCTCAGTCAATCATAGCTGAGATGGGAATACCCACCAGTACGCCATGGCCAGAGGTGGCTTGGATTACAGAAACAGCTGATCTGGTTGTGCTACTTGGTTTCTGTAACTCCCATAGAAGTAAATGGGAGTTACATAAACAGTGCAGAACAGCCAACTTGGCTGTTTTCTTCATCTCAGCCACTCGTGATTATGACATGCAGCCCGGATTGACCGAGATGGGAATTCCCCAAAACAGTTATTTTCCCAGTAGATCACTCCTATAAATGGGTTGGACAGTGACTTATAGGGTAGCTACCTATAGTTGGCACTACAAAGAGACCGTTTTCTTCCTTCTGGAGGAGAGCTAATTTGTGTACATGAGCAATTGAGCATCAACAAACATTGTAAAGTTTGTATTTACATTTAAAGTATACTTATAAAAAAATTCTTACATGAAAATGTAATTATTAAAAAAAAACCTGTTACTATGTTTATCATCAGTCATCAGGCTTTGCCTTTATCTCATTTGTACGGGAACACCTTATAGCATTGTGTCAAATATTTAAGACATTAAACGGTTTTTAAGAGATTAAATAGAAAAAAAGAAGGCCTCCAATAATGTGCCCTCTATGGTCTATCAGCAAACATCAAAATAAGGGAAGAATAGGATTATATGCTATAATGCTATAACTTAACTTAAGTCAGATACTCACCCTGTTGTGCCCAATGTAGCTATCAAGCCCTATAAGTAAGAAAAAAAATAGTTGCAGCCCTGACAAGAGCGACCCTGTGTAATTTATCCCTGTTATCAAAGCCTTTAGAATATCCCTAGCGAATGTTTGACAACATTGTCCAGCAAAATGTCCCAATGTGTTTTACTTGGTATGATTATTCAAATTAATTGGCGAAAAATCTAGAGTAGCAGTCTGAGTTACCAAATCCCAATTGGTAAGCTTAAACAGTGAAAACTGGGGATTCCCAAGTAGTCCCCAGATCTAACTAAGTCAAATCTATGTAGAGGCCAAATGAGTACACATTCGCTATCGTGACACATAAACTACAGGATAAACCACAGTATCTGCTTGTGACAGCTATCCAGCTGTGGTATTGACAGACTGCGCATGGCAAATACCTGGATGTGTCTATTCAGGTAGCTGCTATATGCAGTCTGTCACTAAGTGTAGGTGAGTAGCTTTCATGAGCAGATGCTGTGTTTTATATCCATGCTGTTTTGGTACACCATTTTTTAATTGTCCCAAGATGAACCCAGATAGATGCAATGGGTAAAACGCATTGGGATATTTTGCAGGACCACGTTGTCAATCATTCTCTTTGAATATCCTAAGGCTTTTTAGCAGGGATAAATTACAAGGTGTCACCCTTGTTAGGGTGGCTACCCCATATTTTCCTTACAGAAATTGATAGCTACTTAGGTCACAATAGGGTAAGTACCTGACTTGGTGCTCTTGACCCTTTGTAAGCGTGCTGTGCATCCACCCAGAGGATCTGATTGAACAGACATATACTATCTATGCAGATGTTTATGGGTGATAGCCACCATCTGGTATGATGATATTGCAGTACTAATATATTTCTAAAACTATCTCAATGTGATACGTACTATTGTACTGTTACGGTCTGTTTATTCAGCACAGCAGTAAGTTGTTTACTGGCAGTAACAGTGTGTTCAGTTTAGTAGGACTGGATATCAAGTCTCTGAGCTTGTGCATCTGCTACATTTAGTCTATTTATTGGCGTATTATGTATGTTTTGGAGCGCTTTGTACCTTTTATTTTAATGCAAATTTTAAAAAAGTTAAATCTGACCTTATTCTTTTCTTTTTCAGAGATTAAAATAGGCAGGGAGCAGATAATGGTGTAAAATAGGAATATAAAGTTATACTCAAGTATCCCTTGGCCTCTCATACAGTGCCACTATGTCCAATCCCAAAAGTAACTGCAGCGGTCATGTTCCATTCATCACTCATGTGAGCACTCGTTGTTCATGCACTTTTGCCTACTGAGACCAGTGATTGTCTGATTGGCTAAATTAATACCTAAACTTTAAGGGTTTTTCCAGGGAGAATACTATTGATGACCTATCCTCAGGATAAGTCATCAATAGTTGATCGTCTGGGTTCCATTGCATGGGACCCTGACTGATCAGCTGATTGTCTGCCCACTGACAGTGCCGCAAAAACATAGGGGTCAGAGCAGAAGCAGCGGAAGTCTCTTCTCCGACCTCTGTGAAGTGGCCAGTGCTTGTAACTGCAGACACGGCTCCCATTGATTGATCCTGAGGATAAGTTATCAATAGTATTCTCCCTGGAAAACCCCTTTAATAACCTGTAGATGCCCCAGCAGCAAGCACATCGACCAAAGTTTCTTGTATAAATAAAATTTGCACAATATTGAGTTGAAATTCCTCTCTGCAAATGTGTTTCAGTTCATCAATATTTCTCAGATGCCTTGCATTGATAGCCCTCTTCGGGTTTTGCCACTGCATCTCGATAGGGTTAAGGTCAGGATTCTAACTTGACTATTCCAATACACAAATCTTTTTTTTTTCTAACTATTCTTTAGTTAAATTACATGTGAGTCTTGGGCCATTGTCTCCTCAGCTTGAGGTTATGGACTGCTGGCCTTATATCTTCCTGAAAAATGTTTTGATACTCATTTGAATTCCTTATTACCTCAGTAATTACAAGAGATTCAAGTTCTGAGACAGTAAAGCATCCTCAAACTATGATGCTCCCTCAACCCTGCTTCTCAGTTGGGATGACATTTTGGTATTGCTGTACAGTGATCTTTTTCCTTCAAATATAGCATTGTATATTTGTGCTACAAAGTTCCACTTTTCTCATCTGTCCATAGAACATTTCCGAGAAGCATTGTGAAACATCTAGGTGTCTTGGACAACTTGAGACTGCAGCAATTTCCTTCATGGTGTTCTTCTATGACCACCATTATTCACTATTTTTCTAATAGTGGATACATGCAGCATAAACGATGGACGATCAGCTGAACGGCCGCTGTGTTATCTCCATGGAGAGGAGCGAGAGGAGAGAAATCTCCTACACTGCCCTGCCCCCCTGCTGGCCGCTCCGTGAGCGAGCCAGCACCAGTAGCTCCCATGTGACAGTACAGGAGCGTGGACACACAGGGACGAATGTCGGGCATCGTTTGCCCAACAGTCGTCCTGTGTAAATGGACCTTTACTCTTGGGTTCTTTCTCTCATCTTTCAGGTTTGCTTGTAAGTGCTCTTGGAGTGATCTAAACAGGATAACCACTTCTAGGTACAGGGGTAAGAGTCTTGAATTTTCTCTATTTGTAGATAATTTGTCTAACTCTGGATTGATATACACCCACGTCTTTAGCAATTCTCTTGTAGCCTTGTCCTGCTCCATGTGTCTTGGTAACACACTTTCTGAGTCCTCTGAGATCTGTTTGCATCGTGGCATGATCACACAGATCAATCTTTCTTGAGAAGAACAGATTTATCACTAACCAGGGTTTCTGTGTTCTTATTTAATGGGCAAAACACCTGTGAAACCCACATTTCCAATCTCATTTCCTTACTTAAAATACATTTTGCCAGTTTTTGGAGAAGTCATTAAAACAAGGTTTGCTTACTTTTTCTCCCTGCACTGTGGATATTTATGCAATGCGCTCAATAAAAGACTTGAATGGTGCGATGTGCTCTTAATAGTTTAATTAGATTGTGTTTTTCTATAATTGTGAATTAGATAACAGTCATACAATATTGTATTAGCAATCAATGCAGAAATTCAGATGATCCCAAAGATTCACTTACTTTTTCTTGCAATTGTAGATTAATGGTTGAACAACTGTTGAACAGTCATCTGATGAAAGGTTGTTATACTAATGCAGCCATACACATTTTAGTTTACATTGGCTGCTATAGTCATTCAAATTGGGCATACAGTACAATTTTAATGACACATGGCAAGAGACAAACAATTACCACATAACAAAATACCAGAAGAAAGATTGCTGCATGCAGAACTTTTTTCTCCAGTAAAATACCAGGCAGCTGAGTGGAAACCAAATGCAGCCCCTTAAAGTCAATGGGGTCCGTTTGGCGCTGTTCGTTGCATCATAAGATGGCCCCGTTGGGCCAGGGGATTCCTTTTTCCCAGGAAAATGGAATCGGTACTTCAGATGTAAAACCACCCTTAAATATCTAAATGAAAAAACAAATGCAATTTTTTTTCTTTAATACACTCAGATTGCTTATACTCAAAATTAGTCCTGTAGAAGTCCATGAGAGTTATGCAAACAGTGTAGCACGGTGACTCACACTGTTTCTGCAGCTTACAAGTTATAGAAAGTGATAGTTACATGTCCCAAAAGGTAGCACCCAAACCATCTCTATGCCATATCATGTGGATTAAAAGCATATGCCTTTAAGTATAATAGTTGTGTATAGGGCTCCTCTAGACTCAGCTGTTTATCTTCTCTAACTTTTCTGAGAAATTAAGTAGCTGCTCTATTCCTTTGTCCAATTGCCCTGACTAAACGTGGCTTGTTGGCCTGCAGGAGAGTCATTTTGTGGGTGGCCCTTGATCCTTATAACCGAACTTGGTGGGGGACCTTGCTTTGATTCTCTCAGTCTCTAGTTACAAAGATAGTATTCCATAGGACTTTATTGAGCCCACAACAGTCTCTCTCAAGGTAATGGTTCAAAACTGCAGGGACACTTCCGTTAAAGGGTTTTCCTTAGGTCTGGCACTCCAAAGAAAGGCCTCAACCAACACGGATTAAAACGACAAGGTGGCGGGACACTACCCAACAGGTGTTAGGATCAAAAGATCTAGTGTGACTCATTGGCTAGACTGAACTCCACTCTCACAGTCCAGGCTAGATGATCCTTGCACCTACCAGTCAATCTAGCCAACGCATACCCATCTAACACTTGCTACACTCCACTGCTCTACAAAGGGGCACTGTAACTAAGGCAACACAAAAGGGGCACTGTAACTAAGAGGTGCCACTGCATCCTCCTACGAGGAGTGTGGAAATGCAGTATAAGAAATGGCCTTTAGGTGGACAGCAGGTTTTCTTTTAGAAAATATCCAACAGAAAGAGGGTATAGTCTGCGAATTAATCAGGAAAAACGTGTATGGGTGTCACTGTAGGAGAGAAAACCTCCAGACTTGCTGAGCTTAGTGGTCGATTCAGTAGCCCCTGGGAGAAGGTCTGCCTGGTTCATTGCTGAATGCTTGATGCAGGCTGAGAAAAGCAGGGAACCTGACAGGGATGGACAGCCCCTAGGTTGACACCCTGAATGGGTGTGATGAGACACTATGCATTTCTGATAGACAGGGTTAAAGGCTATGATATGTAGCGGCCAGATCACCAGAGACTTGTATGTATTCATGTACAGTGTAATGAGTAATAAGAGTAACAACAGTCTGAAGATTGTGCTATGATTACTGTTGATTTACTACAATAAAGGACGAATTAACTAAGTTTTTACTAAACCTCTGGCCTAGACGTGGTTTGCTGATGTGTGATCACCCATCTGGTGGATTAAAGATGGCGATCCAATGAGCTAACAACAACCAAGTTGTCACAGGGGCCACAGAGGGCACACTAGAACTATGAGGGGCTAGAGAGGAGAAAATATTACTTTGTAGGAACATAAAGGGGATACTATAATTAAGTGGGGTCACAGAGGGGGTATTATTACTTTAAGGGGGTTGCTGAGAGGGGCACTGTGGGTAGCAGTGGCCCCTGCAACAGTTTATTAGGGCACCCACTAAATTCCTGGATACACTGATAGTAATCTCCTAATCGTCCAAAGAAATCTTGTACTTCAGTTATGGTGAGGGTCACAGTCCTACCCACCACCACCTGAATCTTTCCAGGGACAGACACCATTCTTTTTTACTGACCACGTGGTCCAGGTAATAGACGTCCTTGCAACCAATCTGCCACTTGGTAGGCTTCAGTTTCAATCCAAAGTGGATCAAACAAGTCAACACAGCACCTGCGTCTGTACCCAAACAATTATAGAAAGTCCTAGGCTTTCTTTGGGGTTCAGCCCCTCTAGGGACCTTCCACACAGGATGCAATATTCTGCATTGTGGAAGATGGCCTTCTGTGGAATATTCTGCACCAGAATTTGCACTGCTAATGTGTGGATTTTTGGTGCAGATCTGAAAACAGCAGAATCTTGATGGCAATTTCACAGTTAGTAGTATGGATTTTGGTGTGGAATTTAGAGATGGAATATTCCACAGTGGTGTTACTGAATATTCTGTCCCATGTGAAGAGTGCCCTAAAACCTGTAGACAAGTATTATCTACTGAAGAAGGGGTTTAGATCCTGCACAGCTCACTAGCTTGGAAGACTGACCAATATTTACATATTAGTAGTAGTTTTCCTCCCTCGCTTAGGGCTCATTTATACAGGTATATGCAATTTCGTCCTGTGAAGAGTGCACCGTTTTCACTATGTGAGTATATGTTGCATGTGTTTTTTATGCACCGTTTTCACATTCATATGGCATGCATATTCACTGCGTTTTTTCACAAACACAAAAAAATAAAAACGCAAGAATCGATGTAAGTTTTTTCTCCATTGTCTCCTCCTGGCAACAAGTGTAAAAAACACAGTGAATCTGCATGTTTGCTGCATTTTTACACAATCCCATA
This sequence comes from Eleutherodactylus coqui, assembly GCF_035609145.1. Taxonomy (NCBI): domain Eukaryota; kingdom Metazoa; phylum Chordata; class Amphibia; order Anura; family Eleutherodactylidae; genus Eleutherodactylus; species Eleutherodactylus coqui. The sequence continues at coordinate 55,985,159 of NC_089846.1, read as the reverse complement.
GACTTTAATGGACTATTTCCATAAATCTGGACATATTGCGTTTTTTTAACATGAACAATAGGTCCACAAGAAAAAACACTCACCTGAATACACCAGTGGAAATCAGTGATGTTGTATGCTGTCCATATTACATCTGGAAAAAATACAGACTTAATATGGACAGAAAATATGCCCGTGTTAATGGTCCCTTAATGAGCCCTTCATAGACCCAGCTGTATCTTCCCCAGGTTTAAGTCTAACACCACTCAAACCACCTTGGCTTCCCTCTGGGCTGATATCCTTCATGGCCGTAGGATACTGTCTGTAACTGGCCCTTCCCAAGGCATGCTCAGCCCATGCTACTTCAGCGACAGACCACATAGAGTCCAGCAAGTTTTTACTTTTCCTAGATAGACTTCCCTAGCTTGGTACTCCCAAGCAACAACATTTTCCTAGATCAGCTCACCATTTGTTTCTCAGTGACATTCTCCAGGACTTGTTAGATGACATCCCCTCACATGCTATTGGGAGACATCTCTTGCCTTATGGGTCTCCCAAAACTGTGTCCGGTAACCCACTATGCAGAGTTCCATAAGCCATTGACACTCACTCCGACCTCCAACCCATCACCTATCCTGCAATGCACAAGTTCCACCAGCCTACCAGGCCAATGCCTGTCGTTTTTCATACAGCTGATTTTCTGCTGTAAAGCGGGCAGCTCAATACATTGCATAGTAGTCCTGGCTGGTATTGCATGTTAAGTCCCATTGAAGTAAACAGGAATACCCCTTTAACTTACCTGATGTTATGGGAAATAAATCATATCCCTCTGACTTCACTGTACTGCTCCAAATTGGTGATGAGAAGTGCAAGCATGCAAAAGCACACTGAGACTGACGCAATGCTTGTCAACATCAGTATGCTTCTGGTTTATTAATAACATCATGACACATATATACCCCAAATGACGTAGTAATAGAAATACATGCCCCTATAATCATAAGAACTCATGATTGGCTAATAATTAACATATGTTAACGCCTTAAGGTATGTTACTACTAAAACGTAAAGGAGAATAGACTTATTAATATCACTGCTTGGCCTGAGGAATCTGGTATCTCTCAGGTAGGTAGCTCTGTACAAGCCCAGAAGCCAGGGACAGTATGGATGAGACATTAAAGAATAAAGCAGGGGCTTCAGCTGTTATAGACACCCCTGGAACTGTGCTGCAGACAAATTTGGTTGGAAAACTTTAGTATAGCTGGGTGGAGAGTGACGCTAGTTATAGCTGTATCACTGTGTGGGAAAATAACTATTTTCGTAACAATTTCATAACTTAGGGATATAAAGTGTTTGCATAGTTATTTCTAACACAGTTTATAGATAGACTTAAATATTTTTGATCCATTGGTTGTGATCTTTTATTGTTTACATAGCAACCACAGCTGGTTTCTATTGGAGGATTCTGGTGGGACTTTACTAGTTAAAGGGAAAATGTTGCTATTTAAATGTTTCCCTTTTAGATAACATCATGCGTTAAGAGACATTTGCGTAACATTTCTCCTTTATGTTTGGCTTACACGTTGGAAAAGCTGGCAGCTCATACACTAAATATCTCAATAGTAAACACTGAAATGAAAATATCAGGTTTCAGTAGATTGGGTACTACCGTGTTTCCCAAAAAATAAGCCCTACCCCAATTTTCAGGGATGGCTTGAAATATAAGCCCCCCCAAAAAATAAGCCCCCCCCAAAACTAAATAGAAAATACCTCAATACTCACCTGGCCCGCGGCGTCTAAGTCTCTCGCGCTGTCTCCAGCACTGTGGCAGGCTTCCATGTCCTCTGCACTGACATATCACTCTCTTTCTGGTGACAGGGCTTTGAATACCCCGCCACCAGCAAGCGAGTGCTGTGATTGGATTGAGGGCCAGCCAATCAGAGCCAGCGGTAGAACATTCACAGCCATTCAGCTCTGATTGGCTAAGCCAGCGGCACTCGTGATCCAATCCCTTGCTTGCTGGAGGCGGGGTATTCAAAGCCCCATCACCAAAAAGAGAGTGATATGTCAGCGCAGAGGACACGGAAGCCTGCCGCAGCACCGGAGAACAGCACGAGGGACTCAGATGCCGTGGGCCAGGTGAGTATAAGACACCCCCGAAAATAAGACATTGTGCCTCTTTCGGTGCAAAAATTAATATGACAGTGTCTTATTTTCAGAAAACCACGGTAGCATATTACACGGCAGAGTCTTGCATCAAAGGTATGGATTGAAAAACTTTCCTGACTAATTCCTCTGATGGAGGGATCAATAGTGGTGTGAGCAGAGCCTTAGTGACAGGGCTGGGGACCTCAGGCAGAGAAGGGATTTTATAAAACCCAGATGTTTCCCAATTAACTAAGTTACTCGTAGGAAAGGGAGCCGGAGTCTGGGGTTGTACTTCCCGTTCCCTCACTGTCGGCATTCGGTTTGTGAATGACTCTTTTCTTAAGTTAGTGCGAATCCAAGGTGAGTTCACACATGGCAGTTTGTTTCAGAAACTTCTGTAAGGGCTTCTTCAGGTTTCCGTATTTGCGTGCATTTTTGCACATGTAAAATATATGTGTACAATACGCAGAGAATAGAACCCATTGATGTCAATGCGATCGTTGTCATAAACGTGTTTTGTATGTGTTGAAAAAAAATAGGTCCTGCTCTATTTTCCTGCATATTTGCGTGCCAAAAGCCCCAGAGAAGTCTAGGGGAGTTGCACAAATGCAGAATATACTGCACAATTCTGTGACAAAAAGGACACATCTGGACCTCATTAGGCTAAATAGCCTTTTCTTCACGCCAAGGAGGGATGGGGTGTTGCGCTCACATTTAAACTGGTGTCGCCTGTGTGAAGCCGGCCTTGGGCAGGTGACAGATTCCCTTTTAAATTACCGGTAGTTCTTGTGCCAATAACTGGAAAGTACCTATTAGCTTGAATTCCCAAACTTTCCTCTTCCTGGTTAATACAGTAACATGCTATTTTTGCTATTGACTCTTAGGCTAGTTTCACATGTGCGATTGCGATTTTGCCTTGAGAAACTCACGGCAAAATCGCGTCTTTTTGGTCCCATGTTTTTTTTTTGTTTTTTTTCAATTTTGCGTTGTATTGCTGCCACCCGCGATAAAATCACACGATAAAAATGCGCAATTTTCTGTCGTGAAAGTCAATAGGACTGCTAAAATTAAAATCGCCTTGTATCGTTTCATAATGGTTTCATTGCATGGTTTTATAATCTACTTTTTTACTGACTCTCGCATTGTGCGATTTTCGCCTGCTGTGAGTGATAGTCAGTAAAAAAGCAGAACGTAAAACCAATGTTTTAGAATGGTTTCCTTCCCATCTGCGATATTTTCACTGATGCGATCTTGAGAACAAAAAATCAGGGCATGCTCTATCTTTCTGCGATGTGCGATTTTTTTATTTTTATATATATATATTTTTTTTTTTAATCTCCCATGTTCCCCTATGGAGGCTTCTTTTTATCGCATCGCAACAAACGCACATTGTGCGATGAGATGCGATTTTAACATTACAAATTCCTATTGAATTTTGCGATAAAATAAAATTGCGCTATTTTATCACAGGTGGCAGCAATGCAATGCAAGATTATTTGCCAAAAGAAAAGCATCTCTGACACTCAAAAATAGTGGGAACAAAGATGCGATTTTGCTGAGATTTTTTCACGGCAAAATCCCGATCGCCTGTATGAAATAGAAAAGTCTGACATTTTTCTTTAATTAGTAGCAGATGTAATTTCTTTAGCTCCTTAAGAACCAGGGTGTTTTGTACCTTAAGCAGCTGACACTTTTAAGTGATTTTACCCATGTGGTGGTTTAACTGTCCTATTTTTTCTTCCTTCAGCTACCAAAATTATTTTTGCTGCGTTTTTGCCTGTGACATATAGGGCGATTTTTTTTTTTTAAATTTTTTTATGTAAACATTAGATTTTTATTGACTTTTTTTTATCACAATCTCTCTAATATAACAATGAGCATTACATAGATATATTCATGAATATGTGTAAAAGGTAAGATCACATAAAAGTTTAGTAGATGCATAAAAAACAAATACAACATATCAATAGATGAAAAAATAAAGTAAGGGAGGTAGAAACTCAAAATTAGGAACAATTTAAAAAGGCTTAATCGATACAGCAAAAATCTGTAGTGAGTTAAGACGATGTGGAGGTGGGCATGAAACTATAAGTACTCTGCAACCAAATATTCCAATCCCTCTGAACTTTATTTTTTCTATGTAAGGCACAGGCGTTCATATATTCGAACCAACTATTTTTGTTGACTGAGTTTATTATGCCAGAAATAGACAGGATAGAGGAACCGGCCCAAAATTGGGCTATATTCAGTTTGGTAGTAATTAAAATATGAATTAAAGGTATACGTATAGTGTAAGGACATTGGCCTATATCTAAGTTTAACAAGGCTAACGCCGGGTCAGGGAGAATTTGTATGTTACTGATATTGGACATCAACTGGAAGACCTTGTTCCAGAGTCTCTTGAGATACGGGCAATGCCACCATAGGTGGAGGAAAGTACTATCCAAAGACCCACATCTCCATCATCAACTTGAGAATCTAGGAGATATTTTATTGAGAGTTAGAGGTGTAAGATACCATTTGGATAGGAGTCAGGACCTTTCATGAATTTTCAAAGTGAGTTGAACACTTCCAAGCATGAAGAACTGTAATAAATATTCTCTGCCATCGATCCTCTGAAATTTGAATTTGTAGCTCATTTTCCCATTTCTTTTAAAGATTTTTCATAGGATCCATAAAGGGGTAGTTAAGGATCTTGTAGCAGGTAGACAAACCTCTATTTGATCATTGCGTAGAGGAAAGCCACGCTTCAAGTTTGCAGGGTAAATTAATTCTAGAGGGAGGAGAGGAATTTTTGAGTCGGTGTTGTATTTGAAAAAATTTAAGAGGTCTGATTTGGGAATCTGATAAAATAGAGCAGACATCGTTAGCAAATCGCTAATTGTCTGAAAGCCCCATTAGAATCAATGGAGGCATTTTACAGATTTTAGCATGGTGTTTGAAACGTTGTAAAAAGAGCCTGTGTGAGAGTGGCCTAAATTGGTTAAGCAGACCGTGCTCAGACCACTGAGTTAAGTCCAAATGTAGTAGATGTTTTCTACTGTAGATTTGTTTTGCATGTGAATCAAGCTGTAAATTTCACCTAATGCATTGCAAGGAATACATTCCACAGTGATTATTCATACACAAGTATTATATTGTGCATTTCCTCAAGCTGTAAGGTGGTGAAAAGAGTGAATCCAAGTAGAGCCATTGTTTGATCATCGAGTTCCTGCATGCCAATACCCAAGACTATGTTTTGTGTTCTAGTTTGGATCTTTCACCTTGAATCTGATGGAAGCCAAACCCTAGTTAGGTGGGGCTCCGATCACTCTTGTATCATTTGGGATCCCCTATAACTATACTACTAGCTTACCATAATAAAATGGTCAGAAGATCCTAAAGCTGAAAGTGAAATCATAGAAGCAGTACAATTCTTTCGAATAGCTTAGTCAATTGCTTAGAGATTGTTAGTGGCAGTGGGTTTCCAGAATAAAGTGTTCTGGAAATTTCCTGTTTCTGACTTGGAGACGGTGAGGTCCAGAAAGATGATACTCTGTGATTCAATCTCTGCTGTGAAAAATAAGCCCAATTGCTTATGATTCAGGAGATCAACAAACTCACGGAATTCCGTGGTTGTACCAGACCATAGGATAAACACATCACCTATAAATCTCACCCAAAGATCGATGAGGTTCGTCCATATCTCGTTTGCTTCCTGGAACACACATTTTTCCTCCCACTAGCCCAGGTAGAGATTTGCATACGTGGGGGCCCAGGGGCTCATCTCGGTCCCCCGGAGCTGGTGGAAAAGGCAAAAAAATTGTGCCCCAGAACAAACAGGAGTAGTTCCAAGACAAAGTTGTTATGAAGTCTTAGATGGGTACCTCTTTGATTGAGGTAATACCAACTTGCCCCTTCCACACTGATGGAGAATATTACTGTAGAGCAACTCCACGTCCAAACTGGCCAACAAAATATTGTCTGCCACTGTAATCCCTTCCTGGCATTTCAGTACGTCTGTTGTATCCCGCATGTAAGATGATAAGGCTTCCACAAAAGGCTTGAGTATGATATCAATACACTCACTGACCTTTTGTGTCAGGGAATCTATCCTCCAGACTATGGCTCTTCCCTTCAAGGGATGAAGACCTTTGTGCACTTTGGGAAGGACGTAGAATGTCGCTGTTTGAGGTGTTGTAGGGCAAGAGTACCCGTATTCCCTATCACCCAGGATCTTTTTGTCCGTAGCTGTTAGTAGCAGTTTTTAGTTCACCAAGGAAGGCATCTGTGGGATTAGAGGGCAAAATGCCATAACTTGTGCTGTCTCAAAGAATTCTTAGACATATTTCCCTTTTCCTTCTAACACTCCATGATCACTAAATTTCACCCCTTGTCTAATAGTTTGAGGACAATACTCTGATCTTTTTCTAGGGAAATTAGTGCTTTTTCTCACTGCTGGATAAATTTTGGGTGTGGTAATTTCTGGTCTCAGAGCGTTTTCAACTCTTCTGTGATGAAGGCCTCAAATCTATCTATGTAGGGGCATTTCCCTGACTGGGGAGTACTGATGCTCTTGGGTTTGAGCCTCGTGAAGGGGCCCTCACCTAGGGTTTCATTTTACTGGCATAACATTGCCTGTGTTCTGTACTCTCTAGGAGTTTAGACATGAAATACAGATATTCCCGTCTATAAGGGAGTGCCTACTCATATACAACTGCATTCTGATTGCGTATGGGATTTACCAGGGTCACACACAAATCTATAAGCCTTTCAGTACTGTACAGTTTTGCGAGAGTAAATCATAGGATGTAAGACCTAATGGTGAATATTCATATATCGAAGTCTCACCCTACTAATGTGTGTTTCAAGTTTGTCCACTTTTTTGAAGATATTAAATAAAGTTAGTTTTTAGATCTAAATTTTTTTCGGTGGTTGATAAAGCTGAAAGTGGGTTTACATGTTTGTGGCACCAATGTCGAGGTGCACCTGTAATTAGCACAGTAGGATGGTGACAATAGCACGGGGGTGGTAGTTGCAATAAACTGTTACTGTAAATTATGCAGAAACAAACATGGCTGTGCAACATGAACAGTTAGGCAGAAATTTACATAAAAATTTTGGATAGAAATGAAATTTTGAAAATTTCAAATCTTTGTGTATAGGCAATAGTCTCTAGTAAGTCTGGCTTGGCAATTCAACAGTATTCTCAGTATCACTACCCCTGACGCATTGATTACAGCAGATGCCCTTTTTACTGGGAGACTCATGCTGACTGTTATCAGTGCTGAAGCTTCCAATATAAGGCCAAACTTTCTCTTGGGTTGCTGCTGTAGTTCTTGACCAACTCTGCCTCTAGTAAATGGCTGGCTGCTTTTAATTACACCGCTCCGGTACTACTCCCTGGAATACTGCAGGCAGTGGTTGGTTTACTCCCCCACACATGGCAGATTCCAGTTCTCTCTACAACTACACTTCTCACATGAGTAAACACTGCCACCACACTACATGTCCTTAACCTCTCCCTCAGTCATCCTGACCAGGACTCTGGTGCCCTTTGCTGTGAGATACAAGTTCGCCTAACATTGATGCTATGTGTTACACATCCATGATGCAGCCAAAATTGTGCCAACATGGAGATCAATGCAGATAAATAAATAAATAAATAAAATCTTATATGTATAGTGCCAACTTATTCTGCAGCACTTTCAGGTAATTTATTTATTACCTCCAACCAAGCTGGGTACTCATTTTACCGACCTCGGAAGGTTGGAAGGCTTAGTTGACCTTGAGCCGGCGACCTGAACCACGCGGGGATTGAACCCGCAACCTTCAGGTCATTAACAAGAGTTTTCAAACTGACTCCAGTTATGCAACTTAAATAGCAGCTTACAGAATGGGCAGTAAAATTAAACTGCTTTTAGCAGCAATCAATTTGAAAACCGTGCCAATCACCTTGGTATGGCTTTGGCCACATTGCAGGCAAACTTCAGCCACTGTGTGGCCACAGCATGTGAATCCGGCCTAAATACTAGCATATTACCTATAAGAAAATTTAATTTATTGCATTCTTATATCAGTCAATTATACAACTATTGTATATACAATATAAATGGTTGAAGGGGTTGTCCAGTTGTAAGCTATTGATGGCCTATTCTTAGGATAGGCCACAAATATTAGATTAGCAGGAGTCTGCCACCTGAGACCCTCTGTAATCAACTGTTCACCATTTCATTGTGCTTTGCACTGTGCTGATTTGTGCAGGAAGCAAACAACCCCATTTTCACTGCAGTGGCTAAACTTGGTATTACAGGCAAAATTCTCATTCACTTTAATAGTAACACTGCTTGCAATACCAAATCTAGTCACTGCAGTGAGAACGGAGCTGTTTCCTGCAGAAATCAACTCCGTGTACATGCACACCAACCTGACAAACAGCTGATCAACAGGGATCCTGGATCCTGGACCGATCTATCTCAAGGAAATGCATGTGCATATAGCTTAACCTCTCTGAAATGTACCAAATTGGTCCAGAACAGAAAAAAAATTAAGCTCTTAGTGACCACCAATAAGCTTTTTCATGACAATCAATAAGGAGGTCAGTTTCAATCTTACAGCTTTTTCTGAAGCTGCATCAGAAGCCCAGCATATAGTGGAAGTTCTCTTTAGGCTAATATCACACGGGCGAGTGCCATATCGGGCCGTGAAACTCGGCCCAATATCGTGCTCAGGAACGTGCGATTATCCAGTGTATGCAAGGCGTACAATGCTTTTGCCAGCCCCATTGAAAACAATGGGCAATGTATTCCACGGGAATGCCCAAAGATAAGACATGCCGTGAAAATTGCTCATGTATATGACTCGATTCAAAAGAATGGGTTCATATTAGTGCAAAATTCGTGCATCTTGCAACGCACAAATCTTGCGAGATTTTCTCGGTCGTGTGAAAGCAGCCATATAATGACAGTCAGCCTCTGATGTGGCCGGCAATGCTGACCATAACATTGCAAGGTGTCAATGGGTATCGATGGCAGCTAGAGAGTCCATACAATGAGGCAGGATCTACTATTGCTCAATTTCCTTCTAATCAGATCATTTTTCTACTACTAGAATATTCTTTATACTGGTTACTTTAGTCATATTACCATATCATGCTTCCATTTATGGCCTCTGCAGAGCCTGGGAGTCTTGGGCAATGTGAACTGAATGGTCATTGGCGATGCAAGTTTTATCTCAGTGAGACTTTGTGTTCCATCTGGCATTCTGCCGCATAGTTTCCACTCCTTAGCAACAGACTACACACATCAAGGGGCATTCCCCAGCATTTAATAAAGTCACATTGTAGTCTGTTGTTATGGTGGTAAAGTAAAGCAATTAACAATGTTCTACAATTGCACGCAGCAGATCTGACCAGACGGAAGCAGCTGTACATGTTGTTTGGTTGTTGCTTGTGCTCCAATTTCCAGCTACTCACTTTATTTTGTCTATACTTTCTTTAGCTCTCCTACTGGGAATATCTCAGTTGTGAAGAAAACAGTGGACAAGTTGTTGAAAGGATATGACATCCGCCTGCGGCCAGATTTTGGAGGTGAGTACAAACCATCACCTAAAAAAAGTTGACAAATAAAAAACAAAATACCTGACATGTTTAAATGATGGAGACTAAAATGTACACCGAGATACTTGAAGGCTCGTGGATATGAAAGTTGATGATATGGCAGACTGCGACTGCTGAACTTGCTCAAATCAAAGTACTATCTTGGGCGGCGTGTAACTGCTTTTGTTATGGCTAGATGAAGTTTATTTGGATATTACAAATTATCTGATTTGTAGATCACTTTTCTCCTTGTTATGCCGCAGTTCAAGATTTCCATCTGTCTGCTCCGTTTTTGAAGGAGAGGAACTGAAATAAAACTGAAATGCTTTCTTCCCCATTGATTTCAATAGGGTTTTAAAAAAAATTAAAAAGGCTTGCATTTCCTTCTGTTCCGTCCGTTTTCCACTTTTGTTTGGACAGCGAAATAGTGCAGTCTGCAAGATCACTCCCACTCAATGCTGCACAGTCAGTCTCATCCTCTCTCTAAGTAGCTGCTGGTATATTTACCCTTCCTGCCGATAACAGCAGAAAAGTCACCTGGACTGTAAGGCAGCCCTCTGTAATAGTAGTCTTCTCTGCTCTCTGTCCTCATGATCTTCTCCATCATCCCCCATCACTGCCATACAGCCTTCTGTAATGGGTCACAGGAAAATTAGTGAATGCATGTTTACAACAGGGGACCAGGATAAGGGAGAATCGATAAGCAGATCAGCACTCCCAGGTTTTCTTCATAAAAAAATACCTTTATTCCTCAGCATAAAAACTGCAACGTTTCGATCTGATATGGATCTTTTTCAAGCATGCTTGAGGAATAAAGGTGAAATGCAGAGTGACAAAGTAAACTCACCACTCTTGTCTGCCTAACCCAGGAAAAAGTGAAGCTCTCCCTAAAAAGGCTAAAATATACAAATCACTAAGTCCAGAAGACATAAATCCTTGGATGCTATTATGTGTTTGAGTAGTTGTGTGCAAAGAAATACGTGCCAGAAACACATTAAAAACACATGCGTTTTTAAAAACACACATGAATTTTGTATGACTGAGAATGATTAAACTATTAAGGACACGGCCTATTTCGGACTTAAAGGGGTTGTCCCGCGCCGAAACGGGTTTTTTTTTTTCAACCCCCCCCCCCCCCCCGTTCGGCGTGAGACAACCCCGATGCAGGGACCTAAAGAAAGCTTACCGGAGCGCTTACCTTAATCCCCGCGCTACGGTGACTTCTATACTTACCGGTGAAGATGGCCGCCGGGATCCTCTTCCTCCGTGGACCGCAGCTCTTCTGTGCGGTCCATTGCCGATTCCAGCCTCCTGATTGGCTGGAATCGGCACGTGACGGGGCGGAGCTACACGGAGCCGGCATTCTGCACGAGCGGCTCCATTGAAGAGAGCAGAAGACCCGGACTGCGCAAGCGCGGCTAATTTGGCCATCGGAGGGCGAAAATTAGTCGGCTCCATGGGAACGAGGACGCCAGCAACGGAGCAGGTAAGTAAAAAACTTTTTATAACTTCTGTATGGCTCATAATTAATGCACAATGTACATTACAAAGTGCATTAATATGGCCATACAGAAGTGTATAGACCCACTTGCTGCCGCGGGACAACCCCTTTAAGGACACAATATTTTTCTAGAGGATTTTCATCTCTTCATCTTTTTTTTAATCCCTTTTATTGTGTTTCTTGGGAGGCGAAATGAACAATAAGAGAATTTGGGGTCAGTTTAATTTGCCTTTTTTTAATAGCATTTGCCATGTGAAATATAAACTGTTATAAATGAATTGTATGGGATGTTACAGATGTGATGATACGAAATATGTGCTTTTTTATAACAGGGGACTATTTTTTTCACTTGTTTATGCAGGGGACATGTACCTGTAATTGCTCAGATAATACATTACAGTATTTCTGTACTGCAGTGTATGATCACTATTCCTGCCTTTGGCAAGCCATGACAGACCTGGATGCTCTTCACTGGCATCCAGTTGCTATGGTAACCCATTGGCCCTCATCCATTTCATAGCAGCGGGACAATGATGACACAGAGGGAGCCCCCCACCCCCTCTGTTAACTTCATACAGGCTGCAATTAACATTGATCACAACATGTAAGGGGTTTACAGCAGGGATTGGTGTTCTTAGTGATCCCAGCTGTTGCAGCATAAGGTCTGCTGTTAGCTCAGTTCCTTAGCATGTGCCATCCATATCACGTAAATATGTCATTTCGTGGGAACCTCTTCCTACGCAGGATGTACATGTATAGGTTCTGTGTTAGGAAGGGATAAACATTGATTTAAAGAAAAATGCTAAATAGAGATGAGCAAGCACACTCGGTAAAGGCAGATACTCGAGCGAGCATCGCTCTTCTCGAGTAACTGCATACTCGTCCGAGCAAATGCGAGGGGGCGGTGTGGGTTAGCAGGGGTGAGCGGGGGTGAGAGAGAGAGATCTCTCTCACTCTCCCGACCCCCGCATTTGTTCGGACGAGTATGCAGTTACTCGAATGTCCTGTACAGGTCATGCTACAGCATCCTGATGAGGTTAAGAGGAACTTGTCACCAGGTTTTATCCTTCGGAGCCATTTGTAGCAGTATAGCAGTCATTAATAGTTTTTGAATGTCTGTTTACTAACTAACTATAAGACTGCCATTTCTGTAGAAAAGTGCTATTTAACCCTTTTGCACTACCTGACAATTAGGTCTGAATGGTCGGTTAGGCATTCCTGGATCATTCCAACAAACCGGAGTCCCCTCTGTAACACACCGCCTCTCCCTTCGATTGTTGTGGATGAGAGCCCAATGTCATCCACGAGCTGGTCCAGACCTCATACTTGGGCCACACAGCCTGGGAGTGGTTCCTGCACAGTGTAAAGTATCTGCTATCTGCCCACAGATAGATTGTCCCCAGCATGGAAGTGCGTGGCTTGGGCAATCAAAAACACAGCTCTTCTTTATCAACCATTATTTAGTTGGTTTTCCTATGTACTTTCGATCATAGTCTTCTTGCATCACCCAGTGTCTCTAAGTTGAGATAATGGACTACTGCCCTTATATTCCCCTGTAAAAAATTTTGATACAAATTAATTGTTCCCTCAGTCATTGCAAGGTGCCCAACCCTGAGGGAGCAAAAAAAGCACCAAACCATGATGATCCCTCCAACGTACTTCACATTTGGGATGAGATTGGGATGTTGGTGTGCAGCCTTCAATGCACAGCATTGTGCAATTATATTACAGAGGTTGTCCAAGGTTCGAAAAACATGGCTGCTTTGTTCCTTACACAGTGCCACTGATGTCCATAGGGTTGTGTGGTATTTCAGCTAGCTCAATTGAAGTGAATGGGAGCTGAGCTGCAATACCAGACACAACCTACGGACAAGGGTGATGCTGTGTTTGGAACAAAGCAGCCATGTTTTACTATTGGTGTCAGCTATTCATAGAACGTTTTCACAGAAGTATGGGGGAACATCCATATGGTCTCTGGCAAACCTGAGATGGACTGCAATGTTTTTTTGATAGCAGTGGCTTCCTTCATGATGTCCTCCCATGAAGATCATCCTAGTTCAGTGTATTTCTAATAGTAGAAACATATACAGAAGTTTCTGCAGTTTGCAGGACTTTCTGTACAGCTTTTGTTACTTATTACATTTGGGTTATTTCTAACATCTTTCAGGATTGTTGGTTGTGCTGTTGGAGTGATCTTAAAGGGGTTACCCAATTTTAATTTATTGATAGTCTATCCTCAGGATTGTCCATCAATAGTAGATTAGCGGGGGGTCTGCTGCTCAGGACCGACAGCAATCAACTGTTAATCAGGCTGGTGCACTGGTGCATGGAGCTGATGTGTTCAAGAAGCACATTGCAACTTCCCGGTGACATGTGTACTCGCGGTGTTCCACCAATCCCCACACACTATCTTGGCATGTATGCACACGTAATACGAGCCAAGATAGTGCATGCTGGATTTTATTTTCGCACGTATTTCGCGCGGCTCATGTGAGTGGCATAATTAAACTCTATGGGATTTTGCTACTGCATATTATCCACGCAAAATACAATATTACATGCAATCAGCATACGGTCATGTGAGACGGGCCTTAGTGGGAATCAGACTGATCCAACATTCTACTGATTGTTTATAACCTCATACTAACATAGAATGCCAAATAATATCATGATTAACTATCAAAATAATGCAGTGACTTATCCTGCTATCATCATTGGCTCAATAAAGTTAGTACATATGTGCCTTTCTTGGTAGAGCAGCGCACATGCAGTGTCATGTATGAACAGTGTCTCTAACTACCTTGAGCTGAAGACATTAATCAACTAACAATTGGCAGGGTTACCGTGAGAGGAGGAGGAGGAAGCCAGACCAGTGCAAAAGCACTGAAACGCATATTGAACGGTTTGGTTCTAATTAACATATACAGCGCACAGAGTAAAAAACATCTGATGAGCGGACATGCAGGTGCTGAGAATAAAAGCAACAGTATGGATAGGATTTATAGGTGGGGGAGAGGGGTAGCAGATTTCCTTTCATACCTCTATACTGTACAGTGTCTCAATAATAGTGTATAGGTAGAGGGACATTTCCTATTCATAAAAAAATGGAAAATGTTGACCCAATTAAAGTCCAGCCTGTTTTGGCATTAAAGAAATATCTAACTTTTTGGATGGCTTTTCAGAATAAGCTGCCAACATAACATCATCAAGAAAACATTAGGGAAGTATTGAGCAGTGGAGATGTAAATAAATAACAGTAACAATCACTTACTATTAGTTTCAAGCCATGTTTGTTTGAGTCTCTGTTTCTCTCCTCCTTTTCCATGAATTTCTACCCTTTCTATAGCCTTCAGCAGGTAGCATGAGTCATCAACCTATTTCTCTTTCTGTTATACATCTTGTAATCTTTGTTACTATAAGGGGCATTATTTGACAACAGGCAGTGGACAGCATATTAGAAGCAATGGATACCCCTAGTGGTCAGCACATTAGAAAGAGTTTTCAGCACACAAATGTCATTTTAGCTAAATCAAGTAAATAACACTTTTGCCAACTACCACATTCGCTATCATATTGGCTATCATAGTAACACAAGTTGTTTGAAAAATTAGTGACCACAGAAATTCTTTAGTTCTTTGCATTGCCACATATTAATGAGATATAACTTTGGAATTTTCCCATTGGCGTAGCCATATGAGGGCTTTTCTTTTATGGAAACAGTTGAATTTTTCAATAGCAGCATTTTGGATACAAATAATTTACAGATTGAGCCTCGTGTGGCACAGAGTGTTGGGGCAGCAGAAATGCAGTCCTAAACTCTCACTCACAACCAGAAGGTTGCG
Source organism: Eleutherodactylus coqui (assembly GCF_035609145.1). NCBI lineage: Eukaryota > Metazoa > Chordata > Amphibia > Anura > Eleutherodactylidae > Eleutherodactylus > Eleutherodactylus coqui. Next base: position 55,970,113 of record NC_089846.1, on the reverse strand, counting down.
GGCTCAATCCCTGATTGGTTCAGGTAGCCGACTCAATGTTGACTCAGCCTTCCATCTTTCTAAGGTCGGTAAAATGAATACCTAGCTTGCTGGGGGAGTAAAAGCTGACTGGGGAAGACAAGAACAAATCGCCCCGCAAAAACAGTCTGACTCTAAGGTTGATGTCACATCATAATGTTTTCTTGGCAGTCATGACTCGGTGCTTACACCAAGGGGACTTTACCTTTTTTACCTAATTTAGAGATTATGTTAGTCACAGATCCACTATGCTAAATACTGGTTTGGTTTTGGGACAAATCTAGAGGCAACTTCTAAGTGTATCTCAGTGTGGCTGAGTGTGTGAACAGAGGCATAGTCAAAAGAGTCTGGGATCAAGTCAGGAAGCATATACTTCAACCCAACAGACAGTCCACATGTCAGGGCATAAAGAGTGAGCCTACCACAGTACCAACAGGGCAAGAGTCTGGGCAGGCAGCACACAAGAGAATAGTCAACTAAGCAATCCAAGGAATGGAGAATATGAGCCCTTCAGGCAGTAGTCAGAGCCTCACAGGAGGCCAGAGCACGGCCTCTGCCATGGACAGGAGGAGCACATGTGCCATGACTTGTATGTTCTCAAGAAGTTCCTATGATCTCTCCTCAGGTCTAAAGCCTTACCAAGCTAGTACGGTAGGTAGAGCAATGTCCTCTCCACCTTTTGACATATAGGATCTGCTTGATCTCAAATTTCTCATTTGCATCGGTAGGTACAGTGGAGATTATGGAAGACTTAGAAAAATGATTCAGGATAAAAGGTTTTAGAATGGACATATGAAATGAATGGGTATTCTCCAAGTTGCCAGTAACTGAAGTCTATACAAGACTGGATTTATTTGCTCAAGACTAGGAATGGACCCAAGAATCATGATTCAAATTTGAGTGATGGTAGACAAAGGTGAGCACTTTTGGAGGATAGCCAAACTCTGTCCCCTGGAGAAAACTTGGAGGAGGTCTGCGGTTTCATTAGCTATTCTCTTCATACAGGATACAGCTTTGGAAAGAGAATTGAGAACCTCCTGATGGGAGATGATTTCAGCAGTAACTGCAGATGACAAGGAGAATGTCGGTAGTGGTACATGAGGATGTTGCCCATAGATAATATAGAACAGAGTGAGTCCAATGGAATCATTGACATGATTGTTCTGGCAAAACTTTGCCCAAGGCAGGAGGGGCATCCTGTTATTTTGTGCAGATACAAAGTGTTTGGTTGCTGCATTCTACTTCACCATTTGATTGTCGGTAATAGCCAAGTATCGTGACTCCTTTAGAGCCAATTTAACTGCCAAAAGTTCATGGGTTTTCAATAAGGCCTTAGTCAGACGGGCGATTTTTCGCGCGATTTGCGGATCGCATGACGGATGCGCATCCGCAAATCGCGTGACCGGTGCGCGCAAGTCTCCCACAAATCGCCCGAAAATCTGCTCCTAGCCGCGTTTCATTAGAAACGGGCCGGAGCTGTCCAGCGCATTGCATTCAATGGAGACGGCAATACAGCCGCCTCCATTTAAAGCAATGCGCTGCGGGTGAGCCCGGGATGAATTGTCGGTAAGGGCTTAAATATATAAGCCCTTCCCTGCAATCCATCCTAAAATGTGTTAAAATAAAAAAAAATTGTATACTCACCTCCCGGCAGCCGGAGCTCCGCGTGGCCGTCCTGCAGTGGGTGTGAAGGGGGTGTGAGTCAGACCTGCCCCCTGATTGGCTCAGCGCTGAGCCAATCAGAGGCATGCCTCACTCACACCCATTCATGAATTCATGAATGGATGTGAGTCAGACCTGCCCCTGATTGGCTCAGCGCTGAGAGGCAGCAGTCACTCACTCATTCATGAATTCATGAATGGGTGTGTGAGTGTTTTCAGCCTCTGATTGGTCAGGGCTGTGACCAATCAGAGGCAGATCATTCAGCAGGCGGGGATTTTAAAGCCCCGCCGGCTGAATAGTGCCAAGAAGCAGTTCAGGAGAACTGACAGCGGCCGCGGCTGGACTCCGGCTGCAGCGGAAAGGTGAGTATACAATTTTTTTTTATTTTAACACATTTTAGGATGAATTGCAGGGAAGGGTTTATATATTTAACCCCTTCCCGACAATTCACCCCGCGCACGCCGGCAGCCCATTGCTTTCAATGGAGCGGCTGTATTGCCGCTCCATTGAATTCAATGGGCAAACATCATTCTTCTCTGTCACAGCTGTTACAGCTGTGGCAGAGAAGAATGATTTGTCTTCTATATGTTCTCAATGGGGTCGGCGCTGCTGCCGCCGACCCCATTGAGCGCATATAGAGAAGAGAACAGGAATCGCAGATAGGTGCGATCTGCGATTTTTTTTGTTCTATAATTTATCGGACGAGCGCATAAAAAGCGCTCATGTGTCCGATACCATTGCAAAGCAATGGTTTTATAAAATCGCCGGCCGCATGCGCAAATCGCGCGAAAAATCGCCCGTCTGACTAAGGCCTAAAGTAGTTTTTCTGGGGAAAATTATGTGGAAAAGAAACCTCAAGTGACATTCTTATCCTTGGGAGATTTCTGTAACAATACCACTCCTACCCCACTGGAAGTCGCATCCACTTCAAGGTGGAGAGACTTGGTTGGATATGGCTGGGCAAGTATTGGTACCAAAGAAAATGTGAGTTTCAGGTTTTGGAAAGACTTTTCAGACTCCTGGGACCAAACATTGAGATTAGCACAATGCCAAGTCAATGTTGAGGTGGGAGCAGGGCTGTGAAGTTGGAGTTAGAGTCCCATTTAGGTGGAATTGGCATCAGTCAGTAGAAATGTACTTACTCTGATGTTTGAAAAAAAAATATATATATTTATTCTATAAATATGGTACAATTAATTCAATGCAGAATTTGTTTCATATTTCCTTTGATAAGAATTTAGGAAAGTTTTGAAATATCCTATAAATATATGTTCTATTTATCTAAGCCCCTATTTATCAAATACATTGATAATACAGAATGTAGCCTGATTATTTTATCATAACCGTCATGAAAAGCCTGATGTATCCATTTTAATACAGTAAATTTATCACTTAAAAAAGATGAGTCATATATGAAGGAGTAGGAGTCTAAGAAGATTGAGGAGTTGGAGGTTTGGCTTACTGACTCCCCAGCCCCGGCAGTGAGGGTTGAGAATTGTGGTATGAGGTGACGGTAGTAGTTTGCAAAACCCAGAAAAGATTGGACAACCTTCAAACTTTGCAGCTTTGGCAAATTTAGAACAGCATGGAATTTGTTTGTATCCATGTAGCCCAGCGGAGAAATTAAACACATAAGGAAAGGAAGACTAGACTGCTCAAAAACAAAATTCTCAAGCTTGGCATAGAGACTAGAGATGAGTGAGCGTACTCGTTAAGGCAAATTACTCGAGTGAGTATCGCCATTTTCGAGTACATGCCTGCTTGTCCGAAAAGATTCGGGGGCCGGCGGGGGTGAGCGGTGAGTTGCGGGAGTGAGCGGGTGGGAGAGAGAGATCTCCCCCCTGTTCCCCCCAGCTCTCCCCCACCGGCCCCCGAATCTTTTCGGGCAAGCAGGCATGTACTCAAAAATGCCCATACTTGCTCGAGCAATTTCAACTTAACGAGTACACTCACTCATCTCTAATAGAGACCATTGGCACATAGACACTACAACACCTCTTTTACATGTTTTCAATGGGAAATTAAATCTGAAGAGAAAATTAAAATGTGTCCATATATATAACTATGGAGGAATACAAGAGGTCATGGAATATATCAGTGAAGCCTTGAAATACTGCTGGTGTATTACATAGACCAAATGGCATGACTAAATACTCATAATGTCTTTTATGTGTATTAAATGTAGTTTTCCATTCATTATGTTTACAGATACAAAAAAAATTATTAGTGCCGCATAAATCCAGCTTAGTGGAGATTTTTGTACTTATTTCCTGTCAAAGAGTTCATATTAATGGTAGAGGATACTTATTATTTAGAATAATGGTATTTGATTCGCAAAAAAATATACATTGACAAAGAAAAACCTTGCAGCTGCAGGGAAAGATTTTCAGATAAATCCACATTACAAATGTTCTTGTAAAGAGGGGGACATAGCCTCCGCCTCAAGGAGAGGGGGAGGGCAGATTCATTCTTGGGCAGAGTAGATCCTGGAAGAAGGTCTATAGGACTATGATAAGGCCGGTGTGGCAGCAGTCTTGGGCTCTCATTTGCTCTCATTAGCGTAAGTAGCATAAGGAGTAGGGAGTCTGGAGAATTCCTTAGGAACCAGACTTCTGCAAACTGGAGAAATTGGAAGCAGGCATTGTGAGTGACATAGTGTGTGGCCCAATAAGATCCTTGCCTGAAAAACAAAACAATAACTGGGGAATGCCACAAAAGCCCCAGAGTTAATGCACCTTCGTAACACATAAAGAGTCCACAAAAAGATAATTACTAGCCAAAGATACTTCTTAGATCAATCACGTCCCCAGAACTCAAGGTCCCTACATTGGTGGTGCTCAGTGCTTCAAATACATCCAACTTTAAGAAACATTCAAGAGATTCATTCATGGCACCCACCAGTTAAAAAAAGACTGTAGTTACTTTATTCCATATGCAAGATACACAGGTATAGAGGTATAGGTGCAATAGGTGTCAACTGCTATTTCCCATGTTCCCATTCTTCTTCAAAGCTTCTAGTTCACCAGTCTTATTTTAGCTGGTGAGTTGCGTGATTTACTCTTTGATGTTATAAGGCATAGAAATTTTCATGCAGGACCCCTATCTGTATGACCCAAGGCAGTATGACAAACTGGATGACATCAGACAACATCTCTCCGTCTACAGAAGTGATGGATAATGCCTTCCTCAGGGGTATCAAGCTTATGTTCGATCACCAGAGCTTGATAGATAGAGTCCCCAGCAAAACCAGAATCGAAATAGGCTTCGAGAGAAAATTGAATGACTTTATAGGACAGGGTGACAGAGTTATTGGACAGAGAACTGTCGCCTAGGGTAGCCTTTCTTACTACTCCTAAGTGGTGAGATCTTGCCGTCTTAACTCAGAGAAACAGGTACTACCCATGTTTGATTTAATGAAGATAATAGAAATGGTCAGTGCATTGTTTTCATTCCTTTGAGTGAATGCTGTTGGGATTGGAAGAGTGCCTAGAAGTTACGGTGGACATCAGATCTGAAACATACAATAAAAACGTGTGATTCTAGCATCACAGTCCAATATAAAAACAAAATACTTTATTTATTCCAATAGTAAAAACATTCTTCTGGCATCATTGACATAGACAAAGGATCAACAACCTATGCATTTCCTGGGTGTAAACGCTCTTAGTCATGGAAATGCAAATGAAAAAAATCTAAATATTAAGATCAAAGCCAGCCAATTACCATATTGAATATATGAATTTCTAGGTGGTGGGATCTTGCCATCTCAACTTGACAGAGAAACAAGTAGTGGCCATGTTTGTGGCAGTACACACAGGTATTATCTCTTTGACACTCATCAAAAGACAACCATGTTCTGGCAAACTCCATAAGTTCCTTGGTTGCACATGGTGGAATTGATTGATGATGATGTCATAAGAACATAGGCATTGGATGTGGCCTTCTTTTGTCTCACATGGCTTTGTCACCCATGAAAGAAGTTGTCAAATCTTAGGGTGAGAACAACAAGGTCAACAAGTACATTGGGTAACACTCAACCAGCTAGTTTGTCTTTCATTCTGCTACAGAGACCTTCCAAAAAGGTTGCCACTAATGCCTGTTCATTCCACTCCAATTCGGAAGTCAAAACACGGAACTGGATTCCATATTATCCCATAGTCATAGATTCCTGTTGGAAGCACGGTAGTAAATAGGCAGAAGTAACTCAACCTCGCTCCTCAAACTCTTCTGAAGGTGACCAGGAATGTCTGGAGATCAGTGATGATGGAGTCTCCTCACTCCCAAAATTTAGTAGCCCAAACCCAGGCCTCGCCAGTCAACAACAAAATTATGAGGGCCATCTTAAAATGGTCAGAAGGAAACTGAGCAGACTGTAACTCGAAATACATTATGCATTGATAAATGAAGCCAGGGCAAGCTTTGGGATTACCCTCACACTGAGGCAATAAAGGCAAATGTGGTCTGAGAGATGGGGTAACAGGAATAGTTGCTAACTAACTCGTGGCTTGAGCACAGACCTGAGTGGCAACTTGCATAGCAGCTTGAATGGCTGCATGGACTGTGGCCTCTGCTGTCATAGTGGAGCCCATGATTTCCATTCTGGTCACAAGTTGCTGGAAACACGTGAGGTTGTGTTCTTGAAAATCTATTGTCACATTGTGTTTATTAGCTTGTGCACCAGCAGGATCCATGGTCTTTGCTTTCAGAGTCAGAGGATGCGGATCTGCTGTGTCACAAGCTGATTTAACTTTGGGCCAAATCTCAAGGCAACACCTGAGGAACGCTGGTCTTCACCCTTTAACCGGACCAGTGAGTATCTGGGCCTTGCTGCAGGATCCTCAAGCTGATACACTAGAAGTGATCCCAGTTATGTGGCTGCTGATGCAACTAAAGGCAAAGGGGGTAAGGAGTGGGCCATAGCCTAATACATACTGTTGTTGGTGATTGTTAGGCATAGTATCAGGCAACCAGGCAGGAACAAACAATGTGATATTAGACTTCAACCCCTCCCACAACCCCAACGTTCCTAGTCTAAAGATGCATTCAACCCATTGTAGTTACATTCTTGGATGGATTTTTTAAAGGTTGCATGGACAACAGCCATTTTTCCCATTCCTTGAGAAGCGCTTACAGGAAATAACTAAAAGGCTGCATATTACTGGATTATGCAGGAGAAGCTGTCAAAATGACACCCTAATCTCTGACATCACGTCCTGCTTTGCTGCTTGTTGCTAAGCCTGACGCTCATTGAATTCTAGCTCTGCTTATCCCCCAAGATTTACCCTGCAGATAATACTGCTAATATGAAATGCTTTTGGCTCTATTTTAGCTTCTTTCTTTTGTATTTGGACCAGACAGCAGTGAGACTTAAGAGAGCAAAGTATTATCATCCTTATATATCACATGCGTGTAGGGGCGGCAGAGCAGGAAGTCTGAGATTTTTTTTGCAAAAGCAGCCACTAATGTTTAGATGTTTCCATTGCAACCTACATGAGAGCCAATTTATGTTTAAAGGGGTTGTTCCATAAAAATATTCTTTATAGTTAAATCCAGCTCATAATTGTAAACCTTTTTGTATTTGAACCTACCAACATTTTTTAATATCTCCAGATATTCCAGGACTAATGTTAGTATTACGCCCCACGGGACTAAAACCTGTAAAAAACTGCATCCTTTAGGGCAGTAAGTCCCAGCTATAAGAGACTGTATGGAAGGGGGCGCTAAGCCCAGATGTTTAGAGTTTGGGACTTTATCCAGTAGATCCACTTTATGGAGCTTTTTAAGTATTGACCCTCCTATCGAGTGAAAGACTGTAAACTACATGTGTGGTGAAATTCCTGGCTGCTGAATAGAGACTGTCTTGCCTCTGTCCACTCATGCCATATTCACATCATCCTCCGCCTACTCATTATAGGCTGAACACAGAGCATTGTTCTTCCTCTTTACAAGTCACTGGTCAGACCACACATAGAATATTGTGGACAGTTTTGGTCACCGGTACTCAAGAAGGACACATCAGAGCTTGAGCGGTTACAAAGACGGGCAACTAAAGTAATAAATGGAATGGGCGGACTACAATACCCAGAGAGGTTATCAAAATTGGGGTTATTTTGGGGGGGGGAGGGTGACCAAAAATTCTGCAACTGCATTTTATTTTGTGACGGCGTTAACCATGCTGAATCAATAATTTGACATTTTAATTAACGGGACCTTTTAAAGATGTAGTGATCTCAATTTTTAGATTTTTTTTTTTCATGTGACGACTGGGAAAAGTTTTTTTTAACTTTTTTATTGTTTTTTATTTTTATGATAATTACCATACATTTTTATTTTACTTATTTATACTTTTTTATTAGTCTCCATTTAAAAAGATAACAGCCACGATCAGAGTTATCTCCAATTGTGGCTACTGCAGGCAAATGTTGGCTATCAAATACTGCCAATACCTGCTATGTATGGACTGGGCTCTGCTCCCGAGCCCACTTCATACACAGTATATGCCTGGGACAGCTATAGACATCCTAATTGCACAGGGCATATGCAGTTAGGATATATATAGCTGTATGTATGATGGAAAAGGGTTAATCATGCCCACTGTCTTTAATAATGCCTTTTGATATCCCTTTAAGTTTTAATATTGTTCCCCTTTATGTCCCAACTTTTTAATAATGCCTCCTTTGTGTCCACAGTCTCAAATAATGCTTCCTTTATTATGCCACAAGTCTTGAATAATGCCACCTTTATATTTCCCCCAGTCCTGTATAATGCCCCCCTTATGTCCCCAGTTTTGAATAATGTCACCTTTCCAATGCCCATATTCTTTAACCCCTTACAGATCAGCCTATAGTGTGTCTTAAGGACCAAGTGATTTTCATCATTACATTACAGGAGACATAACTCGTTGGCATAGCCATATGAGGGCTTGTTTTTAGTGGGACGAGTTGTATTTTAAATGGCACCACTTTGGAATACATATATTGTGCTGTATAATTTTTTTTTAACTTTTTTATGGAGGAAGGTGGAAAAAACATATTCTTGGGTTTTGTTTTTACAGCGTTCACCATTCAGTAAAAATAACATGATCATTTTCTTATGTAGATCAGTTTTTATTTTTGAGGTATTTTATCCATTTAGGCCGGCTGCACACGAGCGTGACGGGCTCCGCCGCGGAATATTCCGCGGCAAAGCCCGTCACGGCGCCCCCCAGAGACCCCATACTCACCAGCGGATCCGGCCTCTTCGATCCCGCATGACGCTTCATATGACGCGGCGGCGGTAGGCGGGAAAGCATTTTCACGCTATCTTCCGCTGTGTTACAGCGGAAGATAGCGTGAACGGACGGCTTCCATTGACTGCAATGGAAGCCGTCAGCGCGTACACCCGCGGCAAATAGAGCATGCCATGGGTGAGGACGGGAGATTTCACGGTGCGGAATTCCGCGGTGGAATTCTGCACCGTGTGCCCTGAGCTATTAGGTTCAATAGAACCTAATAGCTGCGGGCAACACAGCAGATTTTTGCCGCGAATTACGCGGCGGAAATCCGTTCGTGGGAAGGAGGCCTTAAAACAGGGTTGTGAGGAAAAAAGCATGTTTTTAAAAACTTTTTATTCCTTAAATTAAACTTTACAAAGTTTGTTTTAACACTATTTTTTGGTCCCTAGGGCTGCCCTAACACTGGCGAGAAAATCATGCGATTTTTGAGCGTTGAGCGATGCAAGACTGCAAGAAAACGCAGAATTATGAAACCCATGCTTTTTAATTACTTCATTCCCATGTGCGATGTTTTCTATCATGTTTTCTATCATGCGGTGTTGCAAGATTTGTAAATCGCAGCATGTCCTATCTTTCTGCGTTTTGCTATTTTGTCTCGCCCCTGTTTCCATATTATGCCTCCGATTTATCACATTACAGCGCACGAATGTTTTGCACATTAGCAATTCCTGTTGTCACCTATCGTGCAGGAAAAATGCAGAATACTGCAATATGAGATTATTTTCCAGGAAAAAGCATTGCTGCCGCTCAAACATCGCATGAGCAAACATGAGATATTGCTGCGAGTTTCTTACGGCGATATCGCGCTCGCCAGTGTGAAGGAGCCCTAAAGGAGACTTAAAGATGTGATTGTTCAGTACACTGAATTACTTATATAGTGCATTCTACTAAACCCATGACAGCAGTCTAGTGGACTCTGCAACAGGTGGAGCCTAGTAGGCTGAGTTACATGGCAAGCATGGAGGCCTATGCCAGGCTCCCGGCTGCCATGGGAAACCATTGGTACCTAGCAATAATACTGCAGGGTGCCGATGGGTGACAGAAGGAGCCTCATCTGCTTACTTGCTGCAGTTACTAATGATTGTGGCATGTAAGAGGTTAAACTGCCAAGATCTGAGGTTTCTCTGCCACTGGCTGTTAGAGCAGGAGCCTGGCTGTCAGTAGTTGGTCAAGCCTCCTCTTTAAAAAGATGTATGTGCAGGTTTAAAGACCATTAGTGAACTCTTTTAGGATTATCTGGACAAGTGTGCTCAAATTTGCAAGTTCCAAGCAAAAATTACCTTTGGTAGTTGCTACAAGTGAAGTGGCCTGCAATTGGAGCTAAAACTTTAGACAAAGTTCATCAACAGAATGACCCATATATTCATGGCTGTGGAACGCTGCTAAGAGTGGATACTTTGAGAGAAAAATTTAAGAAAATCAAGGCTTAATGCATTGGTAGACAATGCGTATGAGTACAGAGCATATTAATTTGTCTGGCATGATTTAGTAAATTCTGCACTGAGCAGGAGGATGGACCCGATGACCCTGGAGGTCCCTTCCAACTCTACCATTCTATGAATTTGCCTAAATAAATCCATACTCATCACAAACTACATTCATTGCAGAAAAATCAACGCTTTGGGTGGTGCATTGAAATGAATGAGCGGTAGTGCACCTATAGTTTATAGCAACACCAACTTGTATGTTACAATTTATGTATTGCAGAAAAATAACACCTGCTTATCCTGCTAAATATATATATTTTTATTACAGGTCCTCCAGTCACTGTGGGGATGAGTATACATATATCCAGCATTGACCAAATATCTGAGGTCAATATGGTGAGTACGATAAAGTAATTCATTTATTTATTAAATGTATATAGCTATTATATGCATGAAAGGAAGTAGTAAGTTCTATGACTAGTACGAGTATGACATATTACACATGGAAAGGAAGCAATGCCAAGTATAACAGCAGGGGTGAACAACCTGCAACCCACAATACCATTCTGTGTTGCCCCCACCATCTCGTTGCAGAAGTGCTTATCTGTGCATGTGAGAAGAAGACTTTTTCACTGAAGGCCACATCAGCATTATGGATGCCTTCAAAGGTCCATTTGTAATTGTGTCACGTCCAAACAGGATGCACTGGATCTGTAACCTGAACTACTCACAAAAAAGTGGAAAAACAATACAGACAACCACAACAAGGAAAACACTGTCCCTAAATAACCTAACCCAGGGAAGGGACCTGCCTATATGCAGGTAATCTGCCCTGAGAAGGGCAAACCTGGCCAAGCACCTTGGCCACTAGTTGACCCTATGTGGGACAGGAGAAAACCCAAACAAACAAGATGAAAAGATAATAACCACTGTACTTAGCTTTGAGAAGACTCAGACAAACGGGACATCTCGCACCAACTTTGACTTCACTCAAAGCCAGGGAAGGACTGAGATTAAACAACCCTGAGCTAAGCACCAGGCCAGGCTAAATAGACCTGACAAATTACCCAAAGGTGAGGCTAAGCATGTCTCGCCCAACACTACTCCCGCCAGAGCCAAAAGATAGAGAAACACATACAAAAACCTTTACCAGACTATTTAGAAAGGAAGCTATCCCAGAACCGCTGGAACAGTAAGGCCTTATGCACACAGTCGTATTTACGCTGCGGGATCTGGAGCTCGGGATCCCGCATCAAATACAGCCCATAGGACATGCATTAGAAAAATGCATTTCCATGCCAACGAGCGCAAAACAGCTGTGATATTCCACTCGCAGGGTGGAAATCGCAGCATGTCTTATTTCAGTGCAAACCTCACAGAGGCTCGCACGGCCGCATCACTGGTGATGTGCCCGCTCTGCACTGCACATGTGCGACTGTGTGCCAGCTGGCACATCCACAGGGCAAAGTGAAGATGCCGGACAGGTAAGCTGGAGGTCACTGTAGGGGCACAGGGTCGCATCCCGCTGTGGGAATCTCACCGACTGAATCCAACCCGGCCGTCTGCATTCTGCCTAAGACTATATATGTAACTATTTTTTAACATATTGTTAAATAAGCTTAGACACCATATCACATACCATCCTCATCCATGGATCATGTTCTGAAAATACAACAAACACAAAACAAAATGCAAACATAATCATTCAGATATATGCAAATGTTTGGTTGAAATGCAATTCAACCAGTAATTTAGGACCAGGTGTGATAATAGCCAGCCCCTTCCACCTCTTTAGCACCAAGCTTCCTACCTTGGAGGGCGGATAGGGTGCCTCAGTAAGGCCATCAGAGCTCCCTTTCCCAAGTGCTGGCTGCATCCTTCAAGGAAAGTGAAGATCCGGGTCTACTGCTTCCAGACCTCGAGGGCCACATAAAATGACATGGCGCACCCATGGGCTTTGAGTTTGCCACGTAGGGTAATTGTTATTGCTCATCAGTACTAGACAATGTATATGATAGATGATGTTGGTAGCATGGAAGATCGCCAACAATTATTGGAAGAGAGAGAAACTGCTGTAAGGGGGAGGGTCGACAGAGGATAGAGTATGTGATGAATGAGGGTACGACTCTCACCTTTCACATTTAGTTTCTATGTAAGAGAGAAGAGGGCTGGCAGACAGCTCAGAAGCAGAGATAGGTAAGCACTAATAGTACATTATGTAGCTAACTCTGGGTCCCACATAACATAAAAAGCAGAGCCAACTGGTGACCATATTTTTCTTATCCAGTGTTCATCGTGATTTCAGTGAAATCATTATAAATGGCACTGAACAAACCAAAAATGTAGAACCCGGTTTTAAGTCGAACTTTGCTGAAAGTTCCATTCTGTGTGAACCCAAACTGCGTGTGGTTTGTCTTGACCAAATCTACTAAAATGGTGTCCCCCGCATGGCAGAAAGGAAAAGGAGGAAGGATCACATGAATCCCATAATGCTTTGCAAACCAATCAGGAGGCGGTATGGGGGGGGGGGTCATAGACGCTGTTGAAGGCTGTGCACAATAGCTTCAGCAGTCATTCCAACAAGGGATAGAGATGTGCAAGGAAATGTCTGACTGTGAGAGAGGGACAGATTGTAGTGTAGTGTACAGTAATTACAGCACTGAACGGAGCGTTGTGTGTCAATTCTGCACACAGTCTATATCATGTCCTCTGCCCGTAAGCTGTGCTATTACCAACAGTGTTGGCACCTGCAATGTGCCCAGTCCCAGTACAAGTAGTAGAAGCCATGTGCCTGATAATAGTAGCAGCATAAGCAAGCCAGGGTTGTCCATCTCCTTCAGTGTGCGTCTTATTTTGGAGCATACTATGGTCTTTTTGAACAAATTGGTTCACTCATGGTCATCCCAGGAGGAAGACTCTAACGTTACTTTAAGCCGGAATTCAATGGATTCCTACTCCTCTACAGTTATTTGGCACACTGATAGAGGCATAAGCTTTTCACTTCCATCATCTGCCTTTATTACCCCCTCTTAGTGGGGCGCCACCTTTTCTCTTAAGAGACATCACTTTGGGTGCTAAGAATGCGGAAGATACTCAACAATAACATAGTGATAATAAGTTGTGTGAGGAAAGTCAGCTTTTGGAGTGTGTTTCAGATATGGTGGAGGTTGAAGCAGTTGGCCGAGATGCATAGCTGTAGTAGTCGGGGTGCTGGTAGCCATGGCCGTTATAGATATGGTGGTGAAGGGATCAAGGAGCCCATGAAACATCAAAACAAATTAAGAGAAGTGACAGGGATGATAAGGACTATGATGATGATGATGTGATTTTGTACTCAACGTGGGAACCAGATGACGAGGACGTGATGACATCACAAGAGGAGGAGGAAGGTGTAGCTGTTATGATCAGCTCAAGAGCAGGTGACAGTGATATTGCTGCCAGTGTCAGCTTCACAAGGAAGCCTGGCAGAGGAGGGGCAAGCTCTTTCCAGTACTCTGCCATGTGGCAATTCTTCTGTACCTCCCCAGAGGAACAAAACATGGTACTATGCCGAATCCACAAGCAGAAAGTAAGGCAGGGCTAGGGCACAAATCTAGAAACCACAACTCTACATAAGCACATGAAGTCCCACAACATAATCAAAACCTTACTGCTGCTGCTCAAAATCCCTATCATCTGTCTAGTAGTAAACCTCATTCACTGGCAGTAGTCTCGTCATCATCACTATCATCTCCTTCTCAGTCCCATCAGTTATCAATAATGGAATCTATAGTCAACAAACAACACTATGTGGCCAGTCATCCAGTTGTCGTGATGATGATGATGATGATGATGATGATGATGATGATGAATAACCATACCAGTATGGGGTAGAATTTGAAGCAACTGGCCCCTCAGAAACGCTGACGAAAATGACGAGCCTTATGCTTTGTTGCTTGTGTGCTGACAGCCGTAATGTTAGCATGAATCATAAAGATGACTAATAGTTAATCATACTTTTAGACCTTCGGTATAAAGCCAAAATGTAAAATCAAGAGATGCTATGCAGCCACCTTTCCCCAGCTTTCAAACAGCAGACACCAGCCGCAAATATGTCTGACTGGGGACCACTCTCCACTGTTCGCTGAGTCAATGCTCCACAGCCTCTGCCAACGCAACCGCTCCAATATCTATCAGCTGCAGCAGCCCATTCAGTATGAAGAACGTGATGGCAAACTTTTAACACCCAATATGCATACCTGACGCACATCCTCATCATCACAAAAGGGATGTTCACCATCACCTCCACCTGAAAAACCAGGTTCAGTCACACCTTGACTGTGCCTTTTCTCCAGCATATAGAATGAGCCCAGACAACATGGACTTCATGCTCTCAGCAGATTGGAATATTGGCAAGAACTGGCCCAGTTTACCATGCGTATATCTTGTCCACCCTCTAGTATAGCATCAGACGGCATTAAGCATGGCAGGTGGTGTTGTCACTTCTAAGCAAACAAGATAGTCTGCCAAAGGCTTTGAAAAATCTCACATTTATGAAAATTAATCAGGCATGAAATTATAAAATCCCTGTGTCTGATGCTACTGGTTAGATCTTTCATTTCTGCTGTTGACTCTTTACTACTACCACCACCACCACTGCTGTTGACTCACTACTACCACCAGTCCACCACACCGACAGCCATGCACTATTACTAGGCCTACACAACCACAGATCAGCCAGATGATCCTGGATCTCTGTCCAGCTGTCCATTTAAAGGAAGTCTGTCATCTAATTTTTGTGCTACCAACAGAATATTCTGGTATATGTGCACTGCTGTGAGGAATCTATAGTTATCTTTATCTCTTTCCATTGTGTCTGCGCTACTAAGATATCCCTTGTGACTTGTGCAATGCACCTGCGGTCTGGGTTCTCTCTGCTACTACCGGGCCTACACAACCACAGGTGAACCAGATGATCTCAGATCTGTGCTCTCGTGTCCATTTAAGGCCAAATTTACATGGGTGTATGCAATATTAGTCCGAGTTTATATTGAACTTGTAAACCTGCAATGTTGATGCATATTGTTGCAATAGTAAAAATAGAATATTGCATTGCAATCGCAGGAAAATCACATTTACATTCAAGTGTAATGCAATCTTTTTGGCTCCCACAGGAAATTTCTGAGCAATTCTTAAAAATTGTTTGTGTAAATACACCCTCATACAGTGCTGATGCATCTATTTCTACCATCCACAACTCCTGCTATTGAATTATCTTCACTTTCCAGGTGCCAAACATGTTGCTACTCCCAAAAAGGGATAGTTTTTTGACCACTGGGGAAAAAAAACATTGCTTCTTCCATTATCATAGTGTTTGTATAAACACCGGCAGGTATCTACACCAAAGAGGGTTAATTTTTTAACTTATAAACAACAAAAATTGCTAGTGCAGTGTGTTTTTAAACAAGCTCTCACTTACCACGGGTACCACCCATGGAGGTCCCAGTAGTCACTATACAATAGCCAGATGACAATTCTACACAGTGATAGTGATTACAATGCAGTTACCTCAAATGGTCACAGGTGATGTCTTATATAAATGCTGTCATCCACTTTCTTGATTGTCCTGCAGCTGATTCATTAGAATAGGTCAACTAACCACACTGCTTAGCCCAGGATCATTCAGAGAATTCTTCATTAGCTGCACTACATCTCTTTAAAAATTCCTCGCTTCTGCACTACATTGCTGGTTGTAGAGGAAACAATGTGCATTTAAAACTAGTATTCCTTGTATTCTAGAACCTTGTTCTAGTCTAGCTTGTTCTTGTTAGTATAGTCTTGTTCTTATGGTTATGCCTCAACTAGCCTTTGCTACTTAGCCTTGTAATTTTCATTTGTTTCCACCCTGTTTGTATCCACATAGTCTTGTTTCAGAGTTCAGCTTTTCTTTGTTTGATGTTCTTGTCTCTGGGTTTTAGAGCACTCCCATTGTTTATGAGAAACAGTTTTTCAGATAGAGTTTGCATTAGGGTTATCTGAGGGCTACTCAGGGACAGTGGTGTTACGGTCAGTGTCATAGATAGATTAGGGAAAGACTTGGGAAGAGCTAGTGTTAGGTATAGATACTGTTAGGTTGTTATTTCTGTTTCCATTAACCATCTGCTCAACTATCTGACTACTGTCATGATCATAATCTGATTACTATTACCATTCTGTTCCCATTATCAATTGGTGAGTTCATAGTTTTGCATTTGTCTCCCATTGGTGTTGATATGTACTTCATATATTCATTCGACTGCCCAGTTGTTACACAATTTGGCTCCACTGCAGTCCTGGGTGCACTGAGTGCTGGGAGAGATCATTAGTACCCAGGGAAAGCAACTGCTACAAATGAATTTAAGTTCTGCCACCTAGTGTCCAGCCAGTGTTAAAATGTACTGTACTTTCCTTTTATCTATACTACATGTATTGTACTGCTACCTACTGTACTAAACTAATCTCTACATGTACTGTAGTAGTCTTTACCTATGTTATATACACCGATCAGCAATAGGGTGAACCAAAAAAAACACTTTACAACTGTACAGATAAATACAATTATACTCCATAGGAGGGCACATTATTGCTTGTCATATTGTAACAAGATACAATCCCAAACACCATAACAGGAAAATGTGGGCCTAGGACCTTTTAACAATTTGTGTAGCAGGGCTACGATCTTAGCGAGATCTTTGTATGAAGCATCATCAATACCCAGACAATCTGAGAAACACTTGTAGTTCCTGTAAGGTTTTTGGAATGGTCCATTATTATATAGCCGCCACCTTTTCTTTAGAGGGTTGAACCCCATTCTGGGAAATAATATAGCACAAATACTCAATTTCACACTTGAACTGTTAACATTTCTTTGGTTTCATTTTTAGCCTAGGCGATTTCAGTTTGTCCAAAACTTGCCCGAGTTGATTCAGAGGCTCTTCAAATGTAGAGGAATACAAAATCATATTGTCTAAATAAATCAGTGTGGCTTCAAAGTTCAAATCTCCTAAACAATCTCTCCATCACCTGTTGAAATGCATTGGTAGTGCATTGGTGAGTTCGAAGGACAAACGATGCAACTCATACAGTCCCATTGGTAAGATGAATCCGGTCTTTGGTTTATCCTGCTCTGTGACAGACACCAGCCAATAGCCACTGGTAAGGTGAAGTGTGGAGAAATACTGCACCTTTCCTAGTTCGGACAGGGATTTCTCTATGCAAGGCAAGATATAGGAATTGCAGACAGTGCAAGCATTCAGCCCTTTGATACAGAATCAGATTTGTCTGTCTTTCTTCTTTACTAGAGCCATGGGTGAGGCCAACAGGCTCTGACTTTCTCTGATCACTCCCATGTTTAGTATTTAAGTCAACAAATTCTCCACCTCCTTGTACATCTTAGGCAGAATCTGTCAATACATTTCTTGAATTGGAGCTGCATCTCACATTGGGATTGCATGTGGGATAGCATCAATAGAGCCAAATTCATCTGCTTGTCTTCTCTTTATGTCACCACAGCAGGTCTTTGATCTCCCAAATATGGCTGGAAATGAATGGTTTCAAGTCAGCCCCTTCTGTTCTAAAATGACATGCCCATTCCACTGGGGTGTTGAGGCTTCCCTCTCTTCAGTGGACACTGCCAGAGTCCACACATTCCCTTTCATCGGAGTAAGGAACAGCTTTTTCTGGACTAACATCTCTTCTTACTGAATTTAAATATGAGTGATTTCCACTCCTGGTGGCAAAGTAACACTTAGACACTCACATTAACACAATGGATAGGAATTTGGCCATTTTGAACTATCGCTAATGTTCAAGCTATCAAAGGATCCATGCCACATTCAGCTAGTCCTAATGGTTCAACCAGCACTTCAACCCCCTCAAGTTGTTAGTTTGTTGCAACTGGTAAGGTGATGTTAAGTTCTTGTTGGAGAGGTATAGCGAGAACTGTTCTCATTGGAGCTCAAACATTTCCTACTATTTTAAGTTCAGAAGCACTTTTTTGTAATCCACATATTTATATCAATCTCTAAAAGGACTTCTAAGTTGGTTGATGAAATATCATTTGCTTCCAGCATCCAGGTCCCTTTTTAGTAAACAGGATTTCATCTAATTTTCAAAGTACATTCATTCCCAGAATCACTGGAGCATCTTCTTTGAAGGGTCCTCTAACAATGATGATGCCTTTCTTGCTGATATCTTGACCAAATAATTGTATTTGCATCCAGGCAACGCCCGAGATGGGCACAGGCAAATGGTTTGCTACTGGTAACTTGATTATGGTTTATCGAGCAGGTTGAACATCTGGAAATGTTGCTTGAAGAAGACCTCAGAAATAGTTGTAACTTTAGGACCGGTATCTACTAGGCAAACAAACACTTTCCCTTTTAATTCCGCCCAGTTCATCGAACTACCAGCAAGTAGATTCTCGGAGCATTGAGACACTGACTCTCCCCCTACCTCCCCTGTGATATTCTCCCCTACTGTGATGTGATCTGGTTCAGCAGCAATTTCTGGTGATGCCCGACCCCACTGTCCTGTCTTATCATAACACCAACATCGTGGGTATCCCCAATTGGCACATCCACTTGTGTTTCTAGGATAAATGGAAGTCCTGACTACAAGTTGAAGGGAAGGCATCAGATCGACCCTGAGTAGCCTCATGTTGCGACATTCTGTCTGGTGGCTACTCCATCTGGTCTTTCACTTGTGTCAACTCTTCTTTTACTACCTGTAGGTACTCTTGAAGTTCTTGGGCCACCATTTCCCAAACTTCCTCTTTTTTTAGCAGGGCAACTGGTCTCTGTGGTCTTATATCTCATGGCATGTCACTCAAAATTATTGTCGTTACTTCAGGCTATGGCCTCGGTAAGCGTCTGATGAAATGGTGATGGATCAACTAAAATTCTTTCTCCTATAACTTGTCTTAAGAGGATGCTGCCCAAGCCAATTATAAACTTATCTGTTAGGACCTGATTAGAGATGAGCGAGCGTACTCGGAAAAGCACTACTCGCTCGAGTAATTTGCTTTATCCGAGTATCGCTGTGCTCGTCCCTGAAGATTCGGGTGCCGGCACGGAGCGGGGAGCTGCAGGGGAGAGCGGGGAGGAACGGAGGGGAGATCTTTCTCTCCCTCTCTCCCGCCCGCTCTCCCCTGCTCCCCGCTGCGACTCACCTGTCAGCCGCAGCGGCACCCGAATCTTCAGGGACGAGCACAGTGATACTCGGATAAAGCAAATTACTCGAGCGAGTAGTGCTTTTCCGAGTACGCTCGCTCATCTCTAGACCTGATCAATGTCTTCAATGGTCCATAACCCTTGAAAGCCCCTTTCTGTATGCTAGTGAACATTTACTGTAGGGCGTTTGTATACTGCAGATTTTCCTCCTCTTTTCCCTGGAACTGAGTGAAGAAGCATGCATGCAAATTCCCAGTGCTGGCTGTTTCCCTATAGATATCCTCTTACAGCATAATAATTTATCCTAAGCTTCAATGCTCTGTTCGGGTCATAATAGTACAGTCTTTCTTGCATCTTCTTCCAGTGTGTTCAGAGCCAACTCAGCCTGTATTTCAGATGCAATGTTGCACAAGTGGCTAGTACTCTGCAATTTGGTGACCCATCCTGCCATCATCATGTTATGCCCCTCAAATTTTTGTAGGGTGGTTTAAAATGGCTTGCATCGCCAATGCCCTTACAGGTGTTTCAGCAATGGTTGTGGCAATTGCCCCTTCCTCTACATTATTGCTTTGGCCCTCTATTTCTGATTTTGTATCTTGCTGCTGACTATGCCAAATTGTAGGGGCTGCAGGTAATGGCCCATTTACACGTAATGATTGTCGCTCAAAATTCACTTAAACGAAAGTGAACAATCATCATTACATCAGCTCATGTAAATGGGGCATAACACTTGCATGTTACAGACTGTGCCATCCCTTTTACAGTTCAAGTCAACATAGTCCATACCACAGTTAAAGCAGAGCACACAGTTCAACTCAACATCAATTTTTGTTATGTACACCATTTGTCTCTGGACCTCTTACATAGTTGTACATCATTCTTGCATTTACTTGGAGGAGGGGCATAATTACAGACACATATCAGTTTATCACTGGTTTGGTCACCTGTATTCACATTCCCTTGCTTCCTCATCTCACAGCAAACTCTTTCCAAACAGCTTTATAGGCACTTGTCCTCCTCAGGCTTTAATCACTCATTTTGGCCTCCCATAGCCCACTAGTGAGCTCTTCAATGGCTGTCAAGGCCAAGACCTCCACCCACTCTCCCAGCAGATCTCACTGTCACTCATGCACTACTTAAAAACCCAGTGATTGTCTGTCGACTCTTTTTAACATCTTGCCCTCTCTAACTGAAATAGATTTTTTCAAAAATTGAACTTCTTTTGTTTCTACAGTCTACTAAGGCTATGTTCACACCTGTATTCGGGGGTTCAGTTTTCCTGCTCCGCTATAGCAGCAGGAAAGGGGAATCTCCTTGCCAAACGTCCTCTTTGACTATAATGGTGTTTGTTTGGTCTCCGTTCAGCTGTCTGGCATTTTACCAGATGAAAAAGTCCATAATGAAGGACTTTTTCTTCCGGCATTTTGTATCAGATCTATGATGGAACCGCCGAAAGGAGGTTCCTAGTACAGATGTGAACATAGACTAACCTATCTAAACCTCATATTTCTGTTTAATCAGTGTCTGAGGCTGAAAAAAGACCTATGTCCATCCAGTTCAGCCTATTATCCTGCAATACTAAAATAGAAAAGTGCAAAAGAAAGCATAAGATAGAAGTAGATTTTCCCAATTTTAGGGAAGAAATCATTTTCCGTCTCCAAATCTGGCAATCAGAATAAATTCCTGGATCAACAACCCTTCTGAAGGTAGTACCAAAACCCTTAGGCAACTGGGCGGTGCACTGTAAACAAAACCCAGAAACAGTGTGAAGGATTCAGAGTTTGACAGGCAATGTATCTCAGTACCGAAATGGCACCTTCCTTAGGCCAGTTACAAAACAGCTGCACTAGATGCAGCGAGTGGCATTATCTGGTCACTGAATCTTCCACTCCGTTCCTGGATCCTGTTTACAACATGTCTGGTTCCCTGGCTGCTCCTTCTACTTCTTCACTATTTTAACAGAGGTATCCCTTTTTCCTTGGAGGGAAGGCTGCAGCTACTTAACAGGCTTTACTGGTGTTGTGCCTCATCACAACCCATCCAAGTACCATCATTCTAAGTGCTACAATTTTCTCTCATCATTATCTTGCTTTAATTATAATGCATAGGCAGCACACCCAATGTCTTTTGGTAACATTTGACTCCAATCTTGCACTTTAACATTTCCAGAATCCACCCTTTTTTAACTATGGAAATGGTAATTAATTACTGTTACTATTGCCCTGATCCACTCTCGTCTTGACTACTGTAACTTACTACTAATTGGTCTTTGCCTCATTTATCTCTCCCCTCTCCAATCTATCCTGAATGCCGTAGTCAGGCTCATCTTTCTGTCCAGCTGCTATTATAATACCTTTACCCAGTGCTAATCATGGCAATGGCTGCCCATCCACTTCAGAGTACAATTTAAACATACAACAGTGCTGCACCGCCCTACATCTCTTCCCTCATCTCTGTCTATAATCCTACTCATGTTCTCCATTCTGCTAAGAATTTTAGACTAAGTACCTCAATAACCTCCTACTCCCATCTCCAAGACTTTTCCTTAGCTGCACCAGTTCTCTGGAATGCACTACCCCGGATAATTGCAGTTCACCCCCTCCTTATACGACACTGATCTGCATACACTTATTGACTTAGTTTATAGCTAATTCAGAAAAAATAAGGGGGATGCATATTCTTACTTCAAAAAATTTCTAAAAAATAAATATTTAAATATAATAAATATATTAACAGAAGTTAAATTCTATGCTTTCTGGAAAAAAAAATGGGAACATCAGTGAAGAGTAAGAATTAATCCAACCATAAGAGGCACACTCTTGGAATAGACATTTGTTATTAAAAAAGTTTTCACATTCATATCATACAATGTATCCATTAAGGTAGAGTTGCTGAGATGGAAATCTGCAATCTCAAAGCTGAAGTGGCAGAGCGCTTAGTAGAGTGCAGCAGGCTCTTTGTTCTAGCAGTTGATGGAAATGCCAGCTTACAAACCTCCATCAGAGTGTTCTTGTGAAATGTCTGAGGATACAGAACAATGGAGGGATTTCTAGCTTCAGGGAATAGAACTTCTTCTTTGCATCAAAGGTGGACATAATGCCTGTGGAGCGGGTTTGGCTACACAGGGGCCTAGAAGGAGAGGTGGATGTAGGACATGGGGTTAGATGGCCATACCCCCGTCCTGTTGATGAGTTGTCGGGACTGCTCTGGAACCTCCATCAGAAGAACTGCCTTCTTACCTTACACAATCCTGGAGATGCTGCAGACTCCATGCAGAGCATAACTCCAGCTCTCGGTGTACTGTGTGCGAGTGATGGGAGGGGGTTATGTTGTGCGCAGAGCATGCAGTTTCAGCCCAGACTCTGTAAGGAAAGAGCATAATTCTTCTGATACTACTGCCAGAGGTTTCACAGAGGGTGCTGTAGTTTGCAGGGGCCAGAGGGTGCCACTATTACTAGTGGGGTCCCCAAAGAGCATTATTATTACAAATGGGGCAATGAAGAGGGACCAATTACTAGTGAGGCCACAAAGGTGGTACTATTGCTAATTAAGGTAACAGAGGAGGCAATATTACCATTGGGGGACCACAGAAGAGGGCACCATTACTAAAGGGTGTCTGTCATCAAGTGGGCGCACTATTACTGAGTAGGGTCACAATAGGGCCAAAGAGGGTGCAGTATTAGTATTAGAAGGGACACTGCTACTGTGAGGGGACACTATTATTTTATGGGGGCACAAAGAGGAGGAGGCATTAATACTTTGTGGGAACACTGGGAGTACCGAGTAGCATCAGGATGGAGAGACTATGTAAAGATAAGTACTATGTAAGGATAAGCTGGAAATAGTCTTAATGGCAGCCTGGGTCCAGATAAGAAAAACAAAAAATTAAACAAAATGGATGACTCTAATCAGAAAAGAGGTAACTTAACTGCAGGTAACTTTACTGGAGGTAACTTAACTGCATTTCGTGACTGCATTATCTAGAGGAATACTAGAGCTGAACTGATATATAAGCACCCAGTACTATTTTTTAGTGTGACAACCCAGTCTAGCACCAATTATTTAGAGGATAGATGCTGATATGATGATTTAAGTGAGTTTGATAGTTTTTCTATTTGTATATTAAAAACCTTGTTCCTGATTTTCCTCTATAGGACTATACCATCACCATGTATTTCCAGCAGAGTTGGCGTGATAAGCGCTTGGCTTATACTGCCCTCCCTCTCAACCTCACATTGGATAACCGAGTGGCTGACCAGCTCTGGCTTCCAGATACATACTTTTTAAATGATAAAAAGTCCTTTCTGCATGGTGTAACAGTCAAGAACCGAATGATCCGACTACACCCGGACGGCACTGTTCTCTATGGACTGAGGTAAGCTTTCAGCAGACGAATTGTTCTATGTTCACAGAGTATTATACAGTATGTTCCAGAGCCACATAGGATTTTTCTGCAAATATCTCAACATTTTAGTCCGACCCTTGGAGTTCTGTTGCAAAATTTCTGGCAAATCCATGTGTGGCTACTTGATGTGGTTTCCATGTTGAGAACTGACTTGTCAGTTCTTTTTTTGGAACTATGGCACGAATGTCCTTCGTGTTTCACCATGCATTTGGGTGCGGGCTCTGCAGCTAAAGTGCATTGTGTGAATGGGGCCTACTCTCCATAGTAATCGCCATCCTTTTTATAACATACTTCCTCATTTCTTTCTATATACCTGATATTATTTTTTAAAAATGAAGTGAATGAGTTATTACTAATAAGTTCTAAATTGTTGGTCGCTGTGCAAATAACAAAAGCCAGGATTTAAACATGGATAGAAGATTTGTAAAATACATTTCAAGCTTGACCATTTCTATTTATCTACACAGGCTTGGTTAACATAGGTAAAGGTAAAGTCCCCTGGTGCAAGCACCGAGTCATGTCTGACTCCGAGGGTGACATTACATCGTGATGTTTCCTTGGCAAACTGTTTTGCATGGTGGTTTGCCATCGCCTTCCCCAGTCATCTTTACCCCCCACCAAGCTGGGTACTCCTTTTACCGACCTCGGAAGGATGGAAGGCTGAGTCAACCTTGAGCCGGCAACCTGAACCAAGTGGGGATTGAACCTGCAACCTTCAGGTTGTAAGATTCAAGGTTCATTCTCTGGTCCCAGAGTACCAGCCTCTGAGCTATGAAATTTATGAGCAATTCCATCTCCAAATGAATGAGGATGCTTCCAAAAGGAGTCTCCTAAGCACTATCCAAAATGTCTGCTGCGTCTTGCCTGCAATTACATGCAAACGTCCTGACAGGTGGCTGCAATAAATCAACGTTTCCTACACATGTTCGTTCACCATTTATGCGCCTTCATAGACTCCTATTGGGTCTTTGGTACGCATTTCGAGACAAAAATGGAGCATGTCGTGGATTTTCGGCCCCAACATAAATGCGCGCAGAGAAACGAGCAATGTGAGGGAGCCCATTGAAATCAATGGATGCTATTGTATGCAGTTTCTTCGTCTGAAATTCTGCGTGAAAGAAATGGGCACGAAATTGCCCATCTGCAGCAGCCCAGAGAGTTAATTTATTTTTTCTACTGACATTTACTCTTAATGGCAAGTTGCTTATTTAATAATTATCTATGAACATCTCAGACACTTTTTTCTTATGTGGCAGAGCGACCATTTAGCCTTCTTAGGTCGGATTGACATCTGTGTCGGAACTTCCGGTTCTGTCGCAGATCTGGCACGAAATACCGGAAGAAAAAGTGCTATATGCAGTGCTTTTTCTTTCAGCAAAAAGCCGGGCAGCTGAGCAGAAAGCGAACGACCCTATTATAGTCAATGGTCTGTTCAGTGCTGTATGGTTCTGTCATAAGACGGACCGGTTCAGCCAGGGGATTCCCCTTTCCTGCTCCTCAAATGGAGCAGGAAATTGGAACCCCCACCGCAGATATTATAGCAGCCTAAGATCAGGCTCACACGAATGTATTTGCATTGCATATTATGTGCATAATGTACGTGCGCATTATACGCCGTAAATGGCATCAATGAAAGTACATTGATTTTCATTGTTCCACTCACAATTGCGTGTATGTATTGCATATGTTATGCACATAAAAAAGAACATAGCATGTTCTATTCTATTGCGTATTACGCACATAAGAGCCCTATTGTTCTCTATGGGTGCGTGCGTGCGGCATTTTTACGCAACGTTGCTTGAAGAAAATAGAAGGAAAGTAAAAAAAAAAAGAAGAAAACAGGAAGCCAGTGCATGACAGCATGCGTGAGATGCGCTGTCATGTGCAGGTATACGCAATCAAAAACGCGGTTATACGCGACTCCATACGCTGGTAAAAACCTGCGATTTTTTTTCTTTTTTTTTTCTACACAGCGCTTTACCATACGGTTGTGCGAGCCCACCTATAGTCAGCAGGGCCAGAGTGTAAGTGTCCTCAGCACCACCCTATAGTTTTACCCTGTTGTAGTCCACAAAATGTTTAATATGGCGCAAAGTCTGCCGTGTGATTTATGATGAATTGCGCAAATTTGTTCTTACTGCACCAATTTTCATAATAAATCTGAACACAGAATAAACAGAAGGCATTTCCTGTATAAAATATGGAATGACTGCAGGATTGCTTCTGTGTATTTCCGCTCGTGTAAACACCTCCGTATAGCGGCGCCCACCAGCCGGAGCCGCGGACAGATATATTTAGAACATGCACAATAAATGTTAGAGACAAGAGCTCACAGAGGTGTCAAGGCTCTGCGCGGACTTATCTTCTTCCTCTGTTACATTTTCTATTTGTCCTTTTTTTCCTTAGTCCCTCTGTTTCACAGCTTATCCTTTCCGCTCTCACTCAACCTTCTACATTTATTCCCCCCGCCTTCCATTTGTATGTTCTCCCTCCCTGATCCTCTTTTTCCTTGTTTCCATAGAAACCACATCCACTTGGAATGAAACTGATCATTCATATTGTAAAGAGAAATATATGAGAGAAACAAAAAAAAAAGGCCGGGTCCTAACATCGCCTGGACCGCAGTGCGAGCGCACGCAAAATCAGACTGTATAATATCCCGGGGGCGGCTTTTGTCTTCATGCTCTTCTTTTACAGTGTCAGGGATGGCTTGGATATTACATAATTGATCATTTACTAGTGATACAAATCATCAAATTACACTATTTGCCGTTTTTTTTTTATTTACAAAGAATATTTACTACCAAGTGAATCTTTAATGTAATCAAATTAAGCTCACAATCAAAAAACACAGACCAGCTCTCCGTGTGCATCATACGAGACTTCCAAAAGAGTTGGGTTTTCATTCTTTTTGCTGTCACTGAAGAAACATTTTTTAAGGGGTTGTCTCGTGGCCCTTCTTTCCATATTGCCTGGATAGATTCGTGTACAGAAGAAGGGCTTACTTCGCTTTTTCCTGGCCGCAGCTAGAACGGTCATCCCGCGCTATTGGCGGAGCACCATTGTTGCAGTGATGTCAGAATGGCAATAGGAATTGTCCGACATATGCCATATGGAGGAACTGTCCACAGAACATTCTAGAGAAACGAATACATTTCTGTCAGTGTGGCAACCATGGCTTGACTTCTAATCATCAGTGGAGTTCCGCAACCTATTTTCTTAAAACTCCCATAAGACTCAGAGTTGTCCAGCTTCCTTTGCTAAAAGACAGGGGTTTCTATCTTGAACCCCCTGCCTCACCCTCCTCCTTCAGATCTACCTATATATCTGTGTATTATTTCTCCTCTATCATTTTTTTTTTCCTTCTCTTCTTCGATCTTCGCTTTTCCTCTTTGGTAGATTTCTTTTTGGATGGTACTACGATAGCTGCCTACCTCCTCCGCTAGCACAACGCAACTCTGTAAGAGATTGGTTATGTAGGGAGTTGCTCCGTCTTTACGGTGAATAGCTCAATACTCTGTGATTGCCAGAAGGAGTTAGGGATGGCGCTGTATCCAAGTTTCTCAATAATGTTTTACCCTGTTCCTTGCTCTGTTTAAGGGTCTTGCGTGACCTACTCGTTAATTTGTACATATTTTTATTTACTAAAAATCAATAAATAATGATTAAACATAAAGAAGTTGCCTCACCAAGACAACCTATTCCATATGTCCCATTAGGGTATATAGACATCATAGAGAAGGACTCTCACTCGGAACCACCTAGCAGTATCAATGGCTTCCACACTGGCGCACTCTTCCCATCCATCGTTTTTGGATGACCACCATGCAACACTACATTGCTACTTCTACACGGGAGATGTTTTGCTAGCCATGGATTGCTAGGGGGTTCAGAAGCTGGTCCCCTTAAGATCAGCTGATTGCCATTCTGCTTTCATATTAGACCTTTTGGGGACTGAAAAAGAATCTTTCTCAAATTGCATTAGATCACATTCATGAAAAACAATATAGGAGAATGCAGCTCCCTTAAAAGTCTACCATGGAAAACTACATAAACTGTGCCCCAAAACCTACAAATAGGGCATGTTGTGGTGCTCAAAAACAGCATTATGCTCTATAGACGCATTTTTGAAGAGTAACATGGAAATATTATTTTATCATTTACTGCAGCAATAAAAACACAGCTCCACAGCTATAACATCTTGTATGTGATATATGAACTGTTTAGTAGGTCTTTGGAGAAAACGTTGCATGCCACCTTTACTAATATGGTCATTTTTGACGAGGACTATTTTCTCTCTATCAGCTCATAGACAGATTTCATTATTCACATTCTTGGTCATACTGTAGGTCCATTACCTTCTCAGCACACTCACATGAATGGAAGTTGTGACTTTTAGGCATGACATCATGATGAAAACACGTCCTCCTCAATCACTCAATTTCTAATGTACTACTGTATGTGATGCTTTATGTGTAAAGGGGTATTCCCAAGTTTACTTTGGTGGTCAGTGTGTTCCATCTTTGAATTTAATAATTTTAGCCAAACAACCAATTTCCAAAAATGTACTGTGTCTGATATATACCCTGTTTCCCCGAAAATAAGACGCGTCTTATATTAATTTTTGCTCCCAAATATGCGCTATGTCTTATTTTCAGGGGGTGTCTTATTTCGCCAAGGCAAATCCGTCTGTGGCCGCTAATCCCTCAATTGGCCAGCTTTGTGGACGAAATTTCTCAGAAATCTCGTCCACATGGGACAGAAAATCTGTCACGGCAAAGCTGGGAGAAGCCGGTGTTGTGGTGCGGATTCACCGGCCACAGAAACGGAAAAGCGTGCAGCCAGGTCGCTTCAAAACAAGCGGCTGAATGCCGTGGATTTTGAAGCAGCACTTTCCCGGCGGAAATCTCGCTGTTTATCGCTGTGGCCAAACTGCAAGATTTCCGCTGGAAATACGCTCTGTGAGAACCCAGCCTGAAGAATCACACACAGGGTGCCTGACCCACACACAGAGCCATAAAAAAAATAAGGGCTGTAAAGTAACGTATCTGTCTGCAGACAGAAGTTCCTGTACCACTTGTAAGCAGGGATGGTATTGCAGCTTCCGGCCACCAGGGGGAGCTCATCACAGCAGACATGTACAGCAGGAACAGAACGTACAGTATGGACTTTTCCAGCCAGCAAGGGGAGCTCATAACAGCACACTTGTACAGCACAGCAGGGACAGGATAACAGCAGACTGTCTGCAAATCTACCTATACATCTGGAGGTAGGAGACAACGGGGATGGCAGCAGGGGACAGGCCTCTTGACTTGCCTGCACACTTTACTATGCCTTACTATCGGGTGGTGCCTTATATTTGGGACTTCTGCAAATTTTCAGGGGGTGCCTTATTTTCAGGGGGTGCCTTATTTTCGGGGAAACACGGTATTTCGCACTGCAAATCCAACCCAACCCTCTATTTTCCCTCCATTGCTACCGTACGAATAGAGATGAACTCCAGTAGTTCTGGGCAATCCTATGCGAGCATGTGGAGCACATGGCAATCTCTGTATAACAGCCTTGTTTCTCTTCCACTACAGCCAGTCTGGGCATTTGCAGTTTGCCTGTTCTGACTCATTGAAGTGAATGGGACAAGGCCGCAGTACTCAGGACGACTGCTGTAAATAACATGGTGTTTTGAGTACGAACAGCTTCATGGTCAGATGTAAACATTAAAGAGGCTGCAACACTTGCACCAGCCTTCCATTCAATCAGCGAATTAGCGGGGATTTCAAGTGGTGGACCGCCACCAATCAGATGTTGACAGACTATCCTGAGAATAGGCCTTAAATTTAAAATGTTTGGATAACCCCTATTCTCAGGATGGTTCATCAATTGTTAATCGACAGGTGTCTGCCCCTTGGGATCCCTGCTGATTGGCTGACTGAAGTGATATTGGCGCTCAGGTGAGGACCATTGTCACTTCAGTCCATAGCAGGCACAGCACCAAACATTTATAACAGCTGTGCCTGGTATGGAAGCTCAGTCCCTCTTCTTAGGGCTGTGACAGATGAACGTGACATCACAGCCCTGAGAAGAGGCCACAGCGCTCAGCCAAGCAGCTTTGCATCTTTAATCAACTGATTTATGGGCATCACGAGTGTTGGACCCCCAGAATCAGCTCTTCATGAGCTACCCTGGGGCTAGATTATCAATAGTATTGTAGTGTTAACAGAGGCACTCTGGCGGTCTTCTGCTCCCATATCTCAGAAAAGCTAAAGAACACGGAACTGACCTGGAAGATATATTAATATAGTATGTAAGGCTGAAAAAATACACATCCTTCTAGCTCAGCCTATTGCCCCCCAATGTGTGTGTGGCCTCCTGTGTTGGATGCATATCTGATTTCTGCCATAGTCGCTTGTCTGTTCCCATAGACAATTCTAGTTAGATGCTGCCTGTCGCGATCATTAAGCACCCGTGGACAGCCACTGCACTGTCTATTGTGAGGGGGGTAATGCCTTCCGTGAAGTATTGCTGGTAAACCGGTGAGATTGTGGATTGAGGAATGTTAAATTCCCACCCAACTTTGGAAATGGAATGTCCCATCCGTCTGGCACCCAACTTCATGCCTTATTCAAATTCTGACAAGGCTTTATTATATCAGGACTATTCCCCTGAAAACTCATGTTTCTGGGTTATTACTGTACTTTTTTCAACAGTATGTGAACTACATCACTGTTAGCATATACGGTTCAATTTGGATAGCACTCAAAGGGTATCATAGCCTTATCAATAACTGGAGAAGAACTCTAGACACAACACAGATGTGGTTGAATCACACTTTGAAGCTCTTCTAAAAAGAACTTCCATTTTTTTCTTTTCATTATTTATAATAGGAAATAATAAGCAATCAGTGTCTAACACCCAAAAACTATCCTATCATAGAATCATAGAATAGTAGAGTTGGAAGGGACCTCCAGGATCATCTGGTCCAACCCCCTGCTCAGTGCAGGATTTACTAAATCATCCCAGACAGATATTTGTCCAGCCTTTGTTTGAGCATTTCCATTGAAGGAGAACTCACCACCTCTCGTGGTAACCTGTTCCACTCATTGATCACCCTCAGTGTCAGAATGTTTTTTCTAATATCTAATTTGTGTCTCCTCCCTCCCTTTGCTTCTAGTCTTTCCTTGTGCAAATGAGAATAGGGCTGATCCCTCTCCAGTGTGACAACCCTTCAGATATTTGTAGACAGCTGTTAAATCTCCCCTCAGCCTTCTTTTTTGCAAGCTAAACATTCCCAGATCCTTTAACCGTTCTTCATAGGACATGATTTGCAGACCGCTTACCATCTTGGTAACTCTTCTCTGAACTTGCTCCAGTTTGTCTAAGTCTTTTTTAAAGTGGGGTGCCCAGAACTGGACACAGTATTCCAGATGAGGTCTGACTAAGGAAGAGTAGAGGGGGATAATGACCTCACGTGATCTAGACTCTATGCTTCTCTTAATACATCCAAGAATTGTATTTGCCTTTTTGGCTGCTGCATCACATTGTTGACTCATGTTCAGTCTATGATCTATCACTGATTGAAAACATGTCTATCATTTTTGTCAGCGAATTATTTTAAAGAATAATATATGATGCATGAATTTATTAATCTTACGGGCAAGTGAATATCTCTAACTCGTATAGTAATGCCTTTAACCTTGAAAATTTTCTGGGTTGTGTAGATTTTGGTATAAATATGTAGATATGGTGTAGATTTTCTGCTCAGCAACTTAGCTCAAAAATACAAATAGTTTCTCTTTTCGACAAATTTCACAAGTCTAAGCAAATTTATAATAACCCAAAGAAATAATGTTCATAAAACTATTTGGAGCGATCACTTTAATAATCACTTTAACTATGTGACTCTCAACCTTAAACATACTGAGGATTCTTTTGTGAATACACGGATTATCGCTTGTCTATATAAAGCACAAGATAAACTCACTGACACGTGCTTAGATGGAGTTTGTAAGTATCAAAGAAATATGGAAACATTTCTAAAATGCTTTGGTTGAATAGCGGGTGAAGGTAAGAGACAGCACTAATGCTGATTAGACCCGAGTCGTGAGGTATGCTGGTCTACAAGATTGCCATGAGAACATATTTTAGTGTACAGACTGTATGAAAATTGCCTTAAATTTCATTCCAATAGCTTGTTTAGTTTAGTTCTTATTCAAGGTTAGAAGTAGCAGAAGCAATCAAGGTTTTTTACTAAATGCTTTTGGGGTTCCATTTAAAAGGTTCATACATTCTTTCAATAACTTGAGCCTCATCACTTTATAATATTGTCTGAGCCAAAAGCCATACGATTGCTATATGCGATACCCAGGAAATGTTATGTACATCTTTTACCGCCATAAACTCAAAGCCACATCTCTGATTTTCTTTATTGAATTTTTATGGTTCAAATACATTTTTATTTTAGTTACATATCATACAATTAAAGATACTGTTTCAATCATTGCATCAGTACTATAGAGTTTTTTAAGAAAAAACTACGCAAAAGAAAAAAAGGGGGAAAAACGAAGGAGAATACGAAACTATGGATGAAGGGAAGGCTCTGGTTGGGGAACATGTCTGGCGCTGCTGTCTCGATCTGTCTCTAGTGGCTGTCTAGCGGGATTTCCTCTTATACTTGTCCTCGCCTTTTCTCTAATAATTCGGTATCATGTTCAAGGCTGGGGAACTTGGCCTGAACTCAGTTAGGAGTGTGGAGATGGCGCCACCTATCCCTTCATGTAAGATTGTCATAACTAGGACACACACATATACAGAGAGAGGGGGGTTAGGTTGGGGGGGAGAGGTAGATTTGTAAGTGTGGCTCTGGGTGGAGGATCTTCTGCATTCCGCCCCGGGTGGTGGTTCAATCAAATGAGCCTTGGTCTACCCAATGTTTCATGTCGTCCGACCCTCTAAACGCTACCCATGGCTGCCATGTCTTATAGTAGGCTTCCCAAGATTTGGGATCCTCAGCTCCCAGTTCGTCGAATCTCATGAGAGTGTGGAGTTCCTCGACCCACATGCCCCTGGTTGGGGCAGTCGCGGAGCGCCAGAACCTTGGGACCAGCCTTCTCACTGCCAGGATAAAGTGCTTTAATAGACTCGATTTGGCGGCTTTCTTACTGCCCGGGAATAGTGAGAGCAAGGCTAGTTTCGGAGTCATTATCACTCTCGAGTGATTGACGCGGTTATATAGGGTGGTCACCTTGTCCCATAGGTCAGCCACCGGGCGGCATCCCCACCAGATGTGGGTCATTGTACCTCGACTCCCATTACATCTCCAGCACATGGGGGAGGACTGGGGAAAGATCCTCTGTAGTTGGTCCGGGGTTCTATACCACCTTGAGACTATCTTATAATTAAGATCTTGTATTTTACCGGCTGTAGATAGCTTGTGGGTTAGGTCCCAAATTTTACCCAACTCCTCCTCCGTGATGTTTTCCCCTATTTCCCGTTCCCATGCCTTTGTGTAATTCGGGGTCTCCTACCCCGTCTCCCGATCTAGCAATATCTTATATAATGTGGAGATCATGTGCCTCTGACTTAGATTTGATAGGCAGAGTTGCTCAAACTCAGTCAGGGGTGCCGTCAGGCTCTCTTTCGGAGTCAGCGAGCTCACAAAGCCTCTCAGCTGCAGGTATTGAAGCCAAGATCCTGGCTGTGGTGGAGACTGGTCCATAATCTCTGTTATTGGTTTCAGGCCTGTTTGCGTCACAACATCTCTCAGTCTGGGGATTGGCTCCTCTGGGAGAGACAGCAGTCCCTTCCAGCTCATCATGGCTTCAAATAGGGGGTTTATATGAGCGGTGTTAGGGGGCCTGGGACTGTGACCCGCCTGTATTGAGTGGCGAAACTCGCCCACGTCCTAAATAGTTGTAGCCCAAAGGGGGAGATGTTGGGGATCGACTTAATCCATTTAAGCGGGATCCAGGGGGCTCCGTATAGGCCATCTGGTTCGTTAGAGTGTTCAATATCTACCCATAGCCTAGAGCTTCTGTTCTTGAAAATGTCTAGGACGCAGTTTGCTATGTTGGCCTTATGGTATAGGGAAAAGTCTGGCAGGCCCAGGCCTCCCCTATCTTTTCCCGTTTTTAGTAACACGTGTCGCAGCCTCGTTTTGTGTCCTACCCAAACGAAGGTGGTAATTAGGGTTCTGATTTTTTTCATGAATGTTTTAGGGAGCCCGATCAGGATTGTTTGGCAAAGATATAGAAATCGAGGCAATACGTCCATCTTGATTGCGTTAACTCGGTCGTTCCATGATAGATATAGGGGACTCCATTTGCCCAGATCCCTCTCGAGTTTCTCGGCAAAGGGAGTGAAGTTTAGTTTGAAGGTTTGTGGGAGCTCTGATGGGATGTTGACTCCCAGGTATTTTAGATGGGAATCTACCCAGCGGAAGGGGAATACCGTTTTCAATTGGGAGACCTCGGCCTGCGGGAGAGTGATGTTTAGGGCCTCTGATTTCTGGGCATTAATTTTGCGATTATTAACCCTTCCAAACCTCTCAAATTCTTTTAGGAGCACGGGCATCCCAACTCGGGGGTTGGATAGGCATATTAGTAAGTCATCGGCAAATAATGCCATTTTATGTTCCGAAGGACCGACTCTGACGCCTTTAATCGAGTCATTGCTTCAGATGGCGTTGGCTAGGGTCTCCATGGTTAGGATGTATAAGAAGGGGGAGAGGGGGCACCCCTGTCTCGTCCCATTGCTTACTCTGAGTTGGTCAGATAGGGTTCCGTTTATTCTGATCCTGGCCGTGGGGTCCTGATATAGGGCCATGATCCACTGGAGCATCCGTGGTCCCATTCCTATTTTTCCCAGGGTGGCAGAGAGGAAGGCCCAGCTTACCCTATCGAACGCCTTTTCCGCGTCTATTGAAAGGAGACATAGGGGGGGTTTTGCTTCCTTGGCTCTGGCTATTAAGGACATTGTTTTGATGGTGTTGTCCCTTGCCTCTCTGCCTGGGACAAAACCGACTTGCTCCAGATGGATCAGGCCAGGCACCAGGTTTTGGAGTCTGTTCGCTATTAGTTTGGCGAACATCTTAATGTTGACATTTATTGCGGGAAGAGCGGGTGGGGGTGAGACACACAGACAAAACATAAGACATAGATGAACAAGTAAACAATGGAGCCGCTAAGGTACCCCTTAAACTAAATGTCTGCCTTAGCTTGGCAGAGATTAACAGCTGCAACTAGCTGTTGGCCCTAAGTGGGAGAGTGGGGGCCAATGAAGGGCGAGCTCCGCCTGTCCCCCAGCCCCCCACAGTATGTGATTCCCAGGTTTCAGACCTGGGGATTATGGAGTGCGTGTGGCTGTTCCCAGACCTGGCTAGGTCGGGTTTTTCCCCTCCCCCACCCATCTGCCCCCGGGGTCTGCCTCCCATCTGATAGAGGGTGTGGAGATGAGACAGCAGAGAAGGAGGGAATGGGAAGGAGGAGGATAGATTAGAGGAGCGAAGATGCTTGTCAAACTAGGTGTGAGTTGCATGGTGAGTTCGGGTTGAACTGGATCAGTCTCCTGCGTCGCTTCCGGTGGAGGTCTTCCCTTCTTTGCGGAGGTCTTTACGGCGATGTCTGGAGCTTTTGTTGGATGTCTGCCAGGTATTTCTGGGAGGCATTACCAGGAGGGTCCCCAGCGACGGCCAATCCGGAAGCCGAACCGCGGGCAGCTCCAGGGCTCCCAGAAAATTTGGCAGGTCTCCCAGGCCTCTGAAGGTTACCGATCTGCCGTTCTTGGAAGCGTGAAGTTGAAAGGGGAAGCCCCAGCGGTAGGGGATCTCCCTTTCCTGCAGAGGTGTCAGTAGGGGTTTTAGGGCCCTGCGCAGCTGTAGAGTTCGCCGTGATAGGTCCGGGAGAATCTGGATCGGGGTACCTTTGAAGGAGAGGTCTTTGACTGCGCGCAGTTTTTGTAATATCAAGTCCTTGTCCTTATAGAAATGGATTCGGCAGACCACGTCTCTGGGTCTGCCGGGGTCGGACGACTTCGGACCCAACGATCTGTGTATTCTGTCTATTTCCAGATTGGAAGTCTCGGGTCTTTTTAGGATGTTGTTGAGAAAGGAATGCGCCCAGGTTTCTAGCTGAGGTGGTTCGACTTCTTCTGGGAGTCCTCTTATTCGCAAGTTATTTCTTCTGTGATTATTTTCCAGGTAGTCTATATGTGTTTGGAGCTCCAATATCTGTTGGGAATGTAGGAGTAGTTCCTTGTTGTGGGCTTTTATAGTTTCGGTGGTCTTCTCCTGTGTCTCTTCTACCGCCTCCACTCTCTGGCCTATTTGCCGGATCTCGTGTTGTAGAGAGGCCATGTCTTCCCTGCGGGCATCTTCCAGTTGTTGGAATAGGGCATCGATGTGGTTCTGGGTCGGCAGGGCCTTGAGGTGGTTTTTCCAGTCCCAGTCTTCGTCTTCCACCCGCTTGGGAGGGCGGGAGTGGGTCAGGATCTGGGTGGGTTGTCTGGATGGTGTGGCTTGGCTTTCTCTGTTGCTGGGGTCTCCTTGTGTACTTGGTCTTTGTGGCGGTTTGGCCTTTGTTGCTGCCTGGGGGTCAGGCTGTCTGGGTCTCTTTTGCAGTGTGCAGCGTTGCGGCAACGGGGGATCTTGCTGCGGCTGAGGCGTCGCCATTACTGACTTGTTAGGGTGCGGGGGGGGGGCTGTCAGCCGAGCCCATAATAGGGCCTCTCTGTCCTTTGTACGGGCCCTATTGGTTAAGGGGGTCTCCATTTTCTCTCCCTGTGTCCATAGGGACCCTTTGGGCAGGGGGGATAGATGTGTGCCTCCATCCTGTTGTGCTGGGAGCTCATGCTCTTGCTCCTCTTCCTCCTCTTCCCCCATATGTGTCTGCATGATCATACGGGGGGGCTAAGTGTGCCCCGGGGGACCCTGGCTCCAGGCTGATTATGTATCTCCCCTCCTTGGAGACTGTCATGCCAGCTGCACTCACCGCTTCTGCTGTAGCATGTGCTGGGTCTCCTTCCTGGCTCACCGCTCCTCTCCCCCCCCCCCCCCCCCGCTGCTGTCGGTGGGCACCTGATCTGCAGCGTCTTCTGAGGCTGTGCCTCGGGTCCGGCTCTCCGCTCCTCTCCCTGTCTTCTCACGGTCACTGGTGAGTGCTGGGGACTTGCTAGCTATTGCTGGGAGTGTCGGGTGCCTGTCCCGGCGTGCCGCCGCTTCCCCTCTCTCCTCCATGCGGCCGCCGGCGGGTGTCGGGGTATTGCTGTGCGTGGACTCTTGGCCGCTCTCCTCGCTGGGATTACTGCTGGTGAGTCTCATGGCTGTCTTTAGGCTGCCGCTGTTTCCCGGTCCGCTCTGCACTGTCCGCTTCTGGCTCAGGTCTGAGTCCGGGGTGGGTTGCCGCTCAGGGATAGCTGCGGGCGCCATCTTGGGAGCAGCCGCATGGGGCTCCGCTCCCGCTGTTCTTCGCAGGAACGTTGAGATGTTTCTCTTGGGTCCCCCTAAGGTAGTCTGTGGGGTTTCCTTTTTCTTCCCCCTCGCCATGGTTGTTAGGAGCCGGGTCTGGGTCATCCACGGTGATAGTAGCTGGGACCGGGTGCAGGAGCCGAGCTGGGACACGTCTTACTCCTCCATTAGCTGGCCACGCCCCCTTTATTGAATTTTTAACTAAAGAATTGTGTTCTGTGGCTCACTATTCTGGGTAGCTGCTTCTTACTCCATCATTCATGCTATACTTCTTAAGTAGAAATATTTCTCATGTTTTGGGATGCTTTTCTTGCCATTTGCAATTTCGGCAAATTTTCATAAAAACTTAGATTTTATCATTTTAACCCTCCTACAGTTTACCAGGAACGGAGCTCATACAGGAAGAGGACATGACAGTTTTGGATGAACAGAGTGTTACGATCGTGTGGGCAAACTGAGCACAGAGCTCACACAATCAGGACCAATTAGTATGCACACATGCAGGATTCAAGCAGGTTTCAGGCAAACTGACCCTGAGCTACAGGGAGGAGGACAGTGGCCCTACCTAAGCGGGGACATCGCCCCAATAAGAGGGCGGCCCAGCGGTCTTCGGAACTGGGCCCTAGCTGATCCTAGGATCCACGCCACAGAACAGGAGACATACACATGCCACATGACAGGGAGAGAACAACAGGATATACAGAGCCAGAAAACACAGCATAAAGCAGGCAAAATGTAACCACTAGTAACAGATGATAAGCTGAATGTAAATACCAGGTATTAGTTGACATTTTGTACACAATGTGGAAGCTAGCGGGCCAACTTTACGGCTCCTGGTTATACCGCTAGTCCCTACACTAACCAGGAGTCCAGCAGAACTGGACAGAGTTCACACAGAACGCTGCAACAGGACAGGACACAGATCGCAGGTCACAGCAAGCTAACACAAAACTGAAGGAATATAAACGTACAAACGGACATGAACCAGCAAGACACAGAGCACACAGCCAGCTGCAACAGGGACAGGACAGAACACAGGTCACAGATCACATATCAAGCTTGTATCAGGAACAGGACAGAGAACAGGATACCTGCTTACAGGCACAGGCTTACAGAAGACTACAACATATAATGAAAACCAGTCAGACTCCACCCAGAACTCACATGCACACAGATGGAACTCACAGCAAGTCTATGTGTTCTCATACCAGGGGGAATAGACAGCCAGCCAAACAGGCTGACATAGGGAGCTGTGTCAGGGATCCACCAACTGACACACAGAGCGAGACATAAGACATTTGGAAGGCCGCACCTGTAAAGGGAATCTGCATATAACACAGAGAAAGACTACAGGTGTCCAAAAT
Organism: Eleutherodactylus coqui; assembly: GCF_035609145.1. Taxonomy (NCBI): domain Eukaryota; kingdom Metazoa; phylum Chordata; class Amphibia; order Anura; family Eleutherodactylidae; genus Eleutherodactylus; species Eleutherodactylus coqui. Next base: position 55,931,320 of record NC_089846.1, on the reverse strand, counting down.
GTCTTTAGGGAAGCAGAGAGACACAGACTTACTTAATCACAGTTCTCAGAGGGAACAAGGCAGATACCTCCAAACAGTACAAGACCAGCTTCAGACAAGGATTCATGACTGCTCACTGTGGAACCCAGCCAGAGACTGGCCAGGAGCATGGTTTATATGTGAGCACAGACCCAGGAGATTAGCTAGCGGGAAGTTCCACACCCAGCCAGCTCAATCAATTAACCCTCAACCACCTGTAGCTGTGCTTCTAAGAAGCTTAGAACTACAGATCCCAGCAGCACACGTAACACAGAGCTTGTTCTAATTTGAAGGGCTGTGGCTCTGGTTCTTTTAGTGGTACTGAAATAGTTTTGGTGTAATTTTGAAGCCAAAATTTCTGATGCCAGAAGCATGCTGGTGGCACTGAGGGAACCAAAGCTACAGCTGTTTGAAGTTGGGGTGGGAATACTGAATTTATAGCTGTCTTGGGGAGTTGGTTACATCTCTAAAATTGGAATAGCCATAACAAGTGACCCGAGAGGAGTAGCGTACTGGAGTTCACTGACGTCTGCAAGCATACAGTCACTGTTCATTGAAATCTACATCAGTATAGCAGATAAATAACTCTTTGTAATCCTGAAAAGTAGGATCAGATAATCTATAATCCACACTGGTAGGGTAACTATCTAACTAAATTATAATCCACACTGGAAGAGAGAACTGGTATGTTTCAGGGTATTTTGCATCTGGCCAGGGGTTGTAGTAATTCACAAGGCTAAAGCAGACAAATCCTCTTGTAATCTGTACAAATGAAGCAGATAGACGCCTTTGTAATCCACATAGGTAGAGCAGATAAATCCTTTGTAAAGAAACCTGGAAAATAAACTAATTCTATTGTAATCAACATTGGAAAGGGGAAGCAGTCTGAGCCTAGATCTTCTCTTCACAACTAGGCAGGAATAAGGGAAAAATTCAATTTCCAGAGCTGGTCTATTTCATTGCTTAACGGGAGGGAAAGGTATTATCTTTAGCTACACTGGTGGACTGGGCCAGGGGTGGGTGGGGGAAGTGGCAGGGAGAGGCACGAGTGCCCCCCACCCACCCACCAGGCTGGCTGTACAGCTTTTGAATGTTTTGAACCACCTAGTCTTCTCCTAATACTGCAGCCACTGGAAGGGGTTAACTCATTCACACATTGACTGCCTTCTGACCGTCTGGGTCTCTGTGATTTTACATAGTAGAGCTTCCTCGCACCTCCCTCTGCCTGGAAGCAACACTTGGAGTACAGTGAGTTCCAGATCAAGGTCGATGGAGGAGTGAGGAAGCACTGCTATATAAAATTGCAGAGAGACCCAGAAGGTCAGAAGACAATGTGTGAGTAAGTTAACCCCTTCCACTGGCCAATATTAGGCTTTCCACTATTTAGGACATAGAAGGTCCTTATTACTATTTGGGGCTTCGAAGTTGGGCATTATTACTATTTAGGGCCAGAGGTTTTCTTATTACTACATGGGGTACACGGGGGGGTCTTACTACTAAGTGGGGCAACAGAGGGGTTCTATAACTGAATGTAGTCATATAGGGGGTCTTAGTAATAATTGAGACCACATAGGACTCTTATTATTATGTGGGGGTCATATAGAGGGTTTTATTACTTACTAAGGCCACATACTGGGGCTTATTATTAGGTGTGGACACATATAGGTTCATATTACTAAGTGGGACCACATACGGAGTATGCAACAGCAGGGACTTTATTACTATGAGGGGCACTGCATTGTTGATTTAGGGCTGCAGCAGAAGAAGGGGGAGAGAGTGCAGAGGGGAGCCATGGTTATTATAAGTCTAAATGATATTCTGGGCGCAGAGAGAAGAAAATTGAACACAGACCACTTCAAAAAGAGATACCATCACCTGTGATCACTGGAGGTAACTGTACTGTAATCACTATCACTGTGTAGAGCTGGCATTTAAGAACAATATATGGTAACTGGATTATTTAGTGGTATACTAGAGCTGAACCGCTGTATCGAAGCCCACCACATAATAAATCTTGTCTTTTAGAATATATATACCGTATATACTCGAGTATTAGCTGACCCGAGTATAAGCCGAGTCAATAGGTTTTACCACAAAAAACTGGTAAAACTTTTTGACTCAAGTATAAGCCGAGCTATACTCGAGTATATACTAGGTAAAGAAAAAATGCAATACTCACCTCCCAGCCGGAGTCTGTGTCCCCCGCGCGATGGTCTCCCCGGCGGTGCAGCAAGCTGCTTGAGAATTCTCCCCACTGTCATCTCCCTGCTCGGCTTTGAATTCCCCCGCCGCCAGCGCCGTGTAAGTAAGCACTGTGATTGGATCGAGCTCCAGCCAATCACAGCCAGCGCTCGGTAAACCAATCACAGCCATTCAGTGATGTCATCCACTAAATGGCTGTGAATGATCGAGCGCCGGCTGTGATTGGCTGGAGCTTGATCCAATCACAGTGCTTACTTACACAGCACTGGCGGTGCTGGAGGTGAGTATTGCGGGCTTTTTGTTGTTTTTATTTACCTCACTCGAGTATAAGCCGAGAGAGGCTTTTACAGCATTAAAAAATGTGCTGAAAAACTAGGCTTATACTCGAGTATATATGGTCATTTATTTTGGGGGTTCTAGTGCTGGTTTATGTAATTAGCTTAAATCTACTACTGGTTTTATATTATGAGCTAGTATTACCTTGGTTAGTTATTACTTTTCATCTGAAAATTCCTGGAGTTCTTCTTTTCAGGTGGGTCATGTGATCTCATTGTGACCACCTGGTATTTGCTAGATTTTATGTTTTCTCAAGAAGTCACTATTTCCTTCGCTAGCACCTCTTGTTTAATGAAACTGCATGGAGTCTACTACACAGGCTTTTTACAGAGTGATGGAAACTCCTATCACAGTTACTGATGAGGATTAGAGACTCCTGTCACACAGCTATAATGAAGGAGATGATGGTTCATGAACACTATTTGTATTCTTACTGTCTGTAGCTTATTTAGGTAGGCAGCGTGGTGACTCAGTGGTTAGCACTGTTGCCTTGCAGCGCTGGAATATTAGGGTTCATATATAATCAAGGACATCTACATGGAGTTTGTATGTTCTACCTGAGTTTAAAGGGGTTTCCTCTGGGTATTCTTGTTTCATTATGTAACGTATAATTAATGTAAGGACATTGCAATAATTATGCTAAACATTTATTTTTGTTCCTCAGAATTACAACCACTGCTGCCTGCATGATGGATCTTCGCAGATACCCTCTGGACCAGCAGAATTGTACCCTAGAGATAGAGAGCTGTAAGTGCTTTTACCTGTCTCATTGTTATTTAGTTTTTAATCTCAATGACATTTTAAATAGTTAAAAGTAGTAAAGGTAAAAAAATGAACATTTGTAGACCCTTTTTTTATATATTTTGTTACATTACTTCCATGTGTGGGATCCCTATAGTTGACAAGAAAATTTCAGTGAGAGCAATTCCAGCATGAGTGACTTGAAGGGAACTTACCTCCAACTGTAAGCACCATAAAATAAGTTATGGTGCTTAACCCTTTGCAATCCAATTTTGGATTCAGGGTTTCCTAGGGGGCATTCTCTTTCTGCCATTATACAATGGCGCCATCTGCTGCCTAGAGCCAGTACTGCGGTACAGGACATGCTGGAGAGACCCCTGACAACAGAGCAGCCAGTAATATACAGTAAGTATACCCTGCTGGACGTCTCCCGACATTTGAGCTGTACAGCCTTCAATCAGAATATCTTCAGACGTCAGACAGTGGATTGGAAAGGGTTAAAGTTTAGGCACCGTGAATTTGGGGAACCTCTTTTCATACTCGCTTGGCTCCCCATTTCTGTGGTGTCCCCCAGCGAAGTCAGCGAACAGCAAGCTTGACTCTTTTCAGAAGGCTAGTCGCATGTATTCACATGCATCTCTATGAAGGTGCGCACACAGCCTTCTGAGTAGAGTCAAACTGGTTGTAAGCATGCCAAATTTGCCGGGGAACACCACAGGAATGGGCGACCCAGTGAGTATGAAAAGAGGCTCTCTGGACTCTATGTCACCTGAACTATAAGCACCATAACTTAGTTTATGGTGTGTATGGTTGATGACGGGTTCCCTTTAAGGGTATATTCATATGGTGCGATTATATTGTGCTTTTTGCCATATTTTATCAAAAACTGCAATGGTCTGCCATGATTTTGTAAAAATCTCAACAAAAAGAATGCAATCTGAGTGCAATGTGTGAATACAGCATAATTCCATAGAGCAGGTTGAAGAAAATCAAAGATCAGCCGCTCTTCCAGCACTATCCGCAGAATACAGGCATTGTAATACGGACCAGTATACTGTAAATGTGGTAGGGAGGTTTTCTGTGATGTACTGACTGATTGGCCATCATGACAATCTCGCTGCTCTCCATATTCATAGAGAAATAGTGCTACAAATTGCACAAGTTATGTCATGATGTTGGTAAGGAAGCAGCTGCGGAGCATTTAAAGGCTTATTCCCAACTGATGACACATTGTTAGGATGTGCCATAGCTTTTGGATTGGTGGGATTTCGACTTCTCGAACCTCCACAAACCCGAGAATGAAGGGCTTGCAGCACTGATTTAGTCCTCAGTCCCCTTCGCTGTATTTCCAGCAGAGCAGCGTTCCAACTGCAATTACATCTTGTTATCGCATGCTTGAGCCCAGCAGTAAGGAGTTTAGGATTTTTTTTCTTTGCTTTTGTTTCTTTTTTTCTTTTTTTCAAACTCAAAGGAATTAAGATGAACTATTCTTCATCTAATCAAACCCCATGCACTTAAGGCAGAGCATGCCGAATCAAAGAAGTTACATTAGTGGGGTGATTCAATCAGCAACCTTCTCACATTCATACAAAGTCTGCCAGTCAAGTGAAAATGTTAAAAATAAGTAAATTCTCAATTTGTCAAAGGTTTGTTCTAGTAGGAAATGACCAGAGGGTCCTCAATTAGTAATAGTTGTCCAGATTGGATATCCACTTTACCTTTGTTGACTTTTGGATTATAGGTTTTGTTATGTTTCATTAAAGCGATGCGATTTCCTGCAGAATTTCTGCTAGTGCACGTTGCCATAGGATTGTATTAGATAATGCAATCAGCCACGATTTGACCGCGTGTAAACTCGCACGGTAAACAAATCGCGGTATGTCCTATTTCTATGCGAGCCTTGCAGAGGTCCGCACAGAAAGTCATGGCTGACGCGCCGGCTCTGCACTGTGCATGTGTGGTTGTGCACCAACCGGCACACCGCAGTGCAGATAGAGGAGTTGCCAAATGCGTGAGTATAAGCTCAATACCAGGGCACGGGTTGCATCCCGCTGTGAGAATTTTTGACAATTTTTCAGATTTTTTGAAAAAGTATAGCAAAAGACTAGTTTTCATATGCAAAATTTTATTTTTTGTGTATGTATATTCATATATTCATATCTGCCTTTGTACTGCTTACACACTTAAGTTTATTTTCAGGAGGGGATTTGTACATTGTCTGAGGTGTTTAAACACAAATCTAATTTTTTTTTTGGGGGGGGGGGGGGGGGGGGATCATTAAATAAACATTTCCAAGGTTTTTGCTGGTCCTTCGCATTGGGTGATAAATGTACAATCTTGTACATCTAGTGCCAGGAAACGAATGTGTTTTTGAGGTGCTTGGGGGTTTTAAAATATATTTTAATTATATAAGTGTGGTTTCACATCTGCGCTGGGGATTCTGCTTTCATGCTGAAGTCAATGGAAGCCGTCCGTGCGGAAACCGCCCAAAAATGGAGCATGTTGTGATTTATTTTGCGGACCCGATTTCTGAAAATCAAATCTGCATGTTTTAATCCATTGGCCCCGCGCGGATTCCGCAAATCAAGTTTGCCCATGGACATTGGGCCTTAGTCCCCACCTTCAAATTGTGATCTCACTAATTTATTTACACCCCCAGAGAGCAATTTAAGTTAAATTACAGCCCTATTTATGGCCCTGCTAAGGTCACCTGTGCTTTATGGGTTGTGGGTGCAAAACTTTAAACCAAGCGACTGTCGGGCCATGTAAGCAGGAGACACTCAATGTTTGAGCGACCCCTGTTTATTGTGAATGGAGGCAGGAAGACAGAACGATCCCCAGCTGCCCCATCTCCATTCATTTGAATGACTATCATCCCTGTAAGAAAGCCGGGCAGTAGTCCATGGGATGCCTGATGGGCGCTTATGCGCCATGTCAATGGAGAGGGGGGGTGGGCGAGGAGAGAAATCTCCTCCAGCATCCCCGCTGAGAGCAGCACAGGAGCTAGCATGTGCGGGGACGAGGGTCGGGCATCATTTGCTTGACATTTGTCCCGTTTAAAAGGGCCTTTACCATAAATAATCTCCTGATATTGTTGTAGTATTTTTTTAGGTTTCTGGCTACTGGAGAAACCTTTTGTTTCGCTCCATCTACAATTTCGGATAGGAGTTTAAACTATATCTAGAATTGTGAAGGCTACATGTTTTGTGATTTGGTGGGATTTGCAATCCTCACTGATGCCGTCACCTACAACTAATTGTAGGTTGAATGCTGCAGAAGGATTACAATCTGTATCAAATTTCCGAAACTGCATGGATACAGTTAATAGTAAGCATGTAAATGTGCAACAACCGCCATAATCCAGATTGAGCTTTTTTAGTTACAAGAACTTTTGGGTAAATTTGAGTTTGGTTCCTGACACACCTTACAAATTTCTTGCAATTGATCTGGTGCTTATGACAGGACTGGTGACACTCAAGTGTTTGAACACTTTCCATTAGAGCTGGAAGATAGGTTCCAGGACTTAGCTCCGCCCCCGCCCTGCCCCTCCCCTTGCAAATAGTGCCGTGGGGCGGAGAGGGGGTGGGAGCTCAGTGTACTGCTCCCGGCTTTTCCAGCCTCCTCCCCCTGCAGAGAGGGACTCTGTATATCGGCCGGGCTTGAATACCCAGCTGATATATGGTCGTCTGAATAAGCCCTTAGAGATATAGTCATGTTACACATGTATAAGAACATGAGTTTTTCCTTAATAAACTTGTGTGTTTTTAAGAAAAAAACAAACCTTACGTCCGTTATTCTACACTGTCAATAACATACACTTAAATAATATTAATTATAATTTTTTTTTAAGTTGTCCAACATTACACTTAGAATCTTTTTGTAGTTATTTTAAATATATGGACAGATCCCAATCACAACTATTTATAGTATTTTCAAAATATTTTTTAAAAGATTAATCAATTAAATATATTGTTTTATTCAAGATTTAGCATCTAAAATATCTTCAAGACATTTATGTCAAACAATGTAAAAAAAAACCTGAGGAAACTGAAGGATGATTGTGCGTACACATGATCAGACAACATCAAATACAAGAAGCACATATCAAGTGTACACAGTGAATTCGGTGACTGTGTCTAAATAAAAATGGTATATGTTTTTTACTTAAAGGGGTTGTCCCGAGGCAAAATCGAAAAATTTTTCTCTGCCCAGTCCCCCTTCTACAGCAAACATCACAATGTACCCGCGGAAAGCGTTTTTAAAGATGGTTTCTACTCACCAATTCAGCGTTTCATGAACCTATAAAATTTCTTCTTTCAAGATGGCCGCCGGTCCTTTCCCAAAGGTGCACCGCGGTTTTCTCCCATGGTGCACCGCGGGTCTTCTCCCATGGTGCACCATGGATTTCTTCTCCAGTCTTGCATTCCACTGCGGATTACAGCCACCTCATTGGCTGATCGGCACCACATGACGGAGGCGGAGCTACGATGACGCGGAGAAGAGTGAGGAGCCAGGACGCCGCTCGTGAGCCCGGACACAGCCAGCAGAAGATTCTTATCTGCGCAAGCGCCGACTGTTGCGGTGACCAGAGAAGAAGGCTTCAGTTGTCACCATGGAGACGGGAACGCCAGCGCCGGAGGGGGTAAGTGTATAACTTCTGTATGGCTCATATTTAATGCACGATGTACATTACAAAGTGCATTAATATGGCCATACAGAAGTGCATAACCCCACTTGCTGCCGAGGGACAACCCCTTTAAGGCTTAAACAAATGGGCGTGATTCTGTACCGTTTTGTGGCCGTGACTCTTACGGCCACGAAACAGGGCAAAACAAAACCATTAATTTCAGGCTAAGCACATTATCCAATAAAATTATTATCCTGCTGAAATGTAATGTTTTCTTTATATTTTTCAAATGATATAGTTGTTGACTTGTTTTTTAAAATATTTTTGGTTATCTACAGTTCATTTTTTATTGCTATATGTTAGATATTTCTATTTTAAAATACAAAGCGTATCACATAAGACACTAATCAATAATTAAGTATCCCCAGACCTTTGTGGCTGACATGTCTTGTGAAAATACATTTTTTATAAACATTATGACAGGGACATGCTGCAATGCCTGTACGTGGTAAATATGTCACTATGTTGTTTATACATTAAATGTGCAATTACTATTATTGTAACAAAGTTTATTTTTTTAAAATATACGGTAACTTTTTCAAAAAGATTTTCTTAAAAAGCAAATTTAAAAAAAGCCTCAGAGTAAAAAGCTACGAACATCATTTTTCCATGTAAAAAATAGAATCAGTTTGGAATCACACAGGGTAATTATTAGAGATGAGCGAGCGTACTCGCTAAGGCAAACTACTCGAGCGAGTAGTGCCTTATTCGAGTACCTGCCCGCTCGTCTCTAAAGATTCGGCTGCCGGCGGGGAGAGGCGGGGGAAAGCAGGGAGGAACGGAGAGGAGATCTCTCTCTCCCTCTCTCCCCCGGCTCCCCCCTGCTCACCGCCGCAACTCACCTGTCAGCTGCGCATTTTATGGTACAGAGATTATTGATGTTTGTCCCATAGTTTTTAAATGATTTCAAATTTGATTGAATCAATTATGGTCCTGAAATACACAGCTCATATACAGTAGTAGCAGCATTGACAGTCACTTTAATTCCCAAAAATTATCATTATATTTTTGGAAAGCATCATTCCTAGTGGAGAGGCTAAACAGCTGCTGCATTTACACGCAAATGAAGGTCATAAACTGCTAATGGACATTAGTGTCCATTAGTAGTTTATGCAAAACGATTGCTAGAACTGTCAATCTCTCAATCGTTTGAAAGATTGTCTTTGCGTGTAAATGGGCCTTAAATCTGTAAACATGAGGAAAGATGAACAATCTTTAGATGATACTTATTCTGAATCTCCTTGGACATTCTTTGGAATCTAGGTTATCTAAAGACTGTGCATTTGTCCTCAACTGATAGTTCCATGGCTTGAAATGTAATTACACGCTGTAATGTAAACACCTGGATTTTATTTAAATTTAAAAGAGAATGAAAAGAATATTTCTTTTAAGTAATTACATAGTGGCTTGTCAGAATTAGTTGTCAAGTCATGACCGGTATTGAGATACCCACCTTTTTTGATAAAAGGGGCAGAAGTAATGTCCTGAGTTGTGTGTTTCTTCAATTGTGGAAGGCTTGCTTTGGAGGTCCTTTGAGACATAAATTATAATTATATAGGGATATTTAAAAATACATAAAATTTAAAAATCTAGTCATGTTTCAAAAGATAGTCAAGTGTATTCTATGCCAAATACACATTGCTGAAGTGATGATACTTATTTTAAAAATGCAAGGTATATCAGTACATGTGCCATGACCTTACAACAATTATGAAATGCCATTATGTCTAATGGCTAAGACTCCTGATAAGAAGGAGCAGGAAGAACTGTAAAATGTGAGGAAGAATGAGGGTGAGGATGAGAGGAAGAATGGGTAGAGGAAGGTGCCTGTACTGGTCCTCCCTACCTACCGTGTGCATCAGGGACAGCCTCATTTTCAAGGTAGGTATGTCTTTAGTGTGAGCACCATGAGACCTACCCTTGTGTGGCAGATTTGTATGAGGAGGGGGTGAAGAAACATGTCAGGTGGAGGCTGCTGGTGGTCTCTGATCCTCACTGTTGTTCCAGGCTGATCCTCTACTTTTCCAGCGGGTTCCGGATAAGATGACTCCACATGTGGATCCCCATCGAGCGGATCACTTTCATGATTGTTATCTAAATCAGACATGGGATCTGGTTGATGATGCTGTTTATTTCCATGTGATCAATAGAAGTCTAAAAAATAATAGATATTATAAAACTTATAACTGATTTATAGATAAATGATGATTATGCCTGAGGCCCTAAATGTGATTCCACCATTAACCTGTAGAAAAGCTCTCAGAGGCTGCTTGTATGTAGTGGACCTCCTTTTCCAGTTGTGTAGACCTTGTTGACCACCAGACATGCCTTTACTACACAATCGAGATTCCCCTCAATTTTGAGACTTTCAGATGGGGTGCATGATTAGAATGCAAGAAGCTGGATGATCATATGGACAAATTGCCACCACCTCGGCCATTCTGACTAGATTGTTAGGAGATGTTGGGCCAGTGGATGCATGAAAGTGCGCACACAAGGCAACCGGGCTCAGAACACCCTTAAAAGACCAGCAGTAAAGAGGATCATCTGATCATCCAACAAGCACAAGCAGCCCCAACTGTTTTGTTTGTCTGCTATCCAGAGATAGCGCCATCGTTACAGGCTCCTGTGTCTGTCAGAACCATTTCCAGATGTTTTGGTTTCACAGCCATCATTACATGTATTGCCTTTGAGACGCACCCACTGTCACCTTCATTTGCAGTGGTTTTGTGAATGATGAAACTGGACTGTTATAAATTGGAACTGGGTTGTCTTCAGCAATGAATCCAGGTTTAACTTGGGCACTGATGACTTTGGTGTTTGTTTCTCATGACCTAGGGGTGAGCATCTCAATCCTGTCTTTGCTGATTAGTGGCACACTACCCCTAGTGTTGGTGTGATGGTCTTGGAGCCCATTGCATACGACAGTCGGTCCCCCTAGTAGTGGTATAAGGGACAATGAAAGCTCAGCGATATGTTCAGGACATCCTGCAGCCACATGTAATTCTCTCATGGCGGCTTCCAAGAGGCATTTTCTTTAAGGATAATGCTTGGCCACACACAGCAACATGGCAACACTTCCGTGGTCTGCTTGGTCACCAGATTTATTGCCAATAGAATATGTTTGGGACTATCAAGAACGGCAGCTTCAACAGCCTGTGAGTTTGCACAATCTAGAGGCTCAATTATAGCAACTGTGGATGGATATGTTGCAAGATACCATAAAGAACCTGTATGCCTCCATGCCCGCCCGTACCACATCTTGCAAACAAGCTAGAAGCAACCCAACAGGGTACTAGAGCCTGCGTGAATGCATGTATCACATCTTGTATCCAAGCTAGAGGCAGTACAACAGTGTACTAAAGCTTCCATGCCCGCCCGTATCACATATTGTATCCAAGCTAGAGGTGGTACAACAGGGTACTAGAGCCTCAATGCCCGCCCGTATCACATCTTGTATCTAAGCTAGAGGCAGTACAACAGGGTACTAAAGCCCCCGTGCCTGCCTGTATCACATATTGTATCCAAGCTAGAGGCGATACAACAGGGTACTAGAGCCCCCATGCCCGCTTGTATCACATCTTGTGTCCAAGCTAAAGGCAGTAGAACAGGGTACTAAAGCCTCCTTGCCTGCCTGTATCACATATTGTATCCAAACTAGAGGCGATAAAACAGGGTACTAGAGCCTCCATGCCCACCTGTATCTCGTCTTCTAACCAAGCTAGAGGCAGTACAACGGGGTACTAAAGCCTCCGTGCCTACCTGTATCACATATTGTATCTAAGATAGACGCAATATGACTGGGTACTAGAGCCTCCATGCCCACCTATATCACCTCTTCTATCCAAGCTAGAAGCAGCACAACAGGGTACTAGAGTCTCCATGCCTGCCCATATCACATCTTGTATCCAAGCTAGAGGTGATACAACAGGGTACTAGAGCGTCCCTTCCAGTGTTCAGTTTTTCACAATAAATTATCCTTTTGCTCTGATATTGTAATCAATGTTACTATCTCATATATAACATTTATTTTGATTCCAACAAGTCTAGGTCTACAACTATACAATAGTATGCAAATGTTTTAGGCAGCTGTGGAAAAATGCTGCAAAGAAAGAATGCTTTAAAAATAGAATAGTTTATAGTTAAAGATGAGCGAACGTGCTCGTTTAGAGCAATTACTCGAACGAGTATCGCTTTTTTTGGGTAATTGCCTAATCAAGCGAAAAGATTTTGGGGGCGCCGGGGGTGAGCTGGTGGTTGTGGGGGAAGAGCTCCACCCTGTTCTCCTCTGCTACCGTGCATCGGCATGTCTTATTTCTCGATTTCTCATCCTTGAAATGGACATGAATAGGATGCACAATGAGCTCTGTCATTGGCTGCAGCCGTAGGTTTACAGAAAATCACAGGCTGACTAAAACAATACGTCAACAGGAACACTTAGAGCTGGGGGAGAAATTGCAGAAGGCTGATGGGTTGCCATGGCACCTGAAGGCTAACAGTGGCCTCCAGGTCTGCCACAGCAAGTACTGGAAAGGAAACAAAATAATACACTGTAGTATAAAGGTACTGCAGTGTATTCTTTAAGTAATTATAGAATTGAAGGCTCAAGTTCCCTACAGGGACATTGAAAAAAGGTAAGAAAAGGAAAAGACATTAAAAGTAAGATTAAAAAAACTTTTTGTCTACTTTTCTCTCCCTTCCCCTTCCCCCACAAAAAAATAAAAATGTAAAAAAAATCTGGTATCACCACATCTGAAACAACCTGTACAATAAATTGGAAACACTTTTTATCCTGTACTGGAAACGCTACTAAGGAAAATGCAAAAATGCTTTTTTGTTCATTTTGTCTCCCAAAAAACGCAATAAAAGTGATCCAAAATGGTACCAATAAAAACTACAGTGCGGCACACAAATGAAAACAAGCTCTTACACAACCTTTTCCAGCTTCTGGGTCCTGCTGTGCTCTCTGATTTCTACAGTCTGCTATGGTGTGCCGGCTATCAGTCCCCACCGTCCGTTTGCTGACCCGACGCTGGAAATTCACTCCTTAAAGTCGCACGATGGAGGACAATGGAGGATGTGCTGCAGCACCCAGAGGCCCCGCTGAATGCCAGGAAACTTGAGGCCTGGAGCCAGTGCTCCAGTTGCTCCAATTATAATCCAGGCCTGGCAGTAAGTTTCCCTGGCCGACAACTGCATCTATTGTCCTCAACATGCCCTGTTTCTTTGTGAGTCTTCAAACGAACGTGAACAGCAAACCTTGAAACCCCAGGCTGCTTTGAAATCTTTGCCTGGGAGTGATCTTGTTGATGCTATAGAACTACTTTGTTTCCTGTTGCTGTGCTCCTTCTTGCCATAGTGTCTGACCTGGGACATGAAACTGTCTTCCATAACCTCACCTTTGTAGTAGAGTTTAACTGTTGCTCACCTAGTTTTAAGTCTCCTACAAAGCTGTCTGAGTTATTGACTATGTTTTAACCTACATCTGAAAATGATGATCATTATCACCTGTTTGGTGTAATTGGATGACCCCTTTACGCCTCCGTGGATACAGTTATGGAGAAGCTGATCCCGCTCCATTCAGTGTGAGTGCCGTCTGTCTTTAATACTTAAAAATTCTTTCAAACATCAGCAGACATGACAACATGTTAAAAAAAAATTCTAAAATGCTTTTAGCATACACAGACATATGTAGGCATGCAGAGAATTATTTTGATGTAATACTCTATGTCTACATACATCACGCATCAAGCAGTGATGGAAAATCATTAATCATTACGTTTATATTTCGTATCTTCTCAGTGATGTTAAATATAAATGTAACGATTAATGATTTTCCATCACTCAATTAAAAAAAAGATACACATAATAGGAAATATGGACGCTGAGAAAAAAAATGACAAAAACATTCGGATTATATTTTTGACATTACATTATAAGGCCCATTGGACGAGGTTCAAAAAAATGAAATTTGTTAGATATTGGTACAAGACATTTTCATTTCTAGCACTGACAAAAAAATAAATTTAGGGACAGGCCAAGAATGTAAGCACGTAATCATACATACATGTACAAAGTTTATTGGAAACAGGGTACCTTATCAAATAAAGTGTGGATAATGATTGTATTCAGTGAGGATGAGTGCAAGGATGGATGCATGTCTAATTATACAAGTAGGTAGACACTAGAGATGGGCGAGCACGCTCGGATAAGTCAGTTACTCGAACGAGCCTCGCTCTTCTCAAGTAACTGCATTCTTGTCCGAGCGTGCTCGGGGAGGGGGGGGGACGGGGGATAGCGGGGGTAGCAGGGGAGAAGATCTCTCTCCCCACTCCTCCCCCCACAACACCCCCGCCGCCCCCTCGAGCACGCTCGGACAAGAATGCAGTTACTCCAGAAGAGCGAGGCTCGCTTGAGTAACTGACTGATCCGAGCGTGCTCGCTCATCTCTAGTAGACACATATTACATGGAATGAAAGAGCATTCCTTCCCAACGTCACATGGTTTAACTTCCTGGCTTACTATCAAGCACCTACGCAGATTTTTTAATCTAGACAAAAGTCACTATGAAATCCGCCGCAACGCTAAACGCTTACAAATCCGCAACGAAAAATACTGCAGAATACAGCGAAGCAGAAATAAGAATGAATTTACATCTGTTCTATAAATCCAAATTAACTATTTTACAAGACGTCCTTAATTCTGCAGCGGTAGGCTTTTCCAATGCGGAATAAATGAATATGGTTTTGAAGTAAAGACGCACACTATTAAAATAATGTGGATGTCAAGCCCCATAAAATAACAAGGAGCTGCAGAATTTCCCATGTGGAATAATTCTACCCGTGGAAAAAAGACCTTACGGGTGCTTTCAGGTTCTTTTTGGTATATGTGGCAAAAAATCAGTAAAACTACTACTGTTTTACACGTTCAATAATCAATATATATTATTGGTTTAGTGAAGAAAAAAACCATCCACAGTTGATTATCACAGCTAAAAAAGTTCTTATTAACAGATGAAATGGGTGCAATAGGCTGAAGACTAAAGTTTTTTTATGCTTCTTTTGTAATAAAATTGATGACTTTCTTTCACAGATGGATACACAACAGATGATATAGAATTCTTCTGGCAGGGAGGAGAAGAGGCAGCTGTGACCGGGGTACCCGCTCTGGAGTTGCCTCAGTTCTCTATCATTGAAACCAGACTGGTTACTAAAAAAGTTGTATTTACAACAGGTAAGTTGTTTTTATATGGAGTTGTAATGGCTTTGAGGCAAATGCTTCATCTATCAAAATTATAATTTGTTTACCATGTCTTGATTTCTGTGATATTTGGAAAAAGTTTTTCTTCTCCTTTTTATAATAAGGGCTAAGTCAAATGAGCGGTTTTATTGCGTGCCTATGTGCGCAAAAAAAATGCACTCCACAAATGTGCAAAATGTACGTAACCGATGCTCCGTGTTTATTTTTTACATTTGCCCAAAATAGTGTGTGCAGGCATTCAAGGGGCAAAGTTTCAGATGCTCGTTCACTGGAGCAGCTATGCTTGTAGAAGCGCAGCTGCTCCACGAAGGTCCCCTCATCACTGAACACTGTGACAGCACTGTCACAGTGTTCAGTGATGATGGGACTCCCCGCGGGCATGAAAGAATCCCCTGCCACAGCTGTCACAGATTGAACGATTCAATGAATGGCTGAGAGCTGCCTCTGATTGGTCACAGCGCTGAGCCAATCAGAGTCAGCACTTTCTGGAGGCGGGGATTTTTCAGATGAAGACTGCCAGGGACGCAGAGAAGAGTCAAACAGCACTTCTAGGTGAGTTACATTTTTTTTCTAACAGCTAGGGATGATTTTCTGGATAGGGCTTATATTACCAAGCTAAAAATCAGCGATCAGCCTTATCAGTACCGCACGCTGACTTCTCAGCGGGATACCGCAGATACTATTGCTTCAGCTGGTGTACCGCTCAGAAAACAAATCACAGGTATGCAGAAGACAATCGCTCCAGCTGTGTTCTGCATAACCCGCTCAGAGCGCTCAGCTGCATATCAGCTGAGTGCTCCGAGAAGACAACAGCTATATGCAGCCACGCTTGTCTACTGTATACCCCGCTCGGAGCACTCTTAGAAGTGAACAGCTGTATACAGAAGATAGCGGTCCCGCTTCTCTGCTGTCTACAGCATGAGCTTCATTTACACACAAATAAGCAACTTAGCTACTTAACAGCTTATGCAAAGTGAACGCTCAAAACTGTCACTCAAACTGCCTTTTGAGTGAATTTTAAGCGATCACATTGCAGTGTAAACGCACACAACAATTATCGCTCAAACATGGAGAATTAGCGAATTTTAAGCGATAATCGTTGTGTCTAAATGGGTCCTAACTGCTGTAAATAAATTCCCTGTTTGAAAAGAACATATTTGAAAAGTAAATACCAGCTATTTAGATTAATACAAAATGTAGCAGAATATAAGTACACATTCTAAGCATTGTAAAAAAAAGCCTTAGGCCCAATGTCCACGGGAAAAGTAGCTTTAATAAATCTGCGCGGGTCTCCTGCAAGTGCGATGCATGCCCACAGGGAATCATTGGGCAATCGCAGGTAATTAAATACCTGCAGATGTCATTTTCCCCCGGCGTGCAGATTGAAGTCAATGGAAGCCGTCTGCATCCGCTGCACAGATGCAGCTGTCACTGCGTCCGTGCCGCGGACCGCGGGTAAGCAGGAGTTTAAAAAAAAAAGACAGCATGGCGCATGCGCGTGGCACGCCGCTAGCATCCCGAGTGCATCCACCGTGCAGAAGAAAGAAGATCTGTTCGCCACGTAGCATCCGGACAGGTGAGTATTATGTATTTTCTGGCCTCATGTCTGCAGACCGGGTGTAATCCGCTGCAGAATTCTGCATGGGAAAATCGTGCAGGCCCGTGGACATCAGGCCTCGGCCTCCTGCACATGGCAGTCGCAGATACTGCAAGCGGATTTCCGCTGCGGAATACTCGCGTATTGTATTAAATGTATTTGCGGATCTCAATCACCCATTTTGGTGCAGATCGGTGTCAAAATCCACATAAAAATCAGCCTCTGTTACGTGTGGATTTTGATGCAGAATTTGTTGCAGGTTTAATGCGGATTTCACCCCCTCATTTGAAGAGGTGGTCTGCTGAAAAAATCTGCATCATAACTTGACATGCTGCAAATTTAAAATCCGCACTGCAAATCAATTTACACTGTGGATTTATTCTGCAGCGTGTTGATGAGATTTAATAAGATTTCATCCCTTCTGCTGTACTGTAAAATGATGGGTACTTTCCATTGTAAAGTCTGCTATGGAAGATCCGCTGAATTTCTGCAGTGTGAATACACCCTTTGGGTGTAACAGACAGATATGGAGTCCAAAGTATTCAGATACCTCTGGTGTTCTTCCAGAGGCATAACTTAAAGCTTGCTTCTGGGGTCCAATGCAAAATCCATAATAAGCTCCTCCCCCTATACCCTCCAATGCACCCAGCTACACCCCTGTCTCCTCCCCTCCATATTGTGACAACTCAATGATGTTGCCACTAAAGAACTTGGCAATCAAAATATGGTGGGGATTGGACCAAGATATGTTGCATTTCCATTGCAGTATTGTCTATTGCGCCCTCAAGACTCACAACCTCAAAGCTCAGTGAGTGTGATTAATCGTGTTTGGTCATTTTGTCTTTTGATTCTTTTTACATGATTAGATGTTTGGTATTGTAATTCTACTTGACAAATCGGCTTTAGAACATTTTTCTTAAGTTTATCTGTTTTTATCTTTGTTGTGTCTTCTTTCGAATTGTGCATTATAGTGTGCGATTTTAATTATTTTATTTGGATTGCATTATAAATTGAGGGCATGAGGAACCTTAAGTCAAATATTCTACCAATAGCGGGGCACTGTAACACAAATTTTACCGGAACTATAAATAGGATGGAAAAAGCCTGATTATATGTCCACTCTCCTACTCCACTAGTGCTTGATTTCCATGTGATATTGTAATTCCATCAGTTATCATGACAACCCAGTGTGTAAGCATAGTGGCTTAGACAGCTTCAAAGCTATTTAATGGAACAATACTGTTGCTGACAGGCTTGTTTGAAGCATTCAGCTTCAGGTACACGCATTCACCTTCTGCATACATAATAGATACTTTCCATCTACAGGTATGTTTTGTTGCCTAACTCAGCAGGACATAGAGCTACATGAGTCCTAAAAGAGATAATCCAATTAATGGCACCACAAGCTGAACAGGCCTGTGGGTATTTTGCACAGAAGCAGATTAGTCCCAGCTTTGGATGGAAACCCAAATGATCACCAATGCAGGCAAGATTTTGCAAATGGCAACAAGATTTTTCATTGGCTTCTAAATTGAAAAATATAGGAGCCGAACTAAATATTTAGTTACCACATTAAATGCATATATACGATAATTAATGTTGAAATAAAAATTGACTACTGTACTATAAATTGCATGTACACATCCAGAGTGAGGCGCCCCTTCAGTATAATATATATAGTGCTGTGCCCCTAGTATACACATGCAGCGCACACCTCCTTCAGTATAATGCCATCCAGAGGATCCCCTCACAGTATTCTAATGCCATACAGGGCATAGTCTTGCATTAAGGTAATGCCATTAGGAGTGTCCCTTTGCCTTATAACAAAGACATCTACAGCGTCCCCTCAAAGTATAATAAGGACATGCAGAGTGTCTCTTGGCAATATAATAATGTGATTCAAAGCTTTCCCCTGCAGCCATTACAGGATCTGTGTCCATTTACACCCCCTCTCCCACCCTAATCACGTTATCACATTAACAGTAGATGGCAGCCAGGTGACCCCACTACAACCACCAGTCACATTCTAAGCAGTTATGATACCCCCCATCATGTTATAAGAAGCCAGCACCACTATCCCCCATCACATGAAAAGTAGCCAGACACCCCCATCCCATTAAAAACAGTACAGGCCGTTCAAATAGATTGCAGGTTGCAGAACGTTGTAACAGTCTCAAAAACTCTTCCAATATAATCTGCAACAAAGACATTTGAATCTTTGTAATACAGTATCGGCTTGGCAGTCTTTGCAGCATCAAGTACGTTCATACCACTACGCGGTAATCTCTTCATACTAACAGTCCTATTACATATCAAAACTGTCTTCGGTATCTGCATCACACTCTCAACTTCTCCGCCTGTGTAGGATACAGCACTGTCACTTGGTCAGTTGGTATTCTCAGTTTCTTGTATACAGTCTCCTAATACTCTTAGTTACTCGATGGCTCTTTGGCTACTTATCTGGTCTGGCGCATTCTATTGACACTCAACTAATCTCTGGTAGTCTTATGAACTTTGCAAGTCAACGGGTCTCCAACTAAAGCTGCTGCAGCTCCCAGGGTCCTATTGTCCAGGCACACTCTTCCTTCGGACTGGAGGCTCTAGGACTTTCTTCATATGACCCTGTCAAGCTACACCCAACTTCTTCTGTCTCAGCAAGCATCCAGGGCTTGTCTTATGGCTCACAACTACAGGCAGTGCTAAACCTGACCTTGGACCTTGCACACACCAGCAATGCTGGAAACAACACCACCATACCCAACGTCTTATACCTCCTCAAGCAATATCCTGTGGGGCTCAACAGCATAGTAGCCGGTGAAGAACACCAAAACCATGGCTGTAGTGTCTGGGTTCAAGACTAAATCCCACTACATCTACACAGGCCACAGCAGAGGCAATCACACTTCCTCAACTGCCTGGTTACAAACAATAGTCATCATCAATTGGACAGTAACGATCAATCAGCGTCATGTGGTTCTAATAAGCCAGCTACATCATACATAATACACATTTGAAGTATCCCGTATACTAATGCAAAGAAGAACATAGTATTTCCTATGCTAGCCTTCCATATTTTATCATTAATCCGCTATCACTAGAGCATTATCTATTTTATCACTATAGCTCTGATATAATAAACAGTATCTCTATAGCATTTTCCTCACTAAACACAACATTAGTATCACCCTCCTAAACTCTGGCATTTACCTTTCTGACCTATCTCAATTATTCTACACCATTTCTACAAATACACTTCATCTGTTATAACATTTGACTATCTACTTGGGGTTAACTTTTCGCATTCCCTTTATATACCTTAAATATGGAAACTCATCATTAAGCAACAGGGCGAGAAGAGGAGCACCATATGAGCAAAATGATGATGAATATGACACTAGCATTGAATACTGCATATAATACAATATATAATGGAACCAAAATAATAACCAAAAGCAAGTGCTGGCCCTACACTATCTCTCCCTAATTCCAGTCGCTAATCTCTGCCTGAAATATCCTAGTTAGCCCTCAGCTATCCCTCCAGAGCGGGCCTTAACTGTTATTCTGACCATAATACCTGAAGGCACAAGACCCACACTGAGACCAAACAAACAGCACAGGAAAATAATTCAGGCAGTCAATACAAACTAGACTACTAGATATGAATACCAAGAAGTAACTCACACCGGCAAGATAGCCAAACAATACTGGACTCACAATTAGACATTTGACACTAGGAAGCTAGATGAATACCATAGTCAGCTAGCAGCAACACAGAATACTATAGCCACACCATCTTTGAAAGGAGGTTAGCAAATAGCAATCCTCTCAAAGGGCGAAGTCAGCTGAATTCAATCAATGGCTGAGCGTTGCCTCTGATTGGCTGAGCACTGTGACCAATCACAGGCAGTGCTCAGCTGTTATTCAATGAATGGCTGAACGCTCAGCCAATCATACACAGCCCTTTCAGGAGGCGGGGATTTTTAAATCACCAGTAGGAGAAGAAGCTTCAGAAGAGTGCCGGGGAAGCCAGCGAGAAGAGGCGCCAGAGCTGCACAGCGGTGGAGAGGTGATGTATATATATTTTTTATTTTTTACAGCAGCTAGGGATGATTTTCGGGGAAGGGCTTATATTTCAAGCCTTTCCCCAAAAATCACTGTGAGGGTTGCCTGCATCCTATTGCTTTCAATTGAAAGCAATGGGCACAGAGCTTTGCTCACAGGAACTTTTAACATGCGCAGAGCGCATATTTTTTGCACACATAGGTGTGCAAAAAAACCGCTTGTCTGACTGAGCGCTAAAGATGTAGGCTAAGCAATACGCTGATCCTGTCCAATTGTTCAATTGTGGGAACAGTTGCCTGCTGGCAGCTGCCCTAGCAAAAGCTTAGAAGTGGGAGGATAGCCTGGGAGCTTTCATAGGCTTCAGCCTGCCATGACACTCGAAAGGCATATTAGAATCTCATTGTGGGGGCTATTCGGGAAAAAGAGGAAGCCCCCTCCCGCTGTTGGGTCATTTTAAAGCCACTTTCAAAATTGACAGCGGCATCTAAGTTGTTAACGGCTGGGATCAGAGTTACCTCCAATTCTGGCCTAGGGAGTAGGGTTTCAGCTGTTAAAAATAGATGATACCTATTGTATAGAGTGGACTCAGAAACCACGTCGTCTATACAAACTTAACGGGTTAAAGGGGTTTTCCAAGATTATATCATTGATGACATATTATCAAACCACTTAGCTGGAGTCGCAGTGTGCTGGAACTACAAAAGTTCCATACACTGTGCAAAAGCCCAAAAAGGTACTACAAACTCAGTCACATTCATGTGAATAGTATAATTCTGGAAAACCCCTTCCAAGGGTGGAAATCTGAGGTCCCTTAGACTCTACTAAGCAGAGTGGCTAGTGCATAGTCCAGTTGTGGAAGCCATCTTTAGTAAGCCGGCAAGCAAACCGTAACACTGTCATTTCCATATAGCACGTAGTATAACTTTTGTTATGAATTTCTTCTGATAAACTATTCAGAATAATTATTGGTCAGGCCTTAGTCACACGGGCGTTTTTTCACGCGATTTGCGCATCGCATGACGGATGCGCATGCGCAAATCGCGTGACCGGCGCCGAAAAATCGTCCCAAAAATCGCCCGAAAATCTGCTCCTAGCCGCGTTTCATTAGAAACGGGCCGGAGCTGTCCAGCGCATTGCATTCAATGGAGCCGGCAATACAGCGGCTCCATTGAATGCAAGCGCTGCGGGCGAGTGTGGGATGAATTGTCGGGAAGGGGTTAAATATATAACCCCTTTCCTGCAATGCATCCTGAAAAGTGAAAAAATAAAAAAAATGTATGTACTTACCTGCTCCCGGCAGCTGGAGATCCCGGCGGCCGGCCTGCAGTGGGTGTGAAGGGGGTGTGACTCAGGCTTGCCCCTGATTGGCTCAGCGCTGAGCCAATCAGAAGCAAGTCTCAGTCACACCCATTCATGAATTCATGAATGGCTGTGACTGAGATCAGCCTCTGATTGGCTCAGGCTGAGCCAATCAGGGGCAAGCCTGAGTCACACCCCCTTCACACCCACTGCAGGACCTCCGCGGGGATCTCAGGCTGCCGGGAGCAGGTGAGTACATCCTTTTTTTTATTTTTTCACTTTTCAGGATGCATTGCAGGAAAGGGGTTATATATTTAACCCCTTCCCGACAATTAACCCCGCGCACGCCGGCAGCCCATTGCTTTCAATGGAGCGGCTGTATTGCCGCTCCATTGAATTCAATGGGCAAACATCGTTCTTCTCTGTCACAGCTGTTCCAGCTGTGGCAGAGAAGAATGATTTGTCTTCTATATGTTCTCATTGGGGTCGGCGCTGCTGCCGCCGGCCCCATTGAGCGCATATAGAGAAGAGAACAGGAATCGCAGATCGCAGATAGGTGCGATCTGCGATTTCTGTTCTCTAATTTATCGGACGAGCGCATAAAAAGCGCTCATGTGTCCGATACCATTGCAAAGCAATGGTTTTAAAAAATCGCCGGAAGCATGCGCATGCGCAAATCGCGGCAATAAACGCCCGTGTGACTGAGCCCTCAGACTGTATAAGAAATATGAATGTGTACAACCTAGTGGTCCTGTATATAACTTTTAGGTTTCTACATAAAGTCTAATATCTGTCTGATTTTTTTCAGGTTCTTATCCCCGTCTATCTCTGAGTTTCCGAATTAAAAGAAATATTGGATATTTTATACTTCAGACCTACATGCCATCTATATTGATCACTATTCTGTCTTGGGTTTCATTTTGGATCAACTACGATGCATCTGCAGCAAGAGTGGCACTCGGTATGTACTGTAAGGGTGGCCATAGACAAAGTATGACCCTCAGCTCAACACTTGTTTAGCTGACAACTATCATGCCTGACTCCACCATAGACATACAGGCGTAACCAAGTATATATGTATATGTTTATTTCAATATGAATAAATGATAACTGGGTGCCCAGAAAAACCCAGCAGGTACAATCAACCTATGCAATCATTTTTGGTTCTACTTGGTTTCAGGATCCAAAAACATTTCATGTGTATGGTGCGCTTAAGTATATAGTATTTTCAAAATGCAGCAAATGGCAATGCCATTCAATGAAGGTCATACATATGTGATAATGATGATAAGATAAGATAACATAAAAGATTTATTAATGTATTATTTGTTGGGGCAGATAAGCAGTTTGTGGCCCTAGCCCTTTCTCTAAATAATAAAGACAAAGGGTTTGACAAAGGGAAACTAATTGCCATATGAATATACTTGAAGGAAATCTGTCAGCCTGAACATGTTGTCCAAACTGCAGGTAGGATGATATAGGGTAGAAGGAGCTGAGCAGATTGATATATAGTGTTATGGGGGAAGATTAAGTAGAACTTGTATTTTATTCATTTATATCCCTGCACATTCTGAGCTGAACAGTCCAATGGGCGGAGCTACCAGTGAGTGATAGCTATCTGTGTATGACTGCACATACAGGGAAGGCTGCCAATCACTGACAGGACCGCCCATTGGACTGTTCTTCCACACTGTGGATCTGCAGCAAATAGCTCCCATAGCATGCTATGGGAAATCAATAGTTCCTGCACAGTTGTGGAAACCAATTGCGGTTTCTGCAAGTGGAGGAAAAATTGCAGCATGCTCCATTTTTCCATGGATTCCATGTGGACGGCTTCCATTGAAGTCAATGGAAGATGTCTGATCCACGGCCCTTGCGTGGACGTCGATGCTCCCAGGGCTGGATTCAGCATGTGGAATCCAGGCCTGCCGTGTGCAGCCGGCCTAATGGAATAAATTTCCAATAGTCAAAACAAATCGTTTTAGTATCAAAGACATAGAGATTACTGCTGGACAAAATACTAGCATTTTTTTCGTATTAGAGGATATTGGAGATATATTAACTTAGATCAGAAGGAAAATTCACTAGAGAAGTTACATGTTTTTTTCTTGTATTTCAGGAGTGACTACTGTGCTTACTATGACAACAATTAATACGCATCTACGGGAGACCTTGCCTAAAATTCCATATGTTAAAGCTATTGATGTATATCTTATGGGATGCTTCGTGTTTGTGTTTCTGGCACTGTTGGAATATGCATTCGTTAATTATGTATTCTTTGGCCGGGGCCCTCAACAGCAAAAGAAGCTAAATGAGAGGACAAGCAAAGCAAATAATGAACGTCATCGTTATGAGGAAAGAAGAGTAAGAGAGCAGGTACTATGTTATGAACATAAAGTAGATATGACAATATGTAAAAACTGTGTAGGAGCAATTATATGATAAATGCTCAAAATTGCCAAAAGATAGGGCTTGTTTACATTGCCATTCTATTTTTTGTTCCATCATGGGAGCAGGAAAATGGAATCCCAGGCTGGAACAGATCCGCCCTATAATGCAACCAAACGGTGCCGAATGAACTCTATTGACTATAATGAGGTCCATCCAGCTTCCGTATTATTGTCCAGCATTTTCTGGACAACATAGTGTAGTGTTCTCTATGTACTATTTCACATCCATGTGCTATTCCATCTGAGATTTTGTGGGATCTGTGGTGGAGGCTATGAAAAGAGCCTCCAATGCAGATATGAATGAGCCCTTACAAATACAGAATTCTTAAAATGTTGGTGAATATACAGTACATATAAAAAGCAGAAACAGGAAGGAGAAAAGTGTAAAGTTATAATGTAAAAATGCAAAATATCTCCTCAACATTGAAATTGAAACACCAAGAAGGACAAGCCATAAAGTTCTAAAAATCGAGGGAGTAGAAGGTGTTACTAAAATATGCAAATTATCAAAATTTTGAGCACCTTGCCCCTATCTGTGGCATGTGGGAGGGACTTCAATGGTATCAAAGCCAGATCGAAACCAAGTTTTTTCATCCACATGAAACCTCAAAAATTAGATAAGGTCATGCGGTATGGTTGTGCATCCTGTTCATCGACATGCCAGTTATTGCCACTTGCTGCAAACTGAGAGGGGCAGGATCCTTGAACTAGGAGACCTTGGTTTATCACTCTGGCTGATCACGTGTAGGCTGGAATGTTAGCACTGTTCAGTGTTGTGTCCCTGTGGTTGGGAGAACAATAAACTCAAATGATAGCAAGAGGCGAACCTTTGCACAGGCAACTTGTCAAATTAGAAGAATGGTTCACAGTAATCCATTTTGTACTGCAAGTGAAATTGAATGTCATATCCAAAGCCTAGGGCATCAAACAGTGTCTACACAAACCATCAGAAGGTGTTCGCATGACATTGGGCTACAAGCCAGACGTCCAGCAACAGGTGCTCCATTGTCCACCATGTGCAGAGACTGCTGGTGCTGTCTGCCTTTGCTGCATGGATGCATGCTGGATTAGCCATGCCTGGGAGTAGGTTGGAGGTGTGGTTTTCTATTCACTCTGCCAGTTTTCAGGTGCAAAGTGGCTATAAATTCTCACCCTCCCTGGTGATCAGTGCTGCTTATTCCGTTCCATAGTGGAGAACTTGGAGTTTGGAGCTCTCCTGTGCTGGGTGTTTTGCTACTTGCAGATAAGTTGCTGCGGGTTTCTTTTTCGGTTGTATTTCTGCTTTTCATTTCTATTTTGCTTTGCTGTTCGGTTCATCTCTCCAGGGGCCCCTATAGGGACAATCAGGGCCAAGGATGAAGACTGTGGGGCCATCTCTTTCGAGACGATTACTCCGCTTCTAGGCAGGGACCCTTCACCTCCCCTGCTAGGTTAGAGCCAGTCTTCCTTCTCCCTGGAGTGGTGCTACCGTTCAGTATGCGGCTATTGTCTACTGTGTGTATGTTCCCTGTCGCTGTGCTGAGTGTTGTACTCTGGTGTCGCATGGGCCTTACATCTGGGTTACGTATTTTAGTTGTGGTGTGCGCTGTTCTTCAGGGCATATCTATCTACTACAGTAGTTGAGAACATCACCCTGTGTCCGTGCTGAGCGAGGTGCTCATGTGCTGCACGGACATGCCACCAACTTTCCCCATTTAAGGAAAAAAAATCCTTCCTGACTCCAATCTGGCAATCAAAATAATCCCTAGATCAACAACCCTTCTGAAGTGATTATAACATATAATATTATGTTAGTATCGGTCAAGAAAGGCATCCAGGCCTCTCTTGAATGCTTTTAGTGAGTTCATCATGACCACGTCCTCAGAAAGAGAGTTTCATAGTCTCCCTGATCTTACAGTAAAGAACCCCATACAATGTCGGTGTAGAAACCTTCTTTCCTCTAGATGCAGAGGGCACCCTCTTGTCACAGTCTTAGGTATAAATAGATTATGGGAGAAATCTCTGTATTGCCCTGTGATATATTTATACATATGTTATTAGGTTGCCCCTCAGCCGTCTTTTTTCTAAACTAAATAACCCCAATTTTTGATAACCTCTTCGGGTATTGTAGTTTTGGGTATTGTAGTCCAACCATTCTATTTATTACTTTAGTTACTCGCCTTTGAACCTGCTATATCCTTCTTGAGTACCGGTGCCAAAACTGTACACCGTATTCTATGTCTAGTCTGTCCAGTGACTTGTAAAGAGGAAGAACAATGTTCTCATCGTGTGCCCCTATACCTCTTTTGATGCACCCCATAATCATATTTGCCTTGGCAGCAGCTGCCTGATACTGGTTGCTCCAGTTAAGATTACAGCTAACTAAAATCCCCAAGTCCTTTTCCATTTCAGTTTTGCCCAGTGGTTTGCCATTTAGTATGTAATGGTGATATGTATTTCCCCTGCCCATGTGCATTATCTTACATTTACCAGTGTTAAACCTCATTTGCCACTTTTCTGCCCCCAACTCATCCAGATCCTCTTACAACCATATTCTGTCCTCTCTTGTGTTAATTACTTTACATAATTTTGTATCATCTGCGAATATTGATATTTACAGGGTAATTAAGAAACATATTAAACTCAATAGGGCCCAAAACCAAACCCTGTGGTACCCCACTTGTAACTGTGACCCAAGCAGAGTAAGTACCCTTAATAACCAACCTCTGCTTGCTATCATTGAGCCGGTTATTTACCCATTTGCACACATTCTCACCCAGACCAAGCATTCTCATTTTATATACCAACCTTTTATGCGGCACAGTTTAAAACGCTTTGGAAAGTCCAGATACACAAGATCCAGTGACTCTCTCCAGTCCAATCTAGAACTTACCTTTTCGTAGAAGTTGATCAGATTGGTATGACAGGAGTGATCTCTCACAAACCCATGCTGATATTTAGTTATACAGCTATTTTCCTTGATGTACTCCAGGATAGTATCTCTTAGAAACCCTTTAAACATTTTACCCACAATAGAAGTAAAACTTACCGGCCTGTGATTTCCAGGTTCACTTTTTGACCCCTTTTTGAATATTGGCAGCACAATGGCTATGCCTCAATCCAGTGGAACAGACCCAGCCACTATAGAGTCCTTAAATATAAGAAACAAGGGTCTGTCTATCACATTACTCAATTCCCTTAAAACCTGGGAGGGGGGGTGCTACTGGGACCCTGCAATTTGTCAATTTTAATATTTTTAAGATGGCTCTGCACTTCTTCCTGGGTTAAACTGTTGACATTTAGTGGAGCGTTTACTTAATCATTCTGCATCTCATCTGACATTTCATTTTCCTCTGTGAATACACCGGAGAAAAAGCTATTTAATAGATTTGCTTTCTACCATCACCCTCTACAATTTTTCCTACATTATTTTTTAAAGGGCCAACACTTTCAGTATTAATCTTTTTGTTATGTATCTAATTGAAGAACAGTTTAGGGTTAGTTTTACTCTTCTTGGCAATAAGACCCTCTCTGTCTTCATCTTTCCTGCTTTTATCTGATTTCTACATAATGTATTTTTTTTCCATATAGGTTTTTAGTGCTTCTTTGCTGCCTTCTTGTTTTAGTAGTTTAAATGCTTTCTTTTTGCTGTTTATTGCCCTCGTCACATCTTCACATCTTTATTGAGCCACATTGTTTTCCTCCTATTCCTAACCCTGTTATTCCTGTAAGGTATGAGCCTTTCACAGTAAGTATTTAGGATGTTTTTAAACATTTCCCATTTATTGTCAGTATTCTTATTTTTAAGGACATTGTCCCAGTCAATATGGTTTAGAGCATCTCTGAGCTGGTAAAACTTTGCCTTCCTAAAGTTTTGTATTTAGTAGCTTCCCTACAAAATTCTCTTTGAAAGACAGAGTGAAATGTAATATATTATGGTCACTATTTCCCAGGAGCCCCCAAGTCTTCACCCCTTTTATTCCATCAGGTCTGTTGCTTAATATTAAGTCCAAAATGGCCGTCCCCCTAGTTAGGTCCTGTACAAGTTGGGTAAGGTAATTATCTTTAGTAATCAACAGAAATTTGTTACCTTTATGAGATCCCCAGGTTTTGGCTTATCAATGTATATACGGATAGGTAAAGTCCCTCATAATAATTCTGATTTGCTGCTTCATCTATTTGCCACAGTAATAGATTTTCGGTGGCTTCTGTTATATTTGGTGGCCTATAGAAAACCACTGTGAGGATTTTATTGTTGTTTTTCCCTCCATGTATTTTTACTCAAAGGAGCCATTTTTCAACAAAACAATACCAGGTCTCATGTTGCTGCTTGTGTGGCCTAAACATGCTAACATGGCCTGTAGCTTCTCCAGACTTGTTTCCCATTGAGCATGTCTGGGATGTCATTGGTCGGCAATTGTAATGGGAGATCTTGATGATTTGTGTGGCCAAGTGCATTCAGCATGGCAGAACATTCCTCAGACAACTATTAATAACCTCATCGATAGCATGCCAAGGAGTGTAAGTGCGTGCCTTTCTGCACATGGTGCTTATAATCAAATAAACTGAGATGTTTTGAATATTTTGTTTCCATTTTTTTTATCATTTGCATATCATTAACTTGTATCTTGATCCTGTGATTTCCATAATTCTATGAGTTTTCCTTCTTGGTCTTGAAATTTCAATGTCAAGGGGTATATTATAGAAAGTTCAAAGGAACACATCTTTAGTGCAACACTCATAAAGGGTCATTCCCATCTTAGAATTGGTAGAATATGCTATCACTGTAGATTATGATCAAGGGGGAAACTTCCGCTTTTTCCCTCAGTCGTGGTATTCCCATCCACAGAAGTAAAGAGAAAGAAGGTGGAAGTCACACAGAATCCTCATTGTTCAGAAATGAGAAGAAAAAACTAGTGGCTCTGTCCCCCGATGCTGTGTAAGAAGAAGTCATTTTGTGCTACATAAGCTTTTCCCCTCCACAGCGCCCATTCCTCACCAGACCCGATGCACTGTCAGATTCTTAGTGCATCGGCTTGTGACATAATGTACTGTACACCCAATGCACTGATACCCTGATAGTACCTCAGGTCCAGTGGGGTACGGGCACTGTGAAGAGGAGAAGCCATCTGTAGCACAGAACGGCTTTCCCTTACACAGCGCCAGGAGATAGAGCCGCTGAGACAGGAGGGTAATAACACCAGCCCTGGAGGACATATCTTGGGGCACAGGAGGATCAAGTAGGTTTGAAAATAAAATATAAAGCAGACATTTATTAATACACTGTTATATGTAACAGCTGTGCCTGCACTAGAGAGAACAGTGCAGGCATAGCTGGAGTACTTTTTTCAGTTATGCAGTTACAGTAGCTAGCCGAAGATGGATTTCTCAGCACCGTCTTCACCTAACTGCATAGCTTAAGAGGGGTTTTGTACAAAAAAATATGAAATAGACCAATAAAGCCTATTGCAAAAATACTTAGAATTCCCTATGCTGTATATTTAAATAAAAGTGCTGTTACTTTTTCAAGCGAGTCAAACCAATCAGAAATTCCTCTCCTAATTGGCCTGAGTTGCAGTAGTGTGGTCAGCTGACCCACACTAATGGATCAGCTGTGAGACATTTGAATAGCAACTCCCCCAACAAAAAACTAATACACGGGGGATGATAAAACAGTGGGAGCATTCCTGCTTATTGTAACAGCCTGTCCACATGATGGTCAGCATGCAGGCATGTATAAGGATGCAGCTGGGGACCTGAACAGCAACAGTGAGGGATCAGTGAGGAATATGTCCCACTTTATTGTAAAAAGAAATACTTACTCTCTCATCTGCTCAGTTAAAAACAATATTCAGCTAATCTAACAAAAGGAAAGGTACATTTCCAAATACTTTGGTTTGCCATTTGTAAGCGAAAAATTGAAAAGGACGTTAGAGCAACATCGAAGAGACATTTACCCCTTTCTGCCATTAGTAATGATATATGTTTCTCTATCTCAGGTTGATCCTTATGGAAACATTCTTCTCAGCACCCTTGACATGAGCAGCGAATTGATGTCAGCAGAGATGGGAAGTAGCATTGGTGATTCCCGGAACTCCGTCCTGTCATATGACACCTCAGGGATCCAGTTCCGCAAACAGCTGACATCAAGAGGGGACACTTTTGGCCACACTCCCCTGGAGCGTCATGTTCCCCTAACAGCCACACGTGGACGTGCCAACTGCCGCCTTCGGCGACGTTCTTCTAAGTTAAAGCTTAAGATTCCAGACCTTACAGATGTCAGTACCATCGACAAATGGTCCAGAATCATTTTCCCCATCACTTTTGGATTTTTTAACTTGGTTTACTGGATGTACTATGTCAACTGAAGCATCTCCATTACCCTTCACCCTAAGCTGTGCACACCCTTCCTTCCACAGGACACAAGCTTCACCTAAGTCTCTCACCCCCTCTTGCTTCATAGTTTGATATTGGCCCAGAGAAAGAAGCAGAAGTTGAAGCTTTTGGAGAGGGGGGAAGGAGAATTGCACTTTTTGTCACACTTTTTTCCACCAAATTTCTTACTTTTTTTTTTTTTTGCCTGAAAATTGATTATGGCTGGGTACTGTGGGTCATTTTGGATGTTATAATGAAGAAACCTTTTTCTTGAGACTTAGCTAATTAAGGTAAAAAAAAGTTTATAAGTAAGGTATCTCCAATAAGGGGAATGTGAAGGTAGTACAGGGTTAGAATGAGAACACCAGTAATTGTTTTCTCTCTTATGCAGTTTTTACTTTATATTGCTATATATTGTGAGGCTGTAAAGGCACAGAAAGGTTTGTACATGCATGCAGACAACAACTCTGTAGGGCAGAACATCTCCAATTGCTAACTTTAGCTGCACCTAACTGCTCCTATTGAGCACCTTGGCTAAATACATACTTAAGAATGGTTTTGGAGAAAAGAGCCAAACACATTTATTAAAAAAAGAGAATGGTAAAGCTAAAAAAAATAAATGTTTTTGGGCTACAAAACCGTCATAAAGGGAATTCTGAAGGAAAAAAAAATACTGACATGAATATTGCACATTTTAATTCACTGTTTACAGTATGATAGAACTTTCATGCGTCAAGAAATTCGAAAAAGCATACCATCAAATGTGCAAGTCACTATTATTTTGTATTAGAAAGAATCAAACTATTTGAAAGAGCTAAACGAGCCCATGCTATATCTGATTCAAAGCCGTACGTCGCGTAAGTCATGACTAGATAACCTTCAAATGGGCACGCGTGCCAAAAATGATGCCTACTTGTTACACAACTTCTTCTATGGTTCTCGACATGTTGTATGAACTCCCTGCCAAAAATATAAATGTTGTGTAGTGTTGTGTGAATTCTGAACAGAAAATAACCATGTTCATGTTTTAATGTGCACAGGAGAGCATAGGCCCACATACCTGTTTCAAAATAATGGCTATATCATGTACTAAAATATTGGCTGTTATGTTGGTTTCTATGCTAAATGACCCCTGATTTCTCTAGAATTCAATCAATAGTTAGGTAAGTTTGAATATATATACTAAAAAAAAAATGAAGTGCCAAGTGACAAATATACTGGGGGCCATTTATTAAATCTATGCTAGTAATGTGATGCAAAAAAAAAAATGTTGGATACAAGGTGTGACAGATTTATTATTGTAAATATGTTTATTCTCTATTTTGCAATTGGTGCACCTTTTAGCTTAACGTTGAAAGGGGGCATGGCTTCTCAGGGCGCATGACTTTGAAGCATTTCTCAGAACATTGATGCCCCGAAGGCCCACAGATATCATCACCAATAGCTGGAAGGTTTTGTACTGGAACATTTGATATAGTATAGTTATGTGACACTTCTCTAAATGTTATGGCAGATAGAAGCCTATTTCTGCATTGCCCAGTTTAATAAATGACCCCCACTGGCTCAGGGACATGAGCAGTGCCAAAACTACTGAGGATATAGAACTTTTATAAATAGTATTAAAACTGTGAGGCTATCCCTCCACACAGCACTGTCTCAAGAAGTTATATAAGGAGCCATGCCTAAAAAACTTGAATGTTAGTGGTATATTACGCTAGAGTATTTCATATCAATCAGTTTTTCATAGGTATAAAGACACAGAAGAAGATGATATGCTCATGAAGCCTTCAAAAATCATGTAGGGGGTCTTTGCATAAAAGTGAAACTAGGTCTTTTGTGGGGCAAACTAATTGTGCCATATCAAGAACAAATCTGATTTTCATATCTTTTGTGGAACTTTTTTGTCATGTGGAGCAAAGATTCTGCTTTGAATTGTCTATGAACTGCAAACAGAAAACCGTTTTCTGAGAGCATTTTCATTTTGTCACCAACTTTTTTTGTCATAAGACATGTTTGTTAACATGTAAAATACAATGTTATGTACCGTTCCTACTCTTTCTGTATGGAAGCATTTGTTTTAGCTTTTCACGGGCTATCTTCAACGTTTCTTTTGGTCTTAAAAATGTCACAAATACTTTAATGTTACGTATGGCTCAAGGTGAACTCACCAATGAACGTGAGTCATAAACCACTCTGAAGCATGTGCTTTCTAGAAAAGTTGGCAAAAGTGTGATTAGTCACAGTGGTTGTGAAACTTTGCAGAGGGCCTGACTGATCTCTTTCACTGAGAAGTGACATACATTTTTCTATCAAAGGCTGCAGATGATATTCTTCGAAGAGTAAGACTATCTTGGTACTTCTGATTAATTCTACATGCTGCACTAAAACACAAACTATGATTAAATGCATTTAATAGCTTCTCCCATAAAGATTTCATTTTTGGTCCACATGCGTTATTTTTGCCTCCTAATTACAGTAAATCCCATCTATTGGTGGTCCCAAATTCTGCATTTTGAGGCATCTCATCTTTCTACAGTATCTATCTATCTACAAATAGATGTAAAGGTACAGGGTAGCCTCCAGTGTAAAAAGAACCCTATAGACATAGGTAGAGACTTGGAGCCTTTTGATATGTCATTGATGGTTAAAAGATCTGCAGAGGACCATTTTTAAGTTATTTATAATGGAAAAGTTTGAAGTTTATTACTTTAGGTTTTACTCACAAATAGTACAAGCTGCAATTGCATATCAAACATTCTATTGGCCTCTTTCATCCCTCTTTAGACATCGTTCGGACAGGCATAGGGTACTTGTATTTAACTATCTGCATTTGTGATGTAATATCTGGAACCCTACAGTACTACTAAATCTCATTTGCAGCACTGTAGTTACCTATGATGCTATCAATTTGGTCCAGTAGAGCTCTATGGGGTCTGGGTGTTGCATCTAGTATGGGTCATGGAAAGGTATTGTTTTTCCTTAAGTAGAGCATCTAGAAGGTGTTTGAGGAGACTAATAAGGCCATGCATGCTCCTCTTGGAAATATGCAAATGGAGAAATGGAACAATATCTCTGCAGCGCTACCTATTCTGCAGAGGAATTGTTCCATCTGCCATTTGCATATTTCCCAGAGGAGCATGGATGGCTTTATAAGTCGCCTCACACACCTTTTAGGTGCTCTATTTAAGGAGAGGCTATAACCTTCCTAACGCCACCTTTAAGCCTCTTGCTAGCCAAGCCAGAAACCTACTGCACACTGATCAGGGGCAATCATCCTGAAACAGCTGTCTGTGTATGGTTATTCTGACTTTGGCTTACAATTCCCAGTCATTGTTGTAAAGCTTGTTTAAAAAGTCTGACATTGACTGGCAAGAATGCTGCCAATAGGTGGTGCTATAGAGGTATTGTTCCATCTTCCCAATTGCATCCAGTATGGAAACCCAGGTACAACACTCCTGATAGAATAAGACCTAAGATATACGTTTCTGTTGTAAAATGTTGATAAGACCGCCTTTTGTTAAAGTAACTTAATATATTGTGTATGTGGACTGACATGCACATTTTTATCAATCTTTTACTAGCTGCAAATTTGTTTTAAGTATCTGCCCATAAAGGATTGGCAATTAGGTAAATGTGTATGACAAGAATCACCATTACTGAAATATCGAGGTACTACATAGAATATTGGTATTTATATATTTCAATGACAATTTCTTTTTTGTGTGGCTTTTTTTTAAACTACATGGCACAATTATTTTCCCATACTAGATTAGTCATCATTGAAAACGTCATGATCACCAATGTTTACCAGCAGCAAAACAATTTGTTATAACTGTACAACTTTCTTTACCAAAATTGCCAGGTTTGCATCCAAATGTAAGCTGAATCTAAATGGAAAAAATTAAAACAAACTGAACAAAACGTGTACATTGTTAACACACTTAGGCCAGGTTCACACCATGGTTTGCCTGTACGTTCGGCATGTACAGTATGTCTAATATGCCCATAACTAGTAAAAGCCAAATGTATGCCAAAGGTATGCACTTGGCATATGTTTGGCCAGTATACCCCAGTATACTTTTGCCTTAATTGCATTGAAAAGCGTGGTGGGCTATGGTTTTTTTTTTTCAATACAAACATCCTTTTTAGTCAATTGTAGACATATGCCACTGTATTGGCATTCGGTGGCATATGTCTGAGGCATATGTTCGACTGATCATGTCCAACAGTCCTGGCAAACATAATTTTATGGAATTGTCTAAATCAAAAACTGTCTTTGTTGCCTATTTCAGTTTTTTTTAGACAGTTTGCATATATTATGCCTAGATGTAATGTAAACCTAGCCTTAGATGACATCTTTCCTGTCTAACAATTAGTTAAAAATGCAGTGATGGCAATTGCTAAATTAGAATGACTTCACTTAATTTTATGAGCCGTTCTACAAAGTCATTTTTTAATTTGTGTACAGTATCTCTCGACATCAGTTCCTACTTATTAGGATCGGTGGATAGAACAAAGCAGGGAATAGTGGAAAATGTTTCAAAGCCATATCATCACCTAAATTGGATTACAGAAATAAGTTAATATATTGCACTTAACCACTCTAACCATAATTCCATAGCTTTGGAAAGCTTTAAGCACATATACAGATGCACTGAAGAACGTAACCAAGATATCCATCCCTAGTCAGACCTGAAGTTAGCAAATGATTACACTAAAGCAATTCAGAATGGAGAGGGTACGTAGCTATCCATATGTCACTTATGAGCTTTGTTAGAACTTGAGATGAGCGAGCGTACCCGGTAAGGACGATACTTGCTCGAGTATCTGTCCTTACCGAGTACGCTCGCTCATCTCTAGTTAGAACCTCTATGTTTTTGACAGTTGTAGCCTCTCCTGTAGGTCTACTGTACATTAAATGTATATATTTATTGCTTAATAGTAAGGTTCAATGACTAAACTGACATCTTTAATTAAAAAAAATAACAAGACGGGGAGACTGTGAATACAACATATTGGCAGCGCATTTTTTCGCGGCAAATTATGTTGCTACATTTTATATGTTTTTTTACATGCCATTAATAGGAAATTCCTCTAGAAGAACCAGAATTTAATATATAATTATATAGTAAAACCCTTTCTTCAATATTGTAATGTTGCTTCTCTTACATAAAAAAAAAATCACAGTACAAACTGTATTTCAACTACTGAGGACTAAATGAATTTTCTAGATTGCCGTACATGCCTACCCTCTACCCACCATTGTACAAAAGCACATCACTCAATGGAAACTGCACCGAAAACGAGAGCACAGGTGTTCTGTACCACATTGTAGTTTAAATTATATACAACTGCATTTGCTTCATAAATTCAGGAGGCAATTTGGGAACCTAACAGATTAGCTGTTTAATTAGTAAGTTAATTCCAGGAATGTATGCAGTAAGTTCTTATGCTCCCCCTACTGGTGACTGTAGCCATTCAGAATTTTGATTATTTTTTCACCATATTTCTCTGTGGACGATTAGGAGCTCTACATCAGTAAACAAAGCACCAACCATCATAGAAATAGATGTAAAATTTTTTTAAAAGATAAGGATTTTAGACTAGTTTAGATTAAAACTAAGAGCATTCACGTGTGGACATTCACTTTCAATAACAAAATGGTATTGAACATATCAAATTCTTTGGGCACAGCCTTTTCCTTCTCTTATCTTCTGTGTCTGCCACTCTGGAGATATACAGTGAGTTAGAATAAAGGTTAACTTTGCTCATTGTTAGAAAAGCACATATTTTGAAGCACATCAAAATGACAAATAAAAGTCTTGAAGACACATGTCCACGTATAAAAAGGCTTCAAGCCTCTCGCCCTCAAAATGAACCTAGGACCTAAATAAGGTTCTACATAGAGATGTAGTACGTGATTAAATCTTAATTAAGGGGATATGCACAAATAACCACTAAAATCCATTATGCAAAAGAAACCCGAAAATAAAATAGTGTCATAGTACCCAATACAGATACCCAATGGCATAAAAAGTAACATAGAAAGGATGCTATTATGAGATCCAGTGTTTCTCTGTTGAAACAAAATGTGATTGTTCCCAGCAAGAGAAACCAAGTAATCCAGTAGATATGATACCTTTTAATGGCTAACAAAAATGCATGATGTTATAGCAAGCTTTCGAACCTACTCAGGATTCTTCCTCAGGCATAATGAAGTTGATCCGAAGAGGCATATAAATATATATGCACATATACTTATGACAAGGCACAGACATGGATGTGATTAATTTGCACTTAAAAGAACACCACTACAGGATGAGTAAAGAAATAAATACTTAAATAGTCCACTGATAACGATGTGAAAGTTTTATGGTCTCTGAATTAGTGTTAAGGGGTTATCAGGCCAGAGTATTATCTGTGCTATAGATTTCTCATACTTCACAGTCACGCATGAATCGTCTTGAAGAATTTAAGCCTTTGTTGAAAGTGTCAAAAGTTGTTACAAATTTGTACTCCCAAATTTCTTATATGGCTTTGTGATTTTAAATTGCCTTTTAATATGGTGACTTTCATGAGTTCTATGTTGTGTTGGCCCACATACCTCAGATGGGACAGTTTCCATCCTAAACACATCAAAAGGTCCATTGTCTACAGCCAGGCCATCAGATACAACCAGATCTGCTCCTTCCCAACAGACAGAGAGGAACATCTATACCATCTTAAAAAGACAACTTTAAATCAGGGGTCCCACCTCAATTGATGACCAAATCACCAGAGCCACAAGGATAACCAGAAATCAACTACTCCAAAACACAGAGAAAGTAGGAAAAGGATTGCATACCTCTAGTAGTGACCTATAATTCACAGCTAGAGGTACTAAGGAAAACCGCAAAAAAACTCCATCATACCCTACACGAGGATGACCGTTTAAAAATCATATTCCCGGACTCTCCCCTTCCATGTTATAAGCAACCTTCAAATTTGAGGAACTTTATAATCAGGGTGCATTGCCCTCTGACACACAAAAGGGAACTTACCTCTGCAATGTAAGGAGCTGCAAGAACTACTCACATGTACTGATAGCAGACAGGATACATAACCCTAACACACGGCAGGACTCTGAGATCCCCAGGACATTCACATGTTCCACATCGAATGTTCTGTGCCTGATCCTGCACATTTAATGTCCTGATGGGACCCTTTATGTTGAAGAAACCAATCAAAAACTGAAAGCGAGGATGAGGTCTCACCACCACACAATTAAAGAAAGGAAGACAGAATTACCTGTGGCCAAGCACTTTTCTAGTCACGGACACAATATAGAACACATGAAAGTCACTATATTAAAAGGCAATTTCAAATTACAAAGCCACAGAAGAATGTTTTAGTACAAATTTATAGCAACTTTTGACACTTTCAACACAGGGCTAAATTCTTCACGATGATTCATGCGTGACTGGGAAGTATGAGAAATCTGTATCAAAGATAACACTCTGGCCTGGTGACCCCCTAACATTGGTTCAGAGACCATAAAATTTTCACATCTTCATCAGTGAACTATTTAAGTATTTATATTTCTTTACTCATCCTGTTGTGGTATTCTTTTAAGTGCAAATTAATCACATCCATGTCTGTGCCTTGTCATAAGTATGTGTGCATATAAATGTATGCCTCTTCAGATCTATTTCATTACATGTGAGGAATAACCCTAAGTAAGTTCAAAAGCTTGCTAGAATATCATGTAGTTTTGAAGTCATTAAAAGGTATCATATCTACAAGATTACTTGGTTTCTCTTCCTGTGAACAATTAAATTTTGCTCTACTGGCTAACACGGTACCAAACGCTTTTCTTTATATCTGTTGGAACACTCATATTTATATGTAAAGTTATATTTTTAAAATTGGAACCATTTTTCAATGAAAAAAGTACATTATTGTAATTGCTGTAAACTTTCATTTTGATTTAACCTATAGAAAGTAGGCAAATTGTAGGGCACCTGCAGATGAAGCCTGAACTGGCCATGACAATAAGGCATCTTTTGTCATTAGTGATTTGGTGAGATCGTGTAGGAAATACTACAACTGAGTTACACGAGGACGGCATGATAACTGAGAAGCGATTTCACCCATCAGTTTGTATGCAAAATCCTCCAACTGCCATTACTGATGACCATAGATATAAACCTATTATATGTATTGACATTGTGATCACCAAAACAGGAAGTTATTAACAGCTTGAGACAAAGAGGCAGGGAAAAGAATAGAACCAACAATGGGGTCTGAGGAGTAGGGTGCAAAGTATATTGTTACATAATTAATGCTTAAACTAACATTAAATTCATTAAAAGGGTCTCATTTTCTCTATTTCTTGCACACTTTGCAAGAGTTCTGAATTATAAGCAACCGTAAAATTGACTTTTTTTATTAACTTTATTAAATTAGAACAAATACTCAATTTTTTTTGGATTAGAAACAGCACCTACTCTTGTGGCAACCCCCAACTGAACGCAGTAAAAGTCAGCATAGAGGCATAGTCCTATTGTGTAGGCAATTGTTCGGGAGTCTCAATCCCCTGAAATCCTAAGAGCAGTAAAAGGAATCGCAGTAGCAGCTTTTCAAATGAGTACATCCATAATAAAGTACAAGGTTTTGGCAGAACAAGCTGCCTTTATCAAGCATGCTGCCAACACAGCCTATGCAACTGCAAAAGTTGTACTCCTAAGGCTGGCCCTGGGGTAATTTTATTGGCTAATCAGCACTACCATTTACATTAAAAGGGGTTGCCAAATATGGATGATCTTGTTAAAAAGGTCTGCCAAAGTTAGGCTCGTCACCGGCTCTTCTGCTATTTAAAACCCCATTGATCAGCTGAAGTCTGCAGGAGAACCTGGCAGCAATGTTTAATTATCCTGCAGCACTACCATAGGAGAAATGTCATGGTGTCTATTAAAATTAGTGGGCTGCGTGTGTTGGCGCTATGTAGATGCTCTCCCCTACAGTTAATGGATGGATAGATGAGCGATTCTCCTCCATTAACCTAGCAGTTCTTAATATGACATTTGAAATTCTTTTTTCCTTCATTTAAGAGCCTGCTTAACATGGACCAGAATTACTGAAGACTATACATTTTAATACCCTAGGCATTAACTCTACCATTCTATAGAATGGATATATTAACACTAAATATATGTGTGTAGGGCCCACTTTGAAGTGTCTGATCCCAAAGTAAAATACTTAGAATGGACAATCAAGAAATAAGTCATGCTGTTATATTCGCTCTACGGTATATTATCTCATGCATTTGATCCTAAACATACTTATTGTCAAAATTAGTCTTCTTTAACAATCTTCCAAAAAAAAAGCAAATCATTTTTATATTAGGGACTCTTGAGAGTTGAAGGACACATTTAAACCATAAAGCAACTCCAAATTGAATACATTTTAACACTTGAGGGTACAATTGGTAGTAATGAAAATTATTGAACAGTAGACATGGAAATATAGGCATATAAGAAAAGTATTTACAACTAAAAGGAAAAAAAACACAAAAAGGAACTCAAGAGAATTCAAAATGTATGTGTGAACGAGCCTTTCTTTTTATAATGATGGAATAACTTGGTTTGCTAGCGTAAGTTTTGAGGTTTAGAATCTACATCGCTGGTAATTCTTAATAGACATTTTCAGACTAAGCTTTCTACATTTCTAAATTGCAGCATTCTAAGCATTCCATCATTGATTTGAATCGCTATTTGCTTTTTGAACATTTTGTCAGATTTTCAAGAACGAAAACATCTGAGAAGTCTTCACTATTCTAATCAGCTCATATATATGTCTGAAATAGCAGAAAATCGTACTGCCAGGATTTCAATTTTAAGTATCATTTTATAAGCCTGAACACTCATGTTACCCCATGCAGTTTAGCTTTTTGTATCATCCTACTTTAATCCGATATAGGTATCACATACCATGCGAATTACAAAGACAGAAGAGCATACTGTTTTTTCACACATCATTCGAAGACATAGCATGAACCATGATGGTTCTCTTTCACAGCTTTCAATGAATCATTTGTACAACAACGGTTTCCTCATACTGTTGAGCATTCTTTAGAATGGATGAAAAACCATAGTTACAGATTTCTTCATTCTCTTTTCAGCCATATTTCATCAAAAACTAATGGGGCTGATTTACGAACTAGTTAGAAAGTGCAAAACGTAGACTAAACTGTTTTTAAATGCTCAAAATGTATCACAGTAGTTCTGCTGACTGATAAACCTGTCGAATTTTAAGACTTTCTAGTCTAACTTTATACCGCCTTTTAATTGGCTTAGTTTACAATGAAAATTGTGCCATTTTTTGCCTCATTGTTTAATCAATGGAGGTAACAATGATACTAGTGAGTATTTATTGCAAACCATGTCCACAGCTCTCCACCACCTTCAGCATCAGATTACTTTAACAAACAGGTTGTCTAGGATAAAAAGAGGGTCTTCTTTCTGAAATAGCTCCCTTCTTTTCCATGTATTCTGGGGCTGAGCTGTAATACTAGACTATTAGCCTATGGACTAGATTGATACTGTTTCTGGGAAAAAACAGACCTTTTTTGCTAAAGAAAACAGCCAAAAATGCATTTCTGGCAGTCTGTTTTATACTTTTGTTACTCTAATTAGTATACTCTCCGGGACCTGAACATCTCAAGTGCAGGGATTAGAGTTCTGGAACACCAATTTGGGTTGGAATGTTAAGGGGTTTAAAAAATAATTGAGTTTACCTAAACACCAAATAATGCAATTCTGAATAGATGAAAATATATGAACTGTAGTAAAGGCTATGGGACTATTTTTTTCACTTACATGCATGTATTTCGGACTGACAATCATTTTTTCAATGATTTTTAATTAAAAACATTTTACCTTTTGTCTTCTGCAGCTTCTAGATCTTACTGAATATAGACACTGCAGTCTAAGTCTCAATAGGAGATCCATCAGAGTTGGTTTGAAGGAATCCATCGAATGAAGGTTTGGTTTTCTCTATGTTCTCTCCTGTCCTGCACTTTTTTTATCAGCTAATTAATGACCTCAACAAAGATAAATTTAGCTGCGGCCATAAATTAGCTAACAAGAATGTTCAGGAGAGGAAAGAGCAGAGGGAAACTAAGCCTTCAGTCCAGTCTCCCAGATAGTGATATGTAAAAGCTGTAGAAGACGATAGTGCAAAGTTTTTAACTAAACGAATCATACCAGCTGACTGCACTATTTGTTCAGTTTGAAAAACGGAAATTAAACGGAACAGAATTAATAGTAAATATTTTTTTTTTTTTAAATCGTTGAAATCAATAGGAAATTAAATGGAACAGAATTAATAGTAAATATTTCTTTTTTTCCATTTTTTTAAATCCTTGAAATCAATAGGGATTAAAACAGAAATGTTTAATTCCGCTTTTATTTCTGTTTCTCCGTTCCTCGAACCGAACAGAGAAGTGGAAATGGTTAACTGAGCCTAATGGCAGTATATTCCAGAACTAAGTAGATTAAAGAGATATATACAGTATGATGATTAAATATAATAGATTGGATTTTTATATCATTAGCCCAAGACTCCAGATTTGCAGAAGAAAAGCTTCTGCAGAATTTTTTTCCCCCCAAACTAAAATTAAAAATCACTTAAATATCTCAAAAAATGCAGAAATAATTTCAGTTTTCAGAAATGTTAGGAAAGGTCCGCAAAACTTTAGCAGGGACTGTTTATCAATGCACAGCAGGGAATCCATACATGTGGCTGTTTCAGGTACTTTTAGCTTAGCCCCTAAAAGTGCATACGACTGAACTACGGTACTAGGCAGCCCCATATGTACATTCATTGTGCTGATCAGTTAGACACACTTCCTACTGTGATCACCTAATCAAAATTTTGCATCAAACCCCTTTGAAT
This sequence comes from Eleutherodactylus coqui, assembly GCF_035609145.1. Classification (NCBI taxonomy): domain Eukaryota; kingdom Metazoa; phylum Chordata; class Amphibia; order Anura; family Eleutherodactylidae; genus Eleutherodactylus; species Eleutherodactylus coqui. The sequence continues at coordinate 55,888,380 of NC_089846.1, read as the reverse complement.
GCTAAAGAATATGTTTTCAAAATCATATTTGTGCCGACATCATCATCCTAAGGCAGGTTTCATACGAGCGTTTTGCGACTGGTTTTAGGCATTCATGATACGGATGAGTGTGATGGCCTAACGTTGGGTCTAGTGACCCAAACTTAGAACATCATAGAATTCTATGAGATTTTGAGTTTGGGTTACCAGACCAGCAGTCAGGCCGGGACACTCGTCCGTATTACAAACATATAAATGCAGCTGTACTATGCTTGTGTTCAATGGGCCTAAATGGGAAGGTTAACTTTTACTAAGGCATGATGTATTCATTTATCATAAAGCATCAGGTAAGTTGGGAGAAGAGTACTTTCATTTAAGGCACAAATCATGTTAACTTTGCTGCCCTGCTTCTCCGACACTTTTTTTTTTGTAATGCCAATGAACTATAACACTGTGTATATGTCTAGATAACTATTTGTATTTGCTGGTCCTGTCCTCAACCATCTTGTGTGTCTTTTTATATATTTTAAAAATTTTTGATAAAAATCCAATCGTAGATTGCTAGTATTCTGACTCTTAACACCACTACTGATCAACTGTTTGAAGGGGCCATGGCACCTCGTCAAGCGCTGCATCCCTTTCTTAGTTTGCACTGCTCTATACTTTCTAGTTGTGGCTGTATCTGGTATTGCAGCTCAGTCTTATTCATTTGAGCGGGATGAAGCTGCAATATCATGAAGTGCTGCTACTAAAAGTACGGAGCTCATTATGGCAAACATTGAAGGGACATGGCACTCCCAGAGCACCTTGTCCTCTTCACAAAGTTGATCAGTGGGGGTGCTTTATAAAGTTTTAGCTAGAATTCTAAATCTGTAGCAACATTGAAAAGAATTAATAAAAGCATCTATTACAGTATAATTGGAAACAAGTTATACAATTTAAAATTAAAATAGTATTTAAAAATTCATTTTTTTTTTCCCACAATCAATCAAAATGTTTAACTGTGGACAATGCTTTAACTGTGCAGTTTTAAAGTGGTATTCCCATTTTACAATGGTATGGCATATTGCTAAGATATGCTATAATATTTTGATCAGTAAGGGTTTGACTGTCAGGAACCCCCCCCCCCCCCCCCCCATGCCATTCTCCTCCAGTTCTCAACTGTAACGCTCTTGGCCACCCACATTGCAGGAAATGCCAACACAGCTCCATTCAAGTGAATGGTATGGTGTTGTCTTCCTCACACAGTAGATGGCCCAGAGCAACTCTCTGTGTAGGGAAAGATCATTGTAAAGGTCATGGCGGTTCCCAGCAATTAGACCCACACTGATTAATAGGTGATGGCATGTCTTATTTTCCATAGTAGGAAAACGCCTTTATAGGTGTTGTCCACGATCACAAAATCATACCTGCTTACTTCCAAAAACAGCACCACATCTGTCCACTGGTTGACTGTGTATGATACTGCAGCAAAGCCCCATTCTCTTCAAAGACGCTATGCTGCAATACGAAATACAACCCATGGATAGGTATGCTAGGGACAGTTTAGAGTGTTCAATTATATTTGATAGTGTTTTCTATATAATATAAACATAATTTAGGATCTTTGGGTGAAAGACTCTCACAACAAGTGATCTTTAATTGATTAATTTAAGCAGATTTTCAGGTGTTAATAAGGTTGTATTTCTTACCTGTGGGAGTTTTTACTGCATATGCAATGTCTAATTGACCTTAGACTCTGCATAGGGTCCCTTAAGTTTTTAGTTGTGTTGGATATGAAAATCATTTTAAAATCCAACATAAGAAAGAGCTAAAATGAATTGTAATTGTTTTAAGATCAATAGTTCACCTTACAGTATATTTGGAGGAGTTCCCAGCCCAAGACTGTACAAATACATACAATATGTATTTTTAAAAATGATGTAAATCTTAAATAGAGAAATGGTATTCTCCATAAAGTTAACACTTCAAAAGGGGTTTCCGGGATCTGAAAAAAATTTCTAAGCCTAAAATAGTGTGAAATAAAGAAAAAGTGTATACTCAATTGCTCCAGTGGATCCTGATGAGGACTGGAGCCCTGGTTCCCTTGCTTGGAACCCACAAGAAACCTGCAGGTAGTTAAGTGCCATACACTGTGCATGTGACCACTCAGCCAATCATAGGCTTCAGCACCTATGGAAGAATTACTGATGAAGTCTGTGACTGGCTGAGCAGTAGGGCACACAATGAACAGCACATGACTACAACCAGCTTCTCCCGGCCTCCGAGTTTTGGGAGCCGCTGGAGTAGGTGGTTATACCCTTTTTTTCTTTCTTTTACAACATTTTAGGCCTAGGGATTTTTTTTAAGTTCTGGAAAAAAAACTCCTTTAAAGATAAATCTATTAATTTTAAGAAACTACTTTAATCAAAATAATTTTTATTAGCAACTGTTTAACCTTGAACACCATTTTAATTTTTTTATCAATAAATAGGTCAAAAATAACTTTATTGTAGCCTACTTTTGGCCACGACTAAAGAGAGCTTAACTTACTGCATAATGAGCTCCAGCCACAATATACATATTTTAGGGAATTAATTAGCAGAGCATGTCGGACCTAAAACTGATATGGTATTAAAAAAAATGGACATCCGCTTTAAACAATTATGCAATGTATTACTTCCTATGGACAAATCTTGATGATTGGAATGTTTCAGGAATATATCTTCTCACGTTGTATGCCCTTTGCCTATACCTATAGTTATATAATAATAACTACATCATTACTATTATTATTTGTAGTTTTAGTATTAATAGTAATTAGTTAATTAGTATCCTCTCCAGCATTGCAACAATAGAAATATTAGCAGTAGTATAATCAGTAGTAATCGTGATTGTTCCTACCTATGTAAATTAGGTACCCCTAAAAAGAATATGATCAGGTTCTGTCCCAATCGTACTACCAAATAGTTAACAATATGTTAGTTTTTGCCCGTTTTATGTTAATTTAATTTGCCGGATCTGGTCAGTGTGGCTATCCAAAAATTGGATGTTCAAGTAAAATCCCCATAACTGAATATAGTAAAAACTTTCTAAACTTGGTAGAAACTTTTGTTAGCATATACTCTCAAAAACGAATATCCAAGATCACCTTCAGATTTATCCTGGGCTACTGCATGTGCGTTGGAATACCGATTACACTTGATCTCACTGTGTCTTCATAGCCTGCTAGCGTTCTTCTATTTTTCACGAAACCCACAAATTAGCACTAAAAAGTTTTGATACTTGTATAGCTCTGTCTCACTTCTGTCACAAAATGTGAAGTTGTCCACAGCTTTCTTTTTGCTAACATGGCCATATTTTCTACAAGGATATCGTAAATACATCTAAACATGAAATTTACTAAATATGGACCAAGAACATTGTTAATTGCTTTTTTTATTGGATGCAACAGATACTGTATTGCAATAAGATATGATATCTAACTACTGAAGAAAAGGCTGCAGAAATAAAATAATATTGCATTAAGAGATACAGACCAGTGATTTACATAGAGGACAGGAGGCCCATAGCAACGATATAAATTAGGTTGCTTTCAGGTGCTGCTTGACATCACCACATTCCTCACATTCCTAAACACCCGCAATTAGGAGGCCATTTTGAAAATGCCTTGTTTTGTTTGCTAACATTGTAGCTTCTTTAGAAGCCACATACCTGTGTAGGTTTTCACCACCCATTAAAATGAAGACAAGAAGCAACCTGAAATGCCCCCCCACCCACCTCCCAACCTCTAGGAGCCCCAAAAATAGCTGCATGGTCTGCGTCTGTGGTACGTACACCCTTCAAATAGAGTATGATGCCTCCTGGGAGTGTGAAAAAATTGCCTGCCCAGTCTCAAATTGCACATATTGGGACTGTAGAACTGTTTGTAACTATGCTGGTAATCATCACCAACTTGCTATGATGTAATATTGATACTACCATGCCCACTAGGTGATCCTGTTTTGAAAGACCCATAAAACCAAATGCATTTAATTTTAACAAGGGTCCTGCACATTCATTAATTTACTGATAGAAACGTATTACTTCCTCTAATTATAAGAATCGTATTCTTTAAATCGCACTTTAATGTGTCCGAAAATATCATTGTTGCAATGAAAATGTGCATGTGAAATGCAAGCAAGCCACTGTTTTATTTCTTCTCAAATCTCTTACTTTCCAAGAGCCATCCCATATACTGCACTGCAATAATTTTCATCAATTGCCTTTTGAACAAGCATCCAGCAGTTACTCCCCGTAATAAAAAAAAAAAAATACAAAAAAAGCTACAAATACTGTTTTAACATAAAATGAACTTTAAAAATCACACTGGAGAAAAGCCGAAAAAAAACTTTAAAATAGTCTACAGTTTTGTACAAAATGTCTTAAATATGAAAAAAAAATCAATAAAAAAATTTTTAAAAGAAAAGTAACAAAAAAATAATTTTCATGCCAATGCCAACTTGTAGTTATTGGGGACACATCTTATTTCTCACTGTGTTTTTCTGTTTTAATTCCTAAATGTCATGTTCATTTGAAGATGAAAGGCTGGGATTTGTATTTAAGGCATGGGTAGGGGTTGGGGGGATTAAGCTGGTGTCTGTTTTCTTTTTTTTTCCTTTTTCATATTATTTTTCCGCTGTATGTTAGATATTAATGTATTTGCAAATTGTAAATTGGTTCTAATAAATGTTTTTATTTACTTATTTTTTGGGAGGGAGGGGGTTTGGGGGTGATTTGTGTTATTTTCCCTAAACAATAAAATAAAAAAAAAGAATTTACAAAATAAAAAAACATGCATTTTTTTCTCTCTTTGACTTCTTTAGTGAAAATAAAAATAGACTTTTTGGATTGATTTAATAATGTCAAAATGGGATGAATGATAACAGTCACGGGAAACTACTGTACAGAATGTACAATGTGTCGATAATTTATACTTGTATCTACCATATTTTTGAAATATCCCTTTAGCAATCAATTAAAATTGTTGGCCTGCTTCATGTCCTATGAAGAAAGGTCAGAGGATCTGGGAATGTTTAGCTTGCAAAAAAGAAGGCTGAGAGGAGACTTAATAGGGGTCTACAAATATCTGAAGGGTTGTCACAGTGCAGAGGGATCAGCCCTATTCTCATAAGTACAAGGAAAGACTAGAAGCAATGGGATGAAACTGAAAGGGAGGAGACACATATTAGATATTAGAAAAAACTTTCTGACAGTGAGGGTAATCAATGAGTGGAACAGGTTACTACGGGAGGAGGTGAGTTCTCCTTCAATGGAAGTCTTCAAACAAAGGCTGGACAAATATCTGTCTGGGATGATTTAGTGAATCCTGCACTGAGCAGGGGGTTGGACCCGATGACCCTGGAGGTCCCTTCCAACTCTACCATTCTAGGATTCTATCTCTACAGCTAGCAGTCCCATTTTTCATCCATAGCAAGCTTTTAAATTTAAGGAAAAGATGAAGCCAACCACATTAAAACCTCACACTCATTGTCTCTTGCACTCTTATCCCGGTGACACATGCCTACACTATCACATTATCTGTCTCTCGTTAGGTTAGCATGATGACTTTTTCACGTGAACTTAATATAGCTCCATAAAAGCTCGGAGTTGTACGCAGCCCTGAATATTGCACTCATAGAGATATATGGAGCCATAATGTACATACATTTTCCTGTCTCCATAATGGACTTATATATGTTCTGTACAGCGCCTTATCTCTCGTCTACAATGACAAGAAAGAATATCAATGCTTTCCCAACACTTATTTTACATAGCAACAAAGTGTGCAAAGCTTAAAAAAAAAGACACATGTGCATCCATTTCAGCCTATGTTGATCCAGAAGAAGGCAAAAAAACCTCATGAAGTAGACGCTAATTTTCCTACTTTTAGAGAAAAACTATCAGAGAAAATAATCCCTGGATCAACAACCCTTGTGATGTAATTTAGTGACTGTAACATGTAATATTGTTGCACTTAAGTAAGGCATCCTTTATTCTTCGCCGCACAACACAAAGTCCATTTTACATCTTTCATCTTATGAAACAGAGACCTTATACAGCATGGTCACATAGTATCTAAGCTTTTCTTCCTCAATGATATGTATCTTTTATGACATTGCAGAGCACGAATTTGGATGAGGGGTGCACTTAGAAATCACAGGATCATACAAAGTCCAAAAGTACCACAAACACACAGATAAAGGAAAAGCGAGCCTTTTGCTACAGCAACACATTGAGCACCGTACTTTGTATATAGCTTATACATCATAGTTTGCATTTCCCATTTTACAATGGGAATGTTGGTTGTTTTTTTTAATACTCGTTTTTATTAAAATTTCATGGGATACAAACATGAGCATACTATACATAGAATCCACAAAGAAGACCGTACAGCATATATTATTTTACAGGTAAACTGCAGTATTTGATTATAAAACCATATTAAACAAGCGCTATAATTTTTGCCAAAATGATTATCTATTGCTCATCTATATATCTTCCAAACACTTTATTCCCCTCTACTCTCTTCCCTCACATATCCCTTTATTAACCAACAGTTTATAATAAGCCATATAACACCCAACTAGGTACAACTATCCAGCTTCGTATCCCCCTAGCGATCTCCTCCCTTCCACGGCCAGTCACGTTACCTTTAGAATTCCTAGCTGGTCCATGTCATCATGTTTATGATACCAAGTAGTATTGGAGGACTGGGACATACGTTCCATTATTTCCCCTTGGCCAAGACATTTTTCCATGAAATCCCTCCATTTTTTGAAAATTTTGGGGGCTTGAGATTCCACACACCTCTCAATCTCAGTTCTTTATATTTTTAAGAGGTGTTTTAACTGTTGTAAGACATCATTTATCCCCGGGGGTTTGGGTAGCAACCAGATGTTCAAAAGGCACCTCTTACTGATCAGGAGTACGGTATGGGTCATATTAACCTTTCTCATCTGTTCTGGTAATTGGTGGAATATAAATGATTGTGATGTTAATTTCAAGTTTTGACCCCCTATGTCTTGCACCAATTTTTGAATCTCAGCCCAGTATCTACTAATCTTCGGGCAGTGCCAAATGCCATGTAAAAAGTCGGATTTGGGCATGTACATCTAGGGCAAGCTTGCAGCCTTGTTGGGCCATTTGGATTCTGCGATTTGTCAGGGAATGGGTTTTACAAAGGTGAGATACATTTTCCAGTAGAATATGATCACAAGGGCAGGTAATGGTCCAGCTCCTACTGCATAAGACAATATGAAAGGAAAAGTCAGGGCAAAATCAGGTTATCATAGAAGTAATTCTCTGGGAAACCACACAATTAAAAACCATTTGTTGTAATGTACTGGATAATTCAAGTTAAAATCACATCTGATAGAGCATACTGCAGTTTTAACCCATTCAGGATCAGCCTATTTTTGGGCTTAAAGGGCTTGTGCAATGAAACTAAATTATCACCTATCCTGTGGATAGCTAATTGGTGGGGCTCTAGCAGAGGCCCTCATTAATCATCAGAATGGAAATCCTGAGTGACCCTGAATGAATGATGCAGTCATGAACTCTGCCTTCTTTGTGGTTTTTGATCCAGGTGGCTCTGCTGTTCCATTCCCCACTTTTGCTACATCACCCATCAGTGAACAAACAGTTAATCTTTCCTGAAGTGCACCCTACCACTCCTCACCTGTTTGCTGTTTTATGTTTAGTTTCTGATATATAACCCTTTCTGTTCCATAGTCTGTGCTTGATGGTCAAGGGTCTAATCTTCCTTTGTCTGTTCCTATGTCCTGGTCTTTGCCTTGTTCTGTTTCTGACCCAAGCCACCTTGCCTGCTTTGTCCCTGTGTTCTTGTTTTATTCTTATTTTCATAGCTTTCTGTTGTCAAGATCCTGCTTGGATTAAAAAATTTTTTTACCAAGTTTCCTGCCATGTCTGTCATCCATGCAAGGTCTCACTCTTGAGAGGACCACACCTTGCCCAGAAGACACTTGTCCCATGACAGTACCCTCAAGCTGTGGTGCCCAGTGATGCCTTGCAGGTAATTGTGAATTACCAGTTTCTCCATAAAGCCATTCTCGACACATAATAATAATCTTTATTTGTATAGTGCCAACATATTCCGCAGTGCTTACATAGACAGGGGGAATACAGACAGACAAAACTACAAAAATTAGAGAACCAAAGGTGTCCAGACACGAATTCTGCCGACTGTGCCAAAACTAAACCTCAATTATCACAAAATAATCAGTTGAGGGTCCTGCTCCAACAAGCTTACATACTACAAGTAATGGGGTGATACAGAATGTAAAGGGGCTGGAGATGTGCATCGTATGGCGAGGTGGAGTGTGAGGGATGCTATACACATAGACAATGTTCAGACATTTAGCCGTGTTATGGCAAAATCGATATGACTGCAAGGGCAGTTGATGGTGGCTGGCAAGGATTGCAGTCAGTAGGTCGAGGAGCATGTTATCGGGCGGCGTACAGAGGGGTTTGTTTAGGGAATGGTATGCCTCCCTGAAGTTCTGTGAGTCCTGGATTGCCCGGGTATCCTTTGATAGTACGTTCCAGAGAACTGGTGCTGCTCTGGAGAAGTCTTGGAGGCGGGAATGAGAAGTTCGAATTAGAGGGGCGTGTAGTCTAGTTTCGTTAGCAAAGCAGAGAGCCCGAGGTGGGTGATGGATTGAGATGAGGGAGGCAATATAGAGTGGCGCTGCACTGTGGAGGGCTTTGTGGATGAAGGTAATGAGTTTCTGTATTTAACGTGCAGCCAGTGCAGTGACCGGCACAGGGCAGAAGTGCCGAGTAGCGGCTGGACAGGAAGATGAGCCAGGCTGCTGCATTCAGGATGGATTAGAGAGGGTAGAGTCTGCTGCAGGGAAGGCTGATCAGCAACGAGTTGCAATAATCGAGAGTGGATGAGGGCAACAATAAGCGTTTTTAGCGTGTCTGCAGTGAGAAAAGAGCGGATTCTTGCAATATTCTTGAGGTGCAGCTGACATGTTTGGGCAAGAGATTGGATGTAGGGGGTAAAGGAGAGATCAGAGTCAAATATGACACCAAGGCAGCAGGCGTTCTGTCTGGGAGTTATGGTGGCGCCACATACTGAGATGCAGATGTCAGGATGAGGTCGGTTAGTGGAGGGTGGAAATACCAGTAGGTCAGTTTTAGAGAGGTTTAGTTTTAGGTAGAGAGAGGACATAGTGTTAGAGACAGCGGACAGACAGTCGGTGATGTTTTAGAGGAAAGGTGCAGAGATGTCATGGGAAGAGGTGTATAGCTGGGTGTCATCAGCGTAGAGGTGGTATTGATGCCAAAACTCCTGATGGTTTGTCCAATAGGGGCTGTGTAGATGGAGAAAAAGAGGGGGCCGAGGACCGAGCCCTGGATACCCCAACAGCAAGGAGAAGAGGAGGGGAGGTGGAGCCAGCAAAGGAGACGCTGAATGAGCGGTCAGATAGGTAGGAGGAAAACCAGAAGAGAGATGGAGCGAAGCATACTGAGGAGGAGTTTGTGGTTAACAGTGTCGAATGCTGCAGAGAGGTCGAGGAGGATCAGTAGGGAGTAATCGCCCCTCAATTTGGCTGTCAGGAGGTCTTTTGATACCCTTGTAAGGGCAGTTTCTGTCAAGTGTTGTGGTCGGAAGGCAGACTGTAGGGGGTCTAGGAGAGAGTTCTCTGATAGATAGCTTGCAAGGTGGGAGTAAACTAGGCATTCTAGCAGTTTGGAGATGAAGGGGAGATTAGAGATGGGTCAGTAGCTGGCTACATCAGTCACGTCAAGAGTCAGTTTCTTTAGCAGTGGAGATATGATGGCATGTTTGAAAGAAGAGGGAAAGATGCCAGAGGTCAGAGAGAGGTTGAATATAGTGGTGAGATAGGAGATGACCACTGGGGAGAGGGATCGGAGGAGGTGTGAGCGGAGAGGGCCACTAGTGCAGGTGGTGGGGCGAGCAGAGGAAAGCAATTTGGAGACTTCTTCCTCTGTCGTTGGTCTGAGTACAGACAGTGAGCAGGAGCCAGATGCCATGCTGACAAGATTAGGGTCAGGACTAGTCTGGGATTTGGAAATTATTTCCTGACGGATGTCATCAATTTTCTTTTTGAAGTAGGCAGCCAGCTCTTCAGCACCAAGATCCATCACCCGGGGCTGTGGTTTAGGGCTGAGAAGGGAGTGAAAAGTATCAAAGAGCCGTTTAGGGTTTTGCGATAGTGAGGAGACTAGAGAGGTGAGGTAGACTTGTTTGGCATGGTGGAGGGCGAGGTTGTAGGTTCTGAGCATGAATTTGTAGTGGAGAAAGTCCGCAAACATTTGTGACTTCTTCCACAGCCGTTCAGCACTTCTAGAGAACCGCCAGATGAAATATGTTTGAGGCATCATGAGCCAGGGTTGCCGCATTCTATATCAGATAGCTTGGGTCATGGGGGGGTGCCGCTTCATCCAGGGCATGTTTGAGAGTGGTATTATAGTGAGCAGCAGCCAGGTTGGTGCAGGAGAGAAGAGAGATGGCAGACAGAGAGGACTGTAGGGACTCAGCAAAGTCCTGGGTGTGAACGGCCTTAAGGTTCCTGTAGGTACAGTAGGTAGGTAGGTCTGGATAGATACTAGCGCGACAGAGAAAGACAGGAGGTTATGGTCAGAGAGCGGAAAAGGGGAGTTAGTGAAGTTGGAAGCAGAGCAGAGATGGAGGAAGACCAGATCAAGAGTGTTGCCATCTCTGTGAGTGGGAGAGGCTGTGAGTTGAGAGAGACCAAGGGAGGAGATGGGCGATAGAAGCTGAGAGGCAGATGGAGAGATAGGGTCATTAGTGGGGATGTTAAAATCACCTAAGATGACGGTTGAAATTTCACAGGATAGGAAGTGGCTGAGCCAGGCAGAAAAGTGGTCCAAAAACAGGCGAGGAGTGACTGGGGGGCGGTAGATAACTGCTACTCGCATGGACAGCGGGCAGAAAAGCCATAGCGTATGTACCTCAAATGATGGAAAAGTGAGTGAGGGTACAGGGGGGATGACCTGCTAGGTACATTTCCGGGAGAGAAGAGCACCTACTCCTCCACCACGTCTGTCATCACATATGAATTGTGCCACAAAATCTCTGCAGTAGCGATATGCTCATGCGCCAAGACTGCTGAACAAATCTGCTGTGCCAAGTCCAGAGTTTGCTGTGCCAAGTCCAGAGTCTGCTACGCATTCACTCTCTAGATGTGTGCAGTCTTTAGTATTGGTACTCTGCCAGCTCACAGGCTGTTCTGGGAAGAATTCTCAGGAGGAAGAGTGTCCTCGTCACTTCCTAGGAGTGGTAGCCATTTTCAGTAAGTCACCACCAGCAAGTTCCAGAGTGCCTGCTTTATATCCTGCAGTGCCCAGTCTGCTTCCATTGCCTGTTGTGTCTGCTCCTGTGCCAAGTCCACTGCTAGTGGCGTTTGCTTCTGTGCCAAGTTTGTTGCCAGAGGTACCTACAGTTTGGAATCCAATGCCAGTGGCGTCTGCTCCTTTGTCAAGTCCACTGCCCGAGATGTCTGCGGTTCTGAATCTGCTGCCAATAGTGTCTGCTCCTGTGCCAAGTCCGCCGTCAGTGGTGTTTGCTTTTGTGCCAAGTCTGCTGCCAGAGGTACCTACTGCTGTGCTGAGTCCACTGCCGGAGGTGCCTGCTCTTGTGCTAAGTCTGCTTCTGGATGTATCTGCAGTATCAACTCTATTACCCATGTCTGCCGAGCTTTCTCTGCAAGGACACATTGAAGGGGCCCTAAAGGAGGAGGGGTGGTAATGTCATAAACTCTGCCTTCTTTGTAGCTTTTGATCCTGGCAGCTATGCTATTCTATTCCCCGACTCTGCTACATCACCCACCAGTGAACAAATAGTAGATCTCTCCTACTTTGAACTCCACTACTCCTCACCAGTTTGCCATTTTCAGTTTAGTTTCTACTATATAACCCTGCCTGTTCCCATAGTCTGTGTTGATGGTCAAGGTCCAATCTTTCTACGTCTGTTCTTATGTCTTGGTCTTTGCCTTCTTCTGTTTCTGACTCAAACCTCCTGTGTTCTTGTGTTATTCTTATTTTCATTTGAGTCTCTTTTGTCAAGAATCCTTTTAAGATTAAAGTTTTATCTTGCAAAGTATTCTGCCGTGTCTGTCATCCCTGCAAGGTCTCACACTCAAGAATACGTCATCTCGCCCAAGGGACCATGACAGCTGCAGTGGTCACACATAGGCACTATTGCTCCAATATAATTTCTATGGGACTTCTGGAGATAACTAGGTATTTGTACTCGGCTCATTCATTCGGGAACTCTAAAGACACCTATGCTCCTGATCAGTGCTGGTCCCAGGAGTTGGACCACCAGTGATCAGCTACTTATTACCTGACCTGTGGATAGACAATGCAGTAAATTAGTTTTGTGGGATAACCTCTTTAAAATTAAAAAAAATCACATGTTTATTATCATATTCCAAGATCCATTCTTTTTTTTTATTGACATTTTTTTTGCAGGGCAAGTTATATTTTAAAATGGTACCACTTTTGAGTGCCTGTAATTAAATTATTCAGTTATATTTTTATTCATTTTTGGAAGGAGAAACATCCATTCTACCATTACTCCTTTTTGTTGCTGTTTAAGTTTTTATGCTGTTCATTTTTTGGTGCAAGTAACATTTTTAAAAACAATTCACAGTAGACAGAAAGTCCAGGTTAAACGTAGGGGGCCCTTCATAGCTAGGACTTGGTTAAAACGTAGTTATTCTTTATTTAAATAACTAAAAACGTAAATAATCGGGCACGAACACGAAACATAGACCAGATCTTACTAATATATAAAATATCAACGTGAAGAAGTCATGCAAAGAATAAAGAAGAAGGAACATGTTATGACTTTAAGGGTGGCTTCACACGATCGTGTTTTTGTGCATGCACTTGCGCGCACAAAAACACGCCCTTATTAGGACCAATGCATTCCTTATGGTGTGTGCACATGTCCGTGTTTTACAGGTGCGTGCCTTTAAAAATAGGACATGCGTGCACCACAGACAGTTGCTTCTGATTGGCTGAGCACCTCAGCCAATCATAGGCAGCTCTTGTTGAATGAATGACAGGTGAGAGCTGCCTGTGAATGGCTGAGCGCCTCAGCCAATCAGAAGCAGCTCTTTCAGCAGGCAGGGATTTTAAATCCCAACCTGCTGAAAGAACTGCTTTGAAGAGCAGGGGACAGAGCAGAGAGGACACGGCTGAGCCCCGGCAGCTGTAGGAAGGTGAGTATGATTTTTTTTTTATTTTTATCATCACTTTTCCTTGTTTACTTAGGGAAGAGTTTATATTTGAAAACAAGGGCTTATATTTGAAAACAATTACAGGATGCCGGCAGCTGGATCCCCTACCGCAGCTGTCATCTGTGACAGCTGTGGTAGGGAATTCTTTATTCCCCGCAGGGATGAAGAATTCCTTTGCTGCATCTGTCACAGATGTGGCAGGTGCAGCAGGGAATTCTTTTTCCTCGCGGGGATGAAGGAAACATCTGCCACATGCGGAAGATGTGTTCTTCAGCCCCTCGGGGACATGGCAGCGGCGGACATGTAAGTATTTCATTTATTTATTTTACACTAAAATTCTTGTTTTTCAGGGAAGAGCTTATATGTAAAGCTCTTCCCTGAAAAACAATTCAGGGGTTCCGGCAGACCATTGTCTTCAATGGAGCCGCCGGCAGCAGCCGCAGCTCCATTGAGGACAATGTACGGACCTTCAGACACGCGTGTTTTTGCATGTACATGGGTGTGCACCTATGTACGCACAAAAACACGCTCGTGTGAAGCAACCCTAAATGTACAAAAAACATTCCCTGGAAGAAACAAGGGCGGAACGCACATTGGGGTCTGGCAGCCATCTTGGTCAGTAATATACACGGTTCAATATTTTTTACTTTATTTGTTTTCATTAACCAAAGGTGTTTTTTTTTGTAGATTTGGTAAATTTTCTACTTCTAAGTATTTCTCAGGGATTAAAGAAAAGCGGAGTTGCAATTTTAAGATTCTACTTCTTTCAGACTTTTAATTTTAATTCATTTTTTGTAGCTCAGTAGATGTTAACAAAGCTTAATATTTATTACTCAAATTCTGCACAACTTTAAAATATTTTACATATAGATATAGCTCTGGTATGCTACTTTACTGAAACACAAACCACATAGTAACATAGTCTGTAATACTATGTCCATCCAGTGCAGCCTATTATCTGGCTATATTGTTCTATAGGAAGGCAAAAAAAGACCCAATGAGGTAGAAGCCAGTTTTCCTCATTTTAGAGAAAAACATTTTTTTGTTATGACTTAAAATCAGAACAATCCTTGGATTACCGACCCTTCTGAAGTAATTAGTAACTATAACATGTAATATTGTATCGCTGGAATCAGGCCCCTCTTGTACTATTTTAGCGAATTCCCATTTACCATGTCCTCAGGCAGAGAGTTCCACAGTCTCACTGCTCTTACAGTAAAGAACCCCTTCTATGTTGGTCTAGAAACCTTCTTTTCTCTAGATGTAGAAGATAACTCCTTATTAGGGCTCAGTCAGACGAGCGGTTTTTTTGCACGCATGTTAGGCACGTTTGTGATTTGTATCTATTGGAACCAATGCTTTCCAATGAAAGCGGTCACATGTCCGTTTTTTAGAAGCAGAAAAAATTCAATGGAAGCTGTCTCTGCAGGACCCATAGGAAAATGGAGCATACTGCGACCCGCACGCCGAGAAAAAAATCACATCCGCATGCTTTTACTTGCCATGCGGATGCTAATGCATCCCTATGGGCAGCAAGACATGCGGATCTCCCACGCAGGAGACACGCACGGATCTTATAATTAAAATCCGCACATGGACATTGGGCCTTAGGGTGGTTTCACATCTGCATTCGGGGAGCAAGAAGGTGGAATTCCCTGGCTGAATGGTTCCGTCTTATTGACTATAATGGGTTACATTCAGTTGCCGCTCATCTGCCCGGCCTTGGTAGGAAGAGATCTTCCATTTAAAATATTCCGCTGTGGGCGCCCTATCTCATGTACCCTTACAGCAGATAAAGTCTTTTTCCTCGCCCCTACGTGACTGAAAGAACAGAGGTCACAACGTTAAGTGTCCTCTGCTAATACCGATTTTTCCAGCCTCTATTCATTTCCGTTTAAGGAAGAGGCGTTCTCTCGTTATAATTTGTGGATGTTTTGTCTGTCTATACGTAACGTGTGTGTGTCAGCCCATGTTTTTAAGATATTTTTCAATAAAGTATATACATTTTAGTCTATAACTGTGATTAGGGCCCAACAATTTAATTTATAGACTCTTTCCGTCTCCGTGATTAGTTACATTCAGTTGCCGCTCATCTGCCCGGCCTTTTACCGGAAGAATAAGTGATGTATGCAGCACTTTTTTTTTCAGTATTTTGTGCCGGATCTGCGACAGAACCTTCAAACGGAGGTTCCGGCGCAGATGTGAGAGCATTCTAATTGTGTCATCTTAGGCTGCTTGAACATCTGCAGCAGTGATTCCGTTTTCCTGTTCCGTTCTGGGAGCAGGAAAGAGGGATTTCCTGATGAAATCTGCAGCAAGCAGGTGAAGCTTGAGTGGGTGCGTTAGTCTGACCTTATCATGGTGGTGGCTACTCTGCCTAAAATGGTGGTTCGTGCAGTAAGTGAGATTGCAATAGGGTTTCAATTCAAGAGCACTTAGTGATTAGTGTAAGTTTGGTGTGACGCCAGTACCTTGAATGAGGGTGTCTTTGTGAAGACGTAATAAAGAGACCAGTCCAAAAAGCATTAGTAAAACCGAAGGCACACAGTTTACTGGAACTGGCAGACAAAATACAATATTTACAATCTTCGAATCACAGGCAGTAAGTTCTCCGGTAACATCTTGCGCAATACAATGAAATACATTTATTCCTTAGTTCTCTCGGAAGAAGGAGACTGCCAGTCCGAGTTAAGTGGCTGCTGCACTAGGAGGTTAT
This sequence comes from Eleutherodactylus coqui, assembly GCF_035609145.1. Lineage (NCBI taxonomy): Eukaryota > Metazoa > Chordata > Amphibia > Anura > Eleutherodactylidae > Eleutherodactylus > Eleutherodactylus coqui. The sequence goes on along the minus strand of NC_089846.1, from coordinate 55,872,405 downwards.
TTGTGGAGGAATGGTATAGGCTCTACTGGGGACATAGTGACAAGTTAAACTCACAATTGCAGTGCCTGACTTCTTTCTAGCTCCCGCAGGGTTTGCTCTGGCTCAGAGACCTCCTGGCCTAGGGTTAAGAAGACTTCTCTCTGTCCTCCTGCACTCCCCTTCTGCTTCCTCCATGACTGGGCTCCAAACCTAGCCTGGCCTAGGCTAGCCTGGAGTAGGCTTTCCTACATCCTCAGCTTCTCCCGACATCGACTCGTCTAGCCTGCTTCTCTTCTCCTCTCAGAACTCCTAAAACCTACCCATACCCTGACTTTTATACTCTCCCCTCTAACCAATCCTGAGCTAAGGGGATTCTTTTTACCCAATCCCAGTACTAGCCAGGGGTGATTGGTAGATGGGTAAGCAGGTTAGGATAAATTCTGCATAATCATGCAGCCTTAGGTAGTGAGGGCACTAGACATTAACCCTCTAGTGACCATTCAAGGCCTACATATAACTAAATGTTAGTACACAAACACACTCCACACAAGGTAGCTATAAAAGTGCTGTGGGACCACAGCTCAGGGGTATTACAAACCGAACAGCGTTATTTTGTGCCGGATCTGCTACGGAAACTCCGAGGTTCCAACGCAGATGTGGAGGCAGCCTAATAGAATTTTTTTCACCCCATCTTACAGGTAATTTACACACAAACCTCATGGACTACTCAGTTTATGTGTTTCTATGTGTGTAATTTTAATTCTGATTTGTCAGAAGGACCCTAATAATTCAGTACTCCAATCGCTATATTCATCACCATGTTGACTTTTTATCAAATGTTAAACGCTGTTGTGGAGTCACTGTTAGGCCGTCTTGCACATGGCCGGATCTGGATTGAGGAATCAGGGATCGTCACCCGTGTGCATGAGCCGCGGCATTCCGCATTCATTAGCAAGAATAAAACATTCTCATGTCCGCTCGTGAGAAAAAAATCACAGCATGTTCTATTTTTACGCAAATACTGTGCGGACGACTTCCATTGAAGCCAATAGAAGCTGTCTGACCCGCAGTCCTTCTGCAATTGACATTGTGGAAAAGTCGCAGATTCCACATCATCACGTAGCGATGGCACGGGAAAAGCTGTGATTTAAAAAAATATTCTGCGCATGTTCAACGGCAGGCTGTACAAACCATCCACAATACAGAGAAATACAGGTACGCGCAGATGCTGGCCGGGCACTGGGTCGGATTCTGTTCTGGGCTCCCGCATGCAGAATCTGACCCATTCGTGTGCAGCCGGCCTATGTTACTCAACATGAAATAATGACTTTTTAATGTTTATATACCCAACTCCTACAAGAATATTTTACTGTATATATAAACTGGATTTCCTAAATACATTGTTTGAGGCTTTTTCGATAATATTGTATTTAATTCTCTTTTAAGGTTGACTTTTGTTGCCATTTCTGGTTTGCAGAAGTTCAGAGAAGTGACCTAATTTGGAAATATACCTTGAGCATGTGCATAGGTGAAACTAAACCCTGGGTGTAGGGGGCTGTTGTGTGATGGATTTTGGGAAAAAAGGAAGACCGGCACTCCTTGGATTTTGGGAAGAAGAGGATGTGTGGCCTCCGGAGGCACCTGAGCTCAACCGTGGGGGGGAAAGGAGGCACTCACAGACATTCACCTGAAGGTAGATGCTGTTGCAGGTGCTGGTACGGCCGCTCTGGTATTCTGGAATCAAGGGTTGCTTCAAAAGGGCGAATAAAAAAAACACAGATTGCAAAGCTAATTATTCATGCAGTGAGGTTGACTTGTGCACGTCTGCACATAGTCCTGTACTTTTTTTGTGTACACAGGGCATGTTCATCTGTATGCGTGACACATCACCACCCTGATTTAAAACTCTACTTAGCCTAATAAGGTCCAGACCTGTTCTTTTCCCCGCAGTTTTGCGCAGTGTTTCACGCATTCCCTTGCATATTGCACACACATTTGAGCACAAAAAAATCGTTAATGTGAAAGAATACAAGGGTCCTATTCTTTGCATATTGTGCATATATTTTGTGTGCGCAAAAACATCTGTCTGGAGCCACCATAAGAAGTAAGGGAAGTTTCTTATGAATTTTTGGGATTCCTGGTGTCATTTCAAGAAGAAGGGGTTCAGCACTAATGTTGCCAGTTAATGCACCAAATACCCTGTGCCACTTGAAATCTTAAATGTGTTGTTTCCTGTGTTGGAGAGCCATCTTGTGGACAATTGTAGTAAAACATCCATAGAAATGGGAGCTTTCTGGGACAATACTAGAACAAATTCTCAAATTCAGTACTTTATTCATTATTCAGCATTATGTTAGGAATAATCTAGATTCAGATTTAGTATGATGGATTTTTTAAAATCATTGCAATAAGTTGGCTTGACAAATCTATGCAAATTAATCTAGAATTGTCATACTGCAGGTTTTTAGATTAGATGGGTAAAAACTGAACTGTTCTGCAAAAATGCAAGAGTGAATCCTGTGTTACGCCAGTCTCACATGTGATCAGGAACATTTTTGGATTCAATTTAGGGATCATTCACACGGGCAAATTTTGGTCCGTATTACGCTCATAATAAGGACAGCATAAACCACATTGATTTGCATTGGGTTATTCAGATGTGTTTTGGTTGTTATCACAGATCGAAATCACCTATTAAAGTGGGAACACATAAAAATGTAGCTAATACGCAGTTGCATGTGAATTCGCTGTATTTTTATGCACGTTGGCAGGAAATAGTGGTTAAAAAATATTGACATCAGTTGGGCTTCTTGCATTTTTTTTTTGCAAGTGTGAAAAAAACGCATATGCACCAAATATGCATATATGCACAGTGAAAATGATGCATATTGCAGGGATTGAAATTGCATATCCCATGTGAATGAGCCCTTACAGTCTACTAACCAAAACTTGCAGCATGTCTCTTCTCCCAACTGTCCTGAATTTGGCAGGACAGTCCTGCAGTTTGAGGGCCATCCTGGGATGAAGGAAACATGTCCCACCATCACCACCAGGACCCCGTTCCTGAACCTCAGTCGGCAGTGACCTTCTGCTTTGTTTATCTCATACATGGGACTCAGCTGCTATATAGCACACTCTGTGCACAACATTACCTGACTACTTCCCTGGCTCCAAACACATTGTGCTCATAGCTGGCGAGGTGTCAAAGGTCTTTGATGGTGTTCAAAAAGTCCTATATGAGGGATGAACAAAGAAGATGGTTACTGGCTGTTACTAATGGACTGAGATTCAGTAGTGGCTCGGACTATTAAGTGGGGGCACAGGGTAGGCACTATAACTTACTAGACTACAGAGGGAGCTGTATTAGTAAGTGGGGCCACAGAGGAGGCCCTTATAACTTAGTAGGGCCACATATTATTTCTTGAGGGGTACTATGAGGGGTTACTGAGGGGTAGCAGAAGAATATGAAGCGTGTGCAGAGATGGGTGGTGGCTGGAATCCCTCATTGCAGACAAGATATCAGTCTGAACCTAAGCCTGGAGGGAGAGCAGTGTGTGTGTATGTGTATGCAGGTCCCTTGGCCTTACCAGGGATGGTGGCAGAGAGTATTCTGGACATATGGACTGTGTTGGGGTGTGATTTATGCTCAATTTGCGATCCTAATGGAAGGTAAGTGCAGGATTAAGTAAGATATATCAATCCCGGGAGTTACACCCAAGTCACATGTTGGGAGAGTGCATACAAGACAATCAGGTACTTAGAAACAGAGTGCAAGTTAGATAATGCTTAGTGTGGATCATATTGATCTCTTACTAGCTGAGATAGGTTATACTGATTTGTTAATTAATAATATGGTAAGTGTACAATGGTCTTTAATCACTAAAGGACTGCCCAGTCTTTCCTGTTTCTGAAAAGATGTCTTAAAAGGTCCATGCAGAGATCCTTCCTAGCAGAGGCGTAACTTGAAGCTCCCGGGCCCCGATGCAAAACTTGTAACAGGGCCCCGATGCAAAACTTGTAACAGGGTCCCCAACTATAATGCTTTACTCATAGTACTGGGTTTCCTATATGGAGAAGAGAGGTCTTATGGGCCCCCTAAGGCTCCTGGGCCCGGGTGCAACCGCATCCCCTGCATCCCCCATAGTTATACCCCTGCCTCCTAAAACACCCCCCACTGTGTTGGAGCTCAGTGACCTCAGTGCCTAATGACAGCTCAGATCACAGGGCTTTGCTTAGGGACCCATCAACATGGTCTTTAGGCATGTGATCACTGTGACAGGATGGCTGTGTGAAGGCACTGCTGTGCCTTCTCCCTGCATCTCAGAACTCAGGCAGCTTATCTCCCCGACATTTAGTTCTGAGACCCAACTGTCCCAAGAAAACTGTATTCACAGAGTTTTGCCAGAGACTCATCAGTGTAGTCTCTATGCATGTGATTACAGGGCCAGCAGGTCACAGCAATCACAGTAAAGATGAATTGGAAATTTAGAAAAAACAGCTTTTATAAGAATTTTCACTATCTCCTCACAGCCTGTCAGGGAGGGAGGTACGTATGTACAATCACTACATGCACAGTAAGGCCTCTCTCACACAGCCCGCTTTTTACAGCGATTAGCGTGGTGTCCCAAATGCCGCACTAATTTCGGTACAACACCTCCATTGCAGACCTGCGCTTGAATGTGGAGATTTTCAAGTGCTGTCTGCTCTATTTTTACGCATTTAAGCACTTTTTAACACACCTCATTACCCATCACAATGAGAGATGTCAAACGCTGTACAATGCATTCATAAATGCTGCACGAAACTGCGGTAAAATGCTGCAATTTCGAATGCGGCATTTTGTGAACACCTGTGTGAGAGCGGCCTAAGGCCTCCCTCACACAGGTGTTTTTGTACAGCGTTTAGCGCTGCTTTTTCAGCACAGCGCTAAACGCTGTACAAGGCTCCCATTCAATTCAATGGGGCTGCTCACACAGGGCTGAAAACGCAGCGTCTTCAACACTGTGCTTTGACAGCGTTGCATGTTCCCATTTTGGACGTTTTTGAGCCCTGTGTTGGCCATTCAAATGAATCGGGAGCAGTTTCAGCGCTGCCCAAAACGCGGCACATCTTGGTACCGCGCTTTTGGCAGCGCTAATTGCCCTAGCTACACTGCCTGAGCGGAAAAAAAACAATGCTCACCTTGCAGGTGATGTCGCTGTCCCCTAGGCGGCACTCTCTGGACTAGTCAGCCAGCAGGGGAAATTTTTCTTTGGTGACGGGGATTTGAAATCCCCGCCTCCAACGAGAGATTGCTCTGATTGGCTAAGCGCCGCTGATTGACAGCCCACTCAGCCAATCATAGCCAACACTGGGTGCATCCAATCACAGACATTCATTAATTGAATGGCTGTGATTGGAGGCATCCATTGCTGGCTCTGATTGGCTCAACCAGCTGTCACTCAATGGCGCCTAGCCAATCAGAGCAATCGTCTGGCTTCATAAGGTCCCGACAGAGGCGCCGGGGACAGCGACTTTACCAGCTAGGTATGTATTGGTTTTTTTCTTTTATCAGCAGCCTTGGCTGCGCTTTCAGCTGTGCTAAAAACGCAGCCAAAACGCTGGCAAAACGCATGGCAGTGCTGCTGAGACCGGGCGGAATCTGCAGTAAACGCAGTTGTGAAAAATGCTGTGTTTCTGCAAACGCCTGTGTGAGGGAGGCCTAAGGGTATGTTCACACAGTGGAATCCAACACAGATACTGTATCGAAAACCAAGGAAGAAACCTGTGCTAAACTGCATATTTTTGTTGTGTATTTCACCATGGATTTTCACACAGATTAAGGCCTCATGTCCACAGGGAAAATCAGGCCCGCCGCGGATTCTCCATGCAGAATACCGCAGCGGGTCCCTCCTTTTCTGCAGAAATGAGGCCTAAAAATCAGAATTTACTTACCAGTCCGGACGCTGCAGATCTGCCTCCGTCGCGGCCGGATCTTCTTTCTTCGGCCCAGCAGATGTGCTCGGTACGCCGGCAGCATGCTGTGCAGGAATTCAGCTGCCGGTGTGCCGCGGATCCGGACGGCTTCCATAGGCTTCAATAGAAGCCTGCGGGAGCCGTCCCCGTGGGAGACCCGCACGAAAATGGAGCATGCTGCAGGTGCTTTCCCGCACACCCAATCCGCACCTCAAGGGAAAATGACATCCGCAGGTATTTAATTACCTGCGGGTGTCCAATGCATCCCCATGGGGGGCGGATCACGCGTGCGGGAGAAACGCTGTGGATCTGTCCCCGTGGACATGAGGCCTTAGTCCTTTCAATGGGAAAATTCTGTGTGTAGAATTTCCAACACGATTCTGCGCAGATCCAGAATTCCATTGGAATTCTGCACATGGATTTTTCCCATTGACAGGACTAAGTGCATGTGCCAATCTGCAGCCTGAGTCATGCTGCACACTAGGGTCACATGTGGGATATTTGTACAAACTACAGATTCAGGGAAATAAATATTGAGACTCGTGTATATTAGATAGCAATTAAGCTGAACATAGTAGGTGCTACTTTTAGTGCCCTCCACACAGTAAAAGTGCCTCCTTTTCGGCCCCATCTGTAATAATGCTATTTCTTCTGCCCCCAAAATTACAAATGCTCCTTTTCTGCCCCATAAGTAATAATACACATTTTCTGCCCCTATAATTAATGATGCTGCCTTGTCTGCCCCCTGTATTATTAGTGCCAATCTTCTCCTCCCATATTAATGCCATTTTGCCACCATTCTGACCCAATATTTAATACTACCCGTCTTCTTTTTTGTAATAAATAATGCCACTTTTTTTTGTCCCGTCATAGATAAGGCCACCACATCTGCCCTTGTAGGTAAAAATGCAAACTTTGGTCCCCCTGCAGGTAACTGCCTCATTACAGTACTAATAATGATGTATTTTCTGCCCCTCTAAATGTCACCTTTTCTGCCCTCATTATTAATAATGCCACCTTTCCTGTGCTTGTTATTAATAATGCCACTTTTACCGCTCCCATAATTACTAATACCGCTTCTTCTGCCCCTCTAAATAATAATGCCACTGTTTCTGTCCCGTTATTAAATAATTCCACCTTTTCTGCTCCCATTATTATTAATGCCAACTTTCCTGGCCCTGTAATCAATAATGCTGTTTTTTCTGCGTCCAAAGTTCTTAGTACTGGCTTTTCTGCCCCAAGAATAAGGCTGCCCACTCTGCTAGTTAAAAAAAAAACCAAAAGTATACTCACCTACTCCACAGCACTCTTGGATGCCACTCCAGACAGCTTGGCCATCTTCATTCCTTTCTTCCCTTCTGGTTTCAGCGCAGTACGGAGATACGTATCCAGCCTATTGCTGGCTGAGGCTAGTGATTGGCCAGCTGCAGTTATGTGTCACGGCACGTACCCCTGTACCATGCTGACCTTGGAAGGCAGGAAAGGAATGAAGATGAACAAGTGGTCTGGAGCGCCTTCCAGGAGAGCTGTGCTAAAGGTGAGTACACCACTGTTTTTTTTTCTTACCTAGCTGAAAATTGGACCTCACTGCTTCTCACCAGATCTGCTGAACAGAAGAGAACCAGTGTTTTGGGCCCCCTCAGCCTGCTGAAGAGAAGGCAGTTGGGGTTCCGCCTGAACATAGGGGATCACGGGCTTGGAGCCAGTGACATTTAATGGAGAGTTTAGAATAATCACTCTGCATTTCACCTGACATTTCATTTTCTTCTGTGAACTCATTGGAGAAAAAACAATTTAATAGATTTTCTTTCTCCTCATCACCCTCTACAATTCTTTCTGCGTTACTTCTTAAAGGGCAAACACTTTCAGTTTTAATCTTTTTACTATTTATATAAATGTAGAACCCAGCTGTGTAGGAGTCATCCATTTACACCGGTCCCAAGCCCGGATAAATGGGAAGGGTTAGGGAAAGACCTGGCGACCTACCCTGTAAAAACTTTGCCTTGGAAACCCTATGAAAGAGCTCTCAAATGATTCAGATATGGTATGCGATGGCAGGTCCCCCAGGCCAAAGGATTCTCTAAATGCGACTGGGGAAGAGCAAGATCTGAGTACAAGTAGTCAATGTTTTCCTCATGACGCAACTGGGGGAAAGCCTTCCAAAAGCCCAGCTGCTGATGCACCTCATGATGAAAGGAAAGAACTGCGCTGTACCAAAGCTGACATACTAGCAACATAGAATGTGCGTGGCATGAGTCTAGGGAAATTGAACATTGTAAAACGCGAAATGACAAGACTTAAAGGGGTTGTCCCGCCCCCCAAACTAATTTTTTTTTCCCCATGAATGCCCTGTAGAGTAGAAGCATCACACACAACAGCCTTTCCCATAAAAAATGATATTTTCCTCACCTTTTTATTCCTTTTCCTCCCCTTATAAAGCTTGCCTGAAGAACTTTTTAAAGATGGCGCCGCTGGGTAGTTCCCATCATGCACTGCTGCCTCTCTCTCCTCAGCGTGCGCGCTCCCGATGATGCCGGTCACATGACTGGAGGACCGGCGTCATGCACGCTTCACTGCTTTGAATGGAGCCGGCAGCCGGCGGCTCCATTCAAAGCAATGACAGAGCAGTGCAATCTCCTGCTACTGCTGTGACAGCTGTTAGCAGGAGATTCCTTCATCTCCCCGGCATGTCCCCTCATCACTGGACACTGTGACAGCAGTGTCCCAGTGTCCAGTGAAGAGGGGACATGCTGGGGAGATGAAGGAATCTTCTGCTACAGCTGTCACCGTAGTAGCAAGAGATCCTGATCTGTAGCAGCACTTTCAATAAGCAGAGGATCGCGATCCTCTGCTTATTGAAAGTGAAAGTAGCACCAAGCATGACACAGACACACATGCCCCCCCCCTCACAGTGCCCACACACAGTGCCCCCTCCAGTACCCACACACATGCCCCCCTCACAGTGCCCCCTCCACAGTACCCCTCCTCCAGTGCGCCCCCCCAACAGTCCCCCCTTCAGTGTCCACACACAATGCACCCCCAAAGTGCCCACACACAGTGCACCCCCCCACAATGACCTCCCCACAGTGCCCTCCACAGTACACCCCCTCAGTGCCCCTACCACACACATGCCCCTCCACAGTGCACCCCCCACAATGCCCCCACCACAGTTCCTCCCTCCAGTGTCACCCGCCACAATGCTCTCCCACAGTCCCCCCCACAATGCCCTCCCACAGTCCGCCCCCCAAAGTGCACTCTTGCATCCACCCCCGGCAGAAGTCTATGTGACCGCACACCCACCTCTGCCAGAAGTCTATGTGACCGCACACCCACCTCCGCCAGAAGTCTATGTGACTGCACACCCACCCCCACCGCAAGAAGTCTATGTGACAGCACACCCACCCCCGCCAGCCGTAGGACCTGTGACAGCCCGGCACCCACCCCCCCTTTCAGACCAATGGCATGCCAGCACCCGCAACCCCCCCCAAAAAGAGCAATGACAGCCTGGTGCATGCCACCCCCCTCCAGACCAGTGTCATGACGGGACCCTCCCCCTTGCCCCGACCAGTGACACCGCAGCTCCCGCCCCCACCCCCGGTGCTATGTGACTGCCTAGCACCCGCCTCCTCCCCCTACACCCCGGCACAAAGTGACTGCCCGGCTCCCGCAACCTCCCCCCCCTGCCGGTCGCTAGGTGATACTGCGGCCCCCGCACAATCCGACGCCCCCCCCCCCCCCCCCGGTCGCTCGGTGATATACAGCCCGACCACTGACAACCCCACCTCCCTCCGGAGACCGGTGACAGCGCGGCACTTGCCCCCTCCCCCAGACCACTGACAGCCCGGGACACATCCACCCCCTTACCCAGACCAGTGATAAGCCGGCGCCTTTACCCCAACCCCACCCCCCCTCCCAGTGACTTACCAAGAAGGAAGGTCCGCCGGGGGAAGATACTCCACTTCTTCTGCCGGAGCCAGGGGAAGCTGTTGCCATGGAAAAGGAGAAGACTGCGCATGCGCCTGCATCAGGCGCGTTCACAAGGACCTGACCAGCCAGGAAGAACTACTGCGCCTGTGCGACTGATGGGAGAAGACTGACTGACTGGAATGGTAGTATCCACGGCAGCAGACAGGTAAATATAGGGTCGGGCACGGATCAGGTAAGTATTAGAGATGAGCGAGCACCAAAATGCTCGGGTGCTCGTTACTCGGGACGAAATTTTCACGATGCTCGAGGGTTCGTTTCGAGTAACGAACCCCATTGAAGTCAATGGGCGACCCGAGCATTTTTGTATTTCGCCGATGCTCGCTAAGGTTTTCATGTGTGAAAATCTGGGCAATTCAAGAAAATGATGGGAACGACACAGCAACGGATAGGGCAGGCGAGGGGCTACATGTTGGGCTGCATCTCAAGTTCACAGGTCCCACTATTAAGCCACAATACCGGCAAGAGTGCCCCCCCCCCCCAACAACTTTTACTTCTGAAAAGCCCTCATTAGCAATGCATACCTTAGCTAAGCACCACACTACCTCCAACAAAGCACAATCACTGCCTGCATGACACTCCGCTGCCACTTCTCCTGGGTTACATGCTGACCAACCCCCCCCCCCACGACCCAGTGTCCACAGCGCACACCAAACTGTCCCTGCCCAGCCTTCAGCTGCCCTCATGCCACGCCACACTCATGTCTATTTATAAGTGCGTCTGCCAGAGGAAAAGCAGGCACACACTGCAGAGGGTTGGCACGGCTAGGCAGCGACCCTCTTTAAAAGGGGCGGGGCGATAGCCCACAATGCTGTACAGAAGCAATGAGAAATATAATCCTGTGCCACCGCCATCAGGAGCTGCACACGTGGGCATAGCAATGGGGAACCTATGTGCCACACACTATTCATTCTGTCAAGGTGTCTGCATGCCCCAGTCAGACCGCGGCTTTTAATTCATAGACACAGGCAGGTACAACTCCCTATTGTGAAGTCCCTGTGGACCGACAGCATGGGTGGCTCCCTGGAACCCACCGGCGGTACATAAAAATATCCCATTGCATTGCCCAACACAGCTGAGGTAGTAATGTCGTGCTTAATGCAGGTGGGCTTCGGCCCACACTGCATGCCCCAGTCAGACTGGGGTTCTTTAGATGTGGAAACAGATGCATTTATAATTCTCTGTGGACCCACAGCATGGGTGGGTGCCAGGAAGCCACCGGCGGTACATAAATATATCCCATTGCATTGCCCAACACAGCGGATGTAACGTCAGCTGTAATGCAGGTGGGCTAAAAATTCATTTGATTACACTGTAGGCGAGGGCCCACAAAAATTGCTGTATCAACAGTACTAATGTACATCCAAAAAATTGGCCATGGCCAACCAAGAGGGCAGGTGAAACCCATTAATCGCTTTGGTTAATGTGGCTTAAGTGGTAACTAGGCCTAGAGGCAGCCCAGTTTAACGAAAAATTGGTTCAAGTTAAAGTTTCAACGCTTTTAAGAGCATTGAAACGTATAAAAATTGTTTAGAAAAATTATATGAGTGAGCCTTGTGGCCCTAAGAAAAATTGCCTGTTCGGCGTGATTACGTGAGGTTTCAGGAGGAGGAGCAGGAGGAGGAGGAGGAATATTAGACACAGATTGATGAAGCAGAAATGTCCCCGTTTTGGATGGTGAGAGAGAACGATGCTTCCATCCGCGGGTGCAGCCTACGTATTGCTTAGGTATCGCTGCTGTCCGCTGGTGGAGAAGAGAGGTCTGGGGAAATCCAGGCTTTGTTCATCTTGATGAGTGTAAGCCTGTCGGCACTGTCGGTTGACAGGTGGGTACGCTTATCCGTGATGATTCCCCCAGCCACACTAAACACACTCTCTGACAAGACGCTAACCGCAGGACAAGCAAGCACCTCCAGGGCATACAGCGCGAGTTCAGGCCACGTGTCCAGCTTCGACACCCAGTAGTTGTAGGTGGCAGAGGCGTCACGGAGGACGGTCGTGCGATCGGCTACGTACTCCCTCACCATCCTTTTACAGTGCTCCCGCCGACTCAGCCTTGACTGGGGAGCGGTGACACAGTCTTGCTGGGGAGCCATAAAGCTGGCAAAGGCCTTGGAGAATGTTCCCCTGCCTGCGCTGTACATGCTGCCTGATCTCTGCGCCTCCCCTGCTACCTGGCCCTCGGAACTGCGCCTTCTGCCACTAGCGCTGTCGGATGGGAAGTTTACCATCAGTTTGTCCACCAGCGCCCTGTGGTATAGCATCATTCTCGAACCCCTTTCCTCTTCGGGAATGAGAGTGCAAAGGCTCTCCTTATACCGTGGATCGAGCAGTGTGTACACCCAGTAATCCGTAGTGGCCAGAATGAGTGTAACGCGAGGGTCACGAGAAAGGCATCCTAACATGAAGTCAGCCATGTGTGCCAGGGTACCTGTACGCAACACATGGCTGTCTTCACTAGGAAGATCACTTTCAGGATCCTCCTCCTCCTCCTCTTCCTCCTCCTCAGGCCATACACGCTGAAAGGATGACAGGCAAGCAGCATGGGTACCGTCAGCAGTGGGCCAAGCTGTCTCTTCCCCCTCCTCCTCATGCTCCTCCTCCTCCTCCTCCTCCTGAACGCGCTGAGATATAGACAGGAGGGTGCTCTGACTATCCAGCGACATACTGTCTTCCCCCGGCTCTGTTTCCGAGTGCAAAGCGTCTGCCTTTATGCTTTGCAGGGAACTTCTCAAGATGCATAGCAGAGGAATGGTGACGCTAATGATTGCAGCATCGCCGCTCACCACCTGGGTAGACTCCTCAAATTTTCCAAGGACCTGGCAGATGGCTGCCAACCAGGCCCACTCTTCTGTAAATAATTGAGGAGGCTTACTCCCACTGCGCAGCGCAAGTTGGAGTTGGTATTTCACTATAGCTCTACGCTGCTCATAGAGTCTGGCCAACATGTGGAGCGTAGAGTTCCACTGTGTGGGCACGTCGCACAGCAGTCGGTGCACTGGCAGATTAAACCGATGTTGCAGGGTCCGCAGGGTGGCAGCGTGCGTGTGGGATTTGCGGAAATGTACGCAGATCCGGCGCACCTTTCCGAGCAGGTATGACAAGTGGGGGTAGCTTTTCAGAAAGCGCTGAACCACCAAATTAAACACATGGGCCAGGCATGGCACGTGCGTGAGGCTGCCAAGCTGCAGAGCCGCCACCAGCTTACGGCCGTTGTCACACACGACCATGCCCGGTTGGAGGCTCAGCGGCGCAAGCCAGCGGTCGGTCTGCTCTGTCAGACCCTGCAGCAGTTCGTGGGCCGTGTGCCTCTTCTCTCCTAAGCTGAGTAGTTTCAGCACGGCCTGCTGACGCTTGCCAACCGCTGTGCTGCCACGCCGCGTGACACCGACTGCTGGCGACGTGCTGCTGCTGACACATCTTGATTGCGAGACAGAGGTTGCGTAGGAGGAGGGTGGTTTAGTGGAGGAAGCATACACCCCCGCAGATACCACCACCGAGCTGGGGCCCGCAATTCTGGGGGTGGGTAGGACATGAGCGGTCCCAGGCTCTGACTCGGTCCCAGCCTCCACTAAATTCACCCAATGTGCCGTCAGGGAGATATAGTGGCCCTGCCCGCCTGTGCTTGTCCACGTGTCCGTTGTTAAGTGGACCTTGGCAGTAACCACGTTGGTGAGGGCGCGTACAATGTTGCGGGAGACGTGGTCGTGCAGGCCTGGGACGGCACATCGGGAAAAGTAGTGGCGACTGGGAACCGAGTAGCGCGGGGCCGCCGCCGCCATCATGCTTTTGAAAGCCTCCGTTTCCACAAGCCTATACGGCAGCATCTCTAGGCTGATCAATTTTGCAATGTGCACGTTTAACGCTTGAGCGTGCGGGTGCGTGGCGTCGTACTTGCGCTCAAACTGTGGCGCTAGCGACGTCTGGACGCTACGCTGAGAGACATTGCTGGATGGGGCCGAGGGCAGCGGAGGTGAGGGTGTGGGTGCAGGCCAGGAGACGGTAGTGCCTGTGTCCTCAGAGGGGGGTTGGATCTCAGTAGCAGGTTGGGGCACAGGGGGAGAGGCAGTGGTGCAAACCGGAGGCGGTGAACGGGCATCGTCCCACCTTGTGGGGTGCTTGGCCATCATATGCCTGCGCATGCTGTTGGTGGTGCCTCCCCAGCTGATCTTGGCGCGACAAAGGTTGCACACCACTGTTCGTCGGTCGTCAGGCGTCTCTGTGAAAAACTGCCACACCGTAGAGCACCTTGACCTGTGCAGGGTGGCATGGCGCGAGGGGGCGCTTTGGGAAACAGTTGGTGGATTATTCGGTCTGGCCCTGCCTCTACCCCTGGCCACCGCACTGGCTCGGCCTGTGCCCACACCCTGACTTGGGCCTCCGCGTCCTCGCCCGCGTCCACGTCCTATAGGCCTACCCCTACCCCTCAGCATGGTGTATTACCAGTGATTTGATTTCCCAGGCAGGAAAAAAATTGGCGCAAGCCTGCAGCCAAAATAGAATTTTTTCCCTTGTTTTTCAAAGGACAAGCCACACTGCGTGTATTCAATGAATACTACTAAGTTTAATAACTGTGTTGTGGCCCTGCAAATGTGTCACAGAACTGCAGTGATGCAAAGTTATTCGCTACAGCAGATCAGGGATTTCCCATGCAGGAAAAAAATTGGCGCAAGCCTGCAGCCAAAATAGAATTTTTTCCCTTGTTTTTCAAAGGACAAGCCACACTGCGTGTATTCAATGAATACTACTAAGTTTAATAACTGTGTTGTGGCCCTGCAAATGTGTCACAGAACTGCAGTGATGCAAAGTTATTCGCTACAGCAGATCAGGGGTTTCCCATGCAGGAAAAAAATTGGCGCAAGCCTGCAGTAAAACGTAGCTGGCTGCGTCTGATTTTTTTTAACGTTCTGCACGCAGCACACACGTACCCAGAGCCCTGAGGACTGTCAGAGGCAGGCAAAATAGAATTTTTTCCCTTGTTTTTCAAAGGAAAAGCCACACTGCGTCTATTCAATAAATAATGTATGTCTTCTGGCCCTGCCTACACAATTCTATCCCTGTAGTATTAATGCCGGGTGCAATGGTCTGCACAGCCGGTTTTGAGAAAAAAAAATAAAAATGCAACACTGCTAACAGCAGCCTGGACAGTACTGCACACGGATAGATGTGGCCCTAGAAAGGACCGTTGGGGTTCTTGAAGCCTACACTCACTGCTAACACTCTCCCTGCCTAACCACCACTTCTGTCCCTATTGCAGGGCGCAATGCTCTGCAGATCCAATTTTGAAAAAAAAAAAAAAAAAAATACAGTGCTAACACAGTACTGCACACTATTAGATGTGGCCCTGAGAAGGACCGTTGGGGTTCTTGAAGCCTACACTAACTCCTAACGCTCTCCCTACAGCAGCACCAGCAGCAGCACTTTCCCTCAGCTAACTCACAAGGCATCTGAGCCGAGCCGCGGGAGGGGCCGATTTTTATACTCGGGTGACATCAGATCTCCCCAGCCACTCACAGCAGGGGGGTGGTATAGGGCATGAACGTCACAGGGGGAAGTTGTAATGCCTTCCCTGTCTTTCAATTGGCCAGAAAAGCGCACTAACGTCTCAGAGAGGAAACTGAAAGTAACCAGAACACCGCGTGGTACTCGTTACGAGTAACGAGCATCCCGAACACCCTAATATTCGCACGAATATCAAGCTCGGACGAGTACGTTCGCTCATCTCTAGTAAGTATATATCTTCTGTATGGCGTATTTACAAAGCACACATTATATTACAAAGTGCTTTGTAATAGCCATACAGAAGTATATAGAGCCATTATGCACGGTGGGACAACCCCTTTAACATTGATATTCTTGGAATTAGCAAATTACACTGGACAGGTAATGGATATTTTCAATCTAATTACTTCACATTGCACTATGCAGGACACAAGGGAATCAAGAGAAATGGAGTAGCCTTTATTACAAACAAGCAGACCTCAAAGGCAGTAGAAAGTTTTAGAACAATCAGCGACCATATCATTGCTATCCGGATACATAGTAAACCAGTGAACATCTCAATATTACAGGTCTATGCCCCAACGACTAATACTGACGAGGAAACCATTGAAGATTTTCATGCCAACATCCAGAAAACTCTAAACAAAGTGCCAAAGAAGGACATCATTTACATTATGGGTGACTTCAATTTTAAAGTTGGCAGCCAGCCAGAAGCAACCATCACAGGAAGACTTGGGCTTGGTGAAAGAAATGAAGCCGGTGGTCACCTGGTACGGTTCTGCCAAGAAAATCGTCTCAGGATAACACACACATGGTTTATGCAACTTAAACGTCGATTGTACACGTGGACATCTCCCAATGCCTCCATCGAAAACAGATTGATTATGTCCTGTGTAATCATCGATGGTGAAGTTCAGTCGTTGAAATAAAAACCTTTCCTGGCCCTGATTGCGGCACTGATCAATAACTCCTTGCAGCTAAGATCAAGATCAAATTCCATAGCATTAAGAAAGGTGCTCTATTGAGAAAATTCGACACCTCTAAAAACCCCCAATCATACACTATTGAGGTAGCAAACAGATTTGAACTGCTTAACACATCAGAAAAGCATCCATAGGAACTATGGCACGATACACAGTCCACAGTTATAGAAACAGCCAGTATTCATCTCACCTATAAGCAGGAAAAACAACGCTATTGGTTGTCCGAGCAAACCCTCAGAATAGCCAATAAGAGAAGAGCAGCAAAGGCGGCCGGCAACAAAGAAGAAGTTCGACAACTAAATACCGATTTTCAGGAAGTGGCAAGGAAAGAATAGGAAATGGACTGGAATGAGCGTTGCAAACAACTTGAGGGCTCAGTCACACGGGCGCATCGGGCAGACGGCCGTACCTGAAGACGGACGTCTCTCTGCAGCGCCGGAGGAAAGAACATGTGACCGGCTTCATTGCCGGTCATGTGTTCTTTCATCAGCGCTGCAGAGAGACGTGCGTCTTCAAGTACGGCCGTCTTCTTTCTGCAGTAATGGCTCAGTCACACGGGCGCATTGGCGCTAGTGTACGGGTGCCGATGCGCCCGTTTGACTGAGCCCTGAAGCAGAAGCCATGAAAGGCCATATGCGAGGCCTATTCTCACAGGTCAAGATGGCCCAAAAATCTTTCTTGGCACGCAACAGCACAATCAAAGGCAAAAATGGGAAGTAACTGTAGTCCGTCAATGGAAAAATAAAACATTTATGTAAATTTGAATGCACATAGACAAATATACAACAACAAAAAAATTCAAAAAAAAAGTTTTTTTCTATTGTGCAAAAGTGGAAAAACCTAAAAAATATATATATTATTTTTGTATTGTTGTAATCGTACCAACCCACACAAAAAAATGTATCATGTAATTTATGCTACATTATGCTACATTAACGCTGTAAAAAGAAAAAAAAACATACATAAAAATGGTACCAATAAAAACTACAGTTCACTACGCAAAATTATACAGGAAATACTGAGATCAGTAGTTGAAGATATGGGTACAGCAACTAAACACAGGATAATGCAAACCACCGTACTCCCCATAGTCATGTATGGGTGTGAAAGCTGGACTGCGAAAAAAGCTGATAGGAGGAGGATTGATGCGTTTGAGCTGTGGTGCTGGCGATAGCTGCTGCGTATACTCTGAACTGCGAGAGCAACAAACAGCGAAGTCCTGAATCATATAAGACCCGATGTATCACTGGAGGGCAAGATGACCGGTTCAGACTCATGGATTTTGGCCATGTAATGTGAGCAGAGTCTCTAGAAAAATCTATAATGGTTAGAAAGATCAGTGGCAAAAGAATACCCGGCCACCAAAGAACATGATGGCTGATACTGTCAGAGCTGATACTGGCATGGATATCACACAACTGAAAAAAGCAGCGCAAAACCGAAAAACAAGGAGGGAGGGAGCCTTTAGGGTCACCGAGGGTCGTGAATGACTAAAGGGCTAACAACAACAACCAAAAATAAATCTCCATTCAATGGAGTTGAACACCTTTGTGACATCTTGGGATAAATTGACTCTGGAACCTACCTCTGAGTGTGTAGCTTGGACATTGGTGAACAATTTCTGTAGGTTTTGGGCTGTGGATTTGTCAAGCATAAAGCCTGATTGATTTGAATGGTTAAGATAGAGTATAATGGGATTTAGTCTCCTGGCCAGAAATTTGGCGAGTACCTTAATGCCAGCTTGGAGGAGGGAAAAAGAGCAATGTTAGCCCCAAAGTGTTGGGTCCTTGCGAGGATGCATTACCATGATCATGGCTTCTCTCATGCAGTTAGATAATTCTAAGAAGTCAAAAGCAGAGTTAAATAAGTTAACAGGAATGGGGATAAGTTTTTAGCATAGACCTTATAAAACTCTATGACTGGTGATTTGGCTGTTCTATTCTATATAAGCACTGGAGGTTCATGAAACCCCTGGTAACAAGTACAAAATATTCATATTTCTCCCCAAGCTCATAATAAGAATGCTTAGGCTGGGTTCACATGGGGCGGAACTGCAGCGGAAATTCTGATGCAATTTTAAACTTAAGACTAAGCAGCAAAAGTGGACGAGATTTGCAAAAATCTCATTCACACTCTGTCGACAGTCCGCTGAGGACAAGCACGCAGAAACTGACATGTGGCGCAGAATTCAAGTCCGCGACATGTCAATTGTATCACCATCTCCGCTGCGGACTCTTTTCTCTCTATTGGGAGAGATTTTCCAGTGGAATACAGGCAGAAAAGCCGCTTCAAACCCGCACCAAATGGCGCGGGTTTTGAAGTAGCCTTTCCGCTATGGTAAATCTTGCGGAATTTCCTTGCGGTCCCACTGCGATCATTCTGCGAGATTTCTGTCCCGTGGGAACCCAGCCTTAGAAAAAACAGCCTTATCTGGGCTGAGGAAGATAAAGAAGCTTGGTACAGTCTAGAGTTTTACAAACTATAGGACTTCTCATCTTCAGTGTATTATTTATCTTTTGCCCCCCCCCAACTTCTGATGCGTATGGCTCTTTTTGAGGTCCATGATAGCTAGGAAGAATGTACCCCTGACATATGCCTTAAATGATCCCAAGCGGTCAGTATAAAAAGCGCTACATGTATTAATCTCAAAAATGGATTCCCACTGCTCCAGAAAGTATTTACGAGGGGCAGAATTTTAAGCATGAGAGGTTCAAACGCTAGTTCAATTTCAGAGTGATATTAGTGAAATTCATCAGCAGAATACCAGGAAAATGGATCAAAATAGGTACTCAAAGCTATCCACAGTGGGGAACCTCATTAAGTAAGGTTTACCAGAATACCAGCTGAGCGAGTTCCCTAACTTCAGAGGAATCCTAACTTGCTCATCTATGAGAGAAAAGCTGACAGAGGCATCTTACCAACCCACCCCTTCTCTAGACATTTGTCAATCATTCCACTTACCCCTTTCTGAGGAAGAAACATTTGATTCCCACCCAACTTCAAGGTGTATTCAGAGCAATTGAACTTCACAATGAAGAAGACATCTGAATCTCCCTCAAAGGGGTCAGATATACATTCTATGTAATCCCACTGCATAGCAAGGGATTCAATATTATGAAGTTGGCTAAAAAGCACAGCTTCTTTTTTTGTCTTTTCCAAGCCTGAAAGTATGAGGCTTAGAGAAGGTGGGTTGGGTCTCCATGTCTCGGGGAAATCTGAGGAGAGTTGATTCCAAGTGCCCAGTGTTCTCACATCTGAATTTGTTTCTCTTCTAACAAAGAAAAATGAAAAGTTCTTCCTCTTATTTTCTTACACAAAAGAGTGCAGCTACTGAGTCTCCGTATTACTGTGCATAAGAAGAGATTGTTCAATCAGTATCTAGGTTTGTAAACCCTGCCTACAGCAAGCGATTGCTCTGATTGGTTCTCGAGCACCACAGCAATGAATGGCTGTGATTGGTTCATCGAGCGCCACAGTGATTGGCTGAGCAGCAGCTGACAAGAACCAATCAGAGCAATCGCTTGCTGGAAGCGGAGTTTGCAAACCCTGTTACCAGCAAGCAACGTTCTGTCGTGGGCGTGGGGGAACTGCAAGTCAGCCTGTCCGGAACTGCAGAGACCAGCGGGAGGGACTCGGATGGCGCCTGCTAGGTAAGTATTGTTTTGTTTTTTTTCACATAGTGTAGCTAGAGCTTATTTTCAGGGTAGGGCTTATATTTCAAACCCCCACCCTCTCCGAAAATCAGGGTTGGTCTTGTTTTAGGCGTAGGTCTTACTTTCAGGGAGACATGTTATGAGTGAGACCACTAGGGAACCATGAAGTACTCGACAGTTCTTCTTTAAGATCTGTCTAGACAGTCTTCATTCTGATCTCACATGTGAATTGGAGAAGATACAGGAAGTGTAACAACACCGGCTAGACACAAGATAGCAGAACTGAACTTCACCTATAGCAGTCTTTTTTCTCAGTTACTAACGGTATATCACAGTACTCATATACCTCCAGGACTTACAGTAGGGCAATATTATGTAACAGGACAGTCGAATTAGCAATAATATGAAGTTTGTGTCAATACTAGTAGGTAACAAAAATGCAAGAATAAGAACTGACTAATCAATGACAGGAATAGAAAGGTGATAATTAGAGATGAGCGAGCATACTCGCTAAGGCAAATAACTCTAGCGAGTATTGCCATTTTCGAGTACATGTCCGCTCGTCCCAAAAGATTCGGAGGCCGGCGAAAATGGCAATACTCGCTCGAGTAATTTGCCTTAGCAAGTACGCTCGCTCATCTCTAGTGATAATAGCACAGATGATGAGGATGATAGACGGTGCACAGATAATAACAAACTGAAAATAACTGACCCTAAACTCTAGCTTTTCTTAAAGGGGTATTTCAGGACTTTTACTATGGATGACCTCTTCTCAGGATAAGACATCAATAGTTGATCGGTTGGCGTCCACCACTTGGGATTCCCACTGATCAAAGGCAAGAGCCATAACTCATTGACATGGCTGAATGAGGGTTTGTTTTATTTTGGGACGAGTGTATATTGTAACCGCACCACTCTGGGGTACATATAATATGTTGTACAACTTTTATTACATTTTTTTGGAGAGGGAGGTGAAGAAAAAAAAATAATAACTTTCTTATCTGGATCAGCACGATTACTGTGATCCCAAGTTTATTTTGGTTTTTTTTCTTTTGCTCAATAAGAAACATTTTTTTCAAGAAAAACAATTGAATCTGCAATTTTTATTATTCCAGCAATGGAGCTAGATGAGGGCTTGGTTTTTTTTTTGTGGAAAGAATTGTAGCTTTTATTGGTACCATTTTAAGGTACATCTGACTTTTGGACTGCTTTTTATCACATTTTTTGGGAGGCAAACAAAAGAAAAATAGCAATTCCGGCATTACTTTTTAAAATTATTTGCACTATGCAAGATAAAATATTTTCATTATTTGGGTCGTTACGAATGCAGTAATACCTATTATATGTTCCTTTTTTAAACATTCTACAAAGCTTATGAGAACACCTTATTAGACTTCGGGAGGCAGGGTCTAATAGGCTGAGCTACATGCAGACATGGAGGCCTTGTCAGGCTTCTGGCTGCCATGGGGACCCATTAGAACCTTGCAATCGCACTGTGGGGGTGCCGATGAGTGACAGAGAGCCCCCTTCCCATGTTATAGTTGCTATTGATTGTGGCATGTAAGGGATTAAACTGCCAATATTTGAGGTTTCTATCCTGGCTGTTAGAGCAGGAGTTTAGCTGTCAGTAGTCAGCAAAGCCACTGCCTTAAAAAGATGTGGGTGCAGCTTTAAAGCCCAATTAGTGACTGCCGTGAAAAGGTGTATTGATGGTCACTATGGGGTTAATATGACCATACAGAATATTCCTTTTCCATTTAATAATATGGGCACTTCTGAAGTGAAGAAAGCTGTTGCCATCCACCAGTTAAAAATATGCTTCGGTTATGACTCTACCATCCTCAGGTCCTAGAAACGGATCTAGATATTTGATGACCAAGTCAAGGTTATTTAACGCTTGACTCACTACAAAATGATCCTGGCTTGATCATCTGCAGTGCAGATAAGTGTGCAGGTATCGTTTTACAGGGCAAATCCTCCTACATTCAGGAAGCAATACGGATCTTAAGGGACAGAGATTATATTCCATTAGACACTGATCCCACAATCTCTATCCAGAGGACGTTTCTCCACCTAGTGCACAGATCACACACCAACCATCAATGGGGACTTGGAAACCGGTGGATGGCAACAACTGTCTTCAATTCACAAGAATCCATCATATAACATAGAAAAGGAATATTCTTTACGGTCAGTTTAAACATATTGAATGCATCTGTACCAAAATCAAGGACTATGACATTCAGAGTAAGATCCAAAAAGAAAGGTTCATCCAAAAGGAATACCCATGGTTAACATAGCCCGTAATAGAGCTAGAGGTCACTCCCTACCACTGTAAACCAAGACCATATACCTGCGATAGCTACAGGCACAATTTTGTAACCCCCTATAACCCATGCTATGCAGAAGTATGAACTATTTTGGAAAAACATTGGCCCATCCTACTACGGGACCCCTACCGGTCTGACCACATCCCACCTTAATCACAAATTACGTTCAGATTAACACAAAGACTGAAGTCAAGATTAGCTCCCAGTAAACTCAAATTAGATGTGAGACTGTCTAGCTGCCATCTATTTCCTCAGCTTATAAGGTGCTACCGTTGTGGCAAATGCTGCACCAATATCTGCAATAAGAGAAGGCGTTTCACTAGCCACGTCACGAAAGAATGTTTCCCGATCGAATCCTTTCTTAATTGCTCCTCGAGCTTTGTTATTTATGTTAGAATTTCCCTGCCACTTACAATTTGTTGGGCGCACCACCCCGGCCCTACAGCACTGTATACATAAACTCAGATCCTACTCCACCAATGGCTTTCTAAAACACAGTACTTCTGGACACACTACCATGGCCAAAACCAAGGTTTTTTTCTGTAACCATCCTGGAATAAGTGACGTTGGTGTTAGTAACAGACTCGAGACACTAAAGAAAAAAAGTTCCTGTCGTTACTGTCATTATTTAACCCATTAGCCCTTAGGTACTCTTTAATTCAGTGTTTCCCAACTCCATTTCTCAGAGCCCCCAACAGGTCATGTTTTCAGGATATCCTATAGTAAGAACCCCTGTGGCGATGTCTGAGGCCCCGACAATAATTACATCACCTGTGCAATACTGAGGAAATCCTGAAAACATGACCTGTTGGAGGTCCCTGGGGACTGGAGTTGGCAAACACTGCTTTAATTAGTCACCTTTCCCCCATGAAATATCCTCCCCACCCTGTCAGTCATTCTGATCCCTCAGGCCCTCTTCCATTTAGACACTACTAGTTATTATTATTTATAGTACCAGTGCTTCTGATGGCACGATGCGTGACTTATATTATAGTGAATGACATCATCACATGTAACTCACTAAAGGACCTGTGATGACTGTTGGAGTTGGTCAAAATATTGTACAACCTGTAATGACGTAACCGTCATATGATCAGGGGCGGAGCTCAGAGCTCCGGTGATTTAGCTGCTCGATGAGGTGAAATCGTGGCTGGGATGAAGGACCTGTGATGACATCACTGTCATGTGATCAGGAGCAGAGCATGTAACTCACTCACTTGATGAAAGACCTGTGATGACGTTGCCATCATGTGATCAGAGGCGGAGCATGTAATTCACTCACTCACGGACAAGTGGTCATTAGTACTTTGAAAAAAGGCTCCCACATTAGTCCTTCTGTCACCACCTTCTCCTTTAAAGGGGTTGTCCCGCGGCAGCAAGTGGGTCTATACACTTCTGTATGGCCAAATTAATGCACTTTGTAATGTACATTGTGCATTAATTATGAGCCATACAGAAGTTATAAAA
The DNA here is from genome assembly GCF_035609145.1 of Eleutherodactylus coqui. Lineage (NCBI taxonomy): Eukaryota > Metazoa > Chordata > Amphibia > Anura > Eleutherodactylidae > Eleutherodactylus > Eleutherodactylus coqui. Next base: position 55,848,552 of record NC_089846.1, on the reverse strand, counting down.
AGTTTTATACTTACCTGCTCCGTTGCTGGCGTCCTCGTTCCCATGGAGCCGACTAATTTTCGCCCTCCGATGGCCAAATTAGCCGCGCTTGCGCAGTCCGGGTCTTCTGCTCTCTTCAATGGAGCCGCTCGTGCAGAATGCCGGCTCCGTGTAGCTCCGCCCCGTCACGTGCCGATTCCAGCCAATCAGGAGGCTGGAATCGGCAATGGACCACACAGAAGAGCTGCGGTCCACGGAGGGAGCAGACCCCGGCGGCCATCTTCAGCAGGTAAGTATGAAGACGCCGGACCGCCGGGATTCAGGTAAGCGCTGAGCGGTTTGTTTTTTTAACCCCTGCATCGGGGTTGTCTCGCGCCGAACGGGGGGGGGTTAAAAAAAAAAAAAAACCCGTTTCGGCGCGGGACAACCCCTTTAAGCATTGATATTTGCCCACTATTTCCAATCATCTTGTTTAGCCCATAACCACATCTGCTATATGTCACCTGGGCTTATCTTATCCAATCCCCTCAGGATGTATTTTTCCAGTAAATTTTAAGCTTTTGATGTCACAATTACTCCACCCTATTTCCAGAATGTTTTGTAGGTCTAGTTATATGTTGCGCACATATAGTATATATTATGTTAAAAAATGCAAATAATACATGACAAAAATTGTTTTTCCCTTATCTGTTTAATGCTTACATTCGGGCCATTAACATTCATACTTTTACATGAAATAAGTTACACTTCGTCACAGTAAGAAATGCTTCTCCGCCACAAAAATAGTTAATGAAATAAACTCAAAAGGCACCACTATGACAGCACGAGAACAATGTTAATTCCCTGACAGCGGTATGTTTTCATGCAGGTACTGCAGTGCCAGATCTGCCCACTTCATTTCCTGCTCCTTGACCGACTCCATCACTCCACCGTTATCCTGTTCAGGCTCTGGGAGCTCATTCTGTAAGGGAAATAAAGAAGAAGAAGATATTCGGTGTCCCACAGCACAAGCCTGACAACCTTTACATGTAGGCTTCCTTCATGCAGTTTTTTTGTGGAGTTTTATGAAAACTTGTAAAAACACAACGAATTCATTAGTTTGGGTTTTTTTTTCAATGGTCTTTATTTTATACACATGCGTAATTTTTTCAGGCGTTTTCTTTTTTCCTATGGAGAAGTTTATCAGAAAACACATGAAAAAAAAAAACACAACACCAAAACTGAAGCATGCTACATTTGGCAAGAAATACTGTAGACCACAAATGCAACCAATGAGAGTAAAATATCCACAAAAATGGCAATGCTAGTGGTGCATTTCATAATCTTCTATTGACAGAAGAGCTAGACATTTTGGGCGGCCAAAAACGCTGGGAAAAACACTGCACCTTGGTTTTTTTTTAAAAAAAAAAACACTAGGTGTAAAACTACCCTTAACCCCTTAGTGCTCAAGCTTTTTTTGTTTTTTTTCTATTCCCGTTTTTTCCTCCCCCCCCTTATAAAAAATCATAACTCCTTTATTTATCCATCGACGTCGCTGCATGAGGGCTTGTGTTTTGCAGGGTGAGTTGTATTTTTCAGCGTTACTATTTATGAACCATATAATGTACTGAAAAACGATTAAAAAAATCTAAGTGGAGAGAAATGGAAAAAAAAAAAACAACATTCCGCCATCTTTCGGTGCGTCTTGTTTCTACGGCGCACAAACTACAACAAAAATGACCTGATAACTTTATTCTATGGGTTGGTATGATTACTACCATACCAAACTTTTTTTTTAATTTGCTGTACTACTTGTATTTTAAATTAAATTAAATTTAAGATATTTAATAGAGATGAGCGAACCTACTCGGCCACGCCCCTTTTTCGCCCGAGTACCGTGATTTTCGAGTACTTCCATACTCGGGTGAAAAGATTCGGGGGGTGCCGTGGGTGAGCGGGGGGGAGAGGGAGAGAGAGAGGGCTCCCCCCTGTTCCCCACTGCTACCCCCCGCGCCGCCACGCCTCCCCCCGTTCCCCGGCGCCCCCCGAATCTTTTCACCCGAGTACTGAAGTACTCGAAAATCGCAGTGCTCGATCGAGTAATTACTCAAAACGAGTACATTCGCTCATCTCTAATATTTAATTTTTTTAATTATTTACTATCTCCACCTTCTGCACACAATACCTTTTTAATTTTTTCGTCGACATAATTGTGTGAGGGCTCATTTTGTGCGGTACGTCCTGTCATTTCCATTGGTACCATTTTAGAATACATAACACTTTTTGAGCACTTTTCATTACATTTTTTCCTGGAGAAAGGGTGACCAAATAAGTGCATTTCTGGCATTCATTTGTTTTTTGCGGACGATGTTCACCGTGCGGGGTAAACAATGTATTACTTTGATAGATCGGACTTTTACGGACGCAGCAATACCGAATATGTATTTTTGTTTTATTTTTTATATTTTCCTTTTTTTGTAAATTTGGCAAAAGGGTTGGTTTTTTTAACTTTATTTTTTTTAATAACTAGTAAAAAACCTAATTATTCTTATTTTTACATTTTCTTTTAGCCCTCCTATGGGACCACAACATGCGATGCTTTGATCACTCCTGCAGTATGATGTAATGCCATAGCATTAAATCATACTACAATCTGACAGGCAGTCTATCAGGCCACCCTATGGGGATGGCTTGATAAGCATACTGCCAAGACAGCCCTGGGGCTTTTCAGAACGCCCCAGTCTGTGATCACACCCGCACAGTTCCCAGCGATCTCATCGCGGTTTGGTGGAGGGGCTATGGGCCCCCTGAACATCGTTCTGGCCATTTAAAGGGGTTAACAGCCCTGATCGGACGTGTGGCTTGTCAGGGCTGTTGCCCGTGGGGGTTAACTGTATGAAACAGCTGACACCTGCGATGTATGGAGGGAGGTTGCAGCACAGTCTTCTTCCATACACGTCCTGCAGCTGCAGGACGTAAAAACACTCTAAGGCGGTCACTAAGGGGTTAAAAAGGACATGTCATGTACTCATATCAAGGGGCCAGCTGCAAAAATTTGCAACTGCAGACCTGCTGACTCTAACTCTTTCTTTTGTTTATACTCCCCTCCACTCCCCTGTACTGGCTCCTCTTTTACCTTGTTCCCAGGGCTGTGAATGTGTCAAGTGGGTGGTCCCAAGAGGTTACTGTCAATGGTCATACTTGATTGACAGTAAACAGTGGGGAGCACTAGCTTGACAAATTCATAGTGCTGTGAGCCGAATCTTAGAAGAGCCCATACAAGGGGAATGGAGGTCAGTAAGAACAATGGATAGAAATCATTGGTCAGCTGAGCCGTGGCTGCAAATAGCTTGCAGTTGGTTTCGCTGACATGAGGACATTACAGTTCTTCTTTAACCCCTTAGTGACATGGCTATTTTGGATGCAATGATTTCTTGGGAATTTTCATCTCCACTTTCCAAAAGACATAACGTTTTCATTTTTTCGTTAACATGGCCATATAAGGGCTTGTTCTTTGCGTGGCGAACTGTAGTTTTTATTGGTACCATTTTTATGTATCTTTTTTTTTCTTTTTACAGGGTTAATCATATAGCATAAATTACATGGTACATTTTTTCTGTGGCTTGGTACGATTACAACAATACCAAAATAATATATATATTTTTTTTAGGTTTTTCCTCTTTTGCACAATAGAAAAAAAAACATTATTTTGAAAACATTTTGTTTGCATTTCTGCATTCAAAGTTTCAAAAATGTTTTATTTTTCCATCGACGGACCACTGTGAGGGTTAGTTGTCTTGTGACGAGCTGTGGTTTTGTGTACTTTGGGAGGCAATATTGAACTAAAAAAGCATTTTGACTGTTTTTCAGCTTTTTTTTTTCTTTTTTCACAGTATTTTCCATGCAGGATAAAAAAGTGTGTTCCATTTATTGATCAGGTCACTATGGATGTGATGATACCAACGGTGATACCAATAGTGATCATAGGCCAGGTCAGACCAGGATGCCAGGGTGACCCATCGGCCCTCTGCGATTAAATAGCGGAGGGCCAATGAGGTCATAGGGGGAGTGCCCTCCCTCTGTGAACTCTTTGCATGCCACGATCAACAATAATCATGGGATCTAAGGGGTTAACAGCAGAGACCGGTTTTCTCACCCATCCCCGCTGTTGCAGAAGGCTGACCAATAAGCCAATAGATAATGAATGGGTTTCATGCACTGCATAATACGCTGTGTATTTACACCGGCATGAATGAGTCCTAATACAAAGAAAGCTCTTTGTGAAAGTTTCTCCTACCAGCGGAATAGTAACATCTTCATAGGGCAATTTATCTTCTTTCCAAGCGTCATCGACCAGATCTAAAATGCGTCCGTCCCTCTGAATCTCACTGTCCATCGAAGAGCTGGAGATACATAAATACAAATAGTTAGACGATAGAAGACGGCTACAAACCCTTCAGCTTTCCTCACTGCATTTTGTGAAAATCGATGCAAAATCAATAAAGCAAAAGTATTTCCAGCTTCTCAGCTCTCCAGCCAATTTACATTCAGCAGTTCGGCCTCATGTCCACGGGCATAACTGAGTTGCGGAATCCATGTGGGTCACACACACGGATGATCCCGAGCCGCACTTCAATATGCCCATAGACTATCATTGGGCATCCGCAGAGACTGCTTCCATGAACGTCAATAGAAGCCGTACAATTCCATTGTTTTTTTTAGGAGAATGGGTGTCCAAAAAAAAGGACAGTTCTGGAATTGCGTATTTTTTTCTTATGGTGTTCTGCAGGTGGAATAAATTATGCAATATTTTAATAATTGTGATTTTTTTTTTTATAAATGTGGCGATAAGAATTATATTTATTTCGTACGCAAGAAAAAAAAATTTTAATGTTTATTTTAAACTTTTAAAAAAAAAATCTGGCACCGTGATGGATAAGCGGCTGCTGCAGAACAGACAAGTATGGTGGCTCAGCTGTTAGAGCTGCTGATTTGCAGTGCTGGAGGCTGTAGGTTCAAATCTGACCAAGGGCAACATCTGGATGGAGTTTTTCAAAGTCCAAGCAGATGTCATCCTAGATGGATTTGAAGGCAAGAGCTGAGCCACAGTCATCGAAAACACACAACCGCTTTCCCTGACTTTTATTTGTAAAATCATTTATGGTGATTTTTGCAAAAAATCAGGTCGGAATGACCCGGGACAATTATATCGCCCGGCTGATCATGATGAACAACATTACTCTCTACGGGAATCGATCCTGTGGTGCGCCATGAGTAATAGTGCAGTTCCCCCGCATATGCTAGGACTCCAACCTAGCAGCCTTCACTGGGCACTGCATGGAGGTAGACACAGAGATAAGAGCCTCCTCCGAGCCTCGTCAACATGGCCATGACTCTCCAGGGTCCTCTGCAGAGGCCTGTGCCAGCCGTTATGGGATATGCCACTGATGTAACAGAGAAGTGGGACTGGCGAGCTGATATCCCAATCACTGCCTTCTAGGAGTGAGATGGAGAGCTTACCTATCACACGGAGGTAAGCTCTAGTAACGCTAGTATTCGGCACCTAGATCATAGAACGTCTGCCATGGAGGTTTACACTGAAGCGGTTTCAGCCCGAGTTCTTTATCATCCGTGTCAATCGGATGATCGTGGCTAACATATCGGGAACCTTTATAGGGCCATTGAGGACTCAGAAAGCCACAATCCACATAGTAATATTAGCCAGGGGGCTTCCAGGAACCCCCACTTCATTGTTGCCCATCAGACCATATTCAGTGATGTCCTGGGGGTGTCCCGACTTGGAAATCTATCCCGCCCCTAGAGCACCTGGCACTGACTGGCACGGGAGCCAGCTGTGACTGACAGCCAGGCACCCACTGTAACGGCCAGGATCGGAGAGGACTCTAATCCCAGCATTTAAAGGGGTTGTCCCGCGCCGAAACGTTTTTTTTTTTTTTTTCAACAGCCCCCCCGTTCGGCGCGAGACAAACCCGATGCAGGGACTTAAAAAAAACAAACCGCACAGCGCTTACCTGAATCCCCGCGCTCCGGTGACTTCTTACTTACCGGTTGAAGATGGCCGCCGGGATCTTCTCCCTCGGTGGACCGCAGGGCTTCTGTGCGGTCCATTGCCGATTCCAGCCTCCTGATTGGCTGGAATCGGCACGTGACGGGGCGGAGCTACACGGAGCTGATCTCCGGCACGAGCGGCCCCATTGAGAAAAGAAGAAGACCGGACTGCGCAAGCGCGTCTAATTTGGAGCTTAGACGCTGAAAATTAGTCGGCTCCATGGAAACGAGGACGCCAGCAACGGAGCAGGTAAGTGAAAAACTTCTTATAACTTCTGTATGGCTCATAATTAATGCACAATGTACATTACAAAGTGCATTAATATGGCCATACAGAAGTGTATAGACCCACTTGCTGCCGCGGGACAACCCCTTTAACCCCTTAGAGGTCGCTGTCAGTAGGAAGCTCAGCATCTAAGTACTCAGGGGGTGAGAGCGGCCTTATGCATGCAGTAGTGGATGTACTGTATTAATGGACACCATTCATTTCAATGGGCGATATAGTAAAATACACACTGAACTAAAATGACGCGCTGCGTGCGATTCTGTGCGCATATAGGACGCGGCGCAAAAACACTGGTGTGTGAGACGCCACTGAAATAAATGGTGGTCTAGTGCTGCATAATACGTTACAAAAGATAACCAAAACGCCAGTGTGAGAGCGGCGCTAAGGGCTTCAACACACGGGCGCAAATACGCTCACCGCAACGGAGCCAAGCATGCTCCTCTGGGTAAGATATGCAAATAAGGAAGATGGCACACTACCTCTGCAGCGCCACCTATTGGCCTATCCAGAGGTACTGTTCCATCTTCCTTATCTTCACATGCCAACAAACACACGGGTGTGCGGGTGCCCTAATAGTGCCACGCAGCCCCCATGCCTGCACTGTGGGGATTCTTAGCACCGTGTGCCTCGATGTGGCTGTGCCGGATCATGGGCGGCGTGCAGCTGCAGCGAGCCGTCCGCCCCGGCACTCACCGGCTGTGGGAGCTCCTGCTTCTCTTGTCAGGATATAAGGAGGACGTCACACGCGTCACGTGACTGGCGTCAGCATCACGTGTCCGCCGACTAATACGCCGAGCGCATATTAGCTTGAGCAGTCGGCGGCTGTCACGTGACGCTCTGTGGAGCCGTGAGTGGCTGTAGCTGCACGCGCGCTCAGTCGCTGACCTCTCAGCTAGTAGTCAGGGGAAGACGGAGGCGCCTCAGCAGCCAATCACATTAGAGCTTCTATTTTACATGCTGGGCGGTTGTCATACTGCAGGCTTCATTTATTTTGCTCATGTGTTTAGTGCAGACATATTCTGGGATTAGATGATATCATCGGTTTTTACCCTCTAAATCCACCCAGTGGCGGGGAGAACATGCAACCCGCGTCCGGCTGGGTGTCCAGGGACCCACAAGATTCATTTTGAGGGGCCGCTTTGCAGTTCTGCAAAAGTAGCAAATTTCTAGCCACCATATTCTCCATTGCCGGAAGGATGTCTGACTACGGGTCACCTGGTGGCCACCGGAGTATGTGGTGGCGGTCAGGGCGCATCTTGTGAACAATTACACATAACAGCAATTTTAAAATGTGACTTTTAAGCCCCCTTTTCACGGACGTCTGCGTATTTGTGCGCGCCTGAGGGCTGCGTATTTGCAGAACGAACTTTTTTTTTTGGGTGCGCATCGGCGTCGTTACTGTACTTTTTGCGCCCACATGTTCATTTGCGCTTGGCAAGTAAAGACGCTCCGTTTCAAATGGCTAATTAGTCTAATTAATTCCAGATGCGTTCGTTTTCCGGTGTAATTACTTGCTTCAGGCCGGGCTCACACCAAAGGGTGGCATTCCGTAGATAGAAGATCTGCAATCATCCCGAAAAGGAATTGTGAATGATCGCGTATGCAAGCGCTTTTCCGTGCAGATGTACACGTATGCACAGCGTATCCGTGTGGAAGAAAGATCTCTCCTCCAGCCAGCATTCCGGCTTTTCTATCTATTTTCTTCTGAAGTTGCGAGCGTTTTCACCACTCATACGCATTGTAAATGGGGGCTGTCCGCGTGGAATCTGCGCTAAAATAGAGCATGCTGCGATTTTTTTTTCACTCACGTAATACGCAATTTGTACTCGCTTGAATGAAAAATCCAAAATACATGCCTTTCAATCCCCGTGTATAACTGCGGTCACGGACTCTATTACCATCTGTTTGTGTGAGCCCCCTTACTTGCCCGCACCGCTTGTCACTCATTTTCTAGAAGGTGCTGGAAACAACAACTCATTAGTGATTGGTAGCGCTCTGTTCCGGCACACTCGTGAAAATAGTGATAAAGTGGCCAACCTTTTTAAATATGTAGAGCACACCATTATCATCAGAAGGAAAATAAAAGTGGAACGTGTAAGCGGCTTATCACACAGCAGGGACGGGCACACATATTTTATTTTTTGAGTCCGGGAGAAGTGTACACTACTACCGGGTTTCCTCGAAAATAAGCCCTTGCCTGATTTTTCAGGATTTTCGGGGAGCCCTTTTTATATTACATTGAAAAAAATTTAGGGATACATTACCTAGCAGGCTCGGTCCAGGTCCCTCTCGCTGCTCTCCAGAGCCCGACCCGCTTCCCACAGTCCTCGGCCGCCCAGACAAGATCACTTTCTGATTACAGGATTCATAAATCCTGCCTCCACTAAGCAATGGCTGTGATTGGCTGAGCAGCACTTGAAGAACCAATCACAGCCGTCATGGAAGCGGGATTTATGAATTGGCTCAGGCAATTCATAAATCCCACCTCCACAACGTGATTGCTGTGATTGGTGGAGCTGCGGTGCTCGGAGAACCAATCATAGCTTCGTGGAGGCGCGATTTATGAATCTTGTAACCAGGAAGTTATCTTGTGTGGACCGCCAAGTACTGCAGGAACCGCGCCGGGGCTCTGGAGAGCAGCGAGAGGGACCTGGACCAAGCCTGCTAGGTAAGTAAAATAAGACATCCCCGAAAAGAAGATCTAGTGCCTCTTATGGGGCAAAAATTAATATAAGACAGGGTCTTATTTTCAGGGAGACACAATAGTATACTAATGTAACCAATAATACGACCATACAGTGGGCAGAGTGTTACTAAACAACATGCACTTTTCATGTCTTGGCACCTGTGCACCTGTGCTGATTATTCTCAGTTTTCATCTGATGGTTGTTGGAATCAGATCTGGATCTTGGTCTCCTGTTTTTCTCTGCTCAACTCAAACTAAGTACTGTAGTTACTGGTGGTAGTTGTATTCTTACTAAGTTGTTTGCTTCTGTCCCAGGAAGGGACAGTGAGTGGCCAAGGGCCGTGGGTCAGGTGTGTTCTTATCAGGGCAGGACATCCGAATAGGCAGTCTTATATTCTGACTCATATAGGGAAAGTTCCACTCTCCATGTGTTATTCCATACGTAGCCTGTGGTGGTTTATGCTCTTTGTTTCACTGTGTAAATATAGCCCGGGAACTGTTTGGGGGACCTTTTTCGGTACATCCGGGTCAAACGTGACGCATACAATGACCATATAGCGGTAGATACCAGTTCTACAAAGGCACTCTGTGTATAAGTGATCACAGTACAGTATTTCGTGATCATGTAACTCCAAAAACGTAGTAGTTAATTTTGGTGATGGAATTAATGAAGTTGCTAACAATAAAACAAAAAGTTATGTTCTCCACACAATGTGTACTAACAGCCTACTCCTCTGGGATAGTTTTCATCCTAGGTCATTACGGAGGGGTATTCCCAAAGGGCAGTTCCTTCGGCTTAGAAGGAATTGCTCTGAGTACACTGACTTTTTGAAAAAATCTAAAGACATTTCGGATAGATTTAGGGCTCGGGGCTATCCAGACAGAGTGGTTAAGGCAGCATCCGAATATGCAAAAGCACAAAAGAGAAAGATTGTTAGTGCCTCGTGAAGGTAGACCACAAGAGGAAGTGGTTCATATTATTGGCACATATGAGCAACAGTCTAAGGAAGTACGTGACATCATCACCCGTTATTGGCAAATTTTACAGGCAAAGGTCTCGTAGATAAACTTACAGCATCGCCCACTATTACATTTAGGGGTGGACGGAGCATGAAAGACTTAGTACAGAGTCAGCTGAGCCCCTTAGGGCTCTAGCCTTCATGAATTCAGAATTACCACCCCTTACCTATAAATGCTCTGGATTTCAGGCCTGCCGATAAATCACCAAAACTTACAGGTGCCATGACTGTGTGTCACGGTTTTTAGTTTTATTGGGGATAAAAAGCTTAAAAATAAAAGTTTAAAAAAAAAATCTATAGTCATTTTTTTAAATTATTATATTTATGCTAAAATAAAGTATGGGAATGGGTTCCTCATCTTGTTTCAGACATTTTGATATATAATTTGTATCGTTTTGGATTACAGGGCGCCTACCGCAATGCTTTTGGTAGGTATCGGTGGTTAAGTATATATATTTATTTTGTTTTATAATTTTTTTTTCTTATTTTTGTGACTATTTTTTTTTTACCATCGATGTCCCCCATGACGTCATATAAGACCTCTGTCTCCGTATGAAGTCTAGTAGGCCATGAAGCCTTCTTTTCGAAATGTACAAGAAATGAAATCTGCCATTGTTAATGAAATCGACCCACTCCTTCTCCGATACGCCGTGCCTTTCAATTTCAGTGTTCGGCTTTACTATTATACCAGCAAGACACAGCCGTGCTTCCATTCACCATAGACCGTGGAAGAGTACTGATTTAGCAGGGTTAAAAGCTTTCAAGTGTATTGTAGTGAAGTCATTGCATTGGCCGTGACACATAGGGTAGGTTTGATAAGTCTTTAAGATGTGCCGACCAGCCAGCCACCGGAAATGACCTGATGAAAACATAGGGAGTCCACACCACCCGATTCAGCGTTAGAACTGGGTCAGAAGTGGATATTATGACAATGCCAGTCCGCCTTCCTGGGCAACCCATTTTAAAGTGAGCCCCTTCCCCCTGAAGCCAGTTTTGGCCTTCCTAACCAATCCCTAAGTGGTAATACCTTTGGAAGGCTTATTCTTATTCAGGTGACTCCGAGATGTTTTTTTCGTGACTCGTTGTACTTTGTTTGTTGTAAATTTTGCTATATGTTTTGTGTTTATTTAAAATATTCTAAATTTACAGAAATTTTTGAAAAATTACCAATTTTCAAACTTTGCATTTTTCTGCATGTAAGGCAGATGATCATACCACACAAAATTGTTAATAACTAGCATTTAGCACATGTGCACTGTATGTTGGTACCATTTTGAAAGCATCCTTTTATTTATTTTGGATATCAGAAGGTGTGGAAGTATAGGGGCAATTTTTCCAATTTTGATGGAAATATCCAAAATCTGATTTTTAATGCATCATTTCAGTTCTGAAGTGACTTTGGGAGGTCTACGTATTAGAAACACCCATAAATCACCCATTTTAATAAAGCGCACCCCTCAAAAGTTTCGAAACAGCATTTACAAGTTCTGTTAACTCTTTAGGTGTTTCATAGGAACTAACGGAAAGTGGAGGATAAATTGGAAAATTTATTTTTATTTTAGATTTTCGATTTATATTTTTTTTCTGTAACACAACAGAAATGATCAGATAAACAAGATTCAATATACATTACCCTAAATCTGTACTTTTTATATATATGCAACACGTGGCCCTAGAGGACAGCATTTTTTTTACTACTTTTGCACAATATAAGCATTTTTTATAGAATTTTTTTTCTAGTATCGCCATATTCAGAGATCCACAACTTTTGTATTTTCTCCTCTGTGAAGCCGTTTGAAGGTTTTTTTGTTTTTTTGTGGGAAGAGTTAACATGTTCATTGGTACCAACTGGGATGCATGTGATTTTTTGAACATTTTTTCATTGCGTGTCTTAGGAGCTGAGGTGTACAAAAAAGCAGTTAGTTTGCATTTTTTACAATAATAAATATCGTTTTATTTTAAAAATGGCGATTTTCTGCTTTGTATTTTCAGATGAGGGGTTTGCACGTGAAAAAATCTATATTTTTTTTTCCTAATTACATTTGTTCATCCCTCAAGGGGACTTGAAGATGCCATCCTTTGATCACTCAAATAATACACTGCAATACTTATGTAGTGCAGGGCATTATCTGACATTGCCGTGTTCATCACTGACAGTAAGGCCTTTTACTGTCAGTGAGGACAGTGACCCTCACAGGCCACTGTACATGGCAGACCCGAAGGCCATAATTTGACCTCTGGTCGCCATGGCAACCATCAGCACCTCGAAATCAGATCGTGGAAATGCTGATGTGGTGAAGGAGGAAGCCCTCTCCCTCTTCAAACCCTTCAGATACTGCTGTCTGCATTGACAGCATCATCTAAAGGGTTTAATCGCCAGGATTGGAGCTAAGCTCTATCCCAGTGGTTGCGGTGGGACCGCAGTTGTAAATAATATCTGCCATCCCACTCCGGTTACAGGGGGATTCATGTACGGCACAATACGGAAACAACTGGCCTGCTGCGCCGTACATGTAATACGCGTGTCGGGAAGGGATTAAAGAAAACGCACTTTATGCATTGTAAAGAACACCTTAGATGCCGCGGAAGTAAATAATATAAATCTCATCTGCTGCTGAACCATATAATGCGTATCATGACTGATGTAGATACTCATATTTCACACCTCTTGTGCTGCAAGACATAATACACCTATCAGCTGCTGACAGTTTTAGTCATTAACTTTCCCTTTACGTTGGCATCAGAGCCCAGCGTGCTATGATGGCTTCTTCCAGACATGAGTCATCAGTTCTCTCTCGGTGCCCCCCACACAGTAGAAATTCCCCCATTGCACCTTAACATAGAACTGTGCTTCCTTTGTGGCTCCTACAGTAATAGTTCCCCCTTTTTGCCCCTACAGTAATACTGCTCCCTTTTTTACTCCCACATGAAAAGTGCCTCTTCTGTGACCTGCTATCTTTCTTTGCCCCCAAAATTAATTTTGTTCTTTGTGCCGCCGACCCCCTTGCGTTATTCTCTGCCTGCACATGCTGCTCTTTTTCCTCCATTGCGGTGCAAACACTGTGTTCATCTGACCATCTTTACTGTTCCATAGTCTCACTGCTCTTACAGTAAAGAACCCCCTTCTATGTCGGTATAGAAACCTTCTTTCCTCTAGCCATAGAGGGCGCCCCCTTGTTACAGTCACAGTCCTGGGTATAAACAGATCATAGGAGAGATTATTGAGGCATATTCAAATCCCAACAGGAAGGGCAAACAATGGCGAAACCCAACGCGTTTCAAGCTGTCACAGCATCTCTTCGTTTATAGCACCTTAGTTTAAAAAAAACGTTCAACCAATAAACAAACAATAAAGTAATCATGTGACTAAGCACAAAGAAGGAGAAAAAAGGGAGATAGAACCCCTAATAAGATGACTGACCTGTTCAATGGCGTTCCTAGATGAAAAATTACCTGCATGTATGTTGAAGTAATACGTAGAAACATTCCTGGATGTCTATTTGGTAGATATGACGTCTGATACGCGATTTTAAAATGCAGTCAACATACTGAAGTTGTCATGCGACACAAGTGATAAAGTACACTACATAAGGAGTGTTACAGTTAATAGATTAATATTTGATAAATTGCGGTGACGCATGAGATAAATGTTTTTGAGATATGCAGAAGCGAACAACACCCACATTTGGAATGTCCCATGATGCATGAGTCAGGAGGACCAATATGGTGAGAAAGCAGACTAGACAATAGTAGTTGACCAGAGGTTGGGGCGTTCTTCATGACATTCCTATGACGAGTACACAGAATAGATGTGAAGATAGGAGCAATGTGTAAGGCAGGAGTATATTTATTAGCCATCTGGCATATTTCCTGAAATTCCCAACTGAATGCAGTGGAAATTACTACGGCAGGATGACTGGATGTATTACCGATGGAAGAGATCAGACAGATCCCCATTATATACAATGGATTTAGTTCTGTTTAAGGCTCATTTCACACAGGCAAGTGTGATATTGGGCCATGAAACACAACCCGATGTCGCACTTGCCAATGCGCCATTTCCCCACGGATGGGAGGCATTTCTGTATGAAAACCGCCTTGCATTTGGGGAAGTAGCGATCCTCTGGCGCCGCGGCAGGGGATCGTAGAGCGTCTCCCATTGTTTTCATTGGGGAAGCATTGCATCGCACCACGTACACCTAGCACACAGTACGATGCTGCCACCGACCCCATTGAAAACATCAGGCGATGCAAGAGCACTCCAAAGATAGGACAGGCCATGATTTTATTCCCACGTCACTCATGTATGTGATCTCATTCAAAAGAATGGAGTTTATATTTGGGCAAGATTTAGGCAAAACCGGCTTAACATCCATGATGAATATTTGAGTTTTATCAATCTCACTATTTAATTGGTTAGTGATAGAACAATTACCTTTTACACGAAGCAGCGCCCCCACTGGACCAGTCTTAATAGTGGGAGTCGGGTGACACCATGTTGCCAGCATTTTTGTTTCTGGCAAATTAGCGTATTTACGTGTTAACAATACAGGTAGATTTTAAAAAATCTCATCTACACTGCAGAAAAGAAATCCACAGCGTAAAATTCACCCGCAGTACAGATTTGTATTCTGCAGCATATGAATTTAGGCCGGCTTCACTTGAGCGCTGGTGCGCGCCTCAGCGCAACGTATTTGTGCACTGAAAGTCTTTTTTGCGTACATATCGGCTCCATAAAAAAAATGGGCGAGGCGTTCCGAGAGAGCGCCAAAAAATAAGATGCAGTGATTTCTAACTTTGCAGCATCATTGTAAGGGGAAAAAATAATATGTAAATAACTACATTCAAAAGAATGGAGTTCATATTTGCGTGAATTTTGTGCACATTGCAACCCACAAAACTGGTGTGAGATTCGTGCTTGTGTGCATGTAGCCCAACAAACGGTACAAATCAGTCAGTTCCTCATTTTGTATTTCAATATTGGCTTTCATTTAAAAGAAAAAAAAACCTATAGGTCCGATTTATGAAAACTGTCAAAGTAAAACGGTTGTTGCTACCCAGAGCAACCAATCACGGAGCAGCTTTAGTTTCTCAAGAGCAGAATACAAAACGGAAGCTGTGCTGTGATTGGGTGCTATGGGCAACAAAGAATTTTTCATTTCCTTAAGGCCGGTGTCACACAAACACATTTGCAAGCACAATACGCAGTGAATAGAACACATTGATTTCAGTGGGTTCGTATTTTGTACGTTAATTTCGGGCCCACAAAAACAAAAAAAAGAAAGCAATTGCACAGGGTAAGAGTACATATTGAACTAATTACACTAATTGCCCATTTCAATTAATGGAAGCACGGTTACTTGCACGCAAAAATGCACACAATTTGTGCATGCAAAAAGTACACATGCATGTGCAAATACTCACACCCATTGTGCACACATGTGGCACTCATGACCGGCCTTAGAAAGTTTTAGAAATCTGCCCCATGTCTGAAATCATCCTTACGTGTCTTTTTAGGGCATTATCTGTGAAAGGAAGAATATGAATTCCTAATCACATCAAACACAAATTTCACATTTTTATTTCTTATTAATTGAAATAAAAGTGAGATAGTCCAGTACATACCATATTTTTCGTTCTAAGATGATGCACCTTTAAGCAAGTAAAGATCTTACTAAAAAGTGTGCGCGTCTTTTCGTCCGATATCAGGAAGGTCTGGCAGTGCCAGACCCCTCTGATGCTTCCATAAGGATCAGGCACAGTGCTTTTGTGCTCTATCTGATCATTAGGACCACCAAGAAGTACTTTGCCTTCACTCCCTAGCTCTGGTCTAGCCACTGCTGATCAGAGACTATGACCCCTTTCCCCCAGCATCTGAGCTGTGTACAAGATGTGCGGTAACGCAGTGTTTGATAGTCGGCAGGGGAGAGATCGGAGCTGCATAGAGAAGTACTTTCTGGTGGGTATGCTACTTGGCTGGAGGCACTATTACTACTGGAAGCACTATCATGCTCCATCTCAGTAATTGTTCCAAGGTGGTCACACATGCTCAGCAGGAGCCTGTAAACAAACATCACAGCAGAGACAGGCGAGTATGAGGAACCTCTTTGAAGAACTTTTTTTTTTTTTTAAATCAACTCAGGACAGCCCCTTTAAGTAAAATTTAAAAAAAAGGCATGTGTCACCAGTGGAGGGCGCTCCTTCTGTATTCTTCTTGCAAGGCTAACAAAATTTGTAATACTTTCTTGGAGTTACCTATGGCTACAATGTGGTTCAAGTTGCAACGCACTCTGAATCCAGTGAGACTTATTATACCAAGTTCAGTGCAGATCATTAATTATGGAATGAGATTGATAGAGTCTAAGAAGATTTATATAATTACATACATACACAGATAAGGGTTGGTGAAAAGCTGAACGGAGCCCAGTCCAAAGATACTCTTAATGAAAACCTGATCCGGAGTGCAAGGGACCTCCATCAGGGCAGAAGGTTCACCTTCCAACAAGACAATGACCTACGAACACAGCCCAGCTAAAGCCCTGAATTAAACCCAATTGATCATCACTTGAGCAACCTGTAAATGGCTGTCCACAGACGGCCCCCATCAAACCTGAAAAGAGCTTGAGAGAATCTGTAGAGAAGAATGGCAGAAAATCCCTAAATCCAGATGCGCAAACCTTGTGGCATCATACTCAAGAAGACTGGAGGCTGGAATTCCTACCAAAGGTGCTTCAACTAAGTAGCAAGCACAGGGTCCAAATACTTATGTCAGTACAAAAGGTTAGAAATCTTAGGTAGCTTTCACATCTCTGCTTGAACCTCAGAGGTTCCACTGCAGATCCAGCACAAAATACCAGAAGAGCGAGCGCTGGATACAAGGTTTTTTTGTCTGGTGAAATGCTGGACAGCTGAGCGGAAACCAAACAGACCCCATTATAGTCAATGGAGTCATTCTGCCAAGGGAATTCCCCTTTCCTGCTTCCCCAACAGAGCAGAAAAATGGAATCCCCGACTCAGCTGTGAAAGCAGCTTTTTTTTTTTAATTACAAACGTTCTATTTTTCACTTTGCCATTATGGAGCATTGATCAGAATAATGGGCAAAATCTTGATTTTATTTTTCATTTTATTTTGCACAAGGCCACAACATAAAATGTAAAAAATAAAAAAAATTAAAAAAAAGTAAAAAGGGTCTGAAAGCTTTCTGGGCCCACTAGATTTAATTTAGTCAAATCATGCAATAAATCCTGATTTTATTAATACAGATATAATCCAGTTTTTTCCTCCAAAACACAGTCCTACAGCATACGGGCTTGTACGTTTGTTGAAACAAAAAAAAAACAAAAAAAAAGAAAAAAAAGGAAAAGCTTTAATTTACTTTAAAAGTTGCACAGTAATGCACCCATACAACCAAATAAAAAAAAAAACACTCCAGGACAAGACTATTTTTTTTCCCAGGGTGCAGTGAACCAAGTGCATACTACGGCAGATAATTTCTGCTCTGGTCCCCTGTTGTCCCACTTTAATCCATGTTGCAACAAACCCGGTCCAGATGCTGAAGCATTCAAAGTCCTTTTCTCCATTCATTTCTATGCCAGCTGTGGGTCTCATAGGAAAGAATAGAGCCCATGATTTCCCAGCCGGCTGTGGGACTCAGCTGGTCTCGGGGGACTACAATGGAGGGATCGCTCATCAATAAAGCTATTGGTGATTATATTATCTGCCCTAATAAGCACTCGGCCTCAACTGCATCCCCGAGGCCTGTATCACACTGTAGTATTTGCACATGAAAATTGCATTGCATACAATAGAACCCATTGATGGGATCGTTCCCAAGCACGTTTTTTTTTACATGTGAAAAAAAAAAAAAACCAAAACCTGTGGCGTACTCTATTTTCCTACGTATTTGCACAGGAAAAGAATACATCTGGAACTCCTTAAACAATTTGGCCTTTAAGACGGCTGAGAGCCTCAATGCATGTTTTCTTGCATGCGCAAAAAGCACATTAAAAAAAAACAAAAAAAAACACACGAAACAGACAAGAGCGCTTTGCAAATACGCTTACTCATGTGACACAGGCCTGAGAAACGATAATTTTTTTTCCTGGACTGGCTCTTTAAAGGCAATTAAAGGTCGCAATTACTTTTCCCTTTTTCAAATATGCCAGTTGAAGTCTATTACCATGAATGACCCCAACAAATTAACAAATGAAAGGACACCAAGCTCAAATGTTTAATTTATACACCCTTCCTGTTCTCCCCTGGGCCAGCCTTCGCAGCATACTGGGCGCATGCACATAATGCATAAGCGGGAGGACGAGTTTTCGCTATACTCCAGTATACAGTGAACGCACATTTTTTGGTCACACAAGGGTAAATGGGAGTAAACATACAAAATTCCATTTTAGAACTTGGCCTTCTACTTTCCACTCATTACTTTAGGTTACGGGGGTCATCCAAGGTAACAGCCCCTTTACAAGTAGTCCATTGCTCTGGTATTTTAATGAACACTCTAGGCAACCGTGAAACATTCTATGTCTAGTAAAAGACCTGAGTGGGCGGGGCATGACTAATCTTTATTTTTGTGCCTTCAGTAATTGTGTCATGCACCACTCCCTCGTCCCTGTGATGGGCATAACAGTATTATCATTGCCCCGAGTGTTACTATAACAGAACAGATTCCAGGACAGCTTGACACCTTCTGTCCTCCTGGCATGCATTCCTACTTTTGGTGAGGAGGCTGAACCACCGGACATATCCACATATATGTAATTTAGAAATCCATCTGGAAAGAAAACGTTTTAATAGATTTTCTTTATTGGCAATAGCTGGGTAAATTCTATCTATGCAATGTCTTAAATTAGGTTCTTGTTTTGTAGCTAATGCGAGGTGGAAGACAATTCATAAGGGATGGACAAACGCAACAAATGGCGCAATGAAAAAACAATAAGCCCCCATTAAATAAACCCTAAACCATAAAAAAAAACACTGTTTGGCTTTTTTCTTCTTTAAGTGAGAAGCAAGCCATGGTTTTATTAAATAAAAAAAAATATATATATCCAAAAATGCCACGTTCGATATTGAACATCGAGTTAGTTGCTCAATACATGAGTTCTTGAAGATGTTAAATGCAATCTCTAAGTCGAGTCGACCTAGTGATACTAGGTAATACAAAGTTTGTCTTTAGGCTTTATAGTTGTGTATAGGAGCAGACAATGTAAGTTGACCATTTGGAGCAATCTCGTTTGCATTATCCTCCAGAAGGCCGGAAACATCAGCGTTGGGAATGCTGTCATGGTAACTGCTAAAACTGATATTATCTTCTTTCAGTTCAATGGTCCAGAAAGGAGCGTTCAGCTTCCGGCTTTGATATTCTCTATACATATACACAACTCCCACAAATCCCATTAACAGAAGCACTACAATTATAATGACTGTAAGGATGATGATATTGAACTGAGTCCATGACATATCCGCTAGAGCAGATGTACTATTATCGGATGAGCTTGTTATATAAAATGTCTGTAATGTTGTGGTTATTAAACTTTTGCTTGATAGAAGAACTTCCACCGTTGTAATTGCAGCTGGTGTGCTTGTCGTGCTGGTGACGGGTCCATCCGACGTAGGCGTTGTAGGACTCTCCGTAACTACATCTGAAAAGAAACAAGGTTAGTACGTCAATGCAAACTCGTAAAACCTCACACAGTACCACAAATCTAGAGATTTTCCCAGCAGCATCAATTAGGGTTTCCTCTGCGAGTGACCAGCTTCTAGGTCTAGTTCCCCGGTAATCAGTTACAGAAGCCGACCCCCTAAGTAAGCAGTCACCAGAGCAGACACTCCTTTGGCCAATCACGTCAGCTGTGCCCCATCTTCCACATTAACCAGGCACTAGAACTATCCCCCCTTGCAGTAACTAGTCAAAAAGAACCAAGACCTCCTTTTAACCCGCCATAAGAGCCAACCTCTTTAGCCATAAGTAACAAGTGCCGGCCACCTAGGTAAGCAATCACAAGAGCCAACTCCCCCTTGCAACCAGCCACAGAAGACGACAACCCTCCTCTACGATAACCAGCTTCAAGAGCTGATCTCCACCCCGCCTATGTCAAAACAAGTTGCAAGTACCAACAAAGCAGTGATGGGAGCTGACCACCCCTCTTCCCCCTGCAGTAACAAGTCACATATTCATACTTCTCAGGCAATCAGCGCTGAGCTACAGCTTCTTCAGCTCTTGCCAGTAGCATATATTCTACGGTGCATGCTCTACAGAATATTGCGGATATATCAGTTTTTATTTTCATACAGCTTGGTTGTGCAACAGTCTTGTTGCCAGTCGTAAATGGCAACAAGACTGAAAAATCTTGCCATTTGCAAAACCTTGGGCACACTGGCAACCACTGGGATGGCCATGAGAGTCTTGGAATTAAATCAGCATGGTCCTCCTGTCCAGAACATAGCCAACGATGTCATTCATTGAATGGCTGGGATTGGTTCATTGAGCGTCAGCTTTTTTTGGTTGAGGAAATCCGACTCTGCCAATCACAGCAATCTCTTGCCAGGAAGAGAATGCTCTGTCAGCGCAGAGGACTACACAGAAGCCTGCCTGCGACCAACGAGACGTACTCGAACGCACCTGCTAGGTGAGTATTAAGACACCCCTCGAAAATAAGGCACTGTGCCTCTTTTGCAGCCAAGTTCCAGACAGGTGCAATGTGGTGTCAGTCAAATACAGTATATTCAATGAATGCCAGGACTTTACAAATGAGGACAAATCGGCAATAATCAGGTAATACCGTACTACTAAGTGAATGAAATAGTCCTTTAATGACTGCTGGATCAAAGTCATCTATAACATCAGCAGTGAGTCAGACTGACACCTGCTGCTGGTGGCTCAACTCCTGAGCCCATGCCATCACTATGCTTTAAGTGTAGCACATTTTATGCTAATGACTTCTCACCCATGAAGTAAATGTAGCTGGAAAAGGGGTTAAAAACAGAATCCATGGAGTCACAGAAATGTACCGACCCCAGCTTTGAAATAAAATTACTATTAAAAATTAAGCCTGGCGTCACCCTTCTACATGAATGAGTCAGAGCTGTAATCGTAGTGGGGAAAAATAGGGGAGAAGAAGTCAGAAGTTTGGCTTAAAGACTCCATAGCCCTAGAGTGTAACGGCACTTTTTATAAACTCCTGACGTGTCAAAAATTTAGATCAATGGGGGTCCACTGCCGAGACTGCCGCTGAAACAAGGGGGCTGCAGTGCTCACCTAAGCACTGTGCCTCTTCGGTTGTCTTTGTTGCCTATCAGCATCTCTCGGTAGCTGAAGATGGACGTATAGATAGGAGCTGGCAAGCAACGAGGTCAACTATATGGGCAAAGCACTTCGGTGAACACTGTAGCCCCCTTACTTCAGTGATCAGCAGGGAACTTTGAAGCAAGACCCCACTGACCAAAACTTTTGACATGTCGCTCTATGCAGTAAGAGACTAAATGCAGGGCGACCTCTCTTCATACAGAGCGTGTGTCAGCTGTTTATTACAATTCTGACAGCGGCATTTAAATCCCTCGAACAATGTTCGGAGGTCCCGTATGTCCCCCCCCCCCCCCCCCGCACTGAGATCGGGGGAGCCATGCAGGTGTCATGGCAGCCGTGGGTCTTCTGAAAGGCACCAGGGCTGCCTTAGGAGACCGCCTATCAAGCCGTCATACTGCAGGAGCAATCAAAGCATCGCACGTTGTAGTCCCCCAAGAGAGGGGGGGGGGGGGGGGGAATTTAAAAAAAAAAAGGTGAAACTGAGATCAATAAAGTTTAATTGTAAAAAAAGAAAAAATTAAAGTTTAAATCACCCCCCTTTTTGCCATATCTATAATTAAAAAATCTAAATAATAAAAAAAATAAATAAATACATATTTGGTATCACTGCGTCCGTAAAAGTCTGAACTATCAAAGTAACCCATTATTTACCCCACACGGTGAACGTCGTCTGAAGGAAAAAAAATGAACGCCAGAAATGCACTTTCAGTTACCCCGTCTCCCAGAAAAAAATGCAATAAAAAGCGATCAAAAAAATATTATGTATTCCGAAATGGTACTAACGGAAACTACAGGTCATCCCGCAAAAAATGAGCCCTCGCTCAACTACGTCGACGGAAAAATAATTAAAAAGTTATTGCGTGTAGAAGACGGCGGCATAAAATAACTTTAAAAAATAAAATGTCTTTGAAAAAAAATAATAGTACAGTAAAAAAAAAAACTATACAAGTTTGGTATCATAGTAATCGCACAGACCCATAGAATAAAGTTATCATGTCGATTTTGTTGCAGTTTGTGTGCCGTAGAAACAAGACTCACTGAAAGATGGCGGAATGTCGTTTGTTTTTTTTTTCATTTTACTCCACTTAGAATTTTTTTTAAGTTTTTTTAGTACATTATATGGTACATTAAATAGCATCATTGAAAAATACAACTCATCCTGCAAAAAACAAGCCCGCATACAGCGACGTCGATGGATAAATAAAGGAGTTATGATTTTCTTTTAAAGGGGGGAGGAAAAAACGAAAATGGAAAGAAAAAAAAAAGGGTGGCTGCGTCATTAAGGGGTTAAAGTCTTCATTTGGCCAAGTTCAGCGTGCGAAGTTTAGACAAATGTCTAGCCTGTTTTCTTTGCCATGACACAAAGTAGGCTTTCCTGCAGATTTCACACTGAAAATATGCAAAGCACAGTATAATCATCAGATGTCCAACTCCACCGCATGCCACATGGGTTTCAGATGTCTTGCAAATTTTTACTGTAGACTTCACCCTCGTCAACGCAAAACCATGGTGGAAACTTTTTGATTGTGGCTTGGCAGGCGGCACACATCCAGGGACTCTGTTCATTCTGGCATGTTGTTCCGTAAAGAACATCATGGTGGAAATAAACAGAAACCTGCCGATGAGGAGACCGATGGGTCCACCTATCAGCAGGTTGCATCAATACAAGGGATGGGTTCCTTCAGGACCTCACTCATTGGGATATTAGACCTAGAGCCCGACGGAACCGTTTAGATCGGTGTGTCTTTGTTTGCCTCACACAACTGAACATGCCTTGTGGGTGCAAAAAGTATAGTAAAATACACCATAAACACGATAGAAAGCATTGTTCATTCCACAAATTAGCTATTGCGCGGGGAGGAGGTGAGCTGTAACTATCACCTTCTGTATGGTTTCCCAACTTCAGTCCTCAAGGCACCCCAACAGGTCAGGATATCCTATAGCAAGTACATCTGGGACACCAACAATAATTAGATCACCTGTGCAATACTGAGGAAATCCTGAAACATGACCTGCTGGGGGTCCCTGAGGACTGGAGTTGGGGAACACTGCCCTATTGTGAATGGTGTTCTAGGCATTACCATTCATTTTAACTGCCTGTGATAATAAGGGAAACTTATTATAATTATAATGGGCGGCTAGAGCTGCGGGTCTCCTGCGCGGATTTTATAATTAAAATCCGCCCGTAGACATTGGGCCTTATTGTTCATTTCATGGTCTACTGCTGCATCATTCTGTGTAAACAGGCAATCAGTTATGAATGCCTGCCTGTTCATTGTGAATGGGGGCAGGCGGGCCGAATGATCACAGCCCGCTCCACCTCTATTAAGCTAATACGGGAGAGAGTTGCAGTACCATTCTGAGCCACTACACAATAGATAGTGCTGTGCTTCTTCAGACAAACCACAGCTCCGGAGAACAGCTGACTAGAGGGGTGATGGATATTGATCCGATATTGATGACCTACCCTGGGGAAAGGTCATCGTTGTAATAATACTGGAAAATCCCTTTATGGAAAACACATGTACTGTTTGTGTTTTAAGAAAATAACTAAAGACATTGTAATTAAAACTAATTGCTGCTTCTTTGAGCGTTCAATCGACTGGCAGGTATGTCCTCCAGTATATGCCCCCTTTTAGAACAAGCTAGACTGGCCCAACCACTCAGCAATACCTTACCACAGTCCTTTACATAATCACACCATTGTCAGAATGACACGAATTGGATGGCTCCACCCGTTGCCATCTCCTCTTGGCTATGTACGTCTTAGCAACCACAGGAGAATGGGATAATAGAGGAGTGGCTCTGGAATTCTTGTCCTTTATCAAATGCAGGGCGCCTGTAATGTTTGTGTAAGCATCTCGGCTCATGGGTGTATATGGCAAAAAATACAAAACTGATACTTGTAGATTCACCGGCCAAAATGGACAGAACGGGAAAAGTTGCAGAAGCAGAATTTCTTTTTTTTTTTTTACATCAAAAAGTTCCGCGTATAGAACTTTTAAAATTCCATTTCGGCCTGTGAATCTGAAGGCAGCAGGTGTGTAATTTTTACCATATACACAATTGCTCAAGCTGGGTGAGGTTACTACTGAAATGCATGCATGCAGAAAAAAAACAACGATTAAAAGATAAAAATTGTAACCCATCGGTCATGGGTGTGTTACCCACTATTTTTGGGACACGTGGGTAATAAGAGATTTAATTACAGCGCGGACACTATGGATGGTGCTATTAGAGATGTCCATAGAGGAATGATACGAGCCAAAGCTGCTCAACATCACGATGTGCTGAAGTCTTCACTTGGTAGACACTATAAAGACGAGGGTCCTATACAAGGTGGAAGAGGACAGAAACGGGAGCATCAAACGAAGATGAAGATGGCTGAGATAGCATGGCAGAATACCCGAGTATGTTGGAGCTGGGGTGTAGGATCAGCACGGCATGAATTAATCACTCATGACCGAATTTGTGAAGATCTTGAAGACTCTGAGACAATAAAGGACCTGGACGTGAGTGGTTGCGCCTGTTCAGACTGATGGTCCACCTCCAACGTTCCCAGAAAGTTGATTCATAACTTTCAAGTTTTTGTAACTCAGCTTCTAATAAACATATGAAAACCAAACCTTAATGAAACTGCCCTGTCAGTGACGTCTTGTGTTTCTCTGCCTCACATCTCAGTATATGAGGTTATATAGGGAGGGACTGCCATGTCTATTACCACCCTAGGTGGGAAATAGGAGACACCACTTGGGGTAATAGGAGATCATTTCTTACCTGTTACATAGCATGCATTAGCAAACGGGATACAATGTAGAGCCTTTCTGCAATACAGTAACTGATGTCAATATGGGGTGTGCATCCTGCCGTTGAGTGGCAAAAGGAAGGAAAAAAAAAAAAGGTCGGGGGGGGGGGGGGGAGGGGAGGGGAGGTTGTCTCTTATTACCCCTCTTTCCTAGTCTCCATCCACTAGTTCGTGAAAAGCAGACGTGAGGTACCTTTACATAGACTGATAGTCGTCTGAATAATTGCTCAAATGAGTAATTTCTGGCTAAAGGACCGTGTACAAGTGGCCACCCAATAAGGTACTGAGAGAGAAGTGGCTCAGTTGCCGCTAGTCCTTCTATTTCAGCTCACTGAAACAGAACGACTGCCGAGTATTTTCTCGCTCAGTGCACACAGGGCCGCTCATTCTACGAGCAACTTCTGTTTACTGCAAATAGAGGTGGCAAACCAGAAAACTCCCCAGCCCACTCCGCCACCATTCACTTGCTTCTGTATAAAGCACAATACAATAGTCGTTGGCGTGGCTGTCGGGCACTTATGTTACTGAACGACCCCTACTTAAACCGAACGATTAGCGAACAAGCCAGTGATGATTTTTCATGCCTGCATGAAATGAACAAAAAGCAAACAATTTATCATATGTTTGATCGTTGGCGGCGTTCACACTGAACGATTATCATTCATTTTTGCTCGTTTGAACGATTTTTTTGAACAATATTCCTTCCGTCTATAAGGGCCTTAAGAAATCAGATGACATAGCAACGGGGCGGCATGTCTCCACCATATCGGATTTCACAACAATGTGCAAACAAAGCAAAAATCAGGTTGTCACATAACAGGATAACTATATGGAGATATGGCTCCATGATTTCCTTGTGCATACGGAGGGGGGGGGGGGGGGGGTATACAAAAAGATGACGGCAGATCGTTGATCAGTAAGGGGAGACATAATGTCTCTGGGCTGGAGGAAGAGAGCACCCAAAGTGGGTATAAATATTTAGACTGGATGATTGAAGCTAGAAGGAGACCACTAGAGGGACTGACGGAGGATATTATTTGGGGTCATAACCTAGATTTTTGTAGCCATTCTGGGGGGGGGGGGGGGGGGGGCGGCTTAATGGAGAAGATCCCTGGAGGCGCTGCTGGAAGATATTATTTGGGGTCATAACTCATACTCTGGTAGCCAAACTGGGGACCATTATGGTGAGGCTGGAGGATATGGCAGGAAGGAACAAATTAAGTCTCTGGTAGCCATGCTGTTGGTTCTTCATACTTGTGCAATTGTGATTTTAGAAGTTTGTGTTTGTTTGTTCTGGCTTGTAATTAGCTGTTTTGTCCCAGGTTCCTGGGTTTAGGGGGTCTGCAGCTACTACCAGTTTCCCTGAAAATAAGCCCTAGCATGATTTTTCAAGATTTTTGAAGCTCCAGAATATTTTTTTCAGAATTTGAGGATGCTTAAAATATAAACCCTACTCTGAAATTAAGCCCTAGTTAATTTTAAAAAAAGTCAATTTAAATAGTGTCCAGGCAGCTATACATGTAAAAATTAATATAAGATCCTGTCTTATGTTCGGGGCACCCAGGTATTTAGATTCACGGTTATTACTGTATGTGTCATCTATGTGCGATTTATATTATTGTAGAAGGACTTCAAGTTTATACTGCATGATGGATTCTGTATATAATTTCTTACATATATGCTTTTGTTGGTGTTCTTTTTTTTTGCCGACCGTCCTTTAGGCCCCCTGTCCACGGGCGATGCAGAGACCTGCCGCGAGAGCTGCCGCCCGGGAGCAGGAGCCACCGCCGATTCTCCGCCGGTCAGCCCTATCTGATAGATAGGCTGGCCGTGGAGAATCAGGGAAATTTGCAGCATGCTACGAATTGCCCGTCGAAAGCGGAGAATCGCAAGGACTCCGCTCATGGACAGGTTATGGCGCTTTCCATAGCAATGCTATGGAAAGTGTCGGCCGGCGTGATTCGCCAGCGGGAAATCACGCCCGCGGACAGGGGGCCTTAGTGCCACCTGGGGATATTATTGTTGCTCGATATCATCATCTAATATTAATCTTGACATTAGTAATATTTATACCCTAACAATTCCTTGACTGTAAATGCCAGCCACAGTCGTACCATGAGTACCACACGTAGCTGGGGGTTATTGTTTTTATGGTGTACACACTGTAGCAGAAAATGACATGAAAACGTCGTTCTTTGGGTCAACACAATCACGATACCCCCCCCAAAAAAATGTTCCGTAATATTTTTAAAGATGCTATTTTTTCTCCTTAGGAGAGCACCTAAACAGTGAGTGGGGAGACTCAAAAGGCCATTCATGCTCCTCTGGGTAATCTGCAAATAAGGGAGATGCAGTAATACCTCCACAGTGCCACCTATTAGAAGGCAGCATTCCTTCAAGCCAAAGTTAGACTCTTTATACAAGCCTTGTAACAAAGACTGGGAATTAAAAGCAAAGCCAGACTCCATGTACAGACAGCTGTTTCAGGGTATTTGCCCTTCATTAGTGTACAGTAGGAGTCTGGCATTGCTAGTGAGAGGCCTGGGACGGGGGTCTGAAAGGCTATCTTTTCTCCTCAAGGAGAGCACCTAGAAGGTGAGTGAGGAGACTCAAAAGGCCTACTGTTACAGTCATTGTTAGAAGGCTTGTATAAAGAGTCTGACTTCGGCTTGAAGGAATGCTGCCTTCCAAAAGGTAGCACTGTGAAGGTATTATTCCATCTCCCTTAGGCCGCCTGTAGGCGGCCAAGTCGGATCCCGCTGCGAGAATTCTCGCGTGACCCGAACCCCTGCAGGGACCAGTGCAGCACTCACCTGTTCCCACGGCTCTGTGATGTGCCGGCTACCGCCCAGCTGATGCATGCGGAGCGGAGCCAGCGGCCAGAGAGTGACATTTCTGCGAGCCCCGCACAGAAATAGAGCATACCGCGATTTGTTTTACGCGCAAAATTTAGTGCGGACAAATCGCGTCCGTCTGCATAAGATTGCGTTTTCTAACGTAATCCCATGGCAGCTTCCACGGGGGGAAATTCTGCAGGAAATCCGGCCGTGGAATTTCCGCCCGTCTGCAGGCGGCCTGTATTTTTAAAAGATAACACACATATTCCGTCGCCATTGCCATTTTGTTTTTCCGTTGATCTAGTTGTATGAGACTTGTATTTTGTTGGATGGTCTGTGGCTTTTATTGTCATCACTGGCAAACTCCTTAAAATGTAACCTTTAATAGAGAAATATTAAAAACTAGAAGGTAGCGGCTTTATACACAGACAACACAAATGGTGATCTACACAGGCAGGCGCTGTATGTAATTCCTGAACATCGTTTATTTTATATACAGGAAAGGGGTTTAAACTTAATATTTTTTTAATTTAAACTTTTTTTTTTACCACCTATTTTTACTTTTTAATTTAGGGAACTGGAACTTGTGATTGTGCGATCGCTCATACAGTCTGACGCAATACCATAATATTGCATTATACCATATTCTAACAGACACACCTTGATAGGCAATCATTAACAACAGCCCTGGGCTGCCATGGCAACCGAACAGCACCTCATGATCTCATCCCGACGGGAGATTTAGGACGTCCGAATGCCGATTGGGTCATTTAAAGGGTTAACAGCCACAGTCAGCGGGAGTGTTTGATTACACTACTGATAATATGCAACCGCTGAAAACCAGAAAACTACCGCTTAGGCCTCATACACACCTGCAAGAGGTCTATGGTGTCATTCCCATTCTACCAGAATTACAGAACCTGGTAAGTGCCAGACTCAAACATGAGACCTCAGTGACTCGAATGGATTAAATAGTGTAGCAAGCCATCTCATCCAAGATGTCACGCAGGGAAACTGTAAATAATGCTAAAATCTGAATTTTTGCTGCCAAAGTACGCGAAGATGGACTGACCGCCTGCCAGGTACACCTTGAGACCAATGGGATTGCCTCTGAATCGGTGTTACAACTCACAAGATTCATCCTCACACACAATTATTTCTCCCTTGGCAAAGAAATATACCTGCAACTCACAGTAGTAAAATGGCACCGCAATATGCCAACCTTTTCATGGAAAAATTGGAGAGTGACTTTCTGGCCTCCAGCCCCAACAAACCATTGGCCTACTTCCACTATACTGATGACATCATAATCATCTGGACCAACACCGAACAAGAACTAATAAAATCCCATGAGAGATTCAATGAATTTCACCCCACAATAAACCTGACTTAAGCAACTCCTTTACTGAAATCAGTTCAATCCCCGCATGGTTCAGGTAGCCGGCTCAAGGTTGACTCAGCCTTCCATCCTTCCGAAGTCGGTAAAATGAGTATCCAGCTCGCTGGGGTGTAAAAGATGACTGGAGAAGGCAATGGCAAACCACCCCACAAAAACAGTGCCAAGAAAATGTCACGTTATGGCCGACTCCTAAGGTAACGTCGTGACTTCGTGAATGCACCAGGGAACTTTACCATTATTGAAATCAACTTTCTGGACACCACCATAAAAATGTCAAACAACTCAATACAGACATCCCTATCCCCAAAAACCGATTGATCGACTCACATACCTCAGATGGAACAACTTCCATCCCAAACACATGAAAAAGTCAAGTCCATTGTCTACAGCCAGGCCATCAGATACAATCGGATCTGCTCCAACCCAACAGACAGAGAGGAACATCTATACCATCTTAAAAGGACATTTGTAAATCAAGGCTACCATCCCACCTCAACTGATGACCAAATCACCAGAGCCACCAGGATACCCAGGAATCAACTACTCCAATACACAGAGAAGGAAAGAAACAATCGTGTGCCTCTAGTAGTGACCTACAATCCACAGCTGGAGGTACTAAGGAAAACCACAAAGAAACTCCATCATGTCCTACACAAGGATGACCGTCTTGAGAACCATATTCCCAGACCATGACTAAAATAGAAGCCGTATGTGCAGGAACTACAGGAAAATGAAGCAAGCAGCAAATTTTCATCCGCGATCGGAAAGTGTAATTGCTTTCCGCTCGTGTGCATGAAAAGTCATTTTTCCATAGTATGCTATGAAAAGTTATTGCTGCGGAACCCAGAGGTGGGCGCCCACTCCGGATTCCACAACAAAAATGCGCCCATGTGCAGAAGGAAAGAATTACCTGTGGCAGAGCATTTTTCTAACCATGGACACAAAACAGGACATATGAAAGTTACTATATTAAAAGGCAACTTCAAATCTCAACGGCACAGAAGAAATTGGAAGTACAAGTTTATAACCATCATTGACACCCAAGACAGGAATCAACACTGGAAGTGGCTTCATGCATCATTGGAGAATGTAAGAAATCTATAGCAGAGAAAACACACTGGCCTGGTGACCCCCTAACACCAATTTATCTCCCGTTCTGGTATTGTTTCAAGTTCAAATTAATTAAAAAAAATTTAAAAAATAGAAGATAGATATCTCAAACATAGAACAGCTTATGGGTATTTTTGCTCTCCAGATAACTCCTTTAAAAAGGTATCAATCATCAGAATATTTTTTACTATGGTTCAGCCATAGTGCTGGCCGTCTCATGGAACAGAAGCGAGACGTATGTATAATAAAAAGCACAATATTTATCTCAGCAGAAGCTTACTTTTATATTCTCCCAACTTGTATGATAATTGACCCACCTCGAGTCAGAGGTGGGCCGCATGAACCCCGAGTCACAGCTTCTTCCGATTACACATGCCCCCTCCACTGGTCCGCCGCTGACGTCAGCGCATGCCGCAGTGAAATCCTACGGCCCTCTGTCCCAGCCGGAATCAGACACATCACTGAAGTCAAGGTGTGGAACAGAGGGACCTACAACACAAGTGCAGGATTTCACCACGGCTTCTGCGGCAGTGCTGTTTGTGGGGTGTGCACAATAAGTGGAAGCTGTGACTCATGCGGCCCACCTCCATGACTCGAGGGGGGTCAATTACCATATAACGTGGGAGAATATAAAAGTAAGTTTCTGCTGAGATGAATATTTTGCTTTTTATGTCCAGATTCTGTTCTGTGAGGCAGGTAGCGCTACGGTGGCACCTTCGTAATAGAAATTCTGGTGACAGAACCCCTGTAACGGCAGGATCATCTTCAGGAGGGCAAGAAAATCCCTGATCACTGGGCATCTCTGAATTATTAGGGCCTTGTCTTTAATTTCCACCTCCGCGGTCTACTTCCAGAAAGCCCTTTTACTTGGAACGATTATCGTTCAAATGAGCGAAAGAGAACAATAACCGTTCAGTGTAAACGCAGCAAAACATCAACGAGACATAGTTTGCTTTTCGTTCATCTTATCATCGTTGGCTCGCTCACTAATCGCTCGGTTTAAACACTGATCGTTCTCTGGTACAGCGAACGATACAAGGATCTTCAGTCCTTCGCTCTTACTTAGGGCTCTTTCACATGGCCGTAGATGTTCTACGTGTGCCTGCTGGCACCATAAAACCGTGTGAATGGGCGCACAAATCTAACGTTTGTGCACCTGTTTAGACAGCTCAGGCCCGGCGCATATACGAGCCAAGGCCGCAATGCTGTTGGGCGGGGAGAGACAGCTTAGCTCTGCTGAACTGTCGCCGGCTCACCTCCTCTCTCCTCCCCTCCGGCTGTTTGCACTGAGAAGGGGCGGGATGGGGCAGAGCTAAGAACGTTGCTAAATTCTCTTCCACCTCCCTTCTCCGGCCGCTGTCATTGGCTCCCATAGGAGCCCATGCAGCGGCCGACGTATTCCAGCCAGATAGTTCCAGGACTATCTTTGCTCCCCGGGTAAAAGTGTCCAGCGCTATATTGGCCGGCTGGGCGCTTTTACGCCGCGGAAATCCAATGCATCAGATGGCAGTGTATATCTGCCGACCGTGAAAATGGCGGCCAATATACGCTCGTGTGAATAAGCCCTTATACAGCGAATATAAACAACTGAACGATTTCTTGTCTTAATGAGCCAACGATGTGTCTGCCTGTATATACAGGCTACCCGAGCAAACTGACATAGTTTGCTTGTTTAAACAAGAAAACGGCAGGTCTGAACAGAACCTTAAGGCCCTTTCAGGCGGAACGATCAGCGATCAAAAAAACAATAAAAAAAAAAATTCACATGAGCGAAACTGAACAATAATCGTTCAGTCTGAACGCAGCCAACCACCGAATGAAAAATCATTCGCTTTTCGCTCATCATTCATTTTACAAATTGTTGGCTCGTTCAGTCCTTCTGTCACCTATACAGCGAATGTGAATGACCTTTCGTTTGAATGAACAACAATGTATCTGCCCGACCAAATGACATCATCTGCTCATTCAAACGATATACCGTTTGTTGGAAACTAACGCCAATGACGCAGGCTGAGAATCTCACGCTTCTCGTTTGCCCGGCTCGTCAAGCCTGTTTAATCTGCACGATCATCGTTAAGAATTGTGCGGTGATTCACAAAGGAATGCGACGCACGGATCGACCAGTCTGTAAACTTCCTGACGAGTGAACGAGCAGACGCCGATTATTATGCCGGCTGCGGCCTCATTCACATGAGCGTTTTAACGTGGCTATTTTGCTGCGATAAAAAGTTGCGCAAAGATCGCTTTTTGGGCGCGTAAAAAAAATAAAATCCCAGCATTAGGGCTTCATTCCCACAAGCGCATATATGCCACATTTTCATGCCCGGGCACATATACGGTACCCATGTGAAGCATTAGTTTCCAATGTAGCCGTTCACACGGGCGATTATACGGCGCGTAAATACGTCAGCAGCGCGAAAGATGGAAACATAAGCATCAGAAATACGTACAGCATTTATATGGTGGCCAAAGAGACGGGTCTGGAACTATCTTTTGCCTCCCCCTCCCATAGACTCCTATGGGAGGGGGGAGGCATTTTTGCAACGTCCAACGCTGCGAAAAGCTTTCAGGTGCCTCTATGTAGGCACTGGAAGGCATCCTGAGGATTTGGGCAGAGCGAGGGTTTTCCGGGGTGCGGCATATTTTTTTCACAAAAACCGACACTTGCGGTCATGTGAATGGACGAGAAAACGCTGGCTGTGATCGCGGGAAAACGCCCATTCAGCTGTTTATACAGAACGGGCGTTAAAATGCTGTTACCATATATGCACTAGTGGGAAAGAGCCCTTAAAACGGCAAGTCACCCAACCATTTTCGGTTGCCGATTTTTCATGTTGCGTCAAAAAGCTTGGTCTTGACCTATGTTTTCTCGAAATTCACTGGAGGCTCCCCTAGATTCCTATGGGAGCTGAAAAAAAAAAGGAAAGGAGTCTACCTGCGCCCGGCACTCGGAAAAGAAGAAAGCTGACGTTATTTAGGCTGGTTTCAATCGTGCGATTTTGCAGCGATGCGCCATCACTAGATAACGCACATGGTTTCCAATGGGTTCATCCACATGTAGCCTGAAAGACCCCATTGAAAGCCATGGGCTTCACATTGTAGCCCGTGTGAAAGAGGCCTTAGACTTCATTACGAGGATTTCTGCCGACTGCGGCGTATTTTTCCCGTGCTTTGTGTGAATGGACGAGAAAATGCTAGTCAATCTCAAGACTAGATTGCGGCTATTCCTCATTACTGCGCTTTGCAGCTGCGTTAAAAAGCAAGCGCTCGTGTGAACGAGGACCGAGACTTAAGGATTCTCATTCCATCATTGGCTGCGTTCAAACCGAACGATTATTCCTTAGTTTCGCTCGGTTGATAACCGTTTTGCGGGACTTACGGCGCTTTTGCCTATAAGAACTGTCTTTCACGTGAGAACCATGTCTGTTTATACAGGCAGATACACGGTTCGCTCGCTAAATCGTTAACATTCGCCGTACCCGTGAATGAGGCTGAACGATCAGCATCTTAACCGAACGATTAGCGAATGAGCCAACGATGCTGCATGAACGAACTGACAACCGAACTGTCATCGGCTGTTTACACTAAACAACCCCAACGTTCCAATGATTGCTTCTCGAACGCTGAACGTTCCATCCTCAGCAGCCGCAGGCCGAGCGGGCATTGTGACGTCACCGGAACAAAGAGCGCAGGACTCCGGCTGCAGGAGACAAGAAGCGACCGAAGAACCGTCCGAATACCGCGGCCATTTGTGCGGAGAGCAGGCAGCGGCCATATAACGGGGGCCGGGGCTCCTACTCACCCTCAGTCGTGCTGCTGATGGCGGTTGTCGGCGCAGGAGTCACCGCTGCGGAGGTCTCGGCGGCTCCGGTGGTCGGCGCTGCGGGCTCCCTGCGGCGGGGCTCAGTCCCCGGATCTTGAGTTAACCCTTGGAACGCCGTAGTGGCGCTTTCTGTCGGCAGTTGCGTGGTGCTCGCTGTCGGCGGTTGCGTTTCGCTCGCTGTCGGCAGTTGCGTGGCGCTCGCTGTCGGCAGATCCGTGGCGCTCGCTGTCGGCAGATCCGTGGCGTTCACAAGCGTCGTACTGGTGCCGTTCATAGGTGTCGTAGTCCCCGTGGAATTGTCATCTTCCGGGTAAACCGTCATCTCATCCCCGTCCAAGCTCTTACAGCTAGGTAGTAGCACAAAGGCGGCCGCCAGATATAACGCCATCGCTGCTCGTACAGCCATCTCCCATTTTCCTGCTCAGGGATCTCGGCCTCGCCTAAACGACAGCAACGATCTGGTTGTCTGAATGAGCCGGAGCACGGGCAGAGTACCTGCTACTCATCGCCGTACAATGCGGCTAACACCTGTGTTTGAGCGACAGCTGTTTCGTCCAATCACAGAGCGAGGACTGGAACCCGTGGGGGAAAAAAAAGGGTAGCGGCTAGAATGTACGGATTCCTAGGAGATGTGACGTCACGTGGTTTTCCTGTCACGTGATAGCCTTCACGGTTTTCCGTGGCTGGAGGACAGAGACAGGGAGAGGATTCGGGTGGGAACCGGGGAGACGAGGTTGTCGGGGCAGAACAGGAAGCTGGGAAATCACCTCAGCGCGAGCGTAGGGGGGACTACAACAACCAGTAGCGCCACGGCCGCCCCTGAGCAGTGCACACATGGGAACCATCACTGCAGCCTGTCTCCAGCATCCACGCTAATGTCATTTATCTAGTGCCACTACCTCCATCGCCCCCCCCCCCACAGTTAGATACCGTGCTTCCACCTCCATCATCCCCCCCCACACACACACACACACTGTTAGAGACAGTACTACCACCTCCATCATCTCCACTGTTAGAGACAGTACTACCACCTCCATCATGCCCCACTGTTAAAGACAGTACCACCACCTCCATCATCTCCACAGTTAGAGACAGTACTACCACCTCCATCATCTCCACTGTTAGAGACAGTACTACCACCTCCATCATCTCCACTGTTAGACAGTACTACCACCTCCATCATCTCCACTGTTAGAGACAGTACTACCACCTCCATCATCTCCACTGTTAGACAGTACTACCACCTCCATCATCTCCACTGTTAGACAGTACTACCACCTCCATCATCTCCACTGTTAGACAGTACTACCACCTCCATCATCTCCACTGTTAGACAGTACTACCACCTCCATCATCTCCACTGTTAGAGACAGTACTACCACCGCCATCATCTCCACTGTTAGAGACAGTACTACCACCTCCATCATCTCGACGGTTAGAGACAGTACTACCACCTCTATCAGCCCCCCACTCTTAGATACCGTACTTCTACCCGGGTACCCCCATCACCCCCCCCCCCCCCCCACACACACACACACTGTCAGATACAGTACCACTATCTCCATCATCACCCAATGTTAGATACTGTATTACTACCTCCATCATCCTTTTTAACTATTAGATACCGTACTGCCACCTCCATCCCCCCCCCACACACACACTGTTAGATACAGTACCACTATCTCCATCATCACCCACTGTTAGATACTGTATTACTACCTCCATCATCCTTCCAACTATTAGATACAGTACTACTCCCTCATCATCTCTGGTACGCAGCACTACTACCTCCATCATTACTCCTAGTATCAGATTTACAGTGTCACTACCTCCATCATCCCGCCTCTATTATGTAGATAGTTTCTTGGTGGGAGAACAATCCACACTGAGTTTTAAAATTAGTTCAATTGATCCGTTTGTAGTTTGAGCTGTAAAGATATAAATTATGTAGCTAAAACTACAAACGGATCAATTGAACTATTTCTGAAACTTAGTGTGGATTGTTCTCCCACCAAGAAACTTTACACATAACTACCTAAGGTGGGAAGAACAGAATTTGATGGTTTCAATCTCATACACTATTGTCTTTATAACATTTTAGGTTGATACTGATGGACTTCAAGCCCCGGGTTTTACTATATACCTAATAAAACTAAGTTTTACCTGGCTATACTGTGAAAAGTTTAGTTTCTTCTATAGATCAGTGTACTGCCCCTGTGATAGTGATTCTGTCATAGAAGGAAATTAGATTAGTCTGCCATGACTTGTCTATAACAAACCAATGCTGGCTCTGGTTAATTACTCCATTCTTATCCAAGTACTTGCATAAATGGTGATTAATATTTTGTTCAAGGATCTTTCCCATTATAGAAGTCAGGCTCACAGGTCTGTAGTTTCCTGGATCAACCTTCTTCCCTTTATTTGAAGATAGGGACAACATTTGCCCTTTTCCAATCTTCTGAGACTTCTCCTGTTCTCCAGGAATTTTTAAAGATTATGGCGAGTGGCTCAGCAATTACCTCCGCTGCTTCTTTCTGTATCCTAGGATGTAATTCATCTGGAGCTTGAGACTTGAATTCATTTAAGTTAGCTAAGTGTTCCCTCACTATCTCTGTTTACAGATAGCCTGCATTCTTTTATTACCCCAATAGCACAGGGAAGATCAGTTGATTTTCCATCTACTTTCTGAGAGAAAACAGATACAAAATAGGAATTTAAAAATTCGGCTTTCTCAAAAAGCCAGAAACAAACTTCAGATATGTGTAAGGGGTGACTTGAGACTGCGGTTGACGAAGATAGAACCAGATATCACGAAATTGGCGTCCGCTCATCAGGCCCAAGGCAGTCATTAATGACACAGATTAATTGTGGCAAACATTATTATTAGAGATGAGCGAGTACCAAAATGCTCGGGTGCTCGTTATTTGAGTCAAGCTTTTCGTAATATTCGAGTAACGAACCCCATTGAAGTCAATGGAAGACCCGAGCATTTTTGCAATGGACCCGCCGGGTGCCGACCTTTTTTTTCTCTCTCTCTCAGCCAGCCACATACTGCTGTGGACGTGTGCAAACTGGCTCAGTTACAGCAAATGTGGACCAATATGCTGCAGGATACCATACGGAACCTGTATGCTTCCATGCCTACCCATATCACATCTTGCATCTAAGCTAGAGATGGTACAACAGGGTACTAAACCCTTCATGCCGCTTGAATCACATCTTGCATCCAATCTAGAGATCGTACAACAGGCTACTAGAGCCTCCATGCCTGCCCGTATTGCATCTTGCATCCAAGCTAGAGGTGGTACAACAGGGTACTAGACCCTCTATGCCATCCATATGACATCTTGTATCCAAGCTATAGGC
Organism: Eleutherodactylus coqui; assembly: GCF_035609145.1. Taxonomy (NCBI): domain Eukaryota; kingdom Metazoa; phylum Chordata; class Amphibia; order Anura; family Eleutherodactylidae; genus Eleutherodactylus; species Eleutherodactylus coqui. Next base: position 55,810,879 of record NC_089846.1, on the reverse strand, counting down.
GGCCCAACAGGGTACTAGAGCATCCATGCCTGCCCATATCACATCTTACATCCAAGCTAGAGGCAGTACAACAGGGTACTAGAACCTCCATGCCTGCCCATATCACATCTTGCATCCAAGCTAGTTGTGGTACAACAGGGTACTAGAATCTCCATGCCTGCCCATATCACATCTTACATGCAAGCTAGTGGTGGTACAACAGGGTACTAGAATCTCCATGCCTGCCCATATCACATCTTACATGCAAGCTAGTGGTGGTACAACAGGGTACTGCAGCCTCCATGCCCACCCATATCACATCTTGCATCCAAGATAGAGGCAGTACAACAGAATACTAGACGCTCCATGCTGCCTGTAACACATTTGTATCCAAGCTAGAGGCGGCCCAACAGGGTATTAGAACGTCCATGCCCACCTATATCACATCTTGTATCTAAGCTAGAGGCGGTACAACAGGGTACTAGAGCCTCCATACCCACCAGTATCACATCTTGTATCCAAGCTAGAGGCGGTACAACAGGGTACTAGAGCCTCCATGCCTTCCCGTACCACATCTTGTATCCAAGCTAGAGGCGGTACAACAGGGTACTAGAATCTCTATGCCCGCCCGTATCACATCTTGTATCCAAGCTAGAGGCAGTACAACGGTACTAGAGTCTCCCTTCAAGAGGTCAGTTTTCCACAATAAATGATCCTTCTGCTCTGATATTGTAATCACTTACTTTTATGAACATTACACAGAAAGTTTCATTTGATTTTGACAACAACTTCTAGGGGAGGGATTGTTTTATAAGTGTATGTGATTTCTGCACCTCAATTTCAGTGCATTTTGCACTTGTATGTAAAAGCTTGCTTAGCATTAAATAGCGTGTTCTAGTATTAATTAGCAGAGATGAGCGAACGTACTCGTCCGAGCTTGATATTCGTGCGAATATTAGGGTGTTCGGGATGCTCGTTACTCGTAACGAGTACCACGCGGTGTTCCGGTTACTTTCAGTTTCCTCTCTGAGACGTTAGCGCGCTTTTCTGGCCAATTGAAAGACAGGGAAGGCATTACAACTTCCCCCTGTGACGTTCAAGCCCTATACCACCCCCCTGCTGTGAGTGGCTGGGGCGATCAGATGTCACCCGAGTATAAAAGTCGGCCCCTCCCGCGGCTCGCCACAGATGCCTTGTGAGTTAGCTGAGGGAAAGTACTATCGTGCTGGTGCTGCTGTAGGGAGAGCGTTAGGAGTTAGTGTAGGCTTCAAGAACCCCAACGGTCCTTCTCAGGGCCACATCTAATGGTGTGCAGTACTGTGTTAGCACTGTATTTATTTATTTTTTTCAAAATTGGATCTGCAGAGCATTGCGCCCTGCAATAGGGACAGAAGTGGTGGTTAGGCAGGGAGAGTGTTAGCAGTGAGTGTAGGCTTCAAGAACCCCAACGGTCCTTTCTAGGGCCACATCTATCCGTGTGCAGTACTGTCCAGGCTGCTGTTAGCAGTGTTGCATTTTTTTTTTTTCTCAAAACCGGCTGTGCAGACCATTGCATCCGGCATTAATACTACAGGGATAGAATTGTGTAGGCAGGGCCAGAAGACATACATTATTCATTGAATACACGCAGTGTGGCTTGTCCTTTGAAAAACAAGGGAAAAAATTCTATTTCGCCTGCCTCTGACAGTCCTCAGGGCTCTGGGTACGTGTGTGCTGCGTGCAGAACGTTAAAAAAAATCAGACGCAGCCAGCTACGTTTTACTGCAGGCTTGCGCCAATTTTTTTCCTGCATGGGAAATCCCTGATCTGCTGGAGCCAATAACTTTGCATCACTGCAGTTCTCTGACACATTTGCAGGGCCACAACACAGTTATTAAACTTAGTAGTATTCATTGAATACACGCAGTGTGGCTTGTCCTTTGAAAAACAAGGGAAAAAATTCTATTTTGGCTGCAGGCTTGCGCCAATTTCTTTCCTAGCTTGGAAATCACTGGTAATACAGCATGCTGAGGGGTAGGGGTAGGCCGGGAGCACGTGGACGTGGCCGAGGACGCGTAGGCCCAAGTGAGGGTGTGGGCACAGGCCGAGCTCCTGATCCAGGTGTGTCGCAGCCGACTGCTGCGCGATTAGGAGAGAGGCACGTTTCTGGCGTCCCCACATTCATCGTCCAATTAATGGGTCCACGCGGGAGACCTTTATTAGAAAATGAGCAGTGTGAGCAGGTCCTGTCGTGGATGGCAGAAAGTGCTTCGAGCAAGCTATCATCCACCCAGAGTCTGCGCCGTCCAGTGCTGCAAATCCGAATCCTCTGTCTGCTGCTCCTCCTTCCTCCCAGCCTCCTCACTCCACTACAATGACACATGCTCAGGAGCGGGAAGACTCCCAGGAACTGTTCTCGGGCCCCTGCTCAGATTGGGCAGCAGTGGTTCCTCTCCCACCAGATGAGTTTATCGTCACTGATGCACAACCATTGGAAAGTTCCCGGGGTCCGGGGGATGAGGCTGGGGACTTCCGGCAACTGTCTCAAGACCTTTCAGTGGGTGAGGAGGACGATGACGATGAGACACAGTTGTCTTGCAGTGAGGTAGTAGTAAGGGCAGTAAGTCCGAGGGAGGAGCGCACAGAGGATTCGGAGGAAGAGCAGCAGGACGATGAGGTGACTGACCCCACCTGGTGTGCAACGCCTACACAGGACAGGTCTTCAGAGGGGGAGGCACGGGCAGCAACAGGGCAGGTTGCAAGAGGCAGTGCGGTGTCCAGGGGTAGAGGCAGGGCCAGACCAAATAATCCACCAACTGTTTCCCAAAGCACACCCTCGCGCCATGCCACCCTGCAGAGGCCGAGGTGCTCTAAGGTCTGGCAGTTTTTCACCGAGACGCCTGACGACCGACGAACAGTGGTGTGCAACCTTTGTCGCGCCAAGATCAGCCGGGGAGCCACCACCAACAGCCTCACCACCACCAGCATGCGCAGACATATGATGGCCAAGCACCCCACAAGGTGGGACGAAGGCCGTTCAGCGCCTCCGGTTTGCACCGCTGCCTCTCCCCCTGTGCCCCAACCTGCCACTGAGATCCAACCCCCCTCTCAGGACACAGGCACTACCGTCTCATGGCCTGCACCCACACCCTCATGTCCGCTGTCCTCGGCCCCATCCACCAATGTCTCGCACCGCACAGTCCAGCCGTCACTAGCGCAAGTGTTGGAGCGCAAGCGCAAGTACGCCGCCACGCACCCGCACGCTCAATCGTTAACCGTCCAAATAGCCAAATTTATCAGCCTTGAGATGCTGCCGTATAGGGTTGTGGAAACTGAGGCTTTCAAAGCTATGATGGCGGCGGCGGCCCCGCGCTACTCAGTTCCCAGTCGCCACTACTTTTCCCGATGTGCCGTCCCAGCCTTGCACGACCACGTCTCCCGCAACATTGTACACCCCCTCACCAATGCGGTTAGTGGCAAGGTCCACTTAACTACGGACACGTGGACAAGCACAGGCGGGCAGGGCCACTACATCTCCCTGACGGCACATTGGGTGAATTTAGTGGAGGCTGGGACAGAGTCAGAGCCTGGGACCGCTCACGTCCTACCCACCCCCAGAATTGCGGGCCCCAGCTCGGTGGTGGTATGTTCGGCGGTGTATGCTTCTTCCACTAAAGCACCCTCCTCCTCCTCCTCCTCAACCTCTGTCTCGCAATCTAGATGTGTCAGCAGCAGCAGGACGTCGCCAGCAGTCGGTGTCGCGCGGCGTGGCAGCACAGCGGTGGGCAAGCGTCAGCAGGCCGTGCTGAAACTACTCAGCTTAGGAGATAGGAGGCACACGGCCCACGAACTGCTGCAGGGTCTGACAGAGCAGACCGACCGTTGGCTTGCGCCGCTGAGCCTCCAACCGGGCATGGTCGTGTGTGACAACGGCCGTAACCTGGTGGCGGCTCGGCAGCCTCACGCACGTGCCATGCCTGGCCCACATCTTTAATTTGGTGGTTCAGCGCTTTCTGAAAAGCTACCCACGCTTGTCAGACCTGCTCGTAAAGGTGCGCCGGCTCTGCGCACATTTCCGCAAGTCCCACACAGACGCTGCCACCCTGCGCACCCTGCAACATCGGTTTAATCTGCCAGTGCACCGACTGCTGTGCGACGTGCGCACACGGTGGAACTATACGCTCCACATGTTGGCTAGGCTCTATGAGCAGCGTAGAGCTATAGTGGAATACCAACTCCAACATGGGCGGCGCAGTGGGAGTCAGCCTCCTCAATTCTTTTCAGAAGAGTGGGCCTGGTTGGCAGACATCTGCCAGGTCCTTCGAAACTTTGAGCAGTCTACCCAGGTGGTGAGCGGCGATGCTGCAATCATTAGCGTCACCATTCCTCTGCTATGCATCTTGAGAAGTTCCCTGCAAGCCATAAAGGGAGCCGCTTTGCGCTCGGAAACAGAGCCGGGGGAAGACAGTATGTCGCTGGATAGTCAGAGCACCCTCCTGTCTATATCTCAGCGCGTTCAGGAGGAGCATGAGGAGGATGAGGAGGAGGGGGAAGAGACAGCTTGGCCCACTGCTGACGGTACCCATGCTGCTTGCCTGTCATCATTTCAGCGTGTATGGCCTGAGGAGGAGGAGGAGGAGGATCCTGAAAGTGATCTTCCTAGTGCGGACAGCCATGTGTTGCGTACAGGTACCCTGGCACACATGGCTGACTTCATGTTAGGATGCCTTTCTCGTGACCCTCGCGTTACACGCATTCTGGCCACTACGGATTACTGGGTGTACACACTGCTCGACCCACGCTATAAGGAGAACCTTCCCACTCTCATTGCCGAAGAGGAAAGGGGTTCGAGAGTGTTGCTATACCACAGGACCCTGGCGGACAAGCTGATGGTAAAATTCCCATCCGACAGCGCTAGTGGCAGAAGGCGCAGTTCCGAGGGCCAGGTAGCAGGGGAGGTGCGGAGATCGAGCAGCATGTACAGCCCAGGCAGTGCAACAGTCTTTAAGGGCCTGGACAGCTTTATGGCTCCCCACCAAGACTGTGTCACCGCTCCCCAGTCAAGGCTGAGTCGGCGGGAGCACTGTAAAAGGATGGTGAGGGAGTACGTAGCCGATCGCAGGACCGTCCTCCGTGACGCCTCTGCCACCTACAACTACTGGGTGTCGAAGCTGGACACGTGGCCTGAACTAGCGCTGTATGCCCTGGAGGTGCTTGCTTGTCCTGCGGCTAGCGTCTTGTCGGAAAGGGTGTTTAGTGCGGCTGGGGGAATCATCACAGATAAGCGTACCCGCCTGTCAACCGACAGTGCCGACAGGCTAACATTCATCAAGATGAACAAAGCCTGGATTTCCCCTGACTTCTCTTCTCCACCAGCGGACAGCAGCGATACGTAAGCAATACGTAGGCTGCACCTGCGGATGGAAGCTACGTTCTCTCTCACCATCCAAAACAGGGACATTTCTGCTTCATCAATCTGTGTCTAATATTCCTCCTCCTCCTCCTGCTCCTCCTCCTGAAACCTCACGTAATCACGCTGAACGGGCAATTTTTCTTAGGGCCACAAGGCTCACTCATCTAATTTTTCTAAACAATTTTTATATGTTTCAATGCTCTTAAAAGCGTTGAAACTTTAACTTGAACCAATTTTTAGTTAAACTGGGCTGCCTCCAGGCCTAGTTACCACTTAAGCCACATTAACCAAAGCGATTAATGGGTTTCACCTGCCATCTTGGTTGGGCATGGCCAATTTTTACTGAGGTACATTAGTACTGTTGGTACACCAATGTTTTGGGGCCCTCACCTACAGTGTAATCATAGCAATTTGTATGTTCTTCGCCTGCACTCATGGTACAGAAGTGTGTGTGGGGTTGGCCTACACTTTAGCTACATAAATGTAACTTGGGCCTTGGCTATACTGCAGCTACTGAAATGGAACTAAGACTGCGCTCCCACTATACTGCTGCTTCGGAATTGTTCCTGGGGCCTGTGTAGGCTGCTACTATTACTGAAATGGAACGAAGACTGCGCTCCCACTATACTGCTGCTTCGGAATTGTTACTGGGGCCTGTGTAGGCTGCTACTATTACTGAAATGGAACTAAGACTGTGCTCCCCCTATAATGCTGCTAGTGATATGTTAGTGGGGCCTGTCGCTAATGCTACGGCTGCAATGTTACTAATTCTGGGCTCTGCCTATACCGCTGCTAATGGTATGTCTCTGGGGTGTGGAAACAGAGGCTTCCCAAAGACATGATGGCGGCGAGGCCATTTCCCACCAACGCTGTTACTGTTAAGGTGCATATAACCACGGACACGTGGAGAGGACACGTAGTGCCTCAAAAACATCCCCCGCCACGGCCCACTTAATCCTGGCCACATTCCGAAAACCAACAAAATAAAACCGCGCTACTAGGTCCGCAGTCACCACCACATTACCACCAACGCGGTTACTGTTAAGGTACATATTACCAGTCTGACTGGGGCATGCAGTGTGGGCCGAAGCCCACCTGCATTAAGCACGACATTACTACCTCAGCTGTGTTGGGCAATGCAATGGGATATTTTTGTGTATCGCCGGTGGGTTCCAGGGAGCCACTCATGCTGTCGGTCGACAGGGACTTCACAATAGGGAGTTGTACCTGCCTGTGTCTATGAATTAAAAAGCCCGGTCTGACTGGGGCATGCAGAGACACCTTGACAGAATGAATAGTGTGTGGCACATAGGTTCCCCATTGCTATGCCCACGTGTGCAGCTCCTGATGGCGGTGGCACAGGATTCTATTTCTCATTGCTTCTGTACAGCATTGTGGGCTATCGCCCCGCCCCTTTTAAAGAGGGTCGCTGCCTAGCCGTGCCAACCCTCTGCAGTGTGTGCCTGCGGTTCCTCCTCATGGCAGACGCACTTCTAAATAGACATGAGGGTGGTGTGGCATGAGGGCAGCTGAAGGCTGCGCAGGGACACTTTGGTGTGGGCTGTGGGGGGGGAGGGGGGGCGGTTGGGCAGCATGTAACCCAGGAGAAGTGGCAGTGGAGTGTCATGCAGGCAGTGATTGTGCTTTGTTGGAGGTAGTGTGGTGCTTAGCAAAGGTATGCCATGCTAATGAGGGCTTTTCAGAAGTAAAAGTTGTTGGGAGGGGGGGGGCCCACTCTTGCCGCTATTGTGGCTTAATAGTGGGACCTGTGAACTTGAGATGCAGCCCAACATGTAGCCCCTCGCCTGCCCTATCTGTTGCTGTGTCGTTCCCATCACTTTCTTGAATTGCCCAGATTTTCACACAAGGAAACCTTAGTGAGCATCGGCGAAATACAAAAATGCTCGGGTCGCCCATTGACTTCAATGGGGTTCGTTACTCGAAACGAACCCTCGAGCATCGCGAAAAGTTCGTCCCGAGTAACGAGCACCCGAGCATTTTGGTGCTCGCTCATCTCTATTAATTAGCCATTTGTATCCATTTTCTTCTTTGAGGTCTGTACTGAGCCTGATGGGGACGCTGTAGTGTGTATCGAGCATCGGGTGATTTGGGGGTCTGTACTGAGCTTGAGGGGGCAAGGCTCTCTCTAGTCTGGGATCTCTACTGAGCATGGGGGTGATTCTGGGGTGCCCTAAGCATGGGCACTATTTCCCAATTTTCCTCATTAAAAAATATCTCTCTACATCTGTCCACACTTTTAAGTGACGGTACTATTTATCCCACACGGTGAACTCTGTAAAGAAGAACAGTAAATGACACACTGCCAGAATTGTGGTTTATGGTCATCTTGTATCTCAAAAAAGTCAAATAGTGATCATGAAGTCATGTAACCCAATATGGTACCAAAACAAACTACAGCTCACCCCACAAAAAACGAGACCTCTTGCTGCTACCTCAGTCGGTCCGAAGATGAGACTGCTATGTTTTTATTGTAAAAGTACCTAAAATATATATACAGTATGCAAACATTGTAGTTTGAATGATGGAAATCATAATGACCCGCAGAATGAAGTCAGTGCAGTTTTTAACATACAATGAACTACTTAAAAACAAGACCTGCAAAACTAAAGCGCAGTCACCTTTTATTTTCAATTTTATGATACTTACGTTTTCTAAATTTGTTTTTCAGTACATTGTATGGTACATTAGATTATACATTAAAAACGTGATTTGTACAAAACCAAGCCCCATACTGCTGTGTCAATAGAAGACTACATTTATGACTTGAAGACTGGTAAGAAAAAAAAAGGACTGGTAATTAAAAGGTTAAAATAAATAAGGTGCACAATAGCTATGAATGTGACAATTATTGTAACAAACACATGCTTCAGCACTTATTTAACCCCTTCATGACGCGGCCCTTTTTTTTTTCCATTTTCGTTTTTTCCCTTCCCCTTTAAAAAAATCGTAACTCCTTTATTTATCCATCGACGTCGCTGTATGAGGGCTTGTTTTTTGCGGGATGAGTTGTATTTTTCAATGGTGCTATTTAATGTACCATATAATGTACTGAAAAACTTGAAAAAAATTATAAGTGGAGTAAAATTGAAAAAAAACGACATTCCATCTTTCAGTGTTTTGTTTTTACGGCCCACAAACTAAAACAAAAGTGATATGATAACTTTATTACTACGATACCAAACTTGTATAGTTTTTTTTTTACTGTACTACACTTTTTTTTTTTAAAGACATTTAATTTTTTTCAATTATTTTCTGCGGTCATTTTGTGCGCGCCATAACTTTTTTTTAATTTTTCTGTTGATGTAGTTGAACAAGGGCTCATTTTTTGCGGGATGTCCTGTAGTTTCCGATAGTACCAATTTGGAATACATACGACTTTTTAATCGGTTTTTATTGCGTTTTTTCTGGGAGACAGGGTAACTGAAAAAGTGTATTTCTGGCATTCTTTATTTTTTTTTCGGACAACGTTCACGAAAAATAATGCACGACTTTGATAGATCGAACTTTTACGGACGTGGCGATACCATATTTTATGATTTAGATTAAAATCGATATGGCTAAAGGGGGGTGATTCAAACTTTTATAACTTTTTTACAATTAATAAAACTTTATTGATTTTTTTTAAATTTACTTTAAGGTCCTCCTGGGGGACTACAACATGCAATGCTTTGATCGCTCCTGCAGTATGACGTAATGCTATAGCATTACGTCATACTGCCATTTGACAGGCAGTCTGTCAAGCCACCCCACAGGGATGGCCTGAAAGGCAGTCTACTAAGGCAGCCCTGGGGCCTTTTAGAAGGCCCCCAGCTGCCATGACATCTGCACGGCTCCCCCGATCTCACCGCAGGGGGGCCGTGCGGGACCCCCAAACATTGTTCGGGGGATTTAAATGCCGCTATCAGGGTTAATAGCCGTGATCGGCCGTTCGTGGCTATTAAACAGCTGACGCCCGCGCTGTATGCAGAGAAGCCGCGGAGCGACCTCTCTGCATACATACCCCGATGCTCCTGGATGTAAATGTACGTCCTGAAGCGGGAAGGGGTTAAATAGTGGGACACTAGTACAGTAGTTGTCCATGTATACATTGTACCCCTTGTGCAAACATGGCACCATTAGCTACCAAACAATTTTTACATTGGCAGCAATACTATTTTTGCATTCTGGGGGATTAAGGTGGTGGTCCCTGCCTTCATATATAAAAAAAATAATCGCAAGTATAGCTTGTTGTGCTCTCGCACACCTCATGTAACTTGACGCCATACCCGGCGCATTTTGATAGGATGAACTGCTGGAAGGAATGCCAGCACTTCTCTGGGGTGTATAAATTTCAAAAGGATTCTTTTAGTGGGGATATTTGGGGACTCAATCATAGGCAAGGTCATTTGTTGGGGGTTTGAGAATCATCACTAAAATGGAAGAACCGCATTAGAGTTTCAAAACAGTTTGGGGTATAACAGCCACCTATACACGGGTTGCGTGCGCAGCACTGGTAGACCAATATAAGCGGATAGAGGAATTTTTTTTATTCAACCCATTAACAAATTGATTCACAATTTTTTTTGATCATTTCTGGGACACTTGTGGAGGTCCATAGTCTGGAAGAGGCAGAGGTGGGATTAATAATAAATTGTCCAGCATAGATGTTGGTCTGATGGACAATGAATTCCATGACTTTATCACTGTTAAAATTCAACCACTGGATTGATACATATGATGGGGCATTGCCCAAAATTGACTAGATATTGGAATGAGGTACATGCTCAAATATCCAGGGTTTATCAAGTAACTTTAGACTTTACCACAATTGTACTAATTGTTAGATGTGTGGTTGACTTGCCGGTGGAGGAACTGGAGTGAATTGCATTAGTTTGGCTCCTCCGTGTAGCCCGAAAACTGATAGTTCAACATTGATTAGATGAGAAGCCTTCTACACTTAGGTAGTTTAAAGAGAAGGTTAATCAGCTGGGAAAAGGAGATATACCTTAACCACAAAATGCCAATAAATATGATGGGTTGTGGCAGAAATGGCTGAGCGCCCTAGGTGTGACTCCCCTACACTAGCTTACCCATAATATGCACTTAGAACTAAACAGTAATGATTATGTCTTGGGAGTGTCTTGCACATTCTTGACTTATGATGTAAACCTTATGTTGCTGTACTGCCATTCACATGTGATAAAATCTGGGCTATCTCCTTTCTTCTTTGTTTTCAAGAATTTCTCTTATACTGTAACACAGTCATAACATTACTGATTGTAGAGCACCATTGCTTAAAGAGGTTTAGTCATTAAAGAAAATCAGTACTTACTAGAGATGAGCGAGCATACTCGTCCGAGCTTGATGCTCGTTCGAGTATTAGGGTGTTCGAGATGCTCGTTACTAGAGGCGAGTACCACGCGATGTTCGGGTTACTTTCACTTTCATCTCTGAGACGTTAGCGCGCTTTTCTGGCCAATAGAAAGACATGGAAGGCATTACAACTTCCCCCTGCGACGTTCAAGCCCTATACCACCCCCCTGCAGTGAGTGGCTGGCGAGATCAGGTGTCACCCGAGTATATAAATTGGCCCCTCCCGCGGCTCGCCACAGATGCGTTCTAACAGAGATCAGGGACAGTGCTGCTGATGCTTTAGCTGCTATAGGGAGAGCGTTAGGTGTTATTTTAGGCTTGAAGAACCCCAACGGTCCTTCTTAGGGCCACATCTGACCGTGTGCAGTACTGTTGAGGCTGCTTTTAGCAGTGTTGCACAATTTATTTATTTTTTGTATATCGGGCGTGCAGACTATTGCGTCCGCAGTCTGCAGTCATTTTACTCAGTATAGGGGCAGTACTGGTGAGGCAGGGAAAGAGGGAAAGGTGAAAGAGATATACTGTCTATATAGGCAGTGGGCTTTTTCAAAAAAATTGGGGAAAAATACTATATTTGGGCTGCCTGTGACCGTCTTCAGTGTACTGCGTGTCTGCTGGGGGTAGTAGTCCTAATTAATACGCAGCTAAGCGTTACAGCAGGCTTGCGCAAAATTGTTTCCTGGCTCTGCTGTGCCTGGTACATCACCGCTGTCATAGCGCCAGAGGGAAACAGTATACATAATATACGCTGCATACAGCATCTGTCTGCTGTTTCAGCTCACCATTTAAAAAAAGGGAAGCCAAATACTTAAGGCGTACCACTGCCCTTTGGCGACTTGACTGCTTCTGCGCTGTGAATTCTACTAGCTGAGTTATACGCACCTACGTCTCACTACAGGCGTGCGCAAAATTGTTTCCTGGCTCTGCTGTGCGTTCCGTAAGCGGCACATTTAATTACAGCATTCTGTTTCTGCTCTACTCGTAATACACCATGCTGAGGGGTAGGGGTAAGGCCTAGAGGACGTGGACGCGGGCGAGGACGCGGAGGCCCAAGTCAGGGTGTGGGCACAGGCCGAGCTCCTGATCCAGGTGTATCACAGCCGACTGCTGCGAGATTAGGAGAGAGGCACGTTTCAGGGGTCCCCAGATTCATCTCACAATTAATGGGTCCACGCGGTAGACCTTTATTAGAAAATGAGCAGTGTGAGCAGGTCCTGTCGTGGATGGCAGAAAGTGCATCCAGCAATCTATCGACCACCCAGACCTCTATGCCGTCCACTGCTGCAACTCTGAATCCTCTGGCTGCTGCTCCTCCTTCCTCCCAGCCTCCTCACTCCATTACAATGACACATTCTGAGGAGCAGGCAGACTCCCAGGAACTGTTCTCGGGCCCCTGCCCAGAATGGGCAGCAATGGTTCCTCTCCCACCGGAGGAGTTTGTCGTGACCGATGCCCAACTGTCTCAAGAGCTTTCAGTGGGTGAGGAGGACGATGACGATGAGACACAGTTGTCTATCACTCAGGTAGTAGTAATTGCAGTAAGTCCGAGGGAGGAGCGCACAGAGGATTCGGAGGAAGAGCAGCTGGACGATGAGGTGACTGACCCCACCTGGTTTGCTAAGCCTACTGAGGACAGGTCTTCAGAGGGGGAGGCAAGTGCAGCAGCAGGGCAGGTTGGAAGAGGCAGTGCAGTGGCCAGGGGTAGAGGCAAGGCCAGACCGAATAATCCACCAACTGTTTCCCAAAGCGCCCCCTCACGCCATGCCACCCTGCAGAGGACGAGGTGCTCAAAGGTCTGGCAGTTTTTCACTGAGAGTGCAGACGACCGACGAACTGTGGTGTGCAAGGTTTGTCGCGCCAAGATCATCCGGGGAGCCACCACCACCAGCATGCGCAGGCATATGATGGCCAAGCACCCCACAAGGTGGGACGAAGGCCGTTCACCGCCTCCGGTTTGCACCACTGCCTCTCCCCCTGTGCCCCAACCTGCCACTGAAATCCAACCCCCCCTCTCAGGACACAGGCACGACCGTCTCCCGGCCTGCACCCACACCCTCACCTCCGCTGTCCTCGGCCCCATCCAGCAATGTCTCTCAGCGCAGAGTCCAGCCGTCGCTAGAGCAACTGTTTGAGCGGAAGCGCAAGTACGCCGCCGCGCACCCGCACGCCCAGGCGTTAAACGTGCACATAGCCAAATTGATCAGCCTGGAGATGCTGCCGTATAGGCTTGTGGAAACGGAGGCTTTCAAAAACATGATGGCGGCGGCGGCCCCGCGCTACTCGGTTCCCAGTCGCCACTACTTTTCCCGATGTGCCGTCCCAGCCCTGCACGGCCACGTCTCCCGCAACATTGTACGCGCCCTCACCAACGCGGTTACTGCCAAGGTCCACTTAACAACGGACACGTGGACAAGCACAGGCGGGCAGGGCCACTATATCTCCCTGACGGCACATTGGGTGAATTTAGTGGAGGCTGGGACCGAGTCAGAGCCTGGGACCGCTCACGTCCTACCCACCCCCAGAATTGCGGGCCCCAGCTCGGTGCTGGTATCTGCGGCGGTGTATGCTTCCTCCACTAAACCACCCTCCTCCTCCTACGCAACCTCTGTCTCGCAATCAAGATGTGTCAGCAGCAGCACGTCGCCACCAGTCGGTGTCACGCGGGGTGGCAGCACAGCGGTGGGCAAGCACCAGCAGGCTGTGCTGAAGCTACTCAGCTTAGGAGAGAAGAGGCACACGGCCCACGAACTGCTGCAGGGTCTGACAGAGCAGACCGACCGCTGGCTTGCGCCGCTCAGCCTCCAACCGGGCATGGTCGTGTGTGACAACGGCCGTAACCTGGTGGCGGCTCTGCAGCTCGGCAGCCTCACGCACGTGCCATGCCTGGCCCACGTCTTTAATTTGGTGGTTCAGCGCTTTCTGAAAAGCTACCCACGCTTGTCAGACCTGCTCGGAAAGGTGCGCCGGCTCTGCGCACATTTCCGCAAGTCCAAGACGGACGCTGCCACCCTGCGGACCCTGCAACATCGGTTTAATCTGCCAGTGCACCGACTGCTGTGCGACGTGCCCACACGGTGGAACTCTACGCTCCACATGTTGGCCAGGCTCTATGAGCAGCGTAGAGCTATAGTGGAATAGCAACTCCAACATGGGCGGCGTAGTGGGAGTCAACCTCCTCAATTCTTTACAGAAGAGTGGGCCTGGTTAGCAGACATCTGCCAGGTCTTTGGAAACTTTGAGGAGTCTACCCAGATGGTGAGCGGCGATGCTGCAATCATTAGCGTCACCATTCCTCTGCTATGCCTCTTGAGAAGTTCCCTGCAAAGCATAAAGGCAGACGCTTTGCGCTCGGAAACAGAGCCGTGGGAAGACAGTATGTCGCTGGATAGTCAGAGCACCCTCATGTCTATATCTCAGCGCATTGAGGAGGAGGGGGAGGAGCATGAGGAGGAGGGGGAAGAGACAGCTTGGCCCACTGCTGAGGGTACCCATGCTGCTTGCCTGTCATCCTTTCAGCGTGTATGGCCTGAGGAGGAGGAGGATCCTGAAAGTGATCTTCCTAGTGAGGACAGCCATGTGTTGCGTACAGGTCCCCTGGCACACATGGCGGACTTCATGTTAGGATGCCTTTCTCGTGACCCTCGCGTTACACGCATTCTGGCCACTACGGATTACTGGGTGTACACACTGCTCGACCCACGGTATAAGGAGAACCTTTCCACTCTCATACCCGAAGAGGAAAGGGGTTCGAGAGTGATGCTATACCACAGGACCCTGGCGGACAAACTGATGGTAAAATTCCCATCCGACAGCGCTAGTGGCAGAAGGCGCAGTTCCGAGGGCCAGGTAGCAGGGGAGGCGCGGAGATCAGGCAGCATGTACAGCGCAGGCAGGGGGACACTGTCCAAGGCCTTTGACAGCTTTATGGCCCCCCAGCAAGACTGTGTCACCGCTCCCCAGTCAAGGCTGAGTCGGCGGGAGCACTGTAAAAGGATGGTGAGGGAGTACGTAGCCGATCGCACGACCGTCCTCTGTGACGCCTCTGCCCCCTACAACTACTGGGTGTCGAAGCTGGACACGTGGCCTGAACTCGCGCTGTATGCCCTGGAGGTGCTTGCTTGTCCTGCGGCTAGCGTCTTGTCAGAGAGGGTGTTTAGTGCGGCTGGGGGAATCATCACGGATAAGCGTACCCGCCTGACAACCGACAGTGCCAACAGGCTTACACTAATAAAGATGAACAAAGCCTGGATTTCCCCTGACTTCTCTTCTCCACCAGCGGACAGCAGCGGTACCTAAACAATACGTAGGCTGCACCCGCGGATGGAAGCATCGTTCTCTATCACCATAAAAAACGGGGACCTTTGAGCTTCATCAATCTGTGTATTATAGTCATCCTCCTCCTCCTGCTCCTCCTCCTGAAACCTCACGTAATCACGCCGAACGGGCAATTTTTCTTAGGCCCACAAGGCTCAGTCATGTTACTTTAGTAAACAATGTTTATAAGTTTCAATTCTCATTAAAGCATTGAAACTTTCACCTCAACCAATTTTTATTTTAACTGGGCTGCCTACAGGCCTAGTTACAAATTAAGCCACATTAACCAAAGCGATTAATGGGTTTCACCTGCCCTCTTGGTTGGGCATGGGCAATTTTTCTGAGGTACATTAGTACTGTTGGTACACCAATTTTTTTGGGCCCTCGCCTACAGTGTAATCCTAGTAATTTTTATGGGCTTCGCCTGCACTCATGGTACAGCAAGGTGTGTGGGGTTGGCCTACACTTTTGCTACATAAACATAAATGTAACTGGGGCCTTGTCTATACTGCAACTACTGAAATGTGAAAGAGACGGTTATCTCCCTAAACTGCTGCAATGGGAATGTTACTGGGGCCTGTCTTGACTGCTACTACTACTGAAATGGAACTAATACTGTGCTCCCCCCATACTGCTGCTTCGGAATTGTTACTGGGGCCTGTCTGGACTGCTACTACTACTGAAATGGAACTAATACTGTGCTCCCCCTATAATGCTGCTAGTGATATGTTACTGGGGCCTGTCCCTAATGCTACTGCTGAAATGTTACTAATTCTGGGCTCTACCTATACCGCTGCTAATGCTATGTCACTGGGGTGTGGAAACGGAGGCTTCCCAAAGACGCGAGGCCATTTTCCACCAATGCGGTTACTGTTAAGGTGCATAATAACCACGGACACGTGGAGAGGACACGTAGTGCCTCAAAAACATCCCCCTCCTCCTCCAACAATGAAAACATTCTTGGCAAATACCTTTGCATTGGTCCGTCTGGTGGCAGTCCAAGAATTTCACCTTTACCGACACAGCAAGAGAGCCCCCCCCACCATCCCCCCGCCACGGTCCACTTAATCCTGGCCACATTCCGAAAACCAACTAAATAAAACCGCGCTACTAGGTCCGCAGTCGCCACCACATTCCCACCAACGCTGTTACTGTTAAGGTACATATTACCAGTCTGACTGGAGCATGCACTGTGGGCCGAAGCACACCTATATTGTATGTGACGTTAGCTCTGCTGAGCAGGGCACTGCAATGGGATACATTTATGTACTGCCGATGGGTTCCAGGGAGCCACCCATGCTGTGGGTCCACAGGGACTTCACATTAGGGATTTGTACCTGCCAGTGTCTATGTATTAAAAACCCCGGTCAGACTGGGGCATGCAGTGTGGGCCGAAGACCACCTGCATTTAATCGGACGTTACCTCAGCTGTGATGGGCAATGCAATGGGATATATTTATGTACCGCCGGTGGCTTCCTGGGACCCACCCATGCTGTCGGTCCACACGGAGTTGTAACTGCATGTGTCCACTTCTAAAGAACCCCAGTCTGACTGGGGCATGCAGTGTGGGCCAAAGCCCACCTATATTGTATGTGACGTTAGCTCTGCTGAGCAGGGCACTGCAATGGGATACATTTATGTACTGCCGATGGGTTCCAGGGAGCCACCCATGCTGTGGGTCCACAGGGACTTCACATTAGGGATTTGTACCTGCCAGTGTCTATGTATTAAAAACCCCGGTCAGACTGGGGCATGCAGTGTGGGCCGAAGACCACCTGCATTTAATCGGACGTTACCTCAGCTGTGATGGGCAATGCAATGGGATATATTTATGTACCGCCGGTGGCTTCCTGGGACCCACCCATGCTGTCGGTCCACACGGAGTTGTAACTGCATGTGTCCACTTCTAAAGAACCCCAGTCTGACTGGGGCATGCAGTGTGGGCCAAAGCCCACCTGCATTAAACCTGACGTTACCTCAGCTGTGATGGGCACTGCAATGGGATTTATTTATGTACCGCCGGTGGGTTCCAGGGAGCCACCCATGCTGTGGGTCCACAGGGACTTCACAAAAGGGAGTTGTACCTGCCTGTGTCTACTTATAAATCCCCAGTGTGACTGGAGCATGCAGTGTGGGCCGAAGCCCACCTGCATTTAATCTGACGTTAGCTCTGCTGTCCAGGGCACTGCAATTGGATACATTTATGTACAGCCGGTGGGTTCCAGGGAGCCACCCATGCTGTGGGTGCACACGGAATTCCCATTGCGGAGTTGTACCTGCCTGTGACTATTTATAAACAACCCCTGTCTGACTGGGGCATGCAGACACCTTGACAGAATGAATAGTGTGTGGCACATGGGTTCCCCATTGCTATGCCCACGTGTGCAGCTCCTGATGGAGGTGGCACAGGATTGGATTTCTCATTGCTTCTGTATAGCATTGTGGGCTATCGCCCCGCCCCTTTTAAAGAGGGTCACTGCCTGGCCGTGCCAACCCTCTGCAGTGTGTGCCTGCGGTTCCTCCTCATGGCAGACGCACTTATAAATAGACATGAGGGTGGTGTGGCTATGAGGCCAGCGTGTGGCATGAGTGCAGCTGAAGGCTGCGCAGGGACACTTTGGTGTGCGCAGTGGACACTGGGTCGTGCGGATGGGTTGGGCAGCATGTTACCCAGGAGAAGTGGCAGCGGAGTGTCATGCAGGCAGTGATTGTGCTTTGTTGGAGGTAGTGTGGTGCTTAGCTAAGGTATGCCTTGCTAATGAGGGTTTTTCAGAAGTAAAAATTGTTGAGAGGGGGGGGTGGCCCACTCTTGCCGCTATTGTGGCTTAATAGTGGGACCTGGGAACTTGAGATGCAGCCCAACATGTAGCCCCTCGCCTGCCCTATCCGTTTCTGTGTCGTTCCCATCACTTTCTTGAATTGCCCAGATGTTCACAAATGAAAACCTTAGCGAGCATCGGCGATATACAAAAACGCTCGGGTCGCCTATTGACTTCAATGGGGTTCATTACTCGAAACGAACCCTCGAGCATCGCGAAAAGTTCATCTCGAGTAACGAGCACCCGAGCATTTTGGTGCTCGCCCATCTCTAGTACTTACCTATTCCTCCCCAGGCAGTCTACTTAGCACACCTTCTTCTCCCCGATCTTCTCCTGGCTCCTCCAGTCCCCAGGTCACCTCACCTCCAGCTGGCCGGATCCTATTCTTCCTGTTATGCAGTGGCTTTCTTCTTACAGGTCAGTGTAGGCTCCTCACTAGTGATGTAGCGTTCACTGCCTAGCAGAGAGCGCCAAATGCTATGCATGGCTATTGCTGAGACTACGCATGTGTGCTGTCTCGCAGCGTTAGTATAGGAACACTCGCAGTGAGACAGCGTGCATGCGCAGTCTCATCATTAGCCAGACATAGCATACAGCACTCCCTGCTAGGCAGTGAATGCTACGCCTGCAGGAAGGAGAATTCGGCAATGCATGTAACGTCACTGGAAGAAAAGGATTCAGCCGGCTGGAGGTGAGGTGACCCGGGGGACTGCAGGAGCCAGGAGAAGATCAGCGAGATGATGCGATAAGTAGACTGCCTGGGGAGGAGTTGGTAAGTATAATTTTTCTATTTTAATGAGAGAACTCCTTTAATGCTTTTTTATGGTGGGACTGTTGAAACTTCTCCATCAGTGAACTATGACTTCTTCCGAGGTGGTGGACTTTATGGTGGGGGGTGATGATGGGAGAGATGTGTGAGGGAATGTTTGTATGGTTTGTGGTTTAATTGTTAAAAAAATCAATAAAGAATATTGCAATTTTTTAAAAAATCCTGCCATCATAAACTTCAGTGGAATCAGAGGAAGCTGATTATGTGTGGTGAGCAGGATTGACCATTCATGGGGGAGAATACTACACTATCTGAGATGTAGTCAAGGGGATTATTTGAAATGTACCATAGTAGAACCACAGACAGGAAGTCTATAAACATTTGTAAACAAACTGTTAGGTTGTGCTGCTGGGACATGTTGTTCTACGTGATTCCAGGGGCACACCTTCACAGGTGTGGAATAATTGTGCTGGCTGGGTGTGGATTTCTCCAGCCAATCCCCACTGGTCTGCTGCATATATATACTAGTCCCTCTGGAAAAGGAAGCTATTATCTCTTCACTCTAGGGTTTTGGGTTTCATGCATGTCTGTTATGTATTTGTGTGGACAGTGTCATGTCCTATGTCTGTGCAGGTGGCTGGACATGAGGTGCACTCAGCAGACATAATATAATGACCAGGCTTACTTTTTGCACCAGATGCCTTTGTGTTCGGTACCTGTGTTTTTTCCCTCTGCTACCTGACACGTATGTATCCTGTACTAGGCCCATATAGATAAGTCCTGTGCGACGTTGTGTCAGCAGGGAGGGTTGCCATCTTTTCCCCTCTGGGCTTCTGAACTTTTCTTTACAGTCTACTGTGACTGAGGCCGGTTGTGTAAGGCACAGTGGTTTTGCTACGAGGTGCACAATTGGTGTTTATGGTGTACATGCATTAGTATCAGGCCCACAGGATAAGTTCTGTGATGTCTGTTGGAGGAGGGGCTGATTTATTTATTTTTTTGCACGAAGGGTCCAGAGGCCCCTTTTTTAAAGGGGAGGTACTGTTAGATTGTGCTGCTGGGATCTGTTATTGTACAGGTTTCCAAGAGCACACCTTTACAGTTGTGAGATAATTGAGCTGGCTAGATGTGGAGTTTCTCCAGCCAGCCAATCTCCACTGGTCTGCTGCACATATATACCAGCATCTCTTGGTAGAGGATGATGGTCATTTTACTCATTCTATGTTATTCCCACTCAGAGCTGGGTGTTATGCATGTTAGTTTAAAGTGATTCTCTCACCTTCCCTGAGGACAGTCTGTACACCTTTACTCCCCATCTGCATCTTATGCAAACACCTCTCCCTTCCCCTTTGACAGGTGTGGCCTCCAGACGTCTGATGTCACAAATGGTCAGATGGATGATTCTTGACATGGTTCCCTTTATGTCAGCACCGTGGCTGACTCTCTTTCCCCTTGTTGTGAGGACATTTGGACTAGCAATTGTTAGCTATTTGTATGGATGAGACTTCTGAGTGGATTTCCCAACACCCCGGGATTTTGCTTTCATGCATGATGTGTGGTGTGTGTCTGTGCAGATGGCTGGACATGTGTGTGAACAGTGATGTGTTCTGTTAGGTCTGTGCTGGTGGCCAGACATGTTTTATGAACAGCTCTGTTCTGTGTTGCATGCAATCCCTGGTGTGTTGGCGTGAACTGTGTCCTGTCCTGCTTTGGATCGTTTAACATCTCTGGGCTAATTAGTTTCTTAGGTTCCAGCGTGGCGCCATCCCTATCGGGACAATCACCCCATTTGCAGACAGGTTTCTTGGGGTTAGTTGTTGCATTAGAGTAGGGACCTGCGAGACACCGAGGACCCTTGGAGTGGGTACACGGGCTTAAGTATCTTGGCCAAAATATAAACTAATACCTTATGCATTCTTTAGTTATTCCATCTGGCTAAGGGTGCATGTATTCTGATGAGTGTTTTGGGTGTTTGTCAGTCGTTGGTTTATGTCGCTCCATGAGTCCTGTTCCAAGTTCGCAGTTCACTGTCCTTGGGCGTTCCGTGTGTGCGTTTGTGTAGTATCCCAGGTTACACAGCCAGCGCATCCTTGTTTGGACGCAATATCATCCTTGCATCTGTGATGCGCCCCGTGGATCCCTCAAAATGAAAATCAAAAGCACAGGTAATGGTTGGATATACTATAGCACCATGTAGTGATTTATTTATTTTGACTTTGGTCTCGGAAAGCCCCTTCAACTCTTCATTAAATTTTGTCAGTGTAATGCAGGAAGACACATAGAGATGCTTTAAAAAGATTAAAATAGACAAAGCACCAGGACCCAATGGCAAACACCCCAAGGTTCTCAGAACAAATAGAGGGCTTGGAGAACAATGGTAATTGAATTACCATGATTAAACATTAGACAATGGTACGTGCTTAAGAAAAATTAGATGAAGTTGATGTTTGCACGCTCATAAATTCCTGGTTCATATTTGAGAATATTCGTAGTTATTAGTTGAAGCCTTAAAAAAATAATTTTTTACTGACACAAGATAACCAGCTGGTTTCTTCAGATCTCGGGTACATTATAGGAGAGCCGTCTCCACATCCTAGTCTAAAAGGAGATAGGTTTCCCTAGATCAAATTTTTCAAGCATCAACATCGGCATCTTCCAATATGTTCAAAAAGCATTATAGACTGGATACATCAGCTGGGTCAGAGGTGTCTTTTGGTAGAAAAGTTCTAGAGGTTGTAATTTGTCTTGATGCACTCCAACTCCTTATCTGCATCTGCACTCTTTGCCCTTCTTGTTTTATGGACTTTGGGCTAATAGTGTTACAGACTGCTCTCATTTTCCCCCTCTCACACTTCTCCCTATACATCTCTATCACACTCTTGCTATCCCTTCCTATGCACCCCTCTCTTACAGACCACTCTTCATGTCCCACACTCTTTGATACAGATTACTCCTCATGACCCATGTCACAGACTGCTTCCCAGGACCCCTTTCTCTTACAGATTGCCCCTTAGAACACCCTTCTCAGTCTCATACTAGAGAAAAACCAAAAGATATTTAGACCCCAGCCCAGAACATTCACGGATGTGCACTACTCAGTCTAAGTTACCCTCCTAAGGCATTGGGCACTGCTGCACTGTATCCGTGTCAGACTCTATTCAGATCTCATTCTTTACTCCATCCAAGGGTCCCATCAGGTTGTCTGTTTATTTGCACTTTGTGGAGTTGCAAATAACTTTCAGTAGGACTGGCACCCAATTGCATGAAAAGATTGTAGGCTCTTAGGAAGGTCACTATCTTCTGTATATTTTTTTTCTAGGTAAAGCCCCATTTACACGCAATGATTATCGCTCAACATTCGCTGAAATGAGGGCTCTTGAGCTATAATCGCTGTGTGTAAAAGCTTCCATCTTTCACTCTTTGGCTGAATGATGACTTTTAGGTAAGCATAAAATGCATTGTTTATCTGGAGAGAAGACAACACAGACTGCAAGCTGTGTTCTGCACTAAGCAGCTGATTACATTGTATTCAGCTGACAGCCCTGTGCGAGAACAATGGAGCTGTATGCAGAGAACAGACCACCTGCTGTTCTCTGCAAGCAGCTCCCGGAGGCTCATTTACGCGCTAATGAAGCTGATAAAGTGCTAATGGGCATTAGTGTCCATCAGTACTTTATGCAAAATGATCGCTGAACCTGTCAATCTTTCAATCTTTTGAAATATTGTCTTTGCGTGTAAATGAGCCTTCAGGTTGTCTGTTGTACTTGCTCATAAGACAATTGCATGTGTAGGTTTATACTCTATATAACAATGCCCCTTTAGGGTGGCTTCACACGAGTGTGTTTTTGTGCATACATAGGTGCGAACCTACGTACATGCAAAAACATGCGTGTATGAAGGTCCATGTATTGCCTTTAATGGAGCCGCGGCTGCTGCCGGCTGCTCCATAGAAGGCAATTGTGCATTACAGAAGGGGAAATAAAAAATTATAAACAATCACAGAAAATGGCCGTTACTTACTGAGTGAGGAGTGCATATAGATGCATAGAAGGCAATGGTCTGCCGACACCCCTGAATTGTTTTTCAGGGAAGGGCTTTACATATAAGCTCTTCCCTGAAAAACAAAAATTTTATTGTAAAAAAAATAAAAATAAAAAACTTACCTATCCGCCTCTGACATGTCCCCATGGGTATAAAGAACACATCTGCCGCATGCGGCAGATGTTTCCTTCATCCCTGCGAGGAAAAATAATTCCCTGCTACTGCACCAGCCACATCTGTGACAGATGCAGCAAAGGAATTCTTTATCCCTGCAGGGAATAAAGAATTCATGAATGGGTGAGTGCTGTCCTTCAATAGCTGAAGCAGCAGTCACCCATTCATGAATTCATGAAGGGGTGAGTGCTGCCTCTGATTGGCTGAGCGCAGGGACCAATCAGAGGCAGCTCTCAGCTGTCATTCATTAGCTGAGAGCTGCCTCTGATTGGCTGAGCATTGTGAATACAACTGAGAGCAGTGCAGGGTGTAGAGCCGGCTGTATGCGGCTGAGCCCCGGCAGCTGAAGATAGGTGAGTATTCTTTTTTTTAAATTTTATTCACAATTTTTTCTTGTTTTTCAGGAAAGGGCTTATATTTAAAGCCCTTCCTTGAAAAACAATTACAGGATGCTGGCAGCTGGATCCCCTACCACAACTGTCATCTGTGACAGCTGTGGTAGGGAGTTATTTATTCCCTGCAGGGATGAAGAATTCCTTTGCCGCATCTGTAACAGATGTGGCAGGTGCAGCAGGGAATTCTTTTTTCTCGAGGGGATGAAGGAAACATCTGCCGCATGCAGCAGATGTGTTCTTTATTTCCGCGGGGACATGGCAGCGGCGGACAGGTAAGTATTTTTTTAATTTTTTTTTTTTTACACTAAAATTCGTTTTTTTTTAGGGAAGAGCTTATATGTAAAGCTCTTCCCTGAAAAACAATTTAGGGGTGCCGGCAGACCATTGTCTTCAATGGAGCCGCCAGCCGGCAGTCACGCATGTTTTTGCACATACATGGGTTCACACTTATGTATGCACCTATGTACGCACAAAAACACGCTCATGTGAAGCCACCCTTAGTCCTAGTATAGAGTCTTGAAAGCTTATGGTGTTATTTCTATAAATCCTAATTAATCGTAAATTACAAATTTACTCATAATATTGTAATACATTGTGTAAAATTTGCAGCATTTTACGTGTGTATGGAATTACATATCCCTGCGTATTGCCACATATGTGTTGGCTTTTGCGTGTATGCTTTTTTACGTAATGCATATTTCACACACTCAAAAATGAATGCAAGCAGATGAATACTCACATAAATCTTTTTTTCTGGAGGGTGGAAGCACACATCCACTGTTCACTGTACATTTGGGATGCCAGCTCATCCCATCCCCTATCCTTGGCATTTCTCTCCTGATAATCAGGATGATTGGTGTTCCAAATCACAGGAAAGTCCTGCATCAGGGCAATGAGTTTTCCTATATCAAAAGACGACATGTTGGGCTTTAGAATATCCCACCAGCAGTGCTTGGATGGTTGTGGTGGTCCCTACACGCTGTCCTGCATGGCCTGCCTACAACTTCCTAGTTTCACTTTTCAACTTTCTTCGTATATCTCCTACAACACTTATAAAAAGCGCTGAAAGTACGCAAAGTTATTGCGTTTGGTACACACCCATAGACAACAATAGGGTTTATGCACGATAAAATAGAACATGCTACGTTCTTTTTTACATGTGTAACAAACGCATTAAATATATGTAGATTGAACATTGAAAAGCAATGCGCTTTCATTACTGCCTATTACCAGCGTGTACGTTGCATGTGTAATAGGCTTCGGAAATACGCTCATGTAAGCTCGGCCTTAGAGGAATATGAAATATGAGCAAGACAGTAGACCGGACATGTTGGACCTTTGTCATCTTCAGCAGAACATTTAGCTATAACAGTTGCACAACATTATTTAACCCTCTTCAATCCAATTTGTATCCTGGTTTTCCTAGGGGGCTTACTCTTTTTCTGCTGTTATACAATGGCGCTGTACGCTGGCTAAAGCCAGTACTGCATGAGGTGACACGTTGGATAGGCTCCGACAGCAGAGAGGCTGGCAATATACAGTAAGAGAACCCGACGGACGTCTTCTAACATCGAAGCTGTACAGCCTTAAATCATAATGTCTTCAGAGGTCAGACAGTGGATTGGAAAGGGTTAATGATGAATACAAAAAAAAGAAGTACGGTACATCAAATTGTTGATGGTTATATTTATTAATAATCTACAAACAGACACTATTAAGAACAAATAAACCAAATATTCAGTTTGAAACATTCTAGTACAAAGTTCCAAAAGTACTGACTGTACGGTGAAGTACCAGTCTATATGACCCTGACCCAATAGTCAGCCACCGCAATAAGCTTCTGACACTGGGATATGATAACTACATGTTGCATCTGACCTACTGCTATATATGCAAACACCATCAGTCTGAAAAGAGCAGGCTCTAGGCTGCTGCAGTGAACTTGGGACTACCAGAGGACTTGCAGTCCACCTCATAATGCTCAGTTTTGTTGAGAACACCTTAGGGAATTATGAGAATTATCAAGGCTGTACCAGGATCACTAAAATTGACTACTTTAGTTTTTTGCCGCAGCCATTCCCATAGAACACCTTTAAAATCTCATGAAACAAATCAAGATATCAAGGACTTTCGTACTGTTTAACATCTACCTTATAACAGGAAAAATGGTAAAAAATATTTATATAACATTTCAGTGTGACCCCAGCCTAAAAACTGCCTTTGTACATTGATACAATTATACATTTACATGCATTAAAAGGTGAAGTATGTTATGCGTTGAACATACTAAGAGAAAGGAAGAGGCTGGCGTGTAATAACACAAGTTTTCTGATGAGTTATGATACAGTGGCTATAAATTACTTATATATTATGATGGAAAATTGTCTCACATTTTAATACTACGTGATAACAAGTTATATATTACATCCTATAACCTCCATCCGCAGAGCAATTCCTCCCTTCCATTTCTCTGGATGCAGTTTTATAAAACGAGTTATAACTGAAGTGTCAAAGGTGACCCACATAGGTGTGTCAGAATTCTTCATATTTGCCTGGAATACCTAAAATAGAAAACATCACTTTATTGAAGATTTCATGTAACAGTGAAGTACAGTAAGTTTAGTTTTAAGATTTTTTCATTAGTTGTATATCATTGATCCATATTATGAGATGTGAGAAATCCAGAGCAGAGGTAACAGGTTGGCTTGGTGTTGACCCCCTAACAGCAATTAACAGACTATAAACTTTCACATTCCTTGTCACTGGACTAATTATTTACTGTTATGGTCATCCCTCCCTGGTATTTATCTAAGTGCTATTAATCACAATGTCTGTACCCTCTTGTCCTGTCTCTAGTATTTATCTAGTGTAAATTAAGTTCACCATGTCTGTGCCCTCCCATGTGATCATGTGTATATGTTTTAAATATGTTATAAATACGTCCTTAGACTTGTTCCATTACGCCTGAGGAAGGACCCTGAGAGGTTCGAAAGCTCACAATAACATCATGTATTTTTGTTAGCCATTAAAAGGTATCATATCTACAAGATTACTTGATTGCTCTTAGTGAGAACAATCACATTTTGCTCTTCTGGGTAACACCGTACCAAATGTTTCGCGTTTTATTGATCCATTGAGACTAACTAGATACAAGAGTGATGTGGGGTGCACAGTAAACTCCAGATACAGTCCAACTATTCTTACATGGTAGATCATTTGTATGAGGAAGCATTGTAAATTTTTATATTGCTGGGGAAATATAGCATTACGCTGCGTTAACCCCTTTCAGTCTAGGAATGCTGTCTGAATCTCCAAAAACTGCATTCAGATGGAACCATACACTTTAACTAGTCAAATGAAGACCAAAGATGCAAGCTTTGGTCTCCATTCTTTTCCGTTTAGTTTTGAGGACAAAATAACATAGTCGACTACACTACTTTGTCCTTCAAAATAATCAGAAAATGTTAACACCTTGTAGACACTTTCCAAAAGCATCTAAAAAATTGAATGTTGTAAAATGGAATCCTAAAATGAATAGTGTGCTTTGGATTATTGCCACAAAATAGTGGGGTAAAGTTAGCCAACCAAGAGATGGCATAAATAAAAGTATATTAACTGTCTATCACAATACACCAAATCTAGGATACAATGGGCCATAGACATGCCATAGAATGTAAGGTGTTTATTAATACGATTTAACATACCTTTTGTTGACCATTTCGTTCACGGAGAAACGACCAGTTTTTACCATCATTACTGAAACTCACAAGGAAGTGAGTGATGTACATAGATGTAAATGATGAGCGCGCACCCTGAATTACTAGACCAGTCACCTTCATCTCATGAGCAAGATCTACTTGAAGCCATTCACCACTTGTGTCTGCCTGGAGTTAGATATACAATATATTACTCATCATTTATAATAAAATCTAACCAGCTATATGTATCAGCCGTATTTTCAGGACAGTTTTTTGCTCTAATATTTGCAGTTCTGCAAATTGGTTATATGAACAACAGGTTTGAAGAACTTAACAGGAAACTTTTGTGCTTCGCATGGCATTGTCTAATTTATAGAGCCCCATAGCAATTATCTGAATTAATTGTTAATCCGGGTATACAGGCAGGTAGGAACTATTAGGGGTTGATCCAGGGAACAGTCAGATTACCATTAGGGAGTCGGGAAGGACTTTTTCCCCCAAAAGGGTTAATTGGCTCCTGCCTCTTGGGCTTTTTTGCCTTCCTCTGGATCAACAACACAGGAGGATAAAAGGCTGGACTAAATGGACATTGTCTGCATTCGGCTTTACATACTATGTATGTTACTATACCAGTTTGACATCTATGTTGGAACCTCCGAGTGGAGGTTCTGCCACAAATCCAGGTCAAACTACTGGAAGAAAAAGTGCTGCATGTGGTGCTGTTTCTTCCATCTAAAAGCCGGGCAGCTGAGCGTAAACCGAGCAGACCCCATTATAGTCAATGGGGTTCTTTCTGTGCTGTTCGGGTCTGTCCTAAGATGGAACCATTCGGGGCAGGGATTCCCCTTTCCTGCTGCCCAAATGGAGCAGGAAAGCAGAATCCCAGGTGATGGTTTAAACCACCCTTAGACTCTCCAACTAGCTGAAAGCAAACTGAACTGTAGCAGGAAATGATAGAATTTCTATACACATCTGCACACTAGGATGGATCTTCTGTATACAGACTGAAGCCAGACAACTAAATAATATTACCATGTTTTACCTCTACAAACAGTAGCAATGTTATAGGTTAATGCCCAGATCCTTAAAAAGGTGGTTTCCAATTTTTTGTAGCGACAATAGAGAGGGAAACCATTACCTAATATCTCTGGGTGTTTGAGGGTGGTGAAGGGGTTAACAATCTATGGTTCTCTGCTTTGACTGCTAACGACTGTAATTACACCCATTTTTTCATTCTGCAGCCCTGAGCACTCCAAGAGTACACAGCACATGGGGGATTCTCATCTATTCGGATATGGGAGGACCTGAAACATTAGGGCAGCAAACTACAGAGGGACTTATAGTAAACAAAGCTACAAGTAATGAAGCAATAGATATGTGATATTACTGAAAACATACCCTTCAAAACTGAGAAAGTTGGGCCCTCAAAAATGATACAGTTAATTATGGAGGATTAATGAAACACTAGATTATTTAATGTCTGTTCTACATTATTAGACGAGGAACTGCAAGATACTGCAGTGAGATACTAAGTGCCATATAACTGCACGGAACTGATATAGGGATGATGCTATACATATAGATGATGGGAACCAAAGAACAACAGAACTTGGTGCTACTCCCAGAGCAGACGTTGCCAAAAACACTTAAGAGGTCAACAGCAGTTTTTGACTAAATAAAATAGGCTATGCATTTCAACCTGCTGCACCAGTCGGGGGGTATCTGTTCTACTAGAAGGACAGTGAGGACTGTGGGGCTGAGGACGAGCAAATACTACTGGTTTTCGTTATTTTAACACATTTGAAGCTATCCTTCAAAAAATATATACTGCAACCGAACAACCCCTTTAAACAGGATTATAAAAGTGACTCCGAATCATCTGCATCATCAGATGCTACCGTACTTCTTTTTTAATGATTTTTATTGGTAGTTTCAATAACATAACATCAGTTTAAATTACGAAGTATAGACTATACATTCTTATACAGCAAATGGTCCGTATATACAGATTTGTTACATAAATTTATCTGTAACCTGTAATGTTCAGATTGTTTTATTAGTAAAGTTGTTAACATTTGAATCAAAAAATAACACTTAACTAGTGTGTGCCGTATTAATAATCATTGAGCCTTAGGGTTTTGGTGGATGGGGGCAAAGGGGAAGAGTCACGTTTTGAAATTGCAGGAGGATAACGGTCAAGCCAAATGTTCCATTTGTTGTTGAAGGCATCTAGTTTTCCACCTTGAATTGGTATCATTTTTTCATATAGACACTTGTTTGAAACTATTAGTATGATATCTTCTATGGAAGATATTCTATTGCTTTTCCAGTTTTG
This sequence comes from Eleutherodactylus coqui, assembly GCF_035609145.1. Classification (NCBI taxonomy): domain Eukaryota; kingdom Metazoa; phylum Chordata; class Amphibia; order Anura; family Eleutherodactylidae; genus Eleutherodactylus; species Eleutherodactylus coqui. Next base: position 55,781,589 of record NC_089846.1, on the reverse strand, counting down.
TGCTAATGCAAGACGGGAAGCATTGAGAACATGGCATTTGATAGTTCTTTTCATTTGAGGTGAAGGGGAAAGTGACTTCGAGAGGCGGAACACTGAACCCCACAGTCTAGAAATAAGTGGGCAGCTCAAAAAAATATGGGAAAGCAGCCCGCAGCCTCTTCAACACAGAGGTGGGGTGTCGGTAAAGATGTGTGTCAGTCTGTATGGGGTGTAGTACCAACTTACTAGTAATTTAAAATATTGTTCGTGATAGGATTTAATAGCCCAGTTTATAGCAATTTGTCATTCCCCATTAGGGAACTGGCTCACTAGGTCTCTCTCCAATTTCAGGAAGTGCCCAGTTCTCTCCAGGAACATGTTATCTGAAAGGATTGTATAAGTTTGTGTTGTGTTTTTTTGGAGAGTATTGGTGGGGTTCTGTATCTGGTGCTACCGTACTTCTAATAGCAGGACCAGAATGTATTTTAAGGTCAGGTTGCGAAAGATAATGACGTTGTGTACTTTTACCAGTTTTTGTTATACTAAAATATAATATTAATGAGAGCTCATACTGTACATTAAAGCATATTAAAAGGAAATATTCTACAGTGGCGAGTTATAAAAAGGGTGATTGAAGGCAGTACGCTGAAGCTGGCCATACACTTATGCCTCATGTCCACAGGGAAAATCAGGCCCGCCGCTGACTGTTCATGGAGAATCCGTAGCGGGTCCCTCCTGCCCCGCGGACATGAGGCATAAAAATCAGAATAAACTCACCTGCTCCGGATGATGCGGTTCTTCCTTCCTTAACGGCCGGCTCTTTTTTCTTCGGCCCGGCGGATGTGCTCGGCACGCCGGAGGCGTGCCACGCGCATGCGCCGGGCACATCCACCGGGCCGAAGAAAGAAGATCCGGCCGCGAAGAAAGGAAGAACCGCATCATCCGGAGCAGGTGAGTTTAATTCTGGTACGGGTCTCCGAAGAAAAAAGATCCGGCCGCGACGGAGAGAAGATGAAACCGCGAAGAAGGGAAGATCTGGAGCAGGTGAGTATATTCTGATTTTGGTCTCCCGCGGATCCGGACAGCTTCCATAGGCTTCAATAGAAGCCCGCGGGAGACCTGCACGAAAATGGGGCATGTCCATTTTTTTTTCTGCACACGGATCCGCGCCTGACGGGAAAAATGACATCTGCAGGTATTTAACTACCTGCGGGTGTCCAATGGATCCCTATGGGGCGCGGATCCGCGTGCGGGAGAAACGCTGCGTATTTTAAGCCCGTGGACATGAGACCTTAAGATAGTTGTCAGTTGAATGCTCATTTAGCATCCTTCCAATCCCCACCATTTACATGCCTACTTAGCTGAGCACCCATGTCTTCTGAATGAGGAGAGGGTGACAAGTCATTGTCAAACAGCTTGGGTCATGGCTTCTGTTCCTAAGAATAAAAGGTTTGGGCATGTTGAAGCCAACAACCTGATTCTCCTTCCTTCCGACATCAGATCTACACATTAAATGTTCAAAAATCCCACTAAAATTGGACTTTAGTGCTCATTGAAATAGAAAGATCTAATGCAGCCATTTTAAAGGAACACTGCACTAAGTTTAACACAGTAAAAGCACAGGGCCATATTGGGGCCCAAAGGGCTCATAAGGGGAGGCCCTGCATGACAGGGCTGCTATGGAACAAAAAGAAGGAGCTGAAGGGATTAAAGTATAGTAAGTGTAAGAGCAAAGAGGGAGGGCGCGTGCTTAGTGGGGAAGGTGTTGATTGGTTGAAAGAGGATTGGGGGTAGTTAGGAACGTTCTAAAAAGGGGATGTTTAGGCGGGAGCGCCATATTGGAAAATGAAAGCGGGGGGGCTGCGCAAACTTAGGGTAAGTTGTGCTGGCTGTGGCAGTCCTTGGAGGTGGCTTTTTAGTATCGGGTGGAGGGAGTTTTGGTGGGCCTTACCTGTAAGACTTCCCACCCTGTTGGTTTATAGTGGTTGCGTCGGGTGAGTTGGGGAAGGCCAAGGAAAGGATCCCAGGTGGCCTTGATCAATTTTTGATATTCTAGCCTCCCACTAGGGGGGCCTAGTGGTGTCTCCGAGCCGGGTGTACGGTTGGAGGCAGGGTTCGGTTTTATGTGGAATGCACCAGACCCTTAATTTTGGTTGTGTCTCCAAGTGAAAGTGTTAACATGTAATGTTGTTTTTGTTAAATAAATGTTGTTTTTGTTAAATTAAATGGCTGCTGTGGCCAAAGTATTCAACGAAAAGTTTGGTCTATTATTGAAGGTAATAAGGGAAGGTGGTATGCCTATGGTCTAGCATATCTGGGTCAAGCACAGGACCATATTGGGGCCCAAAGGGCCCATTAGAGGAGGCAGTTAACTGTAAACCCATGAATTACAGACCATATTGAAGAATTGTTGCAATGTGGCTTCTTTACCTATTTCAGTAGAGACAACTGATTTTTCCTATTATGCTGAAGTCTATATCTTAACTTCCATGGCCTCCAATGGCATTATATATATCTAATATGATATGAAAATCAAAGGTATATTCAGCGTTTGGCTAGTCCCCAAGTCTTGTCCAAGACAGCTGCTCTACAGCTTTACACTTGGCCTGAACACAGTCAACTTTATGAGTCATTTATAGGAATATTACAAACAATGTGGTTATTATTCTCTTTCTAAATGCCCAATGAATTAGAGAAAATGTGGGAGCCGTGGCATTTAAAAGACAGAACATATGATTTTCCTTAGTCTTCACTTTACTTGCAGTACAGCACAGCAGTCGCATTGTCTTCCTATGACTTCTGCTTCTAATGACTCGAAAAGCATATTAACCCCCAATAATCACATTAAATTTGGAAAAACCTTCCTGAAAATGTCAGATTTTATTACTGTACATTTTGAACTCATGTCTCATATAAATATATTTGCATACAACTTAGTTGCCTTAAGTGCCTTTTTTTACTGCTTAGAAAGGGTATCGTTTTTCCTTATGGAGAGCACTTAGAAGGTGTGAGAAGACTTATAAGGCCATCCATGCTCCTCTGGGAAATATGCGAATGGGATGATGAAAGTCTAACACTGGCTTGCAGGAATGTTACTTTCCGATAGGTGGCACTGTAGAGATATTGTTCCATCTTCCCTTTTGATCGCTTAGAGACATAAATAATTTTGGCCTTAAAGGGATTCTGTCAGCAAAATAAAAAAATTGTACTCTCCTGCATCCCTGTAAAGTCTAAAATGTGGAAAGAAAAGAGTTAAAAAAAACAAAAGTACTTGCTGTCTGACAGTGGACGGAGCAGTGGCGGAAGCTGGAACTTTGCCAGCTTCTGCCCTGCGATAGAAAGGCTGCCGGAGGGACATCAGGAGAGCAGCAGGTTACTGGTGAACAACCCGGTAAGGCACAGGTGAGTATAATTTTTTTTTGTTTGCTGACAGAACCCCTTTAAGAACCAGCAAAAAGTTTCTCCTTTTGTGTTCCAGCGATCATAACTTTTATTTTTCATCACTGGGGCTGTATGTGATCTTGAATTTTGCGGAACCAGTTCTAGTTTTTATAGGAACCAATTTAAGGTCCAAATAATAAATAAATCTTGGTATTTGTATAGCGCCAACTCATTCCGCAGCGCTTTCAGGTAATTATTATTTATTTATTACCCCCCACCAAGCTGGGTACTCATATTACCGACCTCGGAAGGATGGAAGGCTGAGTCAACCTTGAACCAGCTACCTAAATCAGACAGGGATTGAATTTGCAACCTTCAGATCATAGGTGAGAGCTTTCACTCTGCACCATACGAGGCTCTACATATGGAATAACTTTTTTTTTTGCTGGGGGTTTGTAAGAAAAAAGCTATTTCACCATTTTTGGGGGGGACTTATTTATAAAGCATTCACCATGTGGTATAAATATTATGTTAGTTCTGTTGGTCATTATGATTGCACAATATAAATGCTTTTTATTTTTCTTCTCTTATAAAAAGACTTTCTTTGTGACGCCCAATTCCAAAACCAGAGGTTTTTTTAATCTTCCATTAGCAGAGCTGCATGAGGGCTTTTTTTCATTAGATGACTTGTACTTTTTATTGGTACCATTTTTAGATATTTACGACATTTTAATTATTTTTTATTCCTGTTTTGGGAAAGTGAGATCAACAGCTATCTTGGTGTTTTCTTTTCAGTTTTTTTCTAAAATTACTGTGCCTGATAAATAATGTACTATTTTATAATACGGGTTGTTATGGATGTGGTGATACCAATTATGTGCAGATTTTGTTATTTTTAAGGTTTTCAATAATTAAATCCTTGTGTAAGAGGCTTGTGTAAAAAAACGTAAAACATCGGTAAACACGGGCTACAAAACATCGCAAATGGCGGCTGTATAGAGCATGCCACAATTTTTTTTCTTGCAATGTGGCAGGCTACAAAATGTGAAGGAACCCATTGGAAAGCATGGGCCTCACATACATGTGATGTGTAGCATTGTAGCATCGCGAAAAAATCACACGATTTTGTCATCCCTGTGAAAGCGGCCTTAAAGCTCTGCTTGGCGATTTAAATGTGTTTGTTGTTTCATTTTCAAATATTTCCCTGACATTTTTCTCCCAAAACACATGAAAACAGTAAACTAAAATGAAACTAAAGGTTAAACATATTTGTTTTCTGACTTTAGTCCAGAGCTCCCTAAGAAGTAACACATACCTGTGGTCTCCATGCATTGACGCGACCTTGTTGGTTCAGTCTTGCTAAATTGGGAGCCCATGAAGAAAAGGCAGAATGCGAATAAGAGGAAGCAGATATATGATAAGAAGAAATTGCACCTGACTGCATACCGAGGGGCAGTGAGCAACCTGCAAAATACAGTGAGAACATAAATAGAGAGAATCATTGAATTTTACAGGAATGTCAAATGCTAAAGTGTAGTCATTAGAGATGAGCAAGCATACTCGCCAAGGACAATTGCTCGATCGAGCATTGCCCTTAGCGAGTACCTCCCCGCTCGGCAGAGAAGGTTCCGCTGCCGGCGCGGGTGACATCTGAGTTGCGGCAGTGAGCAGGGGGGAGCGGGGGGGGGGGGTGGGGGGAGAGAGAGATCTCCCCTGCAGCTCCCCGCCTGCCGCCGGCAGACGAATCTTTACTCCTGAGCGGGCAGGTACTCGCTAAGGGCAATGCTCGCTCGAGCAATTGCCCTTAGCGAGTATACTCGCTCATCTCTAGTAGTCATCGCAATGTAATCACTTTAAAACATATGATCAAGTGTTTTAAGGGATTTATTCTGTCAAATAATCTGAGCAGTATATATAGCTTTTAGACTGGCAGTTGACTTTTAGACTGGCAGTAGACAAGGCTTGGACTTGGGGTCCATGTTTGTAAGTGGGTAAGTAACTGGTAAAGGCCTATTTAGACACAACAATTATCGCTCAAAAGCCATCTTTTGAGTGATAATCGTTGTGTCTAAACATGCTGCCATCGTGCACTATTCGTTCATCGGTGATTGCTAGCAAGCTAGAAATCACTGATGGCTCTTATTAGCACCGCACGCTGATTTTCTCAACAGGCGGCGCTGATAGTATTCTTTCAGCTGGTATCCCGCTTGCAGTTCTCAGCGGTAGACCAGCTGAAAGATCCAAGAATAATGCAGCTGTTTGCAAATACAAAACAGCTGCTTTGTTCTCAGAGCTATCACGGCGATATCCCGCTCCACTTGCATTAACTCTTAAGTATCAAATTAGCTACTTAGAGTTATGTAAAGATGATCACTCAAAACTGTCACTCAAACTATCGTTTGAGCAATCATCGTTCTCTGTAAATGGGCCTTAAGTAACGAAGGGTTTGTTCTTACTGGAACCTAGTGAGATTGGGTCTGCATTGCTAGTGAGGTACAACAGGTGGCTAATACTGGAATCTATTCTTTTTGGTATCCTGCATATAGGCCATTAGTGGTTTACAATTTGACGGCCCCTTTAACACAACAAAGCCCATTGTAAAGTCATTTAAAGTGTAAATAAACCACCCCAATAGCACAACACATTGTGATAGCATATCCTGTTAAGAGTAGAGATGAGCGAGCATACTCAATAAGGCAAACTACTCGAGCTAGTAGTGTCTTATTCGAGTACCTGCCCGCTCGTCTCTAAAGATTGGGTGGGGGGCGGGGAGCAGCGGGGAGGAACGGAGGGGAGCTCTCTCTCTCACTCTCCCCCCCCCCCCCCCCCCCGCTCCTCCCTGCTCACTCCTGCAACTCACCGGTCACCTGCACCGGCAGCCGAATCTTTAGAGACGAGCGGGCAGGTACTCGAATAAGGCACTACTCGCTCGAGTAGTTTGCCTTATCGAGTATGCTTGCTCATCTCTAGTTAAGAGTCTAGCTAAAGAGTAACCTGTCTGTAGTTTTACCATGTTACAAGTTACTAGTCAGACCGCGCATATGGAATGTTGTGTATGTATTTGCGCACTAATGTACAAAAACAACATAGAACCTGAGAAGATGTAAAAGCGGATGACTAGAGTAAATAACAATATCCAGAAAGATCATGAAAATCTGGATTATTTTGTTTGGTAAAAAGAACACTCAAGGCCCTTTTACACGAGACCATTATCGCTCTCCTGCGGGGTTTTAAACGATAATCGTCCCATGTAAAAGCATGCAGAAACTGAACGGCTGGACACATCATTTGGTGTAAATAGCAACCAATCAGTACTGAATGTCAGCTGATTACAGTGAATGGAGAGGGGCGGGGGGAGAGTGGGGAGAGAACTCTCCTCCAGCTGCCCCGTCTCCCTGCCGGCCGTGCTGTTAGCGATCCAGCGATACTCGCTCCTGTGCAGTGTGAGCATCACAGGAAGGAGTGTCGGGCATCGTTTGCCCGACACTCCTTATGTGTAAAAGGACCCTTAGAAGTAACCTAGTGATCTATGCATACCAAGGAATGTAACTATGATTAGATGGCATCCACTGCATCTAGAAGAAGGATTTCTACATCATCACAGATTCTTTACTGTAAGAGCAGTGAGATGATGGAGCTCTCTGCCTTATGACGTGGTGATGGTTAATTCACTTAAGTAATTCACGTAGTAAGCCTACTGGATATTGGCTCTTGATCCAGGAAGTTATTCTAATTGCCAGATTTGGAGTCGGAAAGGAATTTTTTTGGTACCGTATTTTCCGGATTATAAGGCGCACCAGATTATAAGGCGCACTTTCTATGAGCGCCTTATAAGCAATCTTGTTTCATATATAAGGCGGACTGGATTATAAGGCGCAGCACATTACCGTTAAATAAACCATTGCTCAGACTGCAAGTCAAAATTTATTACACTTTTTAACAATAACTTGCAACTGGTTCAGCTGTAATTGCAAATCAAAACGTTTACCGTACTTTTTCACTTCATTCCTCCACCAGAAATCCATCAAATCCGTCATCTTCAGTGTCGGAGTTGAACAGTTGGGCGATTTCGGCATCAAGCATGGGGTCCTCCTCTTCATTATCCGAGTCGGTCTCGTTGCTGCTGCTAGGCTCTTCAGTGGTGATTCCAGCCTTCCTGAAAGCTCGGATGACACTGGAGACTGATACATTCTTCCAGGCATCCACGATCCACTGGCACATAGTGGCATAACTCGCACGGCGTTGCCTCCCTGTGTTGGTGAATGTGTGGTCACCTTCTGTCATCCAATGCTCCCATGCAGCTCGCAATTTAACTTTAAATGACCTGTTGATGCTGATATCTAGCGGCTGGAGCTCTTTGGTTAATCCACCAGGGATGACAGCAAGCTCCGAATTAGTTTTCTTCACTTGGGCTTTGACAGTATCGGTCACGTGGGCGCGCATCGAGTCACAGACCAATAGGGATGGGAATTTGTGAAAAAAGCCACCCGGTCTCTTGACGTAGACCTCCCTCAGCCACTCACTCATCTTCTCCTCATCCATCCAGCCCTTTGGGTTAGCCTTAATGATGACACCAGCAGGAAAATTTTCTTTAGGCAAAGTCTTCCTCTTGAAAATTACCATGGGTGGTAGTTTCTGGCCATTAGCCTGACAAGCGAGAACTACAGTGAAAGATGACTTCTCATTTCCTGTGGTACGTATAGATATCGTACTGGTCCCTGTTTTCTCAACAGTACGGTTTACTGGGATATCGAAAGTGAGGGGAACCTCATCCATGTTAATGTGTTCTGGCTGGATATTTTTTTCATTTATCTTGGTTATGCAGTAGGTGCGAAAAATGGCCAGCTTCTCTTCATAATCCTTTGGTAATTGCTGGCACACAGTAGTTCTGGTGCGAATGGAGAGATGACGCCTTTTCATGAAACGAAAGCACCATGAAGGACCTCCTCGAAAGTCCTTGATCTCCATGTCACATACTAAAGCAGTGGCTTTGAGTCGAATAGAGACAGTGGAGACGCTTCTACCTGCGTTTCTCTGTTCCATAACCCACTGTTCTATTTTGTCCTCCAACTGTGGCCACCTTGCTTTGTTTCCTCGGAAACTCATTTTGGTCTTCTTTACTTGGCGGAGGGCATCTTCTTGTTTTCTCCACTTACGCACCATGGATTCATTAATGTTGAATTCTCTTGCAGCTGCCCTATTTCCATGCTCTACTGCATAACTTATAGCTTTAAGCTTGAAACCTGCATCATAAGCATGTCTCTTAACAGGAGGCATTTTTTGGGGTAGTGGGTATAGTTAACGCTAAAGCACAGATATATTGCAAGGATCCTGCGCACAGAGCTGTAAGTATCACTCAGTGTGGCTCCTGACTACGGTGGCCGTAATGCTCAATCCATTTATGGATACTGTAAAAACCCAAGTGAAGAATAAATTCATAGGCGCACGGGGGGGGGGGGGGGGGAGGAGCATGGTGTGTGCTGTGGTATGCCGCCCACGATAGAGGTAAAGGATCCTGTATGAACCCCTTTCTTTACTGTCGGGTTCATATATAAGGCGCACCGGATTATAAGGCGTACTTTCTATTTCTGAGAAATTCTCAGCATTTTATGTGCGCCTTATAGTCCGGAAAATACGGTACTTTCTTAAGTTTATATTTAGTTTCTTTCCACAATTTTAAATTAAGTACTTAATATTTGAAAATGGGTGCCCAAATCTTGCATAAGATTGCATATGTGCGTGATGTGTAGTCATACATAATATAAATAAATATTATAAAAGTTGTCTGTATAGCGTATCTTACTAGTAAGGTCACAACCAAAAAGTTCCATTCGCAGTCCAGCTCTTGTTCCTGTATGTGTTGGGTGGATCCGTAAGAAACGAGCAACAATTGGAGGATCAAAGTAGTTGTCTCGGATCGTAGATCCATCTACATTTCCAAAAAATACCTAAAGAATATCAAAATAACTAGAAACGATTACTTGTACTAGCAAATTACAGTGGAAATAGATTTAAAAATGCCATTATGTAAGAAAATGTTAAAACATTGAATAATAAATATTAAACTCAAAAACCCCTCTTCCCTGCTTCAAATAAAAATCCACATAATTGGTATCGGTGCATCCATAATGACCCAAACTATAAAGTTATCATGTTATTAGGCCTGTATGGTGGACACTGTAAAAAAATATATATCAAATGATCAAAATATCTTATTACCACAAGGTGGCACTAATGAGAGCTATAGCTTGCCCTACAAAAACAGTCTTAAGGCCTCCTGCACACAGGCGAGTCAGACCCTGCATGCGGGATTCTCGCAGCGGAGTTCGACCCAAATCTTGGAGGTGACCTCAGCTTATTGTTCCGCCGTCTTCCTCCTCTGCTGCGAATGTGCCACCAGCGACCTGACACACATACGCAGTACAGAGGATGCCAAGCCGTTGTTTTGGCGAAGGTTGCGGGAGCCGCATCATTCTGCAATGATAATTGCAGAATGGCCGTGGGACGGACAGCTTCCATTGACTTGTCAATGGAAGCCAGCCGTGCGTAATCCGCACAAAATCGCAGCATGCTGCGATTTCTCCCCCGCGAGTGGAAAAATCACAATCGAAAAGCTCACGTGTCATTTACAGCATATGGTAAACTATGTGCAAAAAAGAAAAAAAATGTTTAAAAAAGCCCTATTACGTCTACGTCAACGGAAGAACGGTTATGGCGCTCATCATTTGTGGACATACCATTTGATTACTGCTGGTGTTCCCCTGATATGGACTCCATTTCTGTCCATCCAAGCTGTAGGATACAAGGAACTGGGATATGTATAGAGACATGAGACGTTGCCGGGCACCTTGTGTTTGTATGCTGTGAACCAGCATGGGTGTTAGAAGGTCCACCTAGAAGAGTAGTATTAATCATATCACAGATGAGGAGCGATGGACTGAATAGTACTGGTTATAATAAGAGCAACATTAATTGTGGCATGTAATAACAGATATTCATGTGGTTATAGTGGTATACACAGGATGTCATTAAGGGAGTGCATGTATATACTCTAAATATGAATACACACTCTATACGCACATTCATGTCATACATATATTTTACGCTTTTTTAAGCATTTGTCTGACGGCACAAATGTGGTGTGAATAGAAATGATCTATTCATATTTCTGCATAACAGCCTTATTTGAGCGGATCAGGCTCAGGAATGGTACCATTTTCCCTTAGGGAGAGCACTTAGAAGGTGTGTGATGTGACTTATAGGGCCATCTATGCTCTTCTACAAAATATGCAAATAGGAAGATGGAAAAATACCTCTGCAGCGCCACCTATTGGAAGGCAGCATTCCTGCAAGTCAATGTCAGACTTTTTAAACAAGCCTTTTAGCAATGACTGGGAATTGTAAGCCAAAGTCAGAATAACCATGCACAGACAGCTGTTTCAGGGTAATTACCCCTCATCAGTGTGCAGCAGCTTTCTGGCTTGGCTAGTGAGAAGCCTATAGTCGTGGGTCTGGAAGATATGCTACATTCCTATAGGTGGCACTGCAAATATATTGTTCCATCCTCCATTTGCATATTTCCCATAGTAGCATAGATGGCCTTATAAGTCTCAACACACACCTTATAGTTGCTTTCCTTCCTGACCTACATCTATAGGCCTCTAACTGGCCAAGCTAGAAACTTACTGCTCAGTGAGGAGGGGCAATCACTCTGAAACAGCTGTCTGTGTATGGTTATTCTGACTTTGGCTTACAATTGCCAGTCATTGTTATAAGTCTTGTTTAAAATGTCTAACATTGACTTGCTGGAATGCTGCCAGTAGGTGGCGCTGTAGAGGTATTGTTTCATCTTCCCTTTTGATTGGATCAATAACAAGCAGGAAAGGAGATAAGGGAAAAGGTTGGCAATACAGCAAGAAATAGGGAAGAAATAGAAACAGGTAAAAGTGTTGGAGGAGAAGGTTTTAAATATCTTGGTCTACAACTTTGTCTAAAGTTTTCTCTGGTAGGAGTTAACCCTTTCCAATCCACTGTCTGACGTCTGAAGATATTATGATTTAAGGCTGTACAGATCCGATGTTGGAAGACGTCTGTCGGTGTTCTCTTACTGTATATTGCCAGCATCTCTGCTGTCAGAGCCTATCCAACATGTCACCTCATGCAGTACTGGCTTTAGCCACCAGATAGCGCCGTTGAATAATGGCAGAAAAAGAGTAAGCCCCCTAGGAAAACCAGGATACAAATTGGATTGGAAAGGGTTAATACTGGCAGGATCTCCTTGACGTCAATTGGAAAATAAAAAAGCATGGCTTTTAAGGACAATTGTATTTCTATAACTAATGGCTGAGATTGCTGTTGACAGTTGGAAAACTTTCATCACACATTGTATGATATACTGCTAATTCTACCTCAAGACAAGGCATTGTTTAAAAAAAGGTTTCTCTGAGGCCGTTTTCACGCGGCCGAGAAAATTGCGCAAGATTTGTGTGTTGCAAGATGCAGAAATCTCTCATAAATATGACCCCATTCATGCTAGGTGCACGCGGTGCGATGTGATGTGAGGTTTCCCCATTGAAAACCGCTACCAACTGTGGTGGAGGATGGCTACTTCCCCCAAGTGATGCGAGGCGGTTTTGATATAAAAACGCCCCACATCTGCAGGGAAATCGCATGTTGGTGAGCAATTCCCGGGCCGACATTGCACTTGTCCATGTGAAATTAGCCTTAGGGCTCCTGCACACTTGTGTTTTTCTTGCTCGTTTTTTTCACGCGATATCGCTGCGTTTTTTTCATGCGAATGGCAATGGGACTTTCTAATGTTAAAAACGCATCGCACAAAAATTGCAAAGCACCAAAGGGCTGAGGGCTGGGACCAATCAGAGGCAGCCTATCAGCAGGCGGGGATTTTAAAACCCCGCCTGCTGAATACTACAGAAAGCAGTACTGGTGGACGCGGCTGATCTCCGGCACCTGCAAAAGGGTGAGTATATATTTTTTTATTTTTTACACTTTTTTGGGATGCTTTTTATATTCGAAGCCCTTCCCCGAAAATTAATACAGGGCTTGCCGGCAGCCCATTGCTTTTAATGGAGCCGGCAGTACTGCCGGCTCCATTAAATTCAATGGGCGAACATCGTTCTCTGCCACAGCTGTGGCACAATGCCCGTGTGACTGAGCCCTTAATGTACTTTCTCTAAGGGAATCTTTGTGAGATAAACCCTTTTAAGAAGAAGCCAGCAATGTAATGCATGGAAGGGTTGAGTTTGCCAGAGCATGGCTCATAGAGTAGGATCCCAACTCGGGGTCTGCTCTCTATGAAGTACTGTAAATCATCCCTAATAGAGTATATGGACAGGACCTATCAGGAGTAAATTATATAATATGTCAATGATGTAATATATTGAGTGTGTCTAAAATGTACAAAGGACTATGCAAGTTAACTTATAAGGAGATAGTTCCACCTTTCACCTGTATCCATGCATCCACACTGTCCACGCTCCATGCATTGATAGATCCAGTATTTCTCAATCTGGCGAGCATTGGCATCCAGGAACCTTTGTAAATGGAAAATATATTCAATTTTGATGTGATAATGGAAATTATATTTATTGAACCACATAGCCTCCCAAGCAATCAGTAGTTCCCCATTCATTCACATATGATCTCTCTGAACAGAAGACCAAGGGCTTTAATCTACGGTATTCATTTTTCTGTTACTGTACTCATCCAAAATTGTGTATGTTCTTTCGGAGATACATATCCTATGAAATTTCTTTTGTTGCAGATATAGAATTCATATTCCATGATTTAGCCTGCAAGGTGATTGAAATGATGAATGACAATGATGTTTCTGTTTCCTACATGCAGCGCATGTTCCCCAGTAATACTAAGCAAGTTTTACATTTGGGTACTATTTTTTGGTCATCCCCAAGGCATTATTTAGCAGTAGTTTTAAGTCTCTGCCTATGCTGAGTTCTGGGAATGTTGAGAAGTATTTACTGCAATGTGAGAACAACCACAAGTGACCTCAGCTTTATAGTTCTGCTCTGGTTATGTAGTAGCCCGAAATACCTATATCTGGCCCCTCTTTAATGTCATATCTTCACCGTGGATGCTCTCTGCAAATTGTCTTGTCACTACCATAGTTATGTGTATTGCACAGCTGCAGCATGTAAGAGGTTAATGTCTGTGAATGCCTGGGTTATGTCTGGAAGTGTAACAATTTGTGATGTATTGAGTATGATTGATATATGTGGGTGCAAGGTGAAAAATGAGAGATCTCCTGAGAACCTGAGAAAGAGAGAACCGGCTTGACTAAGTAGGAGAGAGAGGGAGTGAGGTACCTTTAACCCTCATGTGGTGAAGAATGGAAGCAGAAGAGAGGTATCCTGGAGGTCTATTCCCAGGACTCCTACCCTAAGAGAGAGTGAATGTACGGAAGAAGGAGAAATAAGGAGTCCGCGGTGCAGTGTCTAGAATCCTACAGAAGTGAGAGTTCTTGTCCTCCTCCAGAGTGTGTGTGTCCAGAAGCAGAATCCTACATATAACTAGACTGTGGGCCCCGGTGTCATACTGTGTTTTCTTCCTGACCTTTTCAATTGTTTCCTGCACTGGTGTGTGAATTTGTCTACCACTTGTAAGCCCGTGTCAAGATATTTATTGCAAGTAAAGTTCCGGTTGTTTACCGTTCCCAGCAACCAAGTGTTATCAAGTTAACCCGTGCGTGGACTTTATTACTTCCCGTCGGATATGCAAGGAATATGGGCGTCACTCGTGACAAAACTCTACAAGTCCACGTCACAACTTATTCAGGTAACCGCTGCACCAGCGTTGCCTGGAGAGGCCTGTCAGGGCCTTGGCCGAGGGTCACATGCGTCCCTCAGGGGAGGAGTTGGTAGTGCCACCATGACAACCCTAAACAGCTACCCCACCTTCTTCTTATTGGTGTACCTTGCGCCTCGGTCGCTGCAGTAACAGGTCATTATTGCCTTCTGTCGGAGGTATATATTGGGGGTATTTCTTTACTGAGAACTAAAGGGTTCCTTTAAAAAAACATTTTGATTTTCCCTATTAAGCCAAACGAGGGAAATCTTAATTTGTTGTTAAAAATCTCCTAAGCCTTTGTTGCATCCTTCAACCATTTCTGCTAAAACCAGTTCCCGGAGTGACTATTCTGCAAATTTGCAGTTCTTATGACAAAACTCACCTTGTCACCTCCGGACATTGAGGTTATACTCACACATAGTGGAAATGCTGCGGCTTTTCCGCAGTGGAATATTCCACTGCAAAATCTGCAGCATTGACTAGGAATCAGCTGATTTCAGCTTCTACATGTACAACTATACATCCCGAACTAATATGCACAAAAATAATGACATGCTGCATATATTTTCCCGCGAACGAAAGGCACATATGTGAATGAACCCATTAAAATCAATGGGTTCTATTCAGCACATAATGTGTGAACGAGCCCTTAGTCTGTTGCGTGCACTCGGGGAAATTTAGCAATATTGTGGTCCAATTTGTATTGTTTTGTTTTTTTTCTATAATGTTTTTATTAATTGCGAAGTCATGTAAGTTACATTTTAACAATCTTTCATCATGCATGTTATTCATACAGAGTACATTTCAATACAACATAATCTTTGATGCCAGACTATTCGCAATCGTTTTAATATAACCTGGAGGGGGGGGGGGGGGGTAGGGAGAGAAGGGTGGGGGGGAAAACTTGGAGGGAGAGAGGGAAGAGGGTAGGAGGAGTTTGAGTGCGTTCCACTTCTAACCTAAATTTGTATTGTTTTGATACTGTAAAAATGTTGCAATTTGCACAGATTTATCAAAATGGCACACATTGAATAATAAATTTGACATAATTCATTGGACAAGACAGTTTTATTTTCCTTATGTCTCCTGAGCTCTGTGATTGGCTTGTGATGACCCATACAGAGGCAGACTGCAGTCTATAAACAGTACATCCCAGGGAAGACCAGCAGCTGCGGCGCTCGATACAGCGGGGAGCTGGGAGTGGCGAGTATAGGATTTGTTATTTTACACATGGGCAGCCTATTTAAAGGGAACCCTTCATATCCCCACAGGCCCATAGACTAAGCTATGGGGCTTTTAGGAGACGTGACCAGGAACCGGGTGAGAAATCTTTTATATTCACCTGCTCCTGCTATCCAGCGGTGTTTACCTCTGAAGTCAGTGCGAGGTGCAAAAATGCGACTCTTTTCAAAGTTCCATGCATGTGCTCTGCTATGGAAGTATATGAAAGAGCAAGCACATGGGACTCTGTAAAGAGTCAGATTTTCGTGACGTGCGCCGACTTCAGAGGGGGACACAGCTGGAGCACGGGAGCAGGTGACTATAGAAAATACCTCACCCGGCTCCCTGTCCTGTCCCCTAACTTAATCTATGGTGCTGTGAGATGTGACAGGTTCCTTTTAAACACAAATAACTTAGACAATTCCCTTTAAAAATTCTGGAGCATTTTATAACTTCTCTTAGCCACGCCCCCTTTTTGCAGAGAGGGATTTATTCTGCTTGCCATATTTTGAGCCAGGAATGTACTTTTTCCCTAAAATGAGAAAAGTTGGCTTCTGCCTCATAGGGTTTCTTTTTTTTGCCTCCTCTGGATCAACATTGCAAGATAATAAGCTGAACTGGATGGATGTGTCTTTTTTTCCATCTTACATACTACATTACACACTTGTGTATTGGACTTTTTTGTGTGATTTCTGCCAGACTTGTTGGCACATTTACCTTAGTAATTCATTCACAATTTGTAGACAGTGATTTCTGATGCGTCTGTTTTTGAAACAGATGATAGTAATGGGACACAAATAATGATGATATCATCAAAATCTCTTACCATAGTGTCCCGATGCAGAAATCTGAGAGTCTCTAATTTTACCAGTTGATAAACCAAGAGGTTGATGACACCCTGTGGGGAAAACCATCATTACAATGAGTGCAACATACTTTCATCCCAACTCTGAATGACTTATAACACAGCATATATTTAATACTTACTATTGTGGTCCTCAGAATAAAGGAGCTGCAGCACTAATTAAAGAGCCTCTGTTACCTACTTTTAGTTCTACAAGCTAAGCTTATGAGCTAAATGTAGGTGACCAGCTGAGTCTGGGGATGTAAGTGCTATACTTACCTTCCCTGTTGTTCCCCCTGGTGTGAGCATTGGAATCATCAATGGTGAATGCATTGAGCAGCAAGCTAAGTAGTCCGCCCATTATAAAATTAGAAATGGGGAAACTACTCAATGTATTCAGCAACGATTTTCAGCGTTCACACCGGGGGTATGACAGGGAAAGGGAGTATAAAATGTACATCCCCAAACTAAGCGGTTCACCTACTCTTAGCCCATAATCTTAGCTTATAGGGCTAAAAGTAGGTGACGCATTTCCTTTGAGCACTGTGGCTCATTCACAATTTTTCTTGAGACTGGCGAATGTCCCAGATGTCTGACCCCACCCAACAATGTTATGGCATAACCTAGTAAAAGGACATAACATTTTAAGATAGGAATACCCTTCTAGGTTTTTGAGCCAAAGCCAGGAGTGGATTTAGAAGGAATAGGAAATACAAAGGAATGATTACTACTTCTCGTTCCTGACATTTGCACTTCTGGCTTTGACTCAGAACCCTACTTAAGATGCTACCACAAAACCTGCATGCTTTTCCAAAATAGTCATTTGGAAAAGGCCCCAAAATGTAATCTGAAACCAAAAAAAAAAAAAATTAATTGGCCACTCCGGTGATTATTCATTCATGGTGTCGCTATTCCCCCAGTATATATATATTCAGTAAATGAGCTAATGTTACATTGGTTAGTTATTTCTTTCTATCTGAAATTCCCAGCCTCTTTTTCATCAGATGGACATGTGATCTCAGTCCTGACCAGCTTAGATTTACTTGGGGTTATGATGTCTGAGACTAGTCAATTTCTCAGTCTGTGTGATGCTGTTACATGATCATACCACAGAAACTGACTAGAGGGGGACACTGACACTCCTGTCACAGTTACTGTTGATCACACAGCTCCTGTCACACAGTTATAATAGAGGAGATCACAGTTTATCCTGCTGACTGTATAATTATGGTCTGTAGCTTATTTAGTTGGATATAGAAGGTAATAATAATTAAACTGTCCATCTAGCAGGCTAAAATAGTACAATCTCAGTTAATGTTGTGCTGATGCATCATGGAATTAATGTGAAACTGAAAGTAAAAGAAATTCCACCCCCAAGATGGTGCCTGATAAGCATCAGACAGGGGGCTGCACTGCACAGAAGTGGCTGCAAAACAAAGAGGAGACCTTTAGAGTGTAACAAGTAATCAGATGAGGGGGCAGGGATGGAAAATATGTTTTTGCCAGAGTGGCCCTTTAAAGAAAAAATAAGAAGATAACTAACAGATAAAGCAAGTCCTTGCATATATAGGCTAAGAAGAGCTACTGGAAGCTGTAAACCACTCTCCATGTAGAGGACACGAGATTCTCTAGAGCTTGTACAGTATACACAATATACCAGCGGAGCTGCTCTTACTTGATGTCTAAAGACATGTAGCACCTGTAGTTATACAGCCAATTACTGCACGCACTTCAGTAATATAGCTGCTTGCTGGCATCTTCCAGTCAAAGACACGTGCTACAGATCTGGATTGTCTGTGGCATTTTCTGTTGAATGTAGTTTCAAGTTACAGTGGTCTAGGCCAGACCATGGATGTTGAAAATATGGTAACATGAAGCAGAGGCGTAACTTGAAAATTCAGAGCTCCAATGCAAAATCTGTAACAGCCCCCCCTCCTCCCCCAACTATAATGCTTTATTCATACTACTAGGCTCCCTATATCGAGAAGAGAGGCCTTATGGACCCCCTAAGGCTCCTGGGCCCGGGTGGAACCGCATCCCCTATAGTTATGCCCCTGACCTGAAGCCATTATGACTTAACGATTTGATTAATAAATCAATTATTTTTTAGCTATTTAAAAAAGTGACAAAACCCAATTACTATGATGGACTTACGTGGATCATATACAAGGTAAAGTGCTTTCATTTTATTGTTTTCATATAATGCTTCTGGTTCTATATGCCAAAGACCAGTTGAATGGGCCTCCATCTCCAGTGTAACACCAACACCTGTGATGAAACATACATTCTTATGAATATAGTAAAAGTGTCTATGAATTAGGTTCTCTATTAGATGAATGGGGAAAAGTCCTCAGTTATTGTCATTTACTTTATAAAATACTACAGCCTCAGCTTGACTTATAATATCAATACCTCTACTATTAATGGGATTGTCCAGTCTTATGTACATAAAGCATGCAGTGAAACCTTCCCTACATACATAAAAAACTACAAGATGCCCAAATAGGAATCTCACAATAGTTGCTAGCCCCTGTGTCTCTAAACTTGCTGAATAGTCTTAAGATAGTTACAAAGTTGGAGGTCACTTAAAAAGTATAATATGATGGACTCCGTCATGAACCAAAGCACTGTTAGATTCAAAGTGAATAATAAATGTCTTTTATTACGCATTTTCAAATGAAACACATTTCTTCTTCAGGTCAATAAAAGCAAATGGCAACTATGCATTAAATAAAGGAAAGTGACCCGGTGAGGGTCCAAAGGCTACTCAGGTTGTGTACAAGTTAGAAGAAATACAAGAAGTATACATGGTTTCCAGGAAAGGTGTATAAATAAAACACAAAAATTTCATATACATTAAGTATTTGTCATGGCATGTCACCACTGTCCACGGCTGCTAGGGCTGTGGTCAGACACTGCTGCCATCCATGCTCTGCTTTTATTCCTCTGCTCGCTCCCGATATCCGCCCATTGGGTTTGTGTACATGCCCGCCCCTTCTCTTCCAAGTATTAAAGCAAATAAATTCTGTCATTTATAAGCTCCGCCAGCCACCCTCCTGGAGATTCTCTCTTCTAAAGCACCTAATCCTCAATTGATACGTTCAATCCTCAGTTCCTCCTACACGTTCTACTGTTACTGAAAAAGAATATGAGGTCCAAGAAATGGGGGCCCTGGGGGACCCACACAGCAAGGGGAAAAGGAGAGGAGGTAGAGCCTGCAAATGATATGCTGAATGAGCGGTCACGGTCAGATAGGTAGGTGGAGAACCAGGAAAGAGCAGTGTCCTTTAGGCCGATGGAGCGAAGCATATTAGGGAGGAGTTTGTGGTCAACCATGTCAAATGCTGCAGAGAGGTCAAGGAGGATCAGTAGGGAGTAGTCACCTCTCGATTTGGCCATCAGGAGGTTGTTTGATACTTTAGTCGGGGCGTTTTCTGTCTAGTGCTGAGGGCAGAAGCCAGACTGTAGGGGGTCAAGAAGTGAGTTTTCTGAGAGATAGCTTGTAAGGCAGGAGTAAACCAGGCGTTCTAATAGTTTGGAGATGAAAGGGAGGTTTGAGATGGGTTAGTAGTTGGCAGCATAGGATGAGTCAAGGGTCAGTTTGTTAAGCAGTGGGGATATGATAGCATCTTTGAATGAAAAGGGGAAGATGCCGGAGGTCAGAGAGAGGTTGAATATAGTGGTGAGGTCGGAGATGACCACCGGGGAGAGGGACCAGTGGAGGTGTGAGAAAAGAGGGTTGCTAGCGCACGTGGTGGGGCGAGCAGAGGAAAGCAATCTGGAGACTTCTTGCTCTGTCGATGGTTGAGTACAGAGAGTGAGCAGCAGCTAGATGCAGTACTGACGAGACTAGGGTTGGGGCTAGTCTGGGATTGGGAGGTTATTTCCTGCTGGATGTCGTCAAGTTTCTTTTTGAAGTAAGCAGCCAGCTCTACAGCACTGAGATCCATAAAGGAGGGCCTGCAATTTCGGGCTGAGGAGGGAGCGAAAAGTGCCAAAGAGTCATTTAGGGTTTTGTGATAGTGATGAGTTGAGAGAGGTGAAGTAGACTTTTTTGGCATGGTGGAGGACTAGGTTGTAGGTTCTAGACTTTCTCCATAGCCATTCAGCACACCTAGAGCACCGGCGAATGAAGCGTGTTTAAGATATAAGCCATTGTTGCCGCGGTCTGTGTATAATGGCTCGAGTCACGGGGGGCGCCGCTTCATCTAGGGTGGGTTTGAGAATGGAGTTGTAATCTGTGGCGGCCAGGTCAGGGCAAGAGAGGAGAGAGATAGGGGACAGAGAAAACTATGTTTTAGAGAAGTTTTGAGTGTGAACAGCCTGAAGGTTCCTGTATGTAAGGTAGATAGGAGGGTCGGGAGAGATACTAGAAAGCTTTAGAGAAAAAGAGAGGAGATTATGGTTAGTGAAGTGAGAAGCAGAGCAGAGATGGAGGAAGACCAGATCGGGAGTGTTGCCGTCTCTGTAAGTGGGAGAGGCTGTGAGTTGTGAGAGACCAAGGGAAGAGGTGAGAGATAGAAACTCAGAGGCAGATGAGGAAATTGGGTCATAGGTGGCTGAGCGCTTCCAGGTTGGCTAGGCAGGGGTTTGTATTTTCAATTCTTATGCCTCTTAGTATTTTAATGAAGTACAATAAAAGTTAGATTTTAATGAGGATATTCAACCAAGAGGGTTTCTTGCGCTTTGGGAAATTTTGGTGTTAATTACTGTTAATACACCCTAAGGCACTGTTTGTATACTCTTCATAATTTTTGCATCATCAGCAACCACAGAAATCATACTAACTGTAATACCTCTGTCATTTACCTCTATAGCAATTTTATACACATCTCCCTCTTTAATACTTATCTTGCTAACATATAGTGTGGGGTTTCTTTCAAAAAGTGCATTTTTTTTGTTTCACGACTTCAAGTTGGCTTTGTTGTCATGGTAACCTGGTATATAAAACATTTCAGATACTGCATCAGCCACCCTCTTGATCCCATGCAGCATCCATAGTGACTTTTAACTTACATAAATCTTTAATGTTTCAGTTATCTGTACATGTTATGATGTCTTCTATATATTTAGGCCAATGTTGCAATATCCACTGTAGCTTTCTATTACTGTTTTATTATTTTTATGTATCATCTTATAGAATATACACTAAATCATAAAGTTATATGAAAATTTGTGTGTTTTACCTTTGCTTAATACTATGTATATTTTGTTTATTTCCTAAAATTTGTATACTACCTAAGTCACCTTTGGACGTTTCTGAGTCATCTTATTTTATTTAACCCTTTCCAATCCACTGTCTGACGTCTGAAGACATTCTGATTGAAGGCTGTACAGCTCCGATGTCGGAAGACGTCCAGCAGGGTATTCTTATTGTATATTACTGGCCGCTCTGTTGTCGGAGGGCCTCTCCAGCATGTCCCATACCGCAGTACTGACTCTAGCCAGCAGATGGCGCCATTGTATAATGGCAGAAAGAGAGAACCCCCTAGGAAACCCTGAATCTAAAATTGGATTGCAAAGGGTTAATGGTTGACATTTGCTTTTATTGTCATAAGGAAGAAATGTGTTCCATTTTGAGACACATTGTCCAGTAATAGACATTTATTAATTTATTATTTACTACAAATTGTCAGCACTTCTGTTTACACCTATACGAGTCTTACCATACTGTACTAGAAATAGTTGGACAGCACACACTGTAGTTTTTTTAAATGCTCATAAGGTTTATTTGGACAGTCCAGATGTTCACATTAGGCACAGAATTTGCACCGTTTAAAGCTCAACGCCCTTTATCAAGCTTATGAAGAAACTTGAAGTATTAAGGATTATTGATTAAAAACATCACCCTGGATATGGCTAACATCCAAAAGTAGGTCACACAGTCAAAAAAGTCCCTTGTATGTTATGCAGAGGGGACCTCAGGACGTCCGATCTGCATGAGGGAGTACTAGCAAACGCAGTTTTTACCATACTGTACTGTCATTAGTGTTGTGCCTCACTTGGACAACCCCACTAGGTCAGTTAGTTTCCACTGCCCTGTCAGACATTCCGGTGGATCGGCGCGACTCTCCAAAAAAGGTCGATAGGATATAATATCCAACTTCTTTTATTAAAAAGATTAAAAACCAGCAAAAGTTACGCATTTCGGAGTGAACCCCTTCATCAGTCAAGTTGGGTAGAACATCACCATTGGTGGGCTCTTCTGGTTGGTAGCACCTCCACTATCTATCTATTACTCGCAACCCTCTCTGGGGCTTCTTGGTTTCGAGATATCTATCTGGAACACAAGTCTCTAGGACCATTGGATTTTCTCTCCCCCTCTTCCTTCTCACTTTCTGACATTCCATCAGGTTTTACACACTAGTGTGCTTGTTGCTTTCTATATTCTAATTTTAAAGTATGACCTATACTTGTTATTGGAGAACAGTTTTAGCTTCCCCTACTCCCGGGACTTTACCACATGGGAATATTCAGTGTTATCTACTAAATCTCACTCATTGTGACCAATGCCTAAAGCTCTTTCAGTATTCACTGATAAGGAATACTGCTGTATGTTATACTATAGTAGCTGCTTCTACCACCCAGGAATAGGACTGAGTAGAATCCATATTCACCATACACGTATGCTGTATTTGGGATTGGTACAACAGGCCATGAATGTTTGAATATGTGGTGTCTTTTACACAGGATGACCTGCTGCCCAATAGGTCATCCCACCTGTGCTTCTGCATAGGGATAAGCATTTCTTAGAAAATGGAAGCAGGTCGGGGATCGTTCCAGCCTGCCCACCTCCATTTGCAGTAAGTAGGCAGTTGCTGATAAGTGACCGACTACCTGTTTACACAGGCCAATCTGTTGTTCAGTATTATGGCTATAGAAACTGAACAACAAATGAGAAGCAAACAATTTCTCATTCGCGTTTAAACTGAACGATAATCATTTAGATTCTTGCTGGATCACGGGAATCCGAATAATTATTGGCCCATGTAAAAGGCCCTTATCTTGCAGGGCCTATTGCCAGTCAGCACAATAAAAAGGCTGGAGCAATCCTGCAAGTGCTACACCCCCTTGATTGTTTACATAAGTATAGCGATGCGTTCATATGAGTGGATGTACCTGGTATTGCAGCTTGCCTTTCCATTGTGCTGGAGGTCAGACCCTACCAACCCAACACTGATGGGCTATCAAGTCCTAGGAAAACCCCATAACATAAAAAAGTTATGAAGTTTTCGATTATATGTTGTGAATTAATCACCACAATTTTCAAATTCTGTGCTTGCTGTCACTGTATGGACACTTTTTTCTGATTCATTTATAGTTGGTACCTTACAAACAGATTACCTGTATAGCTTATATATAGTACTACGTACGTATATGTGATACCGTATAAGGCCAATTAGAAGTACTATCATAGGGATGCAGTGTTAGTGAGACATCAATCTTTTGGTAAAATGTAAGGGTTCTCCCTTCTTACCAGGGTATAGGTTTACTATATTGATGGGATGATCTTTCTGGCTCCGTTGCGTGAGGATATTCCCATGAAACTGGACTAAAATAATTTCTTTTCTCCCCATACTTAGTAGATGCCATCGTACTTTTCTTTTCAAAGACAGAACCAGACCAGGTGTTGTGTCACCAACATATCCGTTGATAGCTACAATATGAAGAAATACATTTGTACATTTTTTTGCAGTACCATCAATAATGATAACATATAATGGATACAATAGAGATATTGGAGCAGATTTACTACCATAGAGACTAATGCTGGACCATACAATATTACATATTATAATCAATAATAACTTTAGAAGGGTCGGTGACCCGGGGATTATTCCGATTGCCAGATTGGGGTCGGGAAGGATTTACTTTTTACTCTTAATAGGGGAAAATTGGCTTCTACCTCTGGATCAACATTGGGGGGGTAATTGGCTGAACTGGATGGATATGTGTCTTTTTCAGCCTTGCATACTATGTTACTATGTGATGTTATGATTCTTTAGGCACCTTTCTTTAATTTTATATGAACTATTAGCTTAGAGTATACCAGTTTTTGCACTTGATGCCACATTTAGGCCACTCCCTTTCCCTGATAAGCCTCCTTTTTTATAATGCCACACATTTTTTCATACAATGGGCAGATGTCAGTTAAAAGTTTCTAAAACTCAATGTAAACGTGGTGCATGAGATGTTACACAGCTTTTTTCCTGGAATTTGCACCAGAAATCAGATCAACTACATAGCAAATCATTTAGGTTTTCAGCTTTTAGCCAGTTTTCTGACAATTTTTCTGTTAAGGGGTTACCTGCAGAGAAAAAAAACGTACTCAATCCAGTTTATTCCCGGTTCAGCTGTGCTAGTACACCTACATTGGGCCAAGGTTTGTAATCAAGTCATGCGATATGGACCTAACATATTTATTGAAATAAGCCAAACAGTCAGCCCCCTGCAATGAGAGGTCCATACCACATGACCAGGTGTCGAAACCATATCAGAAGTGTTGGTGTCGGCACCCTGGGGCCTTGGACGGTTACGTTTTTCCCTCCCCGAATAATCTCTTTAAAGTGAAACTTTGTGCTAATTTTTGGATCTACTAAGGTAATTTTTTTCACTCTGTTGCCTCAAACGCAAATTTTCAAGGAACCCTGAAGTCCCATAAATCCTTAAAAGGGGTTGTACCAAAATTATAAGTTATCCCTTATCCACAGCAAACTTGATGATCACTGGTGGTCTCACCACTGGGACCCCTGCCAATCTGGAGAATGGGGGTCCTGTGTCCTGTTCTCCTATCACTGCAGGGGTGACTACTCCCCTCGCAGTGACGTCACTCTGATTGGAGCACTGGCCGAGTATATGCGGTCAGCATTAATTTCAATGGGAGTGAAGGAAATATCTGAGCGGGTGCGCTGCTCAGGTACTCAGCAAATTCAGCCTCTTCCTCATTGCGGGTGGTGCAGTAACCACACAATGAGGATGACGGGTGACACGCGACTCCTGTTCTTGAGATCAGCGGTGAGATCCCCACCGATCAGCAAGTTATCCCCTCTCCTGTGGATAAGTTGCTATTATGTTCTTGATAGCTGCATGTTACTGCACTGTAAAAGAGGAGAAACAGAAACGACACCCCGCCCTAGACATAATAAGGCCAAATACCAGATATAATATATTTGATACCCACACATTGCTACATACGTAGGCTAAAGCTGGACATATGCAGTAAAGAATGGTGACATTTCATTTATATATAGAATTGCTCAGTTTACTACTCAGTTACATACCATGAAAGATGTGTTCATGCTGCAAATCCTTAGAAGTCTTCTTCACATTACAGGCTGCAGGGCAGGAAGCTGTTGAAATGCCTTTAGAAGTGCAAGTCACAGGGCAATGTTGCTTCCAATTGTCCTTGAAATACCAGCTCTCAGTCTCATCAATGTCCATGAATACAAGTGAGAAGTCCTGCATTGATAGCTGCAGAACATTGGATCTCTTCAAGACTTTAGGTCGACAGACAAGCAGAGGTCCAAAGAGTCCAGAATGGAAGTCTTTGTGCTTGGAGAAAAAAAAGATGATACATTTGCTACTAAAATATTTACCTACTAATTAAATTTGGTTTTATTACCCCCTGTTTTATACCCTTTGTTATGTCCTCCGAATACCCCATACTAGGAGTAAAATGTTATTCTAAAATCTAGTGGATGCTAAGAAAACAGTCATGTATGCCCTAAAGGTATTGGCTGTTATGATTTACATAAGAATGACTTACAAGAAAGAGAACTTATTATAGCCATTTATTGGCACATGTTTATTATGGCATTGATACTCCATAAACCAAGAGGAAATACTTTGGAGCCAACACTTTATGGTTCTGTATAGAGATGAGCGAACATGCCCAGTTAAGGCAGTTACTCGAGTAACTGCTTACTGCTTACTGGTCCGAGCAGGCTCGGGGGAGCAGCGAGGGTGAGCGGGGGGTAGAGAGAGAGACAGATCTCTCTCACTCTCCCCCCCGATAACCCCTGCCGCCCTCCGCTCACCCCCGCCGCCCCCCCGAGCCTGCTCGGACCAGTAAGCAGTTACTCGAGAAGAGCGATGCTTGCTCAAGTAACTGCTTTATCCAAGCATGCTCACTCATCTCTAGTTCTGTATGATCGAAAGACATATGAATGGAGAATGCTATGATTTTGAAAGTGCCTACTGCATGCCTTTACTGCTTCTTGATTTAAAAAATCATATCTCTTATTTATCCATCAACATAGCTGTCAGAGGGTTTGATTTTTACGGGACGAGTTGTATTTTTCACTGGTACTATATAATATACTGAAAAACTTTTAAAAGATTTTATGTAAGGTGAAATGGAAAAAAAGGAAATTCCGCCATCTTTGGGGGATCTTGTTTCTACAGTGTACACACTGCAGCAAAAATGACATGATAACTTTATTCTATGGGTCAGTACCATTACTACGATACCAAATTTATATAGTTTTTGTTTTTGCTGTACTACTTTTAAAATATAAAATATCTTTGGAAAAAAAATAAAATTATTTTCTGCCGCCATCTTCTGACAGTCATAAGGTTTTTATTTTTCTTTCGACATGGTTGTTCAATGAAACTACATCCTGTGGTTTCTATTGGTACTATTTTGGAGACTTTTTGATGGCTTTTTACTACATTATTTCTTGGAGACCAAGTGACCAATAAAGCGCAATTCTTGTGTTTTGTTCTTCCTGGCGACGTTCCCTGTGCAGGGTACATAATGCATTACTTTGATAAATCTGACTTTTATGTACACAGCGATAACAAATATGTTTTTGGCGGTTTTATTCAGATTTTTTCATTGTAAATCTGGCAAAAGGGAGTTGTTTTAAAACTTTTATTACCTTTTATTTTTTTAATATCATTTATAAAACTTTTTAAAACTCATTTTTACATTTGTTTTTAGTCCCCAGAGGGGACAAGACCTTGCAATGCTTTGATCGCTCCTGCAGTATGATGTAATACCATAGCATTATATTATACCGAGATCTGACAGGCAATCTATCAGGTCACACCACAGGCATGGCTTGATAGGGGGCTTTCAGAAGGAAGGAAACAGCCACACCTACATTGTTTGAAGCAGGATCAAATGCTGCGCTAAACACTGTAAAACGCTCCCATTGATTTAAATGGGCCTCTCAGACTACCAGTAGGACATACTGTAATTGACTTTTGTATGAAGAGGTTGGACTCCTTAGGTCACAGTTGTCAAACACAAGGCCCGTGGGCCAAATCCGGCCCACCACCTCATTTTCTGTGGCCCGCTGGCTGTGTAGCAAGTTCCCTCACCCTCGTGCTGCTGTCAGTATGCAATCTTCTATCGCTTGTTCTGTCTCAGTAGAGCAGACAGTAATAGAAGAGTGCCGATATCACCATGACAACGGCCACCGAGGAGGGAAGAAGACTGCAGAATACCTGATCTCTGGTGCGAGGAGAGCAGCACTAAGGAGGAGCAGCTGCAAGGTGAGAGCCTGTCAGTGCTGAACTCCTCACCGGCCCTCCATCTGTTCATGGCTGCAGGCCTGGGAAGACATCAGGGGCCCAGGTATGCAGGAGGGCCCCAAAGAGGACTGAGAGCAGCCGGTATACCTGCCATTGGCACCACATTGGATGCAGGTAAGTATAAAAATGTGTATAAAAATGCAGAAGTGTCCTTGTGTGCATCTGTGCATATATGTGTATAATAGTGTGCGCCTGTGCATATATATGTAATATAGTGTGCGCCTGTGCGTATATATATATATAATAGTGTGCATCTGTGTGTCTATATGTATTATAGTGTGCGTCTCTGTGTCTATATGTATTATAGTGTGCGTCTGTGTGTCTATATGTATTATAGTGTGCGTCTGTGTGTCTATATGTATTATAGTGTGCATCTGTGTGTCTATATGTATTGTAGTGTCTGTGTTATATGTGTATAATAGTGTGCGTCTGTGTATGTATGTGTATAATGGTGTGCGTCTGTGCATATATGTGTATAATAGTGTGCATCTGTGCTATATGTGTATCATAGTGTGCATCTGTGCATATATGTGTATAATGGTGTGCGTCTGTGCATATATGTATGTAATGGTGTGCGTCTGTGCATATATGTATGTAATGGTGTGTGTCTGTGCATATATATATAATATAGTGTGCGCCTGTGCGTATGTATACATTATAGTGTGCATCTGTGTGTCTATATGTATTATAGTGTGCGTCTGTGTGTCTGTATGTATTATAGTGTGCGTCTGTGTGTCTATATGTATTGTAGTGTATGTCTGTGTTATATGTGTATAATAGTGTGCGTCTGTGCTACGTGTGTATAATAGTGTGCGTCTGTGTATGTATGTGTATAATGGTGTGGGTCTGTGCATATATGTGTATAATAGTGTGCATCTGTGCTATATGTGTATCACAGTGTGCATCTGTGCATATATGTGTATAATGGTGTGCGTCTGTGCATATATGTATTTAATGTTGTGCTTCTGTGCATATATGTATGTAATGTTGTGCGTCTGTGCATATATATGTAATATAGTGTGCGCCTGTGCGTATGTATGCATTATAGTGTACATCTGTGTGTCTATATGTATTATAGTGTGCGTCTGTGTGTCTATATGTATTATAGTGTACGTCTGTGCTATATGTGTATAATAGTGTGCGTCTGTGCATATATGTATGTAATGATGTGCTTCTGTGCATATATGTATGTAATGTTGTGCGTCTGTGCATATATATGTAATATAGTGTGCGCCTGTGCGTATATATTTATAATAGTGTGCATCTGTGTGTCTATATGTATTATCGTGAGCGTCTGTGTGTCTATATGTATTGTAGTGTACGTCTGTGTTATATGTGTATAATAGTGTGCGTCTGTGCTACGTGTGTATAATAGTGTGCATCTTTGTATGTATGTGTATAATGGTGTGGGTCTGTGCATATATGTGTATAATAGTGTGCATCTGTGCTATATGTGTATCATAGTGTGCATCTGTGCATATATGTGTATAATGGTGTGCGTCTGCATATATGTATGTAATGTTGTGCTTCTGTGCATATATGTATGTAATGTTGTGCGTCTGTGCATATATATGTAATATAGTGTGCGCCTATGCGTATGTATGCATTATAGTGTACATCTGTGTGTCCATATGTATTATAGTGTGCGTCTGTGTGTCTATATGTATTATAGTGTGCGTCTGTGTGTCTATATGTATTATAGTGTACGTCTGTGCTATATGTGTATAATAGTGTGCATCTGTGCATATATGTATGTAATGGTGTGCTTCTGTGCATATATGTATGTAATGTTGTGCGTCTGTGCATATATATGTAATATAGTGTGCGCCTGTGCGTATGTATGCATTATAGTGTACATCTGTGTGTCTATATGTATTATAGTGTGCGTCTGTGTGTCTATATGTATTATAGTGTACGTCTGTGCTATATGTGTATAATAGTGTGCGTCTGTGCTTTGTGTGTATAATAGTGTGCGTCTGTGTATATATGTGTATAATGGTGTGCGTCTGTGCATATATGTGTATAATAGTGTGTGTCTGTGCTATGTGTGTATAATAGTGTGCGTCTGTGCTATGTGTGTATAATAGTGTGCGTATGTGCTATGTGTGTATAATAGTGTGCGTCTGTGTATATATGTGTATAATACTGTGCGTCTGTGCATATATGTGTATCAGTGTGCATCTGTGCATATATGTGTATAATGGTGTGCGTCTCTGCATATATGTATGTAATGGTGTGTGTCTGTGCATATATGTGTATAATGGTGTGCATCTGTGCATATATGTGTATAACGGTGTGCGTCTTTGCATATATATATATGTGTGTATAATGGTGTGCGTCTGTGTATATATGTGTATAATGGTGTGCGTCTGAGCATATATGTGTATAATGGTGTGAGTCTGTGCGTATGTATATGTGTAGAATAGTGTGTGTCTGTGCTATATGTGTAGAATAGTGTGTGTCTGTGTATATATGTGTAGAATAGTGTGCGTCTGTGCATATATGTGTAGAATATAGTGCGCCTGTGTGTATATATATGTATAATAGTGTGCGCCACTGGCCAATATGGGGGACGTTATTACCAATCGGGCCACGATCGGGGTTCACTTTTACTATACTGTCTTACCATTAGAATCGTCCTTTTGAAGGCAGCCATAAGGCTGATGTGGCCCTCGGTGAAAATGAGTTTGACACCCCTGCCTTAGGTACACAGTAAATGTAGTTTTAAAATTAGGACTAAAATTATTCAGTTATTTACCGGGTGAGCATTAGAAGTGTAAAACCAGGTTCTGCATTCCTCTTCTGAATCTGTAGGACCAAACTGAGAGCTGACTTTCCCTGTATATGTACGAGTCTGTTGTGGGAGAACATTTTCTTCTTTCCATGGCACTACTAAAATATTGGAATAGAACGAGTACGGACGAGAGGCCATGTTCTTAAAATGTACCTATGAGAAAATAATATCAGCATATACAGTAAATCAGAGGAGAACGAGGGATATAAGCATTTCTGTGGATTCAAAGAAAAATTAAAGAGTATTTCTGTATTCTGGTGATGAAGTGCAGCTTATGCAGTGTGAATGTTAACTGTACTGCTATATCCACCATACAATAGCCAGTGGGCCTAAAATGACAACAGTTGACCGTTCTTTCATTACAACTATAAAAAAGATATACATTCTTTTTAATGGCAGTTTATGGCAAGATGCAAATTTCATAAATATTTCAGAAGTTTTGGAAAACTGATATTTTCTATGTAAAAAATAAGTGAATGATGTCTTTTAGATGTAGTAGTCCTCTATTATCACATAATTAGCTTACTATTCTATTAGAATATACAATCTTAGACTTACTATAATTTCATCGTTTACTTCTGCGCGGATACATGGCCCCAACAGTCCCAGATGAACATCTCTCTCTCCGCGAGCTGCTGGTTCTTTAAAGCTGCTATCTAGATACTCACGAAATGCCACTTTCTTATACCTCTGGAATCCATGGGAATTATGATGCCTGAAATAAGGAAGAATGTTATGGACAGTTACAAAACTACCTACTGTGTTACCACTTTATTAGGAAAAGTAGAAAGATGATCATTTACAGTTGGGTCTAGAAGTACTTGAAGAGTGGCACAAGTTTCAGCATTTCGCGTCTGCATACGACCACAATGGATTTGGAAACAAAGGTAATCTAACAAGATGTGACTGAAGTATAGACTTTCAGCTTTAATTCATGGGTTTTACCAAAAATATTGCATTAGCTATTTAGGAATTACATGACTGACTCAGCCTTTGAAGAATATTTAATTTCTTTGCCATAAGAAGATCTTGCATTCCTTTTGGATATGTTTTGGGTCAGTATTAGAGATGAGCGAACGTACTCGTCCGAGCTTGATATTCGTGCGAATATTAGGGTGTTCGGGATGCTCATTACTCGTAACGAGTACCACGCGATGTTCCGGTTACTTTCAGTTTCCTCTCTGAGACGTTAGCGCGCTTTTCTGGCCAATTGAAAGACAGGGAAGGCATTACAACTTCCCCCTGTGACGTTCAAGCCCTATACCACCCCCCTGCTGTGAGTGGCTGGGGCGATCAGATGTCACCCGAGTATAAAAGTCGGCCCCTCCCGCGGCTCGGCTCAGATGCCGTGTGAGTTAGTGAGGGAAAGTGCTGTTCTATTGGAGTTGCTGTAGGGAGAGTGTTTGTAGTGAGTGTAGGCTTCAAGAACCCCAACGGTCCTTCTTAGGGCCACATCTACGTGTGTGCAGGCTGCTGTAAGCAGTGGAAAAAAAAAAATTTTTCTTCTCAAAATCGGCAGTGCAGAGCATTGCACCCGGTATTAGGGACAGAAGTGGTGCTTAGGCAGGGAGAGTGTTAGGAGTGAGTGTAGGCTTCAAGAACCTCAACGGTCCTTTCTAGGGCCAAATTTAACCGTGTGCAGTACTGTGCTGGCTGCTGTTAGCAGTGTTGCATATTTTTTTTCTTCAAAAAATCGTCTGTGCAGAGCATTGCACCCTCCATTGATACTACAGGGACAGAATTGTGTAGGCAGGGCCACAACACAGTTATTGTTCATTGAATATCCGCAGTGGGGCCCTCCCTTTGCAAAAAAGCGAAAAAATTATATTTGGCCTGCCTGTGTCAGTCCTAAGGTCTCCGTGTACGTGTGTGCTGCGTGGAGAACGTACAAAAATCAAACGCAACCAGCTACGGTTTACTGCAGGCTTGCGCCATTGTCTTTCCTGACTGGCAAATACCTGCTCTGCCAGAGTTAATAACTCTGCTACACTAAAGTTGTGTGACACTTTTTCAGGGCCACACCACAGTTATAAAAGTTATTGTTCATTGAATATACGCAGTAGGGCCTTCCCTTTGCAAAAAAGCGAAAAAATTATATTTGGCCTGCCTGTGTCAGTCCTAAGGTCTCCGTGTACGTGTGTGCTGCGTGGAGAACGTACAAAAATCAAACGCAACCAGCTACGGTTTACTGCAGGCTTGCGCCATTGTCTTTCCTGACTGGCAAACACCTGCTCTGCCAGAGTTAATAACTCTGCTACACTAAAGTTGTGTGACACTTTTTCAGGGCCACACCACAGTTATAAAAGTTATTGTTCATTGAATATACGCAGTAGGGCCTTCCCTTTGCAAAAAAGCGAAAAAAATTATATTTGGCCTGCCTGTGTCAGTCCTAAGGTCTCAGTGTACGTGTGTGCTGCGTGGAGAACGTACAAAAATCAAACGCAACCAGCTACGGTTTACTGCAGGCTTGCGCCATTGTCTTTCCTGACTGGCAAATACCTGCTCTGCCAGAGTTAATAACTCTGCTACACTAAAGTTGTGTGACACTTTTTCAGGGCCACACCACAGTTATTAAACGTATTGTTCATTGAATATACGCAGTAGGGCCTTCCCTTTGCAAAAAAGCGAAAAAATTATATTTGGCCTGCCTGTGTCAGTCCTAAGGTCTCTGTGTACGTGTGTGCTGCGTGGAGAACGTACAAAAATCAAACGCAACCAGCTACGGTTTACTGCAGGCTTGCGCCATTGTCTTTCCTGACTGGCAAATACCTGCTCTGCCAGAGTTAATAACTCTGCTACACTAAAGTTGTGTGACACTTTTTCAGGGCCACACCACAGTTATTAAACGTATTGTTCATTGAATATCCGCAGTGGGGCCCTCCCTTTGCAAAAAAGCGAAAAAATTATATTTGGCCTGCAGGCTTGCACCAATTTATTTCCTGCCTGGGAAATCAAATCACTGGTAATACAGCATGCTGAGGGGTAGGGGCAGGCCTAGAGGACGTGGACGCGGCCGAGGACGCGGAGGGCCAAGTGAGGGTGTGGGCACAGGCCGAGCTCCTGATCCAGGTGTGTCGCAGCCGACTGCTGCGCGATTAGGAGAGAGGCACGTTTCTGGCGTCCCCACATTCATCGCCCAATTAATGGGTCCACGCGGTAGACCTTTATTAGAAAATGAGCAGTGTGAGCAGGTCCTGTCCTGGATGGCAGAAAGTGCTTCGAGCAAGCTATCATCCACGGACAGTTCTGCGCCGTCCAGTGCTGCAAATCCGAATCCTCTGTCTGCTGCTCCTCCTTCCTCTTAGTCTCCTCACTCCACTACAATGACACATGCTCAGGAGCGGGAACACTCCCAGGAACTTTTCTCGGGCCCCTGCTCAGATTGGGCAGCAGTGGTTCCTCTACCACCAGAGGAGTTTATCGTCACTGATGCCCAACCATTGGAAAGTTCCCGGGGTCCGGGGGATGAGGCTGGGGACTTCCGGCAACTGTCTCAAGACCTTTCAGTGGGTGAGGAGGACGATGACGATGAGACACAGTTGTCTTGCAGTGAGGTAGTAGTAAGGGCAGTAAGTCCGAGGGAGCAGCGCACAGAGGATTCGGAGGAAGAGCAGCAGGACGATGAGGTGACTGACCCCACCTGGTGTGTAACGCCTACACAGGATAGGTCTTCAGAGGGGGAGGCACGGGCAGCAGCAGGGCAGGTTGCAAGAGGCAGTGCGGTGGCCAGGGGTAGAGGCAGGGCCAGACCGAATAATCCACCAAGTGTTTCCCAAAGCGCCCCCTCGCGCCATGCCACCCTGCAGAGGCCGAGGTGCTCTAAGGTCTGGCAGTTTTTCACCGAGACGCCTGACGACCGACGAACAGTGGTGTGCAACCTTTGTCGCGCCAAGATCAGTCGGGGAGCCACCACCAACAGCCTGACCACCACCAGCATGCGCAGACATATGATGGCCAAGCACCCCACAAGGTGGGACGAAGGCCGTTCACCGCCTCCGGTTTGCACCGCTGCCTCTCCCCCTGTGCCCCAACCTGCCACTGAGATACAACCCCCCTCTCAGGACACAGGCACGACCGTCTCATGGCCTGCACCCACACCCTCACCTCCGCTGTCCTCGGCCCAATCCAGCAATGTCTCGCACCGCACCGTCCAGCCGTCGCTAGCGCAACTGTTGGAGCGCAAGCGCAAGTACGCCGCCACGCACCCGCACGCTCAATCGTTAACCGTCCACATAGCCAAATTTATCAGCCTTGAGATGCTGCCGTATAGGGTTGTGGAAACAGAGTCCTTCAAAGCTATGATGGCGGCGGCGGCCCCGCGCTACTTAGTTCCCAGTCGCCACTACTTTTCCCGATGTGCCGTCCCAGCCCTGCACGACCACGTCTCCCGCAACATTGTACGCGCCCTCACCAATGCGGTTAGTGGCAAGGTCCACTTAACTACGGACACGTGGACAAGCACAGGCGGGCAGGGCCACTACATCTCCCTGACGGCACATTGGGTGAATTTAGTGGAGGCTGGGACAGAGTCAGAGCCTGGGACCGCTCACGTCCTACCCACCCCCAGAATTGCGGGCCACAGCTCGGTGGTGGTATCTGCGGCGGTGTATGCTTCTTCCACTAAAGCACCCTCCTCCTCCTCCTCCTCCTCAACCTCTGTCTCGCAATCTAGATGTGTCAGCAGCAGCAGGACGTCGCCAGCAGTCGGTGTCGCGCGGCGTGGCATCACAGCGGTGGGCAAGCGTCAGCAGGCCGTGCTGAAACTACTCAGCTTAGGAGATAGGAGGCACACGGCCCACGAACTGCTGCAGGGTCTGACAGAGCAGACCGTCCGTTGGCTTGCGCCGCTGAGCCTCCAACCGGGCATGGTCGTGTGTGACAACGGGCGTAACCTGGTGGCGGCTCTGCAGCTCGGCAGCCTCACGCACGTGCCATGCCTGGCCCACATCTTTAATTTGGTGGTTCAGCGCTTTCTGAAAAGCTACCCACGCTTGTCAGACCTGCTCGTAAAGGTGCGCCGGCTCTGCGCACATTTCCGCAAGTCCCACACGGACGCTGCCACCCTGCGCACCCTGCAACATCGCTTTAATCTGCCAGTGCACCGACTGCTGTGCGACGTGCCCACACGGTGGAACTCTACGCTCCACATGTTGGCTAGGCTCTATGAGCAGCGTAGAGCTATAGTGGAATACCAACTCCAACATGGGCGGCGCAGTGGGAGTCAGCCTCCTCAATTCTTTTCAGAAGAGTGGGCCTGGTTGGCAGACATCTGCCAGGTCCTTCGAAACTTTGAGCAGTCTACCCAGGTGGTGAGCGGCGATGCTGCAATCATTAGCGTCACCATTCCTCTGCTCTGCATCTTGAGAAGTTCCCTGCAAACCATAAAGGCAGCCGCTTAGCGCTCGGAAACCGAGCCGGGGGAAGACAGTATGTCACTGGATAGTCAGAGCACCCTCCTGTCTATATCTCAGCGCGTTCAGGAGGAGGAGGAGGAGCATGAGGAGGATGAGGAGGAGGGGGAAGAGACAGCTTGGCCCACTGCTGACGGTACCCATGCTGCTTGCCTGTCATCATTTCAGCGTGTATGGCCTGAGGAGGAGGAGGAGGAGGATCCTGAAAGTGATCTTCCTAGTGCGGACAGCCATGTGTTGCGTACAGGTACCCTGGCACACATGGCTGACTTCATGTTAGGATGCCTTTCTCGTGACCCTCGCATTCAACGCATTCTGGCCACTACGGATTACTGGGTGTACACACTGCTCGACCCACGCTATAAGGAGAACCTTCCCACTCTCATTCCCGAAGAGGAAAGGGGTTCGAGAGTGTTGCTATACCACAGGACCCTGGCGGACAAGCTGATGGTAAAATTCCCATCCGACAGCGGTAGTGGCAGAAGGCGCAGTTCCGAGGGCCAGGTAGCAGGGGAGGTGCGTAGATCGAGCAGCATGTACAGCCCAGGCAGTGCAACAGTCTTTAAGGGCCTGGCCAGCTTTATGGCTCCCCAGCAAGACTGTGTCACCGCTCCCCAGTCAAGGCTGAGTCGGCGGGAGCACTGTAAAAGGATGGTGAGGGAGTACGTAGCCGATCGCACGACCATCCTCGGTGACGCCTCTGCCCCCTACAACTACTGGGTGTCGAAGCTGGACACGTGGCCTGAACTAGCGCTGTATGCCCTGGAGGTGCTTGCTTGTCCTGCGGCTAGCGTCTTGTCGGAGAGGGTGTTTAGTGCGGCTGGGGGAATCATCACAGATAAGCGTACCCGCCTGTCAACCGACAGTGCCAACAGGCTAACACTCATCAAGATGAACAAAGCCTGGATTTCCCCAGACTTCTCTTCTCCACCAGCGGACAGCAGCGATACGTAAGCAATACGTAGGCTGCACCCGTGGATGGAAGCTACGTTCTCTCTCACCATCCAAAACGGGGACATTTCTGCTTCATCAATCTGTGTCTAATATTCCTCCTCCTCCTCCTGCTCCTCCTCCTGAAACCTCACGTAATCACGCTGAACGGGCAATTTTTCTTAGGGCCACAAGGCTCACTCATCTAATTTTTCGAAACAATTTTTATATGTTTCAATGCTCTTAAAAGCGTTGAAACTTTAACTTGAACCAATTTTTCGTTAAACTGGGCTGCCTCCAGGCCTAGTTACCACTTAAGCCACATTAACCAAAGCGATTAATGGGTTTCACCTGCCATCTTGGTTGGGCATGGCCAATTTTTACTGAGGTACATTAGTACTGTTGGTACACCAATTTTTTGGGGCCCTCACCTACAGTGTAATCATAGCAATTTGTATGTTCTTCGCCTGCACTCATGGTACAGAAGTGTGTGTGGGGTTGGCCTACACTTTAGCTACATAAATGTAACTTGGGCCTTGGCTATACTGCAGCTACTGAAATGGAACTAAGACTGCGCTCCCACTATACTGCTGCTTCAGAATTGTTACTGGGGCCTGTCTTGAGTGCTACTATTGCTGACATGGAACGAAGACTGCGCTCCCGCTATACTGCTGCTTCGGAATTGTTACTGGGGCCTGTCTTGAGTGCTACTATTGCTGACATGGAACGAAGACTGCGCTCCCGCTATACTGCTGTTTCGGAATTGTTACTGGGGCCTGTCTTGAGTGCTACTATTGCTGACATGGAACGAAGACTGCGCTCCCGCTATACTGCTGCTTCGGAATTGTTACTGGGGCCTGTCTTGAGTGCTACTATTGCTGACATGGAACGAAGACTGCGCTCCTCCTATAATGCTGCTAGTGATATGTTAGTGGGGCCTGTCCTAATGCTACGGCTGAAATGTTACGAATTCTGGGCTCTGCCTATACCGCTGCTAATGGTATGTCTCTGGGGTGTGGAAACAGAGGCTTCCCAAAGACATGATGGCGGCGAGGCCATTTCCCACCAACGCGGTTACTGTTAAGGTGCATATAACCACGGACATGTGGAGAGGACACGTAGTGCCTCAAAAACATCCCCCTCCTCCTCCAACAGGGAAAACATTCTTGGCAAATGCCTTTGCATTGGTTCGTCTGGTGGCAGTCCAAGAATTTCACCTTTACCGACACTACAAGAGAGCCCCCCCACCATCCCCCCGCCACGGCCCACTTAATCCTGGCCACATTCCGAAAACCAACAAAATAAAACCGCGCTACTAGGTCCGCAGTCACCACCACATTACCACCAACGCGGTTACTGTTAAGGTACATATTACCAGTCTGACTGGGGCATGCAGACACCTTGACAGAATGAATAGTGTGTGGCACATAGGTTCCCCATTGCTATTCCCACGTGTGCAGCTCCTGATGGCGGTGGCACAGGATTCTATTTCTCATTGCTTCTGTACAGCATTGTGGGCTATCGCCCCGCCCCTTTTAAAGAGGGTCGCTGCCTAGCCGTGCCAACCCTCTGCAGTGTGTGCCTGCGGTTCCTCCTCATGGCAGACGCACTTCTAAATAGACATGAGGGTGGTGTGGCATGAGGGCAGCTGAAGGCTGCGCAGGGACACTTTGGTGTGCGCTGTGGGGGGGAGGGGGGGCGGTTGGTCAGCATGTAACCCAGGAGAAGTGGCAGCGGAGTGTCATCCAGGCAGTGATTGTGCTTTGTTGTAGCTAGTGTGGTGCTTAGCAAAGGTATGCCATGCTAATGAGGGCTTTTCAGAAGTAAAAGTTTTTGGGAGGGGGGGGCCCCACTCTTGCCGCTATTGTGGCTTAATAGTGGGACCTGTGAACTTGAGATGCAGCCCAACACGTAGCCCCTCGCCTGCCCTATCCGTTGCTGTGTCGTTCCCATCACTTTGTTGAATTGCCCAGATTTTCACACATGAAAACCTTAGCGAGCATTGGCGAAATACAAAAATGCTCGGGTCGCCCATTGACTTCAATGGGGTTCGTTATTCGAAACGAACCCTCGAGCATCGCGAAAAGTTCATTTCGAGTAACGAGCACCCGAGCATTTTGGTGCTCGCTCATCTCTAGTCAGCATCCATACTGTAAAGTGCCATCCTGGCCTTTTTTCCCACATTTGATGGAATATGAGCAGAAAATATAATTTTGTACTCTTCAGACTTCATCTTGCTACATCTATCCATAGTCATAGAATCGATAAACACCAGTTCCATTGGTAGCCATGCATTTTATTTATTTCATTTATACAGCACCAGTAGTGGACTGGACAGAGATTGTCATCACCTCTCCCCCCCATTGGGACTAAAATCTAAATTCTAACTCAAACTATAAGCATATTTTTGGATTACGAGAGTAAAACCCAGGATGCCAGCACTGTAAGGCAACTACTGAGCAACCATGCTGCCCATGCCATATCGCTGCTTTTACCATGTTTGACAGATTGTATGGTATGTTTTGGATCACGAGCCTTTCCTTTCCTTCTGTTCTTTTACCATCATTCTGATACAAATTAATCTTAGTTTCATCTGTTCAAAGAATCTTGTTGAAGAAAAGTTCTTTAGATGCCTTCTAACTTGACCTCAGTGGCAATGCTATAAGCACAACAGCGGTCACAGTTGTAACCAGTAGAGCAAAACTATCTTTGTAACTCATGCAGCTGTCATAGGCTAGCTGGCTTCACACCAAGCATATTAGTTCAACTCCTTCGACTTCCTCTGTCAGTACAGCATGTGCAACACGAATGGGGGAGTAGATAGGCAATACACTCTGCTCTGAAAATATTTTCCTGAGAGACTAGTAGATCAAACTTCCAGCAGATGTAGTTAGTAGAGATGAGCGAGCATACTCGCTAAGGGCAATTGCTCGAGCGAGCATTGCCCTTAGCGAGTACCTGCCCGCTCGATAGAAAAGGTTCGGCTGCCGGCGTGGGTGACAGGTGAGTTGCGGCAGTGAGCAGGTGGAGCGAGGGGAGAGAGAGATCTCCTGTCTGTTCCTCCCCGCTCTCCCCCACCGCTCCCTGCCCGCTACCGGAGCCGAACCTTTTCTCTCGAGCGGGCAGGTACTCGCTAAGGGCAATGCTCGCTCGAGCAATTGCCCTCAGCGAGTATGCTCGCTCATCACTGGTAGTTAGATTACAATTTTAAATAGATAGATAATGTAGATCCTAAGATAAAAACGAAAAGTAAATAATATAAAGGCAGACTACATACACTAGATTTTTTTGTTGTCAAGTTTCTATTTCTATGAAGTTACAAAATTTCCAAGTTTCCAGTGCCTTATGGTATTTGAGATTCTGCCAATTTTGGAATTACAAATGTAAATAAGCTTTTTCTCATTGTCAAATTTTCAACTACTACGGTAGATGTTATAGAAAAACTAAATTTTGCTGGTCACCGAATCTAATAAAACATTTAGGTACTCACTTTTCATTTATAAAGTATGGCGAGTTTTCAGCTTTATAGTCCCACATGATCTCAACAGCCGCAATGAAATACGTCCGCAGTTGTCCTTCAGAACTACGAGGGCCTTTATCCGGCAGCTCTCCATACATATCAATGTAATCCAAATTAGAAGTGTTGTAATCATAATCATAAAAGTCTACCTGAGCACCCATTGTGTTAGTAAGTTCCAGTTTATTATGTAACTGCTTGTCTGAATGGCTTTCCTCCTTTTTATCTCTATGTAATTTATGTATTTTGTGAAATTCCTGCTCCTTTTTAATTCCTTCAATTTCTTTCATGTCACTTTTAAGGTGCTTTGTTATAATTGGATTAGATGAGTTTATAACAAGCCTAAGAGCATCCTTATCATCATCATCTTCTTCTTCTTCACCACCGCTTGATACATTTTCCAAAGATCCAGCAGTTTTCTTTCCACCTCCTATGCTCCGTGGTGCGAAGCGATACATTCTGTGAGATGTATCCAAAGAATATTGATACGATGGAGACTCTTGTGGAAAATCCTTCTGGTCATCTTGATCATAATCATAGTATTCATCTTGGATATTTTCACAGTGTGAAACTCTTACTGTTGCATGCATACTTAAATCTGCCAATGAGGATTTAGATGTCACAGGCCAATACCCTGCATAGAAAAAAAATCAACAATTTACAAACAATGTCAATGAGCAGGTTGATAAAAACAGCAAACATTTCTATTGGTTGTGTAGAACTTATTGACTATCAATATTAAAGGGGCCTAGCATGGTACAGGTGGCTCAGTGGTTAGTACTGTTTCCTTGCAGCACTTGAGTCCTAGGACAGATCTGATCAAGGACAAAGTCTGCATAGAGTTTGTATATTCACTACCGTGTTTTTATGTGAGCTTCCTCAAGTTCTATGGTGTCATGCCATAATTCAAAAACCTAATGATAAATGAATGGCCCAACTGTGTGTTTGAGATAGATTGTGAGCAACAAAAAGTACAGTGAAATTGGTAGCTCTGTATAACAATGGGAAGGGTTTCCCTAGATAGGTCACCAATATGTGATCTGTGAGTGTGGGATGCCCCATCAGCAGAATAGAGGAGCTGTGGCATTCTTGCTGGTCTTTTAACCAGGCCTGTCCGGACTCGCAGTTGGTGCCTGGCACTATAACTCCTACATGCTGTCAACTGCTGCGGGTTACAGGGCTTGTATTTGCCGATCGGTGTTATCCTGGATAAATTGTCAATGTACAATCCCAGAAAACTACTTAGTCATAATTTTCTTAGTGAATTAAGATCTATGTTAAGATTTAATCCTCTAAAATTTTGCATTAAACTGATTTTGATAAGTTCATGACAAGTAAAATAACCCATTTTAGGAGAATGAATCTTCCCTTTCCATTTTAGGTTCATCTAAGACTATTAAGAGTTGTAATAATAAATGACAAAAAAATCAATCGTCTCAAGTACTGTACAAGACATTAGTATGATATGCTGAACAATTATAGAACTCCTTGAAGAGGTATGGGCAATTCTAGTTCATATTTTGTACTAGATTCATTGACCTCTACCTCTGCCGCTAGTCCTTTCCATTGACCTTGATATAAAAGATACTACCCTTACTGACCTGTTTTCTCCATGACCATAATAATGGTTTTCCCATTCATGGGAAAAAGCGTCAGTGTTTCTTCATAGCTTGAGTCTACAAGAAATGTATTGCCTCCAAAGTGAATTGATAGTAGTTCTGTGTCCTCAACTAGATTTAAAACATGCCATACCGTGACCTCATTTTGGCAAATAGTGAGGTGAAGAGAAGTCTCAAAACCATTTATAGCTAGGAAAGAGAAATATTGGTTAATATAGCACATTTTCCCACCCTTGTAATAAACATACTTCTGAACAAGGTTTTTTGCTACCACTTCTTGCTAATCTCTCCATCATCTCCATCACCAGAGGCTATTACCAATTTTACTTTGTCCTGAAAGCCATTAAGCAGTGCAGGCGAGGATCCATCATATCCCACCAGTATCCAACGGACCCTGTTACCCTATTATTGGTTCCATTCAGGGTCATTAATTCTGACTGCAAGAATATTGTGCTTTTCTTGCTGTTAAATATAACAGAACTGCTGATGAAGCTTAAGGCTATGTTCACATGTAATGTATATTTCACAGCAGCAAGTACACTGTGGACTATTGTGCAGATTCGCACCAAAATCTATATCAAAATCCGTATGTAACACGCAGATTTTGGTGCGGATTTCACACCTTCACTTGAAGGGTTGAAACTTGTGGTGAATTCACAGTAAAATTGATGCCATTCGGTCTGGATCTGCCACTGTGGATTTGATGCGGATATTCTGCTGTAGTCAATCCACCACATATGAGCAGACCCTAAAGATACTTCATTATCCTAGAAGAAACTTTTGAAATTTTACATTCAATTTTTTTACTCATCCATACAAAAATAAC
Organism: Eleutherodactylus coqui; assembly: GCF_035609145.1. NCBI lineage: Eukaryota > Metazoa > Chordata > Amphibia > Anura > Eleutherodactylidae > Eleutherodactylus > Eleutherodactylus coqui. Next base: position 55,738,705 of record NC_089846.1, on the reverse strand, counting down.
CAGTGGACTTAATGTAAGAGATAAGGGTGTAACTTTCTTTGCACCCTCTTTCCAAAAAGTTATGTTGGTAGTATTGTAATATACACTTATTGTCAAAAAAATCAAGTACCTAGAAGGAGTTGTCAGAATCAAATGAACATTTTTGTGCATGATTGTAACGTTGATAACATTGATATAAGTAAGTGATTACAATAGCAGAGCAAAATAATCATTTATTGGGGAAAACTGACCCCTTGAAAGGAGGCTCTAGTACCCCGTTGTACCGCCTCTAGCTTGGCTACAAATGTGATATGGGTGGGCATGGAGGCATACAGGTTCTGTATGGTATCCTGCAGCATATCTCCAAAGCTCCACATTTGCTGTAACTGAGCCTCTAGATCGTCCAAACTCGTAGGCTGTCAAAGTTGGCATCCCAGATGGTCCCATAAATGTTCTATTAGTGATACATCTGCCAACTGGGAAGGCCACAGAAGTCTGACAATGTTGTGGGGACATTCCTGTGACATCCTTGCTGTTTGCGACCGAGCATTATCCTGCTAGAAAATACCTCTTGGAAGCCACCATGAGAGAAACACATATCGCTGAGCTGCTATTGTCCCTCGTACCACTACTAGGGGTGACCGACTATCATATGCAATGACCACATGACCATCACACCAGCAGTGGGGGCAGTGTGCCACCTCAAGCAAAGGCATGATTGAGACACTCACCCCTAGGTCTCTAGACATGAACATGGCCGTTGGCATTACCAAAACTAAACCTGTTTTCATCACTGAACACAAGCAATTCATTAATACGACCATATATCTTTTTGCACTCCAATAATGCGCCTCTCTCAAATTCTGATAACTCGGCAAAATATCTTTGATAGCATCATAGAGGCGTCTAGTGGTCAACAAGCTCTACACAAGCGGAAAAAGAGGTCACTACACACAGGGAGCCTCAAGTAGCCTTTTTATAGGCCAAGGGTGGAACCACTTTTAGGGCCTCAGGTGACAAGACTGTTCATCTAATCCCGCCACAACTGTAATCATTGTCATATCTGCCTGAGATGTAACTGCATGCCGAGTTTTGCAGCAAAATGATAACTTCTTCTAGGAGATGGATTTATTTATTATTTACAAAGCATGTATATACTACAATATTAAAGCCTGCACACCTTATATTCCAAAATGAACATGAATATTAAACCCTTTTTCTGAGGTAATTCGAAGTGGCAAATGTGTACAGTGGCACAATAATTGTGTGCCCTGGCCAGCATTTCAGCACTGGAGCTGTCCACGGAAATCTTCCAGAGTTTAACTGCATGGTCAGTGCAGCAAGCCCCGTAGATTTTCCGGGCGTGCTACTAAATGGGTTAACCTGCACTCAGCATATCAGTTGTTAACATTCTTCAATTTTCACTGGCAGTCTTAGTAATTAGACATGACTCATAAAATGCTTTATAGCTAGATTAGTCACAGCCTGACTGCATGAAATCAGGATTTTGAAGATGAACTCTGTACCTATTTGCACAAAATTTACAGAGAGAATCATCATGTGGGGAATATTACATCCCAGTATACTTACAGTACATCACATTTTCTCGTGGAGACATTTCACTTCTGGTCATATTTTGTGAGTTCTGAATGTTTTGACCTCGGTACCAGCTAAGCATTTCATCAAATACAGAGAAGAAAAGAATATGTTCTTTATCTGTAACAATCTAAAATAAAAATGAATTTTGGTTTCCATTACTGACACTGAATAGTTCTGCACATTTTACAATTGGTTGTGTTGTGTTGGTTTCTATCTACCCATAAATGTTAGAAGTCACATAACAAATTTTAAAATATTTATTGCCCCAATACAATAAAATTTACAAAAAAGAATGCAACTTTGCAAATATTAAAGAAGTTGTACCAGAATTTCATGTTATCCCCTATCAACAGGATAGTGAATAACTTGCTTATCGGTGGGGGTCTCACTGCTGAGACACCCGCTGATCTCAAGGATGGAGGTCTCGTGTTACTGCACCCCTTGCAGTGAGGAGGAGACTGAATGAAGTGCTGGTGTTCATCTGACAAGTACCTGATTTCCACCTTGATCCAAAGTTTGTTTAGAACAGATCAGAAGTGGTCCAATAAGGCCTGATGCTAAATCTCTCTGTGGGTTGTGGAAACTGGCATAATATCTTGTAAGACATCGTGGATCAGAAGACGCAGGGCTGTCATATTGTGTCACAGGCCATATATATGTTATAGAGTTATTTGGCTGAATAGGGTAATCCTTCAGTTGTTCTCCTGAAAGAAAAAAAAGAAAATTTAAATTTTAACTAATAACCCCTTAGTGACTGCCAATATACCTTCACTAAAGGGCTTTAAACAGGCACATACATCTTTTTAAGGCAATGGCTTGGCTGACTACTGACAGCCTGGCTCCTGCTCTCCCCAATCCCAGGACTGTCTTGGAGGGTGACTCACAAGACACAAGAGGGTAGGGTGTCTTAGATCCAGACATATACAAGTTAGACAGACACAACACCAGACATTTGAGATGATAATGGCTCTACACAATACACAAAACCACCACCTGGTCTCCTCCAATACACAAGACAGACAAGTAATTAGAAACACAATTACACACACCACAGGAGGTAATTAAAGTGCTGTGTGGCCCTAAAGTCTGGGCCACTACACATCCACAGGAGCCGCATCAATAGGAGCCCCAGTTACAGGGGAAAATATCCCCCTGTAGTGACAATAGTCACTGGCAGAGCTGATCAGGGTCTGCTATGACAGTTCTGCTGTAACAGGGGGCACCTGGCGGTCAGGTGATCACTGGGTCGCATAGTGAAAGGAATACTTCCAGTTAGCACTGACTGAGGGTGGGTTCACACGAGTGTGTTTTTGTGCGTACTTAGGTGCGTACATACGTGCACACCTAGGTACGAGCAAAAACACGTGCGTATGCAGCTGCATGCAGTGTTTTCAATGGAGCGGCGGCTGCTGCCGTATCATTACAAATGCGCCAATGGCAAATTTGTAGTGATTTTTTTTTGTGTGTGTGTTTTTTATGTACAAGGAGGGGAACGTGGGGTTTTGACTTTTTATATTTTCTTGTTTTTTTATTTTTTTAACTTTTAAGTTTTGTCTCACTAAGGAACTTGAAGTTCACAACTTTCAATAGTTAAAATAGTACACAAGAATACTTCAGTATTGCAGTGTATTATATTGTCTATGAAGCTCAGCCATAGGCTGAGTCTAATAGGTTACCATAGGTGGCAGACTCAGAGGCCATTTTCAAGCCTCCGGGTGCCGTAGCAACTCATGGGGACCCTGCGATCACATTGCAGTATGTAAACAGTTAAACGACTGAAATTGGCATTTTCTCTAGTTCTCATCATTACAGCTAGAGTCTGGCTGTCATCAGACAGTTGAGCTTCCGTACCTCCTGGCATGGGAGACCTGTACTAGGCTTCCGTATGCATCAGAATAAAGCCCCTAATGGCCGCCATAAAACATGTGTATGGGAGGTCGTGAAGTGTAAAACTTGATCCATATTCTAAAGCTTGATGTGGCTGTACAGAAACCACTGCAAAACATCCCGAACAGCAGTTAAAACCCAGCAGTCACACATTACTCCATTGCTGCTCCTTAAGCATTTCACACAAGACCATTGATTTTGCATCTGTTGACATTAAAATATTACAGTACCTGTCAAGAAACGATGGGTAGAGCTCACATTACTTAGTCCTTGGGGATAGATGTTGAAGGGATGACGAGCCATATTCTTGAACACAATCTAAAATCACAGACATAGCAGACTCAGATTTTTAGCATAAGTCATCATGTTATAATTTGTGGCAAATGCTATCCATCTGTGCATGGCTTGTGAGTCTAAAACTTAGCGTGCTACATCATTTGTGGTACATATTCTATTAGTCTAACTACGACTCAATAATAAACGTATGTATAGACAAGACATCAGCCTACTGTGGAGACAGAAAAACTCTTAGGGGATGTTCATACGCCAGATTCCGATACTGAATCCACCTGTCAAATCACGGCAAATATCTGCAAGTTTTCTGCCTCCGTTTTTGCTGCAGACCCACAAAACATACCCATACCCCGTTGCTCTGATTCCTGTAACTCATTACTAATAACTCTTCCCCTTTCCTATATATCCTGAAGGCAGCAGCTAAACTCACCTTTCTGACCAATTACTGCACCAATGCATCTACCCTGTGCCACTCACTGCACTGGTGTTGTAGGAGGAGTGGAAAGAAAGAGGAAGGCTTCATAGGTATGATCACTGCGTCAGAGTGGCGAATACGTGGAGAAAAACTTCTGTCAATTCACTCATCTAGTTCAGTTTTGACAACAGCTGTTAGCTTATAATTCCCTTTTGGACAGCTAAATATCTTGATATTTATGAGTGGATACATAGCAAGGTGGCAGGCTGCCTCTGCTACAATTAGTATAAAGCCAGCCACATTAAAGTCAATGGATCGTACAGGTAGTGACAATTGCCAATTGAGTCATTATATTTTATGGATTTTAATGAGCATGCTCAATAGTACTGCTGCTTCTGCCAAGAACCAAGCTGCTGGATCGCCCAAATTCAGGATCCTTTTGCCCAACACAAACAGGGACTCCCACTGACTATCCATCAGTAACTAGGTCAGGCTCTCACTGCTACAAAGCTTGTGAGGAAGATTCGCTTGAGCTGCACAATCAATGAGACACAGCTCACAATTTTATTATATGATAGTATCAGATCACAAGCTCTAGCTTTGTTTACAGCTCAACGTTGTGACAGGGAGATATTGCAGTTCTCTGTTTGTGGCCTCAAACATCATTCAAAGCAGCCAGTTCAGCCACTATTAATTATTTGCAGACCTTACACAGCTAGCAGTGAAGTTTTTTTGTTAATATAAAATGAAAAGAAACCCAAACAGGGAAACAGCAAATACACACAGTGCGTGCCAGCATTCTCAGATGTCTTTCAATCTATAATTATAATGTATAACTGAAATATGTACCCGTATTTGATCTCCAACTTCTCCTCTAAGAACAGGCCCAAGGATCCCCGTTCCAGGAATTTCTGATATTTTTGGATGGATGAATCGTGAGTCTGTAAACTCTCTGTATACTGCTTTAGTAAAATATGTCCTAAATGGGATAGAAGAAATCATGTGAATACAATTTACAAATAAAGAAATGAAAGCATCATTTCTAAAACTCACAGTCACATATGATACATGCTCTTTTTATGTGGAGTTTATTTTCTTTTAATTCTTTACTTTTCCTACTGAAATAAATGGACCACTATGGAAACTATGTGGGCACCCAAGGAAAGCCAAGCAGAGCTGGCAAGAGACCAAGTCACACTATGTTTTCTTGCACAAGGAAAAACTCTAATGGTATGAAACTGAAAGGGAGGAGACATAGATTAGATATTACAAAAACTTTCTGACAGTGAGGGTGATCAATGTTTGGAACAGGTTGCCCTGGGAGGTGGTGAGTTCTCCTTCAATGGAAGTCTTCAAACAGAGGCTGGACAGACATCTGTCTGGGATGATTTAGTGAATCCTACATTGATCAGATAACTCTGGAGGTCCTGCAACTCTACAATTCTATGATTCTATGGTTGGAATAAACCAGATGGTCTCCAGTCCGACCTCAGTGGCCACCAATGTTTATGTTTAAGAACATAATAGTGCATTTAAGTTTTTAATTTTCTTTTTACTAACCCTTTATCAGTTTGTTCTTGATGATAGTCCCATTCCACCTCTATGGCTGCAATATAATGCGTCCATGTGACTGGTTTTCGTTTCCCATGAGATCTTATATGAACATGCGGTGAATCATCTCTCTCATCAAAATCAAATACTGTCGATTCATAATAATCATCTTCATAATCATCATCATCATTGTTCTTATTTAATACACGCATCTGCTTTTCAGATTCAGATTTGCAATCTTCGACTCTGATCAGAGATGTCATTTTTCCTGTGGAGCATAATAACTGTAATTAAAATAAGTTGAACAAACAAAAGATGAAATAATAATTTGAGCATGGGAGCGTCATTAATGTGGGCATCTTTAGTATAGGCATCATTAATAGGCTGTAAGCCTGAATGGTACACTACATGTATCTATGTATAAGTTTAATACCAAGCAGCCACTGCCCAATGCAGGCTAAGCATATCTAAATGTTCATCAGTATCTTGAACTTGTGCAAGCTTCTCCATTTAGCAAATTGCCTGTCTGCATGCTGAGGGAATTGGTGTCCATACTTGCCCTTGTATTATGTAGCAGTATGCCAGTAAGTATGGCCACCCTCTGTGATTTTGGATTGATATGTCTTTTTTCTATGATTATTTTTAATGTTAGTATAGGGACTTGAAAGTTAATGAGGACCCTTGACGTGGGTTGCAAGCTTTCATATTTTGGGTAAAATATTAACCAATAATTCACATTTATTATTATTTTTTTGCAGGAAGCAGCTTGGCTTTAAAATGCTAGGGGAACCCGGGTGTCAGCGCGGTTCACTTGTATGTATTCTTTGTCTGGGTTTTTAACAAGAATCTTAATAAGGCCATGGATTTTAGCGGATGCTGGATCTTTTGCTTTTTCATCTAAGCTACTTTCTTTCAAACTGTTCTGTGCATCTGAATATTGCAGGTGAGCTGACCAGTCTAGCATTAAGACAGAAGTTTTACTACAAATGAAATGAAATAGTGAATTCAATGGTATACAACTTGTGGTTACCTTATACCCTGTTCTCTTTGTTTTCTCTTTTAAAATCTCCTGCAAATTTGCCCAAACTGTTCTTTTTCATCTCAATAAAGACCTTCTCAAAATAAACTTAAAAATTCCCTTTTGTTGGTAGGCCAATGACAGATGGGGCTCCCTGGTTACTGAAACACTCAGTTGGAATGTTATGTGGACAACATATACAACTCGGATGGATCTGCAGTAGGTGCTTTTATCATCCACTCATTTATTTTTTAGGCATCTTGTGTTATATGAATAGTTTGTATTATATGAATAGTTTAAAATTGCTACATTGGGGTACCACAATGTAGAGTGCAATTTTAAACTATCCATATAACTAGAGATGAGCGAACACCAAAATGTTCGGGTGTTCGTTATTCGTAACGAACTTCCCGTGATGCTCGAGGGTTCGTTTCGAACAACGAACCCCATTGAAGTCAATGGGCGACCAGAACATTTTTGTATTTCGCCGATGCTCGCTAAGGTTTTCATGTGTGAAAATCTGGGCAATTCAGGAAAGTGATGGGAATGACACAGTGACGGATAGGGCAGGCGAGGGGCTACATGTTGGGCTGCATCTCAAGTTCCCAGGTCCCACTATTAAGCCACAATACCGGCAAGAGTGGGCCCCCCCCTCCCAACAACTTTTACTTCTGAAAAGCCCTCATTAGCATGGCATACCTTTGCTAAGCACCACACTACCTCCAACAAAGCACAATCACTGCCTGCATGACACTCCACTGACACTTCTCCTGGGTTACATGCTGCCCAACCGCCCCCCCTCCCCCCCACAGCGCACACCAAAGTGTCCCTGCGCAGCCTTCAGCTGCCCTCATGCCACACCACGCTCATGTCTATTTAGAATTGCGTCTGCCATGACGAGGGACCGCAGGCACACACTGCAGAGGTTGGCACGGCTAGGCAGCGACCCTCTTTAAAAGTGGCGGAGCGATAGCCCACAATGCTGTACAGAAGCAATGAGAAATAGAATCCTGTGCCACCGCCATCAGGAGCTGCACACGTGGGCATAGCAATGGGGAACCTATGTGCCACACACTATTCATTCTGTCAAGGTGTCTGCATGCCCCAGTCAGACCGGGCTTTTTAATTCATAGACACAGGCAGGTACAACTCCCTATTGTGAAGTCCCTGTCGACCCACAGCATGGGTGGCTCCCTGGAACCCACCGGCGGTACACAGAAATATCCCATTGCATTGCCCAACACAGCTGAGGTAGTAATGTCGTGCTTAATGCAGGTGGGCTTCGGCCCACACTGCATGCCCCAGTCTGACTGGGGTTCTTTATAAGTGTACAGATGTAGTAAAAACTCCGTGTGCACCTACAGCATGGGTGGGTGCCAGGAAGCCACCGGCGGTACATAGAAATATCCCATTGCATTGCCCAACACAGCTGAGGTAGTAATGTTGTGCTTAACCCTTTCCAATCCAATTTGTATATGGTTTTCCTAGGGGGCTTACTCTTTTTCTGCTGTTATACAACGGCGCTATATGCTGGCTAAAGCCAGTACTGCATGAGCTGACACGTAGGATAGGCTCCGACAGCAGAGAGGCTGGCAATATACAGTAAGAGAACCCCGACGGACATCTACCAACAACGGAGCTGTACAGCCTTAAACCCTAATGTCTTCACAGGTCACACAGTGGACTGGAAAGGGTTAATGCAGGTGGGTTTCGGCCCACACTGCATGCCCCAGTCAGACTGGGGTTCTTTACAAGTGGACACATGTAGGTTTAACTCCCTGTGGACCCACTGCCTGGGTGGGTGCCAGGAAGCCACCGGCGGTACATAGAAATATCCCATTGCATTGCCCAACACAGCTGAGGTAGTAATGTCGTGCGTAATACAGGTGGGCTTCGGCCCACACTGCATGCCCCAGTCAGACGGGTTCTTTAGAAGTGTACAGATGTATTAAAAACTCAGTGTGCACCTACAGCATGGGTGGCTCCCTGGAACCCACCGGCGGTACACAAAAATATCCCATTGCATTGCCCAACACAGCTGAGGTAGTAATGTCGTGCGTAATACAGGTGGGCTTCGGCCCACACTGCATGCCCCAGTCAGACTGGGGTTCTTTACAAGTGGACACATGTAGGTTTAACTCCCTGTGGACCCACTGCCTGGGTGGGTGCCAGGAAGCCACCGGCGGTACATAGAAATATCCCATTGCATTGCCCAACAAAGCTGAGGTAACGTCAGCTGTAATGCAGGTGGGCTAAAAATTAATTTGATTACACTGTAGGCGAGGGCCCACAAAAATTGCTGTATCAACAGTACTAATGTACATCCCAAAAATTGGCCATGGCCAGCCAAGAGGGCAGGTGAAACCCATTAATCGCTTTGGTTAATGTGGCTTAAGTGGTAACTAGGCCTGGAGGCAGCCCAGTGTAACGAAAAATTGGTTCAAGTTAAAGTTCCAATGCTTTTAAGCGCATTGAAACTTATAAAAATTGTTCTGAAAAATTATTTGAGTGAGCCTTGTGGCCCTAAGAAAAATTGCCCGTTCAGCGTGATTACGTGAGGTTTCAGGAGGAGGAGCAGGAGGAGGAGGAGGAGGAATATTAGACACAGATTGATGAAGCAGAAATGTCCCCGTTTTGGATGGTGAGAGAGAACGTAGCTTCCATCCGCGGGTGCAGCCTACGTATTGCTTACGTATCGCTGCTGTCCGCTGGTGGAGAACAGAAGTCTGGGGAAATCCAGCCTTTGTTCATCTTGATGAGTGTTAGCCTGTCGGCACTGTCGGTTGACAAGCGGCTACGCTTATCTGTGATGATTCCCCCAGCCGCACTAAACACCCTCTCCGACAACACGCTAGCCGCAGGACAAGCAAGCACCTCAAGGGCATACAGGGCTAGTTCAGGCCACGTGTCCAGCTTCGACACCCAGTAGTTGTAGGGGGCAGAGGCGTCACCAAGGATGGTCGTGCGATCCGCTACGTACTCCCTCACCATCCTTTTGCAGTGCTCCCGCCGACTCAGCCGTGACTGGGGAGCGGTGACACAGTCTTGGTGGGGAGCCATAAAGCTGGCCAGGCCCTTAAAGACTGTTGCACTGCCTGGGATGTACATGCTGCTCGATCTACGCACATCCCCTGCAACATGGCCCTCGGAACTGCGCCTTCTGCCACTAGCGCTGTCGGCTGGGAATTTTACCATCAGCTTGTCCGCAAGGGTCCTGTGGTATAGCAACACTCTCGAACCCCTTTCCTCTTCGGGAATCAGAGTGGGCAGGTTCTCCTTATACCGTGGATCGAGCAGTGTGTACACCCAGTAATCCGTAGTGGCCAGAATGCGTGCAACGCGAGGGTCACGAGAAAGGCATCCTAACATGAAGTCAGCCATGTGTGCCAGGGTACCTGTACGCAACACATGGCTGTCTTCACTAGGAAGATCACTTTCAGGATCCTCCTCCTCCTCCTCCTCCTCCTCCTCCTCAGGCCATACACGCTGAAAGGATGACAGGCAATCAGCCGGTGTACCGTCAGCAGCGGCCCAAGCTGTCTCTTCCCCCTCCTCCTCATCCTCCTCATGCTCCTCCTCCTCCTCCTGTACGCGCTGAGAAATAGACAGGAGGGTGCCCTGACTATCCAGCGGCATACTGTCTTCCCCCGCCCCCGTTTCCGAGCGCAAAGCAGCTGCCTTTATGGTTTGCAGGGAATTTCTCAAGATGCATAGCAGAGGAATGGTGACGCTAATGATTGTAGCATCGCCGCTCACCACCTGGGTAGACTCCTCAAAATTACCAAGGACATGGCAGATGTCTGCCAACCAGGCCCACTCTTCTGAAAGGAATTGAGGAGGCTGACTCCCACTGCGCCGCCCATGTTGGAGTTGGTATTCGACTATAGCTCTACGCTGTTCATAGAGCCTGGCCAACATGTGGAGCGTAGAGTTCCACCGTGTGGGCACGTCGCACAGCAGTCGGTGCACTGGCAGCTTAAAGTGATGTTGCAGGGTGCGCAGGGTGGCAGCGTCCGTGTGGGACTTGCGGAAATGTGCGCAGAGCCGGCGCGCCTTTACGAGCAGGTCTGACAAGCGTGGGTAGCTTTTCAGAAAGCGCTGAACCACCAAATTAAAGACGTGGGCCAGGCATGGCACGTGCGTGAGGCTGCCGAGCTGCAGAGCCGCCACCAGGTTACGGCCGTTGTCACACACGACCATGCCCGGTTGGAGGCTCAGCGGCGCAAGCCAGCGGTCGGTCTGCTGTGTCAGACCCTGCAGCAGTTCGTGGGCCGTGTGCCTCTTATCGCCTAAGCTGAGTAGTTTCAGCACGGCCTGCTGACGCTTGCCCACCGCTGTGCTGCCACACCGCGCGACACCGACTGCTGGCGACATGCTGCTGCTAAGACATCTTGATTGTGAGACAGAGGAGGAGGAGGAGGAGGAGGGTGCTTTAGTGGAGGAAGCATACACCTCCGCAGATACCAGCACCGAGCTGGGGCCCGCAATTCTGGGGGTGGGTAGGACGTGAGCGGTCCCAGGCTCTGACTCTGTCCCAGCCTCCACTAAATTCACCCAATGTGCCGTCAGGGAGATGTAGTGGCCCTGCCCGCCTGTGCTTGTCCACGTGTCCGTAGTTAAGTGGACCGTGGCAGTAACCGCGTTGGTGAGGGCGCGCACAATGTTGCGGGAGACGTGGTCGTGCAGGGCTGGGACGGCACATCGGGAAAAGTAGTGGCGACTGGGAACTGAGTAGCGCGGGGCCGCCGCCTCCATGATACTTTTGAAGGACTCCGTTTCCACAACCCTATACGGCAGCATCTCAAGGCTGATGAATTTTGCGATGCGGACGGTTAACGTTTGAGCGTGCGGGTGCGTGGCGGCGTACTTGCGCTTGCGCTCGAACACTTGCGCAAGCGACGGCTGAACGGTGCGCTGAACTACACTGCTGGATGGGGCCGAGGACAGCGGAGATGAGGGTGTGGGTGCAGGCCATGAGGCGGTAGTGCCTGTGTCCTGAGAGGGGGGTTGCATCTCAGTGGCAGGTTGGGGCACAGGGGGAGAGGCAGGGGTGCAAACCGGAGGCGGTGAACGGCCTTTGTCCCACCTTGCGGGGTGCTTGGCTATCATATGTCTGCGCATGGTGGTGGTGGTGAGGCTGTTGGTGTTGGCTCCCCGGCTGAGCTTTGCGCGACAAAGGTTGCACACCACTGTTCGTCGGTCGTCAGGCGTCTCTGTGAAAAACTGCCAGACCTTAGAGCACCTCGGCCTCCGCAGGGTGGCATGGCGCGAGGGGGCGCTTTGGGAAACACTTGGTGGATTATTCGGTCTGGCCCTGCCTCTACCCCTGGCCCTGGACACCGCACTGCCTCTTGCAACCTGCCCTGCTGATGCCCTTGACTCCCCCTCTGAAGACCTGTCCTCCTGAGTAAGCGTTGCACACCAGGTGGGGTCAGTCACCTCATCGTCCTGCTGCTCTTCCTCCGAATCCTCTGTGCGCTGCTCCCTGGGACTTACTGCCCTTACTACTACCTCACTGCAAGACAACTGTGTCTGATCGTCATCGTCCTCCTGACCCACAGAAAGTTGTTGAGACAGTTGGCGGAAGTCCCCAGCCTCTTCCCCCGGACCCCGGGAACTTTCGAATGGTTGGGCATCAGTGACGATAAACTCCTCTGGTGGGAGAGGAACCGCTGCTGCCCAATCTAAGCAGGGGCCCGAGAACAGTTCCTGGGAGTGCTCCCGCTCCTGAGCAGGTGTTATTGTAGTGGAGTGAGGAGGCTGGGAGGAAGGAGGAGCAGCAGACAGAGGATTCGGATTGGCAGCAGTGGACGGCGCAGAACTGCGGGTAGACGATAGGTTGCTCGAAGCACTTTCTGCCATCCAGGACAGGACCTGCTCACACTGCTCATTTTCTAATAACCGTCTCCCGCGTGGACCCATTAATTGGGCGATGAATGTGGGGACGCCAGAAACGTGCCTCTCTCCTAATCGCGCAGTAGTCGGCTGCGACACACCTGGATCAGGAGCTTGGCCTGTGCCCACACCCTGACTTGGCCCTCCGCGTCCTCGGCCGCGTCCACGTCCTCTAGGCCTACCCCTACCCCTCAGCATGCTGTATTACCAGTGATTTGATTTCACAGGCAGGAAATAAATTGGCGCAAGACTGCAGGCCAAATATAATTTTTGCCCTTTTTGGAAAACAAAAGGCCCCACTGCCTCTAGTGAATGAATTATCTAAGTTTAATAACTGTGCTGTGTCCCTGCTTATGTGTCACAGAACGTGAGGGTAGCAGAGTTATTATAACTCTTGGAGAGCAGGTATTTTTTTCCCAATTAAGGAAAGCAAATGGCGAAGCCAGCAGTAAAGCGTAGCTGGGTGCGTATGATTTAGCAATGTTTTTCACGCAGCTCACACGTCTCCACAGGCGTAAGGACGGACAGAGGCTGGACAAATAGATTTGTTTTCAGTTTTTTCCCACCAACAGGCAGCACTGCGTATATTCAATGAACATGAGAAGTTTAATAACTGTGCTGTGTCCCTGCTTATGTGTCACAGAACGTGAGGGTAGCAGAGTTATTATAACTCTGGCAGAGCAGGTATTTTTTTTCCCAATTAAGGAAAGCAAATGGCGAAGCCAGCAGTAAAGCGTAGCTGGGTGCGTATGATTTAGCACTGTTCTTCACGCAGCTCACACGTCTCCACCGCCCGTAAGGACGGACAGAGGCTGGACAAATAGATTTGTTTTCAGTTTTTTCCCACCAACAGGCAGCACTGCGTATATTCAATGAACATGAGAAGTTTAATAACTGTGCTGTGTCCCTGCTTATGTGTCACAGAACGTGAGGGTAGCAGAGTTATTATAACTCTGGCAGAGCAGGTATTTTTTTTCCCAATTAAGGAAAGCAAATGGCGAAGCCAGCAGTAAAGCGTAGCTGGGTGCGTATGATTTAGCAATGTTTTTCACGCAGCTCACACGTCTCCACAGGCGTAAGGACGGACAGAGGCTGGACAAATAGATTTGTTTTCAGTTTTTTCCCACCAACAGGCAGCACTGCGTATATTCAATGAACATGAGAAGTTTAATAACTGTGCTGTGTCCCTGCTTATGTGTCACAGAACGTGAGGGTAGCAGAGTTATTATAACTCTGGCAGAGCAGGTATTTTTTTCCCAATTAAGGAAAGCAAATGGCGAAGCCAGCAGTAAAGCGTAGTTGGGTGCGTATGATTTAGCAATGTTTTTCACGCAGCTCACACGTCTCCACAGGCGTAAGGACGGACAGAGGCTGGACAAATAGATTTGTTTTCAGTTTTTTCCCACCAACAGGCAGCACTGCGTATATTCAATGAACATGACAAGTTTAATAACTGTGCTGTGTCCCTGCTTATGTGTCACAGAACGTGAGGGTAGCAGAGTTATTATAACTCTGGCAGAGCAGGTATTTTTTTTCCCAATTAAGGAAAGCAAATGGCGAAGCCAGCAGTAAAGCGTAGCTGGGTGCGTATGATTTAGCACTGTTCTTCACGCAGCTCACACGTCTCCACCGCCCGTAAGGACGGACAGAGGCTGGACAAATAGATTTGTTTTCAGTTTTTTCCCACCAACAGGCAGCACTGCGTATATTCAATGAACATGAGAAGTTTAATAACTGTGCTGTGTCCCTGCTTATGTGTCACAGAACGTGAGGGTAGCAGAGTTATTATAACTCTGGCAGAGCAGGTATTTTTTTTCCCAATTAAGGAAAGCAAATGGCGAAGCCAGCAGTAAAGCGTAGCTGGGTGCGTATGATTTAGCAATGTTTTTCACGCAGCTCACACGTGTCCACAGGCGTTAGGACGGACAGAGGCTGGACAAATAGATTTGTTTTCAGTTTTTTCCCACCAACAGGCAGCACTGCGTATATTCTATGAATAATAACTGTGTTGTGGCCCTGCCTATACAATTCTTTCCCTGCAGTATCAATGGAGGGTGGAATGCTCTGCAGAGGCGATTTTGAGAAGCCCAAAAAAAATGCAGCACAGCTAACAGCAGCCTGGACAGTACTGCACACGGATAAATATGGCCCTAGAAAGGACCGTTGAGGTTCTTGAAGGCTACACTCACTCCTAACACTCTCCCTGCCTATGCAGCACTTCTGTCCCTAATGCCAGGTGCAACGCTCTGCAGAGCCGATTTTGAGAAAAAAAAAAATGCCACTGCTAACAGCAGCCAACACACAGCTATCAGTGGCCCTAATAAGGACCTTTGGGGGGTCTTGAAGCCTACACTAACTACCAATTCTTTCCCTACAGCAGCTCCGGTATAAACAGCACTGTCCCTCATCTAACTCACACCGCATCTGAGGCGAGCCGCGGGAGGGGCCGACTTTTATATTAGGCGAACACCTGATCTCGCCAGCCACTCACAGCAGGGGGGTGGTATAGGGCTTAAACGTTGCAGGGGGAAGTTGTAATGCCTTCCCTGTCTTTCAATTGGCCAGAAAAGCGCGCTAACGTCTCAGGGAAGGAAGTGAAAGTAACCAGAACACCGCATGGTGTTCGTTACGAATAACGAACATCCCGAACACCCTAATATTCGCACGAATATCAAGCTCGGACGAACGCGTTCGCTCATCTCTACATATAACACATTGTGAGTGATATCTACACGTACCTCCTGGATGTGTCCAGGTCTGGCAGGATAGTTTGTAGACTCCTTTCTCTCCTGGGTGCACAATGGCTGTTAGAAAGCTAAATGCAGTA
The DNA here is from genome assembly GCF_035609145.1 of Eleutherodactylus coqui. Taxonomy (NCBI): domain Eukaryota; kingdom Metazoa; phylum Chordata; class Amphibia; order Anura; family Eleutherodactylidae; genus Eleutherodactylus; species Eleutherodactylus coqui. The sequence continues at coordinate 55,723,240 of NC_089846.1, read as the reverse complement.
ACAGAAAGTACAGGGACACGATGGTCTCTTATGACAAAGCTATGTCTCTCCAGAGAAATACTGTGTACTTCAAAATGGGTTCCAAATCCAATAACGTGAAAATGCGTTGGCTTCTTGTGACAAATCTTCTGGTCTACAAGAGAAGATAAAACTTTTAAAAACTAATTTTTTAATTTGTTTTTAAACATGAATAACAAATAATTATGGTGGCTTTTCAATTAAGGGTGATGTTCAAGAAACAGAACCCACTGTCAAGTTTGAATAAGGGTACATTCACACCTGCATTAGGCTTTTGGTAACATTTCCATTTCTGTTCTGTTTTTTGGAGCAGAAAAAGAAAATGAAAATGATATAAATGTTTGCGGTTTTTCCCCATTAATTTCAAGGTTTGTTTTTTGGTTTGTTTTTTTTTTTTGGGGGGGGGGGGTTAAAAGGAATGATTACAGTTTGCTTCTATTCCGTTTGCTTCAGAGTGAACTATTTAGTTACAAAAATGGAAACCTAATGGGATGGAAGCAAACTGAAAGCAATCCTTTTTTAAAAAACATTGAAATTAGTGGGGAAAAAACTAAAGCATTTATTTTAGTTTTAATTGTGTTTTTCTGTTCCAAAAACAGAATAGAAAAATGGAAATATGACTGAAAGCCTAATGCAGGTGTGAATGTACCATTATAATAGAACAATCAGAAAAGAGTGACAACAGTAGGGTGATCAGAAATATAGATTATTTTGCACATTTTTTATTTACCTGGAATGGAGCCATTCATATGCCCATTAATCGTATGCAGTGGCTCAATGTTTACATCATGTGCATAGTGACTGCGACCTATAAGACAATTTTTGAAGTTAATTTCTCTCTTAGGTTGGTCTTGAGAGATGCTTGACTTACAGCACATGTCATAAATGAAATAAGAAAAGAAGGAGTGAATATAGAGGTATCAGAATCAAATTCTCCCTCTTTCAATATATGCAGAAATGTGGGATTGTTCGGTAGAAGCCTGGTTAGAAATAAAGCAGCCAGGTGTAAATATGGCTTTATGATATCTTCACGTTCAGACCATCAGGTCGGTATTTAGAGTTCGGGCTGCCCTAGGCACTTTTATGCTGTTCATATACTTTACATTGCTGTCAAACAAACACTCATTGGGCACAACAACTGGGCTTACTGCACAAATAAGATACCAGAACCAAGCTTACTTTACAGATACATTATCATTAGAGATGAGCGAATATACTCGTTTCGAGTAATTACTCGATCGAGCACCGAGTACTCGGGTGAAAAGATTCGGGGGGCGGGGGGAGGCGTGGCAGAGCGGGGGGTAGCAGCGGGGAACAGGGGGGAGCTCTCTCTCTCCCTCTCCCCCCCACTCCCCGCTGCAACCCCCCACTCACCCACGGCGCCCCCCGAATCTTTTCACCCAAGTACGGAAGTACTCGAAAATCGCGGCACTCGGGCGAAAAAGGGGCGTGTCCGAGTAGGTTCGCTCATCTCTAATTATCATAACTATGCTTACTACATAAATGCAATACCAGAACCAAGCTTACTACATAGATACAGTGCTGTAACTAAACTTATCACATAGAAATTGTACCAGAGCCAAAGTTCCCACATAGATAAGGCAAGAGAAACACATTTACTGCATAGATATAGTACAAGAACCAGTGTAACTACATAGAAATGGTACCAGAACCAAGGTTAATAAGTAGACTACCAAAACCAAGCTTACTATGTAGGTATTGTATCAGAACCAAGCTGATTACATAGATACAGCAAGAGTACAGAGCTCACTGCATAGATACTGTACTAGAACTGAGCTTACTGCATAGATACAGTAACAGAACCGAGCTTACTACAGAGATACAATAACAAAACTGAGCCTATTACAGAGATACGGTAACAGATTTGAGATTGGGACCTTAAACATGTTCTAAACCAGAATTAAAAGAGTTTTCCATGCAAATACTATTGATGACCTATCCTGATATAGGTCATTAAAAGCTAATCAGGTGTGGTCCACCGCTTGGGACCTGAGTCAATTAGCTGATCAGGTGCCCACATTTAATGCTACAATACAAAGGGGTATGGAATGTAAGCTGCTGCTCCGACCCCTGTGTAATGGCTTGTGCTTGCAAATGCAGGTGCAGCGGTCATTGACTTTAATGAGACTCCATCCTACAGTTACAAGCGCTGGCCACTACATGGAGGTCGCAGCTAAATGCTTCCACTCAGTTCCCCCCTGTGCATTGTGGCGCTGACAACAGGCATCTGATCAGATGATCGTCCAGGATCCTGGCAGACCCCAAACGATCAACAATTGATGACCTATCCTGGGAATAAGTCATGAATAGTATTTGCGTGGAAAACACTTTAATATTTTGTACCTTCATCAAACACTGCCAGAGCAATTATTTTTTCTTGGACTCCATGTTGATATCCATCTGCGGTCAGCGATCCTATGAATTATTAAAATACAAACATTGCAATTTTAGTGAATGTTGTAAGCATTAAAATCACACTAAATTCGTTAATAGGACCAAAAAGTGAGTGATAATCGTTACATGTAAATACGGGCAATTGTGCACTATTCGTTCACTTGTTGTTTAACGCTGGTTTTTAGCTGGCATAAAAATAGTCTCTAAGCAGTTCAACAATCGTTCCATTTGAATGGAAATTATTCAGTCTTTTGAGCGGCTTGACACCTTGAGGGGAGCAAACAAAGTACTCAGCCTCTATGCCTTGCATACACAATGAGTACATTGTTTATTCATGTCAGGAGAATACAATGGAATCCTGCTGGCCAGATAATCCCTCACATAAACAAACCCCCATCTGAGCAAATTTCTCACTGAAAAAGGCCCGAAAATAAAATATAATCTTTATTAATTTAAAGGATAAAAAACCCCTCTAGATTCCGGGGGTAATTGAGACCCGAAACAGACACAAAGAGACAAACACACAAAAAACCTATGGGAATTTAAGCAATTGGCTTAGATACATCAATTCATACCGACCTCATTGGTTTTAGAGGTAGGTAATACTGTGAGGGCGTAAAATGAATTAGTGAAAGTGGTGGCCGTTTCCTGTGAAAGGGGGCCAGAAAGGTGGTCACTAAATAATTAGCTTGTGGTTATTATCCACTGGTGGAAACGTGCGCGTTATGTTAGAGGGCCTCGTTCACACCAGGATATATTGCCACTCCACAGTATTAAGTAAGGGGTGCTGATACTCAGCAATCCATTACACAAAAAAATATTATTATATTCATATCCAATTGTGACAACAATGCCCTGTGTCCATATGTCACAATTGCTACAATTGCTATTCCGATAGGGGCAACGGTCCGTCAAGACCCAAAAATGTGATATAATCCCAACCTATGTTGGGTCTGACAGCGATCTAAATATTTTAATAAAAAGCTGGACTAAAGTGGTGTTGACAATTCCTTATGCCAATTATATCAGAAGGAGTCAACAACGTTTATAGTATAAATAGTACACGACAGACACACACTTGATTCATGTGTGTGTCAAACGCTGTAGTCTAATAACGACTAAAGCCAACAGAAGTCGTCCGTAATCGTCGACGCGTTTCTGCAGCACGGGTAAAATAAATTTACCGCTGCTTCATCAGGACGAAATTGAGACAATTTATTAGATTATACTAGATTTGTTGTTGTTGATCAATCTGTGTAGTGAGCATCAAACTGCACAGATCTGATTTTGTATGCTGATGCCTGATAGCTGATGCTCAATACACTTAAGACGCTGCTGCGAGGACAAGTTTAGTGTAGTATTGATGGACACACGGGCAAGCACATTATAATGCCGTCCGGGTAATAGCCGCTAAACTGAGTTGATATAGCTGAACAAATTCTGGCCTGCGACACTTATATTGAATGAGTGCGTTATTTGATAATTATATAACGAACTTTTTTCAAAGTGTCGGCTGGTTAATTGTATAGGAGTCTGATGATTGACTTCCAGACACAATAAAGAGCCAAAAAGAGTCAGTTTAGAATTGTGTTAGTAAACACCCAACCACAGCTAAACTACACAGATCTGATTTTGTATGCTGATGCCTGACAGCTGATGCTCAATACACTTAAGACGCTGCTGCAAGGACTAGTTTAGTGTAGTATTGATATACACATGGGCAAGCACATTATAATGCCGTCCGGGTAATAGCCGCTGAACTGAGTTGATATAGCTGAAAAAATTCTGGCCTGCGACACTTATATTGAATGAGTGCGTTATTGAATGATTATATAACGAACTTTTTTCAAAGTGTCGGCTGGTTATTTGTATAGGAGTCTGATGATTGACTTCCAGACACAGTAAAGAGCCAAAAAGAGTCAGTTTAGAATTGTGTTAGTAAACACCCAACCACAGCTAAACTACAGCGCGGTCCACGGTAGTGACCGCTGGCTAAACTACACAACTAGCCCCTGTGAGACAGCACTTCAGTTTGACAGAGGTCTAACACAATTCTAAACTGACTCTTTTTGGCTCTTTATTGTGTCTGGAAGTCAATCATCAGACTCCTATACAATTAACCAGCCGACACTTTGAAAAAAGTTCGTTATATAATTATCAAATAACGCACTCATTCAATATAAGTGTCGCAGGCCAGAATTTGTTCAGCTATATCAACTCAGTTTAGCGGCTATTACCCGGACGGCATTATAATGTGCTTGCCCGTGTGTCCATCAATACTACACTAAACTTATCCTCGCAGCAGCGTCTTAAGTGTATTGAGCATCAGCTATCAGGCATCAGCATACAAAATCAGATCTGTGCAGTTTGATGCTCACTACACAGATTGATCAACAACAACAAATCTAGTATAATCTAATAAATTGTCTCAATTTCGTCCTGATGAAGCAGCGGTAAATTTATTTTACCCGTGCTGCAGAAACGCGTCGACGATTACGGACGACTTCTGTTGGCTTTAGTCGTTATTAGACTACAGCGTTTGACACACACATGAATCAAGTGTATGTCTGTCGTGTACTATTTATACTATAAACGTTGTTGACTCCTTCTGATATAATTGGCATAAGGAATTGTCAACACCACTTTAGTCCAGCTTTTTATTAAAATATTTAGATCGCTGTCAGACCCAACATAGGTTGGGATTATATCACATTTTTGGGTCTTGACGGACCGTTGCCCCTATCGGAATAGCAATTGTAGCAATTGTGACATATGGACACAGGGCATTGTTGTCACAATTGGATATGAATATAATAATATTTTTTTGTGTAATGGATTGCTGAGTATCAGCACCCCTTACTTAATACTGTGGAGTGGCAATATATCCTGGTGTGAACGAGGCCCTCTAACATAACGCGCACGTTTCCACCAGTGGATAATAACCACAAGCTAATTATTTAGTGACCACCTTTCTGGCCCCCTTTCACAGGAAACGGCCACCACTTTCACTAATTCATTTTACGCCCTCACAGTATTACCTACCTCTAAAACCAATGAGGTCGGTATGAATTGATGTATCTAAGCCAATTGCTTAAATTCCCATAGGTTTTTTGTGTGTTTGTCTCTTTGTGTCTGTTTCGGGTCTCAATTACCCCCGGAATCTAGAGGGGTTTTTTATCCTTTAAATTAATAAAGATTATATTTTATTTTCGGGCCTTTTTCAGTGAGAAATAGTCTAACAGCTTATAAGAGCCTTGGTTGTCGCAGTGAATTCCCATCTGAGCAAACAACTAGTTCTACTTCTACTAAAATTTATGTTAGCTAATGAGAAAAAGAGAGATGATTTCAAGCCATTACATTTTATACAAAAAAGTCATCAATTGATTCAGTCATTCGGCCGCTTAAGCAATAATTGTTGCGTGTCAATGGGGCTTTACTGTCTAAGGCCTCAGTCAGACGACCGTTTTTTGCCGCAATTTGCGGATCACATGATGGATGCGCATCCGCAAATCGCGTGACCGGGGCCGATGATTCGCCGAAAAATCTGCAGCTAGCAGTGTTTTCGGCGAAATGGGCCCGATCAAAGGAGCGCTGTCCACCCATTGAAATTCAATGGAGCCAGCAATACAGCAGGCTCCATTGAAAGCAATGGGCTGCCGGCGAGCGCAGGATGAATTTTCGGGAAGGGCTTAAACATATAAGCCCTTCCCAAAAAACCATCCAAAAATGGGTTAAAAAATAAAACAATATATATACTCACTTTGTCCCTGCAGCCAGAGTTCAGCCGCGGCCAGCCGGCAGTTCTCCTGAACTGCTCTGTGTAGTATTCAGCAGGCGGGGATTTAAAATCCCCGCCTGCTTAATGGGCTGCCTCTGATTGGTCACAGCCCTCACCAATCAGAGGCAGCTCTCACTCACCCATTCATGAATTCATGAATGGGTAAGTGAGTGCTGCCTCTGACTGGCTGAGCGCAGGGACCAATCAGGGGCAGCTCTGAGCTGTCATTCAATAACTGAGAGCTGCCCCTGATTCGTCCTTGCGCTCAGCCAATCAGAGGCAGCACTCACCCATTCATGAATTCATGAATGGGTGAGTGAGAGGTGCCTCTGATTGGTGAGGGCTGTGACCAATCAGAGGCAGCCCATTCAGCAGGCGGGGATTTAAAATCCCTGCCTGCTGAATACTACACAGAGCAGTTCAGGAGAACTGCCGGCCGGCCGCGGCTGAACTCCGGCTGCAGGGACAAGGTGAGTATGATTTTTTTTTTATTTTTACACATTTTTGGATGGTTTTCAGGCAAGGGCTTATATTTTTAAGCCCTTCCCAAAAATTCATGCCGCGCTCGCCGGCAGCCCATTGCTTTCAATGGAGCCGGCTGTATTGCAACAGCTGTGGCAGAGGAGAATGATCTTTATAGCATATGTTCTCAATAGGGTCGGCGCTGCTGCCACCGGCCCCATTGAGCGCATATATAGAACACAAGGAATCGCAGAACGCAGATAGGCGCGATCTGCGATTCGTCGTGTCCTATAATTTATCGCATATCCGCATAAAAAGCGGACATGTGACCGATCCCATTGTGAAGCATTGGTTCTATATATGCGCAGATCGCATGCGCATCCGCAAATTGCGGCAAAAACCGGTCGTCTGACCGAGGCCTAAAGCAGAATTATGTGTTCCGTAAAAAATACAATTCTCCATCAACGCGCAACAAATTTTAAGAAAACATTCCCCAAATTTTTATACCATTTATAGCACAGATTACTTACTGTAGATGTTAGATTACTTAGATGATTTGGGCAACTGATATTATTTGTAGACTACATACTAGTATTATGCCAGTGGCATGTTGAACCATTCCTCCACTTTGGACGCCCGCAGATCAGGCACTGATAACATATTTAATCAATATACAAGTAAGGTTATTTGCAAAACCCTCCCAAAAATATCCCCTTTTTTAAATTGTAAATTTAAAATTTGTCTTGTATAAATATATTTGGCGCAGAACTTAGTTGTCCTAAGTGCGTTTTTAACCCCTTAATGACATCTAATTTTAGCCTTCAGAAAGAGTAAGTCATTTCCTCTTGTTTTCCAGTGGTCTGAACTCTTATTTTTTTTGTGTTTCTTTCTTTTAGTGCCATTTACGATGCTGGATAATTAATGTATTATTTTATAGTACAGGGTGTTACCAATACAAATTATATGTAAGGGTTTTTTTTGTTCTTTTTATTTTTTTCAATATTTAAAACTTTGTGTAGGTGGAAAAAACCTTTAAATTTTTTTTTCTGTAAAAATGTTTAGATGCTGAGGTCCTCAATGACTGCAGTATCTGTGGGGTTAAATGGTGTAAAGGAGGGATTAGATGAGCAAGTCCTAATTTTTCACTTCTCTTTTGAGAACAAAAATAAATGACAATTAAAGAGCAAATATGCTCTCTGATTTTTTGGGGTGATAATCATAAACAAAAAGTCAAGCCCCCCCCCCCCTCCCCTGAGGGCTTATTTACACGGCCGTAGACATTTTTACGTGCACTCAGATGGCACAGGCCCGGCGCATATATGCCGAGGCTGCAATGCTGTTGGGCGGGGAGAGCTAAGCTGTCTTCCCCTTCCCTCCCCCTCACTGGCTCACCTCCTCTCTCCTCTCCTCTGGCTGTTTGCTAAGGGGAGGCAGAGCTAAGCTCCCATCCTGCCCCTTGTCCGTAACTCTGCCTCTGTCCCGAACCCTCCTATTGCAAACAGTCGGAGGGGAGGAGAGAGGAGGAAAGAAGGGGGAGGGAGTTTAGCAGTCACGCTGCTAAACTCCCTCCTACCTCCCTTCTCCGGCCGCTGTCATTGGCTGCCATAGGAGTCTATGCAGCAGCCAATGTATTCCGGGCAGAGAGTTCCAGGACTATCTTTGCTGCCTGGCGTAAAAGCGCCTGGCGCTATATTGGCCGTCCGGGTGCTTTTAAGCCGCGGGAATACGTCTGTGTTATCTGATGCATTGGAACCCAATCAGATGGTAGTGTATATCGTCCGGCTGTGAAAACGGCGTCCAATATACGCTCGTGTGAATAAGCCCTGAAACTGTAGAATCACAGATCTTCTCTGCTGTGCTAATCTCCCCTCCCTCCTCTACACATCAGTTGAAAACACACCCACTGTAAATTTAATATTCCTGACCCAACTTCAAACAGCTGTTGCTCTGGGTCTTTAAGTGCTATTAACATGCTTTTGGTGTCATTTCAAAGGCAAGAATGTTAGAATTGGAGCTACAGACTTTTGAAGTAGAACAAGCTCAGTAGTTAGTCCAAAACTGTAATGTCCTTTTCCTGCACTGAGAACAATCACACATTGCTCTACTGGCTAACACAGTACCAAATCTTTTTTTCATTTTTCCTGCAGAAGGAACTCAGCTCCTCCTAAACTGGGTGGGGTGAGGGGGGGGGGGTTAAAATTAAATCCGACTGCTTCCTGTGTTTTGAAGTCTCCAAAGATAAACAGTTGCAAGTAAAATTAAATGAATCCTTAGGAAGTACCTGGATTTTTTCATTACTAATAAAATGTGACTCATAAAGAGTTTACCAATTTCTGTGATTAAGTACCATTCATCATCCATTGCAGTATTAAAGGCCGCTTATACGGCCCAATGATCAGACATGAATGTTCACTTGTACAGTTGTTTCCCTGTTTTCAGGGCCATGTAAAAGTGCATATGATCAGATAACAAGCAAGCGCTGATCGTGTCTTTTTAGCTAACAAAAAGTGTTTGGTGATCGGCTGCACATCTCTCCATGTAAACAGGGAGATGTGCTGCCAAAGACAAACGGGCAACCACCTCCACACCTCCTGATAATCTGGAGACCAGAACCCGCACAGCCAAGGAAAACATTTAGTAGAGTTTGCAGTGGTATAACTAAGCACTTAGATCTGAGGCCTCGGCGTGGGATCATACATGCATCGCCCAAAATCTCCACCTCTTCAGCTGCAACAGATTGTTAGAAGGGCAGGCACTGGCAGAGAAAGACAGTCACCTGAGCACCTCAGCAGTACTACCTTAGTAAGCAGTATGTGTCACTGAGGGCTGAAGACACCTAGACAGGTAGAGTCCCTGTAGGACGGTCTGTCAGTGGATTTACATTAATAAACATACCATATTGTTCCATAAACTATCTATATTGGTTTCTAAATGTATATAAGACCCCAATTCGCATATTATTCCATCATATAGTGCAATTTGGATCATAAACTATCTATATTCTGATGATTTTTGTGTCAGTCATACAATGAACCACAAGTGTCCCTCTTTCACTGTCCACAATGTTGGGGGGGTATGGGTAACATGTTGCTGCTGCCATTTGCCCTACTCTGTGGTGTTTGGTGTATAGAAAGAATAGCTTATTAAATTGGTATTTGGTCTTATCTTTAACATCCCAGAAGAAGCCAGAAGACACATGCGCCTTGAGGATGTTGGAGACTGATGTCCGACAATGTGGGGAGAGGAGTCTTTGATACCATGATATTTGCACTCTAAAACACATGGATGTGGCAACTTATATGTTTAGAAATAATAATAATGTTAATTGTTATGTTTTTTTTTTATTTTAGCTTGGCCTGCTTGACCCTTGGTTTTACATAGTGGATGCGGACCCCTCTCGGCGCAGTGCAAGTGATGTTCTGTTGTGCCTGCTGCTTGCTGGGACCGAAAGGGACAACGACGAACATGGGGCTTACACAGAGGTAACTTACTCCATACCACTCAGATAATCATGCCCACCTAAATAGGAATAGACCAACTCCAAACACCCACGGCCCTACGATTTATATCTTGGAACATAGTGGGACTCAATACACCGATTAAACGGAAAAAAGTAGTCACACATCTAAAAAGCTATAAACCTGACATCATTTATCTACAAGAAACACAATGGAGACAGGGAGGAGGGGGTGAGCTGCGGGTACCATGGATAGATTCCTGCTACACAACATCGCACACATCGGCAGCTCAAGGTGTAGCCATACTAATTAGAAAAAGAGTGCCATATGTACTAAAAGACTCCATAGCAGACCCATGGGGCAGATACCTCATACTGCGAGTACGTATTGACTTGCAAATGTACTGTTTGGTGAACATATATGCCCCTAATAATGACCAATCAGCATTTTACACTGACCTCACACAACTATTACAACCATACGTGACAGACCGCTTAATCATTGGAGGTGACTTTAATAGTGTACAAGATAACTCATTGAATAGGACAGGTCCCACCATAGAACCACTATCACCCACTTACGCATTACTAGAACTGATCGATCAACTAAATTTATATGACCCCTGGCGACTGCTTAAAACCACCAGCAGGACAATAGGCTTATTCCGGGGGGCCTGTCAGGGATGCCCACTTTCACCACTTCTCTTTGACCTGTCTATAGACGCCCTACTCCGCAACCTAACATCTGCGACACTCTTAATGGGCATCCGATATGCTGAGCTAGAATTAAAAGTAGAGGCATTCACCACTGACATACTTTTGATGATTAGTAACTCAAAGGACGTATTGACACCACTAATACGAGAAATAGAGAATATTGGCAGACTCTCAGGCTATACTCTAAACCTAAACAAAGCGGAAGCACTGCTGCTCAAAGGACCAACAAGACCTCTGTGGACGGCCCAATACCCATTTCGATGGGAAAAAAAACTCCATACAATACCTGTCACAATACATGTCACTTGACACCCCTTCAGACTACATAAAGCAAACATAGAACCTTACATAACAAATTTGGAAACAGCTTTAAGCTATTGGAAAAATTTCTCACTCTCCCTTTTGGGAAGAGCTAACCTCTTAAAAATGGTGAAGTTCCCTCGCTTGCTATACCTCCTTCACTCCCTACCCATATTCTTAAAACCAAAAGATAACAAAAGAATCCATTATCTATATAGAAACTTCATATGGGGAGGAAAACGGCCGCACATAGTGTTTAATACTTTACAAAAACACAAAACTAACAGAGGAATCAATTTCCCCCACATAAAGGACTATAACCTTGCATCACCAGCCCGCATCATCCATGATTGGATCTACTTCCAGTCAAACTTCACAAACCTAACCTTAGAACAAAAGATGTCTGCCCCCACACGACTGCAGAATATCCTCCACCTCCCATATACAGAACTACCAGAAACCATTAGAAATAACCACCTGATATTCACTGCATGGGAGACATGGAGCAGACTGCGTCATGACAGCCACACATCTCCTCACGCATCCCACCTATCTGACCCCCATAAAAAAAAAAAATTCAAAATAACAGCCCATACGGGATTTTTCACGAATGGCACAACAGGGGAATCGATTCAATAGACAAGTTATTACACAAAAAGGAAAAGCATATTCTGTCCTAGGAGATGAGGCAAAAATTCCCTGAGCTGACCAAGTTTTTCTTATCTACAGGCTAGGCATTATATCCAACAACTTTTACCAGAATTCCGAGACTTTGATTGGGACATGATGGGGACCACCTGGATCTCTAAGCCAATGACTACACGGAGCTTGATCTGTAGTTTGTACAGATCGATTCACAATATGAGAGAATTAGATAACGTTGATTCTGGAGTTATAAAGTGGTCTATGATTATTCCAGATTTAACCCCTGCAGTGATTCTAGAATCAATGTCATCTGCTCAAGTATTTACCCTCAGCCAGATTCTTAGAGATGAGACTACAAATTACCCATAGATCCTACCTAACTCCAGTGAAGGGACACCACATGGGCATATATATCACCCCGAACTGCTTTAAATGTAAAGAGCCAAATGCAAACTTGTACCATTGTATATGGTCTTGCCCTGTAATACAGGCCTTCTGGTCGCAGATCTATAACTATACCACAACACAACTGACAAATTTTTGCCTGCAAGAACCTCTGTGGGCGATTTTTGGTCACTCAGACCCCAACAAATATCTCTGCTCAGTGGGGGCACGCAAACTGTTACACTTCATAGCAGCAGGTCTGAAGGCTATCTTGCAGATGTGGTTGCAGCCAACAGCACCTCCTTGAAATTATTATTGGATAAATTAGCCATTCTATTCCAAATAGACTGGGCCGAAACATTACTCCTTAAAGAGAGAATGGTACAATGCTTTTTCATGACCTGGAGGAGCTTTATCCATCTACCACAGAGACTTAGGAACAGGCTCAAAAATTGTTTTTATTATACATGCTGGTTTCAGGAACAACTGGGGTTGGAGGAATCACCCCTTTAGGGAGTTCTAAGTGCTCAACTGGGGCCGGGAGGGATTTCCGCATCTACCTACCATACTTCTAGAACAAAGTCTAATGAATCAATTTTCTGTAGTATTTCTAATACAAACATGTCGAGATGGACATCTGGAAAGACAACTGGCACTGCTTCCCCTCCGCTGTATGGGAGGGAGGCACACATTAATTTTGGGGTTATAGCAGGTCGGACTTTACTGTTTATTGTTTTTCATGTTTATCATTTTCTTCAAAAATGTTTTAATTAGACTGCATCTGACCCTTAACCATATTACTGAAACAACTATAAGCGTCTTTATTGTATCATTCCTTATCCAACCAACGAACAAGCACAGATGAACGGATCCACTTTATTACCATAATCTTGTAGAGGCAATTATCTTAATTTCTTATGCTATATATTGATGTAGGTTTTGAAAATGTTTTAAAAAACATACAAAAAAAACTTGGTATTTGGTGTTTTTGAGGCAATACTTTATACTGCACTGTGGTACTTCTTTGGCGCTGATAGGGCGATATTTTCTGCTGTACAGTGATACAGCTAGGGGCTAGTAATACGTGTGCTGCATGGTGACATGTGTTTGGCTTTGCTGGGGGTAATATGGGTGCTACATGGTGTTATTTGTTCACTGGTGTGGACTCATCATCACCAAAGATTGGCTGGTAAGACCCATATGGAAAACTGATTGAGAAGCCCCAGTCTATTGGATTAAACCAGCAAATAATAGCAGATATTTACTATCCTTGTTTGTGGCTCTTATTTGACTCCCAGAGTAAACACAGATTTAGAAGAGCGCATTTACGCTCCTGCAATACGAACAAGTGTCCCGACCCAACTGAGGTCTACTTACTGATCCCTACGTTACTATGATTTTTGGTCATTGGACCTGCGGTAAGGCTGCGACACTCATCCATATTACAGGCAATGCACTCGTCTGAAACTAGTCTTAAGCACAATTTGTTGCAGCATGCAGATAGGGAATTAACAGGCACAGAATTGAAGGTAGCAGAAGGATGAAGAGTTTATGCAGGTTGGTAAAGGTGTTTGAGGTGCTGAAAAGGTGAGCAGCCAAAGATGTCTATGTTACAAACTTTGCAGAAACAATTTTAACTGCATGGATAGAAACATTAGTTTTCATCTTTATCAGGAAGGCATATGTAATTAGTGAACACTTGATGTCAGTCTCACCTGGTTTACAGATAAGGATTGCTCCCAATAATCCAGAATTTATATCATAGGAAGAGTTACTGTGAGAGTAATAAACAGATGTTATGCAGATGGGGTCAGATTCAGCTGGTCCATAGTTTTCTGGAATTTTCCAAATGTAAGTGCATTCTTGTCCAGGTAGAACTTCATCATCTCCCTTCTCCAATATGCCAGTTCCATCACTGTATCCTGCGCCTAAAGAGAAGCAAATAGGAAAAAGTGTTAAAGGGGTTGTCTCGCGAAAGCAAGTGGGGTTAAGCACTTCTGTATGGCCATATTAATGCACTTTGTAATATACATCGTGCATTAAATATGAGCCATACAGAAGTTATTCACTTACCTTCCCTGCGCTGGCGTTCTCGTCTCCATGGCTCCGTCTAACTTCAGCGTCTAATCGCCCGATTAGACGCGCTTGCGTGGATGCACTGTGCAAAACCCGTCTTGTTATATCTAGTGTGTATGTTGCACAGCTGCGGCGCTTGAGAGGTTAACTTTCATAAAATCAAAGTCTGCCTGTAAATGTATCAGTTTGTCATGTCTTGTTGTATGACTGAGGGTATAAATAGGAGTGACTGAGAGCGGGAAGAGAGATTCATCTTCACTAGGTTTCCATCTTCTGAAACTGCAAGAGTACCACCTAACACAGTGCCACATGCAAGCACCTTCAGCTTCCTTGTGGTGAAGATGGAGGAGAAATAGAGACTTACTGTAGTGACTGTATGTTAAATGAGTGTAGTGATCCCAAGTCTAAGAGAGAGTTTTGTAAGTTATCACTTTCCTGACAAGACCCACTGCAGAGGTACTAAGTCACACCCACACGTCTACAGTGCGGGGTGCAAATCCTAACAGTAAATAATACTACCAGAGTGTCTGTGGAGTCACCCCTACCCCCTTTTCTTCTCCAGAGTGCTCCCAATCCAGGTTGGTACCTGACAGATAACGCAGACTGTAGGACCGGTTTCATTCTGTGTATCCTCCCTGACCTCTGAACTTCCTTTTCTTGCCTGCACTGTGAAGAATTGTACCTGAATTGTTGTACAATCGTTCTTGCAAAAGTTTAATTGAAGTAAAGTTTATACCGGGCCCTAACTGTTCCTGGGGACCCGAGGTCGTATACACCAGTGTCTGTGTTTATTCTCCGATGTGTGATATACCGGTGTGTAGGAATGGTGGCGTCACCTGTGACAACTACTACTACTCCCCTCATCCTGTTTATTGGCATTCCCTATCGTAGGGGTGTCAACGGTGGCCTGCAATCCTGCTCTGGCCTCAGCTACGTGTCAAGCCTCTAGGAAAGAAGCCTGGTAAGTGCCGCCGTGACAAGCCATCACTTAACCTACCAGCTCCCCACATTTGTCAAGTGTCCAGGGTGTCCATATGGGACGTTGCAGTAGATTTGCCATTCATTTAGAATAACTAGTTAGATCTTTTATTTTGTTGGATGAGAGGGCAAGGTGAGAGGGGAGTCGTTCCACTATTTCACCATGCAAGGCGTAGTTGCCATGTGAGTGGATGTTGAGCTAACAGAGTTACTGCTTGTAGCATTTGGGCTAGAGAGATTGGTCATGTAAGAGGATAGTTTGCAGTGTTCTGTGTAAGCTACTACTGATAAACTACAGGTTGAGTGTGCTGTTACCCAGAGTGGCAAATGAGAGAATCCGCAGGCTAGTGCTCCAATCTACAGGATTCCTTCAAGGAGGTGACTAAAATTTATACAAAGGTAAATAGAAATGTAAAAGGTGGGACCTACCTGGTGTGGAACACCCGTCCGATGGTAGGCGTCCACACCGTCAGTCCGAGGAAGCTTAGTACAGTATTCGGCAAGACAGGATCCCTAGTCCTTAGGGAGAGCGTTTGGGGGAGAACCCGCAGGCATGGAGACCTCAGGTTTAATGATGGGTATAACTTACTTCGTAGAGGAGCCCTATGTATATATGGGGCTCTTCTCAATCCATGAACGTCCTTAGTAAGCCAAAGGGGAAAGTCCTGGGAGATTTTGACATCAACTGGTTTATTAATAAGAAGACAAACATGCAGATGCCGGCTAGAATAGAGGGGGAAAAACCAATGGGGTGCAACACGTTTCGTAGCAATACAGGCTCCTTTTTCAAGCACAAATCTAGTGGTCTGAGTTGCAGGTTTTCGCCCTCTATTGCGGCCTGTGTCTACATGTTTGTCTCCCTATTAATAAACCAGTTGAAATCAAAATCTCCCAGGAAAACCCCCTATTGTTACTAAGGATGTTCCTGGATTGAGAGGAGCCCCATATATATAGGGCTCCTCTACTAAGTAAGTTATACTCATCATTAAACATGTACCATTCACGTTATCCTAAGTGCATATGAGCGCAAGGTTTTTTTCTACTCTGTCAACCAGAGTAGAGTTGGCTCTGGGAAAGCTTTGCTGTCGATGGGGAGATCCTATTAGCCTAAAGAGAGCCCAGGAGGGGTCAATGGTACTCGGCTCATACCCAAGGGAGGCAAAAGTTTGTGAAACAAGCCAATATGGACCAAAGAGGAGCTACAGTGTAGTAAAGATAAGGTCTGATGTCTGGCCTCGTGGATGAGGTGTTTCAAACTAAATTGGTTTGTCCATAAAAAGGGGATAGTGTAGTTTGGCTCTGGAAGCAAGGTCTTAGGCTAGTGGCACACTAGCATATTTTTGGGTTGTGTGCAGTCCGTGTAATTCCACCGACAGCACACGGCCACATTATTGTCTCATAGACTATACTCATGGATGTTTATTTTTCTCATGCACTTACGGTCCAGCAAAACATTTTTTTAATGAGGGAATACAAAAGCTTGTTGACAGATGAATAAGTAGAGGGATTATGTAAAAAGTAACGTGTTTGTCTTTCCTAATACTTGATTAAAAATATTTTACAGCTAGAGTGTGGATAATTTTGTCTCACTCTTACGCATTTTAACGGGAGACTCTATAATTGAAGGTCCTTTTTTTTATAACTACATATTTTATGTAGTTCAAGTATTCTAATCATTTAATCATTTTGGGGTGCCTTCTTTACTCTCCTTTTTCGGTACTTAAAAGTTTTATAGGCTAAGTTTATGGGCTAAAAGTAGGTGACCTGCTGAGTCCGGGGATGTAAGTCTTAAGGGTGGCTTAACGCGAGCGTGTTTTTGTGCATGCATACACGTGCACAAAAAACACGCGTCTATTAGAACCAATGCATTCTCTATTGTGTGTTCCCATGTCCATGCTTTACAGGCGTGTGCCTGCAAAGATAGGGCATGCGTGCCCCATAGGGAATGCACGCATTGTGTTATATGGAGCCGCAGCTGCTGCCGGCGGCTTCATTGAAGACAATGGTCTGCCGACACCCCGTAATTGTTTCTCAGGGAAGAGCATTAAATATAAGCTCTTCCCTGAAAAACAACAATTTTAGTGTAAAAGAAAATAAATAAATAAAAATATACTTACCTGTCCGCCCCTGTCGTGTCCCCCACAGGGATGAAGAACACATCTTCCACATGCGAAAAAGAATTCCCTGCTGCACCTGCCACATCTGTGACAGATGTGGAAAAGAAATTCTTCATCCCTGTGGGGAATAAAGAATTCTCTACCCCAGCTGTTACAGATGACAGTTGCGGTAGGGGATCCAGCTGCCAGCATCCTGTAATTGTTTTTCAGGGAAGGGCTTTAAATATACAGTGTGCATCAGGTAGTCAAAGAAGTGGTTTGGCCACCTTTATTTCTCCAGGCTCAGAGGGTCACCTTAGGATATAAGCCTGTTGTAATAATAAATAAATGCCAGTAGATAGCAGTATTTTATAAGGCAAGCGTGCTCCAACTTCATCTGCTCTGGAGCATCTTGGCCATTTTTCACTGGCCTATACATTCCACAGTGGAACACACTTGTATTTCCAAGATAGACCACTTGGATCATGTGAACGAAGGTACCCCAGGTGGGTCATGTGACTGGAAATGTCTCCAGTAGAAATGAGCGAATATACTCATTCAGAGTAATTACTCGATCAAGCACCGCGATTTTCGAGTACTTATGTACTCGGGTGAAAAGATTCGGGGGGCGCCGGGTGGCGGGGGGAGGTGTGGCAGAGCGGGGGTAGCAGCGGGGAACAGGGGGGAGCCCTCTCTCCCTCTCCCTCTCCCTCTCCCCCCCACTCCCCGCTGCAACCCCCCACTCACCCACGGTGCCCCCCGAATCTTTTCGCCCGAGTACAGAAGTACTCGAAAATCGCGGCGCTCAGGCAAAAAAGGGGCATGGCCGAGTAGGTTCGCTCATCTCTAGTCTCCAGTGTTTGAGTTGGTGGAATGCTGAATATAGATAAATTGGAGGTTCTGCATCCTATACAAATATTGTAAGTCCCTTTCTGCTGTTTTAATTTGCTCCTGAGGTAGGGAACTAATTATATTTATTCCCCAAAATGCGTTGAGCTGTGGCGTATATTTAATAAAGATTGTATGTGGATTTAAGAAGATTAGTGCCACCTGTGGGTAACCAGTGCCCTGTGGGAACTGTGGAAAGAGGCTGCTAATTCTATTTGGAAGAAGATCCAGAGCCTGGTCTGTGCGATATTGGTGATTAGAGCCCATTTGGATTTACTGTTTTACCAACGAGTATCGCACACCTGGTGGGTCATTACCCAATTTTGGGTTCATTCTACACACTTTTGATCTCTGGGGTGCCCTTTAGAAATTTAGAGATCTTTGGCGTGCTTCGCCTCCATTCAGTGAGCGATGATCATTTGGATGACTGTTGGGCGCTTAAGCAGTCATCCAGTGTAAATGGTCCTTACATTGTAGGAGTGTCTCTGTGGATTGGCAGCCATGCTCCAAAGATAACCCCTTCATCAGCAGAGACTTCTAAACTGCATTTTCTCATAGAAAGACTTAATGGGAAACACCCAGCAAGCATTGTTTACCAAAGTGTTTGAAGTGAATTAATAACTATTTCCTCTCATTTAGCTTAGATACCTATGCAAGATAGGAAAGAGGGCTATGTAATTATGATGCCATAGAACAGTTCTCACCTTCTGACCTTTTACCATAGGATACGCCAATGCCATGTAGACTGTATGGAATACTTGCAAGGTTCTTAAAATGAATAATAACATTATCAAATGTTTCGACACGAATTGTGGGACCCAATAGACCTAAAAGAGTAGAGTAATATCAGGAAAATTAATTTGGTAAAAGAACGTTAATATGTCTTCACATCCAACAATGTATTCACATCCCAGTCCAGTATTTATAAATTCATATTCCTTAATGTTCTGACTGTAGGACATACCTGATTTTAGGATGCACCCAGGTTTATACAACAGAAAGTAGGAAAAAATATTTCATATCAATTAAAAACTTTCCTGGTGGTATAAGGAAGTGGAGAGGTTAACATTTGGATGAACCCTATAATAAGCTAGAGCTCAGGATGAACCATAATAGAATCTGGAAGAACAGACCAATGGGATTTCTCTCCAGAGTGTCATTCCGATTCCTACTCCTTCATGTATTGTGAAGGTTACACGTCAAGAAATATTACAGTGCACTATGTTGAGGGGGAATGTACACAAAACAGGATTTCAATTGAAGAGGCAATAACCACTTTGTATTATGAGACAAACAATACTATTATATCTACAGCAAAGCACTTCCCTAAGAGATTCACGCATCTGAACTGTCCAGATTACTGGACTCCGGATCATAAGATTGACCCTCACATATTTTTTGACCTGTAGTTGAACCAGAGCTGGGCCACCATGCATACATACAATCTCAGGCGACAGCAGTGTGTGCTGTCAGGAAGCTGAACACAATGTGTCCATCATATTCGGCTTCCCTTCCTACTCTGCACTGTTCTTACGGACCACTGTCAGGCAAGGGGGGAGAGAACTATGTAGCTACTGTATGAATAGCAGCAGGTCGTGTTTAGCATCTCCCGTTGTCCTGCCTTGATGAAAGAAGTTGTTCATCATCATTAAAAAAGCAGTTGGGGGTTCTGGTGCTACTAGACTGCCCCTTGACTGTGGACTATAAGATACAGGGACTTTTTAGCAAGATGTTCTCTTACTAAAAGATGTTTAGTGTGTTAGATCAGGCTGATTAGTCCTAATAATAAAACTATCTGCTTATGATTATGTAGTTCATCCTCATGCCTCCAAAACAGTCTGACACATCAGGTACTGGACTCCACAAGACCTCTGATGGTGTCCTGTGGTATCTGGCATCAAGTCGTTAGCAGCAGATCCTCTAAATCATGTATGTCACAAGGTGGGGCCTTCATGGATGTAACATTTTTTTCTCACACACTCCACAGATGTTCTGTAGGATTGAGATCTGGGGATCTCAGAGGCCATTGTCACCTTGAACTCATTCTCGCAGTCTTCAAACCATTCCTGAACAATTATTGCAGTATGGCAGGACCCATTATATGCTGACAGATGCCCTAGGTATTGGGGAATAGCACTGACAAGAAGGGGTGCATTTCATCTGCAACAATATTTACTTAGGTGGTATATGTCAAAGTAACATCCATAATAATGCCGGTATCTAAGGTTTCCCAGGAGAACATTGCCCAGAGCATCACACTGCCTCTGCCAGCTTGCCTTTGTCCCATAGTGCATCTTGGTGCCATCTTTTACCCAGGTAAAAGACCCTCTCAGACATCCACATGATGTAAAAAAATAACATGATTCATGAGACCAGGCCACCTTCCATTATTCCATGGTCCAGTTCTGATGCTCACTTGCCTATTGTAAGCACTTTCAGCAGTGGACATGGGTCAGCATGGGCACTCTGACCAGTCTGACCTAAATGCAAAAAGCCCCAATGTACTGTGGGTTCTGACACTTTTCTATCATAACCAGTATTAACTTTTTCATTTACTAGCCCTCACTTTATACGCATATCAGTGAGCTTGGACACTTGTTTACTGCTTGGCATTTCCTGGGCCACTTTTGGTAGGTATAAACCACTGTATACTGGGAACAAACCTACAAGACCTGCTGTTTTAGAGATTCTCTGACCCAGTTGACTAGCCATCACAATCCGACTCTCGTAAAAGTCACTTAGATCCTTACTAGAGATGAGCGAGCACCAAAATGCTCGGGTGCTCGTTACTCGGAACGAACTTTTCGCGATGCTCGAGGGTTCGTTTCGAATAACGAACCCCATTGAAGTCAATGGGCGACTCGAGCATTTTTGTATTTCGCCGATGCTCGCTAAGGTTTTCATGTGTGAAAATCTGGGCAATTCAACAAAGTGATGGGAACGACACAGCAACGGATAGGGCAGGCGAGGGGCTACGTGTTGGGCTGCATCTCAAGTTCACAGGTCCCACTATTAAGCCACAATACCGGCAAGAGTGGGCCCCCCCCCCTCCCAAAAACTTTTACTTCTGAAAAGCCCTCATTAGCATGGCATACCTTTGCTAAGCACCACACTACCTCCAACAAAGCACAATCACTGCCTGCATGACACTCCGCTGCCACTTCTCCTGGGTTACATGCTGACCAACCACCCCCCCCTCCCCCCCACAGCGCACACCAAAGTGTCCCTGCGCAGCCTTCAGCTGCCCTCATGCCACACCACCCTCATGTCTATTTAGAAGTGCGTCTGCCATGAGGAGGAACCGCAGGCACACACTGCAGAGGGATTGGCACGGCTAGGCAGCGACCATCTTTAAAAGGGGCGGGGCGATAGCCCACAATGCTGTACAGAAGCAATGAGAAATAGAATCCTGTGCCACCGCCATCAGGAGCTGCACACGTGGGCATGGCAATGGGGAACCTATGTGCCACACACTATTCATTCTGTCAAGGTGTCTGCATGCCCCAGTCAGACTGGTAATATGCACCTTAACAGTAACCGCGTTGGTGGTAATGTGGTGGTGACTGCGGACCTAGTAGCGCGGTTGTATTTTGTTGGTTTTCGGAATGTGGCCAGGATTAAGTGGGCCGTGGCGGGGGGATGGTGGGGGGGCTCTCTTGTAGTGTCGGTAAAGGTGAAATTCTTGGACTGCCACCAGACGAACCAATGCAAAGGCATTTGCCAAGAATGTTTTCCCTGTTGGAGGAGGAGGGGGATGTTTTTGAGGCACTACGTGTCCTCTCCACGTGTCCGTGGTTATATGCACCTTAACAGTAACCGCGTTGGTGGGAAATGGCCTCGCCGCCATCATGTCTTTGGGAAGCCTCTGTTTCCACACCCCAGAGACATACCATTAGCAGCGGTATAGGCAGAGCCCAGAATTCGTAACATTTCAGCCGTAGCATTAGGACAGGCCCCACTAACATATCACTAGCAGCATTATAGGAGGAGCGCAGTCTTCGTTCCATGTCAGCAATAGTAGCACTCAAGACAGGCCCCAGTAACAATTCCGAAGCAGCAGTATAGTGGGAGCGCAGTCTTAGTTCCATTTCAGTAGCTGCAGTATAGCCAAGGCCCAAGTTACATTTATGTAGCTAAAGTGTAGGCCAACCCCACACACACTTCTGTACCATGAGTGCAGGCGAAGAACATACAAATTGCTATGATTACACTGTAGGTGAGGGCCCCAAAAAATTGGTGTACCAACAGTACTAATGTACCTCAGTAAAAATTGGCCATGCCCAACCAAGATGGCAGGTGAAACCCATTAATCGCTTTGGTTAATGTGGCTTAAGTGGTAACTAGGCCTGGAGGCAGCCCAGTTTAACGAAAAATTGGTTCAAGTTAAAGTTTCAACGCTTTTAAGAGCGTTGAAACATATAAAAATTGTTTCGAAAAATTAGATGAGTGAGCCTTGTGGCCCTAAGAAAAATTGCCCGTTCAGCGTGATTACGTGAGGTTTCAAGAGGAGGAGGCGGAGGAGGAGGAGGAATATTAGACACAGATTGATGAAGCAGAAATGTCCCCGTTTTGGATGGTGAGAGAGAACGTAGCTTCCATCCGCGGGTGCAGCCTACGTATTGCTTACGTATCGCTGCTGTCCGCTGGTGGAGAAGAGAAGTCTGGGGAAATCCAGGCTTTGTTCATCTTGATGAGTGTAAGCCTGTCGGCACTGTCGGTTGACAGGCGGGTACGCTTATCTGTGATGATTCCCCCAGCCGCACTAAACACCCTCTCCGACAAGACGCTAGCCGCAGGACAAGCAAGCACCTCCAGGGCATACAGCGCTAGTTCAGGCCACGTGTCCAGCTTCGATACCCAGTAGTTGTAGGGGGCAGAGGCGTCACTGAGGATGGTCGTGCGATCGGCTACGTACTCCCTCACCATCCTTTTACAGTGCTCCCGCCGACTCAGCCTTGACTGGGGAGCGGTGACACAGTCTTGCTGGGGAGCCATAAAGCTGGCCAGGCCCTTAAAGACTGTTGCACTGCCTGGGCTGTACATGCTGCTCGATCTACGCACCTCCCCTGCTACCTGGCCCTCGGAACTGCGCCTTCTGCCACTACCGCTGTCGGATGGGAATTTTACCATCAGCTTGTCCGCCAGGGTCCTGTGGTATAGCAACACTCTCGAACCCCTTTCCTCTTCGGGAATGAGAGTGGGAAGGTTCTCCTTATAGCGTGGGTCGAGCAGTGTGTACACCCAGTAATCCGTAGTGGCCAGAATGCGTTGAATACGAGGGTCACGAGAAAGGCATCCTAACATGAAGTCAGCCATGTGTGCCAGGGTACCTGTACGCAACATATGGCTGTCTTCACTAGGAAGATCACTTTCAGGATCCTCCTCCTCCTCAGGCCATACACGCTGAAATGATGACAGGCAAGCAGCATGGGTACCGTCAGCAGTGGGCCAAGCTGTCTCTTCCCCCTCCTCCTCATGCTCCTCCTCCTCCTCCTGAACGCGCTGAGATATAGACAGGAGGGTGCTCTGACTATCCAGCGACATACTGTCTTCCCCCGGCTCGGTTTCCGAGCGCAAAGCGGCTGCCTTTATGGTTTGCAGGGAAGTTCTCAAGATGCAGAGCAGAGGAATGGTGACGCTAATGATTGCAGCATCGCCGCTCACCACCTGGGTAGACTGCTCAAAGTTTCGAAGGACCTGGCAGATGTCTGCCAACCAGGCCCACTCTTCTGAAAAGAATTGAGGAGGCTGACTCCCACTGCGCCGCCCATGTTGGAGTTGGTATTCCACTATAGCTCTACGCTGCTCATAGAGCCTGGCCAACATGTGGAGCGTAGAGTTCCACCGTGTGGGCACGTCGCACAGCAGTCGGTGCACTGGCAGATTAAAGCGATGTTGCAGGGTGCGCAGGGTGGCAGCGTCCGTGTGGGACTTGCGGAAATGTGCGCAGAGCCGGCGCACCTTTACGAGCAGGTCTGACAAGCGTGGGTAGCTTTTCAGAAAGCGCTGAACCACCAAATTAAAGACGTGGGCCAGGCATGGCACGTGCGTGAGGCTGCCGAGCTGCAGAGCCGCCACCAGGTTACGGCCGTTGTCACACACGACCATGCCCGGTTGGAGGCTCAGCGGCGCAAGCCAACGGTCGGTCTGCTCTGTCAGACCCTGCAGCAGTTCGTGGGCCGTGTGCCTCCTATCTCCTAAGCTGAGTAGTTTCAGCACGGCCTGCTGACGCTTGCCCACCGCTGTGCTGCCACGCCGCGCGACACCGACTGCTGGCGACGTCCTGCTGCTACTGACACATCTAGATTGCGAGACAGAGGTTGAGGAGGAGGAGGAGGGTGCTTTAGTGGAAGAAGCATACACCGCCGAACATACCACCACCGAGCTGGGGCCCGCAATTCTGGGGGTGAGTAGGACGTGAGCGGTCCCAGGCTCTGACTCTGTCCCAGCCTCCACTAAATTCACCCAATGTGCCGTCAGGGAGATGTAGTGGCCCTGCCCGCCTGTGCTTGTCCACGTGTCCGTAGTTAAGTGGACCTTGCCACTAACCGCATTGGTGAGGGCGCGTACAATGTTGCGGGAGACGTGGTCGTGCAGGGCTGGGACGGCACATCAGGAAAAGTAGTGGCGACTGGGAACTGAGTAGCGTGGGGCCGCCGCCGCCATCATAGCTTTGAAGGACTCCGTTTCCACAACCCTATACGGCAGCATCTCAAGGCTGATAAATTTGGCTATGTGGACGGTTAACGATTGAGCGTGCGGGTGCGTGGCGGCGTACTTGCGCTTGCGCTCCAACAGTTGCGCTAGCGACGGCTGGACGGTGCGGTGCGAGACATTGCTGGATTGGGCCGAGGACAGCGGAGGTGAGGGTGTGGGTGCAGGCCATGAGACGGTTGTGCCTGTGTCCTGAGAGGGGGGTTGGATCTCAGTGGCAGGTTGGGGCACAGGGGGAGAGGCAGCGGTGCAAACCGGAGGCGGTGAACGGCCTTCGTCCCACCTTGTGGGGTGCTTGGCCATCATATGTCTGCGCATGCTGGTGGTGGTGAGGCTGTTGGTGGTGGCTCCCCGGCTGAGCTTTGCGCGACAAAGGTTGCACACCACTGTTCGTCGGTCGTCAGGCGTCTCTGTGAAAAACTACCAGACCTTAGAGCACCTCGGCCTCTGCAGGGTGGCATGGCGCGAGGGGGCGCTTTGGGAAACACTTGGTGGATTATTCGGTCTGGCCCTGCCTCTACCCCTGGCCACCGCACTGCCTCTTGCAACCTGCCCTGCTGCTGCCCGTGCCTCCCCCTCTGAAGACCTGTCCTGTGTAGGCGTTGCACACCAGGTGGGGTCAGTCACCTCATCGTCCTGCTGCTCTTCCTCCGAATCCTCTGTGCGCTGCTCCCTCGGACTTACTGCCCTTACTACTACCTCACTGCAAGACAACTGTGTCTCATCGTCATCGTCCTCCTCACCCACTGAAAGGTCTTGAGACAGTTGCTGGAAGTCCCCAGCCTCATCCCCCGGACCCCGGGAACTTTCCAATGGTTGGGCATCAGTGACGATAAACTCCTCTGGTGGTAGAGGAATCACTGCTGCCCAATCTGAGCAGGGGCCCGAGAAAAGTTCCTGGGAGTGTTCCCGCTCCTGAGCATGTGTCATTGTAGTGGAGTGAGGAGGCTGGGAGGAAGGAGGAGCAGCAGACAGAGGATTCGGATTTGCAGCACTGGACGGCGCAGAACTGTGGGTGGATGATAGCTTGCTCGAAGCACTTTCTGCCATCCAGGACAGGACCTGCTCACACTGCTCATTTTCTAATAAAGGTCTCCCGCGTGGACCCATTAATTGGGCGATGAATGTGGGGACGCCAGAAACGTGCCTCTCTCCTAATCGCGCAGCAGTCGGCTGCCACACACCTGGATCAGGAGCTCGGCCTGTGCCCACACCCTCACTTGGCCCTCCGCGTCCTCGGCCGCGTCCACGTCCTCTAGGCCTACCCCTACCCCTCAGCATGCTGTATTACCAGTGATTTGATTTCCCAGGCAGGAAATAAATTGGCGCAAGCCTGCAGGCCAAATATAATTTTTTCGCTTTTTTGCAAAGGGAGGTCCCTACTGCGTATATTCAATGAACAATAACTTTTATAACTGTGGTGTGGCCCTGAAAAAGTGTCACACAACTTTAGTGTAACAGAGTTATTAACTCTGGCAGAGCAGGTATTTGCCAGTCAGGAAAGACAATGGCGCAAGCCTGCAGTAAACCGTAGCTGGTTGCGTTTGATTTTTGTACGTTCTCCACGCAACACACACGTACACGGAGACCTTAGGACTGACACAGGCAGGCCAAATATAATTTTTTCCCTGCTTTTTTGCAAAGGGAGGGCCCCACTGCGTATATTCAATGAACAATAACTGTGTTGTGGCCCTGCCTACACAATTCTGTCCCTGTAGTATCAATGGAGGGTGCAATGCTCTGCACAGACGATTTTGAGAAAAAAAAAAAAACGCAACATTGTTAACAGCAGCCAGCACAGTACTGCACACGGTTAAATTTGGCCCTAGAAAGGACCGTTGAGGTTCTTGAAGGCTACACTCACTCCTAACACTCTCCCTGCCTAAGCACCACTTATGTCCCTAATGCCGGGTGCAATGCTCTGCACTGCCGATTTTGAGAAAAAAAAACAAAAAACACTGCTAGCAGCAGCCTGCACACAGGTAGATGTGGCCCTAAGAAGGACCTTTGGGCTTCTTGAAGCCTACACTCACTACTAACACTCTCCCTACAGCAGCTCAGGCACCAGCAGCACTGTCCCTCAGCTAACTCACAAGGCATGTGTGGCGAGCCGCGGGAGGGGCCGACTTTTATACTCGGGTGACATCTGATCTTCCCAGCCACTCACAGCAGGGGGGTGGTATAGGGCTTGAACATCACAGGGGGAAGTTGTAATGCCTTCCCTGTCTTTCAATTGGCCAGAAAAGCGCGCTAACGTCTCAGAGAGGAAACTGAAAGTAACCGGAACACCGCGTGGTACTCGTTACGAGTAACGAGCATCCCGAACACCCTAATATTCGCACGAATATCAAGCTCGGACGAGTACGTTCGCTCATCTCTAATCCTTACACTTGCTGATTTTCCTATTTTCAACATCAAGAACTAACTGTTCACTTGCTGCCTAATACATCTCACCCCTTGAGAGCTGCCAAAATGTCAGCAAGATTGTGTGGCCATTATTTATTTATTTTATATTCTCCAATGTCTTCTAATGAGGTTTTTCATTTTTCCAATATATTTGGAGGAGTACTTTCATCTTAATTACCATAACCCCTTACTAATAATCAGACATTCCCTCTCCAAACTTCCCCTTCTCTAATCTATTTTAAATACAACCAAGTTCAACAAAGTCCACCTGCTACACCTCTTTTTATCATCGACAAAGCAGCATCACCCTATATCTCATCCATGTCTACCACCAAATAGTTCCCAACATTCTGCCAATGATCAAAGACTAATATCCTTCATAATATGATCCTTCAAATCCCTTCTCCAAGACTTTTCTTGAGCTGTGCCAGTTCTCTGGAATGTGTTACCACAGACAATCAGATTAATTCCCAACATGCCCTTTTTTAAGCAGATCTATCACATATTGTAAATTGACTTCTGACCTTTTATCACCATTATTCATCAAAACTGCATCACTTTATTCAACAGCAGCCCTATACTCTTTACACCCTAATCATTAATTTTAGGGTAAGGTGGGGGAGGGAAAGGAGAGGACATTTCTGAAAATCTAGCTCCAAAGGAATAGAGAGTATCATGGACCAGACAAATGACTGCGTTGGATGCGATTTTCCTAAAGAGGATGGGACAGTGAAAAAGCAAAATCTTAACATACATGAATGTCACTGCCAAAAGCTTCAACAAGTGGATTAGGACCTGAGCTCCGAAGGTTTCCATAGGACTCTGAATTTGTAATGGGTTCTGCTAGCCCAACTCATAAGCTCCTCAAACCTATGAATTTTGTTCCCCTAAGAGATCCACTGAGTTAGTGTAGGTGTTGTGGGTGGTAGCCATAGAGGCGGGATTAAAGATTTGGCGGCCATAATGAGATGGGTGATGAGATTCGTCTTAGAAGGTTTATAATCGGTGGAGGGTTTGGCAAGAATCATACATTTCAGGGACAATTTTAAAGAGCTATTAGTAATATCTTGTATTGCTTGCTCTACTTGGTTGCAGAATGCACCTAATACCGGGCATGACCACCAAATGTGAGTCAAGGAGCCCACATGTTCATTGCAACGGCAGCATAGGTTAGAGTCAGCAAGTTTGTAAGCAAAAAGCCATTCCGACGTTTTGTACCATCTTGTCAATAGTTTATAATGATTTTCCTGTAGTTTAACATACTTAGAATGACCATGTGAGCTACCCAAGATACATTTCATCTCTTTGTCTGTCAGCCTGATGTTTAGCTCCTTTTCCCAGGAGACAATAAATGATGGTCTGAAATCATCTTGAGGGAAGACAAATTTCCTTTTAAGAATAGATAATGCTCTGCTTGAGCATGATTTTGCTGAAAAAATGCATTCTAAGCCCGCAGTCAGACGAGCATGGTTTACACGCTGCTAAGCAACGTGTAAAACCACACTCCTGACATGCAGGAAAAAAACACGTGACCAGGCTGTCTCTAGCTCCATGGAGCAGACCGATCACACATCCATGGTGTGGGCAGCCTACTTCCACAGATCCCATAGGAGCCTATGGTAAGCACCCTGGAGAGAGCGCAGCAGGGAGCTGACAGGCGAGTTGGCACTTGCTGTCCGTTCTGTTTTAGAAGCACAGATTCTGCACTTCTAAAAAGGGTCCGTGTGAGCACTTCCATAGCAACCTATTGATGGCTATTAGAGATGAGCGAGCATACTCTCTAAGGACAATTACACGAGCGAGTATTGTCCTTAGCGAGTACCTGCCCCCTCGGAAGAAAATATTCGGGTGCCGGCGTGGGTGAGCGGTGAGTTGTGGGAGTGAGCAAGGGGGAGTGGGCAGGAGAGAGGGAGAGATCTCCCCTCCGTCCCCCCTTGCTCTCCCCCGCCGCTCCCCGCCCCCTACCGGCACCCGAATCTTTTCTTCCGAGCAGGCAGGTACTTGCTGAGAACAATGCTCGCTCGAATAATTGTCCTTAGCGAGTATGCTCGCTCATCTCTAATCGCTATATAAGCATGGTTTTACACTCTGCTGTAGCAGCATGTAAAACACGCTCGTCTGACTGAGCCCTAATTCAGTAAGTGCTTTATTAAATTACTACATATTTTAAAGCATTCTTACCCATCCAATGCTCCTGAGGTTTGATCTCTGTGAAACTGCCATCAGTGTATTCCACATAAAGTGCTTTTTTGTATATTTGAGAACCAGGGGGCCTGAAAAATGGTCTGAAATATGCAAACAGAAAACACACACCTTAGGTATACAGTACATGTATATTAAGCCAAATAATTCTCCAGCTCTCCAATTTCGTTCTATTCAACATCATTCAAATAACAATAACGCAAAAACACAAAATTTAATACAAAATTATGAACATCTAACATTAAACCCCTTCACTATTTAAGCATTGCATGGAGGCATTATTTGGATATTGAATTGCAGTTTATTTCAGACACTGAGGCCCAATGTCCATGGGCGGATTTGATTTGCGGAATCTGCACGTGGCACCCGCAAATCAAGCCGTCCATGGGGAAGCACTGGGTGCCGCACTTCATTTAACACCTGCGGATTTGTTTTTATTTCATTTTCAGTTGCCGCTTGCAGACAATGAATCGCAGCATACACCATATTACCGCTGATCACGCGCGGATGCGCTCTATTCATCTCTATAGGAGCTTACGATGTGCAGTGCATCTGCAAATACATTTGCAGATTCATTGCAGATTTGAAGGTTAAAATCAATTAGGGAGGTGTGGAAAAGGCTGAGAGGTCATTTCGCGATTTTTTCCACGCGGATGATATACCGTGCATCTACGTACATCTGCGTGGAAAAAAAATGCAATCCGTGATCTCCCGCAAGCAATAAAAAATCAAATTAATGATGACTCGCAGTGCATCTGCTGCGGAAATCCGCATGCAAAATCTGCGCGTGCCATGGACATGAGGCCTTAGGCTGTGATCCAATGGGCGTAAATCCCATGGGACTGTATGGAAATTTCACAAGATTTCCGTGCCAGAAAGGCAGCTTCAAACCCCCGCGCCATCCGGGATTATTAGGTGGTTATTATTTGGACGTATTTTTTAGCCACTATATAACGAACGAAGTGATTTGGCTGTCAGATGATAGTATTGTATGGACATGTGTTTTACTAAATCTAATGTATTTCCTTATACAGTCATCAATAAAATGCTTGATTAATAAAGATAGATAAATATTACCCCTTCTAATCCACTGTCTGACATCCTCCAACTTTCTGATTGAAGCCTGTACAGCTCCGATGTTGGAAGACGTCCAGCAGGGTATTCTTACTGTAGATTACTGGCTGCTCTGTTGTTGGGGACCTCTCCGACATGTCACATACTGCAGTACTGGCTCTAGCCAGCAGATGGCACCATTGTAAAATGCCAGAAAGAGAAAGTGCCCTAGGAAACCCTGAATCCAAAATTGGATTTCAAAGGGTTAATAGATTATCTAAGACATTTAGCTCTCTTTAACTTCCTTATTACCACTATTTATTTAATTATTATGTTTTTTGATTGATCAGCTGACAGATCCTATTTATTAAAAAAAATTTCTATCTTTTATTCATTACAATTAAAAAGATGTTACAGTACAAGAGAGCTGAGTCTCCAATGTGCAGCAGACAGACAGGAGGAAGGCATACAACATATCCAGTTCATAGAATTAAATATATGCTCAAAAGTGCATGTATGCAAAATTATACAGTTAGTCCCCTACTTGCGAACAGGTTCCGTTCCAGGAACCTGTTCGCAAGTCCATTTGTTCGCAAGTCCGAACAAATGGTTGTATGGAGCGGGATCGCGGGTGGATCCCGCTCCATACAACGTTGGGTGCCGGCTGTTCTTACAGAGGGCACCCGGCGGCAGCAGTTCCGACGAGCCGCGCCGCTTGTCGGAACTGTTAACACTTTAAATACCACTCTGACAGCGGTATTTAAAGTGTTAACAGTTCTGACGAGCGGCGTGGCTCATCGGAACTGCTGCCACCAGGTGCCCGCTGTAAGAAACGATGAGATCGCGGGACGCTGTGCGGTTGCTAGGCAGCCAGGGACCTCCTGAAAGGCCCCAGGGCTGCCTATGCAGAGTGCCCATCAAGCGCACGGCTTGATAGGCGCTCTGCATAGACAGCCCTAGGGCCTTTCAGAAGGCCCCCAGCTGCCCAGCAACCGCGATCTGACCGGACAGGCTTCTATCAGGCTTGATAGAAGCTTGTCCGGTCCCTGCACAGTATGATGTAATGCCATAGCAAGTCGAATGTTCGCAAGTCGGGGACTATCTGTATATCAACAAACATTTAGTCATATAAAATGACACATCAACATACAAAGCATTAAATCTATTTATATTAGCAACAGTACACAATGTGTAAAGCCCACCTTACCACCTGCACCCCGACACGTGTTTCGCCCCAAGCTTCCTCAGGGGGTACGTTGATATATATATATCCAAGTAGAAAAATAGCTTGGGGCATATCCATTCTTAAAGAATGCAGACAACAACACTTTCTGGTTTCAATAAGCGTCTGAGCTGTGCCATCTTGTGTCAATGTATTATATACCCAAAAATTCATTTTAGACATCTGATATATCACAAACAAAGCGAATAAATCAAGAATTTGACAATCCTTTGGCATAAAATGTGTTTTTTTTTCATGTACAGTTCTTGTGAAATAATAAACTTGGCATAGTATAACATCATTACTAAGTTAGGCATTGTTTAGAATTTTAGCTCGGACAAACTCCTACTTCTGCCATTTCCCGTATGCTTAGGAGATGATAAGCAAAAGACAAAATCCTCCTACTTCCAAGAACATCCACCACATTGGTCACATACCATTTAACCACAGACTAGAGGAAAAAGTCACCATGACCTTAGTTCATGGCATCTTAAAGTTCTCAATATTCTTACAGGCTACCTAATTTCTCTCTCTATCTATCATCTGGAGGAAGGATGGAGCAGGCTTGAAAACAAGTGTGGTCCCTGCCCTGTAGGTGTCAACTGTAGTAAAGAGCAGCCAACCACCTGCAACAGTCACAACTGGAGAGAACACTGACATGGCAGTTTAACCACTTTAGATGCCATAGTCAATGCTGACTATGGCATCTAAGCCATTAGACAGAGGAGAAAGGTTGTTGGGTTGCCATTGGAGCTGGAAGCCAGGGAAAAACCTCCAGAAATGCCACGTATTAAGGACTATTAAACCCTGACATTGGCAGCGTTTACTAGGCTTAAGCTTGCTTCACACTGACGAGGGCAATATCACCCTCTCCATCAAAGTGAAACCCATGGATGCTAAGTGTTTTCACGTGGAAAGAGCCTTGTATCACTGCGGGTATGAAGGAAACCCCCGTGGCAGCTGTTGCAGCCACGGCAGAGGATTGCAGAATTCTTTCATTGTTTGCAATAGGGCTGCCGCGGCCCCATTGAGAGAATGGGTGGTATCGCAGAAAGTTAGGACATGCTGCGATTTTCTTCCTGCATAGCATCGCAACGCTGTGCCATGCAGGAAAACATCACTAATGTGATTGAACCCATTCAAAAGAATTGGCTTCATATTTGTGTGAGATTTGTGCGTCTCGCAGCACACAAATCTCGCATTATTTTCTCATTAGTGTGAAGGCACCCTAAGACTGACAGGCGTAACACACTATAATATAAAAGTATTGCAGTACATTGTATGAGTGCTCAAGAGATTTCATGTTCAAGTTCCCTAATGGGACAAAAAAAAGTAAAACTAAGTTTAATAAAGGTAAAATAAAACGAACATCATTTTTCACATAAAAATGTAAATTTTATATATATATATATATATATATATATATATATATATATATATATATATATATATATAACCTGGAATCGCCGCATCCATAAAAATCTACACTACTGAAAAAATGTATTTTTCAGTTTATGTTCTAAAAAAAATACACAATTTCAGAATGATGGGTTTCTTGGTCACCTCATCTCCCAAGAAGCTTAATAAAAAGTGATGAAAATTGTATCTGCCCCAAACAGCCAATAAAAACTACAGCTTGTCCTTCCAAAAATAAGTCCTAACACACCCCCATCGACAGAAAAATGAAAAAAGGTCTCAGAATATCACGAGAAAGTGATTCTTTTCTATTTTTAAAAGATTTAGATTTTTTTAAATCAACCAAATTGTATAAGTTTAGTACCGCCCTGCAGAAAAAGGTGAACATATAATTTTTACTGCACTGCTAAAACAAAACCCAATAAACAATGGTGCAGTTGCAGTTTTTCATTTAATCCAACTTAAAACATTTTCCAAAAGATTTTCAATATATTAAATGTTAAAAATACAACTGTTCCTGCAAAATACAAGCCCTCATATGGGCGGGACAGACATCAGCCTGGGATGATTTAGTGATCCTGCATTGAGCAGGTGGTTGGACCCGATGACCCTGGAGGTCCCTTCCAACTCTACCATTCTGCTTTTTCGTAATCAGATTTTTATTATATTTTAACAAGGTATATAAACGAAGTAGCAAGGCCACAATACAACAGTTACAAAAACTATAGAAGTTCAAATACATAGGAAAAATCAATAAAAACTATATAAGAAATGTTACCTTTGCTGCAAAATCTTGTAAGTCAAAAAAGTTGCGATAGGACAAGATTAAGACATGCCATCCTACGTAATGTTGCTTTCAACAACATCAAAAATAGTATTAAGGGGAAATGAATGAATGAATGAATGAAAGAAAAAGGAGAGGTGGAGGAAGGAGCAACCCAATTTATGTGTATGCAGTCTCTTAGCATGTTAGCCAGCAAGTCATGTTGGCTCCAGCCTTGATGACTATCCAACTATACCAAGTACAGTAGAAAGGATCTACCCTTCCAGTATCATCTTCCAAAATGTTTTCCATCTATTGGAGATGGTTAACCTCATTCACTCACTCCACAATAGTTGGTGCAATGAGTAACCTCCTGTGTTTGTGAAAAAGTGTCCTGCTCATTCCTTTTTTGAAAGGGGCGATAGACCTAGCAGTAATAGTAAGCAATGCTATATGTGATGAGGTTCTCAAATCACTCCCAGTAATCTGGTTATATAAGGAAAACTTTTGTCCCAAAAGAGCTTAAAAGGATTGTCTAGTTGTAAACTACTAAAGGCTTATCCTTAGGATAGACCATCAATAGTAGACTGGTGAGGGTTCTCTGCCCAAGACTACCATCAATCAGCTGTTTACTGGACTAGTGCACTCTTGCAGACAGCTCTGTTCCCTCTGCAGTGGCCTAGCTTGGTATTACAAGCCATTCACTTTAATGGCAACTTTGCATGTAATACCAGCCCTAGCCACTGCAGTGGAAACAGAGCTGTCTGATTCCAGCAGTAATCAGCTTAGTGCACAAGATCACCAGCGCAGAGAAGAGCTAATTGAGGGGTTTCCCAGATAGCAGACCCCTGCTGATCTACTATGTATGACATATCATGCGGATAGTTTACAACTGGACAACCCCTCACTGGGCAATCCTACCAGATGTGGGACATGGAACTTGTAGCTGATTGGCAATGCCAGCAAAACTCAGGAACTAGAAGAAAGATTTTGTGAAAGAAAAGGGAACAATGATGTTCTCTTGTTAAAATGTTGTAATTTTTCTCCTCTGCTGAACATGCATTTGGCATGCATCCTGTGCACCAGGAGTAATGCCCTGTTCCACTCCTTAGGAGTGAGAGCCTAAGTTAAATGAAGTAGGAGCCTTACAAACATCTTGTATAGAATTCCAGGAGCCTACACAAGAGTGCAACTATAAATGGGAAAGGACATCTCCCTGGGCAATCGTGCCTAAGAGCCCTTTTACATGAAACGATTATTGTTTAATTAATCATTGGATCATGCTAAACTAAATGCTAATTGCTCAGTGTAAACATGGCCAACTATTGAACAACGACCGATAATTCATTGGTTTATCATTTGTCATTCATTTTAAGCAGGACTAAACACCAAATGACTATTAGCCTGTGTAAACAGTCATTCATCTATGAACAACTGCCTGATTACTCTAAATTGAGGCAAGCGGCTAGAAGAGATCTTCAGCGCACTCCACGTCTATTCAGTGAGCCATAATTTTTGGTATGTGGTTGTCAGGTACTTAAGTGATCGACGGTTGTCCTATTTAAACCCCCTAAGAGAGGTAAATGATGGGATGGCTAGCGTTTCACACAACATCTGGACAAGATGCCTCCAATCCCTAGAGGACCATGCTGGGAGAGTATCTGGGATAACTTTATACCACAGAATTAGAAAATGTGAGGATACATAGCATTGACAGAAAAAGTGTAATTTATGCCTATTCGCCCATCGCAGCAAAGTAAGAGCTATTGGAGTTAAATCTTCTAATCTGGCCCACAGCCTGGCATCCCAGGATTGAATCCAATCCACTGTCTTCACGCAAACTGCTGCCTGGTGATATTTACAAAAAGCTGGGAGTCATGTGTGCACCCCAAACAAAGAGATTCATTTCTCTGTTTAGGTGGCGGAAAAAGGAAAGAGGTACTCCAACTTGTATCATCTGAAATATATATAGAAATTGTGGTAATACGTCCAATTTTATAGTGTTTAGTCTGACAAACCATGACAATTTTTACTCAGATGACAATGCTGATGGAAAAATAAAGTCATGGCTCTTGAAAGGTAGGGATGAAAAACAGAAATAAAAATATGTCTGGTCTTAAATAGAAATGAGCGAGCATGCTCGGTAAGGTCAGTTACTCGTGCGAGTATCACTCTTCTCGAGTAACTGCCTTCTCGTCTGAGCGTGCTCGGGGGGGTGGCGGGGAGAGGTCTCTCTCATTCCCCCCCCCCCCCACGCACGCTCCCCTCCGCTCTCTCCTGCCGCAACCCCTCCCACTATCCCCCCGAGCACGCTCAGACGAGAAGGCAGTTACTCGAGAAGAGCGATGCTCGCTTGAGTAACTGACCTTACCGAGCGTGCTCGCTCATCTCTAGTCTTAAAGTATTACTTGTCTGCAGCACTTGTGAACCCGCTGAAAACAGAGCAAAAATATCTGTAAAACTCTACGTTCTGACTTATGGGAGAAGATTAATTACAATAATCCAGAGTTATGCAATGGTAGAACAAAAACTCTTCAAGTTACATTTTTTTAATCTTTTGGCTGAACTTTGCCACTAGGTATACCGCCCAAGAACAGTCACTCCAGTGATTCTGTAAAACAGAAGTCATGGTGAAATAAATCTGAACTTGCACACCCTGAAAGCATGCCATGCTGCCACAGTGTCTGGACATCCTGTCTTTTGTGTTGTTGTACTGTCTACTACAACATCTCCAGCAATTTCTGCTAGAGGTCATGTATTGTTCCTACGTCATTCTATACCTGTTTACATGGGGGAGATGTAATCTGAGGGCTGTAATACACAGAATTAAGGTATTATTTCACTGTATGATAGAATGGCATTCCAATGTGAAACTCAGGTAGCCTAGTCTATAAAATTTCCGTGACTCATGTGATCATTCACAACAATACAATGATGGCTGGTAGTCTGATGATATCAGGAGTTTATTCATTCATTGATTCTCAATGTTTATAGTAGACTGCAATGTGTAAGCAGCACGTTTATCTTTGTATTAGCAGCCATATGAATATTAAATGGTGCTATGAAATCAAGTGCCATCTTCAACAGTCTAAACGTGGCAGATGTTCGGGTTGTGGAACAGTCTACAAGAGCGCTGAAAAACATAGTTTTTGTTATTGGTATTTTTTAATTGATATTACACAGTTCTTTTATAGCAAGATTCCATTTTTGGCTCATGAACTAGGGAGGTAACTTGTTAACAACTTTAGACTCTTGGATAAGGCCTAAAACATTATTACCCTGGAGTTTAGAAAGTCTTAAAAATGTTTAAGGACATGGTTAGAGAGCAGAAGGAAATTCGCAAACAGTTGTAGTCCTAACACAATCAAGGCTGAAGTAGGGATCTATATGTCATCATTTCTGCCTAAATTGTCTTCTATAATTGAAATATGGCTGTAACGGGAAATTCAGTTAGCAGTAAAAATTGTGTCCGATTTGCTAGTCTTTAGAAAAGATCAATATGGTATTCCCTAAAAAGTTTAGTCTGGAGAACCCAATTTAGACTCCATTCCCAGCTGCATTGGATACTCAGCTCAAAGCCTACAGCAGAGATCCATCCTATGATTCCATTCAGGAAAATGTTGAAGGGCATAATGGAAACAAGACACCCCATTATAGTTAATGGGGACTACCCAATTCTGTTCAGTTTCATCACAGGAGTATGATCCATTCCGTATAAGGAGTCCATATTCCCATGACCAAACAAGAAAACGGAAACCCAAACAGATGCGAACAGAGTTGAATGGACACCCAAACAGATGTTGGTGAAAATGACACTTACCTTTTTAATCTAATAAGTACTAATTTAATTGCTAAGGTTTAATCCAATGTATGAACCTTTCTTGTTGCCTTCATTCCTGCAGCTACTGGCATGTAGCCAATTGACCACGTAGAAGAGGAATTTGCCAGAAGAGTCTGGAGGCCGTTTTACCCTGAACGGCTGAAAACTTGAAGAATAGTTATACTGCAGTTATAGTTTAACCCCTTAACGACCAGCCCATAGTGTTTTTACGTCCTGCCCAAGTGGGCTTTATTCTCTGAGGACGTAAAAACATGCGTCCTGCAGAGAATAAAGCCCCGTGGGCTATGGACGTGACAGCTTCATGCTGTTGGTGCCCGCAGGTAGCTGACAGCATGGAGCAGTCATCCTGGGCTGCGGGCAGTCCCCCCCCCGGCATTGCGATCGGCGCTATCCAATGGATAGCGCCGATCGCAATAAAGTGAAAAAAAAAACATTAAAAAAGTTAAAGATTCAGCTGCCCTGATGGATCAGATCCATCAGGGCAGCTGAAAATACTCACCCGGCTTCCCCGATGTTTACCGCGATGAATGGGTCCTCCGGGACCCGCGTGGCTCTTCTGCGCATGCGCACCAGACGAATGACATCACGCACATGCGCAGAAGAATAGGAACCCCGGGGAGTTTAAAATCTCCTGGTTCCCGGCTCCTGAAGGTAGCCGGAAACCAGGAGATGTCCTCGGGGACCGCGGCGAGCGGTCCCCGGACCCGCGATCGCTGCTATCCAGTGGATAGCGGCGATCGCGAAAAAGTTTTTTAAAAAGTAAAAATAAAGTTAATTTCACCTCCCCTCATGGATCGGATCCATGAGGGGAGGTAAAAATACTCACCCCCAGCCCTCAGCGGTGTCCCGGTCTTCCGGGACTGGAGTCCCCTTCTGCGCATGCGTGCCCGATGATTGACATCAGGCGCGTGGACAGAGGGGCTCAGGACCCAGAAAATTTAAAATCCTTTTGCTCCTGGCTGCCATGTGTAGCCAGGAGCAGAGAGATGTCCCTGCAGAGATGATCACTGTTATCCAATGGATAACAGTGATCATTTAAAGTAAAAAAAAGTAATTAAAAAAAAATGTAAAAAAGTAAAAAAAAAGTTTAAAAAGTAAACAAAAAAGTTTAAAAGTAAAAAAAAAAGTTTAAAACGCTTACATTTCATCTCCCCTCATGGATCATATCCGTGAGGGAGGATGAAATTACGTACCTAAGGCCCCCCGGATTTATCCGCGGACCTTACCACGCGGCCGTCGCCAAAGCGGCAGACGCATGCGCAAAAGCCGTGGATTGCCAGGATAACTTAAAATCTCCCTGCTCTTGGCTACAAAACTTAGCCAAGAACCTGGAAATTTCAAGGGGGGCCGCGATGAGCGGTTCCTGATCACGTGTTTGCAGTTATCCAATGGATAATGGCGATCACGGAAAAGTTTTTTAAAAAAAGTTAGTTTCATCTCCCCTCACCGATGCAATCGGTGAGAGGAGATGAAACTTTTTACCGGAGGCCTCCGTATTTGCACCCCGACGCGATCCTCATCCGTGAACTTACCTGGATTCTGCACATGCGACCGCCGGCAAAATACCGGACACATGCGCAGGAGTCGGGGAGCCCAGGAAACTTAAAATCTCCTTGCTCTTGGCGTTGGTCGCCGAGAGCCTGGAGCAGTGATGGGTGGCCTCGTTGAGCGGTC
Organism: Eleutherodactylus coqui; assembly: GCF_035609145.1. Lineage (NCBI taxonomy): Eukaryota > Metazoa > Chordata > Amphibia > Anura > Eleutherodactylidae > Eleutherodactylus > Eleutherodactylus coqui. Next base: position 55,683,735 of record NC_089846.1, on the reverse strand, counting down.
CTCGGTCACGTGATAAAAAGGTAGCGATCTACCTTAGGTTGGTCTCACATGACCGGATAGGAATTACAGATTCCGCATGCGTCTGATCCGCGGTAATACGCAGATCAATCGCATTGGATTAAGCAATTCTGCTCACATTAGCGGGTTGGAATTGTGTAATCCACTCGCAGAAAAGAGAACGCAACAGGTTCTATTTTACCGCGGCTATCCGCAGCATAGAGCCCATTGTGCTCCATGGTCGCGAATATACCCGCTGCCCATACGCAACTACGTTGTATACGGGCTGTGGGTACCCGTGTCATCGCTAAGCGATGGTGTGGGAAATACAAACAAAAAAAAATTTGTACTGCGAATGACCGCCTGTGTGAGTAGGCAGTTATGCGCAGTACATTACACGGCCGTACTCAGGGTCACAGCCGGGCTCACAGATGGGATCCGCTGCGAGCCTCTGCAAGCGGATTCCGCCTACGGCTGCGTGAGCCCGGCGGTATTCAGACCGCTATCTGTAATCTGTAATTTACAAGAAGCCCCGGGAACGCTCGCCTTCCTGCAGTTCCAGGAGCACCTTGTTGAGCGTCTTCTGTGTGAGACCGCCGTACCTCATCAAGCTTACGGAGACTCACAGAGCGCCACTTTTTACACCCCATACCCGCTACTGAGGTCACAAAATACCCCCAAAAAGCATGAGAGGAGGGGGGATACCCGGTTTTATTGCCCCATGGGCCCATTCCAACCAGCCTCCGTAATTACCCCTGTCTTCGGAAATACCACACAGTTCACATTATTACTTTTATCTAAGATTTGCGAACGCCGAAAAGGGCGCGGAGTGTGTGGGGGAGGGGGGAAAATTTTTAGGGAGTCAATTTTTATTCCGTACAAATAAGCAATGGGGCATGGAATTTATTCAGTTGTGCCCTGAAATCCAACGGGTGTTCCCTCCTTTATAGGCCTTGCCATGGGTACAGTAAGTAAATTAGGGCCACAATGGGTATGTTTCTGAACACGGGACAAATGGGGGGATCCATTTGGGGGTGAATGTCTTCATTCCTATGTACCCTGTACAAAAAAACAGTTTTTAAATTCCAAAAATTCCCCCAAAAATTGAAAATCGTAACTTTTTCCTTCTGCTTTGCTTAGATTCATTCAAATACTGTGGGGTAAAAATATGCAGTACACCCCTAGATGAATTCATTAAGGAGTTTAGTTTTCAAAATGGGGTCATTTGAGGGTGTTCTTTATTGTTTTGGCCGCTCAATGGCTCTATAAGTGGGCAATGGGGCCTGGAATTTATTCAGTTGTACCCTGAAATCCAACGGGTATTCCTTTCATTGTAGCCCTAGCCATGTGTCCTGTAAGTCTATTAGGGCCACAATGGGTATGTTTCTGAACGCGGGACAAACAAGGGTATTCATTTTGGGGTGAAAGTCTTCATTTATACATGTGCTGTACAAAAAAACTGTTTTTAAATTGACGCAATAGCCCAAAAAATGAAAATCGTAATTTTTTCTTACTGCTTTGCTTAGATCTATTCAAAAATTGTAGGGTTAAAATAAACAGTACACCCCTAGATAAATTCGTTAAGGAGTCTAGTTTTCAAAATGGGGTCATTTGTGGGGGTTCTCTATGGTTTTGGGCGCTCAAGAACTCTAGAAGTGGGCAATGGGGCCTAAAAGGACTTCAAGCAAAATCTATGTTCTGAAAGCCACCGATTACTCCTTTCATTTTGGGCCCCGTTGTGCATGCGGACATAAGATTAGGGTCACAATGGGTATATTTCTAAAAACAGCACAAACAGGGGTATCCATTTTGGGGTGCAAGTCTTCATTCATATGTGTGCTGTACAAAAAAAGCTGTTTTTAAAATGACAGAATTGCCAAAAAAAACAAAAATCCTAATTTTTACCTTTTGCTTTGCTTGAATTTATTCAAACATTGTGGGGTCAAAATACACAGTACAGCCCTAGATAAATTCCTTAAGGGGTCTAGTTTTCAAAATGGGGTCATTTGTGGGGGTTCTATATGGTTTTGAGCGCTCAAGAACTCTACAAGTGGGCAATGGGGCCTAAAAGGACTTCAAGCAAAATCTATGTTCTAAAAAGCCACTGACTACTCCTTTCATTTTGGGCCCTGTTGTGCATCCAGACAGAAGATTAGGGCCACAATGGGTATGTCTCTGAACACGGGACAAACAGGGGTATCCATTTTTGGGTGTAAGTCTTTCTTCATGTGTGTGCTGTACAAAAAAGCTGTTTTTAAAATGACAGAATTGTCCAAAAAAGGAAAATCACAATTTTTTCCTTTTGCTTGGCTTGAATTCATTCAAAAACCGTGGGGTCAAAATATGCAGTATACCCCTAGATAAATTCCTTAAGGGGTCTAGTTTTCAAAATGGGGTCATTTGTAGGGGTTTTCTATGGTTTTGGGAGCTCAAGAACTCTACATGTGTGCTATGGGGCCTAATAGGACTTCAAGCAAAATTTCTGTTTTGAAAGACACTGACTACTCCTTTCATTTGGGCCCCGTTGTGGACTCAGATATAACATTAGGGCCACAATGGGTATATTTCTGAACACGGGAGAAACAGGGGTATCCATTTTGGGGTGTAAATCCTCATTTTCATGTAAACTATAGGAAAAAAAATATGTCTTTAAAATGATAGATTTGCAAAAATATGAAATTTTACTTTTTCTCCTCTAATTTGAATTAATTCCTGAAAAAAAACTGTGCGGTCAAAATACTCATGACACCCCTCAGTGAATACACTAAGGGGTGTAGTTTTTTAAATGGAGTCATTTGTGGGGGTATTTATTATTCTGACACTCATGAGCCTTTCCAATCTTGGCTTGGTGTAGGAAAACAAAGTGTTCCTCAAAATGCTAAAAAGTAATGTTAAATTTGTACGTCTCCTAAATGGTTAAAAAAAACGAAAGTTTTTCCAATGTGCGCCCAAAATAAAGTAAACGGGTGGAAATATATATCTTAGCAAAAATTTCTATATTATGTTTGCACATTTTTAAGATATTGCAGTTGGAAATGTGAAAAAATGACGTTTTTTTCAAAATTTTCCCAATTTTGGCGCTTTTAATAAATAAACACAAATTCTATCGGTCTATTTTTTCCACCTAAATAAAGTACAATATGTGGCAAAAAAACAATGTCAGAATCGCTTGGATATGCAAAACCTTTCTGGTGTTTTTCCATGTTAAAGTGACACATGTCAGATTTGCAAAATTTGGCCTGGTTATTAAGGCGCAAACAGGCTTGGTCACTAAGGGGTTAACATGTTCCACCAGCTATAAATATAGAATTTATTTTTTGTCTAAGTTTTGTACTGACTAGATTCATAATGTATATTAATACAGAGCTCTAAATTCTCTGCTTTCCTTCTTACTGCAAGAGAGTTAAATGATAAAATTATAGTTGCCCGCTTCCACTACTAGAGGAAGTTTACTGAAGATCATTACACAGCTTACAATGAACTGGGTAATAAATCGGTACGTTTTCAAGATCTGCAAGAGACTTAGAGTGCAAAAAACATATAAAAAACAGATAATGTAACAGATGTAATAAAAATATAGTGTGAAATTAAGCATTAATGACCCAAATTGTAAAGCTGAAATTGAACATATGCAAGAAAATAAAGATTCACAAATCGCCCATATTCATGTACTGACACAATAACATTTACCTTTGTCCTTCAGCAAATACCGTCCCATCTTTGTAATTCCATAACTGCTCCACAGCAGCAATATAGAAGATTCTTGTTATGGCCTCACATGTGTGACAAAAAACTGTCAGTTGGAGGAAGGTCAGCGGTCTCATTGTGGTACAGGCATTCAGAGACAAATATCGCACTTCTGGATCTGTCTTAATGCTCCTTTCATAAGTAGATGCCCTTCCTAGAAATTTTTGTTCACCGCCTTTGAAAAGGAAGGAAATTTCACAGCAGGAAACTGGAGGGTGTGATATGAAATTGCGTAGCACTTTCATCTCTATTATGGGGAAAGTGACATTAGTTTGTCTTAAAATTTATGGCTAGATACATTTATTAACAGTAGCACAATGATGGAAGTTTAGAGTCATGACTTAACATAGAAATTACTTTAATTATAACATTCATCATTTCAACAGAAAAGATATTTTATTCCATGTTTTAACTTGCCTCATTCATATCTTTATAGTTTACTGAAAATACACATTTTATAACAAATTTTTAAAGGAAATGTCCACTTTTCTAACAATTCTTTCTTGCAAAAATGCATCTAAGACAAAACGTGGAGCAACGTGTTTTCATTAAAAATCTACTTCGCATTTGTGTCTACAACCTCTAATACAAAGCTATGTGGTAATAGAGCAAAACTTATCAGGAAAGATTAAAAAAAAACCTTAGAAGAGGGTTTCTATTAATGCCCTATCATTACTTGATTGGTTGGGGTCTGTCGCCTGGAACCCCAGCTGATCGGCAGTTGTAACGCTGACAGCTGGTGCCCAAATACAGTGTATGCCATGGAAGCAGATGACTCCGACCCCTGTGCAGTGGCTGGCACTGGTAACTGCTGACAATGCATGAGACATGGATTTTTATGAATGATCTTGAGTGAAAAGAACAGTCCAAACAATGGAGACACATTGATTTCCTGTGTCAAAAAAAAACTTAGATTGCAGAAGTCTTCATCCGAGGTGATGGCATCTGGTTTCTGGGACAAAGATGGGTTACTGCTTCCAAAGGGGTCTACTATCACAGCTGTGATAACATTTCTGGACAAATTATCCAACACTTCTGGATAAATTGAAGGAGGCATTGAAGTAAAAAGGCACAGAAAGTTGACCCAACACGTCATGTTCTTGCATACAGCGATCATCACCCAGAGCAAACTGGGCTTCGAGGTGCTAGATCAATTCTTTATGTTTCCAATGTGTAAAAGCAGTAAAATACAGAAAAAATATATATACATTTGGTATCATACTGTCCCAAAAAATAATGTTATTCTGATATTTAACTTGCACATTAAACACGGTAAAAAAATTAATAGACAGAATTTTCAAAAGACAGAAAGGCAGAATTTTTTGTCTATCCAGCCTCCCAAAACTAGTATGTGCCAGAAAATTGGTCCAATGAGTACTACAATTCGTGCTGAAAAAATAAAATAAAATGAATAAAAACTCTCATAATGTCTTTGATGACTGATAAAATAAAAATTATGGCTCTTGGAATGAGGTGACACAAAGTTTTTTTGTAAAATTTTTTTTAATGACATTGAGAGCCTCTGTCGCCGATTTCCATGAAAACCTGGATTAAAATAGCGCAGCATTTCAAGGGGTAATTTTATGTCACAGATAGGTTCCTGTACATTTTGGGAATCCTATGAGGTTTTTTTTTCCAGTAAGTCATAAATAGCAAATATACCCAGCAGATAAGCAGACTGTGTGACACGGCACTTAGTCACAGTCTGTGGTCTGACATTTATTGCAGAGTCATCAAATTTAAACATGTTTGAGAAATATATCTTCGAGTATTGTATATATTTATATATTATTGTTCAGATTGTATTCTGACTCCTCGGAAACAGACTAAAATAGTATGTAAGATTTAGAAGTTCAGGTCTGGGACAAAGGGAGTTCACTAACTTATCCTAGGCCTAATACCCAGCGGAATACCGCAGCAGAGTCCGTCCCGGCACCCCCCCCCCCCCAAAGACACCATACTCACCTCCCGGATCTGCTGTGCAAGTCCCGCATGATGCGCCGGCGCACATGCGCAGTACAGTGCAGGATGCTGGCAGTGTCATATGATGAGGCCGGCAGTGGGCGGGCGCGTATTCACGCTATACTTCTGCTGTGCTACAGCGGAAGTATAGCGTGACGGCTGGCTTCCATTGACTACAATGGAAGCCAGCCACGCATATTCCCGTAGGAAATAGGACATGCCGCGGGTTATTTCACGCTGAGCGATGACCGATCACCTTGCGCTTCCAGCGGAGGATGTAGAAGACTCTGCTTGTCTTCTGCATCCAGCTGTTTCTCCGCACCGAGCGCCTGGCTGTTATACAGCCCGGAGCTCGGAGCGGAGGATGCAGAAGACAAGGGGGGTGTCCTCGCTTGTCTTCTGCATACAGCAGTTCTCTGCTCCGAGCGCCCTGCTGTAAAACAGCCGAGCGCTCGGAGCAGAGGATGCAGAAGACAAGTGGGGTGTCCCCGCTTGTCTTCTGCATCCAGCTGTTCTCTGCATGGAGCGCCCGGCTGTTATACAGCCGAGCGCTCCAAGCGGGGTTTGGAGAGCAGAGCTGGACTGCTCTGTTCTTCACACCCCGCCTATCATCAGAGAGCGGGATACAGCTGAAACAATGGTATCAGCTGTATCCCACTGTGAATCTCTGATAAGTCTCATCGTTGTCTTTCAGCACGCTGAAAGAAAACGATGAGCGACGGGATAATGAAAACTGCACGATGTGTGCGCAGTTACACACAACGATTATCGCTCAAAAGATGGCTTTTGCCAGTGATCAGTTCTGCCAGTGACTATTGTCACTACAGGGGGGATGTTTTCCCTGTAAATGAGGCTCCTATGGATGCCTCAGCTACAGTGGAAAAATGTCAAATACAAAAAAAAAAAAAGACCATGTGACTCTCCCCCAGAGGTCTTACATGACGTCATGGAGGACATAAATTGTAAAAAAATAATTACATAAATAAGTAAAACAAAATTACAGAATAAAATAAAAATATATACATAAGAAAAAAAATAACCCAAAGACGCCGTCAACCAAACTGTTGCCGTATGCGCCCTGTAGTACAAAACCATTTATATTATATATCAAAACCTTCAAAACAAATTGAGGAACCCGTTCAGATACCTTATGTTAGCGTAAATATACTAATTTAAAAAAAATAACTATCAATTTTAAAAAAATCATTTTTTAGCTTTTTACCCTCAATAAAACTAAAAAACTGAAAAAATACCAAAAATATATGTCATAGGAAAAAAAAGGCAGCAAAAATAATTTTGGTTGTTGAAGGGAAAAAATGGGGTGGTTAAAACACCACACTGGTAAAATCCCTAAAAAATGTCTGGTTCTTAAGCCACAAAACAGCTCGATTCTTAAGGGGTTGAACACTGTAAAAAAAATTAAGAGACAATGGCAGCCTATCCAGCCACCCAAAACTTGTATGTGCCAGAAAATGGGGTCAATGAGTACTACAATTTGTGCTGCAAAATAAAATAAAATAAATAAAAACTCTCATAATGTCTTTGACAACTGAGAAATAAAAATTATGACTACTGCAATGAGGTGACACAAAAAGGATTTATTTTTTAAACTTTTTCTAATGACATTTAGAGCCTCCGCCGCTGATTTCCATGAAAACCTGGGTTAAAATAGCGCAGCATTTCAAGGGAGTAATTTTACGTCACTGATAGGATCCCCAAACCGTACAGGAGCCTATGAGTTTTTTTTCCAGTGAATCATAAATAGTAAATATACCCAGCAGATAAGCAGACTGTGTGACACGGCACTAATTAGTCACAGACTGTGGTCTGACATTTATTGCAGAATGTTTGAATCATCAAATTTAAACTTTTTTAGAGAAATATAACTTCGAGTATTGTGTATATTTATAGATTATTGATGAGATTGCATTCTAACTCCTTAGAAACAGACTTTACATTCTAAAATAGTATGTAGGATTTAGAAGTTCAGGTCTGGGACAAAGGGAGTTCACTCTCTTATCTTATAGGGATCCAAAAACATTCATGTGTTGAACCTATATGATTATAAACTATCACTGCTGTTTTTGAGATTCTACTTATTGTATCTGAGTAGCATATCATTTATTATCAGCCTGTTTGAACAATATCAACTTTTTAACATTCCCCTTCTGGTATGTACAATGCTCACGAGCTAAATATTCTCAGATGGTACTTTCAACCATTACTTTAACCCTTTCCAATCCAATTTTGGATTCAGGGTGTCCTAAAAGGCTTTCTTTTTTAGACTCCAACAGCAGAGTGACTGGCAATAGAAGGTAAGAATACCCTGTCGGATGTCTTCTGACATTGGAGCTGTACAAGCTTTAATCAGAATGTAGGAAGACATCAGACAGTGGATTGGATAGGGTTAATGAGCCACTCAGGTGATTTTTTTTAAAAATTCATTCATTATATACCTGTACCCTGGTATATATAAGTGAATTAGTGTTACCTGGGTTAGTCATTTCTCTCTATCTGAAACTCCTGGCCTTTTTTCTTCAGACGGTCATATGATTTCAGTTTTGACCACCTTAGATTTTCCTAGGGTTATATGTTTTTGAATTAAGTCAGTTTCTCAGTCTGTGTGATGTTGTTACACAGGACCTGCCTGCAGGGGAGCACGAGCATTCTTGTCACAGTTACTAATGAACACAGAGCTCCTGCCACACAGTTATAATAGAGGAGATCACAGGTCATTTTCCTGACTTTATACTTATGGTCTGTTACTTAATTAGGTGAATATAAAAGTAATGCTAATTAAACTGTCTCTCTTGCAGGAAGAAATGGTATAGCTGTGTTGATGCATCGTGGGATAGATGTGAAAGTGAAACTAAAATATCTCACTCTCAAGATGGTGCTGAGAAACATCAGACAGGGGGCTACACTGCAGGGAAGTGGCTGGAATATACCGAGGAGACCTCCAGAGTGTGACAGGCAATCAAGTGAGGGGGGCAGGGATGGAAAAATATGTTTACACCAGACTGGCCCTTTAAATGAATCATGTAAACCTAATTCATACAAAATTTAGGGAACAATCACTTTCTAAGGTGAACTGTTCACCTTACATTATGCATACTGAAACCCTGGCGATATAATTCTGTGCTTTGTATGATTTAATGAAAAAAGTTTGGCAAAGGAAGAACCCTGAGTAGGCTTGAAAGCTTGCTATAACATCATGTATTTTTGTTACCCATCAAAATGTATCATATCTACAAGATTACTTGGTTTCTCTTACTGAGAGCAATCACTCATTGCTCTACTGGCTAACACGGTACCTAATAATATCACTTTGGAGCATGAGAGGAAAACCCGAGTTTTCACAGAAAACCAAAACAAGTTCAGTAAAGTTGTCCTAGGCTGGAATTAAACCCAAAACCTCAGTGCTCAGTCAAGCATGCATGCTTTCTACATTTCATGCTAAATGAGAAGATAGAAGCAATCAGATACAGTGATCAGGCATTATGATATGCAACAGTCCAATCCTTTTTGCCCCCGACTTCTGGAGTCAGAGGAAAGTTGGGACACAGCCATGCACATTAGATGGCTGACTGGTCCTGCGAAATCATTGGGCTTCAGCTGACAATTTGTTGTGTATGGCCAGCTTAAGGCCGCCTGCAGATGGCCGGGTTGAATCCCACTGCGAGAATCTCGCAGCGGGATGCTGACCCGTGCCCCTGCTGAGGCCTGCGGCTCACCCTCTCCCGGAATCTTCAGTCTCTGCAATGCGCCAGCTGCCGGCCAGTTGGCGCATGCGCAGAGTGGAGCCGGCGCGTCGGGAGTGACATTTCTGTGCGGGCCCCCGTGAGAACCACACAGACATAGAATATGTCGCGATTTGTTTTTCGCGTGTGTTTTCACTCGGACAAATCGCGGCTGTGTGCATAGGATTGCGTTTTGACATTCTGATTGAAGGCTGTACAGCTCCAATGTCGGAAGACGTCCGGCAGGGTATTCTTACTGTAGATTATTGGCCGCTCTGTTGTCGGGGGCCTCTCCATCATGTCCCACACCGCAGTACTGGCTCTAGCCAGCAGATGGCACCATTGTAAAATGGCAGAAAGAGAAAGCCCCCTAGGAAACCCTGAATCCAAAATTGGTGCTTTGCAATTTTTGTGAATTGTGTCTTTCACATTAGAAAGTCCCATTGACAATCGTGTGAAAAAAGCTGCGATTTCGTGTGAAAAAAAACGCGCAAGAAAAACTCAAGTGTGCAGAAGCCCTAACAGAGGAATGAGTGCAGTCAGCTGCAGCTTCTCTGGGCTGGTTGATGCAGTAAATTATTGCCACATACATAGCACCCTATGGACAGAAAAATGGAGAAGAAACAACATTTGTGAAATCTAGGTATTGCAGATAGTATCAGGAAACCTTATTGTAGAAACCAATGACTGTCAGACAATAATATAATTACAACAAATACCAGGGATTTATACATAAAATAGAACAGGAAGAGCATAATATATTATAGGATGGAGGTCAAAGGTCAAAATAACAGAAAGAAAAGGTGTAATTAATGAAAAGTGTCCTTGGTGGAATTTAAACTGAGGATTGAAGAACTTCAGGGCAACAGCACTAAGCATTAACCCATTGTGGTTGGGATACAACAACAATGAAAATATATGGAGGGTAAAGCCTCATATGAATGATTGTTCATCCCTCATGCAGTCTGAATTGGTCTGAATCTAAAAGATTGAACCGTTTAAAAGATGCATTATGTTCCCTTACTTAAGGCTCAAATCACACAAGCGTATTTTCGGTCCATATTATGGTACATGCACCGAGTCTTTTTTCATGGCCACTTTAGTCTTGGCACGTAGTGCTGCTATCCTCTAAGAGCCCTGTCCCCCATCACACTTTCCATCATAAACTCTTCACATCACAATGCTCACTAACTGTACGAATAAATCCATTTCTGGAACCCCCATATTTGTATTAGTTCCTGAAATACTGACTGTGAAAGGGCCCACTCTTCTTGATCAATCTTATGGTGGCTGAGAAAGTCTGTTTTCACATTCTGGAAGCCTTTCAGGTGGGTGGCTGACATGTATTTTATGTGGTGTTGGTCCCAGAAATTTTTTTTTGAGCAATACTTTGTGCCCCCCCTGGTAGTTGACATATGCCACTGCTGTGGCGTTGTCTGACAAAACTTTTAAGTGTCGTCCTTTGGTCAGGTCTTCCGCGTGTTGGAGAGCCCTCTAAATCACATAGAACTCTCAGAAATTTGTAGACTGATTCCTGACTCTCTTGGACCATGTTCCCTGAAAATAGTGGTTCTTTTATCTGAGCACCCTCAACCTGATGCATCGGCGTTTATTGTGACTTGTATAGCCTTGTTTTGGAACCATTCTACCCCTTTGTCTTAGAGCTCATTACAGCATTCCCTATTACCATACTTTTGTCCAGCGAGGACTGTTTCTTGTCCCTTGATGACAGGATTGCCACCTGCAGGACTCTGGTGTTGAAATTGGCCCATGCTACTGCGGGGATACATTCTCTAAGCTTGCCCAAAAGTGACATTGCTTTCCCTATTGGGCAAGTCCTCACATGTAGGAAGGATGTAGGAAGGCTCTGTCTGCTGGCATGAAGAGAACTCTGTTCTATGGGGTTTAGCGTCCCCCCCCCCCCCCTTCCCTCCCCCAGGAACTTTTTTTTTCCATTCAAGCATTACAGATGGTACATGAACTCAGTTAAATTGCGAAAGGAATGTACTTAGCTCCCATGAGCTCACGGAGTATCTCCATTGGCTATAATGAAAATCATACACCAGAGAAACAAAAAAAACTTAGACTAATAATAAAACAAATACACAATTAGACAAAGACAAAGGACATTACTAGGGGTCACAGAAATTTGCGAGGGCAAATCGCAGGGGGGAGGGGTAGTCAGGGTAATTAAGTGGTCCCTGGGGAGAGTGGCGACCCACTCCAGAGGTTCTTGCACGACACTGAGTCAAAACTCACAGATGCTCAGACTCCACCCACGTCCCAAATTTCTCCATAGACCGGAAAGCGATCCAGGTCTGCCATGTACTGTATAGTTCCTCATGAGCGCCACTCTCTTCCACCCTTAGCTCGTCAAAATGCATAAGGTTGTTTAGTTCCTCCACCCACATCGCTCTAGATGGAGAAGGGGGATTGTTCTGACAACAAGAATGAAAAATCTCAGATGCCCCCTTTTAGCTTTTTTGATTGAACCCGGGAGGACTGAGAGTAGGGCCATCTCCATCGACAGTTTCACTCGTGTCCTGCCAATATAATTGTAAACTTTCATCATCTCCTTCCACAGCTCAGCTACTGTGGGGCAGCTTCACCAGATGTGGGACATGCTCCCCCTTTCTCTGTTGCATCTCCAACAGATGGGGGAGGGTCTGAGGAAACCTTTAATGTAATTCATCTGGTGTCCTAACAGATCAATGTTTGAAGTTTAGATCCTGTGCCTTGCAGGCAGGTCAAATTTTATAGCAGAGGATCCAGGCTCTCTCCCAGTCCTTCCTCAGAAGATTGCGCCCAAGTTCCCTCTCCCACGCCTCCACGTATTGTGGTATCTGGATCTCCATCTCCAGATTCAGCAGCAATCAGTAGAGGGTGGATATAGAGTGTCTCTGCGAGGACATGGACATGCAAATTTGCTCGAATGGTGTGAGGAGATTAGTGAGATTCACCTGTGAATGAGTAGTTGACCCAGCAATGGCGAAATGTTAGGGATCAGGCTTATATGCCTAGGCGGTATCCAGGCAGCACCCTGCAAGGCCCCCGGGGCCAGAGCATGCTCTGCTTCTACCCAGAATTTGGAGCTCTCTCTTTTGAGTAGGTCCAGTATACAGTTGGTGATATTGGCTTTGTAGTAAGTTGCAAAATTGAGCAGCCCCAGGCCTCCCCTCTCCTTGCTTCTAGTGAGAAGTGAGAGACGCATGCGTGGCTTCTTCCCTCTCCAGACAAATGTTGTGATAAGGGACCACAAACGTTTTAGGTATGAACTTGGGAGCTTTAGTGCGACCGTCTGACATAAATATAAGAACTTGGGCAGGGAATCCATTTTGATAACGTTGACCCTCCCACTTCAAGAGAGGAGCAATGTTTTCCATTTGCCCAAATCCCTCTCTAAGTCTGCCAAAAATGGTAGATAATTTAGTTTAAACGCCTGAGAGACATCTGTTGGGAGTTGTGATCCAAGGTTTGTTTTCGAGGAGTATTTCCATCGGAAGGGGAACTTACTCTCTAACTGAGACGCCTCGATCTGCAGCAACGACACGTTTAGCACTTCTGACTTTTGGATATTTACTTTGTAATTGCTTACTCTACCAAAGCGTTGGAACTCCTGTAAAATCAATGGTAGTCCAATGCGTGGGTTGGATAGGTAAAGTAGGAGATCATCTGCGAAAAGCGCCATTTTGTGCTCCGTCTCCCCTATGTGGAGACCTATGATGGAGTCATTGCGATGAATCACATTCTCCAGTGCCTCCATTGTTAGGCTATATCGGAACCGGGATAGAGGACACCCCTGCCTAGTGCCATTCTTTATTTGAAAGGCGTCTGAAAAGGTCCCGTTGATTCTTACCCTGGCGGAGGGGTTCTGATATAAGGACAAGATCCATTCTTTCATTCTTGGGCCAACCCCTATCTTTTCCAGGGGGGCGGAAAGGAAATTCCAACTGACCCTGTCAAAGGCCTTTTCAGCGTCTACTGCAAGGAGACAGAGGGGACTCCTTGCAAGCTTGGCTCTAGCAATCAGTGACAGGGACTTAGTATTGTTGTCCCTAGCTTCCCTGCCTGGGACGAAGCCCACCTGTTCCCTATGGATCAGGTGCGGGATTATGTCCTGGAGACGTGTGGAGATCAGTTTTGCAAATAGTTTTATGTCTATGTTGAAGAAGGAGGTTGGTCTATAGTGGCTGCATACCGAGGCGTCCTTACCCGGTTTGGTCATAACCGTGATATGGGCCAGCCGAACCTGGGCCGAGAAGGGGCACCCCTGCCCCACTGCGTTAAAGGCCCTGAGGACCAGTAGCGAGATCTCCTCCCAGAACACCTTATAGATCCTGGCTGAAAAGCCATCTGGCCCTGGGTTCTTACCCACTTTCAGGTTTTTAATCAGCTCTCAGAGCTCTGAAGAGGAGAAGTCCACCTCTAGGCCCTCCGCCTCCCCAGGAGACATTCTTTTGCGTGTGTTAAGGGAGAGATAGGCCTCCATCTCCTCACCTGGGCTCCGAGAGCCAGACTGTGTGGACCCTTCAATATTGTAGAGTTTGGAATAGTAACTCCTAAATTCTTCTAAAATGTCTGAGGTGGAGTGGACCAGGCCCTGCAGACTCGAGTGAATTTTTGGGATATGGGAAAGGGTCGTTTTTGGATGCAGCACCCTAGCTAGCCAGCTCCCACATTTGTCTTTATACTCAAAAACACCTCTGCACAACCTATCCCTGCAGGCCAGGGACCTCTGATCTAGGATTACTAAGATCTGCTGATGCAGGTTCGAGATCTCCACCTTGAGTGAGTCTTTTTGGAGTCTTTTGTTAGAGGCTTCTTCAGTCTGCAGGTTCAGGATAAGCTTGCGCAACTTCAAAGCATTTTCCTTTTTAAGCCTAGCTCCATGTGGAATTAGAATGCCCTTGATGATGCATTTTAGTGCTTCCCACTGGGTGGGAGCCCCTATCACATCGGATCAGTGAACTTTGGTGAACTCCACGATCGCTTTTTTGATGTCTGTAACGCATAGGGGGTCTCTGAGCAAGTTATCGTTGAGTCTCCAAGAGAAGCCCCCTTAAGTCTACTAGGTGCAGGGCATTTAAGATTTTTTTGAGTGAGTGTAGTGCCGATCGGGAGAGGGAGGTCCTACGTGAAGACGCGCTGAGCTCCTGTTTCAGCACCAGGTTCTGGTCTCCGCCCAGGATAATTTTGGAGCCGTCTGCAAACTCAGCCAATGCCTTCAGTATCCTGGAGGCGCATGGCACCTGTTCTTGGTTGGGGAGATAAACGTTAGCCAGAGTTAATATAGCGCGGGCAGTGTCTATTTTCAGGAAAATATAATGCTCAGTAGGATCCGTTTTGGAATCTAGCACCTGGTGCCTGAACCCCTTGTGGAGTGCAACTGAGACACCTCCGGCTTTCTTGGAGGGGTGAGGACCATGGAACCAGGTGGGGTAGTACATGGAGTGACAAGAGGGGACACAGTCTGCCTTAAAATGGGTCTCCTAAAATATAGTGACCGACAACCTCTTTTTGTGAAGGTGGTAGAGGATCTGGCTCTTCTTCTGGGGAATGTTGAGTCCCTTGGCATTAAATGTGCTATATGACAGTTCAGCCATTGTTTCTATGTACGAAGAAAGAGAAGGCCTGGGATACCCCTTGCTTGGATCGCAGTTTACACCCTGAGGGGAGGAGGGGGTTGGGAAGGGGAATGGGGGGGACAGACTAGAAGAACAAAACACAGACCAGAACATGGCTATTCAATATCATTTACGTAAGTACAGTCGATATGATTCTAGTAGTCTCATTTCATTTATTTTGGATAGCACATTTTTTCTACTAAAACACAATTTTTTTCCTTTTGATGGTAAATATTGTTTACAGACAACTGAAGCCCCCATGGGTTCCCGATTTTCCCCCACCATCTCCAATTTATTTATGAGTTGGTGGGAAGAATTTTTTATTTTTTCCATGTTAAATCCATTCCATTGCCACATGGTGCGGCACCACAGATACATAGACGATATTGTCATTATTTGGAAAGACAGTAACTCTGACCCTGCTGAGAAAACACTTAATTCATTTGAAACTTATCTTATTCAAAATAGTTGTAATTTGCGTTTTACGGAACTACAGATAAAATCAGTGCGCCATTTCTGGACCTGACCTTAAAAGGAAATATTACCACAGGGAAGGTTGAAATGGATATGTATAGAAATTCAATTGCTGGCAATTTAATTTTACATGCCTCTAGTGCCCATCCGAGGCACACAATAGAGGCAGTCCTGGTGGGAGGGATAACTAGAGCCGAAAGAATCTGCTCTAATGAACAAGATTTTACATCCCACGAGGATATAGTAAAAACACTCTCGATAGAGCAATACAAAAGGTTAACAATAAGAGCAGAGCCTGCTTATTAAAAATAAAATCTAAATAGGTTCAAACAAAATATGAAAAAAAGATAATATTCTATACGGAATACAGCAGGGATTTTTATTCTATCAAACAAATAATGCTAAAAAAATCTTCCGATATTACGGCAGGATAATATGGTAGATAGCATCTTAAATAAAGGTCTACATTGTGTTGCCCGCAAGGGCAGAAGTCTTGGCAACATATTGTTACTAAGTGTATTTAAATCTGAGATTGCCTCTGAATCGAACTGGTTGGAACAAAGGGGTTTTTATCACTGTGGTAAATCTAATTGTGGTATTTGTACAAAAGCTAAAAGTAAACGGAATTTTCTGACCATCAAGGGTTAATGGAATTTTCAATAGATCAATACATAAATTGCGATAGCACTTATGTAATATACATAATTGAGTGCGTTAGCTGCAATATGAAATATATAGGGTGCACTGCAAGAAAATTAAAAGTTCGAGTACCAGAACATTTGAGATACATTAACCCTTTCCAATCCACTGTCTGACGTCTGAAGACTTTCTGATTGAAGGCTATACAGATCCGATGTAAGAAGACGTCCAGCAGGGTATTCTTACTGTAGATTACTGGCCGCTCTGTGGTTAGGGGCCTCTCCAGCATGTCCCACACCGCAGTACTGGCTCTAGCTAGCAGATGGTGCCATTGTATAATGGCAGAAAGAGAAAGCCCCCTAGGAAACCCTGAATCCAAAATTGGTGCTTTGCAATTTGATCGAGTAATTACTCGATCAAGCACCGCGATTTTTGAGTACTTCCGTACTCGGGTGAAAAGATTCGGGGGGCGCCAGGGGGCGGGGGGAGGCGTGGCAGAGCGGGGGGTAGCAGCGGGGAACAGGGGGGAGCCCTCTCTCTCTCCCTCTCCCCCCCACTCCCCGCTGCAACCCCCCACTCACCCACGGCGCCCCCCAAATCTTTTCGCCCGAGTACAGAAGTACTCGAAAATCGCGGCGCTCGGGCGAAAAAGGGGCATGGCCGAGTAGGTTCGCTCATCTCTAGTTAAGAATCCAGATAAATGCTCAGGTGCTGCGAAACATTTCGTTGAAGCACATAGTCAAAAGAACGACACACTTATCGGTTATGGTATAGAGATAGTTAAAAAAGGCAGGAGATTTAAAGTGGACCATAATGCATTACTCAGAAGAGAGGCTCACTGGATCTTAAAATTGGGCACTAGACACCCAAATGGTTTCAATTTTAGATCAGATTTATTGTATATTTATTAATGAAAGTTTTGGTTTTTTTTGCAAATTTATAAACTTATAGATCTTTATGCCACATCTATTTAGAATTTATTCTTCATGTTGCACATATTCTAGTGCCTGGATTCAAATGAGTATGAAAATTTTACTTCCCTACAATTTATTCTATATTTAACAAATTAAATGTTGACTATGTATTTAATATCTATATAACAATTCTGGCAGCCTGTTTCTTGAATTTAGAATAAATAATATATGATTGTATGAAGGGTCAAATTTGTCAGCTGCTAATCATTGTTTCAATTGATTTTAGATTTATTCAGATACTTAAGGGAGTGACGTAACTTCCTAGACTAGGTGATCAAGAATCCTCACGGAGTTGAAACGCGTCCTGTCTAGCCTCTGACTGGTTTTATGTAAAACTTCGTACTAATAAAGGCTTCTTGGATATATCTACTGTAAGAACAGCAGCATCTTTAGCTGACCTTGTATACGTGGCCGTGGTGGATTGAGCGGCAAAGCTGTCCAAGTAGAGTCCTACACCAAATTGCTGGATTGCAAAGTGGAGGTGGCACAGACGCAATGGGTGGGCATTTTTTTTAATTTATTGATCGTATAACTTATTTATGGGTTATTTATAGAGATGAGCGAGCACCCAAATGCTCGGGTCCGCGTTATTCAAGTCGAGCTTTTCGTAAAATTCGAGATCTCTCTCTCTCATAAGTGTTTTATTGACGACATTTTATTGGTGTGGGATGGCAAGATAGAAGATCTCAGACTTTTTATTACCTAGATTAACCGTAATGATTTTAATCTGGAGTTTGTGAGTAACATTAGCCCAACAGAAGTTGTGTTTTTAGATTTAGTCGTGTCGTCTATTGATGGAGCTATACATACAAAAACGCACTTTAAACATACTGATTGTAACAGTTACCTGTCCTTTTCTATTTGCCATAAGAAAAGCTGGAAATTAAATATCCCTTACAGACAATTTAAACGTATCAAGAAAAACTGCTCTTCTGTAGAAACTTTTAAACAGCAAGCATTGGTTTTAAAGAATCGTTTTAAAGAGAAGGAATACCCTTCCAATTTGATAGATTTTGTATACAAAAGAGTACTTTCTCAAAAAATATTCCATATGGACCTAGTGCAGGGAGAGATACAGAAGGGAATAGTAGTGACTTTGCTAGAGACTTACTATTCATTACTAGAGATAAGCAAGCGTACTCACTAAGGCAAACTACTCGAGCGAGTAGTGCCTTATGCGAGTACCTGCCAGCTCGTCTCTAAAGATTCGGGTGCCGGCGGGGGAGAGCGGAGAGTTGCGGGAGTGAGCAGGGGGGAGAGAGTGAGAGAGAGATCTTCCCCCCATTCCTCCCCGCTCTCCCCCGCCACTCCCCGCCCCCTGCCGGCACCCGAATCTTTTGAGACAAGCGGGCAGGTACTCGCATAAGGCACTACTCGCTCAAGTAGTTTGCCTTAGCGAGTATGCTCGCTCATCTCTAGCCATTACTAAATATAACACGCAATATCATATTATTGAAAAGATATTAAAGAAAAACTGGGGTATCCTGAGAAAGGACCCTTTTCTAGTGGGTTAGAATGTCCTTGTGGGCTACAATATATAGGACGAACAACCAATGCCCTGAAGACCCGCATTAACCAGCACAGATTCAATATCTCTATAGGGTTCACGAAACATAGTATTTCTCGCCATGTTTTAGAGGAGTATCAGAAAGATTATACACAGTTGAGTGTAACTCCCCTGGAATACATTGTCTCAAAATCATCTTCCCGCCTGCGAACAAAGGAAAATGTTTTGGATTTTTAGAATGGACACATTGACCCAAAGAGGCCTTAATGAAATTTTAGAGAAAATACAGAAATTAATTTATTTTATTCATTTACATTATTTATTCTATTTATCAGTAGGGATATTGGAGAAGGGGATATATACACCTTATGTGAATCTAATCTATATGGGGGACTTGTATATTTTATATAAATATTTTTTTATTTTAGTGAAGATGATTCCTTTAGCTGATGAAGTCCAATAGGCTAGACCTTGTAACACCTCCC
Source organism: Eleutherodactylus coqui (assembly GCF_035609145.1). NCBI lineage: Eukaryota > Metazoa > Chordata > Amphibia > Anura > Eleutherodactylidae > Eleutherodactylus > Eleutherodactylus coqui. The sequence goes on along the minus strand of NC_089846.1, from coordinate 55,664,586 downwards.
CCAAAGGAGGAGCTACACCCCTTATAATCACTGTCAGAAGCTCCAGTACTTCATTGCCGGCCGCTCACCATCAGAGCCGCAGGCACTACTTCTCTCTCTCTGTCCCTGATGCACACCCCGGTCTCATCTAACTTTGGATAAACACTGAAGGGGCTCTTTTCTTCTCTGCTCTCAGGCACTTACTATCAATGGGGCTCTATCCCCGGACCTAAGTTAGACAGGTGTACTATCCTTTCTTGTCTGAGATAGCCGCTGTGAGACTGGGACGCATACTGCTTATGACCTCAGTCACCCGCCATACGGGGTATCATCCCCCGACATACACAGACCGGCTGTCATACCAACCTGTGTGCCAGCGGATTTTCATTAACTGCAGAGTATTAGTTGTTATAGCAGCCACTAGAGGGTCGTATTAGACAAACTAACCTTTAGTTTAAGCGAACAGGTGCTACATTAACCTGTGTCTATCTAAAGAAATCTTTAGACAGTTGGGAACACCATACTGATTATTACATCAGTGATACTCCAGGGGGTCACCGTATAGCATCAATTCAGCTCCATCAATGATGCATTGAGTGACCAGCCTGGACCTAGAGGTGTGAAGCCCCTTTTATCTCTCATCTGGGGTGTGATCTGATCTACCCACAGAAGGGTTGGAGCAAACTAGGTTATAATTTAGCACCAACTGAGTTTCCTTTAGGGTGTGCACACCTGGGAAATCCGACAGTGGTGACAACACAGACACCGCGTCGGAAACTATAATATTGAAGTAGTACCGTGACTTACGCAAAATATCAAGCAGGTGGTATTACCCAAAATTGGGTCCCACCACTTGATACAAGGACTTGATTAATTACCGAACCCTGGCAACTATTGGTTTATTTCATAACCACTACACATTAGCTTATGGTGACAATCACCGTCGCTCCTGAGGAACTGTCCTGTATCAGGACAGGGAAATGCTTCGAGCCTTCTGAGCCCTCTTGTTTAGCACTATTGATGTGCAATGAGCCCTCTTGTTCAGCACCTTTGATGTGCAATATAACATCGTGTTACAATTGGGTACTCATATAGAGTCTTTTTGTCTAGCATCATCGATATGCAAAACAATATCATGTTACAATTGGGTACCTCTACATCACTCACGTACCGCATAATTATCTAAATAATCAAATCTCTATCATTTGGACGTGGGTACATACTTTTGTGAACTGTGGGACTCAATTCTGGGCCCAACTACTACACAAAAATTCTCTATCATCTATCTTTATTAGCGGTACTTCAAAGACTCGTATATATATTTTCACGACGTCTTAAAGGGGTGGTCTCGCGAAACCAAGTGGGGTTATACACTTCCGTATGGCCATATTAATGCACTTTGTAATGTACATTGTGCATTAAATATGAGCCATACAGAAGTTATTCCACTTACCTGCTCCGTTGCTAGCGTCCTCGTCTCCATGGTTCCGTCTAAATTCGCTGGCAGCTTGCTTTTTTAGACGCGCTTGCGCAGTCCGGTCTTCTCCATTCAGCACGAGCCGCTTCAGTGTGCTCCCCGCTACAGCTCTTCTGCGCATGCGCAGACGAGCTGTCACTGCTCGGGAGCGCGCTGAAGCGGCCATTCTGCACCATCCTCTGTTAGAGGAAGGTGCAGAAACTGGAGCTGCCCAGCGGAGAAGCCCAGCCCAGCCCAGCAGCCCCGAGAAGCGTCCCAGGTAAGTGATGGGTCGGGGGGGGGCTGCCGCTGCGCCGGGCTGCGCCGGGGGGGCTGTCGCTGCGCCGGGGGGGCTGTCGCTGCGCCGGGGGGGGCTGCCGCTGTGATGGGGGGGCTGTCGCTAGGCCGGGGGGGGCTGCCGCTGCGCCGGGCTGCGCCGGGGGGGCTGTCGCTAGGCCGGGGGGGGCTGCCGCTAGGCCGGGCTGCGCCGGGGGGGGCTGCCGCTGTGATGGGGGGGCTGTCGCTAGGCCGGGGGGGGCTGCCGCTGTGATGGGGGGGCTGTCGCTAGGCCGGGGGGGGCTGCCGCTGCGCCGGGCTGCGCCGGGGGGGCTGTCGCTAGGCCGGGGGGGGCTGCCGCTAGGCTCCGGAACCTAGCGCTGGGCTCCGGGGCCTTCACCTGGGCTGAGGGTCTAGCGCTGGGGAGCCGGGGGCTAGCGCCGGTTACCTGCTGTCTGGTCGGCGGCTGCGGGGCGTCTGGTCGGCGGCTGCGATGCGTCCGGTTGCCATGGAGACACAGCTGGCGGCGTCTCGGGAGCGCGCACGTCGGGCTGCAGCGAGCGACGGGGAAAGAGCCGGCGGCCATCTTGAGGAAACTTTTATAAGTTGCTGAAACGCTGGAACGGTAAGTACAAACCAGCTAGAAATGTCATTTACAGGGGGGCTTTGTAATGTATGTTTAATGGGGGGGACTGGGCAAAAAAAAAAATTAACTGCTTCCTCGAGACATCTCCTTTAAGCATACCGGAGAGTGAATAAATAAAATCATAACAATCTCCCTGAATTATCTAGGAGATCTGCTACCCTACACGATCACCAACCAGGGTCGATCCTTTATAATTTTTGTTACTTTTTTTTATTGTCTCAATGTCTGTGAGTGTTATATGTGAGCCCATGTTTTTATAATTATTTAATAAAAGTTATTAAGTTTTAATATCTATATCTGTGAAGGGTAGCTGATGAAGTTAGTTTTATAGATCTCTCTCTCCCTCTCCCCCCCCCCCCCCCCCGCCCTCTCCGCTTGCCCACTGCCGCAACTCACCTGTCACCCGCCCCGGCACCCGAACCTTTTCTCTCGAGCGGGCAGGTACTCGCTAAGGGCAATGCTCGCTCGAGCAATTGCCCTTAGCGAGTATGCTCGCTCATCACTAGTAGGGATATTTTTTATTCTATTCTAAGAGAAGCTTGCAGGCTTCTTTGGATTTTGTCCTTATTCTGTTAAACAAACAGCATATGCTTTGGACTGGTTTCCATATCCTTTTGCCTGGAATGATGGATCTTCATATGAGCGCTGTAGTCTTTTTCTGTTTCCCAATGTACCCCAAAATGATACAATTAGAAAATACAACTTATGTCGCAAAAAACAAGCCCCCATGTGGCTATGTTGACGGAAAAATTAAAAAGTTATGGCTCCTGGAATGCGACAATGAAAAAAACTGAAAAATTAGTTGGTCATTAATGCGCAAACAGGCTTCATTACTAGGAGGTAATCACATCTGATCATCATGTAAATTATTCATTTAATAGAACTTGTCTTTAGGGACCATTTAGACGGGACGAATGCCGGGCAAACGATGCCCGAAACTCATTCCCGCAAACACTCGCTCCTGTGCTATTGCACAGGAGCTAGCATCGTTAGCTCGCTTACAGAGTGGGGAGCAGGGAGGCTGCAGATTTCTCTCCTCGAGCTCCCCCGCCCCTCTCCATTGCCTTAACATAGCGGCCGTTCAGTACTGAACGGCTGCTATTTACACTGACCAATGATCGTTCATAAGCTCATAAACGATGGACAATGAGCTGAAGCTGATCGCTCAGTGTAAATAGCAGCTATTCAGTACTGAACGGCCGCTATGTTAGGTCAATTAAGAGGGGTGGGGGAGCGTGAGCGCGAGGAGAGAAATCTCCTGCAGCCGCCCCGCTGTGAGCCAGTGATAGTAGCGCCCATGCTCAACATTCGTCCCATCTAAATGGGCCTTTAGTTTATTTATCAAGCCTTTAGACTAGAAATAACATAGCAAAGTTGAAAAAACATCATAATTTTACCTGAGGTTAGTTAGACATGATGCAATTTCTTCCTTCCCTTTCTTAAGTTATTTCACATATTCAAGTTTTGTAATATGATGTTTACATTTTTTGCAGCTTTGCCCACGGACGGATTATTGCTGCGGAATTCACGGCCAGATGCCCACCGCGAATTCCGCAGCAATTTCCATCCATAGACATGCTATGATAAAAGATTCTCCCCTGCCCACGAGCGGAAATCAGCTGCGATTTTCCGCTCGCAGGGGAGAATCGCAGCATGTTCTAATCTGTGCGGTAAATCGCATGGATGGCTTCCATTGCCGTCAATGGAAGCCGTCCATCCCGTGATATTCTGCTCAGTGGGCACTGCGGAGTATCGCAGCAATCTGCGCCATAGCATGCCTATGGGAGCTGCCAGAGAATGGAGGTGGAAGGGAGTTTAGCAGCGTGTCCTGGGCCATTTAGCCACTAACTCATATTAGCTCTCCTTGCTAAACCAGGTACTAGGTTTATCATCTAGTACCTCAACATCATATATAAGGTGGATCTCATGCTTTTTACTGCACCTCAGCTCCCAAGGGCCTTTACTTTGCTTTTTTTCCTTTTCAGCTTGGAGCCATCCCTGAGAGGCTCACACCTTCTTTTATGAAGCCCTCTCACCTGTCTACTAATTAATTTCACAAACCAGCACATATTCAAGGAATACCTTTTTTTTGGTGATCACATTTTTACACTTTGGCCCTCTGGGTGACACAAATATGCAACTAGTCTGCCACAATTGGTAAGTTTGCAAAAGAGAAGTCGCATTAACAAGCATAGATCGAACACCAAGAATAGCTCCCTAAATCATAGTGTCTCCAGGCATGGGACCGCAGTCCATAATAATGATTTTAAAGGATTGTCTATAACAGTTTTAGAACAAATACCCGCCCATGTACGGAATAACTGAACACGCTTTTACCTATGGGCCTGAATGAGAGCTTGGAAAGCGTTTTTGACAGTTGATTGGGTTTGTGTTCCCCCCCCCCCTTTCTATCCCTAGCCTAACATTGACTTGCAGGATTGCTGCATTCCAATAGGTAGCACTGTAGATGCATTGTTTCCATCTCCCCTATTTGCTATACTCCCAGAATAGTCATCTCCCTACTCCACACCTCCCTCTCTTTACAAACCAAGCAGTAGTAATCACCTGATACATGAATTCCCCTTCCAATTCCATTCATGCACCCTGTAACCACGCCCCTTTTTAGTCAAGCCAATCAATGAACATTAAATTGTTTTCCCCACCCTCTCTCAGGTATTTATACCCGACTTTCCTGCAGCTCCCATGCTGAAGCACTTCTTTCTCCTATCTCCCTGCCACATACAGGTAAGTAAACTCCTCCTTTATCCCCTGCCAGCCTATAACCTATATTGCCATATTTACCCCGGTCCCTGCACTTAATTACCCTGCTGGAATCCTCTGCCATATATCATCCCTATATCATTCCTAATCTGACAAATTTTCATTTTCAGGACCTCTAGCACGTCCAAAAAACATTTGGAATTGTGTCACCCCTGGCATCCTGTTGGTGAGCTGTAGACATGAGCGAGCATACTCGTTAAGGCAATTAACTTGAGAGAGCATCGCCTTTTTCGAGTACCTGCTGGCTCGTCCCTGAAGATTCGGGGGGGCTGCGGAGGGCGGCGCGGTGGAGGGGAGCGGGGTGGAGAGATCTCTCTCTCCTGATCCCCTCCGCAACCCCATGCCGCCCCCCCAAATCTGCAGGGACGAGCCAGCAGGTACTCGAAAAAGGCGATGCTCTCTCTCGTAAATCGCCTTAACGAGCATGCTCGCTCATCTCTAGTGAGCTGCTTTTTTAATTTAATTTTTATAGTTTTATTCTTATTTTTGTTGTTTGCAAAAAGGTTTTTTTTTTTTTCAAACTTTATCCCACACCATGAACCCAATGCTATAAATGCACACAATTCTGAAGTAGCTTTCCAATAGTTTTTTTTTTTCTTCTCATTCTCACATGCGTATGCATATACACACATATATGCACCCTCTTGGGTGGAGCAATTATATTATATTTCCCAATAGGCTGTACATTCATTTTAATTCTTGTTAGTTTAAATCAACCACACGATTTTCAGTCCATCTGCTTTGATATTGGCATTTTCGAGATTGTTATTAAACTCATGATTTGTCTTCATCCTATTTTATAACAGATATTTGCTCTGTATAAATTTTATGTCATTTTATATGAACCGGATGTGTATATTCTATTTTAGATTTACGTTTTTTGTCATATATATTTAATCACTATTCATATCCATGTTCTTATTATTTATCTTATTTATTGATACATTCGTAAGATTTCATTATGCGTATGAATTTTGTTTATTCCCCCCCACCCTCCTTTTTTTTTTTCTTCTTCCCTTTCTTTGTTAATCACTCCTCCACTATTTGTGCATCTCACTCAGTGTTTAATCAAGCCGAACTGACAAAAGGGCTCGTCCCCGAAACGCGTTTTCAATTCCTGGTTTTTATTTTGTGAAATAATAAAAAAAAGAAGTGTTTTCACTATTGCATACTGGACCTTGATCTTCTAGTAGCTTAGAGTGTTGCGCCTTCACACCAGTATTTTTCCACACTCTTTTCGCTACACTCATGCCCACCTTGATGGAGCGGCATTTGGTTGGCAGCACCTCCATTATTTGAAACACTTTGTGCTCCAGAACTATTTCACCACCCTCACTGGGTCTTGCTCCACCCTCCCTTTTCGTCTCTTTTATTGAACTTTTACATTAGCCTGGTAAATGCTCATGCTTAAAAGGGGCATTTAAAATTTTGCTATGGGGCCCAGTCTTTTCTAGTTATCTACCTGGCTGTATTACAATGATGAATTCTGCATCTGCCCATTAATGGTAAGGATACATGCCAGATGGGTTGGTGTCCATGCTGACACAAATAATGCTTTTATGCTTTAACAGCCATTGTTTCCTGGTCTGCCTATCGGACACAGGGGAACCCACGATTTTTGGCTGTTAAAGCATAAAAACATAATACTTACCTTGTGTTCTGTTGTTGTTCAGCGGGGTTATCTCCCAGCAGGCAGTCTTCCTCCGACGAGCCAAGGACAGGCCGCCCCCCTCCGGGATTGCGCGTCAGGAGTCAGGACGGGCCACGTCTCCACTGCACACACACAGAATCTTGGAGTTCAGCCAGGATGGACAGGCCACCAACAGCAAGCACTGCTTGTAACGTGCTTGCTGTGGGCGGCCCGTCCGTTCACCTCGGAAGTGCCTGACGGACGGAGCAGAGCAGGAAGCGGTCATTTTTACAGCTCCTGCTCTGCTTCTAGAAGCCACAGAAGATGATGCTGGATGGAGGGGACATGCCTGGCGATCGGTCCTGGCCAGGCAAGGTGAGTAAAATTTTTTTTTTCCATGTCCCAACCCCTTTAAGGAGGTTGCCCAAGTAATGGAAAATAATTTTAACTTAATGTTATAGTTTATTTTATTCTTTTTTACTGACAAATTAATCGATCCTCTGCCACTCCAGCACCTCCTCTCCAGTCCTCTCCACCAGGCTTTGTTTAGACGGCTGAAGTGATGATGTGTCCATATACCCATGTAAACTGCTGCAGTCAATCACTGTCCTTAATGGTCTTGTGCCATATACACCAAGTAGGAACGGAACAGCGGTGCTGGGAGCAGAAAAAAAGCGGTGCTACAGACTAGTTAAATTGTATGAACAGCCTGGGGCCTATGGTCTACTTAATTAGTCACTGACTATGAGTCATATCATATAATAAAGTGATCACCAGCTGAAATTAGGAAATTAAATGTCTATCTACAGATCAGGTCAAGAGAACTCCTAACCACAAAGGAAAAGCATCTTCCTTTTTCTAGACTCTCATCATTATACATCAGGAAGCAGCTACAGTTTATTGTGCAATATGGCTATGATTTAAAGTAAAACAGGGTGAGGTCTTCTGGAAAATTCATGAAATGAAACTGTGGTCCTGAGTGAAATATAGAAGTGTCATATCGCTGTAAGGCCCAGTGACACACAAGACTTTTTTCATTCAAGTTCTGTCCAAGTTAGTAAATGAACAAAACTGCAACGCACGAAAATGAATTGGGCTAGACGGACAAATGATTTTTTTCGCAGATCGACCGGTCACAAAGAATTCACACGCACAATCTGGTTCCAATGTGTACCTCAATTTGGCCTTTCTCAAACAACCTCAGCATTCTCCTCTTTCCTTTTCACATTGGATTTGCCCAATAGATCCTCTACAGCATTTCAAGTTGGAGTCTTTTGGTATATAGCATGACATCCTCATTGACTTGGGAAATATACAACTTGGAGGTCCTGAAAGAGAAGCTTAAAATCTCCAAATTCAGGACCTACAGTAGCTAAAGCTTTGGCTTTATGGCTACTGCCAAATTTTCCTCATTCATAGAATCATACAATCCGAGTTGGAAGGGACCTCCAGGGTCTTTTGAGTCAAACTCCCTGCTCAATGCAGGATTCACGAAATCATCCCTGACATATCAGCTTTTGTTTCAAAGATGTCCATTGAAGGAAAACTCATCACCTCCCGTGGTAACCTATTTCATTCTCTGATCACCCTGTCAAAAAAAGTTTCCTAATATCTAATCTGTGTCTCCTACCTTCCAGTTTCATCCCATTGCTTCTGGTCTTTCCTTGTGCAGATGAGACTAGGGCTGATCCCTTTGCCCTGTGACAGCCCTTCAGATATTTGTAGACAGTAGAGATGAGGAGCACCAAAATGCTCGGGTGCTCGTTACTCGGGACGAAATTTTCGTGATGATTGAGGGTTCGTTTCGAGTAACGAACCCCATTGAAGTCAATGGGCGACTCGAGCATTTTTGTATATCGCCGATGCTCGCTAAGGTTTCCATTTGTGAAAATCTGGGCAATTCAAGAAAGTGATGGGAACGACACAGCAACGGATAGGGCAGGCGAGGGGCTACATGTTGGGCTGCATCTCAAGTTCCCAGGTCCCACTATTAAGCCACAATAGCGGCAAGAGTGGGCCCCCCCTCCCAACAACTTTTACTTCTGAAAAGCCCTCATTAGCAATGGATACCTTAGCTAAGCACCACACTACCTCCAACAAAGCACAATCACTGCCTGCATGACACTCTGCTGCCACTTCTCCTGGGTTACATGCTGCCCAACCCCCCCCCCCCCCCGCCACGACCCAGTGTCCACAGCGCACACCAAATTGTCCCTGCGCAGCCTTCAGCTGCCCTCATGCCACACCACACTCATGTCTATTTATAAGTGCGTCTGCCATGAGGAGGAACCGCAGGCACACACTGCAGAGGGTTGGCACGGCTAGGCAGCGACCCTCTTTAAAAGGGGCGGGGTGATAGCCCACAATGCTGTACAGAAGCAATGAGAAATATAATCCTGTGACACCGCCATCAGGAGCTGCATAGCAATGGGGAACCTATGTGCCACACACTATTCATTCTGTCAAGGTGTCTGCATGCCCCAGTCAGACCGCGTTTTTTTTATAAATAGTCACAGGCAGGTACAATTGGGAATCCCCAACTCCGCAATGGGAATTCCGTGTGCACCCACAGCATGGGTGGCTCCCTGGAACCCACCCGCTGTACATAAATGTATCCCATTGCAGTGCCCTGGACAGCAGAGCTAACGTCAGATTAAATGCAGGTGGGCTTCGGCCCACACTGCATGCCCCAGTCAGACTGGGGTTCTTTAGAAGTGGACACATGTAGTTACAACTCCGTGTGGAACGACAGCATGGGTGGCTCCCTGGAACCCACCGGCGGTACATAAATATATCCCATTGCAGTGCCCAGCACAGCTGATGTAACGTCAGCTGCAATGCAGGTGGGCAAAAAATTAATTGGATTACACTGTAGGCGAGGGCCCCAAAAAATTGGTGTACCAACAGTACTAATGTACGTCAGAAAAATTGCCCATGCCCAACCAAGAGGGCAGGTGAAACCCATTAATCGCTTTGGTTAATGTGGCTTAATTTGTAACTAGGCCTGGAGGCAGCCCAGTTAAAATAAAAAATTGGTTCAGGTGAAAGTTTCAACACTTTAATGAGCATTGAAACGTATAAAAATTGTTTACAAAAATTATATGACTGAGCCTTGTGGGCCTAAGAAAAATTGCCCGTTCGGCGTGATTACGTCAGGTTTCAGGAGGAGGAGCAGGAGGAGGAGGATGAATATTATACACAGATTGATGAAGCTAAAAGGTCCACGTTTTTGATGGTGATAGAGAACAATGCTTCCATCCGCGGGTGCAGCCTATGTATTGTTAAGGTATCGCTGCTGTCCGCTGGTGGAGAAGAGAAGTCTGGGGAAATCCAGGCTTTGTTCATCTTGATGAGTGTAAGCCTGTCGGCACTGTCGGTTGACAGGCGGGTATGCTTATCTGTGATGATTCCCCCAGCCGCACTAAGCACCCTCTCTGACAAGACGCTAGCCGCAGGACAAGCAAGCACCTCCAGGGCATACAGCGCGAGTTCAGGCCACGTGTCCAGCTTCGACACCCAGTAGTTGTAGGGGGCAGAGGCGTCACGGAGGACGGTCGTGCGATCGGTTACGTACTCCCTTCACCATCCTTTTACAGTGCTCCCGCCGACTCAGCCTTGACTGGGGAGTGGTGATACAGTCTTGCTGGGGAGCCATAAAGCTGTCAAAGGCCTTAGAGAGTGTTCCCCTGCCTGTGCTGTACATGCTGCCTGATCTCTGCGCCTCCCCTGCTACCTGGCCCTCGGAACGCAGAAAGGATGACAGGCAAGCAGCATGGGTACCCTCAGCAGTGGGCCAAGCTGTCTCTTCTCCCTCCTCCTCATCCTCCTCATGCTCCTCCTCCTCAACGCGCTGAGATATAGACAGGAGGGTGCTCTGACTATCCAGCGACATACTGTCTTCCCCCGGCTCTGTTTCCGAGCGCAAAGCGCCTGCCTTTATGCTTTGCAGGGAACTTCTCAAGAGGCATAGCAGAGGAATGGTGACGCTAATGATTGCAGCATCGCCGCTCACCATCTGGGTAGACTCCTCAAAGTTTCCAAGGACCTGACAGATGTCTGCCAACCAGGCCCACTCTTCTGTAAAGAATTGAGGAGGCTGACTCCCACTGCGCCGCCCATGTTGGAGTTGGTATTCCACTATAGCTCTACGCTGCTCATAGAGCCTGGCCAACATGTGGAGCGTAGAGTTCCACCGTGTGGGCACGTCGCACAGCAGTCGGTGCACTGGCAGATGAAACCGATGTTGCAGGGTGGCAGCGTCCGTGTGGGACTTGCGGAAATGTGCGCAGAGCCGGCGCACCTTTCCGAGCAGGTCTGACAAGCGTGGGTAGCTTTTCAGAAAGCGCTGAACCACCAAATTAAAGACGTGGGCCAGGCATGGCACGTGCGTGAGGCTGCCGAGCTGCAGAGCCGCCACCAGGTTACGGCCGTTGTCACACACGACCATGCCTGGTTGGAGGCTCAGCGGCGCAAGCCAGCGGCCGGTCTGCTCTGTCAGACCCTGCAGCAGTTCGTGGGCCATGTGCCTCTTATCTCCTAAGCTGAGTAGTTTCAGCACGGCCTGCTGACGCTTGCCCACCGCTGTGCTGCCGTGCCGCGTGACACCGACTGCTGGCGACGTGCTGCTGCTGACACATCTTGATTGCGAGACAGAGGTTGCGTAGGAGGAGGAGGAGGAGGGTGATTTAGTGGAGGAAGCATACACCGCCGCAGATACCACCACCGAGCTGTGGCCCGCAATTCTGGGGGTGGGTAGGACGTGAGCGGTCCCAGGCTCTGACTCTGTCCCAGCCTCCACTAAATTCACCCAATGTGCCATCAGGGAGATATAGTGGCCCTGCCCGCCTGTGCTTGTCCACGTGTCCGTTGTTAAGTGGACCTTGGCAGTAACCGCGTTGGTGAGGGCGCGTACAATGTTGCGGGAGACGTGGTCGTGCAGGGCTGGGACGGCACATCGGGAAAAGTAGTGGCGACTGGGAACTGAGTAGCGCGGGGCCGCCGCCGCCATCATACTTTTGAAAGCCTCCGTTTCCACAACCCTATAGGGCAGCATCTCCAGGCTGATAAATTTGGCTATGTGCACGTTTAACGCTTGAGCGTGCGGGTAGGTGGCGGCGTACTTGCGCTTGCGCTCCAACACTTGCGCTAGCGACGGCTGGACGGTGCGCTGACAGACATTGGTGGATGGGGCCGAGGACAGCGGAGGTGAGGGTGTGGGTGCAGGCCAGGAGACGGTAGTGCCTGTGCCCTGAGAGGGGGGTTGGATCTCAGTGGCAGGTTGGGGCACAGGGGGAGAGGCAGCGGTGCAAACCGGAGGCGGTGAACGGCCTTCGTCCCACCTTGTGGGGTGCTTGGCCATCATATGTCTGCGCATGCTGGTGGTGGTGAGGCTGGTGGTGGTGGCTCCCCGGCTGATCTTGGCACGACACAGGTTGCACACCACTGTTCGTCGGTCGTCTGCACTCTCAGTGAAAAACTGCCAGACCTTTGAGCACCTCGGCCTCTGCAGGGTGGCATGGCGCGAGGGGGCGCTTTGGGAAACAGTTGGTGGATTATTCGGTCTGGCCCTGCCTCTACCCCTGGACACCGCACTGCTCTTCCAACCTGCCCTGCTGCTGCACTTGCCTCCCCCTCTGAAGACCTGTCCTCAGTAGGCGTAGCAAACCAGGTGGGGTCAGTCACCTCATCGTCCTGCTGCTCTTCCTCCGAATCCTCTGTGCGCTCCTCCCTCGGACTTACTGCCCTTACTACTACCTCACTGATAGACAACTGTGTCTCATCGTCATCGTCCTCCTCACCCACTGAAAGGTCTTGAGACAGTTGCCGGAAGTCCCCAGCCTCATCCCCCGGACCCCGGGAACTTTCCAATGGTTGGGCATCGGTCACGACAAACTCCTCCAGTGGGAGAGGATTCGGAACCCTTGCTGCCCATTCTGGGCAGGGGCCCGGGAACAGTTCCTGGGAGTCTGCCTGCTCCTCAGAATGTGTCATTGTAATGGAGCGGGGAGGCTGGGAGGAAGGAGGAGCAGCAGCCAGAGGATTCAGAGTTGCAGCAGTGGACGGCGCAGAATTCTGGGTGTTCGATAGATTGCTGGATGCACTTTCTGCCATCCACGACAGGACCTGCTCACACTGCTCATTTTCTAATAAAGGTCTACCGCGTGGACCCATTAATTGTGAGATGAATGTGGGGACACCAGAAACGTGCCTCTCTCCTAATCCCGCAGCAGTCGGCTGCGATACACCTGGATCAGGAGCTTGGCCTGTGCCCACACCCTGACTTGGGCCTCCGCGTCCTCGCCCGCGTCCACGTCCTCTAGGCCTACCCCTACCCCTCAGCATGCTGTATTACCAGTAGTGCAGAAACAGAACGCTGTAATTAAATGTGCCGCTTATTGGCCTGTGGTTGGAGGCTGACTTCGCTTACGGAACGCACAGCAGAGCCAGGAAATAATTTTGCGCAAGCCTGCTGTAACACTTAGCTGGCTGCGTATGAATTAGGACAACTACCCCCAGCACAGACCCAGTACACTGAGGACAGTCACAGGCAGCCCAAATAGATTTTTTTCCCAAATGTTTTTGGAAAGGCCCACTGCCTATATTCAATAAATATGTCTTCTGTCCCTGCCTCACCACCACTACTGGCCCTGGACTATGTATAATTACTGCAGGGCGCAATGCTCTGCACGGCCGATATACAAAAAAAAAAAAAAATGTGCAACACTGCAAAAAGCAGCCTCCACACTACTGCACACGGTTAGATGTGGCCCTAAGAAGGACCGTTGGGGTTCTTGAAGCCTAAAATACTCCTAACACTCTCCCTATAGCAACTCCAGCAAGACAGCACTTTCCCTGATCTCTGTCAGAACGCATCTGTGGCGAGCCGCGGGAGGGGCCAACTTTTATACTCGGGTGACACCTGATCTCGCCAGCCACTCACTGCAGGGGGGTGGTATAGGGCTTGAACGTCGCAGGGGGAAGTTGTAATGCCTTCCCTGTCTTTCTATTGGCCAGAAAAGCGCGCTAACGTCTCAGAGATGAAAGTGAAAGTAACTCGAACATCGCGTGGTACTCGTCACGAGTAACGAGCATCTCGAACACGCTAATACTCGAACGAGTATCAAGCTCGGACGAGTACGTTCGCTCATCTCTAGTAGACAGCTATTAAGTCTCCTCTCAACCTTCTGAACATTCCCAGATCCTTTAACCGTTCCTCATAGGACATAATTTGCAGACCACTCCCCATCCTAGTAGCTCTTCTCTGAACTCGTTCCAGTTTTCTGTCTTTTTTTAAGTTAGGGTGCCCAGAACTGGACACAGTACTCGGATGTGGTCTGACCAAAGAAGAGTAAAGGGGGATAATAACTTTGAATGATCTAGACCATACTTCTCTTAATACATCCTAGAATTGTGCTTTGCCATTTTTTTGCTGCTGCATCATACCGTTGACTCATGTTCAATTTGTGATCTATTAGTATAATCCAAATACTATTTGCTTAGTCCAGTTCCTCCAATTCTATATGTTATTCCACATCTAAAATGACATGTCAAACCATTCTGGTTCACAATATAAATCGTTACAGAAAAACAATGCACAAATAGATAAATATAACTCTGGATTGCCTAGAAATATAAAACAACTTTTAATAATTAAAAATCTGGATGATCCACTCTATAACTACAGGGTAAATGTACAACTAGCATATAGCAGAAGGTTATCAGACTGGCTACCTGACTACCAATAATCCAGAGAATGCTGCTATACGCTAGTGGTAAATTTACCCTGTAGTTTTAGAGTGAGTTATCTGAATCTTTAATACGATTTTTGGGACAGGAGAATCACAAATTGGCCTCTGCTGCCCCCTTCTTGCTGTGAAAACAGACTGACATCACAGAGTGTAAATTGAGCATTCTTGCTCTGACTTCAAGTGACTGTAGCTCCGTTTCCATCCAGGTTACAGACACCATTTTGGTATCATTTTAAAGCCATTTACAGTTATGGATGAACAGAACTCCTTCTATTCAGTGTCCTTTTCCTATTGAATAAACACAGATCGGGGTAAGCAGTAGGAGGGTTAACTTCAAGCATTCCTGTGGTCCTCTGGCGACTTAAGATCTTAGGTTACCACATTTCACTTTTACAAAATAAATAATTTGCATACGGTCAATATTTTCAAAAACATTTATTACAAATGATCCATATTTTATACAGTCCTCAACAAGAACATTCTTTTTTTAATTTAGCCACAGAAAAGTCGGACCTTAAATTAGAACATGAAGTTATTTGCCATCTTAGATTGAATTTAAGTCTCAAGGTTCAATTACATTTCTTTAAAGTGCATTTTATTTTCATTTAACCAATTACTCCTCATGGATGTTAAAGAGTTTGGCTACTTCATTCAAGTCTGTATGTTGCTCACCATCCTTTATTATCTGAGAAGTAAATCAGAAAAACAAGCAATGAACAAAAAGGTTAATGATCTATCGGTTCATTTTAGTATTGTTTAACCCTTTCCAATCCAATGTCCCGACATCATCATTTTCCTCCACAGCTCTGATGTCGGGACAGGCCCGACACTGCAGTGCAGGAGTGCATCTGCACCCAATCGTCAGACACATGGGGTGCAGATGCACTCCTGCACTGATCCTCATCAAGGACCCCCAAGGAGAAGGCAGAAAGGGTTTTTAACCCTTTCTCCTTTACACATTACATAACGCTCAATTAGCGCTATGTAATGCAGAGAGATTCTGGCCGGCGATCATGTGACCGCCGGTGTTACCTGACCCCAGCGGTCACATGATCGCCGAGCCAGGAGGCAGAAGGGAGAATGCGGAAGTATTCCTCCCGCATTCCCCCCACGGTGCAGTGAGCACCTGCACCCTCCTGAACTCTGTCAGTTCAGGAGGGTGAAGGGAAAATGTATTTTTTCTCATCCATTCTCCCCAGCTCCAATTTATAAATGGATTGAAAAGGGTTAATACTGGACCTATCAATCCTATAATCAATATATCAAATATGTAAAACAATACAAGTGGACCAAAAGACCCCAAAAGTCAGGAGTGAACACAATGCCTGTGGGTGTACACAGCAAATGGACACTATAGCAAGTTGGAGGGGTTGCTAGATTTGTAGAGGCCAAAAATGTGTAATGATATATTATACAGGTAATAATAATCAGGGACAAAATCAGATCTTGACCTCTTAGAGTACAACGCTGGACATTCAAGTGTATGGGGATAGGATAAAGGTGGTGCAACTAAGCAGAAGGTAGGAACTAGAGATGAGCGAACGTGCTCGGCCACGCCCCTTTTTTGCCCGAATACCGCGATTTCCGAGTACTTCCGTACTCGGGCGAAAAAATTCGGGGGGCGCCGTGGCGGCATGGGGGGTAGCAGTGGGGAGTGGGGGGGAGAGGGAGAGAGAGAGGGCTCCCCCCTGTTCCCCGCTGCTACCCCCCGCACCGCCACGCCTCTCCCCGCCCCCCGGCGCCCCCCGCATCTTTTTACCGAGTACTGAAGTACTCGAAAATGGCGGTACTCGGGTGCGTAAGTACTCGAAACGAGTACGTTCGCTCATCTCTAGAAGGAACAAATACTAAACTGGCCACGCAGGCTCTTTTCACAGTGCTTTTTTTTTTTTTTTTTTAATAGTCCATTTGGCTATATCTTCTGTGCAGAAAACTGCCTAGGAATTGGAACCAGGAACCATAAGGTTCAATATGTCAAACAGAGACCTCTTTGGGCTCTATTTCACTTGGTTTCCGTCCCTGTTAATCTTTTAAACTTGATAGAAAAAGCAATGCCATTTTTCACTGCTTTTAGCCTTACCTTGCGTGCAATCGGCATGCGGTTAAAGATGTTCCATAGCACAATTCCTACCACAACATTATCACGCAAGTAGAACACGACTCCCTTCCCGTATGAATCTCCCTGTTGTGCAGGAGCGGGGAGTGAAGGTGTAACTGTTGTACTGACGTTCACTGGTTCGATCGCACCTTGATCATCACTCTCGGAGCGGATCCCAGTGCCTGTTTTGTTTACAGAGGAAATGTTATACAGTGATAGTCTATAAATATAATAATACACAATCCTAAGGGCATCATAATCACACGGAAAAAGTCTGCCATGAATTTGAAGCAGAATCCGTGTGGAATTTGCATTAAAATCTGTGGCAAATTTGCATCTCTGAAGTGTTCCATTACTGTCAACAGCAATCCGTGCCGCAGTCACTTTTGGATGGGAATTCTGCACGTGGATTTGCCCACTGAAAAGGGTTAGGTTAGATCCACGTGCTGATCCACGGCATAAAAGTGCACAGATGCCTATTCCTGCTGTGGTTTTAGAGGCAGAATCCGCATGGAAAAATTCTATGCTGATTCCACTTGTGTGAACATACCCTAACTAAACATACATGGGATGTAAATGACTTGTGTACCTTAGGCCCGAGCACAGTGTCTTATGTTGGCCTCCGTTTTATGTACGGAATTCGGAAATGTGTCCCGGCCTGATCGCAGGTCTACCAACTTGAACTCTGAGCATTGTATGCATGTATGATGCTCAGACTTCGAGTCATGAGACCTGCCGTCAGGCCGGGATAGATTTCCGAATTCCGTATGTAAAACGGAGGCAACATACGACCCTGTGGTCGGCCCCTTAGCCTGTGTTCAGCTTTCGTAAAATGGTAATGGGATAGTTTGTTATTACATAAGCTGAGTTATACACACACAATTACTAAATGGTTCTGGTAATACCACCATATTTTGAGGCGGATTTGATGGTCAAAGTTTTATATTTAATAAATGCCAACAAACTACCAGGTATTCATTTTACAGGAAAGCACTTGTTTATACACCCCAGTGGTTAGAACAGTATGTTCTCGGTATAATACGGTCATTTTTGAAGTGCTACTTGGTCTGAATACTTACCTAATTGAAGATGAGGTACATACACAAAGTAGTATCCAAGTATATGGACAATCAGATCAGGACCATGTGGCATATAATTTGAATTGCGGCACCTGCACGGACAATCCCCAATTCAAGCCGCCCATAGGGAGACATGGGCGTCTGCAGCCTAATTAAAGAATGCAGATTTGTTTCGCGGACCTTCCGGTCTGGAAAACAAATCGCAGCATGCTCTATTTTGCTGCGGTTTTTGCACGGATGGCTTCCATTGAAGTCAAAAGAAGCCGTTCAATCTGTGGCCCGTCTGTAATTCAATTGCGGACAAGCCACGGATTCCACGGAAAAGCTGGAGATTTTAAAAAGAATCTCTACAGAGAATGTGTGCCGGACGGTGCTTCCGCACATCTGCAGTGAAGACCTGCACAGGTAAGCAATGTCCTCGGCTGCGGGCATGTGAAATCCGACCTGCCCGTGAACATGAGGCCTAAGTGTGATACATGTTGCTTTGTTTTATGTATGTGATAAAGATATGTAGACAATTAAACCGCACAGAAGACCCATTTTGTATTATATTTGAATCACCCATCTACTAGATCCCCCTACAGTAATTACACCTATTACACAACTCTCTGGAGGATTGATAGCAGGAATGTGTGTAGGATGTCCTGAAGGACATCAGTGTGATCAATAATGGGGATGATTTTAAGACCCTGCAACCCTGTTCCCTGAGAAAGAGCAACTAGAAAAAAAATCCCTTTATCTGAATTTAGTCATGGTAACAAAACATCAAAACTTAACCTTTAATAGTTTACTTTTAAAAAAATCACTTTAGCTGAAGAAAAACAAATCTTTATAACATTCCAGGTCCCTTCACTGAATAGCTAATCAGCAGGGGTCCTGACAATGAACTACTGATGACCTACTCTAATCTGTGGGAGCCACAGGTGATCAGCAGGGGAACCAGACCATCAACTATTGAGGACCTATCCTAGGGACAGTTTATCAAGAGTCCAGTCCTACAAAAGTACTCTAATCATCAGTCCAGTACATATTAAACACTTACATATATCGAGTTTGTCTCCATCTTCTACCTTTATTTTATTGGGTTCAATAAAAGAGTAGCTCTACTTTAACCCTTTCCAATCCACTGTCTGACGACTTCAGACATTCTGATTGAAGGCTGTACAGTTTCCGATGTCGGAAGATGTCCGGCAGGGTATTCTTACTGCATATTACTGGCTGCTCTGCTGTCGGGGGCCTCTTCAGCATGTCCCATACCGCAGTACTGGCTCTAGCCAGCAGATGGCACAACTGTATAATAGCAGAAAGAGACCCATAGGAAACCCTGAATCCAAAATTGGATTGCAAAGGGTTAATTTTATTTTTTTTATATAAAGAACACGTGAATTTAAGTTTTTTTAATTCAGTGTATCTCTGGAAGTTTGTAGGCACAGTGAGGAGCAGCCGTCCCCAGTACCCCTATTCAACTACGCAACTCACGACAGATTTTCCTTGGTAATGGTCTTCAGCAGCATAGATGAAAAGGAATAGGCGCAGCAGTGCAAGAGACATTTTTAACTAAGAGCGTCTGGAATTGGTTAAATGAATATATTGATAAAATAGCTTAAAAAATTGCCTGTTCTTTCTACAACAAAGAAAGCAATCTAACATACTTGTTTGATCTTTTTGATCACTTTCTTACCACTCTCCTCTGCGGCTCTTTTAGGAGTATCTTTCTCAGTTGCCTTGGCAAACACACCGACTGTTGGAAGCGCGCTGTCAACTATGCCAATAGCTTCATACCCAACGTCAGGACCCAGGTCACTCCTGATGAGAAGTGCAAACACATAAATTAGGGCTCGCTCACAACAGCATCACACCTGCATTAGGGATTTCCATCTCTCGGTTCGGTTTTTGGAGCAGAGAAATGGAATTAAACTTTTTCCTTTTTTCCTCCCTGAGTTCAATGGGTTCTGGCAAAAAAAAAGTTTTTCATTTGGTTTCCATTTTTTAAATGGAAGAAATAACACAGTCTGCAGTATAAATGCAGTAACAGAACAAAACCAAATGGCACCTTTCTGTTTTTTTGAAAACCCATTGAAACCAATGCGGGTATGGGGGGGGGGGCGCGAGCGGGGAGGACACTGATGGATTTTAGCCCATTCAAGAAACACGTGTCAAGTTCTGCAGCATAAACTGCCATGCTGCGGATTTTAAATCTGCCAATCAATTTCCACCTGAAGCGTGTGGATGAGCCGTGGTGCAACTTCATCAACCGCCGCTCCTCTAATATACTGGTGGATTTTCCGCAGTGAATCTGCCGCATGTGAACAAACCCCAAATCTGCTCCATTAATTATTTTCACCAGTAAGATGTAACATTACACGATGAAAGGCATTTTGAATGATCTGTGTATTCGCATCCGCTTTTGTAAAAGCCATTAATAAAAAAATGTAAAAAAAAAAAAAAGGTAAAAATAATGCCCATCACTGCGGTATCCCACTGATGGCTTTTAGTTCTACGTTCACTAGTTATCTTCTCTGGAACAAATGTTTCCTGAGTTGCCCAGGGTGGACTCACATCTGTGTTAGAGCTTTCGGCTGGAGTTTCCGTCATGCATGTGGCCCTTTTTCTTACATCCAAAAGCAGGTCGGGTTGGTAAGTGGTTGCACCCAGTCATAGTCAATGGGCTCTGCCCGGCGCTATTTGGTTTCATCCAGAGACTGAACCGTTCGGCCACGGGGATTCTCCTATTCTGATCCTCAAACTGGAGCAGGAAAGTGGTATCCCTGCCGCAGATGTGAAACCACCCTTAGGGCTCATTCACATGGCCGTATTAGTATAACGCTTTGAGTCTCGCAGTGTTGTACTCCTCGCAGCCCCTATGCTATGCCGGCAGGGATCGCGCACGGGCTGCGATAGGCACTGCGTATGTCTGGGATTATGACGTCATGGACGCTATCCTGTCGCAGGCATTGTAAGGGGGCAGCCCTTCAAGGGCTCCGTATAAATAGGGGAGAAATGAAGCATGCTGCGATTTATTTCTTCTGTGTTTTATACGGCTGTCTCCTCGCAGCTCCAACACAGGTGTGAATGGAAGAATATAAGTCCATAGACTTCCACTGCCTCCATTCACTGCGTGTTACGTATGGGAAATACGCGGTAACAATATGCCCGCAGCTTATTACCAACTATTACCAAAACATGGATTGATGCCAGTAAGGTTTAGCAGCTCCGGTCATGTTTTCTCCCACAAGACGTCCGCTCACTACTGCATGGTCGTGGTGTTCCACCCTCCTCCTGCCAAGCTTAATGTCATAGAAACAGGCAGCATCACCGGCCTAACAAAGAAAACACAAGGAGATATATGTGCATGTTATACATGTATCCATCCATGGTATATATCACTATACACCACTACTGGCAATCAGCAGAAGGTCACCAATAGGAATCAATTAGGAATAAGAAATGAAAAATGCCCCGTTCACTCCCTTGACATGTCTGCTCTAGTATGTACTTGCAGTCCTCCCAAATCAATAATACTGGACCATCTTCTCGTAGAACTCTGCATTGTACCATTCCTCTTGCATCCTTCCTGAAAATGTAACAACACAAGCGGGTGTTTCCATTCTCCTGGTCAACGGGCCATGTCCCTACAGTCTGACACTGTCCAATCACAATGGACAGTGCCTGTAGCATAGACTAGGTGGTAATACATGGTTTTCCATATAATCACACATTTCCGGGAAAACTAAAGGCCCATTTAGTCACATCGATTATCGCTCAAAATGCGCTCAAAAGTAATCTTTTGAGTGATAATCGTTGTGTGCATTTACAAGGCAAGATGAGCGCTTAAAATTAGCTCAAACAGCAGTTTGAGTGACAGTTTTGAGTGTTCACTTTGCATAAGCTCTTAAGTAAGAGCTTATTAGTGTGTAAATGAAGGCTCCTACTGTACACAGAAGACAACTGGAGTGCTGTCTTCTGTATACAGCTGCTCTGTTCTCTGAGCGCTCAGCTAGTATCCTGCTGAGCGCTCCGAGCGGGGCATGCAGAACACACCTGGAGCGCTGTCTTCTGTATACAGCTGCTGTGTTCTCTGAGCGCTCAGCTAGTATCCTGCTGAGCGCTCCAAGCAGGGTATGCAAAACATAGCAGGGGCACTGTCTTCTGCATACTCCTGCTGTGTTCAGGGAGCGCTCAGCTGGTATACAGACGGCTTTTGAGTAATAATCATTGCGTCTAAATGGCACTTAACAGAGCAATGGCATAACACAGAGCTCTAGAGAAGATTAGTCTGAATTGTTATTTTATAGGGAACCAAAGCATTGACTAAAAAAATAGCCCCAAGAAAATTGGCACATGGTGAAAGACCGCTCACGCTCCGGCATGTGACACTGCAGCTGGATACAACAATGGCGCGCCGCGGGTTAACGCAGTTCTCCAATCTCGCCGAGGACTGGAAACAAGAGCTGGTTCCAACAAAAGCAAGAAAAGGAAAGGCGATTCTGTAACGCTGTAGGAATGTCCTCTCACTTTTTAGTTCTGGATCAAACAATCTAGCCATTGTGAAGTTCCAGCTACGTACCTACTGTTGATGTTATGGCTATAAACAATAAGTTCTATAAATATCCGACCGTATACAGTGCAAGCAAATTAACCCCGTAGTGACCGCCCATACGGCTTTTTACAGCAGTCACTAATGGGTTTTATTCTGATCCAGACGCCTTTTTACAGCTTTGCATCAGAATATCGACATGGGTCTCCTGTGCTGGTAGGAGCTGGGGGTTGGCGTTTAATGATGGATTGAACCATCTCATGCCAGCTGTTTTAACCCTTTGCATGCCACAGCAAATGCTACCACGGCATGTAAAAAGCTGACAGAGGAAAAAAAAAAAAAAGAAGAAGAGCTCCAAAAGTCCACGCAATAGTGGAAGAGATTTCAGCATTACTTTAAAATGCTAATTAAGGTTTTATAAAGAACATCACACAAAAATGCTACTCACCACCCACACGTTGTTGCGAGCCTGTAGCTCTGCATTAACCCTAAACCCTCCAAAATCCGCATCTAGCTCCAAACCAGCCGATTTTGCCAATTCTGTATTGGGCTCCAAACCGACTGCTGCTACAACATGATCAGTTTCAACCTAGAAAAAGAAAAGAAAACTTGATGAATCTGACAAAGTACATAAAAGCTCAGAAATGAAATGTATCTTGTGGATATCTATATACAAAATGGTTCGTACAAGTAGACCTGTTGGAAAAATTAGTGCCATAGCACAATGTTCTTCCCTTTGTGTGAACTGTCCGAAGTTCCATTACTGCCATCTTAACTTTTCACTGACTAAGCAGTAGGCTTTACACCCGTGTCAGCCAGGAGCAGAGAAAAGTCAATTTCCGACCATATAACCCCTTCCATACCGTGATCATTATAGATCGTGGCATGCAAGTGGGTGGTAGAAGGAGGCGACCCCCACTGTCACCCATCAGCACCCATGACATGAGGTGCTGATGGGTTTCCTTGTTTTTTTCCCTTGGGTTTTCAATGACTTTAACTTGTGATCCCCTACACAGAATAATGCAATACTGTGGTATTGCATTATACTGCATTTTAACAGTCTTCCTAATAAAAATGTGCCAGAAGCACCTCTTAATAGGAAACCAATCGTCTAATCGGAGCTGTCGAAGATATGCTGTGGACATCTGCCCTGGCTGCATGGGGAATATGCAGGCAAGATGTATATAGCCGCATGGCTGATGGGAAGAGGTAAAGAATAGCAGTATGTTTTTAATTAGAATACTGTAGAACATCTTATATATTATCCTCTCCTAAATGAAGACTGGGTGCAAATCAGTGTCAAATTAAGAAAAAATAAGCTTTGTATTTACCGCTCTGCCATCCTTTAGAGAAATATGAAGCTTCCCATTTTTGTAGCTGACGGACTTAACAACAGCATCAGTTATTACATTTACACCCTCTAGACAAGAGAGAAAAAGAAATGTTACACACATGCAGTAAGTTCTGTATTATGTGATCCTCAACAAGGGGATTTTCCAAGAAACTATATTTAAGCTTTGCATATCAAATAATAAAGGAGCCTAAAGTCCCCCGTCCGAGGTCCCTGCAGTGCCAGCGCTGCCTCTCCGTTCCCCCCACTGGGTCCGTTTACAAGCTACACAGTCAGTGGCACTGGCAGAGCGAACAGAGAAGCAGTACTGGTGCCGTGGGCACCCCGGATGTGAGTCTAGGAGCTATCATTTTTTTTTTATCACGGACAGCTGAAAAGTTAATTCAGCTCTGAAAACCCCTTTGAAGGAGTTTCCTGGATTGGGAAAAAAACATGTCTGCTTTCTTCCAGCAACAGAACCACACTTGCCCATAAATTGTGTGTCTGGTACTGCAGTTCAACGGGGCCGATGCAATACCACACACAACCTGTGGACCAGTGTGGCACTGTTAATATAAGGAAGCAGCAATATTTGTTTAATCTTGGCCACTTTACAACATGTTTTTGTGGTAGAGATTCCAAACTCACCCCTCTTAACTTTCTCGGTAGTCCAATGACTTAGATACTCTGGGAGAATCTTCCCCATGTTTCCACTTTCAGGAAACATCTGGATAACCTCAAGATTTGAGCGCTGTGCTGTAAACATGTTTGTACAGGTTAAGCAGTTTCATAAATCCTCTGAAACACTCTGAAAAGATTTAAAAAAAACTGTTTTTTCCAAACTCACCTCTCCTTCCAAGGGCGCAAGCCAGTTCACTTCCCAGGAATCCACCCCCTATGATTGTAATCGAGCCACCTGAAGAAGAAAGGCGTTCCAGAGCGCGAAAGTCAGACACCTACAAGAAGAAAATGTTCAGAATCTGCTATGATCTACTAGGCAATATACCTTCTCTTATAATTTAGAAATAGAATGATAAGCATACCCGTCTGAATAGCGTGGTTCTCCGCTTCACCTCCTCACTAGCCCGCTCTATGGCAGGAAGATTACGAGGGGTTCCTCCTGATTGGGTAAACAAAGGCAGACAATGTATCAACTAGTGCAGGGTATATGCAAAACAAAAAGCATGTAAATGAGCCACCCTGAGCTGTATGCAGATAACAGCAGGTGTTCTGTTACCTGCATACAGCCGGAGAAAACAGCGTGCAGTCCCTGCTATCAAATGTCCTGCCGAATGATGGATTTCAAACTCAACTAAAAATCATTGTTTGGATGAAAAGCAAACAATGGTATCATTTACACACAATGATTATTGCTCAAAATACACGGAATCCGTATTAAATCCACAGCAAATCTGTAAGAGCTAAATGTTGAATTTACTCAAATGAAAATTTGCACTGTAGTCTACATGGTGAGGATTTCAAATCTGCATACAAAAAAAAAATTGTGACGTGTCACATCCTGACATAGAATCCATCTGCGCCAGAGCTTGCAGCTCAAACACACGAAAACCTGCGACAACCAAGCAAATTTCTGATGCAGATTTTCATTTACATTTGACAGCAGCTGTAGCCGTATTAAATCCTTAAGGTTTCACTAAAATCCAGAGATCAAAGCGAAGGCTTTTTTCCCCCCACATTCTCCTTAAACTCAATACTAACTTTAATATAAAACACTCTTCAGTTTGCGCCCTCTAGTGGCCTTATGCGGCACAAAGTTACTGTATATATTCAACAATGGCAGAATTGGAGACCTTTGTCAGACTTCCTGCTGCCATGGGAACTCATTGGGTACCTTGTGATCGCACTGTTGGGTGCAAATGGACGACAGAAAAAGTCCCCTCTCATCGGCTTACATGCTGCAGTTGCTATAGATTGTGTCATGTAAGGGGTTACATTGCCAGGATCTGAGGTTTCTCTGCTGTTAGAGCAGGAGTCTGGCTGTCAGTAGTCAGCCAAGCCAGTGCCTTAAAAAGATGTAGGTGCAGGTTTAAAGTCCATTAATGAGGTCAGTAAAAAGGTCTACTGGCAGTCACTAAGGGGTTAAATAAATCAAAGTAAGAGCTCATTCACACGGGCATATGCATGTTCGATGCAAGAAAAATCGCACAGTTTTCATGCACCAATATGGACCAAAATAACACTTACTGCGATTTTGTTTTCCTCACACGCGCAAAATACACTTGTGAAAAATGTGTGTCTGAACGCCCCAATGCAAATCAATGGGGTTCATGTGGTCTGCATTACGAACCATTAATACTTCTGTGTGAATGAGCCCTAAGATTAATCACTTCCCAAACAGAGTTAATCACTTCGGTTATAAAAACTGCACAATAGTGACACTAAAGGCCCATTTAGACACAACGATTATCGCTCAAGCGACTTTTGAGCGATGATCATTGTGTCAGTTACAACGCAAGTTGATCGCTCAAGATGAGCGATCACTTTGTGCTGCCAGCGGAGGATGCAGAAGATAAGCGGGGTGCCCTCACTTGTACTCTGCATCCAGCTGTTCCCCGCTCTGAGTGCCTAGCTGTTATACAGCCGAGCGCTCTGAGTGGAGGATGCAGAAGACAAGCCGGGTGTCCTCGCTTGTCTTCTGCATGGAGCGCCCGGCTGTTATACAGCCGAGCGCTCCATGCCGGGTATGCAGAACAGAGCTGGACCGTTCTGTTCTTCATACCCAGCCTGTCATCAGAGAGCGGGATACAGCTGAAACAATAGTATCAGCTGTATCCCGCTGTGAATCCCTGATAAGGCTCATCATCGTCTTTCAGCATGCTGAAAGACAACAATGAGCAACGGCATAACGAAAACTGCACGATGTCAGTGCAGTTACACACAATGATTATCGCTCAAAACATGGCTTTGAGCAAATTTTGAGCGATAATCGGTGCATCTAAATGGTCCTTAACCCGTTCAACATCAAGGTGTTCAGATGCTTGAATGACATTTAACGGAGAAAGTTTTTGAAAAATTTGCATTTTTGAACACGTGAAAGTCTCAGTTTGTAAAGCAGTGAAGAACACGTGTCCTTTTGTATTTCCGCCAGCCCTAATTAAATGAATGAAGCGGCGTCTCACATGCAAAACTGCTCCTGCATTCATTTTCTAGGTCCCTTCAGGTGGGCTCAGCAAGACCGCAGTGATGAGAAAAGGGGGACATGGGACCCCTATCCTCAGGATCAGTGGGGGGGGGGGGTCTTAGGTCCTACCTTGTATTAGGACTTTCCCTAGGCACCATTTCAGGTTTGCAGATAACAGGAGGTGCCAAAACATGCGAACTCCTCCCCCAAATACTCCATTTTGGAAACCACACCCACTGAAGAAATTTAACAAGGGGTGTAATGAGCGTTTTGATGTGTGGGTGAGAACTACCCACCATACAAGTTTGCTTTAAACCATTCCCAATGTGCACCATATAAGTAAGAAGTAGTGTCGCTCTTCGTGACCAGCTGCGTGAAAAGAATTGTAGCGCTTTCTTCCCTAAATCAGATCATTCTGATCCAATTTTTAGCGAAAATTGACAATATATTGTCTCTCTGCTTTGATCAGAATGGACAGGTGTGTTGGCTTAGCACTGACGGCTTGAATCTGACCTGGGTGGGCTGACCACTGGGCTGCCACTATCACCTCCACTGTTGTTCAAAGAGGCCAAATTAGAGAACCTGATTACCCTCATCGATTTTAATGGAAGCCAGAACCAGGAGTCCCAATTCCTAATCCCTCTTGACCTGATCATTTCAATAATCGCTTTACACTAGTAAGAAGCACATCAGGAAATGGTTATCCAGACCTACATCGCCAGAAAATAAAGGTCTCCATTTTTCAGGATGGTTTGTAACTGGGATACGATCGTTTCAGCTCCATGTCACTTAGGAAGCACGGGGCCGATATTGTATCAGCCTAATTTCTTTAAAGGGGTTGTCCCGCAGAAGCAAGTGCAGTTATACACTTCTGTATGGCCATATTAATGCACTTTGTAATGTACATCGTGCATTAAATATTGGCCATACAGAAGTTATATACTTACCCCCTCCGGTGCTGGCGTCCCCGTCTCCATGGCGACGACTAAACTTCTCCTCTGGTCGCCGCAACAGTCGCGCTTGTGCAGAGAAGAATCCTCTTCTGGAGGGTCCGGGCTCACGAGCTGCGTCCTGGCTCCTCCCCCTTCCCAGCGTCATCGTGTAGCTCCGCCCCCGTCACGTGGTGCCGACCAGCCAATGAGGTGGCTGTAATCGGCAGTGGAGCTCAGACTGGAGAAGAACATCCACGGTGCACCATGGGAGAAGACCAGCGGTGCACCTTGGGAAATGACGGCGGCCATCTTGGAAGAAGATTTTTATAACTTCATGAAACAGCTTCATGGTGAGTAGAAACGCTCTAAAAAACCGATTTACATGGGTAGTTTGTGATGCTTGCTTAACATGGGGGACTGGGGTGTGAAAAATTTTTCGTTTTGGCCGCGGGACAACCCCTTTAATGGCTCAGCTTTATACAAGCTAACTAGGGAGAATGTGCGGAGCCAACATGATCAGAAGTCATAGACCGTACCTGATGCAATCAAGCACTTTTCATAAGAGATATGGGTTCCATCATCCAGTTTCGCCTTGTTCTCTCGGACATCTAAGTGTACTACCTAAAAAAGAAAACATCAGAGTTGTCAGTAATCCCCGCGCCCGCTGCCATGCAGTTCAGTGTGCCTGTTCTCCACCATCATTCATTCCAGGCTACTTGTATAGAGAAAAACTATGATGGACTACAAGATAATCATCAGCCAAACAGTTTTTGTTTTTTTTGTTACTACTGTGACCCTCTGTCTGTGTATGGTTTTCTGGCTTGGTTACTCATTTCCAATCATTGTTAAGACTTGTTAAAAAGAGATTTGAAGGAATGCTGCCATCCAATAGGTGGCGCTGAAGACATATTCGTTCCATCTTCCTTATTTGCATAAATTACCCAGAGGAGCTTGCATGGCCTTATAAGTCTCCTCATTCACCTTCTAGGTGTCGCCACACCTCTTCTGGGTGCTCTCCTTGAGGAGAAATGATGCCATTCCCCAACCCACTCACCCCCTAGGTGTCTCCACACACCTTTTAGATGCTCTCCTTAAGGAGACACGACACCGCTCCTGACCCTCTAGAAACATTTACATTTCGTAGATACACAGGAATATCAACAACACATGAGTTGCGGACATCAGTCTTAGGATATGTTTACATGGTGGATTTTGGGGCAGATTCTGAGCTAAAACCTGTGCCAAATCCACATTTGCTGTGTTCATGAAATTTGAAATCCACGTTACAGAGAAAGAAAAACAAAAATCACTTCCTGAAGCGGAGTCATGTCGGAAATTCTACAAATGGATTTTGCCCATTAGCGAGGGCTAAATTCACTTGTAGATTGGCGGCGATAATAGGAGGCTTAGCCATGGATTTCCACCACTGCACAGACAAATCGGTGTTAGATTCCATCAAGTGAACATACTCTAAGGCCACGCTCACATCCGTTTTTTACTGCAGCGTTCTGAATGCTGCGGTAAACGCGGTACAAGGCTTCCTTTGATTTGAATGGAGCATCACAGACCTGCGCTTGATTGCGGTGTTTTCTAACGCTGCAATTTTCAAGCGCTGTCTGCTCTATTTTACCATGATTAACGCACCTCACCTCCCATCACAGTGATGGGGTCCGTTCTAACCCGCTGGCAGAGGCAGTAACCTTTGTCTGAAAACGGCAATAAAATTGTGATCAAAATCACAGCGTTTTGCCAATGGCGTGTGAGAGACTGGCCCAAAGTCCACGGGAGGATTTTAATTATAAAATCCACGTGTCTCCAGCGCAGGAGATGCGCAGAGCTAGGAGCCCATAGGGATGCATTACCATCTGCAGGGCAATTTAATGCACGCAAATGCGATTTATTTTTTTTTCCTGGCGTGCGGAGAAGAAATCGCAGCATGCCCTATTTTTCTGCGGATCCCGCAGGGATGGCTTCCATTGAAGTCAACGGAAGGAGTCATATCCGTGGCACAGCTGCAGCTGTCACTGTAGTGTGCCACGGATCCGCGGTAGAGCAGGAGATTAAAGAAAAAAAAAGGAGGCACAGCGCATCTGCTGAGCAGAAGAAAGAAGATCCGGCCGCGATGGAGGAGAGCCCCACAGCGTCCTGACAGGTGAGTAAATGTCATTTTTGGCCTCATGGCTCTGGGCAAAGGTGGAAACCGCTCCTTGATTGCACACTTGGAAACCGTGCGTGTCCGTGGACATGAGGCCTAAGTGTGTATCTTAAGTTTTGGTTTATTTGCTGTAACTATGCCTATGTAAACCAAATACAATATTCCATCAACCCCTTAAGGACACAACCTATTTTGGCCCAAAGGACGTAGCGAATTTTGGGGGATTTTCATCTCCACTTTTTAAAAGCCATGACTTTTGTATTTTTCCATTGACATGGCTGTAGGAGGGTTTGTTTTTTCTTGCATGGCAAACTGTAGTTTTTATTGGTACCATTTTTAGGTACATAGAATATATTGCTAAACTTTTGTCAGTTTATTTTATTTTATTTTATTTTTTTTAAATCGGGAAGAGGACACACATCGGCTGCCATTTTAATTCTTTGACAGCGTCAATCATGCAGCATAAATGACAATACATTTTTTTCTGCAGATCAGTACAATTACGACCAATATCATAAGTTATTGCCGTTTCGTTTTTCCATTTTTGCACAGTAAAAACTTTTTTGGGAATTTTTTTTTTTCGCATTAAAGTTTCATAACTTTTATTTTTTTATGGACAGAATTCTATAAGGGCTTGTTTTTTTGCATGCTGAGCTGTAGTTGTTATTGGTACCATTTTGGGGTATGTAAGGCTTTTTTAATTACGTTTATTGTGCTTTTTGGGAGGCCAAATATGTGAGATTTAAAAAAAAAATTTTTATACAAATAGGGGAAAGAGAGCAAAAAGCGTCTTTATTTTTTACGTTTTTTTTTACACCGTTTTTATTTTTTCATTACATATTTTATGTCCCTTTAGGGGACTCGAACCAATAACAACTATGATAATGCCTTATTGCTTACAATAGCAATCATAGGTAAGGGCAAGCTGGGAGATCAGTATCTAGTGGGTCCAATGACATCACAGAGGGAAGCGCTCCCTCTGTGAACCCTTTACATGCCACGATCTACACAGATTGCGGCATGTAAGGGGTTCACAGCAGTGATCGCTGTTATCGATCCCCGCTGTTGCAGCAGTAGGTCAGCTATCAGCCACAGCGGCGTCCCGCTGCAGAACTGCACAGGCTGAACTTCTCAGCCCATGCCATCCCCAGGACGTCTTGTGTTAAGTACTCCACAACAGGACGTAAACTTATGTCCTGTGGCATTAAAGGGTTAAAAATTAAATAATCCATCTATAGGTTACCAATTATAAGCATTCTCTTTCAAGACATATCAATCTCACCTTTTTCCCAGTAAGAACGGAAACGCCTCCATGCTCTGTAGACATCAGCTCCTCTGGAGCCACATAGAAAGAGGGTGGCTGGAAAAAGATACTGTACAGAAGAAAGTGGTTATACGGGCATTCCATCCATTCACTGTATACGCCCACATACGTCAAACTAATATTCCTTACCTTCTTTCTTTGCCATTCCACTGTTTAAAGCGCAACGTTTCGGTAACATCAGGATCGTCTGAAAACCAGAGCTCTTTGGAAAGAGGCGGTCGCATATAAGGAGGGTCCAACTCATCGGACACTATCAATACCTGGAATGACTCAATGCTTAGAAAAGGGCACAGGCCAAGATCCGTACATAGGACAATTGCTGAGAAGTTTTCAAGCACTCTCACCTTTGCACCTGGATCTCTTGCCCGTATAGATCGGGCTGCAGCAAATGAAGCAGTACCTCCACCAATAAGAAGGAACGGTACATGGGTAGGCAGAGTTGCAGAGGGTAGAACTGGCTCTTTTTGCTTTTCTATTGAAAAAAGTTTTTGTTACCCCAAATATAGTAGAGGCAAACCATAAAACTCCGCACCGCAAAAGACGAAGAACTGCTGCACCAGAATTTCTTACCTTGCTTATCAATATCTACTTCTTTGGATTCGGCTTGTGCTGTGAAGAGAAATAATTAGCCAGATAAGTTACTGCTACTTGACAGATGACATCCAGTGATGAACAAACAAGCAAATCTACATTTACACACCGACTACTTACTGTAATGGCAAACAAAGACTACAAAGTGATGCAGCTGATGACACAATTACAGGGGGATTCCCATCTTTATAATCTAATTGGCAAGATAAACCATAAATGCCTAATAAGTGAGGGTCCCCCGTAGGTGGGATGTGCACCCATAACAAGAACAGGGGAGTTATAACCCCAGATTGTCTGTGGCTCTCCGTGTTAAAGTCTGAAGTTTATGGAGAACGTGGTGATCAGGAATAACCAGACCCCCATTACCTGATTTCAGAGGTGTTACCCGCACCTATTAGGCATTTATGGCATATTAGCACTCTGGCCCTTCATTCTCCAGTTCCGAAGACCGGATCCAACCGATAATAAAGCCATGGCATATCCTATCGCTATGTCATCACTTTATTAAATGGGAATACCCCTTTAGAATCTAAATTAATTTGCGAGTCCGACACACTAACCTGCGGCCTCTTTAATAGCCTTGGCGGTTTCGAGCCTCTCTCTATATCGTGCTTTATCAGTCTGTATATGCCTATATACCTAGAATAGAAAGATATTACTTACATAAAACTATACAGAACTTTTAGAGGTTCCTCCGATAGCTCTAATGATTTCGATCTTGGGTACTGCCATGATGACAAGTTGCTTCACATTGAATTGGGCATGTACAAGTCATTATTTATGCTTTAAGCACATTATAGGAGTTTGAAAACTAGCGAATGTCTCAGGCCTGGACATCACTGACATCTACGCTAATTTTAGGTCAGATTAGCAAGAAGTGGTAAACGCCTTCACGTCGGGATCTACGGCAAATTATATGGCTTATGAAAAGAATAGTATCTATCCCTCACCACTAGGGTACTTTTACATGGGACGACTGTTGGACGCCTGAGCACCCGACAACCGTCCCACTGATTATCACTCTTGTACTTTAACACAGGAGCGATGATTGCTCACTGAACGGAGGCGGAGCGCACCGATAAGCTCTTCCAGCTGCCCACCTCCATTCAGGGTAAACAGGCAGTCTTTCATAGATGAGTGACTGCCTGTTCACACGGGCCAAGAGTTGTTTGGCTTTTTAGACACTTGCCCTTTCAGGTCCCGAGTTTACATGGGATGACAATTACCTATAATCACTCTTTTGAGTGGAAGTTACAGAAAGCAGAGATTGCGTCTGGGCTGCGTATACGCCCGCAATTTTTTTTTTATTCTTCGCTCTGTTAGGAGCGTGGATGCATATGGAAACGTTGACCCTTCACAATGCATGCGTAGGGACAGCGTTTTGTCTGCAGCCCATACACAGAGAAATGGAGCATGCTGTGATTTATTTCTCCTGCGTATCGATACACAGTGTCCACACGTAGGTATACATGGAAGAATGAAAGTTCATTGACATTCATTGCCTCCAGTCAACCTGCGTTACGCACGGGAAATACACGGTGACAATACGCTGGTGTGAATGAGCCCTTACACGGGACGACTGCCATCTAAACGAGCACATGAGAGAGTGACGTCCCTGCTAGTTGTTCGCGCTCACTTCTTGTTCAGCGCTTCACGTTCTATGTGAAACACCGAGCGGGAGCGTTCAGACGCAGTGAGAAGTGAGCGATACAGCGATAATTTTTTTTTCAGCGACAAACGAAAAGTAATCAAATAGGGCGCAATGATTTTGGGTTCAAACGTAAAGATTAGCGCATCATATTTTCGTTGTGAGACAATCACTATGTGAAAAATGGGCCATTAGAGAGCAAGCTAATATGAAAGCACTGCTCCCGAGTTGGTCATATGCCAGATCTGCCACGGCTTGAGGATCAGATCATATTAGCACCCCCCACCAATCACACAGTAATGTCCAGCCACACTAAGGGCGGGCTCACACGACCGTGTCGGAATAGTGTATTTTGCGCATGGCATCTCCCATGGGCGGCCATGATGCCCCTCACACGAATTACGCGAAAAATGCATGCAAGAAAAATCACAGCGTGTTCTATCTTGGAGCTTATTACCCGTAGTACATGGCGATGGGAGGCACGCAGAGAGCATGCAAGGTCAGTCTGTACTTGCTGCGTACGTACCTCTCGCGGATGGCACGCCGTGAACTATGGTCGTGCGAGCCCGGCCTAAAGCATATCCCATCAAGAAGCTTGTTATTACTTGGATTATCCACTACGCTCATACTTACATATATTCCACCTCCTACTAAGGAGACACCAAGAAATAACCCATAGGCAATGTTTCCAGTGGACGGAAAATTTAAGTTACTAGAATTTCGGAGTACTTGATTATAGGGGGAGGTAACCCGCTGCAGCAAACAGTCTGTAATGAAAGGGAACAGGTTAGGAAGACCCACAATGGAAGTCTGTCAAGCAGAGAAAAAGCTCCTAAACCAAATGAGCAGAAGCGAAGCATGTTCCGCATGTGAAGGGAGACCATACATAATAGTGTAACACAGTATGTGAGGCCGAAAAAAGACATGTATCCATCCAGTTCAGCCTATTACCCCCCAATGTATGTCCTGGGTGTAAATAGATGATGGCAGAGATCTCTGTATTGTCCCCTGATATATTTATACATAGTTATTAGGTCGCCCCTCAGCCATCATTTTCCTAAACTAAATAACCCCAATGTTGATAACCTCTCTGGGTATTGTAGTCCGCCCATTCCATCTGTTAGTTGCCTGCCTTTGTACCCACTCAAGCTCTGATATGTCCTCCTTGGGTACCGGTGCCCCAAACTGTCCACAATATTCCATGTGTGATCTGACCTGTGACTTGTAAAGAGGAAGAACAATGTTCTCATCATGCGCCCCTAGACCTCTTCTGATGCCCCCATGATCCTATTTGCCTTGGCAGCAGCTGCCTGACACTGGTTGCTCAATATTTCAATCCTAAAGCAATTTACTTGTAGCACCAGCAAACATTTACAGATTGACGGAGGCCGGTTTCACATCTGCATTGGAACGTACAGTTGGAGGTTCCATCACAGGTCAGGCTCAAAATACCAGAAGAAAGAAGTACTGTAGCGTTCGGTAGCGGGGATTCCCCCTTTCTGACCCCCAAACAAAGCAGAAAAGCAGAATCCCCAATGCAGGTGTGAAACCACCCCGACACTGGTAACATCACCCCCTAGCCCGAACATATTGAGATTTAAAGAGGGGTTTCCACCAAAGTCATTTATAGCTCACTTAGACTTGAATGGAGAGAGCCACTGGTGAGCTAGCTACTCCTGTATTCAGTCTCCGTCTGGCTGTGGCCAACTCACCTGTTGGATCAGGTGTGGGTCTCAGGAGTCCGACATCACTTGACATTAAACGCTGTTAAAGCAGTCAGCCCATGGAATAACATAGGTTCACTTAGCCCTGTACTGCAAGCCAATAAAAACCCCTTTTTGCTTCTTGGCTTGCACCATACCCTCCTTTGATAAGATTGTGTTAAAACACATCTACCTTTCTTGTGATATTCCCAATCATCCTACCCAACTGTTGCCACCTTTATGCCAGCAGTACCTTGATCACCGTATCTCATCCCATGATCTTCTAGTAATACGGAGAGGCGCTCTTGCCTCTGACATTTCCTCACATAGGTACAAGCTCGGTGCCATCAGCACAATCCAGAGCACTTAGTAGAGAGGCATCATATGCCAAGTCACCTGGAACCGGAATCCACGGGCCCAATGCAGAAGCATAGAAGAGAGACCAGACAGCATTCAAGGGGCAAAATCTAAAACCCTTTAGGCCCAATGTCCACTTGTGGCTTTGATTCCCGGAACCCGAGTGGGAGATCTGCAAATCAAAGCCGCCCATAGGAATGCATTAGCATCCGCAAACGATTTAAAAGCATGCGGATGCCGTTGTCTACCAGAGTGCGCAAAGAAACGTTTCCAGCAGAAGGTCTTCATCAAGCATACACATATAT
Source organism: Eleutherodactylus coqui (assembly GCF_035609145.1). NCBI lineage: Eukaryota > Metazoa > Chordata > Amphibia > Anura > Eleutherodactylidae > Eleutherodactylus > Eleutherodactylus coqui. The sequence continues at coordinate 55,628,869 of NC_089846.1, read as the reverse complement.
AAAACACACACATATCTATCGTATATACTCGAGTATTAGCCGAGCCAATAAGCTTTACCACAAAAAAATGGTAAAACTTATTGACTCCAGTATAAGCTGAGCTATACTCCAGTATATACTAGGTAAAAAAACAACGCAATACTCACCTCCCAGCTGGCGTCTGTGTCCCGCCGCGATGGTCTTCCCGGCGGTGTGGCAAGCTGCTTGAGAATTCTCCCCGCTGTCATCTCCCTGCTCGGCTTTGAATTCTACCGCCATCAGCGCTGTGTAAGTAAGCGCTTTGATTGGATCGAGCACCAGCCAATCACAGCCGGCGTTCGATAAACCAATCACAGCCATTCAATGATGTCATCCACTGAATGACTGTGAATGACCGAGTGCCGGCTGTGATTGGCTGGGGCTCGATCCAATCAAAGCGCTTACTTACACAGTGCTGATGGCGGTAGAATTCAAAGCCGAGCAGGGAGATGACAGCGGGGAGAATACTCAAGCAGCTTGCCACACCGACGGGGAGACCATCACGTCGGGGACACAAACGCCAGCTGGGAGGTGAGTATTGGGTTTTTTTTGTTTTTTTTTAACCTCACTCGAGTATAAGCCAAGGGGGGCCTTTTCAGCACTAAAAAATATACATCGTGTGTGTGTATATATGTATATATATATATATATATATATTATACCAAAGAGAGTTATTTAAGCCACTCCAAAAATCTAATCAAAAGCTTACATCATGTTTGATCAGCCTTTACTGCAGCTTGCATACCCATATGGCGCCATCCACATCATTCGGCATCAGGACCCTTTAACTGCGCAGCCGCAGGAATACAATCTCCAACTCCCACCAGATTATGATCGTCAAAACATTACAATTGTATGGCAAACCATCGCACCCAGATTGGTCCTTAACCTATGTGCAGAGTCGCCAATCAATCCAAATGTTGTAACGGGGACATCATGATAAATCCATAATCTCACCAATATATATATATACACTATATACATATGTGTGAACAACTTCACCAGTTTGTAACTACAAGCCACCTGTCCATCAGAACCCATCAGTCTTCACACTAGCACGGGATTTGTCCACCCCAAAGTCGTGAAAAAACGTCTCCGTATCGAGTGATCACACACATTCTGCATTCGTGCTATCGCAGGATTACTCTGACATACCACAGGAAAAAAGCCGCATGTATAACTACTCAATCAAAAAAGAAAGACTATATAGATGTCCAAAAGGGCCATCCACATGGATATACGTACATGTAACTCCTATAATCCACACTGTGTATGAGTCACATATCAAATATCAGTGATCTATGATGAAAAACATCACATAGCAGCCCCCTATACTCTTCACTAACCCCAGGAATAAAAGAGTCGGGGTAACAGATCATGGCAAAAAACGCACAGCCAAATGACCTTTATTAACGCAGATCATGACTATAAACCGATCTGGCTGCTAGGTCAGTGACGGGCTACCCAACTATCCATCGCCACCAATCCCTGCTGGCCGTCACCTGCAACTACAACAAATAAAACAAGGTTGTCATTATATCTTGGGGGAATAAAGACTTAAATTCTGCCCATTAAATGTTGCCCCGTCTTTCTTCTATTTTCCCTACATTGGTCATGTGCAGAAGGCGGCAGTGCGGGCAAGTCTATAGGACCTACTAAAACAGATGGACACGACTGCCAGACGCTTCAAGTGGCAGAACAACGGGTCAGAAAACCACAGTTTTGCTAAACAGGCAAGAAATTCAGTGGTGGGACCCCCTCCCCGCCCCCCCATCAGCGGTGGGACCCCCTCCCCGCCCCCCCATCAGCGGTGGGACCCCCTCCCCGCCCCCCCATCAGCGGTGGGACCCCCTCCCCGCCCCCCCCATCAGCGGTGGGACCCCCTCCCCGCCCCCCCATCAGCAGTGGGACCCCCTCCCCGCCCCCTATCAGCGGTGGGACCCCCTCCCCGCCCCCTATCAGCGGTGAGACCCCCTCCCAGCCCCCTATCAGCGGTGGGACCCCCTCCCCGCCCCCTATCAGCGGTGAGACCCCCTCCCAGCCCCCTATCAGCGGTGAGACCCCCTCCCAGCCCCCTATCAGCGGTGAGACCCCCTCCCCGCCCCCCATCAGCGGTGGGGCCCCCTCCCCGCGGTGGGACCCCCTCCCCGCCCCCTATCAGCGGTGGGACCCCCTCCCCGCCCCCTATCAGCGGTGGGACCCCCTCCCAGCCCCCTATCAGCGGTGGGACCCCCTCCCCACCTATCAATCATCTACAACATATCCATAAGTTTTACAAAGTGGTGAATCAACTTTAGGCCTCCTTCACATGGGTGACAGCGATATCACAGCTTTGTCCCTGCGATTTTGATGAAAGCGATGCGGTTTCCTGTGGAGAATCGCGCATTGCATCGCTGCTGCCCACAATTTTATCACGAGAAGGTTAAGGCCTACCCCGAAACTATGCCTTACCTGCAAGCGATGGCTGTGATTGGTTGAGCAGTGCTACATGAACCAATCAGAGCCATCACTTCTTGGAGGCAGGATTTATGAATCGCGCAGCCAGGAAGTGATCTTCTGTGGGTGAACGAGGACTGCAGGACACCCGGCGGAGCTCCGGAGAGCAGCGGGGGGACCTGGACCCAGCCTGCTAGGGGAGTATTCCCTTTTTTTTGGAGTGCAGCTAGGGCTTAGTTTTGGGGAAGGGCATAAGTCGCATTGCATGAAAATCGCGATTTTGTGCGTTGTAATACAACAAAAATGAAGGCTCTATAGGGAAACTTGGGCTACAAAACATCGCAAATCGCGGCACTATAGGGCACGCCACTATTTATTTTTTCTAGTAAGATCACATCAGACAAAACATTCCTAATGCGAAGGAACCCGCAGGAAACAGCAGGCTTTACATACATGCGATTTGTTGCGCTGTCGCATCCCAACAAAAAATCGCACGATTTTGTGGCGCGTGTGAAAGCAGCCTGAGGCCGGGCGCACACGAGTATCACACAGCGCGTCCCCTGCAGAAAATACGCTGGTCTGAGCCGGCCTTAACCTGCCATACTGAACCGGACATGTCTGTGTGTAGTAAGTGTAAAACAATGTCATGGAAAACTCAAATAGTAACCCTTTAACGACCAGCCATTTTTGGCTTTTTGTTTCTTTCATCCCCAAGAGCTGTAACTTTTTATCTTTCTGTTGACATGTTATCTCTGGCAGTCCCGATGCAATTAATGGGGCAGTAGTGCGCAGGCGTGACCACCGCTTCATTCATTCCAGGATCCTCAGGAGTCATTGGTGGAGAACCGCGCCAATCAGGTGCCTCTCCCCGATCCTGTGGGGACGTTAATTTTGTGGGACAACCCCTTTAACTCTAAGCAATATTTTCCTGAGACAACCACAAGGCAGATTCAGCAGAAGGCGTTCACCAGTTGATGAATGTGGCGCCCACTACTGGGCTTTTGTATTAACGCTCCCCACATAGGTGTTGATGATGCTGAAGTGGGTTTCTTATTCACTAATGTCTCCCTCTTTCTGCCTTGGCCATTAATGAGGAGAACTTATGCTAATACTAAATTATATCGCAGGGGGGCGCTCTAAGGCAATACAGCTAAAAACATGAAAAAATAAAACACTGCTACAAAAATGAGCATAAACCCTTTAAGGACCAAGCACAGAAAATACACACGCTTGGTCCTGGGCTCGAATCCCTGCCTATAGCAAAGGTACAGCCCAGGATTAAGCTCCTGCACCTGCAATCAAGCAGGAGCAGGTCGGGTGCTCGGATGTCAGTAACAGCCGTGGACCCAGAGGAGAAAGGAGAAGCGTTTTTTTTTTACTGCTTCTGTCTTCTCCTTTACAAGCTATATAGTGCTCAATGAGCGCTATATAGTGCAGAAAGAAAGCGGAAGTGTTACCTCACGTGCCCACTGGGCGCCCCCTGGCATAGCGGAGCTTAGCAGACCCAGACCAGCTCTGTTAGTGGCTATTATCACACTAGAGGGGTGTTTTCCCCTGTAACTGGGGCTTCTATGGATGCCCCACCTACAGTGAAAATCTGTGAAATAAAAAAAACAGACCATGTGAATTTCCCCCAGAGGTCTTATATAACATCATGGGCAACAAAGATATTAAAAAAGGTAAAAAATAAGCAAAAAAAAAAGACAAAAACACACACACACATATATACATATAGGACCGACTGCAGACGCCAACCAAAACAGTCGCCGTATGCGCCCTGTAATGCAAAACTATACAAATGATATATCAAAATGTCCAAAACAAAATGAGGAACCCATTTCCGTACTTTATTTTAGTGTGGTGCATTCATTTTAAAAATTAACTTTTTTAAAGCTTTCTACCCCTAATAAAACAAAAAACAATGAAACAAATATATAATAAAATAGCCCTGTGTCACAGAAAAAAAATGCAGCAAAAGTAATTTTGGTAGCTAAAGAAAAAAAAATTAAAGCTAGGGCAGTAAAACCACCACATGGGTAAAATCCCTAAAAAGTGTCTGGCCCTTTAAGATTCAAAACCCCTGGTCTTTAAGGGGTTAAAGTGGGCTGAAGGCCATTTAGTACTGACTTGAATAACTAAGCAGTATTCTCATTGCCCAGAACCACTTTATACTAGATCTGATGAGGGGCGTCACTCAGCCATTTAACCCCTTATGTATTCAAGTCAGTACAAAGTGGTGGTCTACCCTCTTATGCCAGGTTTCTTGCCCAGACCCACTTTGGGTCAGGCTAGACTCAATAGAATTCGATGCTTGGCATCACCCTCTGTGTGTTGGCAGTGTTGGATCAGTGGCCCAAACTCATTTAACCCTTTACAAACACTGGTAACATCTTCAAAGTTAAAATAAGTTGGCATTTTGCCCACTTTGATGCCTAGAACCACATAAAGGGCTGATGCCCACGAACTGATTCGTATCGCGGTTCCTGCAGCGTAAATCTGCAGTAGAATTCCGCAGCTATGAGGTTCCATTGAACCTAATGACCCCTTTGATGATAGCTTTCATGCCAAGTACCACTTTGGGCCGGGCTAGAAGTAATCACATTTGATGTGGGGCATCACACCCTGCGGGCAGTCAGTGTCCGATCAGTGGCCCAAAATGATTTAACCCTTTAAATCTCACTCCTGGGTATTCACTTTCGTGGCCATTTTTATACCCTTTTTTGTGTCAGAGCGCCACCTAATATTTTTTATTAAAAAAGAGCTGCCGTCCCTCGCTGAGTGTCCGCAGTAAGGTTTGTGTACAGGGTGCCAGACAACACAATGGACTGTGACGGACTCCCCAACTGATAATTACAACATGGCTTGCGTTCGCCTCTCGGTAAGGCCCCCTTCGTACGAACGTATTTGCGCACACAATACGCAGAGAAGACAACATTTGCGCATATTTTTCCTGTGTTTCGATCTCACAAACAAAAAACACAAAAAAAGGGAGCCTCTTCTATTTTCCTGCGCATTTACACACCAAAAGTCCCCATAGAAGTCAATGGGGTTGTGCGAATACGTGCAAAATGTGTGAGGAGATACATAAAAGACTGCGTGACCGCGCAGCAAAGACAACACATCCTGAACGCAGACTAACGAGCCATTTCAATCGGTGCGTCTTTGCTTGCCGCGTGCAAATGAACATGGAGGCGCACAAAGTACAGTAAAATACGCCGATGTGCGTGACAAAAAACACTGTTCATTCCCCGATTATGCACGCGCTCGTGTAAAGGGGGACTTAGCCCTTAGAGACGCACAAAATCTGCATGCTGGTTATGGAGCGAATAAAAACCCGCAGTGGAACATTACGTTCCGTCCTTTGGTGCATATGGCAGAAATATTGCGCTCGTGTGAAAAGCCCCTGCGCCACCGCAATTAGCAGCGGCTGCAGCGCAGGAATACGCGTCAAGGACACAACGGCCGCTGCTGACTGGCGAGAGGTAACAGCAAAGTTGCCGAAATTTCTGGACAGTCTGTAAAAACAGGGCACTTTTTTTCAAATATCTGTGAAAAATGTTACATGTGTGCGTAAATTTTTTTTGGGGGGGGAGCTGTTACTTGCGCAGGTTATTCCGACAAGGTCACATCAGTCGCCGACCTCCAGACAGCTCTAATATTCATCGCTCATTACGGTTTTCCATCGTGGCCGTACAATATGTTGTCCGTCTGGGATTTTTGGTTAAGTTTGTGCAGAAAAAAAACAAAAACAATTCACGTTGGCAACCCTGCATGACGTAATGAGAAGCTGGTTATTTCCTTTGCCACTCACTGCCAGTCGACGGTAACGTCTGCCTCGTAAGGACCCCGGCATGGCCCGCTCTTAGTCCTAGGGTAACCACTCTGGTCAGCGCCATGACAGAACCTTTCTGACGGAGACGTCACGGTTCACCTCTATGTTCCGGCAGAAGTTCGCTGCCGCGGGCGAAGCTCGCGCCGCCATGTTTAGTGAGGGCAAAGAGCGAGCAAGTGCGGCCATGTTTAGTGAGGGCGGAGAGCCGCGAGCGCGGCCATGTTTAGTGAGGGCGGAGACCTTTACAGAAGTGCACAACTCATGTGGTTCTTGTCCCGTCTAGAACGTGCAGTGGTTCCGCCAGCTGCTGTGTGTGTAACGACAGGCCAGCGGCTAAAACGTGACCGCCGCTTTTCCTGGCAGGTTATGCCATAAGTGCTACAATGTGGCGGCTTGTTGGCCGGACGCTGCGGCGCGGCCCCGTACAGTGTATGCGGAGGGCCGGCTACGGAGGAGTAACGACCCCGCAGCTGCTCACCACCCCGATCTTCTATGTGAACGCCGCCCCGCACCTCGGACACGTGTACTCCGCGCTGCTGGCCGACGTGCAGCACCGGTACTCGGCGCTGTGCGGGCGGGGCAGCAGGCTGAGCACCGGTAAGTGCGCCTCTACCGACCGCTCCCGGGATATGGGGTCTGCAGTAACCGGTTATACACAGCCGTGTTCACATGTGCAAAAGCTGCACCCTTCTTGTGCACCAAAAGTCTCCATAGAAGTCAATGTGCGCAAAATACATAGGGAGACGCGCGAACCACTGCGGCGCAGGGACAAGAACCGATCCGGGAATCATTAGACTAGCCATTTCAATCAGTGCGTCTTTAACCCCTTAACGCTATAGGATGTGCGGTTACGTCCTGCATTGTCGCGATATATCTCTTAATACAACGCCGGCTGTTTCTTACAGCCAGCAGCCACGCGGCTCATCAAACCTGTTAACCCTTTAAAGGTTGCTGTCAATTCTGACAGCAGCATTTAAATCCCCTGGACAATGTTTAGGGGGAAAGGGTCCCATACGCCCCCCATGATGAGATTGCAGGGAGCCATGTGGGTGTCACGGCAAAATGCCTATCAAGCCATGCCCATGGGGTGGCTTGATAGACTGCCTGCCCGATAGCAGTATGATGTAATGCTATGGCGGTGCATCATACTGCTGGAGCGATCAAAGCATCACTAGTTGTGGTCTCCCAGGGGGGGGCTAAAAAAAAAAGTTTTTCAGTACATTATATAGTATATTTAAAAGGCACCATTGACTACTACAACTCATCCCGTAAAAAACAAGCCCTCATACAGCGACGTCGATGGATAAATAAAGGAGTTACGATTTTTTTAAGGGCCGTGTCCTTAAGGGGTAGAGCACACAAATAAACATGCACTGCAGGTACAAAACAAACGTACAGTAAAACACGCTGATGCATGCACAAAAAAGCCCGTGCATCCTGCGCACGCTCACGTGACGAGGGCCTGCAGAAAGTCTATCAGCTAATTTTTGCCTATTACGTCCGTAAACCTAAAACGCTGCGGGTTCCTGCAGCATTTCACAGCTGTGAACCCAGCCGTGACCCTGCGTACAGCGCATATGGCGGCTAAATAATACGCCGTACAGTACACCTGTTTTTTTTTTGTATTTCCGGCGTTGCTTGGCGATGACTCTTTTATACCGTAACGCATGCACAATGTAATTGTATATGGGCTGCGGGTATATACACGACAATAGAGAACATGCTGTGTAAGGCAATGTAATTGATTGCCTGCGATGTACCGCATATCACACGGGCGTACACAGCTTGCGTAATACGCAATTCCAATACGGTCGTGTGAGCCGGCGTTAAACTGACTATACTGCTGCCGGGCGACTGAGTGATGGTTAAACCGGCGGCATTACCTCTGTGCGCCAGGACTCCCATCTATAGATAGAGCTGCAGGAAGGCTTCCACGCCGTAAGTTATTCACCTCGGACCATCCGATGGGCGGCTCACATCGACCAGCGGCCCACCCTCTCTCTCTTCTGCGAAAATCACCCTCTTCCATGTTGATGGACGTGTCCGCTTCAGCTGCTGGGGATGTCATGCGCTCCTCATACGACACTTGGACATGGTACATACGTGTGACCTCATTCCTGTGGAGGAGTCATCGCAGCACACGCGCCTGAAGCCTCTTTATACGTGGAGCGCATGACGTCCCCAGCAGCTGGAGACGTCCATCAACATAGAAGGGAGCCGCTAGGATGACTCTTCTTCCTGCCCTGTTCTTAAGCCATGGAGATGTATTAACCCTTTCCAATCCACTGTCTAATGACATTATGATTTAGGGCTGTACAGCTCCAATGTTTGAAGACGTCCGTTGGGGTTCTCTTACTGTATATTGCCAGCCTCTCTGCTGTTGGAGCCTATCCAACGTGACACCTCATGCAGTACTGGCTTTAGCCAGCAGATAGCGCCATTGTATAACGGCAGAAAAAGAATAAGCCCCCTAGGAAAACCAGGATACAAATTGGATTGGAAAGGGTTAAAGGGGGTTTCTGGGAGCTCCACATGGATGACTTATCTTTAAGAGAGGTCAGCAATATCCGATCGCGGCTGAGGACTCTCTATAATCAGCTATTGGAAGTGATGTTGCGATCCTTCAGCATTCGGGCACATAGACTTTCCATTGGGTCCGTCTTTAGGTAGCTAGCAGTGACATCACTTGGACGAGCGCATCAGCTAGCTTATTCCAGTGATCGGTGGGGGTCTCAGCACCTGGACCTCCAGTGGTCAAAACTTCTGATAAATCACAGGGGCATTCAGGAGTTTTAATCGGTGGGTGTCTGGCTGCGGAAAACCCCTAATAACATGTCAAAAGTTTTAAACTTCAAATCCAGCCCTTGAAAGGGCCAATCTGGCAATAACAATTTTTTTCCATCCTTGTCCTCTTCTGATTGTCCGTCACACTCTGGAGGTCTCCTCTGTATAGTGCAGTCCCTTCCATGCAGTGCAGCCTCCTGTCTGATACTGATCAAGCTCCATCTTGAGGTTTAGATTTCTCCCTGCTTAGTTTCTCTATGCTCTGTTAACATTCCCATGCTGCATCAACACAATATCACATAAGCAACTCCAGACTTCAACATTCCTGCGACACTGCCATTACCTTCTGTATTCACCTAAATAAGCTACACGCCATAAGTATACAGTCAGGAGGCTGAGCTGTGATCTCCTCTATAATAACTGTGTGACGGGAGCTGTGAGATCATCATCAATAACAGTGATAGGAATACTTGTGTCCCTTTCTGAAGAGCTTGTGTGGTAGGGTCCATCACAGGAATGATGCTGACTGGAAAACTGACTAGTTTGAGAACACGTAAAGCCAAGTAGATCTGAGCTAGTGAGAACTGAGATCACATGACCATCTGTGGAGAACGAGACCAGGAGTTTGAAAGGCAGAAATAACTAACAAAGGTAACACTAGCGGATTTATATATACTGATGGGATAGCTACATAATAAATAAATTTAAAAATCAGCAGAAAGGCCCTTTAATTCTAAACAATCTTTTAATTTACACTTACTGAAAAAAAAAGTTTCTATCCCCAGATATTTCAGGAGTAGCGCCACCTTCTGTTTTTATTCTGTCTACCTTAGTAATTGTTTCATGTAATTACAAGTACTGCTCCCATTGATTTCAATGAGAGCTGTGCCTGTAATTACGAGCACCAACCACTGTACTAGTGTCGGAGCAGCGCTTCCACTCTGACCCCGCTGTAGTCCAGCCCTGACAGCCAACGCTGCCTGGAAAACCTCTTTTAATGTGTTTTTTTTCCTCAGGTACTGACGAGCATGGCATCAAGGTGCAGCAAGCTGCCGCTGCTTTGGGTTGGGACCCATTGGACTTCTGCACTTTGGTTTCCCAACAGTTCCGCACCATGTTTGACACAATGGCCATCTCTTACACGGACTTTGTGCGCACGACAGACTCCCGTCACGTGCAAGCAGTTTGTCACTTCTGGAAAAAGCTGGAAGAGAACGGCTATATCTACAAGGGGACGTACCAGGGGTGGTACTGCACTGCCGATGAAGCTTTTCTAAGTGAGGAGCAGACCCGGGAGAGCACAGATGCAGAAGGCCAGAAAGTCCGAGTGTCACTTGAAAGCGGACATCAGGTACTGGAGGAAGATGGAGGGTGGGCTCCATTGTGGCAGTAGTTTACTGCATAAAAGTCCTGACCTGAAGTCTATAAAAATATATCTAGAAGGACATGACTACTTTATGGTCTGTTCACACGGGGAGGATTTGCTGTGGATTTACCACAATGGAAAAATCTGCACCCCAGGTTGGCAGCAGATTTGATCCCTTCAATTCAAATAAAGAGTTGAAATCTGCTGCGGATCGGCACCAAATGGTGCGGCTTTTAACCCATTGCAATTTAATTTTGGATTCAAGGTTTCCTAGGGGGCTTTCTCTTTCTGCCACTATACAATGGCGCCATCTGCTGGCTAGAGACAGTACTGTGGTATGTGACATGCTGGAGAGGCCCCCGACAACAGAGCGGCCAGTAATCTACAGTAAGAATACCCTGCTGGACGTCTTCCGACATCGGAGCTGTACAGCCTTCAATCAGAATGTCTTTAGACGTCAGACAGTGGATTGGAAAGGGTTAAGAAAGAAAAAATTAAGAGAGTTCTGGGGTACAAAAAATACACTTACAAGAGACCCTGCACATAGAAATGTGACTAGTTTATTTGCAGTAACCGTGTAGTACTGTAGTTTAATCTTTTCTATCCTTTCTCTTCTGGTTTTAGGTACATTGGATGAGTGAAGAAAACTACATGTTCCGACTCTCTCAGTTACGCCCTAAGCTCCTTGATTGGCTTCGGACAGAACCGATCCATCCTAGCCCATTTCTCCGTATTGTTCAACAATGGCTGGAGGAAGAGTTACCAGATCTTTCGGTGTCTCGCCAAAGTAATCGTGTGTCGTGGGGCATCCCTGTTCCTTCCGACTCTTCTCACACGGTCTACGTCTGGCTGGATGCCTTGATCAACTATCTAAGTGTGGCAGGATATCCAGATCTAAACTTTGCCCCTTGGGGACCCTCAACGCATTTGCTTGGTAAAGATATCTTACGCTTTCACGCCATATATTGGCCAGCTTTCTTATTAGCAGCAGATCTTCCTCCGCCCAAAAAATTACTTGTCCATTCTCACTGGATCTGTAATGGGATCAAGATGTCAAAAAGCCTCCAGAACGTTGTGGATCCTACTGAATGCATTAAGAAGTATACAAGAGATGGGCTTCGCTACTTTTTGCTTCGCCATGGCTCCCCTGAGCGAGACTGTGACTTTACACACGATACTGTTCGCAAACTGTTAAACTCGGAGCTTGCTGATGCGCTGGGTGGACTGTTGAACCGCTGCACTGCGCCCACCATAAACCCTGGCCAATGTTGGCCAAATTATCAATGCAAAAGTGTGCCACCTGCTGCCCGTAATGAATTACAAAGACTGCTGGCAACTTTTAAAGAGCTGCCTAATCTGGTTGACCGATACATGAATGGCTTCAAGGCCAACAAAGCCTTAGAGGCGATTGACAGCGGTGTGCGGGCTTCAAATGCTTTCTTTCAGAGTCAGGCTCCGTGGAAGTTGTTTAAGGGAGGAGAGGAGGACAAGGCGTGGGCACAGTCTGTATTGTACATCACTCTTGAGTCGTTGAGACTCTGCGCCACTCTTCTTCAGCCTGCAGTTCCTGCTCTAGCGAAGACAATACTGGATCGACTTGCTGTTCCTCCAATTTACAGAACTCTAACAGGAAATCATTTTTTTGCAGCAACTTCGGGTGAAAAGTGTTGCTTTCAGGGTCAAAGTCTAGGGTCAGAATGTGGTCTCCTGTATCCAAGACTGAAGGCAGATACGGAATGATACATCTGGACCATAAATTAAAATGACAATAAAAAGTATATGACTGAAATGTTTGTTTAACCCCTTAGTGACAGAGCTAAATTTTGGAAATCTGACATGCGTCACTTTAACATAACTCCGTAAAGGTTTTGCGTATCAAAGCGATTCTGACGTTGTTTTTCCGCCACATGTTGTACTTCATTTTAGGGGGTAAAAATAGTCAGAATGTGTATATTTATTTAAAGTGCCAAAAGTAGGAACATTTTTTAAAAGATTTCACATTTTCAATTGTAATATTAAATATGTGCAAACATACTGTACAAATTTTTAATATATATATTTTCTTTACTTTATACTTTATTCTGAATGCACATTTGAAAAGCTTTCTTTTTTAACCATTTAACATTGATTATCAACATTTTGAGGAACACTTTGTTTACCGGCACCAAGCTGAGATTGCAAAGGCTCATAAGTTTCAGAATGATAGATAACCCCACAAATGACCCCATTTTAAAAACTATATCTCATTGTATTCACTGTGGGGGGGGGGGGGGGGGGGGACAGGAGTATTTGAAACCCACGGGTTTTTTTTTAGGAGGTAATGCAATTTAGAGGAGAAAACATACAATTTCATGTTTTTGCAAATGTCATGTTAAAGGCAGGTTTTTGTTTTTTTATAGGGCACATTAAAATGAGGATTTACACCCCAAAATGGATCCCCCTGTTTCTCCTGTGTTCAGAAACATACCCATTGTGGCCCTAATAATATGTCTGTATGCATAACGGGGCCCAAACTGAAAGGAGCAGCCGGTGGCTTTGAATGAATCTAAGCAAAGCAGAAGGGAAAAAATTACTATTTTCATTTTATTGGCAATTGTGTGAATTTAAAAACATTTTTTTTGTACAGTGTACATTGGAATGAAGACTTGCACCTCCAAATGAATACCCCTGCTTGTTCTGTGTTAAGAAACATACCCATTGTGGCCCTAATCTCATGTCTGTATGCACAACGGGGCCCTAATGAAAGCAGCCGATAGCTTTCAGAACAGACATTTTGCGTGAAGGTGTTTTAGGCCCCATTGCCCACTTGTAGAGCTCTTGAGCTGCCAAAATGATGGAGAACCCCCACAAATGACCCCATTTTGAAAACGAGACCCCTTAACGAATTCCTCTAGGGGTGTACTGCATATTTTGACCCCACAGTTTTCGAATTGCAGAAAAGCAAAGCAGAAGGAAATAATTACGATTTTCATTTTTTTTTAGCACTTAAAAGGGGTGGTCTCGCGAAATCAAGTGGGGTTATACACTTCCGTATGGCCATATTAATGCACTTTGTAATATACATCGTGCATTAACTATGAGCCATACAGAAGTTATTCACTTACCTGCTCCGTTGCTAGCGTCCTCGTCTCCATGGCTCCGTCTAATTTCGGTGTCTTCTTGCTTTTGTAGACGCGCTTGCGCTGTGCGGTCTTCTCTCTTCGGCTCCGCTCGGCAGCATCTGCGTTTTGGCTCCGCCCCCTTGTACGCGTCATCGCGTAGCTCCGCCCCATGACGTGTTCCGGTTCCAGCCTCCTGATTGGCTGGAATCTGCACATGACGGGGGCGGAGCTACGCGATGACGCGTACAAGGGGGCGGAGCCGAAGGGAGAAGACCGCACAGCGCAAGCGCGTCTAAAAAAGCAAGAAGACACCGAAATTAGACGGAACCATGGCGACGGGGACGCTAGCAACGGAGCAGGTAAGTGAATAACTTCTGTATGGCTCATATTTAATGCACAATGTATATTACAAAGTGCATTAATATGGCCATACAGAAGTGTATAACCCCACTTGCTGCCGCGGGACAACCCCTTTAAGTCATTTTAAAAGCAGTTTCTTTTTTGTACAGCACTCATATGAATGAGGATGTACACCCAAAATGGATCCCCGTTTGTACCGTGTTCGGAAACATACCCATTGTATCCCTAATCTACGTACTGGACACATGGCTAGGCCTATAATGGATGGAACACCCATTGGATTTCAGGGTGCAACTGAATTCTTGGCCCCATTGCTCATTTGTACAGAAAAAAAAAAATTGACTCCCTGAAAATAATCTCTTCCCCCACCCCCCCTCTGCACCCTCTTTGGCATTCTCTAAATCTTACATAAAAGTAATAACGTAAACTGTGTTGTATGTCAAAAGACAGGTGTAATTACGGGGGCCTGGTTGGGATGGGCACATGGGGAAATAAAAACCGGGTATCCCTCCTGCTCCCATGCTTTTGGGGGGTGTATTTCCTGACCTCAGTAGCAGGGATTGGGTACAAAAAATGGCGCTCTGTGAGACTTCGTAAGCTTGCTGAGGTGCGGTGGTCTTGCACAGAAGGCGCTCAACAAGCTGCTCCTGGAACTGCAGGAAGGCGAGCGTTCCCGGGGCTTCTTGAAAATTACGTATTACAGGTAGCGGTCCGAATAATGCCGGACTCACACGGACGTATGTGGAGTCTGCTTGCGGAGACCTGCAGTGGATCCCAGCTGTGCGCCTGGCTGTGGCCCTGCAATGTGCTGCGCATAACTGCGTACTCACACAAGCGGTCGTGCGCAGTACACCTTTTCTTGTTTTTATTGCCATTGCTCAGCAATGATGCGGGTGTCTGCAGTCCGTACACAATGTAGTTGCGTATGGGCAGCGGGTATATACATGACTATCGTGATCGCCAGTATTCATTGGATACCGTGGTCCTCGCTGACATCTCCTGGCTACCTTCAGGAGATTTTAAATTTGCCACGGCTCCCAGCCTTCTGCGCATGCGGTTGACGTAATGCTGCCAGGCACCGACAGCATGGAGCTGTCCTGTCCATAGCCCACGTGGCAGTAATCCCTGCAGGATGCAGGTTTTTACGTCCGCGGGGATTAAAGCCCACTTAGGTAGGACTTAAAAACACTATCGGCTCGTCAACTAAGGGGTTAAAATATAAATGAAAAAAGGAAAAGTAAGGCTGGTTTCACATCTGTGTCAGAACCTCCGTCCGGATGTTTCTTCGCTGATCCGGCTGCAAATACTGCAAGAAAAAGAGCCGTATGCAGCGCTTTTGCTTCTGTTCCAAAACCGGGCAGCTGGGTGGACCCCATTACAGGCAAAGGGGTCCGCCCGGCGCTGTTCAGTTCCATCCAGCAACAGAGCTGTTCAACTGTAGGGATTCCCCTTAACAGAGCAGGAAAGTGGAATCCCCAGTGCAGGTATGAAAGCACCCTAAGGCTAACTGCACACAGACAGGCACGATATCGGGCTGAGAAACTAGTCCTGAAATCGTGCTCGGCCACCTGTTTTGTACAGGTAAAAACTCCTGGCATCCCTTCTGTGAAATTCCGATCTTCACACGCGATAGAGGATCGGAAGAGGGTTTCCCATTGATCTCAATGGAAAGCATCACACGGCATGTGAGCCATACGATGTATTTAAGGTCCTATTGAAGACAATGGGTGATGCGACTCATTGACTCCTATGGAAAAGTGTTCTAGGCAGGCTCTGTCACCTGAGCAGAGAGGGGTAGGGGGTAAGCTGTGATTATTATGTTGTCAAATATGCAGCTGGTGTTATTCAGCTTTAGACTCATAATATGGATGTTGCCTGCGATGAGATGACTGCTTAGACGTGACTTCAGGATTATTTTTTTTTTATATGATAACGGCACAGAAAATATAACATTGCCAAAAAAGACTTAAATATACTTAAAGGGGTTTTGCCTTTTTTTAGTATTGATGACCAATCCTCAGGATAAGTCATCCATATCAGATTAGCAGGGATCGTCTGTCGGTGCAGCAGGGCTGGACATCTGCAACAGTGGTCAGGACAGAAGTGTAATACGTAATTTTTTTCCCATTGAGATCAATAAGAGCATAGCTGTCTATTTCACGTCCGGCCCCGCTGCTCAGAGGTGGAAATGTAATAGATGGCTTTGCTCCCATTGATTTTAATGGGAGTGAAGATGCCCATTATATTTCCTGCCCTTACCACCGATCTGGATGTTAGTCATTAGAGATGAGTGAGCATACTCGCCAAGGACAATTACTCGATCGAGCATTGTCCTTAGCGAGTACCTGCCCGCTCGGAAGAAAAGGTTCGGCTGCCGGCGCGGGTGAGAGGTGAGTTGCGGCAGTGAGCAGGGGGGAGTGGGGGATCTCCCCTCCGTTCCTCCCCGCTCTCCCCCGCCGCCGAATCTTTTCTTCCGAGTGGGCAGGTACTCGCTAAGGACAATGCTCGATTGAGTAATTGCCCTTAGCGAGTATGCTCTCTCATCTCAATTAGTGATGTAAAATGTCACAAGATTGCTTTATGAAAAGAGTATGGCTGACTGTCGTACTGCAAAACATACCTGCGGAACTGCAAAATTAGAAGACAGAAGTCATTGATGATATTAAAAATGTTTATTTTTTCTAATATATAATTTATGTAAAAAGCAATTCTCCTGACCCCAAAAGTCCCTTTAAGTTCCAGAATTGCTGTTTTCGTCTTTCCTATAAATCTGAATTGGTCACCTTCTCCACCTCTCATGTTCTTTTGGTCTTTTTGATCCTTCATCTCTGTGTTTGTTCTCCGGTAACTTTGGTTTCTGTTCGGCGTGTCTGTCTGATCCACTATGATGAGCTCTGTATTTCTCATGGTGTGGCGGATTAGAACTACTTCTTGAAGCAGTGTCTGTTGGGGAATCGTTCTCATTCTCTCTGGCACTCGGCTGCTTACTATTGTACTTTTCATACCCCGGATCATTATGTTCTTGTTTAATTGCCTTAACGACCTTTCCGCTGCTTCTTTCATTTGAATGGTCCTTGCCTTCCTTTTTTCTTTTCTTTTTCTCTGTGATGACAGTAAATCACGGAGTTGTTTTATTTGGTTAAGTTAAACTAATTTTAATCAAATCTAACATTTCCTATTGCTAACTGTTAAACTAAGGAATCCGATACGAGTAATTACTTCTATATATTTTAGGACAACAAGTAGAGGTTTTAAGCCCTGCACGATGACAGTCATTCTATGTGACTACAGGGTTAGCTTAGGTTAAGGCTGGGCGATTAATCATATTAATTTACCATTTCTCACTGCTCCTGCGGAGACCCCCGATGCCGACACAACAGCTAAACACTGCTCAATACAACTCATGTACAAGGCTGTTTCTCCACTTTTTATTGCATTTTTCTGGCATTTCCACTCCATTTCAAACTGCGAGGTTTACAGCTGATCGACGTTTATTGGTAAAGCACATTAAAATTACGTGCTTCATCTGTAGAAGCCAATCCAGCCTTTTAACCCTTTACATGCCGCAGTCAATGTGACCACAACATGTAAAAGGCTGACACAGGGAGGTCCCTCATCAGACCACTGCAATGTGATTGGGGGTCCAAATGAGCTGTTATGGCATCCAGAGTCTTGAAGATGGTCTCCAGGTCTGCCCCATAAACGGTAGCATAATACACAATAGTAGTGTATCATGGCAGAAAGTAGCGACATAGTGGGACAAAAGTAAAGGCCCATTTAGACAACAATTATGGCTCAAAAGCCATCTTTTGAGCGATAATCATTGTGTGTAAATGTGTTCATCTTTCACTTTACTGCCGAACGATGAATTTCAGTTCGGCAGAACAGCTGATAAGAAGGACCGCACGCTGTGTTCTGCCCGGGGAGCGCTGATTACATTGTCTAAGCTGTCAGCCCCGTGGCAGAACGAAGGGAATTTATTTAGAGAGCAGCGGATGGTCTGTTCTCTGAATACAGCTCCTAATTGCTCACACGCTACTAATTGGTACTAATAGGCATTAGTACCAAGCAGTATTTTATGCAAAATGATCGCTCAAAACCCATCTTGAGCGATCATCTGTGTGTAAATGCACCTTAAAAAGTTAAAAAATTTATACAAATAAAATAAGTCAAAACCCCACCTCCCATTATGTAAAAAAGGAAAAAAATCATCACATATCTGGTATTGTCACTTTAGTAATGACCCATATTAAGAAGTTTGTGCAATGTTTAAACTCCATAGTGCATGCCATAAAAAATAAAGACAGGACAAAAATAACTAATCTTGCATCACAAAAAGTCATGTGGATCACGAAATGGCACCATAAAAAAGCACAACTCATCCTGCCAGAAAAAAAACAAAAAAACCTTATTTAGCACAAAAAAGGGGGAACAAAAAAATGTTAGGGGTCTTTAAATGCAGCAGTAGAATTTTTTAATTATTATTTTTTCAAAGCATGAAAATGTAGTAAAATATTGAAAAATAAATAAATTGGTATTGACAGAATTGTCCTGACCTGTAGAATTAATTTAACATGCAATTTATACTATGTGATGAATGGACTAAAAAACATAAAATCCATGCCAGAATTGCAGATTTTGTTAATCTTGCCGCTAGAAAAAAATGGAATTAAAAGTGATCAAAATGGGATAAACGAAGACTAGAACTAATTCGATAAAAAAATTTAAATATAATGACTCTTAGAATGTGGCTGTTACCATGCAGGGCGGCGCAGGGTCCCGCGGTCAGTGCGCGCCACCCCGGCGTCGGCTCCGGCGTCCTGGAGCCCTGACGTCGGGGCTCTCCCGGCGACGTGGAGCGGCTGGTGCGCGGCGGCGTGGGCGTGTCCGCCCGTAGGGCGCCACCCGCACTCCTCCAACTCTCTTGTGCAGTAGTGGGGGAGCTGGCTCCTCCCACTCTCCGCCCCGGGGCGGAGTCTTTCGTTTATAAGGCTGGCAGTGACCTGAGCTCACTGCCAGTTATTGGTTCTGCTTGCATCTAGTCAGCCTGTCTCAGTCAGTGCTAGTTGCTAGTCAGTCTCCTTCTAGTTCGCTTGTCAGCTTCTATCTCCAGCCTTGCTTTGCCTTGTAAGTCCTGTTGGTCTTTTCCATCTGCCTCTCTGTCGGCACTCTGTCCCCCCATCAGGTAGTTTCTTCTTGTCAGTCGCCAGGTCCCTAGCCAGAATAGGGACCGCCGTCCAGTTGTCCGCCTGGGGTTAGCCAGGGCCGAGGCAAGTAGGCAGGGACAGTGGGGTGCGGGAAGTTCAGGGCACCCCATCTGGCGCTCGGGGGGCAGAGTGCCATAACAGCGGCAGCACGAAAGCAAATGTTTAAAAGAAAAAAAAATTAGTGTACAAAAATAGGAAAAAAAACAAAACTGTATAAACATGGTATTGCCGGAATCATGCTGATCCAGAGGAAAAAAATGAGTCAAG
This sequence comes from Eleutherodactylus coqui, assembly GCF_035609145.1. Lineage (NCBI taxonomy): Eukaryota > Metazoa > Chordata > Amphibia > Anura > Eleutherodactylidae > Eleutherodactylus > Eleutherodactylus coqui. Next base: position 55,609,498 of record NC_089846.1, on the reverse strand, counting down.
ATTTTAATTTTAGGCAAAACTGCCCAGCCCTAGCTTAGATCTAAAGTATATTCCTGCTTTGACTAGAACATTATAAGATATCCTGCACAGCTCATCAACAATCAGAGGAAGGGAGATACCTTTCCTTGGCCTTTGCAGTTCCTCTGTATCTTCTTCTTCTGAGGAGGAGGAGGAGGAGGGAGGAGGAGTCTTGGCACCACAACCGCTCTCTCTCAGGGCTTGTGTCACTTCATCAACGTCTTCACCATCCTTAGGGGGGCGGTAATTGGCCACATGATCCACACGGATCGTACGCCCTTTCAACTACCAGAGAAGAACAAAGGTAAACCACCACGTGTATATAGACCATAACCAATACAGTTACTACAAGTCAATCACTAACCTTGATGCCATTGAGATTATCTACCGCCAGGACTGTACTTCGCTGATCTTCGTAACACAGGAAGCAGAATCCACGAGAGCGTCCGGACACTTTGTCACGAACCAGATTAATATTCACTATTTCCCCGTATCTGCATAAAACACAGTTGCATCAGAAGTATAAAACCATTAACAAAGGACTACATGAAAATAGTCAACTGTTAGATCAACATAAAACTAGAAAGACTTTATAGGGGTTTTTCCCCTCAATAAACATCCCTTACCTACAGGACAGGAGATATGTGCTGAATCACTGGAACTACAACTGCCATAGAGCACGTGCTAACTTACAGCGGCCGTACTGATGTGACATGGGGGAATTGGCACCCTGGTATTAGTAACAAGTGGATAAACCTTAATCGTGGTAAAACCCCCAAAAGGAAACCCATCACCATCTATGAGCACCATAAATGATGTTGCTCACAAGGCAGGTCCCATGGAGTCCAGAGTATTATTTTATATACTCAGTCATCTCCACGTTCCTACGTTGTACCCGTGTGTGAACAGTGTTTCTACAGGCTGCGCTGTCAGAGCGCCGATTACCATGGGTAATAACATGGAAACGGAGGCTAAGAGAGTATATATATCTATATCCCAGGACTCCATAGGACCTGCCCTATGAGCGAGCACAAGAACTTCATTCATGGTGCTCACAGGTGGTGACAGGTTCCCTTTAAGCCCTTTTTTTATATTCAAGAAAGAGTAGAGTAGATACTGACTATTAGGAAATTAATGAAACATAACATTCACAAGGCAAATGTAACAACACACAGTAATATAGAATGGAAGGCTGAAAAAAGTCATGTCCATCCAGTTGGGCCTATTACCCCCCAATGTTTATCCCGAAAAAGATGTAAACCCAATGAAGTAGAAGCCAATTTTCCACATTTAGGGTGACTACCCACTACAGGTTTTTTTTCACTGCGCTGCGTTTTTTTTTTCTGCAGGGGTCTATGGGACTTGTAATGTTAAAATCGCAATCGCAGTAAATTGCGATTTTGCGCGATCATGATTTTAACATTACAAGTCCCATAGACCCCTGCAGAAAAAAAACGCAGCAAATTTCGCGGTGAAAAAAGACTGTAGTGGGTAGTCACCCTGAAGGGGAAAAAATTCCTTTCCGATTTCAATTTGGCAATCAGAATAATCCCCGGATCACCGACCCATCATTATAACATATAAAGAAAGATGTCCAGGCCCCTCCTGTACTCTTTCAGAGAGTTCCCCATCACCACATTCTCAGGGCTCTTTATCACGGGCATAGCGAGTTACATTTTCTTGCCGGTGCCATAAAATCATGTGAAAGGACTTTTTCCCGCCAGCATAATCGTTCATTTACACGACCACGAGCGTGGTTTTATCGAGAAAAAAACGTTGGACCCCAGAAGTCCCTGGCTCGGCTTAAATCCTCTAAATTGACTTCTAATGTCTACATAGAGGCACTTGTAAGCTTCTCGCAGCAAAAATGCCTCCCCCTCCCTTTTTCCACCTGCTCCAATAGGAGTCTATGGGACCCATCGGCGTACATTGGCCAAAAGATAGTTCCAGAATTATCTTTTTGCCCAACATATATGCGTTGGCGCGTATTTTGGCCGCGTATGTTCCATTTTTTACGATTTCACATGGTGTATATTCACCCTTTTTGAATGGATGCATTGGAAACCAGTGCTTCACATCGGTAGCATATATACGTCTGGGCATAAAAATGCGATGTATATGCGCCAGTGTAAAAGAGCCCTCAGGCAGAGAGTTCCATAGTCTCACTGCTCTTACAGCAAAGAACCCCCTTCTATGTCTGTGTAGAAACCTCCTCTCCTCTAGACATAGAGGGCGCCCCCTTGTTACAGACGAAGTCCTGGGTATAAATAGATGATAGGAGAGATCTCTGTATTGTCTATATTTATCTAAATCAGCAAGCTGAACTCTAGTACCTCTTTTTGCCAACCTGCAACACCGCTTCCTTCCAGCCAGATTCAGATTTCCACATTGTAGCACAAAAAAAAACTACATCTCCCAAAATGCCCCACTCAGCAAAGTCACAAATTGGCTTAGCGAATTCATAAATCCTGCCGTTCTTTAGGAGCTGCTCAGCCGATCACTGCAATGCTCAGAGAACCAATCAGAGCCATCGCTTTCTAGAGGTGGGATTTATAAATCCCGTAACCAGGAAGTGATCTTGTATCGGTTGCAGAGGACTGCAAGAATCGTGCCGGAGATCTCGAAAGCAGCGGAAGGAATCTGAACCAAGCCTGCTAGGTAATGTGTTTTTGAAATGTAATGCAGCTAGGGCTTACTTTTAGGGTATGGCTAATATTTCAAGCCTCCCTGAAAATCCTGGGAAAAAAATAAAAAAATCAGACTAGGGAAACGCGGTATATAAAGTGTGACAATAAAATTTGTATATTGTGATCTGATTGTAATATATATATATATATATATATATATATATATATATATATGCACAGCACTTTACTGCACGGTCTATATACATTTCTTGCTATATTATGTCCCTATAGGAGATACAAAATAATAATAATAATAAAAAAAAAAAAAAGACTGCATCCTTAAGGAGTTAAATGCGAATTCACCTTATCTTACTAGGGTCCGGTTACACGGGGGATTTTCTGGCATGATTTCGGTGTGCTGTAATATGCACATAAACCGCACGGGGGAAAAAACCCTATTAATTTCAATGGGTACATTTACACGTGCCAGTTTTCTCTCTCTTGCTGTGAAAAGCAGCAATGCAAGAGAGAAATTGCAGCACGTCCTATTTTAGGGCGATTATATTGAAGAACCGCCCATTCTTCCCTATGGGAGCAGGGAAGAGAGGAAAGAAAATAGCATCATGCGTAGGCTGCCCTCACAAGGGAATAACGCAGGAGGGATCCGCTCACGGTCCGACTGTCCTTGGTCTTTTGGAACGGGTTGTAATTGTTTGTAATATGTTCTTGTCTCTTTCTGTATGATCTTAATGGGGTTTTCCAGGTAAGTACTATTGATCACCTAGCCTCAGGATAGGTCCTCAATAGTTGATCGGCTGAGGCCCATCGCTTGGGACCCCAAATGTTCAAATGCCCACTGCCAGCACCCAACACACAGCGGTACGGGCACAAGTTGATAACTGTACGGAGTAAATGCAGGCAACGACCGAACAATGAACAATAAATCGTTCACTTTTCGCTCGTCGTTCATTATAGGCAGGCATAAAAACAGTCGTTGCCTCGTTCACTAATCGTTAGGTTTAACTGCCGATTCCGCAGACCTTGTCATTTACTGGCGCACGTGAGCAACTAAACGATTTCTCGTTTGAACGAGCCAACGATGCATCTGTCTGTATAAACAGGCTGCACGGCCGGACTGACATCACTCGCTCATTCAAATGATAAGTCGTTTGGTATAAACGGACCCTTAGGTCGGTTTCACACGAACGTAAACGCATTTGCGCATGCCCGAGCACTGCGTTTTTGTGGAATGAACGATGCGTGCATATCAGTGTATTTTACTGCACTTTTTGCCCTCGCAGGGCGTCTTCTTTTACAAACAGCAAACAAACGCACTGATTGAAATGGCTAATTAATTCCAGATGTGTTGTTCTTCCAGCAGGATTAAGCAGCTTTCATGCATCTCCTTGTGCATTGCAGGTGTATTTGTGAATCCCCCACTGACTTCTATAGGGACCTTAGGTGTGCAAATACACAGAAAAATAGAACATGTGTGACAGGACTGTGTGATCATCAGCAGTAACTGTGACAGCAGTGTTTGTGTCAGGATTCATGTAATACCATCACACAGACTGAGAATCTGACTAGAAATGGAGCACATAAACCAATGGAAATCTGAGCTGGTCAGGACTGAGATCACATGACCACCTGAGAAGAAAGAAGCCAGATAGGAATAACTAGCCAAGGTAACACTAGCTCACCTACATAACTAATGGAAAAAAAAGAGATGCGTCCCTTTAAGTGGAATGACTCTTTACGGAATTGCTGGGCAAAATTTTTGTTGCGAGCAGAAAAACATCTGGCGGGAGTGATACAATAATATCTCTGCGGTCCTGGAGGTGGAAGCCTGCATTCTGTCAGCTACAATGTAATCAGCAAAGTCTGAGCCGTCCATTGCCAAAATCCAGGTTAGACCTGCAACCCTATAAGGTAATCTTGCATTTCCCTAATAAAATCTTTAACATGTGGCTCCATATTGGAGCTGTTCTAAAGTGACGCTGGAATAGGGTATCCTATAGCGAACACTAGGAGATGGGAGTTCGTTCCAAGTCACAGAATGTATAGTAAGCAGCACAATACACCCCTCTAAAAATTCTAAACTTGGATTTATTGTAAAGAAGATAAGGTTGCTTGAAGAAAAGGCAATTTAGGGGGAAAAAAGTTGCTTTAACCTTTATAATCAGTATTATGAAGAGGAAGTAGAACAATGATAAACTCACTGGGAGAAGACACAGATAACATCACCTTCTGTCAACTCGTACGGCAGCCCACCTGAAAACAAACAACGTTACCTTAATAGCTTCAACATAAAGTATGTATACTGATCACGTCTACAAATACTGGGCTATTTAAAGGGGTTTTCCCATCTTAGATATTTAAAGAGGTTGTCAAACTTATTTAAAATATCTGAACAGGCTACATGGGAGATGACAGGCTGCTGCAGCCGATGACATAGCTCAGCACTTGATCACTTAGCTCTGTCATTGCATGAATCCACTTGTGATGTCCTGTACAGGCTGCTGCAGCCCGTAAGCACTACATCAGAGGGGAGACCTGGAGGAGGGGCACTGGACGAATCAGGAGAGGAGAGTATAAACTGGTTTGTTATTTTTACACATGGTAGAGCTTCTTACAGTACCTTCACACTTGCGATTGCAATATTGCTGCAGTTTTTTTTATGCAAATGTCAATAGGACATGCATTTTTAACAATAGAAAGTCTTATTGACATTCGCGTTAAAAAAGGGCAGCGATATCTCGATCGCAAGTGTGAAGGCACCCTGAGATAATATTTACGTAAGGCGGACAACCCCTTTAAAGGCGTCTGTCATCACCTTTGAGTCCCATAAACTATGTAATGGGGCTCAAAGGTGAAGAGACAGGAAGTCAGGGGAGCCGCTTAGTATACAGAGTCCCCAGTTCCAGTACTGTACCCCACAAAATCAGTGTGCACACAGCTCGACTTTCACAAGGCCGTCTAAGCACACTCTCGCACTGATCTCTACGGTGCTTATACAGTCTTGTTAAAGAGGAGTCAAGATGTGCATGCTGATCTCTTGGAGGCACATCGCTGGAACGAGAAACCCGCTGAGTAAAAAAAGCAGCTCCCTGGACCCTCTGTTCCCTCACCTTTAAGCTACATAACGTAGTTTATGGGGCTCAAAGGTGATGCCAGATGCCCTATAAGGCACTCCACGGTTTACGGAACAGTGGCTGCAAATGTCTCAGCTCTCCTCACTGAAAACAACGGGATTTATGGAAACGACCAAGTAATGTAGCCGTGACTTTCAGAGGCCTCGGTAGTGAGGTAGGTTGAGCACTACTGTTAGAACAGTTCCCCTAATGGAAAGGTCTCTATCACCACACTAGATTCCCAAGATCGCAGCTATGCTGTGCCACTCACCCAAAAAGATCCAAGCGCTGTCTTTGTAGTCTTGATGCCAAGACACGGAGTCCTTCACGCCAAGCTTTGCCTCGCGGGCATTGAGTTCATTAATCAACTTTACTTTTGTTAAAGGACTGCAAAAGAGCAAAGAAAAGTTATAACCTGTCCGTGATGCATCTGATGTACAGCCAGAACCAGGGGAACGTATCTAATCACAGGGTGTATTAAAGGGGCTATCCACCCCAATATCTGATCAGTGGAAGTCCATTGGGATCCCTGCCGATCAGCTGATGGTAGGGGGCCGCGGCCTCTTGAATGTTTACATCTGAGCACGGTTGTGCCTGTACTGCAGAACGCTGTATTATCGATGGCGGCTGTTCAGAGTATTATAGGCCTGTCCTATTGAAGTGAGTGGGACAAGCCGGTAATACTCAGAAGGCCGCTATCAATAACATGGCGGTCAGCAGTGCGAGAATCATTGTGTTCAGATGTAAACAATGAAGAGGCTGCGGCCCCCTACCATCAGCTGATCGGCGGGGAGCCCAAGCGACAGACCCCAATGGGAAACAATGCATAGCATGCTGATGTGATGCTTTGCCGGCCCCAATTAAAATAAGCGATGCGAGGGCACGCCCACAGAGAGGACAGGCCGCAGCGAGTGGGAAAAAACACCATTATGGCATACTGCGATCGGACAGGCATTCTACCAACCACCCCAAGGACATGGCTTGATAGGCATTTTATTATGACAGCCCTATCAGAAGGCCCCCGGCTGCCACGACACCCGCATGGCAACTCACAATCTCATCAGAATTGACTGCGGCGTTTAAAAGGTTAACAGCTCCGATGAGCCGCGCTGCTAATCAGAGCTGTTGGTGTCAGGTGTAAAAAGCAGGAGATGGAAGTCGGGAAAAACGCCATAAAAGTTCCAGAAGATGCGCTGCAGTAAAAAAACACAACAATATTCGTGCTGCGGCCCATTCCACCCATGTGGGCAGTGCCCAGTGACAGAGTCCTGTCTGTTCAATAGCCTGCAAGGCAACAAATGTAACAGAGCCAGGGCGCAGCAATAAAGACGGTCCTACATACTATATAACAGCAGCCGCCGCTGTTCTGCCGCGGCGCTACCCCCTACCGACAGTCCTGCCTGCCCATAACACCACTTACTTCATGTCGGAGCCCGGCCGTCGCACAGGGATGACGCACGGATGCGTCGCAAAATGATGTCATAAGTGGGAGGAGCAAACTTAATATGACTAGCATGTAAACGGCCGCGCACAAAGAAGGCGTCATGTCACGTGATCGCGGGGGAAGTGGAGCGCATCTGGAGTACGCTAGGGGGCGCTGAAGTGATTGCAGGTACTCTGTCAAGCGCTGGTTGTAAGGAAAGAAGTAGCTGCCTGGGAGGGCGCTGTACTGCAGCCAGTGTGGACTTAACCCTTTCTTGTAGGAGGGCCCTGTGTTCTCATGGCCGAGCACAAAAAATCTGTAGTGCTTCAGTATTTAAGGCTGGAGCTTGTATCATGTACCCCAGGACACGTGTGCTTGCTGTGTGCCGCCATACACCATCCTGGCACACGTAATACACGCCAAGACAGGACACGCCGCTTTTAATTACCCGAGAACTGCAATTTAAAAACCAAACCTTTGTGAATGCAGCCTTAACCCCTTAGTGACCAAGCCTGTTTGCGCCTTAACGACCGGACCAAACTTTGTAAATCTGACGTGTGTCACTTTAACTCCGTAAAGGCTCTGCATATCCCAGTGATTCTGACATTGTTTTTTCGTCATGTATTGTACTTCATTTAGGTGGTAAAAATAGTCCGATAGAATTTGTGTATTTTTATTAAAAACACCAAAATTGTGGAATTTTTAAAAAACGCTCACCCATCGTGCTCCACCACTTACTTTCATTTGGTCGCGGATGTCTGTTAGATATTGGATGAGTGCAGATTGCAATCCGCAGCCCCCAGTGTGTGCCCCGCACTACCACGTACCTCCAGTAGGTGTGAGCCTGCAGCTGTGACACCCCCGGGCCCATGGCTTTACTCTACGGCGCGGCCGTCAAAAGGCATATCGGCAGTTACGAAGGGGTTAAAGCGAATATGAGCTGGAGCATGTTGTCCAAACTGCAGGCAGGATGTAGCAGAGCTGAGCCGGCTGATCTGTAGATTTATGGGGAAAAGCAGGTGGAAATGTCTGCCCCGTGTCGCTCACAAGGGGTACTTTATGCGGACCCCTTCACCCCGCAGCAGTCAGACGTAAGCCCACAGGAGCTACTGGTAACACAGGAGCAATGACCATTCAGAGAACGGCGGTGGAGCGCGCTGGAGATCTTCGTGCGATTTTATCACAAGTGTGAAGGCAGCCTAAGTGATTTGTCGCTCGGCGCCCTGTTGCTGCCGCATGTCCTCGGGCGACTATATAAACTTCGGCTTCAAGCAATTATTTGGCTTTTTTTAAGCCAAGATGAAGAGTGGATTCAAGTAAGAGAGGAAATGTAAATCCTCCCGTGTCTAACATTGGGACTTGGGAAAACTCTGGAAGTGTAAGAGCGCATCCACACGACCGTGAGTTCACCGCGACGTACACGCGTGTAATACGTGGTGATGGAGTCAGGGATCGTACACTGATTGTCATTGGCCCACTCACACTCGTGGTTATACTGCATATCATACGGGTGTACAGATCGCAGCATGTTCTGTTTTACCGCATGTTACACGTGTACAGCCCTATTGTGGATGCGTATAAAACACAGCACATATCCGATACATTATGTATGTGCAGCGTTTAATACACAAGCTGCTAAGAGGCGAGGAAGGGGAAAAAATGTCAGGCTGTGCGTGGCCGTGTGCGCAAGATACACAGTGAACAATCACTGGCCTACAGCGATAGGCAACGCACAGCAGTAAAGAACTGCGTAAAATACGCAGCGTATTACGCATACGGTGGTGTGAATGAGGCCTGAAAATCGTAGAAACAGAAAATGAACAGCAGAAAAAGACCACGTGGTCCATCGGATCTGCTCTTGTATTTCCTACCATTTCTCTCTTAGAGCTCCTTCACACTGGCGATATCGGGCTGTGATTGCAGAAAACTGACCCTTGAAAGGAGGCTCTAGGACCCTGTAGTACTGCCTCTAGCTTGGATACAAGATGTGATACAGGCGGGCATGGAGGCTCTAGGACCCTGTAGTACCGCCTCTAGCTTGGATACAAGATGTGATACGGGCGGGCATGGAGGCTCTAGTACCCTGTTGTACCGCCTCTAGCTTGGATACAAGATGTGATACGGGCGGGCATGGAGGCTCTAGTACCCTGTTGTACTGCCTCTAGCTTGTATACAGATTGTGATACAGGCAGGCATGGAGGCTCTAGTACCCTGTTGTACCACCTCTAGCTTGAATACAAGATGTGATATGGACAGGCATGGAGGCTCTACTACCCTGTTGTACCACCACTAGCTTGGATACAAGATGTGATACGGGTGTAGTGGCCAAGAGTTATTGGGGCCCTCCATAATGTTATATGTCTGTCCTGTGTCAATGTCTTGTCAGCTTCTTATTTGTGGCATGCATCAGGTAACGACATGTTCTATAATGTGAGCACACTAATTATCCTGCCCACAAAAAATGTAAAAAGGTGGCAAAATGTTTATTTTATTCATTTTACCCCCCAAAAGTGCAATTAAAATTTAAAAAAAAATGTACCACAAAATGGTACAAATAAAAACTACAGCTCGTCATGTAAAAGACAAGCCCTCACAGAGCCATGTCCATTGGAAAAAATAGTTATACGACTTTGAATGCAACGATGCAAAACTAATTATAATTTCTGAAAAAAAGGGTTTTTATTGTGCAAAAGTGGAAAAACCTAAAAAAAATAATGTTTTTGGTCTTGTAATCGTATCAACCCGCAGAAAAATGTATTGTCATTCATGCTGTTTGACGCTGTAAAAAATTAAAACAAACAATGGCAGAATTGATGTTTTCTCTCCCTGCGCTCAAAAAAAAAAATAATACAAGTTTTACAATACATTATGTGCACACAAAAATGGTAGCAATAGAAACTATAGTTTGCGATGCAAAAAACAAGCCCTCATAGAGCCGCGCCGACAAATAACAAAGTGATGGCTCTTGAAAAGTGGAAAGGAAAATCCACAAAAAATCATGTCCTTAAGGCCTCATGTCCACGGGCAAAAGAAGAATTGAAATCAGCAGCGGATTTTAACTCTTCTTCTGCCCGCAGATCCGCACCCCATAGGGATGCATTGACCACCCGCGGGTAGATAAATACCTGCGAATGGTCAATAAAAGTGATTTTAAAAAAAATAGAGCATGAAAAAATCTGGACCATGCTCCATTTTCGTGCGGGGCTCCCGCGGGGACGGCTCCCGCGGGCTTCTATTGAAGCCTATGGAAGCCGTCCAGATCCGCGGGAGACCTAAAATAAGAATATACTCACCTGCTCCGGATCTTCCCTTCGCCGCGGCTTCATCTTCTCTCCGTCGCGGCCAGATCTTTTTTCTTCGGGCCGGCGCATCACGAGGCACGCAACCGACGTGCCCTGCGCATCCGCCGAGCTGAAGAAAGAAGATCCGGCCGCGACGGAGAGAAGATGAAGCCACGGTGAAGGGAAGATCCGGAGCGGGCGAGAGGTAAGTTAATTCTTATTTTCAGTGCTCATGTCCGCGGGGCAGGAGGGACCAGCTACGGATTGTCCATGGAGAATCCGTAGCGGGCCTGATTTTCCCCGTGGACATGAGGCCTAAGCCTAAATTTGCCATGTCCTAAAGGGGTTAAACTGAAAGTGAAAAAATGGGCCTCTACATGAATTTAAAGAAGACTACAATTATGACAAGTGCAAAACCGACAATGACGTCATAAAATGCGTGCGAGACTTCATCTTCCTTGGCTCAAAAATTGACCTGGCTAGAGAATCTATGCCAGAGATAAAACGTAGGATGGCATTGGGGCGAAGCATGATGCTGAACATGGATGAAATCTGGGAAAGTAGGGATATCGGTATAGCAACTAAACACAGGATAGTGCAAACCACCGTACTCCCCATAGCCATGTATGGGTGTGAAAGCTGGACTGTGAAAAAAGCTGATAGAAGGAGGATTCACGGTTTTCTTACTCTTGCTGCCCAAGGTATAAGCAGCAGCCTTCGCCAGCACCACAGCTCAAACAGAGCAGTCCTGACTCGTATAAGGGCTCCTACCCACTTACGTTTTTTTTAATGCAAATGGGAATGGGACTTTCTAATGTCAAAAACGCATCACACACAAAGCACCAACTTGCGATGCCTTTTTAACATTAGAAAGACCCATTGATATTTGCATTAAAAAATGCAGCGTTAAAAAAACCGCAAGTGGGTAGGAACCCTAAAACCAAATATCACTGGAGGGCAAGATGACCGGACTCAGGCTCACATATTTTGGCCATGTAATGTGAGCAGAGTCTAGAAAAATCTATAATGCTTGGACAGATCAGTGGCAAAAGAAGACCCGTCCGCCAAGGAACACGATGGCTGATACTGGCATGGATATCACACAACTGAGAAAAGCAGTGCAAAACATGGAGGGAGCCTTTAGGGTCACCGAGGGTTGTGAACGACTAAATGGCTAACAGCACTAGAAATGGCCTCCTGCTACGATAGGCAGATCATCCACCGAATGAAAAAGATATGTCATGCGAAATGCAGGAGGATGATCTCCCTCGATAGATCGTGGGTTAGGGTGGGGGTTAACGGTGGCTGCTTAGGGTGGGGGTTAACGGTGGCTGCTTAGGGTGGGGGTTAACGGTGGCTGCTTAGGGTGGGGGTTAACGGTGGCTGCTTAGGGTGGGGGTTAACGGTGGCTGCTTAGGGTGGGGGTTAACGGTGGCTGCCTATGGTGGAGGGCGTTAACGGTGGCTGCCTATGGTGGAGGGCGTTAACGGTGGCTGCCTATGGTGGAGGGCGTTAACGGTGGCTGCCTAGGGTGGAGGGCGTTAACGGTGGCTGCCTAGGGTGGAGGGCGTTAACGGTGGCTGCCTAGGGTGGAGGGCGTTTAACGGTGGCTGCCTAGGGTGGAGGGCGTTAACGGTGGCTGCCTAGGGTGGAGGGCGTTAACGGTGGCTGCCTAGGGTGGAGGGCGTTAACGGTGGCTGCCTAGGGTGGAGGGCGTTAACGGTGGCTGCCTAGGGTGGAGGGCGTTAACGGTGGCTGCCTAGGGTGGAGGGCGTTAACGGTGGCTGCCTAGGGTGGAGGGCGTTAACGGTGGCTGCCTAGGGTGGAGGGGGTTAACGGTGGCTGCCTATGGTGGAGGGGGTTAACGGTGGCTGCCTATGGTGGAGGGGGTTAACGGTGGAGAGGGTTAATGGTGGCTGCCGGGGGGGGGAGGGGGGTTGACGGCAGCTGCCGGGGGGGGGGGGGTAATATTACTGACAGGGATAATATTACATCGGGGGTCGCTCTTACTATTGGGGCCACTGTGGGGTGCCCTGTTACTATTGGGGCCACTGTGGGGGTTATTATTAGTAATTGGCCCTTTGTGGGGGGTCAATATTTTTACTGGGGCTACTATGAAATTCACTATTACTACTGCGATCACTATAAGGGTCACTATTAGGGCTCGTTCACACGGGCGTAATCCTATTTCGGTCGCACAAGTCAGCTGCGTATTTGCGCAATCGAAACTCGCTTATACCTGTTTGTTTGTGCACACACAAAAGAACACAGATGGGCCCCCTGAGATGGTGCACAAATATGCAGTGATTACGTGGGTTTCCTGCCCATTCACTTTAATGGCCCATTGGGGTGTGTGGTACTCAACAGAATAGGTCATGCTGTGTGAAAATATACAGTCATGCGAATGAAATCAATGGCTTCTATTCACTGCATATTATGTACGCAAATACGCTTGTGTGAACCAGCCCTTACTGTACTGTCTTACAATCGGCCCCTTGAAGGTCACCATAAGCCTGATGTGGCCCTCGTGAAAATGAGTTTGACACTCCTGCTCTACGGTTAGAGGAAAGAAGGCTTCATCACCAACATAGAAGGGGGTTCTTTACTGTAAGAGCAGTGAGACTGTGAAACTCTCTGCCTGAGGACGTGGTGATGAGAAAATCGATAGAGGAGTTAGAGGGGACTAGACGTTTCTTTAGGGCGCTATGATATTACAGGATATAGACATTAGGTGACCAGAGGGGTTGTTGATCCGGGTCTTGGAGTCAGGTAGGAACTTTCAAAACGTTGATCCAGGGATTATTCCGAGTCGGAAAGGAATTTTTTTCCCACAAATGAGGTAAATTGGCTTCTGCCTCGTTTTTTGGGGTTTTTTTTGCCTTCTTGTGGATGAACACCACAGGCTGAACTAGATGGACATTGTGTTCTTTTAGCCTAACGTACCAGGTTTCCCTGAAAATAAGACCCTGTTTTGTATTAATTTTTTTCCCCAAATGAGTCTTCTTTTCAGGGGGATGTCTTATACTCGCCAACCAGTCGCCGTATGCATCCCTCCCACTGGCCCTCGGCGCTCCAGCAGGCTTCTGTGTAGTCCTCAACGCCGACGGAGCATCTCTTGCTGGTGCATGAAAACCCCACCTCCAGCAAACGATTGGTCTGATTGGTTCACGAGCTAATCACAGCCATTCATTGAATGACATCATTGAATAACTGATTGGTTCATCGAGCGCCGACTTTGATTGGCTGAGGCGGCAGTTGTGAACCAATCACAGCCATTCAATGATGTCATTGAATGAATGGTTGACAAGCCAATTGCAGCCAATCAGACCAATTGCTTGCTGCAGGTTTCAAGCCCTGTATTCAAGCCCTGTCACCATCGAGGACTGCACAGAAGCCGGAGCGCCAGGGACCAGCGGGAGGGACCTGGGTGGCGGCTGTTTGTTGAGTATTGCTTAAATTTTCCATGTAGTGTAGCTAGGGCTTATTTTTGGAGTAGGGCTTCTAGTTCACGTTCCCCTTGCCCCCCAAATATCAAGAAAGGGTTTATTGTCGGGGTAGGTCTTATTTTCGGGAAAACATGGTACTATGTTACCGTTGTCTGTAGGAGATTCAGGTACCGATATGTGTTGACAGTCCTTGGAATGAACACGGGACCAATGGTGGCCCCCATATATGTATGGTACACTTTTCTTATTTCAGTCATAGCAGCAGTCACACAGGACTTGGATGTGGAAAGCGGAATTCTGCTTCTTACATGATACTTCCTAATTGTGTTTTACCCCATCTCTTACAGGAGCTACAACACAAAATTGAAATCTGTGTTCTGGGGCCCCCCGAGTGCCGTATGCCGTACCATCGTGTAGCCCATCCATGTATGCTATTGTTTCACTATAGGACCCCGGTATTGAGATATAGCGATTTTTGACTTCTCCCAGTATATGTCATGCATGTGAAGGGGTATTCCCAGGATTACATTGGTTGCTTTGTGTGTTCTAGATCCACAATCCTTAATCTTTTATCTAAACATCCCATCCCCACTCTGTTTACCTTTTTAGTTGTTCCAGGATACAACCTCCAGATGGTTAATTTGCTCTAATTAACCCTTTCTGTGCACAGGCAGAGTAGTTTTACTGGCAAATGTCTAGAGGTGGGAGGTGGTAATGCAAGTTTTTCTGTAGTTTTCCAGTTAAAAATGCTGGTCATGTGACTGAGCAGAAGGACCGCCCTGTTTACTGGGTGATGAAAACTTCACCAACTGGAGTAACAGAGGCTATATACATAAAAGGGAGGCACAGGGTGAGCTTATTTCGGCATGTGCATTCTATTTAATAACGTTTAGAAAGTATTGGGCATTGAACCAAAAAGTTGGATTCTGGGATAACCCCTTTAAACTCTTGTTCCCCTTTGTATAGTGACCTGGAATTAACAGCAGTTTCAAGTAGATAGTGTTTTCTTAGCCCCTTCCACCGCTTTTGTAGTCCTCTCTGGACTCGTTCTGTTTTAGCAATGTCTTTCTGTAGATGAGGCTTCAGAACTGGATACAATATTCCAGATGTGATCTCGGCAGAACTCTATACAGCGGGATCACAATCTCCCTCTTTCTACTGGTTACACCCCTATGCAGCTGACTGCACTGTGGACTCAGTTTGAGGCAGTCAGAAATACAACATTGACTATTCTCCAATCATCAAGAACATCCATCACCTGTTAGAAGGGATGGGTTAAACCAATCAGAGGTGCAGTAATCACAGGCCAGAATTCTTTAGGGTTAGTTCTAATGGGCTCTTTTTTCAGGTATTTTCAAGTCAAACTAGTTGAGGATCATAAAAAGAGAGAATTAAGGAAGGCTACAACTTTTTTTTTTTTTTTTTTTGGATCAACTCATAGTTTTGGCTTCAAAAAACTGTATCACAAAAT
This sequence comes from Eleutherodactylus coqui, assembly GCF_035609145.1. Lineage (NCBI taxonomy): Eukaryota > Metazoa > Chordata > Amphibia > Anura > Eleutherodactylidae > Eleutherodactylus > Eleutherodactylus coqui. The sequence goes on along the minus strand of NC_089846.1, from coordinate 55,594,101 downwards.
CTTAACACAAACATCCCGTGTGAGGTCTGCTGTGAACTGATTTTCGATGATGCATAAAGGATGCTATCACTCAACAAACAAGTGTTTGCTCTTCTGTCAGCTGATTGCTGGCAGCTTCACACAGGGCAATGATAAGGTGGACAAATATTTGTCCCATGTAAAAGGCCCTGAAAGCAGACCTATCATGTCCTCTGATCAGCGGGGGCCGGCTATGTAGCTTTATAGCTGGATGTCCCACTGACTATCACACCTCTTCTTTTTTTTTTTTCTTTGTACACCCCATTAACCCATGTTACTCTGCATCGACCCTCGTTATTTATGGCTTCCGATGCTTGCAATCAGTCATGTGGGCTGTCTCATTTGCAGTCAATGGACAATATCAGTGTGTTGAGGAATCCCAACCTAAGGGCTCTTTCCCATGAGCGTCTATTGGCCGGACGTTTTTCACAGCCAGCTGATATATGCTGTGATCTGATGCCTTGGATTCCAATGCATCAGATCACATGGCCGTATTCCTGAGATGTAAAAGCGCCCGGCCGGCCAATATAGCGCCGGGTGTTTTTACGTGAGGCCCAAAAGATAGTCCTGGAACTGTCTTTTGGGCCGGAATACGTCGACCGCTGCATGGGTTCCTATGGGAGTCCATGGCAGCGGCTGGAGGTGAGAGGAAGTTTAGCAGCGTGGTCTCACCCCATGCAGGCTCTCGTCTGCTTTCCTCCCCATTCGTTCTTTGCAGTGGGATGGGGCGGGGCTAAGCGCCATCCCATCCAACCGCCTCCCATTGCTGGCTGCGGACAAGGGGCAGGGAGAAGGCTGGGGCTTAGCTCCGCCCCACCCCCTCCCATTGCAAAGAACAAGCAGGGAGGAGAGCAGAGGTGAGCCTGCGAGGGGGAGGGAAAGGGGCGACTGCATGGTGACCTTGGCACATATGCGTCGGGGCCCATGCTGTGTGAACAGGCACACATACATTAGATCTGTGCGCCCGTTCACAAGCTTCTACGCCCCAGATGATAGCGTATATCGGCCGGCCGATATACGCTTGTGGGAATAAAGCCTAATTCCTTGGCAGGGAGTGGAGGAAACTGCCCACTTGACCAATTACAACTCCCAGAAGTTGTAATTAACAGGGGAACAAGGACATCTATGAAGAGATGAGGTAAGATAATTAGTGGGGCCAAGGCTACAAAGCTTAGCAGCTGACCACTCTGATTGGAGGACACAACAAGGCCTCTTTAAGGGTGCGTTCTCATGTCACAGGTATTAGCTTGTGGACGAGCCCTATCGGCAAGATCGCGCTTCCATTGACAACTGTGGCTGGGTGGAATCGCAGTCACAAGCCAGTACCCATCGTGTAATGCACCCTAATAGTATGTGACATTAGTGGATTAGTCACTACTCGGGATCGCCATCTTCTCAACCGTAGATGGTTGGCGCCACTCTCAGGAACTCTCTTTACACCCGGAACTTCTTTAAAGCCCGACTTAAGTCATTACACATCGTAAACACAGTCCGTTTACCCAATCTTGGGCTACAGTGCAGAAGCACCACTCTTTCTCTTAGACGGTGTGGCAGAACCTTAGGCCCGACCACACTGTCTTCTGCACCATCCGTTTCACTTACAGAGCACAGAAACATGTCCTGGCCTGACTATGAATCTCCGAAGTTGAACTTGGAGCATCATACGATGCTCCGAGTGTGGGTCCAGAAACCCATGGTGAGGCCAGGACACCCTTCTGTATGTGAAGCAGATGGTGCAGAAGTCAGCGTGGTCGGGCCTTAGGCTGCTTCTCAGCCCTGGCTCAATAGCAAAGTGTGATTGGCACAGGCACACTCACTCCTTACCAGTCTGTCAGATGCCTCCTGAGTACTAAAGAGCGGCACCTGTTCTCTACCGAAACACTGTTACAGAGCCCCCTACTGGCCATATCTGGTACTGCATCACTACAAATGTTAAATACGGTACTTATCACATGTGGCTTTGCTGTGAGATTTCATGCGACACATCTGTTGACTCCAAGGTCTCATTCACATGGCTTGTTTTTGAAAAAAATGAGCAAAATAGTTTAATAACAACGGTGTATAATGTCATTACTTGAGATGAGCGAGCACGCTCGTTTTAAGGCAGATGCTCGAGCGAGATCTCTCTCACGCTTCCCCCGCACCCCCCCCCCCCCCCCCCCCCCCAGCATTTGCTCGGAAGAGTAAGCAGTTACTCGAGAAAAGCGATGCTCGATCGAGAATCTTCCTTAAACGAGCCTGCTCGCTCATCTCTAGTAATCACTATATGAGCAATTTTCTGATAACTTGTGAAATGTGTAGTTTGTGTTAGGCCGGCTTCACATAAGCAGAGGTGCGTATCTGCACGCCTGAGCGTTGTGTTTTTGTGGAATGAAGTTTGTATTTTACTGTACTTTTTGTCCCTGAAAGGCTTGTTCATTTGTGTGCAACAAACGCACCAATTCAAATGGCTAATTAGTTCCAGGGGTGTTCTTTTTTCAACACAATTATGCAGTGTTTCACGTATCTTCTTGTGCATTCCCCACCCCCAATAACTTCTATTGGGCCCTTTGGTGCTTAAATTTGTAGAAAAATAGATGTTCTATTTTTTTTTTTCTTTGCGCGACCAAAACACGGGCACAACATACAGAGATGTGAACGAACCCAATGAAATCAGTGGGTTCTATTCTCTGCGTATTGTGCAGTCCGCCTGTGTAAAGCCGGTCTTAGGAATACACTGTGGGGCCATATTTACATTGGTGAGAGCGTTCTTTTACATTGTTTTATTGTACAAGTGAGCAATGGGGCCTGGAATTTATTGTTGTGTCCTGAAATCCAATGGGTGTTCCCTCCATTCCAGGCCTAGACGTGTGTCTAGTGAGCAGATTGGGGGTATTGCTGAGCACAGAAGAACCAGTGCTAGAACATTTGGGGTGCGTCTCCCCAGTTTTCCCTGCTCGAAAAAAAGAAACTGCCGTGAAAGTAACATTTATGAAAAAATAATTTTATTTATTTTTCACCTGTTTAATAATTTTTACAAAAACCTGTGCGGTCAGAATGCTCAGTACAGCCTAGATAAAAGGGCGACGGGGTCTAGATTTCCAAATGCGGTCACTTGCAGGGGCCGCTCTATTGTTTGACGGCTCCACAAGTGAGCAATGGGGCCTGGAATTTATCCAACAGATGTTCCCTCAATTACAGGCCTAGCCATGTGTCCAGTAAAATTGGGGCCACAATGGGTATGTACATGAGCCCAGGACAAACGAGGTGGGGGGGGGGTCCATTTTGGGGTGTAAATCCTCATTTTCATGGGCACCATAGAAAAAGGGTCTTTAAAATGGCATATTAGCGAAAATATGAAATTTTATTTTTTCTCCTCTAAATTGCATTAACTCCTGAAAGAAACTGTGGGGTCACAATACACATGACCCCCCTCAGTGAATACAGTAAGGGGTGTAGTTTGTAAAATGGGGGCATGTGTCGGGGTCTCTATCATTCGGACACCTATGAGTCTTTGCAATCTTGGATTGGTGCAGGAAAAAAAAATGTTCATCAAAATTGTAATAATTCATGAGAAATTTGTACGTCTCCTAAATGGTTAAAAAAAACTAAAGTTTCAAATGTGCTTCCAGAATAAAGTAAACGGATGGAAATATATATCCTATCAAAAATGTGTACAGCATGTTTGCACATATTTGAGATATTTCAGTTGAAAACTTCCCAATTTTCGTGCTTTTAATAAATACCCACTAATTCTATTTTTACGACCTAAATGAAGTACAACACGTGGCGAAAAACCATGTCAGAATCACTGGGATATGCAAAACCTTTACAGAGTTATTCCATGTTAAAGTGACACATGTCCGATTTCCAAAGTTTGGCCTGGCCACTAAGAGGTTAATGGTGTGAAAGTTGGTAAACAAGCAACTAAAATTATTTTAGTAAGTTGTGGATTTTGGAATGAAACAACGAAAAACAACCCAAACGATCAACCTTAGAGGTTATTGCAGTCTGAAAGGATCCAGTCACTAGGGGGTTAACTTGGCATCTAAGCGGCCACATCTACCCCTTCTCCAATCTCCTTCCTCTCTACAGTGGTGAGTCGGCAGCCGCCCCTCTACCCACGTCACATGACTACGACAAGCCTCGTCAGGTTTTCCACCAAGGTCTCTGTCGTCACATGACCGGTCCCAGGAACGATCATGTGATCTGGGACATACCATTCCGATTGCCGGAGGGGGCGTCGTTGTTTTTTTCCATATGGTAAAATAAGGAGTTGTGAGGTTGCAGCGCGCTGCGGGGGTCGGCGGGCCGGCGAGGAGTGGGCTGCAGGTCGGTGCGGGAGGGTGGACAGAAGCGAGCGGTGTCCGCCGTGTTCTGCAGGCAGCGCAGTCCTGCAACACCCTGAGCTGCAGCGTGTGCGGCTCCGGCGGACTTGTTATCGCTGTCCTCTCCTGAGTCAGCCTGTTCCGCGGAGATCACTGGGTTAGAGTGCAGCGCGGAGAGGACGGAGAGCAGCAGGATGACGCTCAAGTTTGAACGGTCGGAAATCAACCGCTGTGATGGGCCGAGCATGAGATCCGCGCTGTCCGACCTCTACCTGGAGACCCTGCTGCAGAACCGGGCCACCACGCAGGTGAGGAGCGGGTCTGCGGTGCGATGGTCTGCTGGGGTGGGAGGCTTAGGGGTGCAATGGTCTGCAACGGTGAGGCTCAGGGCTGTGATGGTCTGCAGAGAGGGGGGGCTCAGGGTTGTGATGGTCTGCAGAAAGGGGGGCTCAGGGTTGTGATGGTCTGCAGAAAGGGGGGCTCAGGGTTCTGATGGTCTGCAGAGAGGGGGGTCTCAGGGCTGTGATGGTCTGCAGAGAGGGGGGTCTCAGGGCTGTGATGGTCTGCAGAGAGGGGGGTCTCAGGGCTGTGATGGTCTGCAGAAAGGGGGGCTCAGGGTTGTGATGGTCTGCAGAAAAGGGGGCTCAGGGTTGTGATGGTCTGCAGAAAGGGGGGGCTCAGGGTTGTGATGGTCTGCAGAAAGGGGGGGCTCAGGGTTGTGATGGTCTGCAGAAAGGGGGGGCTCAGGGTTGTGATGGTCTGCAGAAAGGGGGGGCTCAGGGTTGTGATGGTCTGCAGAAAGGGGGGGCTCAGGGTTGTGATGGTCTGCAGAAAGGGGGGGCTCAGGGTTGTGATGGTCTGCAGAAAGGGGGGGCTCAGGGTTGTGATGGTCTGCAGAAAGGGGGGGCTCAGGGTTGTGATGGTCTGCAGAAAGGGGGGGCTCAGGGTTGTGATGGTCTGCAGAAAGGGGGGGCTCAGGGTTGTGATGGTCTGCAGAAAGGGGGGGCTCAGGGTTGTGATGGTCTGCAGAAAGGGGGGGCTCAGGGTTGTGATGGTCTGCAGAAAGGGGGCGCTCAGGGTTGTGATGGTCTGCAGAAAGGGGGCGCTCAGGGTTGTGATGGTCTGCAGAAAGGGGGCGCTCAGGGTTGTGATGGTCTGCAGAAAGGGGGGGCTCAGGGTTGTGATGGTCTGCAGAAAGGGGGGGCTCAGGGTTGTGATGGTCTGCAGAAAGGGGGGGCTCAGGGTTGTGATGGTCTGCAGAAAGGGGGGGCTCAGGGTTGTGATGGTCTGCAGAAAGGGGGGGCTCAGGGTTGTGATGGTCTGCAGAAAGGGGGGGCTCAGGGTTGTGATGGTCTGCAGAAAGGGGGGGCTCAGGGTTGTGATGGTCTGCAGAAAGGGGGGGGCTCAGGGTTGTGATGGTCTGCAGAAAGGGGGGGGGGCTCTGGGTTGTGATGGTCTGCAGAGGGGGGGGGGCTCTGGGTTGTGATGGTCTGCAGAGGGGGGGGCGCTCTGGGTTGTGATGGTCTGCAGAGGGGGGGGCGCTCTGGGTTGTAATGGTCTGCAGAGGGGGGGGCGCTCTGGGTTGTAATGGTCTGCAGAGGGGGGGGCGCTCTGGGTTGTAATGGTCTGCAGAGGGGGGGGCGCGCTCTGGGTTGTAATGGTCTGCAGAGGGGGGGGCGCGCTCTGGGTTGTAATGGTCTGCAGAGGGGGGGGGGCGCGCTCTGGGTTGTAATGGTCTGCAGAGGGGGGGGCGCGCTCTGGGTTGTAATGGTCTGCAGAGGGGGGGGGGCGCGCTCTGGGTTGTAATGGTCTGCAGAGGGGGGGGGGCGCCCTTCTTTTTGGTTGTAATGGTCTGCAGAGGGGGGGGCGCTCTGGGTTGTAATGGTCTGCAGAGGGGGGGGCGCTCTGGGTTGTAATGGTCTGCAGAGGGGGGGGCGCTCTGGGTTGTAATGGTCTGCAGAGGGGGGGGCGCTCTGGGTTGTAATGGTCTGCAGAGGGGGGGGCGCTCTGGGTTGTAATGGTCTGCAGGGGGAGCTTGCATGCAGAGACTTCAAGAGGAGGAGGCTCAGGGGTGTAGTGGTGCAATGGCCTGCAGGGGTGTGATGGTCTGCACGGTGATCTTCGCCCAGTCTTATCTCTGGAGTACAACTGGGATGATTAAGAAGGTGTAAAGGGCACATTTCTGTAAGTCTGGCACTTCATGGGTCGGTCATCCTTGGGGGATTAACCCTTGCTTGGCAGATGTGCCTCTCTACAATAAGAGCTGATGAGGGCGCCGGGGAGGAATGTTTGCTGTAAACCAGCCCCCCTCCTGTAATCTGCGCCTTGTATTTACCCAGTAGTATACGGCCGGATCAGACCAGCGTGAAAGTGACTTGCATAACGGCGGCACGTGGCGGCGCAGAGTGGAATCACATCTGTCGGCCTTCTGGCGCAGTTTCAAGCTTTTTACTGGAGAAATAAATGGTGCTGTATGTCTTCCAGTAACCCTCGCAGCCGCTGATGCAGACGCCACCGGCAGGACCTCCGACAGATCTGACCGCAGTCTGTGACTACTTCAGACGGGCGGGGATCTATAATGAGTTGGAGTCAGACCGCAGCGGACACTTATCTGTGGTACAGCACCAATATGTCTGAAACCGGCCTATAGCTGCGAAGTCCGCAGGACGCATCGGGTGTCTAGTGGGTACGGGAGCCTCTACGGAGTAACTAGGATTGGGCTAGTGTGTACTGGAGCCTCTATGGAGTAACTAGGATTGGGCTAGTGTGTACTGGAGCCGCTACGGGGTAACTAGTATTGGGCTAGTGTGTACCGGAGCCTCTATGGAGTAACTGGGATTGGGCTAGTGTGTACTGGAGCCGCTACGGGGTAACTAGTATTGGGCTAGTGTGTACCGGAGCCTCTATGGAGTAACTGGGATTGGGCTAGTGTGTACCGGAGCCTCTATGGGGTAACTAGTATTGGGCTAGTGTGTACCGGAGCCTCTATGGAGTAACTGGGATTGGGCTAGTGTGTACCGGAGCCTCTATGGAGTAACTGGGATTGGGCTAGTGGGTACCGGAGCTTCTACGGAGTAACTGGGATTGGGCTAGTGGGTACCGGAGCCTCTACAGAGTAACTGGGATTGGGCTAGTGGGTACCGGAGCCTCTATGGAGTAACTGGGATTGGACTAATGGGCACCAGCCTCTAGGATTAACTGGGATTGGGCTAGTGGGTACCGGAGCCTCTACGGAGTAACTGGGATTGGGCATATTGGATTTTAATGCTCCTGATTCTTTGTTCTGACCGGAGATGAGCAGCTACTAGAAGCGTCTGGCAGCCGCTTGTCTCTTTCCACATTGATGTTTGGGAGGAGAATGAGCACCAACTGAACGACAGCCATGTGCTGGCTATCTTATTGGGGGAGCCGTGTGCTGGCTATCTTATTGGGGGAGCCGTGTGCTGGCTACCTTATTGGGGGAGCCGTGTGCTGGCTACCTTATTGGGGGAGCCGTGTGCTGGCTACCTTATTGGGGGAGCCGTGTGCTGGCTACCTTATTGGGGGAGCCGTGTGCGGGCTACCTTATTGGGGGAGCCGTGTGCGGGCTACCTTATTGGGGGAGCCGTGTGCGGGCTACCTTATTGGGGGAGCCGTGTGCGGGCTACCTTATTGGGGGAGCCGTGTGCGGGCTACCTTATTGGGGGAGCCGTGTGCGGGCTACCTTATTGGGGGAGCCGTGTGCGGGCTACCTTATTGGGGGAGCCGTGTGCGGGCTACCTTATTGGGGGAGCCGTGTGCGGGCTACCTTATTGGGGGAGCCGTGTGCGGGCTACCTTATTGGGGGAGCCGTGTGCGGGCTACCTTATTGGGGGAGCCGTGTGCGGGCTACCTTATTGGGGGAGCCGTGTGCGGGCTACCTTATTGGGGGAGCCGTGTGCGGGCTACCTTATTGGGGGAGCCGTGTGCGGGCTACCTTATTGGGGGAGCCGTGTGCGGGCTACCTTATTGGGGGAGCCGTGTGCGGGCTACCTTATTGGGGGAGCCGTGTGCGGGCTACCTTATTGGGGGAGCCGTGTGCGGGCTACCTTATTGGGGGAGCCGTGTGCGGGCTACCTTATTGGGGGAGCCGTGTGCGGGCTACCTTATTGGGGGAGCCGTGTGCGGGCTACCTTATTGGGGGAGCCGTGTGCGGGCTACCTTATTGGGGGAGCCGTGTGCGGGCTATCTTATTGGCTGTCCCCCAAGCGGACAGGCTTGCAATATTTGCGTTTATGACTTTATCAGGACAGTGTTACAATCCTCTTTACAGCTGAGGGTCCTTTTATAGGGGCAGATAATAGCCCATAATGAGCGCCCACCAATGATGCAGCTTGTCGATCGGCGCTCATTTAAGAACCCTTTACACGGGGCAGTGATCAAGAATGGTCCCTCCTTGAGCGTTGTGTAGAGGGGCTTAGTGTGTAATTGGCCAGTGTAAACCATTGCACTGACGTCGGCCTGATTGGAGACGTCTTCATATCACACCTTCTGTCTCTCTGTAGGCATTTTCCTCCCCAACTAATGTTTTAACGGAAGAGTTTTACACCAATGGATCTGCAACGCCTGGATGTCCTGAGGAAAAGAAAAGGGTTCGACTGGTGCAATTTGAAAGGGAGACAGAGGAGCCCATGGTGAGTGCGCACTGAGAAATGGGAAGAAAACATGTGAAACGAGAAGTTAAATCTACAGCTAAGCGACATAAATAAGGTTAAAAGGCTCCAAATCAAGCTGGTGTTTCCCTATAAGGAAACCATGTGTATGACCATCTCAAGAACCCAGACCTGGTCAGAGTTGTCACAACTGTTGCTAAACTTCTGTGACTTTTTCTGCTGTCGGCAACTTTTTTTCCGCACCATTGCACAACCAAAAGTTATGAGTCAAAGATTTTGTGTCCAGTTGAAACTGGTAGTGGTAGGATGTGGGAGCTGTATAGTTCAAGGAATTGTCCTGCAAAGACACTCTTCAAAGTAAGCTGCCATGTGTGTACATGATAAAAAAGGGCTGACCGCGTCCAAGGGAGAACAGTACAAAATGTAGATGGAAACAGGACACTGGGTGCCGAGACGGTACCCAAATGGGGGCCACCTTGACTCATTGTGTCCTTATAGACCTAAAGAACAAGATGGGTTCAGTCTCCCATCCACTAGGCACATCCACTTCAGGAGGCAACTGGTTCGTCCCCAAAGCTTAGGCCAATGGAATACAGATGGAGGGAGTTTTTCGGTGTCCTTAAAGGCAAATGATAGATATTTTTTTTGTATGGACACTTATGTACAAGGTAATAATGTTTCTTTCACTTAAACCTTTTCTTCTCAGCACTAAGCACATTTATTTCACTCTTTGCTCTTAATGAAGATCCTCCATACTCCTTTATCAGTTTTTTTGCTCTTTGCACCAACTCAAGGGCGTCCTTTCTAGGGACCAGTCTCCAGGACTGAACTGCATGAGCCTAAATGTTTTTCCTAACTCACTAGTACAAGCAAAGATAAGACTCTTTGTATTATGTCTGCTTACAGAAGAAGCGCCCCTGTTGTTTCTGCTCATCGGGCTCCCTTCTCCTCTTCCTGCACCCAATTCAGTGATTAAATCTGTCTTCAGTAAAGAAGGATTAACCACTTCAATGTGAAATCAAGTTGCAATTGCAACCCAAAGAAGTCTATGGAAGATGGGAGAAGGGAGTTCCTGGTAAGGAAAAGAGGCAGAGCCACTCAGAGATGCTGCAGGCTGTAGTAAGTGTTTTATCTGACCGCAGTTCTGGATTGACAGCAACACTCATGAATACTTTTGTATAATGTCCTCAATGCTACTACTGCTGCTTCTATGTATGAGCGAGGAGAGCGGGATCCCCTGTTCTGTGAGTGCAGTGTATAGGAGACACCATAGTAGTTAGTCTTCATACACTCTGGAGTTGAATTGTGGGGGGTTGGAGGGGATGACATGCAAAGGGGTAATACTAGTGAAAAATGCAGAATAAAGCAGATGTTCAGTGTCTTGTCATGTATGCAAAGGCTTCTTCTAAAAAGTCACTAGAAATAAGTTACTCCTTTAAAAAGGCTTTCTTGGGAAACTTTTTATAGTTACCGGGGTACAATTACCATAAAGTGCTTACTAGGGCAATTAATGTACTGCTCGATGCTTCATTGGTGAGAGCCCTGACACTGGGGCCACATGATCTGCGGCATGACCAGCCAAACCCTACAACAAACCAGAAATCTCTTCATTCCTGTGAGACTCGCATTGCGGCTCTTATAGGAATAACTTGAGACGGTGACTTCCAGTCTATTGTAAAATTCAGGTAGTCGCACACAGATCATGTGGGATGATGGGGGATCGCACCAGAATGGGTCTCCATCAATGAAGCCGCGTATGAGTGTATTAACTGCCCCAGTGGGCACTGTGTTATGGCAGTTGCACCCTGGGGAGACTATAAAAAGTTTCCCTGGAGTAGCTTTCGAATTTGGCATACCAGGTATTGGAAGGGCACGCATGGTGGTGGAGTTGTATGTTCAATAGCTTCATCTCTACTGTTTTACAGGGCATCACCCTAAAGCTGAACCCACAGCAGAAGTGTGTTGTTGCACGCATTTTACATGGCGGACTTATCCACCGGCAAGGTAATTAGTTATCAGTACATTAAAACGGCAAGCCTGTCTTAAGGTGTAGAGGTGTCTACACGGCTCACGTCTATCACATCTATCAAGGAGGTTCACCCTAAATTCAGCATATGTGAATGAAATCTTTAGTCGGAGGTCCACAATTCCCAATCGGCATCCATTAACAAATAAATAAACCAATATATTCCTGCCATTTTCCGCCCTCCCTGATGTGATTGTTTGGTTTCACATAAACGGCAGTGTGTCTGTTAATTGCGGTCAGGTGACCACGGCGCTCAGATCTCTGACCCCTTCCACTGATTGATGTAGTCCTGAGGTCAACCCCACACCATAGAGGCCATCAAAGTTTTATATTGTGGAATAACTTTTTTTAAAATAAATTCTCCAGTGCATCTATAATGAAAAGTGTAAGCACCTTACAAACTGTATTCTTTAACCCCTTAATGACATGGCCTATTTTGGGCATAAGGAGGCAACGATTTTGTTTTACAGTGTTAGTCATACAGCATAAATGACGCAATACATTTTTTTCTGCTGATCGGGACACTTAAAACTATACCAAAATGTTTTTTTGTTTGTACGTTCTTCCACTATTCCGCAATAAACCCCCCCCCCCCCCCCCCTTCTTCCTTTTTTTTTTTTTTGGAAGTTATAATTTTTTTTCTAAATTGCTGCATTCAAAGTCCTATAACTTTTTTTTTTTAATTTTTCCATGGACGGAGCTCTGTAAGGGCTTATTCTTTTTTGCGCGACGAGCTGCAGTTTTTCTTGGTACCGTTTTGGGGTTCATACGGCTTTTTTGATCACTTTTATTGTGTCTTTGGGAGGCAAAGTGAAAAAAAATAAGCATGTTTTTCTTTAGGGCTTCTTTTTTTTTAAACGTTTTTTTCCCGTGCAGGATAAAAAGCATGTTCAATTTATTGTATGCGTCGTTACGGATATGACAATACCAAATATGTGGGATTTAAATTGAAAAAAAAAAATGATGCTAATATGGGAAAAAGCACAAAAGGGGGGGGGGGGTTTATTTATTATTATTATTTTTTCATTTTTCTTATTTTGCTACACTTTTATGTCCCTGTAGGAGACTTGTACAATAGCACCTATGATCACTATGATAAGGCATTGCAGGACTTCTGTCCTGCATTGCCTTATCGCTTGTATTAGCAATCATAGACAATGGCAATGCCGGACGCCTTTAGCTCGCCTCCTGTTGCCATGACAACCCGTCGGGCTCTCTGCGATTTCATCGCTAGAGTCTGATGACGTCACAGAGGGAGCGTGCTCCGTTTGTGAACCCTTTACATGCCGCAATCTACAAAGATCATGGCAGGGAAGAGGTTAATAGCAGGGATCGTTGTCCCAATGCACCCCCGCTGTTTCAGCAGTAGGCTGGCTATCAGTGACAGCTGGCTCACGCTGCTGGATAACGCGAGATCTCTTCTGATCTCGCGCTACCCACAGGATGTAAGTGTACGTCTCGTTGCGCTAAGTACCCCTCTTCCAGGATGTACATTTATGTCCTGTGGCGTTAAGAGGTTAAACCTATTTTACGGTCTTCTGGTTGCATCTCTTATGTATCTCCATGGTAACGGACAACAAACAAACTTTGTGTAGGCTGATCCTGGAATTATTCTCCACTCTACCTATCCATTACTTCCTATCATTGGACTAACAAGTAGGACTGCAGGTCGGATCACAGCGGGGTCGGACTGTAGGGTGTTTGTTAGCTGCTACTATGGAGACTGAAGGATCATCTTAGCAGCTGTAGACAAACCGTAGCAATATCTAATGAAGACCATGTGCACCTTTGTGTTAGATACATTACAGCAATAATTTATGTTGCATATAGAAAACGACACGTTTGTATAATTTTGCAGCATTTTGCTTTTCTTTTGACTTAAGGTTCTCTTCATGTTGGTGATGAACTGCTTGAAATCAATGGAAAAAGTGTCCAAAACCAAAGCGTGGACCATCTTCAGAGCGTCTTGGTGAGGAACTAGGAACTATTTCATAGTGGAAAGGGTATCTGAAATATTAAGAAATCGGGGAAAAAGTGGTAACGCCAGTAAAAGGGCTGACGTTACTGAAAAGTGCTATTTTCTTAACACCTGTAAGGTTCCTGCTTCATCCATAGTGTTCACAAGCTCTAAGTAACTTCTTTTTACATGTAGTCACATCTGTAAGATGAAATGTCAATAAGGGGCCAAATGAGCGAGCCGGCAGCGCTTCAGCTCACTAGATATTGGGCGTTACACTCGGCCAATCGGAGAGCAATTTGTTCATTATTTGCCTTTTACGTAATACAGATGTCACATAATGAAGAAATCTAAGGTTTTCTGTTTCCTTCGCTAGAAAGAAAGCAAAGGAACGGTCACCCTGAAGGTGTCGCCCACACAAAGCAACCGCAAGCCCCCACTGCAGGTAAATCTGTTTCACAACTTATTTAGTTCATGGCATAAAGGGTTAATGATGTAAAAGCACAACCTTTGAGCGAGGGTTAATTGTGGTGCTTGGCTGCATGCAGAAGCACAAACGCCAGTGAGAACTATCATAGACCTTGAAATCTGCGCACACCACAGTAGATAGGTATACAGCAAGATTTCATTCTAGGCAGTGGAGACAATGCAACACGATACCGGGCTTAAGACAAACCTCTGCCCAAGGGTAAGTCACCACGTGAAAAAGCGGCGTGTCTAAGCCTGGAATCGTGGTATTGTCTCCGCTACCTGGAATGAAAGCAAGCTTCCTGTATACCCAACTAGCGTGTGGATTTAGAGCTCCAGGATCATTTTCATCGGCACATATGCCAAGTGGACAGCTTGACCAAGAGACCGCTCATTGTGGAGGAGCTAGCAGCACTGCCTAATAGTGCGCCTTGACACATTGGACAGCTGAGCGGATATTGCTGCATTAAACGCTAATACTGTGTTGGCCCTACAAATTGGCCCTCTCTTTTTAATGTTGGAAGCACATTTGTTAATTGTTCTCTGATAGTGGGCCATAGGACTGAAAACAAATTAACCAAAAATGGCTGTGGTGGTAAGTGGCTATTGGATTGTTGTGTGGAGGGTTGTTAGGCTAGCGCGGGAAGGTTGGATTCCTTGAAGCTTCTATGCTGTGTTTTTGATGACAGTCTGTCATTTTACATTCCATATATGATCATTTTACATTCCATATATGATACAGCACCTTCAACAAAAATGCACAAAGTCTGCACATCCAACAAATTCATTCAATTCATAGATGGATGTAAACCGCGACAACAATACAAGCAAAAACATGATCAAAGTATGTGGCGGATGGGCCCACACGCTTTGATCAAAATATGCGCTAAGAACCTTACATTGTCATTTGGTTAGTAAATACAGGAGTTATTCATTCTTTTTTTTAATTCAGATATGAAGTATGCGGGAGAACTGTTGCCAGGTGGTTTTGCTTACAGTGTTGGTTGTAGCTGGAAGTTCTGTTGGCTCATTATTTTCTTATTAAGCCACATTTAATTTAACATAATTACTTTTATAACCTAAGCTGGTTGTCTCATAACGACACACTTTTTTTAAATTGAAGCTGATCCAGCTCTGGAACACCCAGCAAAGCCGACGCCAAGAGACACTAGAGCCTCCAGCTACAGGGCAAATGTAGTATTATAAGCCAGTCATTAAAGAGCCACTTCGGTGACCTTTTTCTTCTATTCATTATTTAACTAACCCTAAATATACGTCAGCTAGTGTGACCCTGGTTAGTTATTCCTTTCTGTCTGAAACTTCCAGCCTCGCTCTCCTCAGATGGTCATGTGATCTCAATTCTGACCAGATCGGATCTACTTGGGTTTATGTGTTCTCAAATTATTCACTTTTTCAGGCAGCATAATTCCTGTGATGGACTCAACCACACAAGCTCTTCATAGGGGGACACAGGCAGTCCTATTACAGTCACTAATGATCCTGTCACACCGTTATAATAGAGGAGATTGCAGTTCATCCTACTAATTATATTTATGGTCTGTAGCTTATAGATAATAATAGCACTGTTCTCCATGGAAGCCGATATGGTACAGGCTGTAGCTGCTCATGTGATGTAGTGCTGATGTATCATGGGATTGATGGCACAGATATCTCTGCATCAAGATGGTGCCTGATGTGCATCAGACAGGCAGCTGCACTGCATGAAAGTGACTGCAATGTACAGAGGAGACCTTTAGGCCTCCTTCCCACGAGCGTGACGGGCTCCGCCGCGTAATATTACGCTGTGAAGCCCGTCACGGCGCCCCCCAGAGCCCCTATACTTACCTGCGGGAGATAGCGTGAAATCGCTTCCCCGCCCACCGCCGCCGCGTCACCGCCCACCGCCGACGCGTCACCGAGCGTGTCACGTGACGCGGCCGGCCGTGTCACGTGACGCGGCCGGCAGCGTCATATGGCGTCATATGACGCGCGGCGGTGGGCGGGAAAGCGTTTTTTCACGCTATCTCCCGCTGGTTACAGCGGGAGATAGCGTGAACGGACGGCTTCCATTGACTGCAATGGAAGCCGTCAGTGCGTACAGCCCGTCCTCACCCGCAGAAAATAGAGCATGCTGCGGGTGAGGACGGGAGAAATCGCGGTGCGTAATTCCGCGGTGGAATTACGCATCGTGAGCATTGTGCTATTAGGTTCAATAGAACCTAATAGCTGCAGGCAACGCAGCGGATTTTCGCCGCGAATTACGCGGCGGAAATCCGTTCGTGGGAAGGAGGCCTTAGAGTGTGATGGGCAGTTAGGCAAAGGGAGGGGGGGGAATAATGGAGATCTACCTGTGCTTTTATCCGAGTGGTTCTTTGATATGAAATGGGAGTGGATTCTCAATGTTAATGGTTGTAAGTGATAATGTCACAGAATTTAGCCAGGAGAAATATTTTCCCTGCCCTGTTATGTTTGTGTGTAATTAGATCTACTCCTTTACAATCTTCATCTTTTTTCCAGATGTTTGTGCGAGCGCTCTTTGATTATGACCCACTTTCTGACCCTCTCATTCCATGCCGAGAGGCAGGCTTGCGCTTCAACACTGGAGATGTTCTGCAAATCATAAACAAGGATGATTCTAACTGGTGGCAAGGAAAGAAACAAGGCGATGAAAAAGCTGGGCTTATACCTTCACCAGAACTACAAGAGTGGTGAGGCTTGTTCAGCAAGAAACCGTTCATGCAATTTTTAAACATTTTAGCTATCTTGTACTGATCCAGAGTTACAGCCAGTACCAGGTTGTTCTACACAGTTGAGCGCCTAGAATATACCGTAATGCTCTGTACTCGCCTGCATTCTGGAAGAGTTACTCTTACTACAATCTGGTTTCCTAACAGTGCTTGGTGTAGAGCTTCTAATTCCAATGCAAATTGCAAACTAAAAACATAGTAACTTCGTATGCAAGGCTGAAAAGACGTATGTCTATTCTGTTCAGCTTATTATCCTGCAATGTTGGTCCAGAGAAAGGCATAAATAATAAGGTGGAAGCCAACTCTCCTCATTTAAGATTCCTTCCTGACTGCAAATCTGGCAGTCGGAATAATTGCTTTACATAATTTTGTATCATCTGCAAATATTGCTATTTTACTGTACAATCCCTCCACAATGTTAATCAATACATTAATAGTTCTCAATACTGCCCCCTGTGTACACCACTAGGAATGGTGCCCCCTGTGTACACCACTAGAACCCAATCAGAGTATGTACCATTTATAACTACCCTCTGCTATCACTGACCAGTTACTTACCCACTTACACACATTCTCGCCCAGACCTAGCATTGTCCTTCTATATAACAGCCTTTTATGCGGCACAGTATCAAATGCTTTGGAAAAGTCCAGATGCATGATATCCAAAGACTCTCCCTACTCCAGTTTACAACTTTCCTCTTCATAGAAGCTGATCAGATTGGTTTGACAAGAGTGATCTCTCATAAACCCATGCTGATATGGAGTTATACAGCTATTTTCACTGAGGTACTACAGACTAATATCACTTAGAAACCCCCTCAAACATTGTATCCACAGTAGAGGTCAGACTTACCAGCTTATAGTTTTCAGCTTCAGTTCTTGACCGCTTTATAAATATTGGCACCACATTGCTATGCGCAAATGCAGTGACACAGACCCCGTCACAGTAGAGTCCTTAAATTATAAGAAACAGTGGTCTATCCATCACATTACTTAATTTCTTTAGAACCTGTCGAGAAGTGGGTTGGTAATTATGCCATCAGGACTCAACGATTTGTCCATTTTAAAGCCTTTCTAAGGCCTCTCTGCACTTCCTCCTGGGTTAGACTGGTGTCATTTTAATAGAGAGTTTACTTTAGCACTCTGCATTTCACCTGACACTTCATTTTGAATACATTACAGAAAAAACTAATAGATTTGCTTTCTCCTTATCACACTCAAAAAAAAAAAAAAAAAAAAAAAAAAAGGAATAGTTATAAAGGGCCAACACTTTCACATTTAATCTTTTTACTATTTATATACTGCAGTCTTTTGGCAAAAAAAAGTAATGAAGTGTTTTCATGTGGATTATTTTTAGGCGTGTAGCAAGCACAAATACAAACCACCAAATACCTCAAAGCTGTAGTCCTTTCAGCAAAAAGAAAAAGTGCAAGGATAAATATTTGGCAAAACATAGCTCAAGTAAGTAGACCTAGTAATATGACATAATGTGTGCTACCGTCAGCGATGCCGTATTCTCAGCATCTATGGAATGTGCATATTGACCTTCTTTCTCTTTACAGTTTTTGATCAGCTGGATGTGGTGTCTTATGAAGAAGTGGTTTCTCTTCCTGCTTTTACAAGGAAAACCCTTGTTCTTATTGGTTAGTAATAAAGAAAAGGCAAAATATAAGTGGTCTGTGTTAAAAGGTGCAGCGTGTTCTGGTCTAATCCTCAGATGAGAGTAGAACATGCAGAGTCCACTTGCTAGCACAACTCTCATGTCTATACACATCTGTCTTTGGCCAAATGCACACGGGCAGAAATTCCGCGTCGGGATTTCCCGCAGAATTTCTGCCCGTGCCCACTGCCATAGCATTGCATTAGTGCAATCCTATGCAAACGGCTGCAATTTGACCGCATGAAAACTCGCTTGGTAAACTGGTGATGCTCTGCTCTGTGCATGTGCCAGCTGAGCGGCAGCCGGCACATGGCAGAGCGGAGCGAGGTGCCGGGTCAGTGCAGGGGCGAGAATTCTTGCAGCGGGATCTGACCCGGCCGTCTACAGGAGGCCTTCGGCTGTATTTACACAATGCCGTTGAGGTGCAGGAAAAACCACAATGTGGAAACCGTTTTTGTTTTGCTACCATTTTTATTGTGACTGCACTGGAAACGTGACGTGAGTTTTGGGCGGCCTCTTTTTTTTTTTTTTTTTTTTCTCTTCTTTTAATGGTGTTTTAATTGCAATGCGTAATTGCGGCCGGTATGAACTCTTGCTTATCTTTTTACAGGCGTCAGCGGAGTTGGACGTAGTCACATAAAAAATGCTTTGCTTACCAAATATCCGGAGAGATTCAGCTACCCTGTACCACGTAAGTGCCAGATACCCTCACATACATGGCTGCTTAGGAGTTCAGCTTTATCCCACAGGTCATTCTGTAGTCCTTGTCTTCCACTTCCCAAGTAACGGCAGATGCAGTGAGCGTGTATAAAGGGGTATGCTTCTTATTTATAAGGCTGCTTTATGGATACTGATGACATGCCGGCTGTCTGGTTACCTATTATTGGTACTCGCAAGCTGAGACTCGTTTTCAAGTAAACGTTCCCTTAAAGGGATCCTGTTGTGTTGTACATGCAGCCTTTTCTGTGGGCATGCTATGGATGGAGTATGAGGAGCGGAGCAGATAAATAGTTTTATAGCAAACGATGCAAGTATATCTGTTCAGCTCCTCCTACTCTATGCGATGCTCAATATGATGCGTTCCCTTTTAAAAGGAATGTGTTGTCAGAAAATCACATAACTCACAATTTTGTGTTAAACTTTTTTTTTAAAGATTTTTTTTAAAAATTTTTAATCCTAAAAATCCTGCATTTTCCCGCTGACCACAGAGGCTAATGCTAGTTTGTCACTTCCTGATCTGCAGAGAAAGCTTTGCATCAATCCTCTCACTAATGCGCCTTTTACACGGGCCGAGAATCTCATGATTCTCGTTTTTGTGAGGACGTCCTCACCAGCTTAAAGAAATTAAAAAAAACGTACATTGGCAAACAAAGAAAAAACACAAAAAAATGACCATATACTTACTATTGTGTAACATAGGGGTGCAGACAATGCACCATATCCCTCAGCATGCAGGCAGCCCAACTGATATAGGAGGGGCACAGGGGCAAGTTACTGATAACACCCACATCCTCCCTGTATGGAGATGGCATCCGCCCAGCAAGATACTTGCACATAAGTAAAAAAAAAAGTGTGAAAATAAATCTATATTTCTAATATATAGCCAGGTTGTCAGGCCACACAGTGTATGTAGTGCACCATGCAGCGTTCACAGCCTATTAATGATGCCATGTTTTAACCAGCGGGCTTCCCAGCGTTCAAAACTGCACTGGATGTAAAAAATACATATCAGCAATTCTCGATGAATGCGAGGTAGTATGGTGCTGGGTGTCCGCCGCCTCCATATAGGGAGGATGTGGTTATCAGTAACTTGCATCTGTGCCCCTCCTATAGCAGTTGGGCTGCCTGCATGCTGAGGGATATGGTGCATTATCTGCACCCGCCTATGTTACACAATAGTCAGTATACGGCCATTTGTTTTGTGGGGGTTTTTTTGTTTTTTTTCTTTCTTTTTGTTTCCCAATGTCCTGTGTTCATTTCTTCAAGTTGGTGAGAAAATCCTCACAAAAAACGAGATTACCGGTCCACGTAAAAGGCGCATTAGTGAGATGATTGCTGCAAAGCTTTCTCTGCAGATAAGGAAGTGACAAACTAGCATTAGCCTCTGGTCAGCGGGAAAAATGCCCGACTTTTAGGATTAAATTTAAAAAAACAAAAAACAAAAAAACCTTTAATACAAAAATGTGATTTATATAATAGGTCATTTTCTGACGACACATTCCTTTAAAAAGGGAACTCGTCACATTGAGCATTCTCTGCACCCCCTATGTTACAATAGTCAGTATATGGCCAATTCTGTGTCCTCACCAGCTTGTCCGCGCTCTGGCTGCCTGTTTACACTCATTGAGAATTGTGCAGTTCTTGTACACTAATCGTTCAGTGTTTAAACTTCACAAGAAGTGCAGCAGCCGGTGGTGATCTTTTTCTTTTTTTTTTTTTTTTTTTTTTTTATGTCATCTGAAACTGAATGACGAATGAGATCGCACGATTCTCATTCAGTCGTTGGCTGCGTATAAACTGAACAATATCGTTTAGTTTTGCTTGTTTCAACGATGTTCTGAAAGTTGAGCGTTTTGTGTAAAGGCAGGATTACACTGACAGGTAACACCTATCTGCAGATAACAGAGCATGTCTAGGGCAGTCTCCCATACAAGTCCCCTCCTGTCCATTGTATGGCTGGCCCATGAGGTAGCAATAAAGCATATCTGTTAAATGTAACTCTGGAATGATGGCTGCCCCCATAGTTATGTACAGACAACAGACTAAAAAATGGTTCTACAATACAAGAGAACAAAATATTGGTGATATCATTCCTTTAAGGATAGGGTCTCGCACAGGGGCCTCAAGATGGCCAAAAGGGGTTGTCTGCGGGATGCCAGTGTCTGGACATGGCCGGCATCTGAGGCATTCTCCTGGCAGCAGCTTTATAGTTAAATAGTAGCTAGTCTGGTTGTCCTTGCAGCGAGCGCTACAGAAGTTAGTTGCTGCCCAGACCCCAATGCACCAATTCTGACAGACAATGTTATGTTTGATTGCATTGAAGCAGCTTAGATTTGGAAAATAAGCTACTGAATGACATGTCTGTTAGTAGTATGGGGTCCAGCGGAAGGATTGTTAGTATTCCATGGTGTATTGGAGAAGTGCTGTTCCACAAATTCTACATTATAGGAAAATATTTAACATTTGGAGTGTATTTAACCCCTTAATGACACAGGACGTAAGGTTATGTCCTGCATGTTCAAGTTGTGTATGGAGGGAGATCGCGTGGTGATCTCCCTCCATACAACACGGGTGCCAGCTGTTTCTTACAGCCAACACCTGGCGACAACCGCTCTGATAAGCTGCGCGGCTCATCAGAGCTGTTAAATCTGAAATCTCAGAGAGCTGTGCCAGTGTTATGGCAGCCGGAGGCCTTCTGAAAGGCCCTAGGGCTGTCACAGTAGAATGCCTATCAAGCCGAGCCTGTGGGGTGGC
The DNA here is from genome assembly GCF_035609145.1 of Eleutherodactylus coqui. Lineage (NCBI taxonomy): Eukaryota > Metazoa > Chordata > Amphibia > Anura > Eleutherodactylidae > Eleutherodactylus > Eleutherodactylus coqui. Next base: position 55,572,813 of record NC_089846.1, on the reverse strand, counting down.
TTGATAGAATGTCTCACCAATCGCAGTATGATGTAATGCTATGGCATTACATCATACTGCAGGAGAGATCAAAGCATCGCAAGTTGTTTAAGAAAAAAAAGTAAGATTAATAAAGTTTTACTAATTTATTAATAAAAAAAAAGTAATAAAAGTTAACCCTTTCCAGTCCAATGTCGGGCCTGCCCCGACATCATCATTTTCCTCCACAGCTCCGATGTCGGGGCAGGCCCGACACTGCAGTGCAGGAGTGGATCTGCACCCGATCGTCAGGCACATCGGGTGCAGATGCACTCCTTTACTGGTCGTCATCGAGGACCCCCGAGGAGAAGGCAGAAAGGGTTTTTAACCCTTTCTGCCCACTCCTTTACACATTACATAGCGCTCAATTAGCGCTATGCAATGCATAGATTCCGGCCGGCGATCATGTGACCGCCGGTGTTACCTGACCCCCGGCGGTCACATGAACGCCGAGCCGGGAGCCTGCACCGTGCAAGGACCTGCTTACCTGACCGGCGTCTTGTGCATTCTCCTTCTGTCTCCCGACCCGGCGATCATGTGACCGCCAGGTGTCACCTGACCCCAGCGGTCACATGATCGCCGAGCCGGGAGGCAGAAGGAGAATGCACAAGACGCCGGTCAGGTAAGCAGGTCCCTCCCTGCACCCTCCTGAACTCTGTCAGATCAGGAGGGTGCAGGGAAAATGTATTTTTTCTCACCCATTCTCCCAGCTCCAATTTATTTGCAGCTGGGGAGAATGGGTGAGAAAAAATAAATGGATTGGAAAGGGTTAACCAAGAAAACCTCTTTCCATATTTATTATTAAATCTGAATAAAACAAAATACATATTTGGTATCGTCTGTAAAATTTCAGTCTATCAAAGTAACGCATTATTTACCCTGTACGATGAACGTAGTCAGAAAAAAAATAACGGACATCAGAATTTCGCCTTTTTTGGTCACCCCCATCTCTAAGAAGAAATGTAATTTAAAAAGTGATCAAAAAATCCAGAATGGTACCAACTGAAACTACAGGACGTCCTGCACTAAATGAGACCTCTCACAACTGTGTAAGCGAAAAAATAAAGTTATAGCTGTCAGAAGATGGCAGCAGAAAATTTTTAAAAAATTAAATATCTTTGAAAAAAATAAATAAAAGTAGTACAGCAAAAAAATATATAAATTTATGATAGTAATCGTACTGACCCATAGAATAAAGCGATCATGTCATTTTCGTTGCAGTGTGTGCACCATAGAAACAAGACTCGCTCAAAGATGGCGGAATTTCATTGTTTTTTTCCTTTCACTCCACTAAGAATTTTTACGTTTTTTTTCAGTACGTTTATATGGCACATTTATATAGTACCACTGAAAAGTACAATTCATCACGCAAGAGACATCTACGTTAATGAATAAATAAAAGTTGTGATATATTATTTATTTTTATTTTTTTTAACCGAAAATGGGGGGGGCAGTGTTTGCAATATATATGTATACGTTTTTAAATAGGCATTCCCATCTCGTACAATTATGGCATAGCCACATGATATGGAGTAAATGTCTGATTATGTGTAGGTCTCAGTTGGGACCCCGACCCTGTTCTATATCACCTTTCTGGTCACCAGTCAAGTGGGATTATAGAAACTGATGGCTGTTCTACACTATTTTCACAGCTCCCATCCACTTCTGTGGGAGTAATAGAAACTGTGTAGAACAGCCAGTTCAGCTGTTCCTGGAGGCATTAAAACGGGCATTCCCATCTCAGTCAAGCATGCATTAGCTGGGAGTATTCCTCTTAATACCTTGTGCTATGAACTATTCAGTATGTAATTATAATCTTACTGTAAATTGAACAAGGCTTACTTGAATTGAAATAATAAAACTGACATGGACAAGCAAAGTGCAAACTTTTTTCATATATGGAGAACTTCATCTCCTGGCCATATAGACCCTTTGCTCCCCGCAGGGACCAGTCTGCCATCAAGTTTTTATGTAAAATTGGAGCACATCACCAGAAGCCATAGAAAATGCATAGACTGCATGGCATATCTATTAACCCCTTTAGTGACACGCCCGGAAAATCCCCCAGGCTTGCTGCACTGACCATGCAGTTAAACCCCCGAAGATTTCTGTGGACAGCTCTAGTGCTGAAATGTGCAGAGCACTGAGCTGTCATCTGAAAGCTTCCAGGGTTTTTACTGCATACTCGGCGCAGCAAGCCACGGAGATTTCCCTGTCATAATACCAACTGTGAAAGTAGTACCGTACGTTCAAATGCCTGCAAGATTAAATTGCATTATTGACTCATTTAAAAAAACCTTCCCTGTGAGGCTTGACATGGTAATAACAAACCTGCCACTGTAGGGGTTAATGGCCTGTAACCATCATAGTAATTCGTATCTGTTTTTTTACTTGAAGACACATCTCGTCCCCCTAAACGTGGAGAAGAAAATGGCGCTGCTTATCATTTTGTGTCTGTGGAAGAAATGAGCCAAGGAATCTCGGAAAATCAGTTTTTGGAGTTTGGTAGCTTTAGTGGATATATGTTTGGGACGAGGATCCAGACTATAAAGGATATCCATAATGAAGGGAAGGTAGCTGTGCTTGACATAGAGCCACAGGTGAGAACCAAGTCCTAAAACAGGAAATGACCACCTTGATGACCTGAGCACTGATGCTGTGAAGGAGTACATGATGGTGGATTGTATTAGGAATAACTGAGATGTAGTTCTACAAGTGTGTATGGCCATCACCAATATGTGCTTGTTCTTCCCCAGACCTTGAAGATGGTTCGTACAGCAGAGCTGGCTCCATTCATTGTCTTTATATCCCCCACTGATACGGACAAGGTGACTTTTTTTTAAAAACTTAATGTATTTTATCCCAAAAGTGTAATATTAAAAGTGGGCTTACTGGAGTGTAACTGTCATTTATATTGTAAAGAGCAGGCAGGTAAAACTTTTTCCAGTATATTTATTTAACTGCAGATCCCTTTTGGATGGCTGCCCCTATTCCTATTCATCTATGCAGCTGTGGCCGCACGTTCAGTTGCATAGACCCTGAATACAGCAACTTACTACACAGGATTTCACCTCTTCAGTGCGCCTGCACTGAAAAAGTAAAACTCCTCCTGCACCAGAACACATCCGCCGTGCTGCAGAAAGAAGATCCGGCCAGGACACAGAAGACCCGCACAGACACGGAACAGTTAAAATAATGTCCTTGGCCATGGGAATCCGACCCACCCGTGGACATCAGGCCTTAACTTAATTTTCCCAGGGAGTCTCCACGACAGCACCACCTGAGATCGCCTCCTCCTGATAGGACAGGAACACACCGAGAGGTTAAAGTTCCCCCCCCCGTCCTCCCCTCCTCAGTGTTTTCCTGTCCTGCCAGGAGGCAGGGTCACCGAGAGGGGCTGGTGGAGACGCCAGCCCGGGAGAAAGAAGCATACCGGCAGATCGGAGGGCAGTGCTCCAGCCTGTCCTCCCTTCTTGCAGAGCGACTCCCGGGACGCCACATGGGGTGGTCCCCCCGGGCCAGGTTCCTCCCGCGGCGGCCCATGGGGGGTGCAATGCGGGGCTCCAGCTCTCCTACGCGCCGGCTTAGGAACGTGCGCGGCGCCTCCGGCTTCCCCTTAACGAGCAGGGGAGGGGGCGGGGCGCCGCGGCAAGCGGCGAGCGTGATGACGTCATCGCGCAGCACGGCCGGCGCTCGGAGGGGGCGGGGCTAAAATTTAAAGGCGCCAAAATTCAAAAAAGAAAGGATTCAAAAGGAACCTGAGAGAAGATGGCGCCGAGCAAGGAAGCCACTCAGTGAGTATTGGCTTAAATGCCCCAAGAGTGTCTGCAGCACCAGTTAATAAAGCAATGAGTGCTCCAGCACCAGAGGTCGCGGAATGCTCCACCGCGGCGGCAACCGTAAGTAGCCAGTGGGGCAAACAAGGCATGCATATTCGTATACGTTGTTAATGAATTTTGCATCCTTACACGTAAATTTTGTTGTCTGCCAGGGGGATAGAAGAGTTGCCCCTCCCAGAGCCAAAGCTAAAAAGTGCGCAGAATGTGGCGCAAGACTATCGGCTTCGCATGCCAGGCCATTATGCAAAGCATGCATAGCCAAGTTGGTCAAGGAGGAATCAGGGGGATTCCTCGAGGACGTCAGAAAACTCGTCCAAGAGGAAGTGCGGTCAGCGCTGTCGACCCCAAAAACTCCACCCAAGGGGGAATCGAGGACAAAGCGCCGAAGAAAAGCGCATACCCCGCAGGAACTCTCAGACTCAGAGAGTTCAGGATCTGAACCGGAAGAGCTGATGCTTGAGGAGTCCTCAGAGGAAGAGGAATACCAAAAGTACCTCTTCCATAGAGAAGATTTAACGGAGCTGATTAACTCCGTTAGAGCTACACTGAAAATGGAGGAGCCCAAGGAACCCCGTTCAATGCAGGACGAGGTCTTTGGGGGTTTAGGGGAGAGGAAGAAACATACCTTCCCGGTCCATAGCAACGTAACAAAATTAATACTTAAGGAGTGGGAGAAGCCCGACACGGGATCCTTCTCGTCTAAGGGGGTGAAGAGGCGCTACCCGTTTGAGGAGGGGGTATGTGCGAATTGGGAGGAAGTACCCAAGGTAGACGTCCCAGTGGCTAAGGTGGCTAGGAGGACAACATTGCCCTTCGAGGACGCCACACAGCTTAGAGACCCAATGGATCGCAAGGCGGAGGGCCTACTAAGAAGATCCTGGGAGGCAGCGGCCAGTACGCTCAGGCCAGGGGTGGCAGCCACGTGCGTCGCCAGAACCCTGGGTGTGTGGCTCGAACAACTGGAGCTGCACATCTCGAGCAAAACACCAAGGGAGCAGATCATAGATTCCCTCCCTATGTTAAAGATGGCCACTAACTTCCTGGCAGACGCAGCAGCGGAGTCAGTGAAGCTTTCGGCAAAAGCAACGGCCCTAACCAACTCGGCCAGGAGGGTCCTCTGGCTGAGGTCATGGTCGGGCGACCTAACATCCAAGAATAAATTGTGCTCGCTACCCTTTCACGGCCAATTCCTCTTTGGTCCGGATCTAGATAAAATACTAGAGAAAGCGTCGGATAAGAAGAAGGGATTCCCGGAGGAAAGACAACGTAAGGGGAAGACCTTCTTCCGAACCCCGGCACAACAATCGGAACCCTATAAAGGCAAGGGCAAGATGGGCCGATGGAGTTACCCCAAGGGAGGCAGAGGGAGAAGCTTCCTCTTCAACCCGCACCAGGGGGACCCAGCCAAGCAGAAGCCCTGACGCCATCCCAGTGGGGGCGAGGCTGCAGGGCTTTGCGGATCGGTGGGCCTCGATTTGCAGGAGCCCGTGGATCCCGGAGATCCTGCAGCAGGGATACAGAATCGAGTTAGTATCCCCCCCCCCAGGAGAAAATATATTATCACGCGAGGTCCAGTACAACAACTGTACCCGCTTCAGCAGGCGGTACAGGACCTAAGACATCTAAAGGCAGTGTCCCTCGTGCCACAGGAAGGAGACCTGGGGGCATTACTCCAGACTCTTTCTAGTAAAGAAACCCGGGGGAGGTTCACGCCTGATAATAAATCTAAAACCCCTGAACGTTTTCATAAAATATCGAAAATTCAGGATGGAGTCCATCACATCAGCGGTAAAGTTGATCCCCAGGGGGGCCTACATGGCCTCGATCGACCTGAAAGACGCCTATCTGCATGTACCGATCCACAGGGACTCAAGGAAGTACCTAAGGTTCGCGTTGGAAATGGGCAGCAAGACAAGGCATCTTCAATTCAGATGCCTTCCCTTTGGAATCTCCTCAGCACCCCGCATTTTCACGAAGATCATGGCGGAGGTTGCAGCCTACCTAAGGCAGAGGTCGATCCTAATAATCCCATACCTGGACGACATACTAATCATAGCCGAGTCCAGGGAACGCCTAGTAGAGAACTTGGCAACAGTGCTCAGCCTGTTACAGTTCCTAGGTTGGATCATAAATTGGGAGAAGTCCAGCCTAAACCCCAGCACGGAGAAGGTGTTTTTAGGCATAACACTCGACTCAGAGGCCCAATGCTCCTTCCTCCCCGAGGCAAAGGGGCAGAAAATTCGGCACATGGTAAAATCCTTTATGCAGAGACGGTCATGCACAATCCGGGAGGCTATGTCCCTCCTAGGAAGTCTAACATCATGCATCCCGGGGGTAGCATGGGCACAGGCACATACCAGACCCCTGCAAGCAGCAGTCCTCGCAGCATGGGACGGCAGGCAGGCTTCGTTAGAAAACAGAATACAGATCAGGAACTCGGTAAGGGTATCCTTACGCTGGTGGACGTCCCCAAGAAATCTAAGAAAAGGAGTCCACTGGATATTGCACCCGGCAGTACAGATCACGACAGATGCAAGCTCCTGGGGGTGGGGGGCGCACGTCGGAGACCAGCTCCTACAGGGCCCATGGCCACCGCAGACGAAGCATCAATCCTCAAACTACAGGGAGCTACAAGCAATCTGGAAGGCCCTGCAGCACCTGGGGGAGACGGTAAGAAACCAACATATACGGGTACTGTCGGACAACACCACGGCAGTGGCCCATATCCGACACCAGGGGGGCACGAGGTCACCAGCTCTGCAAAGTATCGCGCAAAGGATATTTCGCTGGGCGGAGGGCCGCATCATCTCACTGTCAGCGGTACACTTAAAGGGATCTCTGAATCAAAGAGCAGACTTCCTCAGCCGGGGGCGCTTAGACCCAGGAGAATGGTCCTTATCCCAGGAGGCATTCCGGATAGTGACGGACAAATGGGGTCCCCCGCAAATAGACCTATTCGCGTCAAAACAAAACGCCAAGGTGACGAACTTCTTCTCCCTCAGACGGGAAGACCAACCGACAGCGGTGGACGCCCTGAGCCAGGACTGGGGAGGAGAACTGGCGTACGCATTTCCCCCGATCCCACTAATCCCAAGGGTACTACAGTACTTCAGGTCACAACCGTGCACCCTGATCCTTGTGGCTCCCTTTTGGCCAAGAAGGAGCTGGTTCAGCCTCCTGAGAGACTTGAGCATCCAGGAGCCAGTTACCCTTCTGGCTCAAGAGAATCTCCTAACGCAGGGACCCCTGAACTACCCCGACGTAAGCAGACTTCATCTAACAGCTTGGTTACTGAAGAATCCATACTGAGGGGCAGGGGATTCTCAAGCAAGGTAGTCAGAACGCTAATGGCAAGCAGGAAAGAGACTACCAACCGCATATACCAGAGAATCTGGAGGAGGTTTACCTCTTGGAGACGAGAGGGGCTCCTCAGGCAGCAGTGCGGACGTCCCTCTGATCCTGGACTTTCTACAGGACGGCCTGGATATGGGCCTCGCCCCAAGCACCCTAAGAGTCCAAACGGCAGCCCTTAGCGCCCTGTTTGACACTAAGTTATCCGGGGACGGGTGGATCAATAGATTCCTGGCAGCGGCAGATAGGCTTCGACCCAGGTCCACCAATATTTGCCCAGACTGGAACCTTAATTTAGTCTTGAGGGCCATGACAGGGGACCCCTTCGAACCAATGGAGGGGCTCTCATTAAAAATGCTCACAGTAAAAACTATCTTCCTAGTGGCAATTTCCTCAGCCAGGCGGGTCAGCGAGCTACAGGCCCTATCCATACGCCACCCGCTCCTCAAGATTACAGATACCAAGTTAGTCTTTAAAACAGACCCGACCTTTTTGCCTAAGGTGGTATCCCCATTCCATAGGGCCCATGACATAATAATACCCTCGTTCTATAATCACCCAAAAGACGAGAGCGAGCGAACCCTAAGCTGTTTGGACGTCAGAAGAGCAGTCTTGACGTACATCGAGGCCACAGGCCCATGGAGGCAGGACGACAACCTGTTCGTCCAATATTCAGGCCCTAATAAGGGAAAGAAAGCAGCCAAAAGCTCTATAGCCAGGTGGATTCGCCTGGCCATTAGCGAGTCATATAAGGCTTTGGGGAAGGAGGCCCCCTCGGCTCTTAAAGCCCATTCCACAAGGGCAGTAGCGACCTCATGGGCCGAGCATGGCTCGGCATCAGTAGAGCAAATATGTAAGGCAGCAGTATGGAAAAAGCCCCATACTTTCGTCAAACACTACAGGGTAAAGGTGCAGCTAGACGAGGACATGTCCTTCGGTCGTAAGGTCCTCTCAGCGGCAATCCCACCCTAGAATTACTTTAGTTGATACGTCTCAGGTGGTGCTGTCGTGGAGACTCCCTGGGAAAGGTAGGATTATACCTACCCGATAATCAGGTTTCCAGGAGTCTCCACGACAGCACCCGTACATTCCCTCCCCAAGAAAGAATAATGTATATAAAAATAATTAAATAAATAAAAGATAATAAAATAAAAAGTATACCAGATAGGAAAAAATTTAAGTTAGCTCCTACCCCGGCAGTTTCGTTATAATACACTGAGGAGGGGAGGACGGGGGGGGGAACTTTAACCTCTCGGTGTGTTCCTGTGCTATCAGGAGGAGGCGATCTCAGGTGGTGCTGTCGTGGAGACTCCTGGAAACCTGATTATCGGGTAGGTATAATCCTACCTTTCCTATGCATTGCCTTTGTATTTTGGGTTGGGACTCCGCACATTGAAGTGAATCCTTCCACGCTAGCAGGAAGCTGCATGCAGCTTCTCTTCCCAGCGTACCCAATGTATTGCATCTCCATGTAACACGTATAATCCTGAGACACATTAATAGATGCTCCATGCATGGAGACACAGGGCATCAGAGAGCTGGCGGGCTGGGAAGAGAAGGTGAGAACACATTCTTGCTAGGGTAAAGGGTTGTTTTCTGTGTGCCTGCACCCAGTCCTGACCACAGGGAGAGGCGTGCACAGGGAAATAGTTCTGTTATAAAGATGGCTTTTAGATCGAGTCTAACGAATGTCTACAGATCTGTGCTAGTTAGTAGCATTGCAGCGGTAGGCGCACTGAAAAAGTTGTAGTTAGTTGCTGTATTTGGGGTCTATGCAGTTGAACTTGGATTTCACTTAGAAACTGGCAGCAGATATATAGGAGCAGCCCTCCTAGAACGATTTCCACCCACCCCCCCCAGTGAAAAGTACCCTTAATGTGTTAACTATAGTGGAGAAAAAATAAGTCCTTATCACCTGTTCTTTATATGGATCAACGAAATAAGTTACTTTTATGTGGACTGTGTTCTAAAATGTAGGGGGCAGGAAAGCCTAACGCATATGGATAGATCTTCATCACTAATTTTTGTATTCTTCTTCGTTCCGGACTTCATGTCCGCTGGTGATGGAGCGCTTATTTGCCGCCACCACACTACTCCTCTTAGTATGCTGCGTGGGCTAGAAGGGCACATGACAATGCTTGGCCATGAATAACCATGCTGCAACCTGCGTGTGCAGGGTGATTTCACAGGTGTTCATGGACAATGAGCCATTGAAAATAGTGCAGATGCTCTGCCATACGTTCATTGACAAGCCTCGTCTCGCATCCCTCCACCCATGCAGCACACTGGACAAGAGCGGTGCAGAGAAAGGTTTATATTACCAAGGGTACAGGCCTTTCGGAAACTAAGAAAAATGGTGGTGAAGGTGTATCCGTGAGTGTTGTGTTCCTGCGCCCCACACTTTGGAGCAAAAAACGTCATGTAATCATGAAGGGTGTTTGGCGTGGTCCAAGGCCCGAGTCCACTCCATACCCAGTGGGTGTTGGCTGTTTTCTACATCTGCCGGCAACAGCCTCGATCAGAGTTGGTTCTGCTTGTAGCCTTTAAATATTTTGATACCACGATCAAAGTTCATCGCACATCTAAGCAGCCAGAGCATCAAATGGTGACGTCCAGGGCAAAAACTCTTCTGCAGTTTATACTAGACGGACAGTTGTGCAGGATAGAAATGGACGCAGAAACTGCAAGGATGTCCCAGACAAGTATAAAGCCAAGGGGACAGTTACGGTGTGATCTGGCTGGTCTGTACTGAGCCGGCTAGAATGGAGAGGGTTAAAGGCGATCGAAAGTCCACAGGCTATTCATGACTGCATCTGTTGGATGATGAGCGCTGTGTACTCCAGCAGGTCACATGATCCACTGTATGTCATCACGGATTACTCTGGGAGCAATCAGCAATGTGAACATGAATGTCTTTTATGGTGCACTAGATGGTATCATTACCATTCACCGTAAATAGGCGGCAGAGCATAGATGAACGACTGGCCGATCATTACATTTTTTTCATGCCGGCATAAACTGAATGACAAACGATAATTCGTTTTGCTGGGTCCATACGATGCACGCCTCTAGAAGGATCGGGAACGCGATCCACAAGTAGTCCAACGCACAAAACAATTCGGGCAGATCAAATAGGAGCACTTTAAAACTCCGCAATAAGGAGGAGATGCTTTATTGCATGCAATCCCTGCATAGCAGCAACATTTCAACCCATAGACAAAGCTTGACAAAGACCCGTCTGCTCTATGGGTCGAAACGTTGCTGCTATGCAGGGATTGCATGCAATAAACGATCTCCTTATGGTGGAGTTTTAAAGTGCTCCTCTTTGATGCCGCCTGGATTGCTTTGTGTGTTGAAACAATGTTGTAGTTATTGGTTTTAAAACCTCTTCTCGTTTGTCTGAAGTCCCCCTCTAACTCTGTATATTTAGGGCAATCTAATGCAATTGCTTGCTGCATCCCATGTTAGGTTTTGACACTGTCAATAACAATCTGGTATCCTGATCCCCACCAAATTGCAATACAGACCTGTTAAAAATCTGTATGCCTCAAAGTATCTTGAGCAGCCTATTCCGATAGTAGTTACCAAGAAACACTTTGAGGATCTTTGACTGGGTGTTTATTACATCATCATCTATTTATGTACATTTCTTTTAACCATTTAAGGAACAAAGGTGTAAAAGTTACGGCTCTTGGTCCTGGGCTTTTATTAAAGCTCCTGCAATTGAGCAGGACCAGGTTGGGTCCTCTGCTGTCATTGACAGCTGAGGACCCAGAGAAGGCAGCAGCGGTTTTTAACCTTTTCTGCCTTCTGCTTTTCCAGGCTACATAGTATTCAATGAGCACGATGTAGTGCAGAGAGAAAGCAAAAGTGTTACTTCCGCTATTTGACCCAGTGATCACATGACCACCAGGTGTCCCCTGCACAGCAGAGTTGAAGGGTCACTACAAGGTGACGGTTTTTCCCTATAACTGGGGCTCTGATGGCTGCCCCAGCTACAGTGGAGAAATGTGAAATTAAAAAACCATGTGAGTGATCCCCAGAGGTCTTACTACATCATGGGGAACATAGATGGTAAAAAAAAAACTAGTTACAAAAATAAGTAAAAGATAAATTATGAATAAAAATACATACATAAAGAAAATGACCCGACGCCAACTAAAACTGCTGCCGTATGTGCCCTGTTATCCAAAACCATGCAGTGACTTATAATGCCCAGTGACTAGCATTATATAGAATAGATACGTATATATGAATATTTGACATAAGATTCTATATAAAGCCCTCTCTGATGAAAAACCTTTGCCCAGTGCCGATATAGAGAAAAAGAATTACATTTAAACTAGTTTGTCTTCGATTCCAATGTACAAAGTAATGAAATTGACTTGGGGTTACTTTTTAATGTTTTGTGCTTTTTTTTCCCCCCTCTTCTCTGTATTTGCTATCTTTGGTTTACACTTGTGTCTCTTTTCTAGTCTGATGCACTCCAGAAGCTTCGTGCAGATTCCGAGGTTCTCCGGGCTCGCTATGCACAATACTTCGACTTGACACTCGTTAATAATGATGTGGAACAAACCGTTCAAGATCTACTAGGGGCTCTTGATGCAGCATGTGCCTCGTCCCAGTGGGTCCCAGTCACCTGGGTATATTGACGAGATTACTATACATTATAAGCCAACATCCACTCCAGTATAGGGGATTTGCTGCCAAACATACAACAAATTATCTGTTCCCTCCTTTAGTAAAATTCCATACAGTCTTTCCAGGTTTCCGAACATTTCAGGATGCTGTTTCTGCCATGCCTGCACTCTTCTGAGAAATCCGATCCTGTACAATAACTTCAGTATTGTCGGTTTTATACCCAGTAAAGTACAAATCATGTGAGTGTTTATGGCAGGAATGAGGATGAATATTTAAATCCCTGTATAACAAGAATGTTTTTGGACCGATTGTGGCAGGAAATGAATTCTGCCCTGTTTGCACACAGTAGGAGTAGCCTGGTGAATGAGCGCTGTGTGGGTCGGTACTTGTCACTTGGTGAACTATACTCCGAGACCCGAAGTCAGCCCACAAAGTGATACATATCATACGTGGCTAGAATGCCTTCCTGCTTACCTTATATTATCATCAACATCCGTTTGCTAAATAGTAGAGAACCTTTACCTCCTATGTCTACTCTGTAAGGCTTTGTGATACATTGTCTGCAACTTGTTCCCAACATGCTAGACCAGGTGGTTTTAAAAGTGTACAAGTATATGTATATTTGAAGGTGCCAACAACCAAAACCTCCTTTAGTAGTTATATATTTGTACTGCTATTAAAGCTCAGAATCATGTTCATCTTTGCCAGGAAAAACATCCTTTTAATCTCAAGCCACATCTTAAGAGGTTACTGTATTGACTTGGATGTAAACCAATAAAGTACATTAAATAAAGCAGTGTTGTTGGGTGTTTTTTTTTTCCATTATGTCTCAATTTTTTTCCCTTCCAAAGAGGCAGCTTATTTTGCATTTCAACACCTTGAAAACCAAATAATGAGAATGTGCAGCATGGTAAGAGTAATTCCTGCTCTATGACTTACATTTACGTCATGGTAATATCACGTGTGCTGCCACTGAACCTCGGAAATGAGCAGGAACAAGGTTGTAATACATGGCCCTACTCCAGCTGGGATCAGAGTTAATGACATCTTAGGTGCCAAGGTCGCTACTGATTGTGGTATCTAAGATGTAAGCCGGAGAAAGGGAGACCCTTCTGACTCCCCATTGGCCTTGATGTAACTGTGGGGTGCTGATGAGTTGTCATAGCAGCTCAGGTCTGCCATCTAAGACCCCTACACTGCAGCTGCAAGCCATGAGGGCAGATCCCCAGCCTGGCCTCTCCAAACCGCTTAAAAGACCTTGTACTATGAGTATAATTTCATCTGAATCTGAGTGGCCAGATGGTGCATTATCGGATAGTGACTATTTAGAAGACTTCACTCATTGTGGAAAAAGACAGAAAATATTACTTTTCTAATACTTAGAGGAATTAATTAGAGCTGTTTGCAGCATAATGAAGATTTAAGAAGTCTAGATCAATACAGCAAGATGTTTGGACTTAGATCTAGACCTTGAACTAACTTTCATATAAATGATACTCAAGAAATTTGTAACAGACGAATGGGAAAAGGTCAAGAACAAGTTAACTTTCAAGAGAGTTCAAAGGGAGACTCCTATTTAATTCAGAAGAGACACTCCTATGGAGTGAAATCCCTAAAGTAGATTCACCTGTGGCTAAAGCAACCAGAAATGCCTCCCTTCCATTTGAAGACTCCTCTCAACTACGGGATCCTATGGACAAAAAAAGCAGATCTGTTACTTAAGATATCATGGGAAGCCACATCTACCATGATAGAGGCTACTATTGCAGCCACATTCGTGGCCAGAACTATGTTTCTCTGGCTCACAAGCCTGGAGGACAATCTAAAAGCAAGAACCTCCCAGGAAATAGATATGCAAGGGTATCCCTTTTACAGAAAAAAAAGGGACAGGTTTCTTGGCTTATGTGTGCGTAGAATCCCTCATAATTGCTGCAAGAAATGCAAGTCTGAATAATTCCTCTAGGAGGGCATGATGGCTGAAGGCATAGAGAGCGGATACAACATCCAAAAACTGTCTATGCAACATCCCCCTTTCAAGGTGAATATTTATTTGATGCCGAACAATAAAATCCTGGAAAGTGTGGAAAGAGAAGGGACTACCCAGAGATTTTGGGCTAAGAGACACTCGTTAGACATACAGACCTGGCTACCTGCAGAGACAGACCAGACGGAAAGGAAAATCAGGCAGATGGTCTTATCCTAAGGGTGCGGGCAGACGAGCGCATAAACGGCGCGTTTTTGCGACCAAACGTATATACGTGACCATCTGAGGCAATGGTTTCGAATGTATTCGTTCACATGGGCGATTTTACGGCACGTAAAAACGGAACATATGCGACCGAAATACGCGCCAACGCATATTTGATCGCCGAAAAGACCGTTTGCAAAGTAGGAACAAACGAAAATACGCTTTCTAGCTCTGGTTGTGATCGGTGAAAAACGATCGCTCGGGCGATTATACGTTGCGCTCGTGCGAACGTAAATACGCCTACGCTCGTCTGCCCGCACCCTAAGGGATGGAAAGGTAAAACCTTCCACTACCATTCCTGCTCCAAATATCCTCTGAAGTCAAGCAGCCAGTGGGAGGCAGATTGCTCCTATGCTACGGGAAATGGACGCTTATGTCTGATAATGCATGGGTATTGCGAATAATCCAGCAGAGTTAAAGGATAGAATTTTACTCCCGACCACCTGGGAAATTGGTGATTACAATTTATCAGTACATTAATTACCACCAAAAATACAAGAAGGGGTGAAGGACCTTTTTACAGATGGGTGCAATAGTTCCAGTTCCCTTTTAGTGAACAGGGAAAAGGTTACTATTCAAAAATAGCCATAGTTCCCAAGCCAAACGGGTCCTCTAGAATAATAAGTCTTAAGTCTCAATAAATAGGAAATTTTAAAATGGAAACCATTAAATCTACTATATCTCTAACGAAGCAAAACAGCGTCTTATGCACCTTAGATTTAAAGGGTGCTTACTACCATATACCAGTCAATCAAATGTACCAAAAATACATGAGGTTTGCAGTTCAAATGGATACAAACACTCACCATGTTCAGTTTGTGTGTCTGTCTGTCTTATGGTGTGGCAACAGCCCCGTGTTTATTTTCCAAAATAATGATAGTCAATAGCTCACCTCAGAGGGCAAGGGGTTAATATTGTTCCATACTTAGATGACCTGTTAATAATTGCAGATGATAAACCTACCATGTCAACTGAACTGACCCAGACGATAGAACTTTTGTCAGGTCTGGGGTGGAATAAATTTAAAAAAAAAATAGTCTGACCCCGGACACTAAAAAAGTGTTCCTTTGGGGTACTGTTAGATACAGGCTTAGGCTCATCATCCCTTCTGCAGGCGAAAAAAAAAAGAAAAGCTTTTTACCTATTAGAGAAGCAATGCAAATTCTGAGGAAAATGTCTGGAGGCTAAACCATCTTGCCATGGGCTCTGGCATGTTCTAGGCCCTTCTAAAGTGAGGTTCTTTCCTAGTGGGACAGAAGTCATCCCTAGATCAAAAAAATTGTTATCCCCACTAAGAGGTCATTGACCTGGTGGACTCTATCCAATAATCTTAGCAAGGAAATATGGTGGCATGGGGATCCTTTTGGTCTTGATAACTACCAATGCAAGTAAATCAGGTTGGGAGGCTCAAGTAGGGCAAACCATTTTTCAGAGGTCCTAGCCTCCTTTCATTAGTTCCCAGTCTTCTAACACGTAGAGCAGTCTGGGAAATCCTGATGAATGCAACAAAATGAATTAAAAGGGACGCATGGCAGAATATATTCTGATAATGACGACTGTTTCCTTTCTTCGTCATCAGGAAGAGGGGCCAGGCAGCGTCACGTAACAGAAGCTGACAAACGGTTTGTTTTTTTTCTGTGAAGAGGACAAACTTCAGTCCATAGGAGCAGTCCATCGGAGAGGATCTCAAAACAAGATAGCAGATTATCTCATCAGGCAACAACTCGACCTGGGGGAGTGGTTCTTCAACACTGATGTTCAACCAGCTAATAGCCTGATGGGGGAAACTTCAGATCTGTTTGCCTCCTGTAAAAACTTGAAGTGCCATGAATTTTTCTCCCTGCATCCAACAGGACAAGCCAGAGAGTTGGATGCATTTGCTCAAAGATGTGAAATGTCACTGGCTTATGCTTTTGCTCCTCTATCTCTGATAACTCGGGCTATTAAAAAAAAAAAAAAAAAACCCAAAAAAACAGAGACCTTGAAATAAAGGTCATATTTTTTGCTCCACAGTGACGCAAAAGGCCATGGTAGCCTCTGAATCTGAGTCTAGCAGTTCAGGCCCTGATTCCTCTACCATGCAGACAGGGATCTGCTCATACAGGGCCCAGGAAACTGCCCCAATGTTCACCAGTTACAATTAGTGACCTGATTACTGAGGCACAGGGATTAAGAAACCAAGGGCAATTGTGGATACTCTTATGACTAGAAGGAAAAAGGTGACCTCTAAAATTTATGCCACAATGGCTAAAAAATGTCTTAGGAGTAGTAAACGCAATATGGATTTTGTGAATCCAAATTATAACTAAAGGCAAAAAGAGTAATAGTTGGGAAGACAGTGTAGATAATAACCTGGGACCAAGTATTGGGAATGGGGAGCGAGGGGAGAGTGCAGTTAGGACTGATAGAACAGCTAATAGGACCATAAGTAGCATAATGAATGCAAAGAATAACTGTATGAATTGTATGGCAACAAATGTAAGAAGTCTGATTAGTAACATGGGTGAGCTTGAGCAAGGATGTCTGAAGAAAATTACAACATAGTGGGAATAACTGAAACATGGCTCAATGATAAGTGAAATTGGGCAGTGAATTTTCGGCGTTGCAATTGCTTTAGAAGAGACCGTGGGAAACCAGAAATGGGGAGGGGTATGTCTGTACGTTAAATCCTACTCAATACCGAGGCTACGGGAAGATTTAGGTGTAGGGGATGAACACGTAGAATGTGTGTGTGTGTGTAGAAATACAGGGAGAGAAAAAAATAACTAAATCCTGATAGGGGTTTGCTGTAGGCCACCAAAAATAAAAGAAGAAACTGAAAACTTATTAATAAGGCAAATAGAAGGTGTCAAACTGCAATGACGTAATTCTTATGCGAGACTTTAATTATCCAGCTCTATCATATAGGAAAACATGTGAATCTTTCAAGGTGATAAGTACTTGAAAACAATTAAAGATAAATACCTTACCCAACTTGTACAGGAGCCAACTAGAGGGAGGGCCATCCTGGACTTATTATTAACTAACAAACCGGACAGAATCATGGGGATGCAGGTTGAGGGACACTTGGTTAATTCCCAGCTGTCACTCAATAGGAAGCCTTATCAGGGGGCGACAAAACTAAACTTTAGTAAAGCAAAATGTGATTAGCTTAGAACTACTATCGGTAACATTAATTGGGACCGCATCCTCAAAAATAACAGTACAGACGACAAATGGGAAAAGTTTCAAAACATCCTATTTACCTCATGTGAGCAGTTTGTACCCTTTAAAAATAAGAGAACTACAAGTAGAAGGAAACCAATGTGGCTCGACAAGACTGTAAGGGGGGGGGGGGGGGGGGGGGAATAAGCCAGAAAAAGAAAGCGTTTCAATTATTAAAACAAAAAGGCAGTTAGGAAGCGCTAAAAGCATGCAGGAAAAAAAACAAATAAGATAAAAACTGCCAAGAAGGAGGCAGAGAGACTGATTGCCAAAGAGAGCTAGAAAATCAAAACCCTAAACTATTTTTCAATTATATAAACGGTAAAAGGATTTGCACTGAAAGCACTGTCCCTTTAACAATTAATACAGGAGAAACCATAGAAGATGGTGGGGAAAAGGCAAATCTATTAAATAGATTATTCATGAAGGAAAAAGAAACGTCACATGAGATGCAGGGAGATTAAACAAACCTCACAGAAAATATCAACTGTCTAACACAGAAGGAAGTGCAGAGCCAGTTAAAAAAAGATTAAAATCACTGGACCCAGATGGAATACACCCAAGGGTTCTAGGGAAACTAAGTGACGTGATAGACAGACCACTATTTCTTATATTTAGGGACAATATTGAGACTGGGGTTGTTCCACTGGACTAGTGTATTGCCAATGTGGTTCCAATATACAAAAAGAGGTCAAGAAGTCTCACTTCAATAATTGGAAGACTATTCAAGGGGTTTGAGAGATGCCATCCTGGAATACCTTAAGGAAAAGAACGGTATAACTTTTCATGAGGGGTCGATCATATCAGACCAATTTGATCAGCTTCTACAATGAAGTAAGTTCTAGGTTAGACCAGGGAGAGTCTATTGATCTTGTATATCTGAACTTCTCTAAAGCATTCGACACTGCTCCGCATAAGAGGCTGATATATAAAATGAGACCGCTCGGACTGGGCGAAAACGTATGTAGATGGGTAAAGAACTGGCTCAGAGATAGAAAGCCGAGGGTAGTAACAAACAGTTCATACTCTGGGCCACTGTCGCTAGTGGGGCGTCACAGGGTTTAGTACTAGGCCCTATACTGTTCAATATATTTATCAATGACCTGATAGAGGAACTGCACAGTAAAATATTGATATTTGCAGACGATACACAATTATGCAAGGTAATTAATACAACTGAGGACAAGGTACGGCTGTATGGAAAAGTGATATGGAAAAAGACCTGGGGGTACTAGTTGACTGTTGACTTAACTGGAGCAATCAATGCCAGTCAGCTGCTGAAAAAGCAAATAACGTCTTGGGGTGCATTAAAAGAAGTACGAGGGATGAGAAGTTTATTCTTCCACTATACAAGGCACTTGTCAGGCCCCACATGGAATACTGTGTACAGTTCTGGTCACCGGTGCTCAGGAAAGATTGCGGTGCTTGAGGGGGTTCAAAGAAGGGCAACAAAATTAATAAACTGAATGGGAGGACTGGAATACCCGGAGAGGCTATCCAAATTGGGATTATTCACCCTGGAAAAAGACTGGTAAGGGGTGATCAAATAACTATGTATAAATACATTAGGGACGATACAAGGATCTCTCCTATGATCTGTTTATACCCAGGACTGCGACGGTAACAAGAGGGCATCCTCTATGTTTAGAGGAACAAAGGTTTCCTCACCAACATAGGAGGGGATTCTTTACCGTAAGAGCAGTGAGACTGTGGAACTCTCTACCTGAGGATGTGGCGATGTCAAAAATTGATAGAGTTTAAGAGGGGACTTGATGTCTTTCTAGAACGCTATGATAGTACAGGATATAGATATTAATTAACCAGCGCGTTTTAGTTCCGGGTCTTGGAGTCAGGTAGGAACTTTCAAACTTTGATCCAGGGATTATTCTGACAGCCATTATGGAGTCGGTAAGGAAGTTCCCCCCCCCCCCCCCCCCCCCCCCAAATGGGCTAATAGGCTTCTGCCTTGTTTTTTTTGCTTTCCTCTGGATCAACAAAGGGGGGGGGGGGGGGGGGGAGTGTGGAAACAGGCTGAACTCGATGGTAATTGTCTCCCTTCAGCCTAACATACTAGGTTACTAGAGTTCCTACAAAAGGAACAAGGAAAAGGATAGAGTCCTAGAACCCTGAGAATACAAGTGGCAGCTCTTAGTACCTTTTTTGCCATCTGCCTTGTAAAACCTAAGTGTGTTAAAAGGTTTTTAAAAGGTGCTGAGAGGAAATACAGTTCTAGATAGTATTTGTAAAACCCCTTTTGAATCCATTAATGAAATAACTCTAAAAAAAAATCCAACAATTAGGACAGTCTTCCTAGTGGCAATAACCACTGCTAGAAGGAAATGGGAAATACAGGCCCTATTGTGTAAAGAAGCTTTTAGAGGACCATATAATTTTAAAAATGAAACCCTCTTTTGATCCTAAAACTGTATCTTCTTTTCATATAGTGGTGGAGATTATATTAACCTCCTTCTGTCAAAACTAGGAAAACAGTAGGGAGGAAACGTTACATAATCTGGATGTTAGATGAGCTGTGATGACATATATACAGGCATCACAATCATTTAGGAGATCTGACAAGTCTTTTTAGTCAATGTCAGGGCCAAAACAAGGGGAAGGTGGCCACCAAAGATACTATCACTAGGTGGATCAAGATGTGCATCAGAGAGGCTTATATATCTAAGAACTTGCATCCCCCAGAAGAGATTAAAGCCCATTCCACTAGGGCTCTTGCATCTTCATGGCTTGAGAGGGCTGAAGCCTCGAGTGAACAGATATGTAGAGCAGCCCCATGGACTTGTGTCCACACTTTTTCTAAACATTATCATTTAGACTTAGTTTGGTAAGGATACTGCTTTCGGGAGCAAAATTCTGCAGGCTGTGATCCCTCCCCTAAACTGGTTTCTAATCTGGTATTACCTCCAGTATGGACGAAATAGAAAATACAGAATTAGTCTTGGCCGTTAATTCCTTTTCCGTGAGTCCGTCATGACAGCACACATTTCCCACCCGCTATGAATTATATTTTCGTGACGTAAGACTATATTGTTACAAATGATACTAAGAAGATTCTTTAGAGAAACAAAGACTATCGTAATAATTTGAAGTTGCTGGAGCAGTGTGAGGGAGGCGGCCTCTTAAACTCCTCTTCCTGTCCTGGAAAGATCAAAGGGCAATCTCCAGTAGTGCTGTCATGATGGACTCACGAAAAAGAAATTAGCGGTGTCTGAAAGGCCCCTGGGCTGTCATGGCAGAATGTCTATCAAGCCGTCCCCTCTGATGATCCCTTTGGACTCAAGTAAACAAATATTTTAGGTAAGCAGATTTTAAAATTGTCTTACTTGGCAAAAGAAATAATGAAAAAATAATCCTTCTGCCATCCATTAGTAGGCTCTCCAATTTATTTTTAAAATTTATTTCTCATGACAGTGCTACAAATCGCATGTATGTGAAGCCCGTGCTTTCCAATGGCTTCCTTCACATTAGCGATGTTTTGTAGGCTACTTCATTGCGAGAAAAAAAAATAATGGCATGCTAAATATTGCCACGATTTGCGATGTTTTGTAGCCCATGTTTCCCTAGGGAGCCTTCCTTTGTGTTGCATCACACAAAATCGCAGTTTTCGTTCGGTGCGATGCAACTTTAACAGTAGGAAGACCAACTGTTTTCCCTAAAATAAGCCCTAGCTGTATTTAAAAAAAACCCAAAAAACAATACACCACCTAACAGGCACTGTCCGCTCTGCTGCACTTCTCCTCCTCCTTGTTTGCAGTCTTCAGCCACCGCTTCCTGGTTAGGGGGTTCATAAATCCCACCTCCAGGAAGCGCTGGCTCTGATTGGTTGGCTGAGCCGCAGTGCTCGAGAATCAATTCAGCGCCTAATGAACCAATCACAGCCATGGCACAGAACTTTCAGCAGTCTCCTTATCATCAGAGGCAGGATTACAATTTAAGATAACACCTTTATCTAGATAAAGATCCAGTATTCACAAAAGGTGATGATCACAGCTGATCTACTCCCCCTCTACACAGTCACTTCTACACGTCACGGAACATGCTTAGAACACTCTCCGATAGAAGTAAATGGGTCTGTTCCCGTCCATTGTGTCAATGGTCTAAGAGGCTACTGTAAAGAATATCTCTAAAAGTAACTGGGGCAAGATGGCAGCCCCTATGGTCGTGTACAGACAACAGAATAAAGAAAAATCTATCAGAAAACAACAGATTAGATAAATAGAATGTGTAGTGAAAAAAAGTCAGTGCATCCTATAGAGCGAATGTGGCGAAATTCAGACCCGGATGGTAGCTGTGTGAAAAGGATTACACGTCCTTATCTTATCATACATCTGCTGGCTGGGGCAGGGACGACATCCATAGCAGGGGAGGGGAGCCGCCTGTACGTACAGTGGATTAGTTGAGATGGGGGCAGCAGTTCTCTCAGTAATCAGCTGTTTGTACAGATGGCTCTCCTCCCCTGCTATGCATGGAGCCAGCAGCTGTGTGACAAGGATCGCATGTCTGCTTCATAGAGCAGCCGATTAGGGGAGGCGGATGCACAGTTCTTGCCAGTGTTCACCAATCAGCTGTTCATAGGGGCGGCTTTCCTTCCCTGCTATGGAGTGGACGTGTGAGCCTTATCACACAGCTGCAGGCTCCATAGCAGAGTTGATACCCATAGGTACAGCGGATTGGTGTCTAGTTGTGCTAAAATGTATGCCTCATACCTCACCATTTTGAGACATGCCATGCAGGGTTCCTGAAAAATTGGGTGACAACTAATGGAATCATTACATTGTCACTCAGCTCTTCCAGGATCCTGAATGCCAGCTGCAGAGTTATGCAAGCATTTATACAACATGTATCGCTATAACTAGTCAAATATGGCATTCAGGGCTCCTGGAAAGCTGGGTGACAAGTAATAAGACAACGATTACATTTACACTCAGCTGTCCCTGGATCCTAAAAGCAGGTTGATCTAGTGGTATATACTTCATTCTAAGGCGGTACTACTGCTCTTTATTCCTCCTGTAATACCCCCTCCTGGCCTGCTCGTGGGGAGTTCAAAATATTTTTTTCCTTTTTCCTCCTCTAAAACCTAGCAGCGTCTTATCATCAGGTGGGTTTTATAAAGCGATAAATATGGTAACACAAGAGAGGACAGAATGTGGTTACAAATGGATCTGCATAAGTGGGGGATTGAGTAAAAAGTGGCAACTGAGGTTTAACACTGATAAATGTAAGGTTCTGCACACGGGCAGAGGAAATACGTGTCAGCATTACACACTAAATGGGAAACACTGACATGGAAAAGGACTTGGGAATTTCAGATAATTGTGAGCTTAACTGGAGCAACCAGTGTCAGGCAGCTGCTGCCAAGGCAAATAGGATTATTGGGTGCATCTAAAGAGGTCTAGGGATTGTTCGTCCTCTTTACAAGTCAATGGTCAGAGCACACATGTAATATTGTGTACAGTTTTGGATCAAGGTTGGGGGATAATAGACTGAACTAGATGGACTTGTGTCTTTTTTTCAGCCTTACACACGGTGTTACTATTTTAGTAAAGAAAATATAAGTGACACATTCCCTTTAAATAACATCTGTTTTTTTATTTGGGATATTACAAATGCGGCGATACCAAATTTGTGATTTTTATTTTCCAGTGTAAAGGGAAAAAATTTGGTTTTCCCTTTTTTTTTAAAAAAAAACTTTCGTACCACTAAAAGACTTATGAACTAAATGATTGTTCCTACAATACACCGCAATACTTAAGTACTGCAGTGTGTTACATCTGCCTATGAGAACCTGCCTTTGACTAAGCTTTATAAGCAACCATAGGATGGCAAACCTGGAAGCCATTTTCAAGCATTTGGGTGCCATAGCAACCTATTGTCACCCCGCGATAACATTGTAAGGGTCTGATGAGTGACAGAAGGAGCCCACCTTCCTGTCAGCCTTTTACATGATGCAATCGCATTGACCACGGCATGTCAAGGGTTAACCGACTGAGAGCTTAGGTTTTTCTACTTCCAGAGTTAGAGTTGAAGCCTGGCAGTCATAGGATAGTAGAGTCCCTGCACCTATTACCATGGGAAACTCATTTTACACTTATTCTAATACGACATAAAAAAGTTGCATGCTTCAGAATAAGGCTGCATTCAGACGAACGTATATCGGCTCGGTTTTCACGCCGAGCCGATATACGTTGTTCTCGTGTGCAGGAGGGGGGGGGGGGGGTGGAAGAGCCAGGAGCAGGAACTGAGCTCCCACCCCCTCTCTGCCTCCTCTGCTCTATTTGCAATGGGGAGAGGCGGAGCGGGGGTGGGGCTAATTCTCGGCACTTAGCCCCGCCCCGGCCTGCCTCTCCCCATTGCAAATAATGCAGAGGGGCGGAGAGGAGGCAGAGAGGGGGTGGGAGCTCAGTTCCTGCTCCTGGCTCTTCCATCCCCCCCCCCTGCACACGAGGACAACGTATATAGGCTCGGCGTGAAAACCGAGCCGATATACGTTCGTCTGAATGCAGCCTAAGGCCTCTTAGCAACTGCCGTAAGAAGGCGAATAGGCAGTCAATAAGAGGTTAAAACTCTTGCTTGACCCTGTAAGACTTTAATCCTTTCCAATCCAGTGTCGGACACTAACATTTTCCTGCATAGCTCCGATATCAGACGAGGGCTGACACAAGTTTCTAACAGTATGCAGGAAAGCCTCCGACATTGGCGCTCTGTCCTGCATACTGTTAAAAACATGTGTCAGCCCTCGTCCGATATCTGAGCTATGCAGAGAAATCTTAATGTTGGACAAGGGGTGACACTAGTTTGGAAAGGGTTAATTTACCAAAAATTGCTAATAAAATCATCATGGCAGTTCATTTTTAAGCATTTCTGTTGACTAATTCTGAGGAATCCACAATGCGCTTTCCCATGGAAAATAAATACCAGTTGGGGAGCATGCGGGTGGCAGGGATATTGGATTGGAAAGGTTAAAAACTGATTTGCTCACTAGATCCCAATTCACTTTGCCAGCATTTACCCTCCTTCTGAGGGCAAAGTCCAAACTGCTGGGATTTGCAAACAGCTGCTAGAGGCTGATCTACATGCAAATGAAGCTGATAAAGTGCTAATGGGCATTAATGCCCATTAGTACTTTATGCAAAATGATTGCTAGAACTGTCAATCTTTCAATCACTTGAAAGATTGTCTTTGCGTGGAAATGAGCCTTAAGTATTCAGCTCCGTATATAATAGAGTTTATATTATTCTACAGAAGAGGCTTGATTATTACCGTAGGAACAGAGCTGTTTTACATACAATCAGAAGACAAAGTATATTCAATAAAAGGGAAACAAAAAAAGTTAAATTCTTCTCTTCTCAAAAATAAAATGACGCTGTGAGGTTGACCACAGTCTATAAAATATTCAGTCCAGGCTCTGTAATTCCTGCATTAATCTCTCCTTCTCTTGTTCTAACTCCTGTGCACGTTGGTGATTTTGCTGCAGACGATCTTCCAGCCATTGTAGAAGTGGACCACTAACTGCAGACATTTGACCACATAGATTCTTAGTGAAAACTGCAAGAAAAAACAGCAAGTTATCAAAACAGCCAGCAAGTTGTCAACACACTTGTCATAATGATACATGTGAAATAAGACCACTGCTTAAAGAGGTATTACCAGAACTGACTTATCACCTTATCTGCAGGATAGGTGATAAAAGTCTGATCATGGGGGTCTTATTGATAGAATGCCCACAGATGTCAAACATGGGGGGGCTATGTCCCCCTTACCTCCTTACTGCAACTCCTACAGTGAGAAGGGATACGTGGTGCGGACACCCGCAGCAAACATCCGTTCATGTGCAGGCGGTCCAAGGGTCCCAACTCAGACTGCCACTGATCAGATGTTTATCACCTATTCTGTGGATAGATGATAAAACTCAAGTCTGGGAATACACCTAAAACAACTGTTCATCTCTAAACCGAGAACATATCCTGATGTCATGCCAAGCATTGATCCCTGAGGTATGCTACTGTATACATCACCTGATAAGGGCCATTATGAAAAAGGTATATCCCGTTGGTATGCATATTTCTGCATAATCCCAGGTATTAAAAGGCATAATCAACTACTCTGAGAAGTGCAGCGGACTAAACAAAACTAACTAGACGCCACTTACTCCTTAAACTGAAAAATGTAAGAGCCAAATGAAATTTGTGGATCGGTGCAAATACCAAATAAATAGCTAACTGTGTAAGATTAGATGAACCAGGGCTTGCTAACTATCAGAATTTGCCCTCCATATCTCTCAGACTGATCACAAGTGACCTAAATAGCCTGTTAACCCATTAGTGAAGCGGCCTCTTTTTTTCCCATTTTCGTCATATTTCCTCCCCCCTTTAAAAAAATCGTAACTCCTTTATTTATCCATCAACGTCGCTGTATGAGGGCTTGTTTTTTGCGGGACGAGTTGTATTTTTCAATGGTACCATCTACTGTACCATATAAGGTACTGAAAAACGTTTAAAAAATTCTAAATGGAGAAAAATAAAAAAAACCAAAAACGACATCCCGCCATCTTTCAGTGCGTCTTGTTTCTACGGCGCACAAACTGCATTAAAAATGACATGATAACTTTATTCTATGGGTCAGTGCGATTACTACGATACCAAACTTGTATTTAATTTTTTTTTTGCTGTACTTTTCAAAGATATTTAATTTAAAAAAAATATTTTCTGCCGCCATCTTCTGTGCGCAATAACTTTTTTATTTTCCGTCGACTTAGTTGAGCGAGGGCTCGTTTTTTGCGGGATCTCCTGTATTTTCTGTTAGTAACAATTTGGAATACATACGATTTTTCGATCACTTTTTATTGCATTTTTTTCTGGGAGACAGGGTGACTGAAAAAGTGCATTTCTGGCGTTTTTTTTTCTCTTTTTTTCAGACAATGTTCACCGTGAGGGGTAAATAATGCGCTACTTTGATAGATCAGACTTTTACAAATGCAGTGATACCAAATATGTATTTTACTTTTATGATTTAGATTTTTTTTTAATTATAGATATGGCAAAAGGGGGGTGATTTAAACTTTTATTTCTTTTTTTTTTTTTTCACAATTAATAAAAACTTTATTGATCTTATTTTTACTTTTCTTTAACCCCCCTGGGGGACCACAACTAGAGATGCAATAGCATAGCGCCATACTGCGATTTGAAAGGCAGTCTATCAAGCCACCCCTTTGGGCAGCTTGATAGGCAGCCTTGGGGCTTTTTCAGAAGGGAGGGGGGCCGTACAGGACCCCTGAACATCACTCGGAGGATTTAAATGCAGTTGAAGAGTTAATAGCCGCGATTGCAACTATAACAGCTGACACCTGCGCTGTACGAAGAGAGGTCGTGCCGTGATCTCTCTTCATACATACCCCGACGCTGCAGGACATAAATGTACGTCTTGGAGCAGGAAGGGGTTAATACTTCTGTAACTGGATTGTAATATGGAGCTTTAAAAAATGCAAACAATCTTATAACATTATAAAACAATACTAGCATTTCAAATAAATAGTGAGAAGTGTTATTGCATCCTCACTGTCTTATCACTTACCTGAACCATTATGAATCTTGGTAACAGAATCTAAATGTCCAAGACTGAAGGATGAAAACACATCAGAGTGTAAGACAGTAAATCAGACAAACGCACCAACAAAACCACCATTCATGAATTTAACTTATTCCCAGAATCAGCAATCCAAATCCACCATCTGCCCACAGGATGAAAGCAGACAGCTTGCTCCCTATACATAAAAGGGGAGCGAACTGTCAGTCTCCATGCAGTGGGCGGGGAGAGGCTGGCAAGGCCCGCCCCCATGACTCCAAGCTCAGCTCCAAACTTCAAAGTGCATTTATTCTTAAAACACTACAGCACTTCAGAAAAAGAACAAAACACACTCATGGTCACTAGGCATCTCTGTCTCAGGTTCATACTGAGGAATGACAGCGGCATTTAAAGGGTTTTTCGAGATAGCGCCTACTGGAAAACACTGGGGTTGGAGCGAAGTCGTGACCAGTGCTTGTAATTGCAGGCTGGGGTCCCACTGATTTCAATGAGGCCTGTGCCTGCAATTACGAGCACCAGCTCTGCACAGGGGTCGGAGCAGTGGCTCTCGCCCTGAGTGGGCCCTGCCTGGAAAACCCCTTTAATAGCCATGATCAATCCTCTCCGTTTGTCCTAACTGCATAGGGCATATGCAGCCATATGCTGGGGCTCCTATAGATGCTGCTCCCATGGAAGCCTGGACCGATGCACTAGACAAAAAACGTGAGAGCATATCCAGCTAACACGGAGAGAAACCACTGAGTTTTGACATGGGTTAAGAACTAGAAAATCATGGCTGCTTGTGTCAATGGGTTGAGAACTGCAGCTCTACTCCAGCGAAGTAAATGGGGCCGAGGTGCAAAACCACATATAACTAGAGATGAGCGAGCGTACTCGGATAAGCACTACTCGCTCGAGTAATTGGCTTTATCCGAGTATCGCTGTGCTCGGGTCTGAAGATTCGGGTGCCGCTGCGGCCGACAGGTGAGTCGCAGCGGGGAGCAGGGGAGAGCGGGCGGGAGAGAGGGAGGGAGAGAAAGATCTTACCTCCGTTCCTCCCCGCTCTCCCCTGCAGCTCCCCGCTCCGTGCCGGCACCCGAATCTTTAGCCCCGAGCACAGCGATACTCGGATAAAGCCAATTACTCGAGTGAGTAGTGCTTATCCGAGTACGCTCGCTCATCTCTACATATAACCTGTGGACAGGTGTGGCACTGTTTTTGGAAGAATACAGCCATGTTTTTCTAATCCTGGACAATCCCTTTAAGATTTATTTTTTAAGCATACATACAATTGAACTGATACCTGTGTATTTTGCGGTAAGCATCCTGCTCCTCCTGGCACAGAATTTTGGGTAGTTCCACAGCTGATTCCAAGCAAACCTTCCTAATAGTGTCATGTGGGACAACGTGAAGTGGTATTTCTATTCTTTCATATCTGTTAGATAAAATATAAGACATGGTATAATAGCAACTGCATGCCAAGAATATAAAAGTGAACTAGTTTAACTCCTTGGAGTCGCAGCCAGTCTTGAAATCTCCCTTTCAGATCCTCTGCAATCCACTGTTTTGTTAGGTATTGAGCTTCTGTAGAAACTGGAAAGCTAGGAGGCTGTTCCCTGCACTCACAGGCTGACAGATCTGCAGACACTGCGTCTGCAACCTCTACAATCTCTGCCTCTCATGTTGTTACAGCACGTGTGTGCCTGAATAGACTTGGGAAAGCAGATACTGCCTTCCTGATGATTGGACCATAGACGGAGCAATGTAGTATGGGAAGTCAAGAAAAGGAAGCACAGGACAATGAACTACTGGCAGAATGCTAGGCTTGTTACACTCCCCCTGCATGAAAGTGGATTGCAACAGCAGAGCAACGGATAAATTAGGAAGAGCACCTGAAAATCAGGACTAATAAACATGAAACAGGATGCAAACAGCAGCAAATGAGAGGGTAAGAAGAACCGGTTATATTTGAGAAAAGTCAGGAACGCTTTGATGTCTCTAATATTTTTCCCTTTTTTTATATTATGTTTTTGTTATTTTATGATACTTTATCTTATTTTTTATATTGTTTGCATTTTTCTTTTTCTCTTCTGGGTTTTTTTTAATCTAAATTTCCCCATCTCCTAGACAAGATTTTTTTTTTGTAAAAAAAAAAAAAATGTCAAACGGACTCTCCAAAGTCAAATTACCTGAAATATGAGGCTGTGTTAGTTTGCAAAATTTCAACAGAGTTTGAAAAATAAGGTCCAACATTTTTAATTTTTCTGAAGAGGTTTTCTGTGGCATTAAAAAAAAAAAAGTGACCCAATTTTGGAAACTATACCCCCTCAAGGAATTCATCAAGCTGTGTGGTGAGTGTTTTGACCTCACAGGCGTTTCATACATTTTCCAGAAATTGTACAAACCAAGCTCCTGCACCTCGTGCCATTCCTATTTCCTCATAGATGGTAATCTCTCGGAAGCAGGACCCTCATACCTATTATTACAAATGTTTATCACTGTAATATGTGTAATGTTGGACTTTGTACATACATGTACCCTCTGATCTCTAAAGCGCTGCGGAATATGTTGGCGCTACATAAAGATTATTATTAATGCGCCGTGGATGGTGCAAAGTGAAAATTGCAGTATTTTGCCTATTCACAATCCCCATTGGACACCGCCATGAAAACATGCCGCTGAGGTATTCCTCTAGGCATAAGTAGTATATGTTAGCTGTGGGGAGTATGAATAATACTTTTTTTTTTTAAGAGGATGAAAAAAACCATAAACAACCTATTTTGTCATTCTTGTACAGGTTATGCTTTGAGGTAATTAACCGTGCGATATCAGTGACATGTTCCCGAATTCTGCGGGCCAGAATGATTGCAGCTATACGAAATTTATATAGATTTATATACATTTATAAAAGGAACCAAACTGACATGCCATTAAATTTAAAGGAAATGTGTTATCAGAAAACTGAACTATTGCATAGATAAAGGTTTTACGGCAAAAGTTTTTTTTTTACTTTAGCAATAGAGATGAGCGAACGTGTTCTTAACGAACACTTATGCACCCGGACACCGGCTTTACCGAGGACTTCAGTGTCCGCGCGTAAAGATTCGGGGGGCGGGGAGAGGCGCGGCGGCGCGGGCGGCAGCAGCGGGGAACAGGGGGGAGCCCTCTCTCTCTCCCTCTCCCCCCCACTCCCCGCCGCACCCCCCCACGGCGACCCCCGAACTTTTTTCGCCCGAGCACGGAATTGCTCGCAAAGTTCGGTGTTCGGGCAAAAAGGGGCGGAGCCGAACACGTTCGCTCATCTTTATTTAGTAACTTTTTTCTTTAACCCTTTCTAATCCACTGTCTGACGTCTGAAGACATTCTGATTTAAGGCTGTACAGCTCCGATGTCAGAAGACAGGGTATTCTTACTGTATATTACTGGCCGCTCTGTTGTCGGGGGGGGGGGGGGCCTTTCCAGCATGTCCCAAGCCGCAGTACTGGCTCTAGCCAGCAGATGGTGCCATTGTATAATGGCAGAAAGAGAAAGCCCTCTAGACTAGAAAACCCTACATCCAAAATTGGATTGCAAAGGGTTAATTCTCCATGTTGCTATGTACATATAAAAAAATCCTAATAGTTAAACTGTATCTCTGGCCACTTGGCCTTTTCAGTAAGCATCTGATTATTATCACAAGCAGGATTATAATGAAAGGTAACACGAACATATCGCTAACCTTCAGAACAAGAGATGGTGACAACTCACCACCTTGCCTGTCTGTACAATGACCTATGGAGAAGTCACAGAGCATGTCTACAGCACTCTCCCATAGAAGTCAATGAGTCCTTTCCTGTTCGTTGTGTCTATGATCCTTCTCAACTTTTGATTTAAAGGGGTTGTCCCGCGCCGAAACGGTTTTTTTTTTTTTTTCAATAGCCCCCCCGTTCGGTGCGAGACAAACCCGATGCAGGGGTTTAAAAAAAAAACGGATAGTACTTACCCAAATCCCCGCGCTCCGGTGACTTCTTACTTACCTTGCGAAGATGGCCGCCGGGATCTTCACCCTCGGTGGACCGCAGGTCTTCTGTGCGGTCCATTGCCGATTCCAGCCTCCTGATTGGCTGGAATTGGCACACGTGACGGGGCGGAGCTACGAGGAGCAGCTCTCTGGCACGAGCGGCCCCATTCAGAAGGGAGAAGACCGGACTGCGCAAGCGCGCCTAATTGGGCGATTAGATGCTGAAAATTAGACGGCACCATGGAGACGAGGACGCCAGCAACGGAGCAGGTAAGTGAATAACTTCTGTATGGCTCATAATTAATGCACAATGTACATTACAAAGTGCATTAATATGGCCATACAGAAGTGTATAACCCCAACTTTGTTTTGCGGGACAACCCCTTTAAGCAATATTGTTACCATACATATGTGTAACACTGCAAAGATCCTTGAATTATACAAGTGACTTACTCATTGCTCTTCTGTGCTTGGACTGACTGGAAGCAGGTGTAGAGAATACGTCCCGTCTAGGCCGGAGGAAAAGCCAGTAAGATAAATAAAGGGTGAAAAATTATACAGTATGTGTTAAAGTGTAACTGTCATTTACATTATGTTAATGTACAGAACAGGCGATATTAAGAATCTTTATAATATATTTAACCCCCTAATGACACGGCCCTTTTTTTCATTTTTTTCTTCCCCGTTTTAAAAAAATAAATAAATCGTAACTTCTTTATTTATCCATCGGCGTAGCTGTACAAGGGCTTATTTTTTGTGGGACGAGTTTTATTTTTAAATGGTGCTATTTAATGCACTGAAAAACTTTAAAAAAATGCTAAGTGGAGTAAAATGAAAAAACGAAAAAAAAAACAACCTTCCGCCATGTTTTGGTGCATCTTGTCATTTTTGTTGCAGTTTGTGCGCCATAGAAACATGTTAACTTTATTCTATGGGTCCGTATTATTACTGCGATACCAAGCTTATAGAGTTTTTTTTTTTTTTGCTGTACTACTTTTTTCAAAGGCATTTTTTTTCCTGCCGCCATCATCTTTCGAGCAATAACTTTTTTATTTTTCCGTCAACCTAGTTGTGCGAGGGCTCGTTTTTTGCGGGATGTCCTGCAGTTTGTGTTGGTACCATTTTTGAATTCATATTACCTTTTAATCGCTTTTTATTGCAATTTTTCTTAGAGACAGGGTGACCAAAAAAAGTGCATCTTTGGCGGTCTTTATTTTTTTCTGACTACATTCATCGTGCAGGGTAAATAATGTGTTACTTTAATAGATCGGACTTTTACGGATGCAGCGATACCAAATATGTATTTTTGTTTTATTATTCAGATTCTTTTATTTAAAAAAAAAAAAAAACGCTACTAAAACGGTATTTATTTTGGTCACATTACCTCCCAAAAATATGGAATTAAAAGCATTTAAACAGTCATATGTACGCCAGGATGCTAACAATGAAAATAGCTCATCCTGCAACAAAGAAGCCCTTACACAGTTCCATCAACGGAAAAATAAGTGTTATGGGTCCCAAAAAACGGTGGCGCCATTGCGTTTTTTTCCCAATTCAACTTAAAAACTGCAAAAAGTTTTCCAACACTTTACATGACACATTAAGTGGTGCCATTTAAAATGCAACTCTTCCCGCTAAAAACAAGTTCTCAAACTCCATGTAGTCGGACTAATGGATAATTACGGCAAGGATGAAAGAACAAAAAAGTTGCTGCAGTGGCGGTCGGAGGGGGTTGCAGGGAACAGTGTGGACAAGTATTTCATCTAAGCTCTGCAGCTTTTCTCTTCTGTCAGTCCAAATGCTCAAACTGACCTTTGTGTTCTTGTCTTCTATGAAGCAGGAGAAGATTAGTCCCACGAAGCCAACATCCATCATCTGATACATGGCCTGGGTGCGCACATCTGCAGGAACGAGAGAAGACACCACTAATTAGGGACATTTCCCTCTTTCCACATCTCTTTGGTATATATGCCATCAGTCTCTCACCGACATGGGACGGCCACACTGTGATATGTGGGTGAGAGTGATACCAGCCAACAACCCTCATGGGACGTCCGGTGATCTCAGACAATCTGTGCAGAGGAGTTAAAGAACAACTTGCCCAGGTGAGGGCGACAAGTATGACATTTGGTTTATTGTGCCCATTTTTTGCCACTTTTCTTGCTGTCTTGAATACATATTAGCTGATATACACCCAGAATTATTGTTCACCGTGTTACAGTAGGAAAATGCAACGTTCAAGTTTTTCACATAAGCGAGGCTGTATTTACATGAGCGAGTGCAATATCGGTCCGAGAAAATTGGATTTTTCGGCAATTGTGATATGTTTTGGCATTAAAAACGCATCACTGATCTTGCGACTTTTATGTATGTGAAAAAAAAAATTAAAAATAAATTGCATTGTTCCAATAGTTAAAATGGAAAAAAAAGCGTGGCACGCACATGCAAATCACAGGGTACGCAAGTGCGATTTTTTCCGTTCTTCATAAACCCATAGGAATCACCCTAGAAATAGAACATGCTGCAATTTTTCTATCTCTGCTTGAAGAATTGTCCATGTGTATAAACTCACTGCAAATAATGGGTTCTTTACTGGTGCGAGCTCCGTCCATATCGCATCGGATGGAACTTTTACGCGTTTCTTGCCCGTGTAAATACAGTCCAAAGTAGATCTTTGAAAATCTCCTTTAGAGGACGAATTAATGAATGATGAACGAGAATCCTGAGCTTCTCGTCCGTTGTGCAATTTCAGTCGGCATAAAAATCATTGCCGGATTGTGGACTTCTAAGGCCGGCGGCATAACGAACGGGTCGGATTCCGTATGTGGGAGCCCGCAGCAGAATCCGACCCTTGTCCCGCCAAGCGTCCGCGCGTAACTGAATTATCTGTGCTGCGGATGGTCCACATGGCTTGCCGTCGAACATGCGCAGTACAGATTTCTTTTCCAATTTTTTTTTCTTCCCGCGACCTCGCTAGCTGACGATGCAGAATCCACGACCCTTCCACAATGTCAATCGCGGAAGGGCCGCGGGTCGGACGGCATCTATTGACTTCCCATAGGAATGTAAACCACTGAGTAAGTGAATGAGAACTACACGATTCTCAATGAGAACTGTGCAGTCTAAACAGACTG
Source organism: Eleutherodactylus coqui (assembly GCF_035609145.1). Taxonomy (NCBI): domain Eukaryota; kingdom Metazoa; phylum Chordata; class Amphibia; order Anura; family Eleutherodactylidae; genus Eleutherodactylus; species Eleutherodactylus coqui. Next base: position 55,538,802 of record NC_089846.1, on the reverse strand, counting down.
CCCGAGCGCGACTGAGCTGGGGATGACGTCACCGCCCCGTTTGCTTGGGCCATCGAGAATCGTGAGGTTCTTATTGTGCCTGAAAAGTGCATAAAAGTCTATTAGCCCTTACATGACAAAATTGGCAACTGCCGTGTAGGGTTTTTGCCTTCGTCTGAATCAACTTTGTACAGTAGAACTGAATGTGATAGAGTGTGGGGAACAAAAAGCTGCAGGTCCACCAACTATGTAACACAGCAGGATATATCGGCTTCTGTAGTAGCCGCCGACAGCTGTTCAGGTGAGATCTCCACTCGATCCTTTCTCTTGTCCGATCTCCGCAGGATGATCACGGAATGAATGTGTACAACTCTCTGGGTATCCACCTGTATAGTTAACAGAACAGATCAGTTAGTTAGTTGCACTCAAAAACCTTATACTTAAAGGGATATTCCAACCGTGGCTTTTAATAGCCGAGATGGAGAACAGCTGTTATAGTTACCGGCTGAGCGATCGGCCCAGACATATCTATGTAGTTCTTACTGTAGTGAATGACCGCTCCGGAAACAACATAGTACGGCTCGTCGGAAACAGAGGCCTGGGTTTTCCCACCTTGGCCAAAATAAAAATACCCCTTATAAGCTCGGTCAGACGAGCGGGTTTTGTAGAAGCTCAAAATGGAAGCATCTAAAAGAACCAATGGGTTCCCATACACGCATTCATATGCTAGGAATTAGAGGCGCAAAACGTCGCGCACCTAAGAAACACCGGACATGCACTATCTTCGGTGCGTGATGGGAAGGAGTTTCCATTGACTTCTAGGGGAGCAGGACTTAATGGCAACGCCTGTTCACAGAATAGCTTCCCCGCTGCTAACAGCAGGACATTTAAAAGGTGCTTCTGGCCAGAGGCACCTCTTAAATGTCCCACTGTAAACTGCGGGGTATTCCTCCTGCCCCCCTGCTGGGCAATTCCCCAGCAGCAGGGGCAGTAGTGGACTCCCTCCACCTCTCTCCCCAAGGGAATTCCCTATAGCAGGGAGAAAAAGAGAAAAAGGGGGGCAGGATTACAGGGCTTTCCCCGAGAGCGTGGGAGGAGGGGGCGAGGCTAGAGGGATCCACCTCTAACCCCACCCCCTCTATGGTTTGTTATGGGGAATCTCTGGGAAAAGCCCTATATCCCCGCCCCTCTCTTTAGTCCCACCCCCTCTCTCTGTGCTATGGGGATCTCAAAGTACAACAGCTCCAGTGAATGGGCAAAGTGTTATGCGCTGCAGCAGAGGATTACTAATCTCCGACGGTGGGGACTAACGCGACTGAACGTCCGCTGATTATTAGCTGCTCCAACGCCAGTCCTGCTTAGTAAGGAAAGGAGCTGTTGAGGACGATGGATGAGAAAGTGTATTATATAGGGGCCCTGTGCCTGGTACACACAAGGGTTACACTATTGTGTACGAGTGCTGTTGCCACGTGTTTCTGCTCACACTGCATGGTCGCAGCCGCGGTTCACGTCCACCTATGTGATTATTTGTTGGATGTGCAGACGTTGTGTGTGCTGTAGCGTTTGCGGAGCGATGGCTGCATTCACTTGTATCGTGCACTGCTTTCGTCCATCTGCCCCAGGCCTTTTTAACCCCTTAGGCCTCCTTCCCACGAACAGATTTCCGCCACGTAATTCGCGGCGAAAATCCGCTGCGTTGCCCGCAGCTATTAGGTTCTATTGAACCTAATAGCTCAATGCTCACGGTGCGGAATTCCATTGCGGAATTCCGCACCGTGAAATCTCCCGTCCTCACCCGCAGCATGCTCTATTTGCCGCGGGCGTATGCGCAGACGGCTTTCATTGCAGTCAATGGAAGCCGTCCGTTCACGCTATCTCCCGCTGTAGCACAGCGGAAGATAGCATGAAAACGCTTTCCCGCCTACCGCCGCCGCGTCATATGACACGGTCGGCGTGTCATGTGACGCGGTCGGCGGTGGGCGGGGAAGCGTCATGCGGGACCCAGAACGACGGATCCGCTGGTAAGTATGGGGTCTCTGGGGGGGGCGCCGTGACAGGCTTCGCCGCGGAATATTCCACGGCAGAGCCCGTCACGCTCGTGTGCAGCCGGCCTTAAGGACGCAGCCCCCTCCCCACTTTTTTTTCTGACTTTTTTTACTCCCCTTCGCCTCAGACAATAACTTTTATTTTTCCGTCAACATAGCTGTCTGTTTTTTGTAGGATGAGTTGCATTTTTTAATGGTATTATTTAACGCACCATATAATGTACAGAAAAACAAAAAGTGGAGTAAAATGTGAAAAACACCATTCCGCCCCCCTTTGTGACAAAAATGGCATGCTAACTTTAATCTGTGAGTCAGTATAATTACAGATACCAAACTTATTTCAGATTTTTTGGTGTTTACCGTATATACTCGAGTATAAGCCGAGCTATACTGGAGGATATACTGGGGGGGAGGCAATACTAACCGTAATGGTTTATCGAGCGCCAGATGTGGATGGCTGGATCTCCGTCCAATCACAGCGCTTCCTCACACAGCGCTGACAGCAAGAGAGTTCAAAACCAAGCCAGGGAGAGGACAGCGGGGAGACGTCTGAAGCAGCTTGCCGCACCGCTGGGGAGAGCATCACGCCGGCTGGGAGGTGAGTATTGTGGGTTTTTTTTAACCTCACTCAAATATAAGCCACGGGGGCTTTTTAAGCACATTTTTTGTGCAGAAAAACTTGGCTTATGCGCGAGTATATATATATATATATGGTACTTTTAAAATATATATTTTGTAAAAAAGAAAAAAATTTTTATTATATATATTTGGGGTGAGAAATGTTTTTCTGGCATCACAGTGCTGGGAAAATGGCAGCAGGTCCTATCTCTGGGCGTTCCCTCGGAGCACGTTGCTTTCAATGAGCCTGGAAAACACAGTGCACGGCGCGCGAGGGGCACAGGAATGTGAGGAGAGTTTCCCATTGAAAACAATGGGAAACAGTTGGCGATCCTCCAGCGGATCGGAACTGAAGTGATGGGAGACATTCTTGACACAAAAACGCCTGCCGTCCGCGGGGACATTACACGTTGGCGAGTGCGATATTGGGCTGAGTTTCGCGGCCGGATATTGTGCTGCCCGTGTGCAGTCAGCCCGAGGACGCTCGCACCTCCGCTAAAATCGCTGCATTGAGCCTCCATTCATTTCAATGGGGGCCGCTCAGACGAGCATTTTAGCGCAGCGGTTTTAACGTGCACCAAAACGAACTCTACATGTTGTATTTCCAGCATTGCAGCGCGTTTTTCACGCCCTGCATTACCAATTGAAATGAATGGGGTGTGTAACTACAGCGTTTTCAAGGCTTTCTACTACGCGACCAGGAGGGGGATGGGTGGGGTGACATCATCGGCACCAGGAGGGGGATGGGTGGGGTGACATCATCGGCACCAGGAGGGGGATGGGTGGGGTGACATCATCGGCTTAGTATGGCTGAGCTGTTACGGTACAAAATATGCAGTAAAAACGCAGGCAAACGCTCGCCCTTATTTGCATCCGAGTACGCATTACGCATCATAATAGCCCATTGACATCAATGGGCGTACATAAATACCCAGGAAATACACGGAAAACCTGGGTATTTAGGAAAAAAAAAAAAAAAATCTATACAATTTTGCGTATTCTCTTTGACGCGCAAAAAAAAGTCTGCCGATAGGTAGAAAAGTGCATGGCAACAGCGTATTCACAGACGGTCATGTGACTACACCCTAATGCACACAGACAATGGGGCCGTTGCCCATAGCAACCAGGAGTCACCGGCTGTCACAAACAATGCGGCCGTTGCCCATAGCAACCAGGAGTCACCAGCTCTCACAAACAATGGGGCCGTTGCCCATAGCAACCAGGAGTCACCGGCTGTCACAAACAATGGGGCCGTTGCCCATAGCAACCAGGAGTCACCGGCTGTCACAAACAATGGGGCTGTTGCCCATAGCAACCAGGTGTCACAGGCTGGAATAAGGGGCAGCTGATCACTACTTGGCTACACGGGTAGCTGTAGCGCCACCTACAGAGGAGCCGCACTCTCACCTCGCCTATACACAGGCCCATCACCTCCTCCCGCTCTGTGCTCAGCGAGTGAGCCACACAGACCAAGAACGCATCTCCCTCGATGTGGACCGCCTGCACCGCCATCTTGTCCGTACACTAGCCGGCATCCGCTAGCGGTGCAGGAAATGTGTCCGCAGCGCAGACGCCATCTTGTGGAGGTCATCGGCCTTAGTACTACACGGTTTGGTCTTCTAGAAAATGGCGCCCTGCGCTTGTAAAGGTCAGACCTCTGAGGACGCTGGTTAGACGCCTGTGAAGTCAGCTTCTGCTGTGTGTTCCGGGGTCTCCCCCGCAGCTGCAGCCTTCCTTCTGGCCCGGGGTATGTCTGCTGCCGGGGGTTATTAGGGGCTACATAGTAATACTGAATATGGGGGTGAGAGGATATAATCACCGAGATGGATAAACCCCCAGCGTCCCTCAGTTACTCCTACTGTCCTCAGGAACGCTTGTTGCGAGGAGCACAAATCTGTTCACCACAGCGCTACGTGTTTGCACAGCGAACGAGGTTGATTTGCGTTTGCGCATAAGTATCTTTTCTTCCCCGCCCATCATATAGACTTCTACTGTGAAAGATAGAGGATGATAAACATGAGCGATGTTTTCCCGCATGGCACCGCGATGCTATCTGGCTGCATGATCTCGCATCACAGCGCCATTGTTTTTAATGGGAGAAATTCCGCAGATCCTCTGCTGCGGCTGTGACAGCTGCGATGGAGGCTCCCTTCATCCCTGAAGTGATGCCAGGCTGATTTCACATGAAACCGCCTCGTATCCATGGGGATTTTACATGGTGGAGAGCGTAATATTGGGGCAGGATTCACGGCCCAACATCGCGCTCGCCCATGTGAAGTTAGCCTTAGGACTATAGATGAGCGAGCATACACGATAAGGCAAACTAGTCGAGTGAGTAGTGCCTTATTCGAGTATCTGCCCGCTCGTCTCTAAAGATTCGGCTGCCAGAGCGGGTGACAGGTGAGTTGCGGCAGTGAGCAGGGAGGAGAGAGAGATCTCCGTTCCTCCCCGCTCTCCCCTGCCCCCGCCAGCAGCCAAATCTTTAGAGACGAGCGGGGAGATACTCTCATAAGGCACTACTCGCTCAAGTAGTTTGCCTTAGCGAGTATACTCGCTCATCCTACTTAGGACCAAAACACCCTGGTACTTAATGGGTTAAACACGATGGACTACTTTCTGAAAATACCAGAGCCGGTATATCTAACATCCATTTCTGGAGGGTCTTCTCTCTTAAATTACGTTAGGTGCCTTTACAAGATCACATGTGAGCAAAGTGGGAGAGGTAGTCAGGCCTTCGGACTGGGCTCTAACAGCATGGCAGAGTTGGCAATGCCCAAAGTAGGAATTATCCGGAACTGCAGCTGTTGAAATGTGCAGAAACTGCCCCGACTCATGTCAGAAAGGATAGTTATTCCATAAAACCTCCAGGATGCGGACTTAGTCAAGTGCTGCAGACGGGGCAGACATGGATTACCCCACAAGGGGGTATTCAGAGACAAAGGAAGGACATTCTGTCATACTTTAAGTCACCATCATAGGAACAGGCAAGGAATCCCCGGGGAAAGAGGGCCTCTGGTAGACTCTGCTCAGGGCCGACAACTCTGCGTTCCAAGCCCACTGCTGGATTGTACTCAGGTCAGTGGTCTACACCATCAGGCTGTTATACAGCCGAGCGCTCCGAGCGGAGGATGCAGGAGACAAGCAGGGTGGCCCCGCTTGTCTTCTGCATCCAGCTGTTCCCCGCTCATAGTGCAAGGGAAGCAATGCTGCTGCCGGGTCAGCTGCTAACGGTTGTCTATGGTTCCATGGCCCTCCATATGCAGCAGATATTACTATATGGAACATCCGGAACCGGTGGTGGGCAACTATTGACTCAGCCGCATGCTGCTTGTTGCACCCTGCCTTACTCTTTGTCATGTACAGAAAGTATGTACACAAGGCAACAACCCCGGGAACAGGGGGGCATGCACCCCAACTGTTCTAGATTGGCCTATATAAACCAACCACTCTGCCGTCGGTTCTACCACCTTACAGCCACACTCTCACATTAGGGTTGGTAAACCAACGCCATAGCCTCACACATGCACATATATTGTTTGTCCTGCAGCCTATGTGCATTATGCATCCTGTAAGTATTGCTTATTACTTCTTCCTCATCTTCTCTCTGTTTCCTCAGGTTACAGATGCCTCAGAGTAAAGATCCATGTCAGAAGGCAGCATGTGCCATCCAGAAGTGCCTGCAGCGTATGCCATAATCCTCACCCATCCCCTCTGCCCCTTACAGTCCCCTACAGTGGTGTAATGCTCACATTTGTTTTGTATTCACAGTAAACAGTTATAAAGAGAGCAGCTGCGAGCGGGAGATAGCGGCCATGCGGATGTGTTGTTCTAAGCTGGTAGCGGGGCGATCGGTCTGCTGCTCGGGCTTCCGTGACCAGCGAGATGCTGAAGAAAGTGTGGAAGGATCATCGAGCAACACTGCATTCAGTGCAAGCTAATGTGCTGAAGGTCAAGCTACAAGTTGTTTTTTTTTGTGACCTTTACATTTAAAAAAAAAAAAAAGACAAAACTTGAAGATGTAGCCACGAGGGACATTAATCTGTATTTATTTTTTAACTTTTTAAATTGAACCAATTTTAGTTTTATTTGAACAGATTGATCATTTACACGGAAATAAAGAGCAAATCAATTTATATTTCACAAGCATTAGGCTCTCGGATGTCCGGCATGTATGTCAAAAGTATCCATGGAGCTGCATTCAACCAGTGGGTTCAAAAAACAATGAGGTCCTGCCCCCTCTCCGCCCCTGTTTGTAATGGGAGGGGACGGGGCACAGCGAAGTTCTGGATCCATTAGGGCAGCAGAGAGTACTCACCCCGGTAACTCCGTGATGTCCCGCGGTGAACTGGTCCTTCGGGACCCGACGCCACTCTTCTGGGCATGTGCGCCAGACATATGACGTCACACGCAAACAGGCCGGGAGCCCTGACATTTGAAATCTCCTGGCTTCCGGCTCCTGATGGTAGCTGGGAGGCAGTAGATGTCACCAGGGGTCGCAGTGACCGCCGGTATCCATTGGATACGAAAAAGTAAAAAAGTTAAAATTTCAGCTGCCCCCATGGAGCAGATCCATGGGAGCAGCTGAAAATACTCACCCCGGTCCTATGTGATGTCCTGCGGTGATCGGGCCCTGCCGCGGGCTTCTGCGCATGCGCCGAAAGCCGGAGAGCCCGGGAAAATTTAAAATCTGCCTGCACCCAGCTGTCAAAGATAGCCGAGTGCAGGGAGATGTGACTGGGGACCGCTGTATGTGGTTCCCGGTCATATGATAACTGTTATCCATCGGTTAACGGTGATCATGGAAGGTTAAAAGAAAATAAAAATAAAAAGTTAAAGTTTCATCTCCCCTTACGGATCGTATCTGTGAGGGGAGATAAAATTACATAACTAAAATCCCTGGATTTGTCCCACAATGGGATCTTTATCCACAGACCTTACCCTGGCTTCGGCACGTGTCCGTCAGCAAAATGGCAGATGTATGCGCAAAAGTCGAGGATTGCCTGGGAAATTTAAAATCTCCCTGTTCCTAGCTACCGAAGGTAGCCGAGAGCCTGGAGATGTCACGGGGGGGCCGCGGTTCCTGGTCACGTGATCACGTCAAAGTACAAAAAACTTTGACGTTTCATCTCCCCTCACCGATGCGATCGGTGAGAGCTGAAACTTTTTATCGGAGGCCTCTGTATTTGAACCCCGACGCAATCCTCCTCCGTGGACCTTTCCGTCTTCTGCGCATGTGACCGCAGGCAAAATGCCAGACACATTCGCAGGAGCTAGGGAGGGCCTGAGAAATGTAAAATCTCCTTGCTCCCGGCTACCAAAGGTCGCGAGAGCCTGGAGCAGTGACCGGTAGCCTCGTTTAGTGGTTCCCGTTCACGTGATAAAAAGGTAGCCATCTACAATTAGGCCAGTCTCATACGACCGCATAGGAATTATGGATTACACATGCGTGTAATCCGCGGATCAATCAAATGTATTGGATTACACAATTCCGCTCACATTAGCGTGTTGGAATTACGTAATCGACTCGCAGAAAAAAAAAAGCAGGTTCTATTTTACCGCAGATATTTTTTCCTTATATTTTGTTTAGATTCATTCAAAAACTGTGCGTTCAAAATACACCATACACCCTAGATGAATTTGTTAAGAGGTCTAGTTTTCAAAATGGGGTCACTTGTAGGGGATTCTCTATTTTGGCCACTCAAGGGGTCTACAAGTGGGCAATGGGGCCTAAAATGGCTTTTAGCAAAATTTCTCTTCTGAAAGCCACCGGCTGCTCCTTTCAGTTTGGGCCCCGTTATGCGTACATACATAATATAAGGGCCACAATGGGTATGTTTCTGAACACAGGACAAACAGGGGGATCCATTTTTTGGTGTAAATCCTCATTTTTATGTGCACTATAGAAAAAAAAACTGCCTTTAAAATGACGTATTTGCAAAAATATGAAATTATAGTTTTTCTCCTCTAAATTGCATTAATTCCTGAAAAAAAAACCTCTGGGGTAAAAATACTCATGACCCCCCTCAGTGAATACATTAAGGGGTGTGGTTTTTAAAATAGGATCATTTGGGGGGGGGGGGGGTATCTATCATTCTGACACCTATGAGCCTTTGCAATCTTGGCTTGGTGCAGGAAAACAAAATGTTGATAATCAGTTCAAATTGTACGTCTCCTAAATGGTTAAAAAAATCTAAAGTTTTTCAAACGTGCGCCCAGAATAAAGTAAACAGATGGAAATATGTATCATCAAAAAATTGTACAGTATGTTTGCACATATTTGAGATATTGCAATTGAAAATGCGAAAAAAATGATAATTTAAAATTTTTTCCCCCAATTTTGGCGCTTTTAATAAATATGCATAAATTCTATCTGTAAATTTTTCCCACCTAAACGAAGTACAACATTTGGTGAAAAAAACCGTCAGAATCACTTAGTTATGCAAAACCTTTACGGAATTATTCTATGTCAATGTGACACATATCGGATTTCCAAAATTTGGTTCCATCACCTAGGCGCAAACAGGCTTCGTCACTAAGGGGTTAAGATCTGTGTTTGCTTTTGACTATGTGTGGCTTCTGTATTCCTGGCCTTGGTTATGTTTCTGGATTCTGCTGGCTGCCCTGACCTGTTGTCTTATATAGTTCTGAAGTGTATGCTACCTGTACTGACAACAGCTTATCTGTGGATTACATCTGTGTTCACATCCTCAGGTACTGTGCTTCTCTGCCTTGTGTAGCAGCAGCCACACTACTGAGACTGTTTTTTGCTAGTAGTGGCTTGGGGCCCCCTCAGCAAAGACCAAATCCTATTTGGAGGGGTCAATGGTGAAACCCAGACTTCCCCAAGTGCTGCTTACAGACATAGCCCAAGTCAAATCTGTGGGCCCCACTTTGGTGATTTATGTACATGATGGCTATCACATTGTCGGTTTGGATCTGGATGGGAAGACCTGTTATGTGGGGCGTAAAGTGACAAAAGTATGGCCAGAAGTTGTAAGATGTTTATCAGAACGGTGTACTGTCTAAATCCCCTGCGCTGTTAGTTTCTGCAGCATACCTACCCTAGCCGAGTAGACTGGATCCGTTATGAGAACCTGTCAGTGCAATGTCAGAAAGGAGCGTCCCCGTATGATCTGTGGGGAGTCCAGTCACCAGAGATGGCATTGAAGCTGTGGAGGTAATCAGATGTTGCGATTGAGAGAGTTCACGGATTTGTCCCACTGGCAGAAAATAGCCAACTAGAGAGAATGGGATAGCCTTGAAGGATGAAGCCTTCAGTTCCAGGACTCTCATGCAGTGGCGAATGGTCACTGGGGACTGGATCTGCAGGGAGTGCACCTTCGACAGAAGATGCACACTCTGTGGCGCGATCAGAACTTGGGCTCGTGTTGTATGACAGACCCAGAAAGATCAGATGTTGAGGGGCAGGACTTGGGGTGGTTGTTAATCCATCCAAACCAAAACAAAGTGTCCAGAGTGACGTGGAGACCATACATATTGTCCAACAGAGTCTGAGCTTTCACCAAAATTTCCTTAAGGTAAGGACTATAGCCTTGGAGTGGAGGAGAGCAATCACAGATGCCAGAACCTTGGTGAAAACTCAGTGGTGGTGGTGGAGTGTGGTCAAGCTGAATTGCAGAGCCGTGAACTGGAAAAAATTGCATGGTTGGCAAAGCCGAGGAACCGTTGGGGCACTCAACAAATATGGGACATGAAGATAAGCGTCCTTGATGTCTATTGAAGACAGGAATTCCCCTGTTCCATGGACGCTATGACTGACCTCAATGACTTCACGTGGATGTGATAGATCTTGACAGTGATTCAACTTCTTAAGGTCCAGAATGGGTCTGATAATGCCATCCTTTTTGGGCACCGTGAACAGTTTATATTGGAATCAGAGTTATTACTGAGAGGACACAGTCCCTTTCACCTGATCCAAAGCGGTGGCCTGTAAAGGAGACCCTGGGATTTTGGAAGTCAATCTGGGGAATGAGCTGAAAACTCTATGGTGTAGCCCAAAGAGAGAACCTCGCGAACCCAGGAGTCAGACATGAGCGAGCCAGGTCTCCCTGAAAATGGAAAGTCATCCCCCACCTTGGATGGATCAGGTGGGGCCCTTCCTCTTGCAGATGATTGCATGGAAGCAGACTTCAGAGGATTGTGGTCATGGGACAGCAGGAAGGTTGTGATTTGAAAGAGTGCTTGCAATGATGCCCCTGCAAGGATTTGTTAGTTTAAAACCTGAGACTAGAGCGACAGAAGGGAAAAAAAAGGGTATTTCTTCTGTACCGATCTTCTGTACACATCATCCACAGCTAACTTTATGCTGTGGATGATGTGAAATCTCCCCCCCCCCACTCCCCAATGGCCTCAGAAATAATAATCTTGAGTCTGATACGAGCAAACAAAAGGGGAGGCAAGTTAATGACCATTTAGAGGCAGCATCTACAGCCCAAAACTGGAGCTATAGTGTTCGGCTTGAGATTAGTGAAGCAGCCGAGGCAAGAGCCTGACTATCTACAGAAGGCTCACAGAGAAACTTCCGCGGCTCTCCGTTCTGCTGCATAATGTTAGCTAATTCGTCCTGAGGAGATCCAAAAAGAATGCCCCAATGTAGTTGCTTACAGTAGTAGAATTACTAACTCAGGTAGACGCAAACACGTGCCGAATCCACAGAAGCCTTAGCAAGGGATTCAAGCTTTTTGTCCCATATGTCCCTGAAGTACATAGCATCAGCCATAGTATGTCTGGACAGGCGGGATACCGGGGGATCCACTAGTGATAAACACTTCACCAAATCCTCTGGAAAGGGATACATGATACACAAACGCTTAGGCTTGGTAAAGCGTTTGTCGGGATGGTTCCATTCCCATCTTTGAATTCGGTGTGGGAAGGGAAAACTTCCAGAGAAGGTTTGAGGCCCTGAAAAAGAGCGCTTCTGCAGATGGTTATCAGCTAATCCTTCTGCACCATCAGACTATTGACCATAGAATTAGAGGCCTGTTCCTTGTCCAGGTCACTGCTGCACTAGTGCACTGCTTGCATTACGGGTGTGGAAAATTGTGTGTTGGTCCAGAAAGACGCGGCGCTGGTTACAGGAAGAGGAACAATGCCTGCTTCTTTAGGGAAGAAAAAGGGAGGCGCACACACACTGGATCAAACCCTCCATCAGAGCAGAGACTAAGTCTTAATGGGGGCCTAGTGAAGGCAGAAGAGTGGGGAATGGGGGCAAGGTGCCCCCAGCTATGAGACGTATGCTCTGGGGAATATGGTACAGCATCAGGGGGGCCCCAGCAATCTAGAGTGAAGGAGAGTGTTTAAGAATATTCACCCCCACTAACAGAAATACTTAAAGGGGTTGTCTCGCGAAATCAAGTGGGGTTATACACTTCTGTATGGCTATATTAATGCACTTTGTAATATACATCGTGCATTAAATATGAGCCATACAGAAGTTATTCACTTACCTGCTCCGTTGCTAGCGTCCCCGTCGCCATGGTTCCGTCTAATTTCGGTGTGTTCTTGCTTTTTTAGACGCGCTTGCGCTGTGCGGTCTTCTCCCTTCGGCTCCACTCGGCAGCATCGGCGTTTTGGCTCTGCCCCCTTGTTCGCATCGTGTAGCTCCGCCCCATGACGTGTGCCGGTTCCAGCCTCCCGATTGGCTGGAATCGGCACGTGACGGGGGCGGAGCTACGCGATGACGCGTACAAGGGGGCGGAGCCGAAGGGAGAAGACCGCACAGCGCAAGCGCGTCTAAAAAAGCAAGAACACACCGAAATTAGACGGAACCATGGCGACGGGGGACGCTAGCAACGGAGCAGGTAAGTGAAGGTAAGTTTAGGAGAAAAAATAAAATTTCATATTTTTGCAAATATGTCATTTAAAAGACAAGTTTTCTCTGTAGTGCACATGATGAGTTGCACCCAAAATGGATACCCGTTTGTTCTGTGTTCTGAAACATAAAATTAGGGCCACAACGGATATGTTTGCACAACGGGGCCCTAACCGAAAGGAGCAGTGAAGGTGGTTTAGGCCCCATTGCCCACTTGTAGAGCCCTAGAGCGGCCAAAACGACAGAGAACCCCCACAAATTACCCTATTTTGAAATCTAGACCCCTTAGCGAATTCATCTAGGAGAGAATGGTGTATTTTTACCCCAGAGAGTTTTTGGATGAATCTGAGCAAACCAGAAGGAAAAACATTGCGATTTTCATTTTTTTTCTGGCAATTGTGTCATTTTAGAAAGTTTTTTTTTGTACAGTAAACACATGAATAAATACTTACACCCCAAAATGGATACCCCTGTTTGTCCCATGTTCATAGACATACCAGTTGTGGCCTTAATCTTATAACCATATGCATAAGGGGCTTAAACCGAAAGGAGAATTACACTTCAATTGTGTTAACTTTTACGTAAATCAACATTATCTATTGGATAACAGTGATCATGTGACTGGAAATCGCTCTCTGGTCAATGCACCAAGCTCTGCTACCTTCAATAGCCAGGAGCCTTTGAATTTCCTGGGCCCTCCCAAGCATCTGCGCTTGCATTCGACACTTTGCTGATTGGCGCATGCAATGAAGTTGAGGAAAGGTCCGTGGATAAAGATCCCGTCAGGGGACATCGCGGGAGGCCCTAGTTAAGGAATTCCACGAGGGGAGGAGAAATCGGATCCATGATGGGAGGTGAAACTAACTTTTTTTTTCTACTTTTACTCGATTGCCATTTTCTATTGGAAAACAGCTATCACGTGACCAAGGACCATGGTTCCCTGTGAAATCTCCAGGCTCTTGGCTATGTTTGGTAGCCAGGAGCAGGGAGATTTTAGAGTTACCCTGGCAATCCCCAGCTTTTGCGCATGCGTCCACCATTTTGGTGGCAGGTGCGTGCGCAAAAGCCAGGGTAAGGTCTCTGGATAAATCCAGGGACCTTTGGTACGTAATCTCATCTCCCCTCATGCACATGATATCCGTGAGGGGGAGAGGAAACTTATTCTCTTCACTTTACATGATCGCCATTATCCATTGGATAGCAGCGATCATGTGACTGGGAACCACATATAGCAGCCTCTCTGTGACCACTCTGCTCTGGGCTACACGTTAGTCAGGAGCAGCGGGTTAGAGGCTGGGTGTATCTGGGGCTGAGGGTGACTCAGCCCTACACCTGCCCCGCTGTTCAAAGAGCGAGTATCCCAGGTATACTAAAGCAGCATTGAATAAACGAAAAAAAAACAAAAAAAAAACTGAGAGGTTAACCCCTTTGTAATGCACATGTCTATTTAAGGGTTGCACATTATTCCCAGCCTTTTGGTCTAGACCATTTCATTTTGCATACACCCATGCGTTGCAAGTTTACCAGGTTGGCTGTACCCAGCACAACATACGTATACCTTTCTTGCTACTTCAACATCAGGATGCTCAATTAGGACAAGGCCCTATTCACCACCACTACACCAGACCTCCACTCTTTTCCACACCATATCATCTACACTTGTTTTTATTCCTTCATTTTAAACATTAAGTTTCCTAAGTCTTAATCTCGCCCGATACCCGTAACCACCCACCTGTCTCCACCCAACACCCCCTCCCATACTCCCCATTAATGCAAGCCAATATAACTTGTAGGAAAAAAAAATGTTTATTAGGGGTGGGGAAAGGTCTTTCCATAGACATCCATGGAACTGTTCATATTTGGTACCAACCTAAAATAATGGTGATGTAATTTATCATCAATTAGCGTAAGGGATGTCAAATGTAAAAAGAAAAGAATAAAACCCCCAAGCGAGAAAGTCTATACAATCCTTAAAACAGGATATTAAGTATCTCAGCAGTCCTTGCCAGAGTGCCTGTTTACCACTGAGTGTGGGCATTGACATTTCTATTCAGAAAGTTCTTTGTGTTTCTTCTTTTTCTTCCCACTTTTTGTAACCTGAAGAGAAAAAAAAGTCAGTCATGAGATGTTTGTGTGTTGTGCATCATTCTAGTATCAGCAAGAATCGGATCCAACAGTTTAGTCACATTGTTATATAATTGAATTAAAAGGCGCCGTCAGTATCAGACGTTGTTAGAGTTCAAGAGTATAGACTCATCTGAACACTTTTTTTTGTCCAAAACACCCATTTAATAAGAGTCTGGACAGATTGAGCTTGAATACAAGCATTTACCTTTGGGGAATCTTCTGCCACATTTTCATCTTCTTCCTGATGTTTCTTTTTCTTCTTTTTCTTCGGTTTTAAGGCACTTTCACTGTCACTACCAGTCTCTGGTTTATTCTGTGTGAAAAATGGCCAATAAATGTTAAACATCTGCCTACTACTTTTGTACGCATGTATACGACTTCTAGGAAATCAAACGCAGCATCGAAAGTATTGAACTCTAGCTCAGCGAAAGGATATACGCCCAACCTTAACGTGTAACTGTCTAACTCACTTACATGCTTCCTCTGCACAAAAAACAAAATCCCAGTTGCAGAAAGCAGCACAAAAAATAAAAATAAAAAAAAGGTCCAAGTGTCCGCTACGTACCTTAAGAGAAGCAGAAGGCCTGATCTCTAATTAGGACTATAGCCAGTTTATTTTGCAGGATGACTCCCCTATAATACCACAGGTAGGCAAGAAGGGGATAACTTCCTGCATGTTAAGAATAAAAAGCAAACAAACCTTTGCTGGAGTTTCTATCTCTACCTACTACTTTCGAACGCATGTATACGACTTCTAGGAAATCAAATGCAGCATTAAACTCAACTAACTCAGTGAAAGGATGTACGTCCAACCTTAACGTGTAACTGTTTGATGTAACTTTTCAGAGTTAACCCGTCTGTATATGATGAGTAACAGCACAATTTCTGATTTTATTACTTCTATATGGAATTTCTCACCAGTTTTCTCCTATGCATGCTTTCTCTAATGGTCAGTTTCAGCTGAGCTTATGGAAGGAGATTAGCTACTATATTATTTCCCATACACTGTACAGCCTGGAGAGGTTCCTGTTCCTTTCTATAGCACTCAGAAGCAGTAGTTTGGATGACATACATCAGTAGGGTAGAACAGTAGGTACATCAGTAGAGCAGTATAGGTATAAGTCTAGCAATAGTGCGAGCTAGAACACTTACTAGAAACTGTACTGTGCCTGTATGCAGCTACTTCCACCTACTCCTATAGTATTCTATGGGCAGCATAAAATCTGAAACCCCCTGTGCGCTGATAACCATCCCAAGATTCAACAGTCAATTCAAAGTGAATGATTAATGTGGGTGGGAGAGAAGTAGAAAGAGGACATTGTTCACATATTACAAAACTTTAAACTTAGTTGGTTGTTTAAATAAACTTAGTTTATTTACACTAAACAATTTGTTTGAATGAGTCAATATTTTCAGTTCGCTCTGGCAGCCTGTATGCAGCAGATACATCGTTGGCTCATTCAAACAAGTAATCTTTCAGCTGTTCACATCCACTGTAAGTGAGAAAGACTGATCGATTAATCAATGAACCAACAATGATGCCTGCATTAAATGAGTGAAAAGGGAACAATTTATCCTTAATTGCTAATTTGCTTGTGAAAATAAGTCAGTCATCCATTTTCGCCCCAAAAGAGGCGCAGGGTCTTATTTTCAGGGGATGTCTTAAAAGTGGCATAGCACTGCGATTTTACTTTCGCAGGCAGTGTTCCTGCCTCAGACACTGGCTTTAGCACATCCAATCATTGAGGTGCGCTAAACGCAAAAAATAGAACAGACAGCGCTCGAAAAATAGTGTTCAAGCCCATCTGAAAGGCTCCCATTAAAATCAGGGTAGGGCTTATTTTCAGGGAAACACAATAGCACTAAAGTACTTAGATTTGGTCTACAATAAAATGTTACTTTATATTACCTTAGCAGAGGGTTCTGCATCTGGCATTTCATTGTCACTCTGTTTCTTCTGTGAGGCAAATAGGGAGACATAAGTTACTATTTTTTACTCAATATACCACTTTATCATAGCCATGCCTTTTGCAGGGTACTAGGATTTAAAGTTATCTTAAAGTACAACTCCTGTATGATCTTGTAATTGACTAAGGCACCTGACGTTTAGGAGAATATTCATTCAACTAAGGACAGGTGCCCACTTCCATTGTGCAAGAGTTGCACCAGAGAGGCTCCGGCACAACCCGCATCGGACTACACAGACACCTGTGCAAGTACACAGTGCATAAACACGTCCTGTTTTTAGTCTGCGATACACACAAATAGGACATGCGATGAGTTGCCCTTGTAAAGAAAGCCATTGTGTAGCTTTTTAGACTACAATAGGACCGTGTGCTACCTGTGAATTAGCATGAATTAGCATGACCGTATACAGCCCTAAATAGGCTAGCATGCCAGAGTTATGTCAAACACAACCCTGACAGACATGTAACACTAGACAATTACTGCAAAAACATTACAATCCAAGAAACAATGCCTTTTTTTCGATATATGGACAACTGTATCACATAGTTACCTTTCTCTTTTTGGTGGAAACTGGTGTTGCAGTGTCACTTTCTGACTCGCTCACATGCTTCCTCTGCACAAAGAAAACAAAATCCCAGTTGCAGAAGGCAGAACAAAAAAGGTCAAGTGTCCGCTACGTACCTTAAGAGAAGCAGAATGCCTGATCTCTAATTAGGACTATAGCCAGTTTATTTTGCAGGATGACTCCCCTATAATACCACAGGTAGGCAAGAAGGGGATAACTTCCTGCATGTTGAGAATAAAAGCACAAACCAACCTTTGCTGGAGTTTCTATCTCTGTGGCTGTCACAGTCTTCTGCGCTGCACTGAAAAAAAAAAAGACAAAAAGTTACATAATGCAAACCACATATTGAGACGTGGTATGGAGCAGTTAGTTATCCCTTACCCGTAATCAACATATCCTTGGTTCCAGCTTGCTGGGGTATTCTCATTAGGTTTACCATGCTTGTCTAGCAGCCCTTTCTGAATCAACATCTTCTTCTGACTGGCCTGAAAATTAAGTTTCAGTACATACAGGTTTTAGAAAAATTGGAGCACACACACATAACAGTGCAGTGTTATCCCTTCTGCATTCTACCCACCACGATCAGCTCGCCAGTGAGGGAGCTGCAAGAGTGTTCAGTATTTAATGCATGCCCAAAACAATAAGTGGAGAGCCATCAGAAATAGGGTGATAGATGTAGAGTAATCATCACGAAGTTCATGAAACAACATACATCATATGGCTCAACATGCTACATTACAGTAAATTTGCAACTGGCCGTCTCTTACCTTGGGACCAAGCCCCCACTTGCGAGGATAGGTATCCCTCTCCATAATAACTCGTTTAATCTTTGCCACAACACCATGATCACAAGTAGATATTACAGCTGTAGTCATGAGGGCAGTAGCTGAAAAGGGATACAAATATTTAGACAAATGAAAAACCCAATATAAGTATATGCTTAACCCAACCCTACATAAAAATTGTGATCAGAGAAGCTTCTATCATCCTTCGCACTTAACCAGTCTTCCTGCTCCCAACTCGCTTATGTAAAAAGTTAACTGCAGAACACAGCAACTAATACAATTGAGTGAGCAGGATCCTACCTCCTTACGAAGGCAGAAATGCAAGGAAGACTAGAAGTTCAGAGAATGGATAAACTGTGTCATCATGTCACATTTAAAGATTAGGCAAAAAAAAACAAAAACAAACAACTGGTCACCTAAGCTTATGGGTTGAGTGTAGGTGACCTCTGGAGCCCGGTGATGAAAGCTTTACACTTAACTCTCGCATCTTTCTCCCAGCATCAGCGCTGAAAGCGGCCATTTAATGCATCGAGTGGCGCGCTAAGTAGTCCGTCTGTTCTAGTTTCACAATGGGCGGACTACTTATCAGCTATGCTCAATGCATTGCTGCAGCAACTTCCAGTGCTCACACCAGAACATGGGAAGTAAAATATAAGACTTGCATCCGACTCCACGGGTCACTTACTTTAAAAACCCATAAGCTTATAGGGCTAAAAGCAGGCAACAGTCTCTTTAAAAGCTGCACGTTTAAAAAAAAATAACGAGGCATCAGACGAAGGCAATTTTACAGAAATGACCACAAAAGGTAGCCGGTGAAGAGGTCCCACTATATAAGTGCCAAAAACGGCTATGAGCTACATACTGTACACATACGAAGGTTAAAAGATTGCAAAAATCAGTGCGTTAGTGAGCTGCTCTCAGGCAATTGCATTACCAAGCGTTACATAGTGAAAGCTGCCTAGCTTCATATTTTACTGATGCTGCTTACATGGGCAGGAGGAACGGATGTCACAAATATTCACTTAATGGGGTACCGCTGGGGAAAAGTGATATGGAAAAGGATCTAGGGGTATTAGTGGATAATAGACTAAACTGGAGTAACCAATGCCAGTCAGCTGCTGCAAAGGCAAATAAAGTCTTGGGGTGCATTAAAAGAGGTATAGGGGCGAAGGACGAGAACATTATCCTTCCACTATATAAGGCACTTGTCAGGCCTCACATGGAATACTGCGTACAATTCTGGACACCGGTGCTCAGGAAAGATGTCACAGTGCTTGAAGGGGTTCAAAGGGCGGCAACTAAACTAATACATGGAATGACGGGGCTGGAATACCCAGAGAGGCTATCCAAATTGGGACTATTTACTCTAGAAAAAAGAAGGTTAAGAGGCGACCAAATAACCATGTATAAGTACATGAAGGGACAACACATGGATCTCTCCCGTGATCTGTTTACACCCAGGACCACAAAGGTAACAAGAGGACATCCGCTACGATTAGAGGAAAGTAGGTTTCATCACCAACACAGAAAGGGGTTCTTTACTGTAAGAGCAGTGAGACTGTGGAACTCTCTACCGGAAGAAGTGGTGATGGCAAAATCCATAGAGGAGTTTAAAAGGGGACTTGATGTCTTTCTGGAGAAGAAGTATATTACAGGATATAAATATTAGGTTAAGTGTCAATCCTGGTATACAGGCAGGTAGGAACTATTAGGGGTTGATCCAGGGAACAGTCTGATTGCCATTAGGGAGTCGGGAAGGAATTTTTCCCCCAAAAGGGCTAATTGGCTTCTGGCCTTGGGGTTTTTTTGCCTTCCTCTGGATCAACACAGTAGGATAGACAGGCTGGACTAGATGGACAATGTCTTCATTCGGCCTTACATACTATGTTACTATGCTTAAGGTGCACGAGGCCTATATGTCTAAGAAAAGGGTGAGGGATGGCAGCCATAATACTCACCAAGGCAGATCGCTTCACCCTTGGTTGTGATAACCACAATATCCTGGTTTATTTCAATGCCATCCTCATACCTCAGAAGACCAGGGAGCATGATCTTTGCTCCATAACATATAGCATTAACCTAAAATAAGTAAAATGGAGCCATGAGAAAAATGCTACCCAGTATTCAGCTTGTAGCCAACAGTACTATCATATGTAAAGTTTAGATCAACTTACTGCACTGTCCTTCATTACTAGTCTTTTATGAGATACTAAGAGCTTTTCCAGTGGAAAGATAACCCTACGAAGATAGTTTTCATCTTTATTGTTGTCATATTGCCATTGAGCATCCAATACATCATGCATTGTGACAAGATTGTCCTGAAAATGATAACAAATTGAAGTAAGTCGATGGACAAGATGTTAAATGATCAACTGTCAGTTCCAGGGCAAGACAGAGTTTGTCTTAAACACCAAGAACTTGTTAATGTCCCAAAGCTAATTACCAAGCCACAAGGAGAAGCATGTAGCTGAACTCAACGCATTTGGGGCTAGTATACTGTGTGGAGAAATAACACACACAAAAAAGGACTTACCTTCTCTCCCAGGACACCTGAACGAACCCTCCGAAGTTCCTGCATCTGGCCACCAACGCCAAGAAGCAAACCAATGTGCACGCAGAGAGTTCGGATATATGTACCAGCTTCACAGCTCACCCAAAATATACCTGTAGAATAATCAAGTTATATATTCAGAAATTAAAAAAGAAAGAAAAAAAGTATATATTTCAGCATGAGCCATCAGCCATTGGGTGATAGATACATGTCAGCATCACACAACGTTCATGAGAATTCACATACATCATATGGCTCAATAATGCGTCCTTCCCCCAATCTGCACCGCATGAAAAACTAATAAGCAAGTACACAACTGTTCATGGTTTAGGGCCCTTTCAGTGAGAATCCAAATGATTATCATGCAGTGTAAATACATGCAAAGATTGGACAGACTATAATTCGTCCGCCCATTGCTTTGTCTAGTTTATGCATGCATATAAAAAAAAAAAAATAAAAACGATTGGCCTGTGTAAACTGCCAATCATTTATGAAAAACTGCGTTTACTGGGAATGGAAGTGGGCGGGCAGGAAAGATCCCCCATGTAACCAGAAGTTTGCTGTGGGTGGCTACATTTTGTGTGTATAAATTGAAGTCTAAAGTTTTCACTACCCATTTACTACAGAGAAGAAAAAAAACCACTTTACATTGTAAGGCATTAAAAGAAGTTACAGCAACTAAAGCAATAAAATTGCTCAACAAATAACTTCAATGAGTATCAACACCATCACAAGGAGAAAAAAATAAAAAAATAAAAAGCTTTGAAGTGCCCTTTATGGCATGGATCTCCAACGAGCAGCTACTCACCCAGTCTACGTTCTGGATCATATTCTACAAGTTTGCTCTCATAGACTGTTCTAACGCGCAGTTGCCTCTTTACAGCGGCTATTAATGGTGGTCTCTGAAACAGTGCACCTGTGAGGGTTTCAAGAGCCTGCAGGAGAGAAGGCAAAGACACTGTGAATACATTCTGCATACATCAACGCAGTAGAAAACACACAGCACACTCCAGGTTTATCAGACAGTAAGTCTCTTCCTGACCTCAATCCATTACCTCCTGCTCTTGACACTTAGGGCAAGTGACACTGCAGAACGCAGGTTACTGGCTCCACAAATGTTTCGAGCACACCAGATTCCAATACAGGAAGCAAGTGCTTTAGAGACAGACAAAGGATCAGAGAATGGATAAACTGTGTCATCATGCAAGCTGGAGGGACCATTGCAGCGAGAATCACAGAAAGACAGAGGTGTTAAGCTTACCCGTGACAGTTGTTGCTCATTCTCTATTGCATTATGAAGCCGTACAATACCGACATATTCTTTCCCTGCAAGGGAACAAAAAAATACACTTTAGAACTAGACATCCATGGAAGCCTGTCAGGAATATCTGTCCACAGATTCACCTTTATAGACAGTTAGGATATAACCAGTGTAGTCTAGAAAGTTTGTGAAGAACACAGGTGACTATTTCCTCATATCTCTTCCATCTCCAGTTTTTCCCCGATAAGACCTACCACAGTTTGCAATGGTCTCCGGCGGCGCTGCAGTGTCCTGTCCTCTGCACTGACATATCAGTTTCTTTCTGGTGACGGGGCTTTGAATACCCCACCTCCAGCAAAGAGTGCTGTGTGGGATGGAGCACCAGCCAGTCACAGCTGGTGCTCGATCCAATCACAACACTCGCTTTGCTGGAGGCCGGGGTAGTCAAACCCCCATTTACCAGAAACATGTCAGCACGAAGGACATTGCAGCTTGCCGTAGACCATGCTTGGTCTCACTGTAGACAGCTGTGGTGAAGAGCTCCAACTACAGCCAGCTGCCACAGAGCTAAAAATGTAAGGGTAAATGACCGAACTCCTGCCACACGGTTTCTCAGTTTTGACTGGAGTAATGAGATGAAGTAGATATTTACAGGAAGGTCGGCTTATTGGACACTTTACATTGTGTCCCTTCATACATTTTGCACCCACCTGCACTTTGCTGCGACTTCACTAGTCGTGTGGCACGATCAATGCATACAATGAGGCAGCCTGTGACTTTAGGATCCAAAGTGCCACTGTGGCCGGTTTTCTCTACCCTTAAAATACGACGAATCCATGCAACGACTTCATGCGAGGACGGGTTGGCAGGTTTATCCAAATTAATAAAACCTGTTCTAAAGAAATGAGTGACAACGATTTGCACAAAAAAATAACTTATTCCACAGAGAAATATTACCAAGTATGATAGTGATCCCCCAGCTTACATCTAGACTATAACACAAGGGCATAAAAGATGCCATTTAACTAGTAGGTGACGCCGCCTGGACAAACCAACACATGCACAAGATCACCAGTAGTAGTTCGTGCAGAATGTTTAGACAGGCAGATCACTGCTGAGAATCGCTCAGTGCCTCACATTCTATGTGAAACACTGAGCAGGGAGCAATTAATAGTGCGCGATGGCTTCGCATTTAGACGTTACAACTATTGCAGGTTTGTTTGAACTAATTTTGCGCAACAATAGTTACTTGTAAATGGGGCAAAAGATAATGTGGTGCATCTTAACACTTACTTAACATATTCTGTGATGTCCCTCTTCAAAGGATTGGAACCAGATGGTATGGGAGTGTAGTGTGTCGTCCGAACATTTAGCTTATCAAAGTTCTGCAGAGATAAAGAAGTTAGTATACAGATTTTAGCACAGGAGGTAACCACCCATAATCTCACACACACACACACACACACACACAAAAAAAAAAAAAGCTAATCGGCGACCGGTTTAGCGATAGTCGGTGCGTGTAAATGTGCGCCCATCATCTGTTTTTTGGGCACTGTTAGCTGATTGTTATATTCAAGCCAATTTAAAAATCGTTCACTTTTATCGGAAGTTCTCCATGGGGAGTGCTGATAGCATTATTTCCCCGTGGAGAACAAAGGATCTGAATGCAGATAATAGCCTTGGGCTATTAACGGCATTCAGAGAAGGCTTCATTTGCACACCTAATTAGTACTTAAGTAGCTACTTAATAGTTTATGCAAAATGATCACTCAAACTGTCGTTGAGCGATCATCTGCTGGTGTAAATGGGCCTTAAGTGGTCAATTATAGTTTTGGTAGTCTAAGGGTGCATTCACACGAACGTATATCGGCTCGGTTTTCACGTCGAGCCGATATACGTTGTCTCTCTGCAGGGCGGGATGGGGCTGAGCTCCCGTCCCCTCTGCACTATTTGCAATGAGAGGAGGCGGGACGGGGGCAGGGCTAAGGACCACAAATTAGCCCCGCCCCATCCCGCCTCTCCCCATTGCAAATAGTGCAGAGGGGCGGAGAGGAGGCAGAGGGGGCGGGAGCTCAGTTCCTGCTCCTGGCTCTTCCATCCTCCCCCCCCCCCCCGCACACGAGGACGACGTATATCGGCTCGGCGTGAAAACCGAGCCAATATACATTCGTGTGAATGCACCCTTAACAGTAATATCTGAAGATGCATCCTAGTTAGACCAAGCTTTGTGACAATGCAACTTCAATCTGGTATCTTACCACCATTATAGCTCTCAGTTCCACTTCATTATAGCAAAGAAAAAAAAAAAAGAAAAAGAATGATGGTGCCATTTTTTTTAAATGGCTGAAAGCAGTACTTTGAGCAATTTAAAAGAATTTCCACTTTCAGATGATTTTTCAGAATAAGCTGCTGTGTGCACATGAGGTATATTACGCTTTCTGGCCATTATATCACTTGACACCTGCATTTTCCCCTTCCGCAGACAATCTAAGTTTCCCGTTACACAAATTGCCTCAAGGCACAACGACCATATAATCTGACAGAGGCTCCAAGCCGACCCTCGGCTGCAGATGTGGATGAGGCCTTGTAAGATTCAAAATCAGCAATGCTGTTAAAGGGAACCTGTCAGTTGGAACATGCTGCCCAAACTGCAGGCGGGATGTTATAAAGCAGGAGCTGACAGCCCGATTATATAGTTGTATTCATTTAAACCTTTGCTCATAGTCAGCTGAACAGTCAAACGCTTCTTAGATTTTCAGTATATAGAATCCATTATTAAGCCCTTCCATTCTAGCAAGTCCATCTATTCATCTGTGGATAAGAGCACCACTGGATATAGGATATTAACAAAAATACTAACCTTAAGTAGCAGGGGCCACTGAGATGTGTCCAACTGAGCAACTTTAGATTCTGGCTGTATCAAAAAGCTGCCCTCATGCTGTATATTCTGTAAGAGAAAAGAATACATTTTAACACAATAGCATTAGCACCGAGTCAACAGAGCCAAGCTTCTACTTCAGTCATGGGACACCAGATGCACTGACACATCTTACTATCCATATGTGGATTTTTACATGTTCTATATTTTATGACCTTTTCAGTTTTTGGTTACTTTAACAGCATTAGGGCTTATTTAGAAGACCGTATATCGGCTGGGTTTTCACACCGAGCTGATTGTCTGCAAGGAGGAGGAGGATGGAAGAGCCAGGAGCAGGAACTGAGCTCCGGCCCCCTTTCCACTATTTGCAACAGGAGGGAGCGAGATGGGGCGGAGCTAAACAGCGCTTAGCTCCGCCCCTGCCCCTCCCATTGCAAATAGTGGCGAGGGGCGGGAGCTCCGCTCCTGCTCCTGGCTCCCCCGCCTCCCAGACAGGGACACTGTATATCGGCTCGGCGTGAAAACCCAGCCGATATAAAGTCGTCTAAATAAGCCCTTAGGCACACTATTCTGTATATATGCAATTGTGGTGTTTGTTTTTCATGTAAAAGACTGTCATTTGGGCTTCATGTTTGGATTAAAAAGAAAGGCGGATTGTGTCCCGTTACTACGGACGCACTAGTATCTACAGTGTATTGTATCTCTCTCTATGTTCTCGACAACACGAATCGCCCCGTAGCAGTTTTAATATCAGCAGTTTTGTTCTTTATTAGAGATGAGCGAGTATACTCGCTAGGGCACATTACTCGAGCGAGTAGTGCCTTAGCAGAGTATCTCCCAGCTCGTCTACAAAGATTCGGGGGCCGGCGGGGGAGATCTCTCTCTCCCCGCCACAACTCAGCTGTCACCCGCGCCGGCCCCCGAATCTTTAAAGACGAGCGGGGAGATACTCGGCTAAGGCACTACTCGCTCGAGTAATGTGCCTTAGCGAGTATGCTCGCTCATCTCTATTCTTTATATAATTTATTCAATATGCTTGTGCGTTCCAATGTTCGAACAGCTTCCAGCCGAGGGAATTTCCAGCCGCCGCACCTTTTGATTCTAATAGCATATTTTTTTGCACTCACTGTAGTATTTGATTATCTAGGACGTACACCGCTACCCTTATGGTTTATGTACCATATTTTTGTTCTATTAAGATGCACTTCACCCCACACACCCAAAGTGGGAGGAAAAAGGCAGAGTGAATGTGACAAAATTAGAACCTGGTCGGCAGCTGTGTGATAAGGATCGCATGTCCCTATCATACAGCTGCCAGATGGGTCCGCTCCATGGCAGGTGAGGAGAGCCGTTCGTACGTACAGCCGATTGGTGGCGAGCGGCGGGAACTGCTGCTGCTCCCCTGATCAGCTATAGATATAGGCAGCAGTGCAGGGGAGAAAGAACTGTTCTCCTCCCCTGCTAAGGAGTTGAGCCGTCCAGCAGCTGTGTAATGAGAACTTGCAATCCTTATCACACAGCTGCCGGCCAGGTCCAAATTATGGCACGTTCGCTAGAGCAGTGTTCCCCAACTCCAGTCCTCAGGGACCTCCAACAGGTCATGTTTTCAGGATTTCCTCAGTATTGCACAGGTGATGTAATTATTGTCGGTGCCTCAGACATTGCCACAGGTGTTCTTACCCCAGGATATCCTGAAAACATGGCCTGTTGGTGGTCCCTGAGGACTGGAGTTGGGGACCCCTGCGCTAGAGTGTAGGAGACTGGTAACTATGAGCCTAGACACTGGCTATCAATTGTCTAACATAAGCTGGGGTGTTCACGTTTGGAAACACTGATGATTGTCTACATTACACCGTTCCAATTGGATCAATGATCTGCCCATGTAACGCACGGACATACTGGGTCCTTAGATCTTATTCCGAGGCGGTGCTACTATTTATTCCTCCTGTAATACCTCCCTCACTGCCTGATCTGGGGGAGTTCAAAATACATTTTTTTTTTGCTATTTGCCTCTAAAACCTAGGTGCGACTTAAGCCTCACGGGCAGGTTGGATTCGCATGCAGGAGCCCGCAGCAGTATCCGACCCCGACAACCTGTGCCTGTCTTCTTTTTTTCTGTACTGCAGATGTGTGCGGAAGTGCCAGACGACGCACATGTGCAACATCCCCTTTTTTTTTTTTAAAGCGGTGGAGACCCTGTCACTGAGCCTTCTCACCACATGGCAGCATTATATTTTATCCCCATTTCTATATTCTATTGCATACTTTAGGGACTGTCCCATCAAGCACCCGATTCTGGTCCTGCTTTTATATCTATGTCACCGTTTAGTGGGTACGGCTCTCCTACTGGATTAGAGGTTGGTCTATATCATAGTCCCTGAATGTACCATTCTGAGGGCTTCTTCAGACAATACGATGGGGTCACACACCCCAGTGGGTCCATATCTTGGATCCCCCCCACTATTTCCGATGCGAGTGAGCTCTATCAAGTTTCACTGTTTGTCGTGTTTGCAGTGCTGACCGGGTTGGTCACTACTGGGACAGGTAAAAGCTCAGATTGTGGGGTGTAGCTGAAAGAACCCCACTAATTGTCAAAATAGGGTTCTACACTGGCCCACCCCCACTTGAAAGCAGAAGCAGCAAAAAGTGTCCTGCGGCTCCATTCATTTCCACAAGAATGCAGGAGATCGACTGATCGCCGCCTTCTGTTTTGGACGGTCAGCTGAGCGCTCGGAGCAGCACTGTCGGCTTGAGCGCCTCTCCACCCATCTGAGGACCTTCGAGAGCCCCGTTGTGGTGATCAGTGGGGCTTCCAGCGGTCATCGCCCAGCGGATCTATCAGTTATTACCTGTCCAGCGGACAGGTGAAAGCTTATGACGTCCTTCTACCAGGATATCCCTTTAGGGCTCCTGTCCACGGGCGAATTTTCACTGCGTTTCCCGTGGCGATAATCCGGCCGTGGGGAAGGCAGTAAACGCTTTCCATAGCGTTGCTGCGGTAAGCGCAGCCCCCCCGTCCACGAGCGGAGAATCATAGCGATTCTTTGCGGCGAGCCTGTCAGACTCACTGCGGAGATCCGTCAGCTGGCTCCTGCTTGCATGACACCCAAGTTAGCCCATTGGAAACAATGGGTTAATACATCACACAAGTTCTGTAAGGCCTCCTTCCACGGGGACAGATCCGCAGCGGGTCATCCGCACCCCATAGGGATCCATTGGACACCCGCAGGTAATTAAATACCTGCGGATGTCATTTTCCCCTGAGACGCGGATTGCGTGTGCAGGAAATCACGCGCAGCATGCTCCATTTTAGTGCGGGACTCCAGCAGGCTTCTAGCCTATGGAAGCCGTCCGGATCCGCCGCACAGCGGCAGCTGAATTCCTGCTCTCCGCGCGCGAAGAAAAAAAAAAAAGATCCAGCCGCGACGGAGGGCAGATCCGCAGCGTCCGGACAGGTAAGTAATACTTATTTTTTAGCCTCATGTCCGCGGGAAAGGAGGGACCCGCTGCGGGATTCTGCATGGAGAATCGTTCTGCGGGCCTGATTTTCCCCGTGGACATGAGGCCTAAATCACACAAAACTGGTGCAGCTCCCCGTGTGAGGGCCTTACCATGCAGTGAATACAGGCCAGGGATTTCATTCACAGCTGCCTATTTTTCACATAACTAACGCATAAAAAAAACCAAAAACCCTGCAGCGCCTTCTATCTTGGTGCCTGTTACACGCTGCAAGAGCCCAATGAAGTCAGTGGGAAACCTGCATATTTACTCACTGAAGCCATGGGGTTTTAGGTTTTAACACCCGTAAAAAGACTTCAAGAGAACAGCATGTCTCCACCCGTGAATAAGCCGTGTATTTACAGACAGCTTCCACCTGTGTGGACGCACCCCGAGTAACCCTCATGGAGGGGCAGTTAGACGGCTTTTACATCGGCAGCAGTTCAGTTTTGCTTTATTCAGGCATCAGGAAACGAGGCCCCCGGTCCGTCTTCTAGCAGGACACATTCACTATAATGGGGTCCATCAGTGTCTACCCTGCTGCTCAGCATTTTACCACAAGAACAAGTGCTGCCTGTGGCGCTACTTCTTCCAGGATGCCCAATCCACCAGTGAGACTCCAGAGCACGTGTGACCCCGGCCTCACACGTGGAGAGCCTGCACAGCGCCCCCACACGGCCCGCAGGCCCCCCACATGCTCGGCCACCCCTCATCACCTCTGAGGTAAATGAAGAAAATACAATAACTGCTGCTACAAAAGGGCGGGAAGAGCTTCCCTGAAGACCGGACTGCGCCCGGGGTAATGCCAGATCTATCCGCGCTGCCAACTCACCGCGATCTCCCCCAGCGTCTGACTCTTCCGCTTCTTGGACTTCTTCTTCGAACCTTTAAATAAGAGTAAGTGAACAGTGAGAAGCCCGTAGCAGAAAGCGGTGTGAGGGGGACGGAGGGGCCGGCGGAGGGGTGTGCGGGCACGGAGGGGCCGGGGCGGCGGAGGGGTGTGCGGGCACGGAGGGGCCGGGGCGGCGGAGGGGTGTGCGGGCACGGAGGGGCCGGGGCGGCGGAGGGGTGTGCGGGCACGGAGGGGCCGGGGCGGCGGAGGGGTGTGCGGGCACGGAGGGGCCGGGGCGGCGGAGGGGTGTGCGGGCACGGGACACGTGGACACCAGCCTCATGCCACACAGCAGTAAGCCTGACAGCCCAGACACCACATGATAGGCGGCCATCAGACGTGCAGCCGCTCGCCCCGGCAGGTATAACCTGGGAGCCCGAGGCCTGCGCTTACCCTCCTCGTCAGACATGTCTGCGCTCTCCTTCTCTCCACGCGGTGACTGGGATAGACACGCTGCTCCGGCCGCCGGATATAGCACATGGGAGGACTTACTCCCCGGCCCTGCCTCTTCCGTCCTCTTCTACTGCCGCGTGGGGACGCCATCTTAATATCTCCGTAGGCGGCTGTCGCACTTGTGCCTGCTGTATTCCCCGTGCTATCCGCTAGTAGTCATGTGGCGGAGGGCAGATAAGGCTGGTTTACATTGGGCGAGTAGGCAGGCGAGCGCTGAGGCGAGTGGTAGAGCGGACAGCGCAGTTCCTCGCCTGCTGGGCGCTCGCCTCACATTCTGTGTAAACAGACTGAACAGTGCAGAGGCGAGTGCAGTAGCAGTGGAAGAAGGGATTGTGTTACTGGGCCCAGTCAAGAGTTCAGTTACTTGGCTGATGTAAACGTCTAAGTGCATAAACCGAGCACTAGTAATAGTTGTGTTATTGTAGTAGTGATGAAAACCAGCTATATTCATAAGTATCTGCCACTGATTTCACCAGCAAAGGCTACCAACCATCTTTTTGAGGAAGACGAGCATTTTTTTTGCAGATATATGCCCCTCCCTCTTATGTGGGCCACACCCCTGATCAATAAGTAATACAGAGAATGCTACTGGAGTCCCCCATCTGAAAATGGATTCCATCATAGATGCTCCTACGTCTGTAAGCTGACCAGACGTCCCGATTGGCATAATGTCTACAGGCGGATCGGCATGCGGGAGCCCACAGTGGAATCCAACCATTGCCGAGGACACTGCTTACCCACCCTGGTCTTCTGTTTTCTTCACCGCGCCC
This sequence comes from Eleutherodactylus coqui, assembly GCF_035609145.1. NCBI lineage: Eukaryota > Metazoa > Chordata > Amphibia > Anura > Eleutherodactylidae > Eleutherodactylus > Eleutherodactylus coqui. Next base: position 55,508,581 of record NC_089846.1, on the reverse strand, counting down.
TGTCTGCAATTTAATTGTGTACAGGCTACAGATCAGATGGCTTCCATTGACTTCAATGGAAGCTGTTTGTGCAGGAACCGCACTGAAATGGAGCATGCTGCCTGTTCCCCTATGGGTGGCTTAAACTGGATCGTCCACGTGGATTCTGCAATTCCAAGTCCAGCCATGAACATTGGGCCGTAGGCGGGACCGGCCCGCTTTGGGACTCTCCCAGGTTCCCAAGCAGGACAGCCATTTGTCCCACTTTCGGGATGCAGGGTCACCATGAAGGTGATTACCCCTGACGGCAGTGTGTGCACCCGGGATCATCTCCCCCTGACCTCTCCTCGTTGGTTTTGCAGGAGGAGAGGGGAGAAGGAGTCCAGGCGCACACACTGCTGTCAGTGAGTGCATCCCACCGCAGCACCAAACGAAGGAGCAGCGGCACTCTGAAGACAAGAAGGAGGTAAGTATTTCGATTTCAAAGGGGGACTCTTACTACTGGGATTACTGTGGGGGTTACTGTTAGTACTGGGGTCGATATAAGGGGCACTTAGTAATAGTGTCCCCTATATCAGCCCCAGTAGTAATAGTATTACTACTGAGGCCACTGTGGGGAGGGGGGGGGGGGGGGTCACTATTACTACGGGGGCCAATATAAGAAAAAGATAAAATCGCTCAGCACATCCCAATAGACATCTATAGGTGCAACATACACTAGAAGCAGAACCAAAAAGCATCAACAGCACGCAAAATACATTTACTATCAGAGGTATACACACCTATAATAGATACTCTAAGCACATTAAATAATGCGAGGTTCTTGGTATATAATAAACCACCTGGTATTAGCGTTAGGACTAGAGATGAGCGAGCACGTTCAGTTAAGGCTGATACTTGAGCGAGCATCGGTCTTGTGGAGTAACTGAATACTTGTCCGAGCAAATGCAGGGGGGGGCGGTGGGAAGAGTGAGAGATCTCTCTCTCGCTCACCCCTGCTGCTCCCCGCATTTGCTCGGACGAGTATTCAGTTACTCCACAAGACCGATGCTCGCTCAAGTATCAGCCTTAACTGAACGTGCTCGCTCATCTCTAGTTAGGACCCATCTGAAAGCTTGATCACCTGGTCATTGGTAGATGGGCCAATATGATTTGATCAAATTATATACCAAGAACCTCGCATTATTTATTGTGTTTAGAATATCTATTATAGGTGTGTATACCTCTGAGAGTAAATGTATTTTGAGTGCTGTTGCTGCTTTTTGGGGCCAATATAAGAGACACTATTACTACTGGGGCCAATATAAGAGATACTATTGCTACTGGGGCCAATATAGGGGCCACTATTACTACTGGGGCTTATATAGGGGGTCACTATAACTACTGGGGCTTATATAGGGGGTCACTATTACTACTGAGGCCAATATAGGGGACACTATTACTACTGAGGCCAATATTACTACCGTCACCAATATAACAGATACTATTACTACTGGGGCTAATATATGGACCATTATTACTACTGGGGCTAATATATGGACCACTATTACTACTGGGACTAATATAGGGCCACTATTACTACTGGGGCTAATATATGGGCCACTATTACTACTGGGACTAATATAGGGCCACTATTACTACTGGGACTAATATATGGACCATTATTACTACTGGGGCTAATATATGGGCCACTATTACTACTGGGGCTAATATAGGGCCACTATTACTACTTGGGGTAATATAGGGCCACTATTACTACTGGGACTAATATATGGACCATTATTACTACTGGGGCTAATATATGGGCCACTATTACTACTGGGGCTAATATAGGGCCACTATTACTACTGGGGCTAATATAGGGCCACTATTACTACTGGGGCCGATACTCTTACTACTGAGGCCACTGCACGTGGCAGCATACCTCAAGCTGACTAAGGGCTCATGTCCACGGGGAAAATAAGAATTAAAATCCGCAGCGGATTTTAACTCTTCTCCCGCGCGCGGATCCGCACCCCATAGGGATGCATTGACCACCCGCGGGTAGATAAATACCCGCGGATCGTCAATAAAAGTGATTTTAAAAAAAATGGAGCATGAAAAAATCTGGACCATGCTCCATTTTCGTGCGGGTCTCCCGCGGGGACGGCTCCCGCGGGCTTCTATTGAAGCCTATGGAAGCCGTCCGGATCCGCGGGAGACCTAAAATAGGAATTTAAAAGCATTTACTCACCCGCAGCGGGCCGGGAAGGTCTTCTCTTCCTCACGGCCGCATCTCCCTTGCTTCGGCTCGGCGGATGTGCCCGGCGCATGCGCGCGGCACGTCGACGACGTGCCGCCGGCGTGACGAATTCATCCGCCGGCCGAAGAAAGAAGATCCGGCCGCGACGCAGAGAAGAAACGGAGCGGATGGGAGGTGAGTTTATTCTCATTTATTCTTATTTTCAGCGCTCATGTCCGCGGGGCAGGAGGGACCCGCTGCAGATTCTACATGTAGAATCCGTAGCGGGCCCGATTTTCCCCGTGGACATGAGGCCTAAGGCCACTTTGACCCACACGCTTTTTACCGATTTAATCGCGGTACAACGCTCCCATTAATTTCTATGGGGACTTCGCAGACCTGCGCTTGTATGTGCCATTTTCTAACACCATGATTTTTGAGTGCTGCCTGATCTATTTTAGCACATTTTTGTTCTTTTTAGTCCTCATCATCACCCATCACAATGATGTGTGTTAAAAACCACTGTGAAAATCTTAGTGTTTTATTTACTGACGCCATGTATGAGAGTGGCCTTCGGTATGTTCACACGTGGCCGTAGTGCCGCAGAATGTCCTCAGCAGAGATTTCCCCAGCATTTCCACAACCATGAAACAGTAAAGATCTGTACCATTGCTGCGGATTATGGCTGGAAATCAGGCCGTGCTTACCATGCGGCGCTCCTCCTCACCTCCTCCGAAGGCTTCCCGCTGTCAGCGCTCCCCGGCTTCCAAGCGGCCTGGTCAGGTGATGCTGGTCAGGGAAGGCCACTACAGAGCGCTGGCAGCAGGAAGCCTTCGGAGGGGGAGCGCCGCATAGTATGAAATCTGCTGCGGGTATACTGCTGATTCCCAGTCAAAATCCGCACCAATTACATGGATTTTGAGTATTTTTTGGATGCAGAATTTGCGCCCTGCCTTTTTTGAAACTACCCGGTATATTTTATGACGACGGAGGTAAAATCACATGTTGTGATAAGCCCCGCCCCTAACCACACACCCCTGTCCCGCTTTGACCTTCGGAAAATGTGGTCACCATAACGTTTGTATACATGTAGAGGAACATTTATTAGGCCGGTTTCATATCTGCGTTGGACATCCGGTCGCATGCAAAATACCGGAGCGCAACTGAGTGTAAACCAAACAAACCCCATTATAGTCAATGAGGTCTATTGTGTACTGAAGGGAGACCAAATGGAGCAGGAAAGCAGGAACCCCCGAGCACAGGTGTGAAAACACTCTTAGGCTAACTTCACAGGGGCGAGCACAATATGGGGCCGTGAATCCCACCACCATATCACGCTCCCCACCATGTGATATCCCCATGACTGGCTTAGGGCATGTCTCCCACCTATAAGTGGATTGCAAACAGCAGATTAAGTGACTTTAGATTCAGGGACTTTAGAAGGGAGTCACTTATACTTATTCTCTGTTTCACTTGCATGAATCATGAATTCCTTTCATTTATCTGTATTACCACCATTTACAATCAGCTCCATGATTGACAATGCTGTCCAGTGTGCATCTTGTGCCATATGCAGCGTGTGAGCAGTGTGAGGGGGCGTACTGCACATTGGGAAACCCAGATCCTGAGCAGCTTATAACACTGGCAACATGGAAAGGAGTTTGCTGCTCTTTGAGCACACAGTTGATGGGGCAAATGTGGGGGTGGATGCTAGTATGGAGGTGCAGGAGGATCAGGCAACTAGTTGGGTGGCAGAAGATGGGGGAGGAGGGAAGAGTGTCAGGGAGGCTAGCCCTGAACTGGCATATCTGAACAAGCTTGGCAGATGAGGGGGATGCCAATACAGGGTTAGCGCTGCTGCAGCACAATATAGCCTCTGACCACCAGGGGGATGTCTGCTCCAGTTAGAAGGGAAGTAGGAGACCAGATCTTTGTTTTCATTAAGGGAAGTAGGAGCACAGGGCAGGCTTGACAGGTCCTGGTAGAGGGGGCAGACAGGGCAGTCTGTCACAAAGACAGATTGTTGAAGCGTTCAAGTTTAACACATCGGATGACGGATTATTGGGAGGGATGGTGAGGACCCAGTGGTCATGGTACACATTGGCACCCATGACAAAGTTAGAGGTCGGTGGCAGGTCTTTAAAGGGGTTGTCTGGTTACAAAGTCACATTTTAAATTTAGAGCCAAATGACTTAAAACAAAAAGATACTTACCTGTCCTTAGCCCTGGCAATCCAGTGTTGCAGTCCTGCGTTCCCCCCGGTCTCTGTTGACAGCAGAAGTCAGGTGACTGTTGTCTGCCAATCGGAGGCTGTAGTGCCACCGTCTGTTCTCCCGGCATCAGTACTCATATCCTGTGTGCCATGATGGCAGAAGTTCAGAACAGTGATGCTGCGGCCTCTGATTGGCAGGCATTGGTCACCTGACCTCCGCTGTCAAGAGAGACTAGGAGAATCATGGGGCTGCAGCATTGGATCGCTGAGGACAGGTAAGTACTCTTTGTTTAATTGTTTTAAATCATTTAGCTCTAATTTTAAAATGTGACTTTGTAACCGGCCAACTCCTTTAGGATGTCAGCTTAGGACAAGGACCTCCAGAGTAGCATTTTTTTGAAATACTACCTGTACCACGAGCCGCACCAGAAAGACAGCGGGAGATTAGGGAGATAAACAAGTGGCTTTAGAGTTGGTGTAAGCAAGAAGGGTTTGGTTTCCTGAAGAACTCGTCCGACTTTGCCATTGGCTACAGGCTCCACCATAGGGGTGGACTTCTTCTCAGTGGGGAGGGTGCAGCTGTGCTGGGGGAGAAGATGGATAGAAGGTTGGAGGAGTGTTTAATCTAGAAATTGGGGGGAGAGCAACCAGAGAGATAGAGGGGCTATTCAGTGAATGTAGAGGCATGTAGGGTCAAACTGGTTTCCTTCCTTCTCAGTTCCAATTTACGAGAGAGAAATCGACACTTGTCCTTTTCTCATTCAGGTGGAAAACCCAAACCAGCAATTTCAGCCTCTTATAGAATTCCCTTTAGCCTCCATAAAAATAAATATCTGCTTTATAATCTGTTAATTCGGCAATCTCCAAAAATGATATATTCTAAACCTGCTCTTTGGATATGGGAATATCCAATAATTAAAAGAATTGAAAAACGAAGATACATACCGAGCCTTCTGGCGTCACCCGCTAGATCCTGTCCCAGCCGTAAGTACATCATAAAAAAAGCGCGGACACCAAAATATCTTCACGGCTTATAATTCAATATATAATGTGTCCTGTTCATACAGAATATAGGCATAATCACACATGTGCTCAAAAAAATGTCCATAGACGCCAGTATTCCATGGAGGCTGTGGGAAAGTGTGAAACAGAATACATGCACCAGCGGTCACAACGTTTCGGTGCTACTCCCCTTCCTCAGGGTCATACGCAGTGAATACCCACCACAAGTCAATACATAGCATAGGCACATTCCAGGTTCACTTTTTGACCTCTTTGCCACAGCGGCATCAGAGGGTATAAACCACATTACATGTAAAATATCCAGGAATCTTATTTCATGCCCTTTTGTGGGATGATAAATAATTCCTCCTTTAATGATTGAATTACAGATTATAGTTGGCAAAAAATCAGCTCGTACCTAAAAGAGCGCCCTTTTCTATAAACAAATGCAGGTGATCCATTAAATAAAAATAACATATTGTCCTTTTTAACAGATCCCAATATTTCAGGGCTGCTTTGCGAATAAATTTTGAATGGTGACCATGCGTATAAATGAATGCCGGTCTGCTACCACCATCTTTCTTTTACTTTTCTGCTCTAACAGCCAGTAGCAGAGAAACCTCAGATCCTGGCAGTTTTAACCCCTTACACGCCACAATAAACAGCAATTGCAGCATGTAAGCAGATGACAGAGGGAGGGGACTCTTTCGGTCATCCATCGGCAGTCCCCAATGTGATCGCAAAGTAGCAGTTGGTTCTGGTTGTGGTAGTTGGAAACATGGCAAAGGCCTCCATCTCTGCCATGTAACTATAAGGTCCCTCCTCCTGTGGCCTTTAATAGGCTGCTGTCATAGGCTTAGTACAATTCATTCGCACATTTCAACGCCAACCTGAGCAATTCATTGTTCAGTATAAACACTACCCATGGCCGAGCAGCGATCGACTGAACGAGCAAAATGCCAAGAAATTTATATGATGATCTACACATGTAAACAGTCATCGTTTCAAAGCAAACTAGTAATTATTAGGAAATTATAGTACCAGTGTCTTTGGTGGCGCAATGCACCACACAGCCCTGCTACATGGTACATCCATTATGATCCCCACACATCACACACACAGCTCTACTACATGCATCCTGTTTCACACACACACAGCTGTGGTACATCCATGCTGATTTCCAGACATCACCAGCTCAGCAGACTCCTGGATACAATGATCAGCCCCTGGTCATGTGATTTCTGACTCCACCCAGACAGGTGATCACATGACATTGACATAATCACAGGTCCTAGTGGCTGCTGTCGACTTATCCAGTATGCAGTACTTTCTACCAAACTACACAATGGCTCCTCCCAAAGCAATGACATCACCGCAGGTCCTTTAGCTCATCGGATCTCTTTTACCAAACTGCACTATGGCTCCTCCCACAGCAGTGATGTCACCACAGGTCCTTCAGCCCACTGGATCTCTGTGGTGGCGATAGGTCGGTGTCTTCTGTCAGGACTGCTGAGTTGTGTCTGAGATAATAACGGCTTAGTTGTATTATCATTTTGTTATTTTTGTCCTCCCCTTTTTAAGAGCCCTAACTTTGTTGTTTCTGTTGGTCAGGCTCTATGTTCTATATATGTTGTAGGACCTGTGACAACGTCACCAGGGGCTGGAGCAATGACGTCACCAGGGGTTGGAACAATGACGTCACCAGGGGTTGGAACAATGACGTCACCAGGGGCGGAGCATGAGAAGCACCCACACACATATATACTCAAGGTCAAGTAGACGTTAGTAGTTTGATTATCATTATTATTATTATAGGGCCACTCCAGTGATTTTCTTTTTCATTCATTATGAAGCTAATCCCCGGTATATATAAGCAAGCTGGTGTTACTTTAGCTAGTTATTCCTTTCTGTCCGAAACTCCTGCCCTCTTTCTCCTCAGATGGTCATGAGATCTGAATTCTGACCAGCTCATATTTACTTGGGTTTATGCTTTCTGTCACTAGTCAATTTCGCAGTCTGCGTGATGCTGTTGTAATGGATTGTAATAAACAAAGTAAAATGTCTATTGCATATATGTGTTTCTTTTCCTCATTACTAACACAGCTGCCTGTCTGAAAGTCCAGACTAACCCCCTCTTCACCCCCTCCCATCGTCTACTCAATATGGCGACTCCCTAGTCCAGGAATTCCAAAATAAGGATGTGAGCTCCTGGAGGAAGAGACCCATATAAAGACAATCACCAATCAGCTACAGATTCGTACTTCATGACGTATTAACTATGCACACTATCTATAAAACCCCATGCAGCTTGATTAGAATAAAGAAGTTTCATTCAGCTGAACTACATGTCACTGTGATTCTTCTGTGCATGCACAGGCCTCAGGCCTTGAAGCATCTAATCACGAAGGGGGCAGATATTTATCATTGGGTATACTTAGTACCAACCCATAACAGTGTTACATGGATCTTACCACAGAAATTGCCTAGAGGGGTACACAGGCACTTTTATCACAGTTATTGGTGATGATCACACAGCTCCTTTCACACAGTTATAGAGGCGATCATAGCTCATCCTCCTGGCTGTATACTTATGGTCTATAGCTTATTTCAGTGAATATAGGAGATAATAATAATTAAACTGCTCTCCCAGCAGGCAGAAATGGTATACCCTCTAGATAATGCTGTGCTGATACATCATGGAATTGATTTTCACGATTATCATCTTATTTGCACGGCGAAACAAAAGTAGAAAAAACAATGGTGGAATTGCAATTTTTTTTCCACTCCCACAAAGACTTCGATAATAGTTATAAAACTTATTTGTACCGTAAAATGGTCCAATTAGGAAAAACAACTTGTCCTGCAACAAACAAGCTGTTATATGGATGTTGATGTAAAAATTAAAAAGTTTAGAATATGTAGATGAAAATTGTCAAAAAAAAAAACTTGCAGCATTCTTAAGGCCCAGAATAAATGTGCCCCTCGGGGGTTAAACGGATGATGCTGTTCTGCACATTCTGCATATAGCATGTCAAGATTTGATCCGCAATAGAGCATTGCCCGCTGGTTAAATCCAGAGAGGTCTGTGCTGAAGTTCACACAATGTCATGTTTCCCGTTTGTGTAGTACATTGTTTTGTGGAGTTCATCGTGTCAGCACCATGTGATACCTTAGGGCGTCACAAGTACACATGAAATTTCAGAAAGACTAGTATTTGTTTAGAAGAATAACAATGTAGAAAGTAACAGTGAGCCTGTAGAGGAGGCAGGAAGATGTGTCAATGACATTGAAAGAAGGGGACGCTGGGCTCTAACTCTGGGCTGACTTTTTTCTGCTGCTGTGATGCCTCCTGAGATGTCCATCCTGCCTCCTGCGATGCCTCCCAGGCATTTTACATTGATTGTTCTGTTATGTGGGTTCCTGGCGCTGATTTTGGATGTGGTGGCCATGGTTAGCCCTGCCTGGGTGACCTCAAAGCATTTTGCTCTATCTCTGTGGGAAATATGCAGCCAACAAATGGATGCATGGCACTGCAGATCTGTTTTGCACAGTGGTGAGTAGCAGTGGTGAGTGATATGTAAATATTAGCAGATAACAGTTATCCAAGAGTGAAAACTCTGGCACTTTGTGTGATCTTACAAACGTTTGCAGCGTCAGATGGGTACAATGCGATCATCAGAAAAATAGATTCTGAAGGCCACCTTCTATTCATACGAAAACAATGTATGTTCCATTTAGCATCTGTATAGCTCTGTTTATCCTATGAGGCTTCAGTCATTTTTGATGGTCAGATTAGCATAGGGTGCCACAGCATTCTATCCCGCAAAAACCCTGATGAAAACCTGACTGATCGATTATAAGTCTATGGAGAAAAAAAGGTCAGTCAAACATATTATAACCAATCTTAACCCATTGGTTCTCTATGATGCACATGTATGTCATATAAGTGCAAGTTTGTATGAAGCCTAGCCTTCTGCGTACTCAGCAGATACCTGCTGTTTGAAACCGATGACACTGGCCTGAAAATACATAGTAACATAGTATGTTAGGCTGAAGGGAGACAATGTCCATCTAGTTCAGCCTGTTTCCACCTCCACCTTGTTAATCCAGAGGAAGGCAAAAAAACCCATCACCACGTCCTCAGGCAGAGAGTTCCACAGTCTCAATGCTCTTACAGTAAAGAACAAGCAAGCGCGATCGGAGCTAGCTCCAGTTGCAGTCGTTTGACAGCTTACATGTGATGTAAATCCTGACCGTGGCATATGAGATATTAGCCAGAGGAGGGTGGTCCAGCAGTCCGCCCTTCAACTCGCCATCGGTCCTCCCATGAAGCAATCATGGGGTACTAGCAGTTGCCAGCAGTGCTTCATAAGTGAATGTTAAAATAAGTATTATAGTATAAGTTCAAGTCGCCTGAGGGGCTAAAAAGCTGTACGATTAAAAGTCAAATAAACTTTTTAGAATAATAAATGTAAAAATATAAAAAATTAAAAGATTTCTTCGCCCACTCTTCCCACATAGCAATCTAAACAGTTAAAGAAATTAAACAATTATTCCACGTGGAAAATGCTGTAAATTGAAAACACCTAATACCAGAATTGCATTTTTTTAGTCACCCAATAAAAATTAAATAAAATGTGAACAAAACGTTGGATGAACCCAAAAATGATAGCATTAAAAACTAAAGCTTGACCTGAAAAAAAATGAGCCCTTACTCACCCCCCATTGTTGAAAAAAGAAAATTATTCAGCTCAGAATATAACAACTGAAACCAATTTTTTCATAAATAAATTACTTTTTATTTTTTTTCAAGTAGCGAAAGGGAAACAAAATCTACAAACAATATTGTCGTAGCGGTTCTGACCCATAGAATGAAGGTAACGTCCCTTTTACCACACCATGAACGCTGCAAAGTAATACCCCCTTGAAAAATGGCGCGAGAGTGTTTTTTTCATTTCACCTCATTTCAAACATTTTTAATGTTTTCTAATTCATTATATGGTACATTACATGTTACCATTAAAAATACAACTAGTCCAGTGAAAACAAGCCCTTATGTTGATGGCAAAATACAAAAGTTATGGCTGTTGAAGCATTAGGATCAAAAAAATAAAAACCTGAAAAATGGCTGGTAGTTAAGGGTTAATGCATCTCTCATGTCTGTCATGGCTCCTGGTCAACAATTTAAATAAAAAAGGATGTTATTAAATGCTAAAAAAGTAACAACTCGCCATGTCTGTTCCGATACTTCCTGGGTCCTCCGCCACTCTTCATTCTTTCTACTCCAATGATCATGTGTTGACATGACAGGTAACTGCTACAGCTGGAGCTGTGACATGTCAGTTTCACTGAGGTCACCCCAGTGACCAGTCATAGATGACCTTTAATAACTCCATAATATATGTGCTGAAAGATATTTAGGGGAATGTATCAGATATATCCTTCCTTTAGGCCGCCTGCAGACGAGCGGGTCGGATCCAGCCGCGAGACCTGACCCGAGCGCCTGCAGAGACGAGCGCGTACTCACCCGCGCCCGGCGGCCCCGGCTCTTTCATATGCCGGCTGCCGGGCAGCCGGCGCATGCGCAGACTGGAACCGGCGGCCAGGTGAGTGACGTTTCTGTGCGAGGCTCTGCGAGCCCCGCACAAAAATAGGACATGCCGCGGTTTGTTTGCCGCGCGAGATTTCGCGCGGCCAAACCGCGGCCGTCTGCATAGGAGTGTGTATTGTAATGCACTCCTATGCAGGCTTTGAGCGGTGGAAATCCCGTGTGCAGGCGGCCTAACTTATCTCCTAAACCCAGCGTATCCCAAGATGCATGACACAAAATGTTAGACAGCTCCAACAGATGCCATCTGTCACTAATACACTGGTGCTTGAAAGTTTGTGAACTCTTCAGAATGTTCCATATTTTTGCTTATTTTTGACCTAAAACAACATCAGATCTTCACACAAGTCCTAAAAGTAGATAAAAAGACTCAAATCAAAACAAATGAGTCAAAAATATCAGACTTGGTTATTTATTTATTGAGGGAAATGATCCAATATGAAATATTTGTGGGTAAAAATTATATGAACCTTTGCTTTGAGTATCTGGTGTGACGTCCTTGTGCAGCAAAAACTGAATCTATACTTTTCAGGTAATTGTTGATTAGTCCTGCACACCGGCTTGGAGGAATTGTAGCTCATTCCTCTGTACAATAGAAACTACAGAAAAAAGACTATAGACCTGCGCTACTTAGTATACCAAATTATGCGTGTCTCAATAATCAATATTTTCAATAGAGACAAACAGCACACTTTTTTTATTTTATACAAATAAAAGAAAAGAGGTCGCAACCTCATCAGTTTGATAATATCAAACTGATGAGGTTGCGACCTCTTTTCTTTTATTTGTATAAGATAAAAAAAGTGTGCTGTTTGTCTCTATTGAAAATATTGATTATTGAGACACGCATAATTTGGTATACTAAGTAGCGCAGGTCTATAGTCCTTTTTCTGTAGTTTCTTTTGATTTATCCGACCTCCTAGGAGGAACGGAGTTCTATTGTGACCTGCAGCTCTCCAAAAAGTTGGATTTTTTCTGCTTATTTGTCTTTGGTATATTCTGGATAAAGTAACCTTTACAAGCACACCAGGATGTCGGGTGCAGGCATAATCACCTGAGTGTGATATGCCTTGCACCAGGTGAGTTACCACACGAGCATTATTGTGGTATACATACATAGTGTTTTGGCGCTCTCCGTGACCCCTATCTCCTCTGTACAATGCCGCTTAAACTCTGTTATGTTAGTGGGTTTCCTTCCATGAATGGTCGCTTCAGGTCCTTCCACAACATTTCTATAGGATTGAGGTCAGGACTTTGACTTGGCCATTCTAAAACTTTAACTTTATTCTTCTTTTTTAGAACAACTTGCTTTGAGTCATTGTCTTGCTGCATGACTCACATTCTCTTGAGGTTCAGCTCACAGACCGACGTCTTGACGTTTTCCTTTAGAATTTGCTGGTATAGTTCAGGATTAATTGTTCCATCAATGATGGTAAGCCATCTTGGCCCAGATACAAGAAAACATGCCCAAACCATGATGCTACATCATTGTGTTTCACAGATTGTATGAAGTTTTATCCGAGCTGTAGCCAGGCTTTCCTACACCTGGGGCAAGTATATACCTTGGCCTCTCCCGTCCAAACACACACAACCATCACTGAATACACAAGCATCTAAAACTTTGGGGAGTTTGGTCCCTTTATTAAAAGTTCCATAACTTAAATTGGCTTTACAGTAAGATCCCGTTCACATCACATTAAAGATGTATGCTTAGTGTATATGCTAGTAGAAGCTTATGGCGTACAGGCTAAGAGTATACATAGGGCTCCATGCACCTGCTGAATGCCAAAAAGGGTCCAAAGTGGTGTCTATTTCACTAATACAATGAATGGTTCTGTATGTTTCCATCCGGGGATTCCGTCACAGCTGTTTTCAGCAGCTGTGATGAAACCCCCTGATACAATCACACAGTGTAGTTTAGTGAAGTGATGGAACTTTTCCTGGTATCAAACATGGCTGTGAACAGGACCCATAGAAATAGTATGAGTTTACAGTATGTAAAGTACCAGTATACAAATAATGCCATTATACAATAAATAGCACCACTACAGGGTTATTACAAATCATCTTTCTGCTTTGGAACCCTCATAACTCAAGCTTAACCCCTTAGTGACGGAGCTTTTTTGCTTTTTTCCATTTTTGTTTTTTCCTACTCCATTTTAAAAAATCGTAGCTCCTTTATCCATCGACGTTGCTGTATGAGGGCTTGTTTTTTGCGGGACGAGTTGTATTTCTCAATGGCATTATTTATTGTACCATATAATGTACTGAAAAACGTTTAAAAAATTCTAAGCGGAGAGAAATGGGAAAAAAACGACATTCCGCCATCTTTCGGTGCGTCCTGTTTCTACGGCACACAAACTGCAACAAAAACGACCTGATATTTTCATTCTATGGGTCAGTACGATTACTACGATACCAAACTTGTATAGTATTGTTTTTGCTGTAGTACTTGTATTTTTTTCAATTATTTTCTGCGCTCATTTTGTGCGCGCGATAACTTTTTTATTTTTCCGTCGATGTAGTTAAGCAAGGGCTCATTTTTTGCGGGATGTCCTGAAGTTTCCGATAGTATCAATTTGGAATACATATGACTTTTTGATCGCTTTTTATTGCGTTTTTTCTGGGAGACAGGGTAACTAAAAAGTGTATTTCTGGCGTTCTTTATTTTTTTTTCCGGACAATGTTCACCGTGCAGAAAAAATAATGCACTACTTTGATAGATCGGACTTTTACGGACGTCGCAATATCAAATACATATTTTTATTTTATGATTTAGATTTTTTAATAATAGATATGGCAAAAGGGGGGTGATTTGAACTTTTATAACTTTTTTTTTTTTAACAATTAAAAAAACTTTATTGATTTTTTTTTTACATTACTTTGAAGTCCCCCTGGGGGACTTTAACATGCGATGCTTTGATCGCTCCTGCAGTATGACGTAATGCTATGGGCAACAAGGCCCATCTTATTGTTAGTTGCAAAACGAAAATTTTTGAGTTTCTATAGCTTGCCGGCTCTATTTGGCTGAGAAAGTCAATGAATGGCTGTGATTGGGTATTGAGCCAGCACTGAGAACCAATCACAGCAATCTATTGCTGGAGGCGTGGTTCTCAAACCTGGCTTACAGCAATAGATCTGCCAGTGCCTGGAGCAGCGGCAGAGACCAGCAACCGGGACCCTGACGGCAGCTGCTAGGTGAGTATTGCTTTTTTTTTTTCATCTAGTGTAGCTAGGACTGATTTTTGGGGTAGAGTTTATATTGCAAGCCCTCCCCCCTAAAATCAGTGTGTGGTTAACGCTGCCAAAAACCCGGCACCAAGTTTTGCCGCGTTTTCAGCAGTGCTGAACCACTGCCCATTCATTTCAATGGGCAAAGCGGAGCTGAAAACATCCAAAAATAGAAGACGCAACGCTATCAAAGCGCAGTGTTGAAGACGGGCTTTCAGCCCTGTGTGAGCAGCCCCACTGAAATGAATGGGTGCGTTGTGCAGCGTTTAGCGTAGCGCCAAACGCTGTACAAACATGCCTGTGTGAGGGAGGCCTAAAGGTTCACGTACTTTTGACACTTCTTCCCCTGAACCCTGAGTAGGTACGAAAGCTCGCTATACCATCATGAACATCATATCTACAAGATTACTTGGTTTCTCTTACTGAAAACAATAAGGCCTCATGTCCACTCGAAAAATACAATCCGCACAGATTCTGCGCGGATTTGCTTTAAATGGTATTTTTTTGCATGCAGATATCCGCACACATTGCTATTAATGTGATAGCAATGTTGCCGATCCGTGCGGAATCCGCGGCAAAATGGAGCATGCCGCATTTTTTCTCCCGCGTGTGAAAACCGCAATTCTTTTAAAATGCCATCCGCGGGTGCAAAAATTAATTTAATGGACCGTGAATGGCCAATGATTCCCTATGGGCAAAATCCGCTGCAGAATCCGCAATTCCATTTAGCTAGTGGACATGAGGCCTAACACTTTGCTCTACTGGCTAACATGGTACCAAACCTTTTTTGTTTTACAGAATAGCCAAATAAACTGAACAAAAGATTTTCTTCCTTCTCAAGTCTCTTTCTATCACAGAGACCAGACCCAAGGCTATGCTATCTCACACAGTCTCACAATAGGCTGTCAAGGTCCACTGTGACCATCTACCTCTCTCAGGGACCTACTCTCCCTGTGTCTCTATGGTTCCGTCTTCCTTGCGGTTTCCTTTAGTAATACGGTCCAGTAGGCAATCTCGCCACAGTACACTCAAACTACTTTTCAGATCCACTATCACTTTCACTCCGACAATAAGGTGGCCTTCTCTCTTCCACCCTCACTCCTAAGAGCTTCTGCTCTGCCATTCCATACTGTCAACTAGAGATTTAAACATAGAACGTGGTTGGCCAAAAAAGGTCACATAGTTCATCTCGTCTGCCTTGATATTATTATTTCTTTATTTTAAAGTAGATTGTGCCCCTAATGCCCTTTTTCATTTTCTTATTAAAACTATGCTCCTCTTAAACTTTATTTAAGCCCTTAACCACCAACTATTTTGTAGTTTTTTTTTATCGCTGCATTCCAAGAATATAACTTTTCTATTTTTCGTTGACAGAGCCGTATAAGGGCTTGTCTTTTTGCAGGACAAGTTGTATTTTTAATGGTATCATTTAATGTACTATATAATGTATTGAAAAGGTTTTAGAAATTTTTGAGTGGGATGAAATGGAAAAACATGCAATTGTGACATTTTTCAGGTGTCTTGTTTCTATAGCAATTCACTGAATATTCAATTTTCTTAACAATGCCCCACAATCACTGCCAATAAAATTAAAAATATAGCTTTTATTCTTAATGTTTAAAATCCAGCTGGAGCTTATAGTATCTGTATAAATAAAAATTATACAAAAAAGTAACACTATTCACCACTAGAGATGAGCGAACAAGCTCGTTTAGAGCACATGTGTCAAACACAAGGCCCGCGGGCCAAATCCAGCCCGCTGCCTCATTTTCTGTGGCCCGCAGCATGCCGACGGCCGCTCACCACTCTAGCGATTACCAGCTGGGGTGCCGCAGCTCCCCGCTGGTAATCGCGCTGTTACCACTGATCCCAGTGCACAGTGATGTCAGTGTGCAGCCGGAATCCTCCTCCCCTGAGTCCCCTGCTCTTCAGTTCTGCAGGAGAGGACTCGGGGAGGAAGCATTGCGGGCTACACACTGACGTCAGTGTGCACCTGGGAATCAGCATGAGCAGAGGAGGAGTGGCGCTGACAGCAGAGAGGAGGTAAGTATATGGGTTGGGGAAGGAAGGGGGGTTAATATTGCTGCTGCTGGGGGGGGGGGATTAATATTGCTGCTGTTGGGGTGGTTAATATTGCTGCTGTTGGGTGGGGGTTAATATTGCTGCTGTTGAGGGGGGTTAATATTGCTGCTGTTGAAGGGGGGTTAATATTGCTGCTGTTGAAGGGGGGTTAATATTGCTGCTGTTGGGGGGGGGTTAATATTGCTGCTGTTGGGGGGGGGTTAATATTGCTGATGTTGGGGGGGGTTAATATTGCTGCAGTTGGGGGGGGTAATATTGCTGCTGTTGGGGGGGGGTTAATATTACTGACAGGGATAATATTATTGCTGAGGGGGATAATATTGCTGTGGGGGTCGCTCTTACTACTGGGGCTACTGTGGGGTACCCTGTTACTACTGGGGCTAATGGGGGGTACCCTTTTACTACTGGGGCCACTGTGGGGTACCCTGTTACTACTGGGGCCACTGTGGGGGTCGCTATTACTAATTGGCCCACTGTGGGGGTCAATATTTTTACTGACGCCACCATGAGATTCACTATTACTACTGCGACCACTATAGGGCTATAGGGGTCACTATTAGGGCTCGTACACAGGCGTAATCTTATTTCGGTCGCACAAATACGCTGCGTATTTGCGCAATCGAAAATAGCTTATGCCTGCATATTTGGGCACGCAAAAGAGAACGCAGATGGGTCCACTGAAATGGTGCGCAACTATGCAGTGAATACACAGTTTTTCTGCACATTCACCGGGTATTTGCGCGGCCCATTCACTTCAATGGCCTATTGGGGTGTGTAGTACGCAACAAAATAGGCCATGCTGTGTGAAAATATACATCATGTGAATGAACTCATTGACATCAATGGCTTCTATTCACTGTATATTATGTACGCAAATACGCTTGTGTGAACGAGCCCTTACTGTACTGTCTTACAATCGGCCCTTTGAAGGTCACCATAAGCCTGATGTGGCCCTTGGTGAAAATGAGTTTGACACTCCTGGTTTAGAGCATTACTCGAATGAGCATCCTTTTTTTCGAGTAACTGCCTACTCTGGCGAAAAGATTCGGGGGGCAACGGGGTGGAGCGGGGGGTAGCAGGGGGGAACAGGGGGGAGCTCTCTCTCCCCCCCACTCACCCTCCGCGCCCCCCCCCGAATCTTTAGGCAGTTACTCGTTTGAGTAATTGCTCTAAATGAGCACGTTCGCTCATCTATTCACCACCCTTAATACATCGTAGTGGATTAAATACATATATACAAAGGGGCAGAGTTCATTATGAAAGCACCTGGAATATCACGTTGAAAGAAGTTGCTAAACCTTAAACTCAGCAATCCTGATAAACCCAGACTGAACTCAAAAACAATAAAACCCCCACCACATGAGAACCCAGTGGCTGCAGTACCTAGACCTCAAGTAGAAAAAGCCTTCCTATTGGGGTTAAACATACTAAATCTTCTCTGAAGGAAAAGCAACACCACTGAGCGCAAAAAGTCTCTACACAATAATAATAATTCACTTAACGCGTTTCAGCATGCCTAATAATCCTGCCTGCCTCATGAGGAGTGTTAAAGTGGTGAATAATAAAGAAATAAGAAAAAAACCCACTCTTAATGGTAGGCTGACTGCTGGTTGTAAATGACCCAATCTGTCGAAAAATACCAGGTTTCTACGCTCAAAACCATGCCTGCTCACAGGAGCTTACACTCATCCTCCCAATGGGCTGTTGCAACATCATTGCCAAGCATCAGTTCACAGAGAAACGCTCACCCACTCTGATAGGGCAGCACTCCAGACTACCTGGGGACCAAAGGCCTGGGGCTGTTCACACAATTTAGGCCCCTCACACACATAATGCATCGTTGCTCTTTTCTCCGGGTAGAATATTCTTGGTCCTGTTTTGGTTCACAGGCCAGTTCATCACATGACCACTGCAGCCAATCACTGGCCTCAGCTATCCTGTCTGTAGTAGATACCAGCTCTATTCAGATGCTCTGCAGACTGTTAAGTGATTACAGTACCATTATATCCAGCAATAACAGATGGTGTCCTTTGTACCATTATTCAGTGAATGATGTCCTCTCTGATTAGAGTCATTCACTTTCCCTTTTCTTCTCCATCCAGCCCAGACCACAATGACAACGACTCACAGTCACAACTTGTCTCTGCAGAATTTGACACAGAGACATCTTTAACTCCTCCATTTCCCAGTCACCTGGCTTTGTTTCTCCAACTTCTACACAATCTCCCCATTCATAGTGCCGCAAGTAGTAATAATGCCACCTATCATGCACCACACAGTAATAGTATCCACTTTTTTGTGCTCCCTGTACGCCCCACAAAGCAAAAGTGCCCCCAATCAGTAAGACTTCTTTATTCTCCCCATCCAGCAATAGTGCTCCTCATGACCTCCATTAAGTAATAAACACCTTCATGGCCCCATTTAATGATAATGCCTATCCTGGGCTCCATTATTTCCTTTTAATAATCATGCTCCATTGACCCCATGGTCCCATTTAATAATGATACCCCACATGGCCCCATTTAGTAATAATGCCCCCACTTGACCACGCTTAAAAATAATGCCCCTCGCGGCCCTTTTTAGTAATAATTCCCTACTTGGCCTGTCATTTTTTTTGTACTGTTGTTTTTATTTTAAATTTTCAAATTTTACAATAATGCAATAAACACTTAACTAGAATGCATCACAGTCTCATTAATGCATAACAAAAGCATAATTATGAAGATTGGGGGGAGAGAGAAGGAAACATGACTGAAATTCAAATGATGAATAATCTCATTAATGTCCTTCTTGGCCTGTTTTATAATAATGCTCCATTTGACCAATTTATTACTAATGCCTCACTTGGCCCATGTAATAAAAAATGCTCCACTTTGCCCTTCTAATAACAATGCCCCACTTGGCCCCTTTAATAATTGTGCCCAATGAATTAGTCATGGATGATGTTAACATGTATAATGGGCTACTTACCAGGGTTTAACACAGCCTCTATGACGTCACCAGCCCAGAGTCAGGTCCTATACATAGGGGATAGGAGAGAAGGGCATTTGAGTCCACCCTCATTCATAGGTTTTACAGTCATTAGAGCTCAGCATCAAGTGGGTGTGAGGGCTAGAGTATGCTGGCCAGGGAGAAGTGCTCATCTGGAGGCGATCCAAGGGTACAGACCAGAGAAGAAAAGGCACTGCCAGAACGTAAGGACATTGTGGGACACATCCTTGAGTGAGAGAGGAGTGTAGCATTTGGAAGGAGAGACACCAGGACCCTCCTGGAACCCCAAGGAGCCAACAGAGTCATGATCTTCAGAGAGAGATCAACTGCTGAAGTTGCTTATACAAGGCCAATGTGCTATGGCTAGTGTAATTGGGAACTGGGTGAGGTATTACCGAAACAGAGGCGCTTGTGAGATCCGCACCAGGTTGGATCATAAGTGTGCACACTAATACAGACTCACAACAGGCTTGTTGTATAGGGAAACGCTGCAGCGATTTCTAGTTAAAGAAACAGCGCTCCCTGGTTATGAACAGACACTTAATTCAATACACCACCGAGTGTCTCAGGAGTACAGATGCTGTCTATACCTACAGTGCATTCACAGTAGTGCAGTAACAACCTTGTTCAGAAGGACTATGTACTGCTTTCCGTGTCTGTGTTCCACTGTCACCAGTCTAAGGGCTCCTGCCCATGGACGGATATTTGCTGCAGAATCCGCAGCAAATAGTGCCCATAGCATGCTTTGGGAAATCGATTCTTCCTGCACGCTTGTGGAAACCAATTGCGGTTTCCGCAAGCGGAGGAAAAATCGTAGCATGGTCCATTTTTGTGCGGATTCCGCACGGATGGCTTCTGTTGAAGTCAATGGAAGCCGTCTGATCCGCGGCCCTTCAGCAATCACATTGCGGAACGGTTGCCTAGCAGTGATACGTGAAAAAGCAGGAGTTAAAAAAAAAAATCTGTACTGCGCATGTCCGACGGCTTGCCGTGCGGACCATCCGCAGTACAGATAAAAAATTAAAGTAACAGGTACGATGGACGCCGCTGCTCCCAGGGCCAAATTTTACTGTGGATGCGGGCGGCCTAAAGGCCCATTTAGACACAACGATTATATCACTCAAAAGATGGCTTTTGAGCGATAACCGTTGTGTCTAAATGGGCCCATTTTTTCAGTTCTGCTTGAAAACCATTGTTCATCAGAACCGCACTCTGTGTTTTGCCCAGCGAGAGCTGATAACAGCTGATTGCATTGTCTCAGCTGTCAGCCCCGCAGATCAAAGCGAAGGCATTAGTACCTAGATCATAGGCATTAGTACCAAGCAGTAGCTTATGCAAAATGATCGCTCAAAAGCCATCTTTTGAGCGATCATCTTTGCAGTGTAAATGCACCATTAGGTCTCCTGTCCATTGGGGATTTTTCACTGCGTTTCCCACAGCGATAATCCGGCCGCGGAAAACGCAGTGAACGCTTTCCATACTTCCATTTTTTACTATGGAAAGAGCAGCCCCGCTGTCCATGAGCAGAGTATCAAAGCGATTTGCTGCGATTCTCCGCGGTGAGCCTATCTGTCAGATAGGCTCAGCGCGGAGAGCTATCAGCACTCCTCTGCTCCCCGGCGGTGGCTGCCACGACGTAGATCTGCCGCGAGATATCGCTACGCCCGTGGACAGGAGGCCTTACTCTTGCAAATTTCAGTCTTATTGTTCTTATTTATCGTTTGTAGTAAGTAATGGACACAGAACTGAGTAAGTCTAGTATTAAGTAACCATAGTTTATTGCAAGCTACTCTTGTTGCTACTTATACTGGTGTAATCATCATTTCTGTTTCCTAAATAAAACATTGTATATTTTTGTTAACTCTCTGGCTCCATTGTATCCTAAAACCCGCACCAGCTCCTTATGACATATGCAGGCATCAGATTTGCTTGTATGTAAAGGTAGAGCGGTAACTGATATAGCAATATCAGATCTATCTGTGAATTTCATGTTATTAGGCCATTTTTACATGGGCTACAAAATCGCACAAATTTCTCGCGATGCGATAATGCTACATATAGCATGTATGTGAAGCCCATGCTTTCCAATGGGTTCCTTTACATTAGCGATGTTTTGTAGGCTGCTACATTGCGAGAAAAAAAATTGCAGTATGCTGAATATAGCTGTGATTTGATGTTTTGCAGCCCATGTTTCTCTATGGAGCCGTCCTTTGTATTGCATTGCATCACACGAAAGCGTGTTTTTTGTGCGGTGCGAAGCAACCTTTTACAGCCATGGCTGTGATTGGGTCATTGAGTGCTGCAGTGATTGGCTGAGCTGCAGCGCTCGAGAACCAATCAGAGCCAGCAATTCCTCTGACTAGGAAGTCTTGGGTAAAAACTACAAGCAAGTATGCCGTAGCTGCGGAAAAGAAGTGTGGCGGAACTGACAGCGCCTGATAGGTGATGTATTGTTTTTTGTTATTTTTTTAAGGCAGATAGGGGTTATTTTCAGGGTAGGGCTTATATTTCAAGCACCCCCGAAAATCCAGGCAAAAGATCATGGCTTTGTAGCACCACAAAATCGCAATATTGCTGCAAGGAAACGCAGCCATATCACACAGAATACAGCTGCGATATCGCTGCAATTGTCTTGTGTCAGTATCGCTGTCGCCCATGTGAAAGAGGCCTTAGATGCCGCTATGTGTAGTATTTATCCATAGTAACTAGTCAGACAGGAATATTGTATTAGGTCTGTTTAGACAAAGGTCTTCATAAAGGCCAAATTTCAACAGCTGTGGCAAAACCTTGATAATGTGATAAGCTGGAGAGGTGACTGTACTGTCTAAATCTTAATTAGTGAATCAGATTTGGAGTGTGTATTTATGCCCCGAGGGGAACAAGTCACACATCTCCATTCACTCCACTGGATGGATGTGATCTGTTACTTTTCATTGGCAGGTAGTCTATCAGAGTGGGTGGGCATTCCTCTGTGAGCTGATGCTTGGCAGTGATGATGTGACTAGAGATTAGAGAGCATACTCGCTAAGCAAACTACTCGAGCGAGTAGTGCCTTATGCGAGTACCTGCCCGCTCGTCTCTAAAAAGTCGGGTGCCGGCGGGGGAGAGCGGTGAGTTGCGAGAGTGAGCAGGGAGGAGCGGAGGGGGGGGGGGGGTGAGAGAGAGATTCCCCCCCCCCCGTTCCTCCCTGCCGTTCCCTGCCCCCTCGCCCGCACTTGAATCTTTTGAGATGAGCGGGCAGGTACTCGCATAAGGCACTACTTGCGCAAGTAGTTTGCCTTAGCGAGTACGCTCGCTCATCTCTAGTTGTGACATCAAGACTAGGCTTTTTCCTTATGTTCTTTATTATTCATCACTTTAGCACTCCTGATGAGGCAAGCAGGATTATTAGGCATGGTGAAATGTCTGGAATAAATTATTATGACGTAGAGAGACTTTTTGCGCCCAATAGCCATAGATTTAGCATTTTTTACCCCACTAGGAAGGCTTTTTCTACATCAGGTCTAGGCACTACAGCCTGCAGCCACTGGGGTCTCATGTGGTGGGAGTTTTGTTGTTCTAGAGTTCAGTCTGGGGTTATCAGGCTCGCTCCATACCTTCCCTGGCCACCATGATGAATTTTTCTATCTTGGGTCATCAAGGGATTAAACTTTAACATATTAAAAGGTTTTCAATCATCTTCTCCATTTCACTTCTCTCCTCAAGGTTTAGTCTAGCTCAGGACTATATTACCAGGCGTATATTAAGGCCCATTTAGACACAACGATTATCGCTCAAAATTCGCTCATCTTCCCTATTTTGAGCGACAATCGTTGTGCGCATTTACACGGCAAGATTATTGCTCAAAATTCGCTCAAACGGCAGTTTGAGTGACAGTTTTGAGCGATCACTTTGCATAAGCTGTTAAGTAGCTAATTAGCAGGGATGCTTGTCTTCTGTATACAGGTGTTTTCTTCTCGGAGTGCATAGCTGGACCGCTTGTCTTCTGCATAATTGTAATTTGTTCTCTGAGCGGGATACCAGCTGAAACAATGGCCCTGATAAGGCTGATGGCTGACTTAGGGTCCATTTACACGGGACGAATGTCGGGCAAACGATGCCCGACACTCGTCCATGTGTGTCCACGCTTCTGTGCTGTTACACGGGAGTTAGTATTGCTGGCTCACTTACAGAGCGGCCAGCAGGAGGGCGGGGCAGTGCAGGAGATTTCCCTCCTTTCACTCTTCCCTGCCCCTCTCCATTGACTTAATATAGTGCGTGTTCGGTACTGAATGACCGCTATTTAACCTGATCGATGAGCTCATCGTTTATGCAGCATAAATGATGGACGATCAGCTGATCGCTGATCACTCAGTGTAAATAACGGCTGTTCAGTATTGAACGGCCGCTGTATTAAGTGAATGGAGAGGGGCGGGGGAGCGAGAGGAGAGAAAACTCCTGCACTGCCCCGCCCTCCTGCTGGCCGCTCTGTGAGTGACCCAGGACTACTAGCTCCTGACATTCGTCCCATGTAAATGGGCCTTTAGACCTGCAAGGCAATTACTGCAGTTATCTATCAGCAGAGAGATCTCCTCCAACCCCTCAACAGGATCTAATTACCACTACCACAAGGTGGAAACTTGCCTTCCCAACCCACTACTAGTTCCTTAAATGGGATGTCTGTTCCTACAGCCTGAGCTGTCTCATCCATCCCTGCTTCAATGGTGGACAACATAATACTCATGAAGACTTAGCTCCTCCATAGAAGATTTTATCAGCCCTCAATCACTAGTGGTCACTTGGTCAGCTCACTGATCACCCCCTAACTCTTGGTTCAGACCCTGCTTGGGAAAGCAGATGAACCACTTCATACCATACTAAAGGGTTTCCTCAATTTCTGACGGGCAAAAATTTCTATCCTGCTCAGCTCCTCATAGGCTCTCTAATCATGACTTTCAACTCCAGTTGACCAACTTCACAGCCTCAGCTTCCAGCCTCCTCCACTGCCCCGCAGAGTGGTGTCCAGTTCCAGCCTACATTCTTCCACAGACCCACAGCACTAAGGTGTAGCATCTCATACAGTTAGTCCTATTTCTCCCAGAATGACACCAAACCTCCCCTTTATACGCTCTCTCCTACCCTCTCCTGTAGTGCAGTACATCAGCATTACTAAATTCCATTGCCCATCTGCACCAGAATTTTCCAGATCCTCCATAACCTCTCTGCAACCATCATCCAGAAAACCATTATTCCTTAGTAGTCACAGGACATTGCTGCCTGTCATCCATGTAAACTGCAAAACAGCAGAAAACACTTATAAAGGTAACTACAAAAGGAAATAAGGGAGATGGAACAATACCTCTGCAGCGCCACTTATTGGAAGGCAGCATTCCTGCAAGTCAATGGTTAGACTCTTTATACAAGCCTTGTAACAATGACTGGGAACTGAAATCCAAGTCAGAATCCATACAAAGATACATGGGCAATTCATAGACTGCAAATGGGATACTCAATTCATCCTGCTTACAAACAACTGCAAATTGTCCTTTTACATTTGTACAACAGCTGTTAACTCTCAATGTGTTCTCTAATTCACCTGATAGCTGATTGTAGTTAATGTTGCACCATTATAGAACTTGACTTTAATGATAACATATTTCTTTACAGACTGGCAAATGGCTTCCCTGGTGCTGGTGTTTTGTGCCACACTTATCTGTGGCATTTGGTTTATAGTTTGTGTGCTATGGATTTGCCAAGTGAAACAGCCTTTGAGATTTCGCAGCATGTCCCTTCTGCTTATTGCATCAGGTAACATAGTGTATAATCCTTATAGACTGCATGAGAAATGCACAAGCCGGCGATGGTTTTTCATTGACAGCCATCCCAGCGATTCTTGTTCTTGTGTTTTTACTCAGAAGCGATGATCACTCACCTAAATGGGGGCGGAGTGCACCAGAGGTCTCTTCCAGCCGTCCACCTCCATTCAGATTAAACAGGCCAACAGTTGTCTGGTTTTTAGGTCAGCTGAAAGCCAAGCAACTCTCACAAGTTTTCAATTCCCTCTCACTTGCCCTGTTGGGTCCCATGATGACACGGGCCGACAGTCGCTCATAATCACTCTTTTCAGCTATTAGTCAGGTGACTGTCGGCTCATGTAAAAGTATCCTTAATTTAGAGGCTTGGGAGACCTTATGTTTGATTTGTGATCTGACAGTTTTTATAAATAGGGATTCCATCATATTAAGTAAGTTGGACTTAGGGCTTATTTACACAAGCGTATATTGGCCGGCTTTTTCGCGGCCGGTCGATATACACTTCCATCTAAGCAGTACCCCCCTTCCCTTCCCCTCACCGGCTCTCTGCCTCTTTCCTCCATTCTGGCGTTTGCAATGGGAGGGGGCGGGACGGGGCAGAGCCAAGTCCCGCTCTGTCCTGCCCACTCCCATTGCTGGCTATTGACTATTTGCTGCCCACTGCCATTGCAAACCATTTGGAGGGGAGGAGAGAAGCAGAGAGCTGGTGAGGGGGAGGGAAAGGGGGGGGACTGCTCGTGAAAACGCCGGCCGTTATATGCTCATGTAAATAAGCCCTTACCATGTTTAAAGGGGTTGTCTGAGTTAAGGAAATCCCTGTTAGCTGGTCCCCTTGCATTAAAATAAAAAATCAGAAATTACTCACCTCTCCCCGATCCCCCGTTCGTCCTCTGCCGCTTGCTCTGGTCTCCCTCTGATGTCACTTTGCATGATAAGCCCGTCTACAAACAAGCTGCAGTAGACAATGACAGCACTCAGCAAACATGGCTGAGCGCTGTCATTGGCTGCTACAACAGGTTTACAGGACATTACAGTTGCCTGTAAGCAGACAGCGGAGACTGGAGCCAGCGACAGGGAATGAATGGGGGAGTGGAGAGAGGTGAGTAACTGCAGATTTTTTATTGTAATGCATGGATACCCGGTTGACAGGAATTTGCTTAACTCGGACAACCCCTTTAAAGGGTTTGTCCAGTTAGAACTTCACTTTTTAAATTTAAGGTCAAACACTTAAAACAATAAAGCAAACGGGTACTTGCCCTCCCTAGCCCTGGCGATCCAGCGCAGCAGCCCCACAATTCTTGAAAACTGTTTTTGACAGTGGAAGTCAGGTGACCGTTGTCTGCCAATCAGAGGCCCGCTATCCTCCTGGCATCAGCGCTCATATCCTGGGCACTCTGATTGGCAGGCAGGGGTCATCTGACTTCCTCTGTCAACAGAGACTGGGAGAACTGCAGTGCTCCATTGCTGGATCGACAGGTTTGAGGACGGCAAGTAACTGCTTGATTTATTGATTTAAGTGATTTCACCTAAATTTTAAAAGTGAATTTTAGAGATGAGCGAACACCAAAATGCTCGGGTGCTCGTTACTCGGGACGAAATTATCGCGATGCTCGAGGGTTCGTTTCGAGTAACGAACCCCATTGAAGTCAATGGGCGACTGGAGCATTTTTGTATATCGCCGATGCTCGCTAAGGTTTCCATTTGTGAAAATCTGGGCAATTCAAGAAAGTGATGGGAACGACACAGCAACGGATAGGGCAGGCGAGGGGCTACATGTTGGGCTGCATCTCAAGTTCCCAGGTCCCACTATTAAGCCACAATAGCGGCAAGAGTGGGCCCCCCCCCCAACAACTTTTACTTCTGAAAAGCCCTCATTAGCAATGCATACCTTAGCTAAGCACCACACTACCTCCAACAAAGCACAATCACTGCCTGCATGACACTCCGCTGCCACGTCTCCTGGGTTACATGCTGCCAACCCCCCCCCACCCCGCACGACGCAGTGTCCACAGCGCACACCAAAGTGTCCCTGCGCAGCCTTCAGCTGCCCTCATGCCACACCACCCTCATGTCTATTTATAAGTGCGTCTGCCATGAGGAGGAACCGCAGGCACACACTGCAGAGGGTTGGCACGGCTAGGCAGCGACCCTCTTTAAAAGGGGCGGGGCGATAGCCCACAATGCTGTACAGAAGCAATGAGAAATATAATCCTGTGCCATTGCCATCAGGAGCTGCACACGTGGGCATAGCAATGGGGAACCTATGTGCCACACACTATTCGTGTCTGCATGCCCCAGTCAGACCGCGGTTTTTTATAAATAGTCACAGGCAGGTACAACTCCACAATGGGAATTCCGTGTGCACCCACAGCATGGGTGGCTCCCTGGAACCCACCGGCGGTACATAAATATATCCCATTGCAGTGCCCAGCACAGCTGAGGTAACGTCAGCTTTAATGCAGGTGGGCCAAAAATTAATTGGATTACACTGTAGGCGAGGGCCCCCAAAAATTGGTGTACCAACAGTACTAATGTACCTCAGAAAAATTGCCCATGCCCAACCAAGAGGGCAGGTGAAACCCATTAATCGCTTTGGTTAATGTGGCTTAAATTTGTAACTAGGCCTGGAGGCAGCCCAGTTAAAATAAAAATTGGTTCAGGTGCAAGTTTCAACGCTTTAATGATCATTGAAACGTATAAAAATTGTTTAGAAAAATTATATGACTGAGCCTTGTGGGCCTAAGAAAAATTGCACGTTCGGCGTGATTACGTGAGGTTTCAGGAGGAGGAGCAGGAGGAGGAGGATGAATATTATACACAGATTGATGAAGCAAAAATGTCCCCGTTTTTGATGGTGATAGAGAACGATGCTTCCATCCGCGGGTGCAGCCTACGTATTGCTTAGGTATTGCTGCTGTCCGCTGGTGGAGAAGAGAAGTCTGGGGAAATCCAGGCTTTGTTCATCTTGATGAGTGTAAGCCAGTCGGCACTGTCGGTTGACAGGCGGGTACGCTTATCTGTGATGATTCCCCCAGCCGCACTAAACACCCTCTCTGACAAGACGCTAGCCGCAGGACAAGCGAGCACCTCCAGGGCATACAGCACGAGTTAAGGCCACGTGTCCAGCTTCGACACCCAGTAGTTGTAGGGGGCAGAGGCGTCACAGAGGACGGTCGTGCGATCGGCTACGTACTCCCTCACCATCCTTTTACAGTGCTCCCGCCGACTCAGCCTTGACTGGGGAGCGGTGACACAGTCTTGCTGGGGAGCCAGAAAGCTGTCAAAGGCCTTAGAGAGTGTTCCCCTGCCTGTGCTGTACATGCTGCCTGATCTCCGCGGCTCCCCTGCTACCTGGCCCTCGGAACTGCGCCTTCTGCCACTAGCGCTGTCGGATGGGAATTTTACCATCAGCTTGTCCGCCAGGGTCCTGTGGTATAGCATCACTCTCGAACCCCTTTCCTCTTCGGGTATCAGAGTGGAAAGGTTCTCCTTATACCGTGGGTCGAGCAGTGTGTACACCCAGTAATCCGTAGTGGCCAGAATGCGTGTAACGTGAGGGTCACGAGAAAGGCATCCTAACATGAAGTCCGCCATGTGTGCCAGGGTACCTGTACGCAACACCTGGCTGTCCTCACTAGGAAGATCACTTTCAGGATCCTCCTCCTCCTCCTCCTCAGGCCATACACGCTGAAAGGATGACAGGCAAGCAGCATGGGTACCCTCAGCAGTGGGCCAAGCTGTCTCTTCCCCCTCCTCCTCATCCTCCTCATGCTCCTCCTCCTCCTCAACGCGCTGAGATATAGACAGGAGGGTGCTTTGACTATCCAGCGACATACTGTCTTCCCCTGGCTCTGTTTCCGAGCGCAAAGCGTCTGCCTTTATGCTTTGCAGGGAACTTCTCAAGAGGCATAGCAGAGGAATGGTGACGCTAATGATTGCAGCATCCCCGCTCACCATCTGGGTAGACTCCTCAAAGTTTCCAAGGACCTGGCAGATGTCTGCCAACCAGGCCCACTCTTCTGTAAAGAATTGAGGAGGCTGACTCCCACTGCGCCGCCCATGTTGGAGTTGGTATTCCACTATAGCTCTATGCTGCTCATAGAGCCTGGCCAACATGTGGAGCGTAGAGTTCCACCGTGTGGGCACGTCGCACAGCAGTCGGTGCACTGGCAGATTAAACCGATGTTGCAGGGTACGCAGGGTGGCAGCGTCCGTGTGGGACTTGCGGAAATGTGCGCAGAGCCGGCGCACCTTTCCGAGCAGGTCTGACAAGTGTGGGTAGCTTTTCAGAAAGTGCTGAACCACCAAATTAAAGACGTGGGCCAGGCATGGCACGTGCGTGAGGCTGCCAAGCTGCAGAGCCGCCACCAGGTTACGGCCTTTGTCACACACAACCATGCCCGGTTGGAGGCTCAGCGGCGCAAGCCAGGGGTCGGTCTGCTCTGTCAGACCCTGCAGCAGTTCGTGGGCCATGTGCCTCTTATCTCCTAAGCTGAGTAGTTTCAGCACGGCCTGCTGACGCTTGCCCACCACTGTGCTGCCATGCCGCGCGACACCGACTGCTGCCGACGTGCTGCTGCTGACACAACTTGATTGCGAGACAGAGGAGGAGGAGGAGGGTGGTTTAGTGGAGGAAGCATACACCGCCGCAGATACCACCACCGAGCTGGGGCCCGCAATTCTGGGGGTGGGTAGGACGTGAGCAGTCCCAGGCTCTGACTCTGTCCCAGCCTCCACTAAATTCACCCAATGTGCCGTCAGGGAGATATAGTGGCCCTGCCCGCCTGTGCTTGTCCACGTGTCCGTTGTTAAGTGGACCTTGGCAGTAACCGCGTTGGTGAGGGCGCTTACAATGTTGCGGGAGACGTGGTCGTGCAGGGCTGGGACGGCACATCGGGAAAAGTAGTGGCGACTGGGAACTGAGTAGCGCAGGGCCGCCGCCGCCATCATACCTTTGAAAGCCTCCGTTTCCACAACCCTATACGGCAGCATCTCCAGGCTGATAAATTTGGCTATGTGCACGTTTAATGCTTGAACGTGCGGGTGCGTGGCGGCGTACTTGCGCTTGCACTCCAACACTTGCGCTAGCGACGGCTGGACGGTGCGCTGACATACATTGGTGGATGGGGCCGAGGACAGCGGAGGTGAGGGTGTGGGTGCAGGCCAAGAGACGGTAGTGCCTGTGTCCTGAGAGGGGAGTTGGATCTCAGTGGCAGGTTGGGGCACAGGGGGAGAGGCAGCGGTGTAAACCGGAGGCGGTGAACGGCCTTCGTCCCACCTTGTGGGGTGCTTGGCCATCATATGTCTGCGCATGCTGGTGGTGGTGAGGCTGTTGGTGGTGGCTCCCCGGCTGATCTTGGCGCGACACAGGTTGCACACCACAGTTCGTCGGTCGTCTGCACTCTCAGTGAAAAACTGCCAGACCTTTGAGCACCTCGGCCTCTGCAGGGTGGCATGGCGCGAGGGGGCGCTTTGGGAAACAGTTGGTGGATTATTCGGTCTGGCCCTGCCTCTACCCCTGGCCACCGCACTGCCTCTTCCAACCTGCCCTGCTGCTGCCCTTGCCTCCCCCTCTGAAGACCTGTCCTCAGTAGGCGTAGCAAACCAGGTGGGGTCAGTCACCTCATCGTCCTGCTGCTCTTCCTCCGAATCCTCTGTGCGCTCCTCCCTCGGACTTACTGCCCTTACTACTACCTCACTGATAGACAACTGTGTCTCATCGTCATCGTCCTCCTCACCCACTGAAAGCTCTTGAGACAGTTGCCGGAAGTCCCCAGCCTCATCCCCCGGACCCCAGGAACTTTCCAAAGGTTGGGCATTGGTCACGACAAACTCCTCCAGTGGGAGAGGATTCGTAACAATTGCTGCTCATTCTGGGCAGGGGCCCGAGAACTGTTCCTGGGAGTCTGCCTGCTCCTCAGAATGTGTCATTGTAATGGAGTGAGGAGGCTGGGAGGAAGGAGGAGCAGCAGCCAGAGGATTCAGAGTTGCAGCAGTGGACGGCGCAGAACTCTGGGTGGTCGATAGATTGCTGGATGCACTTTCTGCCATCCACGACAGGACCTGCTCACACTGCTCATTTTCTAATAAAGGTCTACCGCGTGGACCCATTAATTGTGAGATGAATGTGGGGACGCCAGAAACGTGCCTCTCTCCTAATCCCGCAGCAGTCGGCTGCGATACACCTGGATCAGGAGCTCGGCCTGTGCCCACACCCTGACTTGGGCCTCCGCGTCCTCGGCCGCGTCCACGTCCTCCAGGCCTACCCCTACCCCTACCCCTCAGCATGGTGTATTACCAGTAGTGCAGAAACAGAACGCTGTAATTAAATGTGCCGCTTATGGGCCTGTGGTTGGAGGCTGACTTTGCTTACGGAACGCACAGCAGAGCCAGGAAAGAATTTTGCGCAAGCCTGCTGTAACACTTAGCTGGCTGCGTATGAATTAGGGCAACTACCCCCAGCAGAGACCCAGTACACTGAGGACGGTCACAGGCAGCCCAAATAGATTTTTTTTCCCAAATTTTTTTGGAAAGGCCCACTGCCTATTTACACTAAATATGTCTTCTGTCCCTGCCTCACCACTACTGGCCCTGGACAATGTAAAATTACTGCAGACTGTTTCACTGTGGACAGGAATACAGCGGTGATGTAACAGGCAACACAGAGACAGGAAAGAATTTTGCGCAAGCCTGCTGTAACACTTAGCTGGCTGCGTATGAATTAGGACAACTACCCCCAGCAGAGACCCAGTACACTGAGGACGGTCACAGGCAGCCCAAATAGATTTTTTTCCCCAAATGTTTTTGGAAAGGCCCACTGCCTATATACACTAAATATGTCTTCTGTCCCTGCCTCACCACTACTGGCCCTGGACAATGTAAAATTACTGCAGGACGCAATGCTCTGCACGGCCGATATACAAAAAAAAAAAAAATAAAACAAAACAAGATCAGCGCCTACTCAGTCAAAGTAAAATCAAGTTTTCAGCTGGATACTGAAAGCACTCACCTGGTGCTCGGTGTGATCCACTGCCCAGAGGATCCACCGGCACCTATGTCCTTGTTCACTTGTATTGTTATCCTGCGGTTTCCTATCCGGTGTTCACCGGAGAGCGATCTTCGGGGAGACAGCCCAATTCCGGCTGTTTGCATGCACACGTTCCCAAAACGAAAAAGAGCCCCAGCGCTCGCGGATTCCCAGGATATTAACGGACCCAAATGTCCATATAATATAATTATATTTTTATTATAAACGTTAACTACGCGTTTCGGCGGACTAAGCCGCCCTCTTCAAGCATAACATAGATACTTAACACACATACATTTATACAATTGTGTAAATTGTATAAATGTATGTGTGTTAAGTATCTATGTTATGCTTGAAGAGGGCGGCTTAGTCCGCCGAAACGCGTAGTTAACGTTTATAATAAAAATATAATTATATTATATGGACATTTGGGTCCGTTAATATCCTGGGAATCCGCGAGCGCCGGGGCTCTTTTTCGTTTTGGGAACGTGTGCACACAAAAAAAAAATGTGCAACACTGCAAAAAGCAGCCTCCACACTACTGCACACGGTTAGATGTGGCCCTAAGAAGGACCGTTGGGGTTCTTGAAGCCTAAAATAACTCCTAACACTCTCCCTATAGCAACTCCAGCAAGACAGCACTTTCCCTGATCTCTGTCAGAACGTATCTGTGGCGAGCCGCGGGAGGGGCCGATTTTTATACTCGGGTGACACCTGATCTCCCCAGCCACTCACTGCAGGGGGGTGGTATAGGGCTTGAACGTCGCAGGGGGAAGTTGTAATGCCTTCCCTGTCTTTCTATTGGCCAGAAAAGCGTGCTAACGTCTCAGAGATGAAAGTGAAAGTAACTCCAAGATCGCGTGGTACTCGTCTCGAGTAGCGAGCATCTTGAACACGCTAATACTCGAACGAGTATCAAGCTCGGACGAGTACGTTCGCTCATCTCTAGTGAATTTCTAGCCAGACGGCTACTTTTAAGTACTTTTAAAAAGAATAAAAAAATTACTTTATTAAAACATAAGACTAATTTCACATGACATATGAACCTCTAGCTCAGGTTCCGTCTCAGAATTCCATCTTCATTGCAGAAAACTGCATAGGGACAGAAACCTGGATGAAACCATAGAGGCATGGTTACTTAGACCGGCGTTTTATACACTGGTCTAATTAAACTATGAACCAGCATCAGTGAAACAAATGTACTAACCACTTCCTCCTCTGTAATGTACATGTATGTCAAAGAGGTGCCAGGTGGGTATGAAGTGGATGCCAGCTGTTTCTGATAGCTGACACCTGCTGCAAACATCCGCAATCGATTCATGTCCGTTTGACAACTTATATGTGCGGTCATCCCTGACAGTAGCATATAAACTGTTAGCCGAAAGGGGGTGTCCACCCTTGAGTCACAATCTGCCCCTGTTTTGTGATCGTGGGGTGCTCTCCGTTTGCATTGTAGCCCTGTGCCTACTTAAAGGCACGTAATGCGACCATGTATTTAACCATATTAAGCCCTGCCTGGTTAAGCCCAGGGCTTAATATGTGAACATAAGAAATCAATCTACTGCAATGCTGAAATATTACAGTATATTGTAGAAACGATCAAATGTTCGCAAGTTCAAGTCCCTTCCTGGGACCAAAAAAATTGTAGAATTTAAACGAAATAACATTTTTAAAAATATACAGAATTAAGAAAAAATCCCTTTCCCTATTTTTTCCCCAAAAGAATTGAAACAATAAAAAAAGCATAAATGGCATTGCTGATTCTGCAAAAGCCCCGAATATCTAAGTATTGCATTACTTATTTCATATTGTGAATGCTGTAAGAAAAAAAGAACTGATAAAGAGATAAGACCATAATTGTGGCTTTCTGGTCACCCCGTCCCTCCAAAAATTGAATAAAAAATTATCCTAATTTGTGCCCAAAAATGGTAGCATTAAAAACTACCGCTTGGCTAACAATAAATTATTCCTCACACACACCCATCAAGAGAAAAAAATGTATGAGGCTCTGAATATGACTACAAAAAACATTTTTCATTTTAATAAAAGGGTTTTTCGTATTTTTTCAAAGGGTTTTCCAGACGTTTACTATTGATGACCTGTCCTCAGAATAGGTCATCAATAGTTGATTGGCAGGTATCTGCTGCTCAGGATCCCTGCCAATCCTTTGGCCTGGTGTCAGTGCAGAAGGGTTAAATGTCATTATTGGTGTCGGAATTGGAAGTATAATAGAAAGGCTTCGCTCCCATTGAAATCAATGGGAGTTGTGCCTTCTATTACACTTCCGGCTCCGACCCCAATGCAGAGCTGGAAGTGTAATAGAGGACATTGCTCTATTTGATTTCAATAGGAGAGAAACCTTTCTATGACACTTCTGGCTCTGACCCCGATCATGACGTTCGACCCTACTGCACTGACCATGGACCAAAGGATCCGCTGAGTGGCAGATCCCCGCTGATAAACCTTTAATGACCTATCCTGAGAGTACCCATTTAAAGTAGTAAAAAAAAACATAGTATCGCCATAATGGTACTGACCCGTAGAATGAAGTTAACATGTTAGCTTTATTGCACCATGAATGAGACACGGGCCTTTCCCACCCCCCGAAAATAACTAATGTGCATTGTTTTTCATTTCACCCCACTTAAAATTTTTTGATGAGTTTTCTAATTCATTATCATTTACATTATAGGGTACCATTAAAAAATATAACTCATCCTGTAAAAAACAAGCCATCATAGGGATATATCGATGGGAAAATAAAAACATTATGGCTTTTGGAAGTCAGAGATGAAAAAAACAAAAACTCGAAAAATGACTGGTAGTTAAAGACATGAAAACCTGTTACTATATTTGTTGCTTTTGGCGGCACCTCCGTATGTAGACTGAAACCTAGGCTAGCTGGCGTGAGTTTTAGCCGTAAGGTACACCGATGTTAGGTGTACACTTAATAAATTTGAGGGGCTGCATGTGATCACACACATCTGCACACTTTTTAAAAAAGTTATGGGGCGCAATCAAAATTTAAAAAGTTGAAATTTTGGCATATGCATTAAAATGATGACTTTCTGGCGTACAAACAATAATCAATATGCTCCATAGAGTTTAAAGGCCACTCCAATGAAATTTGCTTTCCTTCATTATTTAACTAGTCGCTCAGTATATACAGGGTGGAGCGCGGTAATTTGCTAATTTGGGAGTGAAATAAAAAAATAATGAACTTGTAAAAACTTCATTTTATATTTTATTTACATTGAACAGTAGTGGAATTTCAAGACGTTCTCTCCACCGGATTCTTCATAGTGAACTGAATTTTCACCCGTATACAATGTGCGTGGTCCAACAATTGTCAGCACGGGATTATGTTACACGACGAACATCTTGTGAAGACATGCTTGCAACCATACCTCGTGACGCAATTGTGTTCTTTTCTGATGGGGCACATTTTCACCTCAGTGGGTGTGTAAACAAACAAAACATGCGGTACTGGAGCGATACAAACCCCAGAGAAGTTCACCAGAGACCTCTGCATTCGGACCGCGTCACTGTGTGGTGCGCCTTATCACCAGTAGGCATCATTGGCCCTTACTTTTTTCCGGCAACTGTGAATTCCGAACGTTACTTAACTATGCTGCAGGATTTTTTCCAGCCAGCACTCGAGGCAATGCAATTAGAGGATACATGGTTTCCACAAGATGGTGCCACTGCACACACAGCGAGAGTTACCATGAATTTTTTGAGGCAAACGTTTCCTGAACGGCTTATCTCTCTGAGGGGTGATCTTAACTGGCCGGCACGCTCACCAGACTTAGCCACATGCGATTTTTTTTCCTTTGGGGTTACCTGAAGTCTAAGGTGTATTGCAACCGTCCCAACACCCTGGAAGACCTAAGGAACAATATTGACGCTGAGATTGCCAGAATACCAGTCGACATGCTTGAAAGAGTGCATGAGAACTTCAGAAAACGTATGCAGCAGTGTGTGGATAGCGAAGGTCAACATTTGCCAGATACAATATTTAAAACCAAATAATTTGTAAATTCCACTACTGTTCAATGTAAATAAAATATAAAATAAAGTTTTTACAAGTTCATTATTTTTTTATTTCACTCCCAAATTAGCAAATTACC
Organism: Eleutherodactylus coqui; assembly: GCF_035609145.1. Classification (NCBI taxonomy): domain Eukaryota; kingdom Metazoa; phylum Chordata; class Amphibia; order Anura; family Eleutherodactylidae; genus Eleutherodactylus; species Eleutherodactylus coqui. The sequence continues at coordinate 55,472,306 of NC_089846.1, read as the reverse complement.
GCGCTCCACCCTGTAGAAGTCAGCTAGTATTTTCTTGCTTAGTTATGCCCTTCTATTTGAAAATTCATGGAGTCCTTCTCTTCAGGTGGGTCATGTGATCACATTAGGAAAGTTTGAGAACTACTTGTCTCTCTGTGTTCTCAAGAAGTCACTATTTTAGTCACTAGAACGTCATGTATGATGAAACTGCATGGACTGACCCGCACAGGTTCTTCACAGGGGAAGATAGAAACTATTATTAGAGTTATTGCTGATGGTCACATGACTTATAAAGAAGATCACAGTTAATACTCCCTGACTGTATACTTATGGTCTTTAGTTTATTTAGGTAATTATAGAGGTTAATTATATTTACATTGGACGCTCTAGCTACACATGTGTTACTGTACTGATGTATCATGTGATGGCTAGCACAGCATAGAGGAAGAGAAAGCGGGTTGGAAACTAAACTAAACAAAGTCTTATACAGGAAGTGGCACTGCATGGAAGTGTGTGCCATTAACATAGTAGATATCCAGATAGCATTCCGGTGAGAGGTGCAGGGATGGAAAGTGTGTTTTCACTGGAGTGGCCCTTTAATATGTTGAGGATGGTGCTTTTTTATTCAGCTAAAAAGACTAGACTGGCAAGGACAGAAACCATGTGAAAAAAATAAATAAATAAATAAATAAAAAAATCACACATTAAACACAATTGCGGTCATACACAAAGGCTTTTATGCCAGTTTCTGGCGTAAAAAAAATCTAATTTTTGTGCAAATGGGGATTTGTGCAAAAATGTTGCGACTTTTAGGTTTTTTGCTGCGGCCTCACTCACCACTTTTGAAAAAAGTGGGCAGGGCTTGTTCTGAGGTGCATTGTGCGCCGGAGGAAATTATATTAAGCCTAGAGTTGGAGTAAATTCCCCCCTATTGTTCCATCCAGGCTTCTGTGCCTGTTCACTTTTCTGCATAGAAGAGGAAAAACTGAGATGGAAGCAGCCCTGGAGATAAAAGTGTCATGTGAAAGTCACCTAATACGCAAGATAATTTCTGCTATTACTATTTAACGGCAGTCCCTGAAAGAAACCTATCACACTGAACACAGTATCTGATCCCCAGGTGGTATGTTACAGAGCAGGAGAAGCTGAGGACCTAAGTAGATTGCTATACAGCTTTGTGGGAGAAGATTCAGTATAACTTGCCTTTGATTCATTTAAATCCCAGCACTTACAATGCTTAGGAGTCCAGTGGGCGGTTCTACTTAGTGACTGATAGCAAGGCAGTCAATGCCTGAATAGGATCTCCCCACTAGACTGAATATGATGCACAGGGATATAAATGAATAAACTACAAGTTCTTCTAAATCTTTCCCCATAAAACTATATATCAATCTGCTCAGCTCCCCCTGCTCTATAACATCATGCCTGCAGATAGGGTACCATGTTTAACTTGTCAGATTCCCTCTAAGGCTTTCATTGGAGTGATGTAATTTGTACAATAATTGCTATTTGTTTTATTTCTTTGCTTAATGAGTATTTTTGATGTACTTTTTTTGCATGATTTAGTTAAGACCTATGCATTCATTAAATAAACCCTGCAAGTTTGCTTTTAACTATTACGTCTTTTTCTTCCTTTAGTCTTATTGCAGATCAGCGCTCTTCTACTATTTTCACTAAAGTTTCTGGCAGCAAGGTTTCTCCCCTCCTCTTCGCACTTCAGCTGGGGCTATGGACTTGCCTGGGGATCCTGCATTTTTATGCTTGGAGGAGTTGTGATAAGTTGTTTGAGAACTGATCTCTCTATTGAGTAACCACTGTTTTGTGATCAGCTTTACTCCCTTGCAAAACACTGGTGGTGAAATGCTAATTGTGGCTGGCACTTGTCATAGTGACTGAACTGATGAGGCCAGGTGCCAGCCGCAATCAGTGTAGCTCCGCCTGCGTTTCGCTCTGTGTAATAGCACCCTTATAATGGTGATGTGGCCACTTATTACAGACACTTGCTTCTTTCACGATTGCAGCTTTCCTGTATGGAAATTAGACATGTGTCTTCAAGGACCAACATAAAATCAAGTCAGTAAGTTTTCCGTGAATCAATTATAGTATGGATACACAACAGAATGGGAAAAATTGAGCGATCTGAGTGACTTCAAGCAAGACATGGTCATCTGTACTAGACTACCTAGTACTTCAAAAACTGCCAACCTTGTGGGGGTTGCTTGTGTAAGTGTGGAGCGTATACTGGAAATGGTGGGATCGAGGAGAAACATCCAGCAAAAGGGGATCCAGTGGATGTAAAGAACTCATCGACTAAAGGGGTTAGAATGTTGAGAATCGTTCTGACCAAGATGCGGCGTACAATGAAGCAAATTCCATCTGAACACAATGTTGGTGCCACAACTAATGTGTTTGCATGGACAACTTAGCAAAAGAGTGCAAAAATTGTATCACATCGCCTGTTCAGATGAATTCAGATTTCTGTTGCACCATGCTGCTGGGAAGGTCAGACTTTGGTGCAAGCAGCATGAATCGATGATACCTTCCTGTCAGCTGATCAGAACCTCCATCTGAAGCTTCCTGTCCGCAGGGGCCAATATTTCTGCAGAACAGTTTCAACACCTAGCAGAATCAATGCCACAACGGTTTGGAAGACCAAAAGAAGTTTAACCCTTTCCCATCCAATTTGTATCCTGATTTTCCTAGGGGGCTTACTCTTTTTCTGCCGTTATACAACGGCACTATCTGCTGGCTAAAGCTAGTACTGCATGAGGTGACACATTGGGTAGACTCCAACAGCAGAGAGGCTGGCAATATACAGTAAGAGAACCCCGACAGACGTCTTCCAACATCAGAGCTGTACAGATTTAAATCATAATGTCTTTAGACGTCAGACAGTGGATTGGAAAGGGTTAACACTCTACTAGATGAGTCTTTCTAATAACATGGCTACTTTGTGTATATGAAGGTATAGACACAAGCAATGTTCAGCTCTGATAGGGAATGTATGGATAAACAGAAAGTTAGATAAAGTAAATGAGATTGTGAACATTATAATAATAATGGCTTATTGGCTGAAGTAACATTTGTGATGCCTTTCTCTAAAAAATAAATAAAACATTTCGGTATGCAGCAATTTATTTTAACCCCTTGGGTTCACAGACGGTTTTGGCCTCGTGGACACAACTCAGTTTTTTTAATTCTGAGATGTGTCACTTTATGTGGTAGTAACTTTGGAATGTTTTTACTCATCCAAGTCATTCTCAGATTGTTTTTACGTGACACATTGAACTTTCTATTAGTGGTAAGTTTTAGTGAATTATGTTTTGTGCTTGTTTATAAAAAAAAATCCTGAATTTACAGAAAATGTAAAAAAATGTGCAATTTTCATACTTTGCATTTTTCTGCTTGTAAGACATATTATGCAAAATAGTTATTAAATAACATTTACCAAATGTGCGCTGTGTTGGCATCATTTTACAAGTAAGCTTCAATTGTTGACACCTGAATTTATGACTGTATCCAATAGAATGACTCTGCAAATGTTAAACATCCAATTGGGATAAAGGCGATGTATAATGAAGACTGTATATGTCACTAGATAATGCATGTGTATTTTCCTTACCTCCTAATTGTTATTGTGATTGGTGGCCAACACCCGAGCGCCGCCATGGGGATGGAACCAGGTAATATTTACACCTTCTTTATATTTTGGTACAGTTAAAGGGGGAGGCTATCCCTAGTCAGACTTGGTTGTACGCTATATTGTGTCTGCTTATTTCTTGTCTCTCGGATGGTTAAACGTTTTCTCACCCTTCACTCTGATTTGAATTCATCCAAGCAACTTTTGTGCTGTCAGCGTTGAACCGCCGGTCAGGGAATGCCACGTCCACACCAGCTGATCAGCAGCTCGATGCAGGAGTGCGCTGACAGTGCAAGCCTTGCGAAGTAAGCAATGTATCTGCTGAAATCAGCTACAGATACTAAGTTGATTTTAAGTCAAAATCTGCACCAATAGTGCGGATTTTGACCCCGTTTTTAATGTGGAAATGCTGGAAAATTTGTCACGGACTTTTACACTGCGGACATTCTGCAGCATTTTCGCCCCATGTGAATGTATCATAAAGGGGTTGGATGACCCCAAACTAATTTTTATAAGCCTCTGCTTGTATATTAATTAAGTAAAAAAATCCAAATGATTTGTTTTCACTTTTTCGTGTTTTCCTGGTGTCCCAGGCTTCTGCAGCCCTAATTCTGGTCTGTTTACATCTTCTGCTTACATCATATACACTCATGGCAGCTTATTCTGAAACATTATCTGAAAAGCAAGAGCAGTTTGATGAGATTCTTCTCAATACATACATCACAAAGACAGCCCAAATAAAACTTGCTTAGCCCCATTTACCTGTGCGCACGCAGTTCTGGAATTTTCTGCTATTCAGCTCCATCCTTGGGCACAAACAACAATAATACCAGTACTGCCAGATCCGGCACATGCTGGACCTTAATGATACTGAGCATATCCTATTAACTATAGTTGGGTTCATCTGACTTCTGGCATTTTGAGTAGCACTTTTTTTTCCCAGACAAAATAGAGCAGCATGCTGCGCTATTTCATCTGACGTTTTCTGCTGGATCTGCACTACTCACAAAAAGTTCTCTCATATAAGTTTACTTTTCTCATGCTTTTTTTAAAATTTTTAATTATGTAGATCCTTATTACCGGTTATGTATCTTTATGTTATTGTTTTACCTCCCCATGCAGTATCAGGTGTGCATTACTCTTTTTCTCCACAAGATGTCCTCAGAACATCTGCAAAATGCTCATTATAATTTTATTGAATGGTCTCCTTATTTCATTTAAATTGCATAGGCTGGAATTTAGAAATCCACAACATTTCTCTTTTTTCCCAGTGTTTCGAAGCAATTGTCTATAGATTGAGAAGTGTGATCTATAGGGACACCACTAATAGGATTTTTAGTATTCTAGCATAAGGTACAATGCTTACAGTAGATAAGCCATGTAATACATTTTTTTCCTAATATTCTGTGACAGGATTATATATAGGTATCGGAGGTATATTTCTCCCAGACTCCTATCATTTTGTGAAGCAGCATTGAACAAGCTCACCCACTAGTTCATTATTGGCTAGCTCCAATGGTTGTGAATGAGAACGACTGAACGATTGGTAGTTAAACTGAATGATTAGTGAATGAATCAACGATGATTTTTATGCCTGCTTAAAATGAACAATGAACAAAAAGCGAACAGTTTATCGTTCGTCTTTTGATTGTTGTCTGCATTTACACTGAACAATAATTATTGTTCATTTTTGCTCAATTGAACAATTTTTTGAATGATTACATAGAATAGTTTCATGTAAAAGGGCCTTTACAATTGGACTAGTGTTGCTTATACGGTGAGGCTGGAGCTGTCTTCTTAATGGTAGTTAGAACATTTTTTTCCCCATAAAGAAAATAAAACGCCATCATGAGTTTGCAAAGTCCGTATCCCGGCTGCTTATATTGCAGGTGTGAGTTGTGGTTCGCATCTCAGGCATTCCCCAGCTAATTCCCTCATAGTTCATTCAGCAGTTTAAGGTTAGCATAGTGCGCCCCACATACTGGAGGCCACATACACATTCAACACTACAAATTTAGTTTGGCAATATTCACAGCATAGTTAGGGTGACTACCCACTAGCGTTTTTTTTTTCTGCTGCGAATTTGCTCCTATTTTTTCTTCCAATTGTCAATGGGACTTCCTAATGTTAAAAACGCAACGCAACGCATCGCGACGCAACGCAACTTTGCGTTTTTAACATTAGGAAGTCCCATTGACAATTGGAAGAAAAAATAGGAGCAAATTCGCCGCAGAAAAAAAACGCTAGTGGGTAGTCACCCTTAAAGGGAACCTTTTACCAGGTAAGGGCAGCATGTACAGCGTGCCCCCGCTGCGGCATTTCACAATAACCCTACTTTGAAGATTCATTCCAAATGGAACTCCAAGACCTGCAGGTGACGCCATGCCGGTTTCTCTCTGCCCCGATCATCGAGAGTGACAGCTCTTTCCTTTATACTGCGTTTAGACTTAACAATAATTATCCTTCCAAAAAGAAAAAATTAGAAGAAAGTGAAAGTAAGGGCTCAGTCACACGGGCGCATCCGGGCGCCAATGCGCCCGTCTTCCTCCACGATAAGACGGCCGCACTGCAGGACGGACGACTCTCCGCAGCGCCGGCAGAAAGAACACATGACTGGCTCCTGCAGTGCAGCTGTCTTCTTCGTGCAGGTAGACAGGCGCATCGGCGCCTGTGTGACTGAGCCCTAAACGATAATCGTTAGGTTTAAACACGAGCCAATGGACGAGAATCAATCACTTTTCGTTCGTTGTTCAGGTTCAGCCAGCATGAAAATCACCGCTGGCGCATTCACTTATTGTTGCGTTTAAAGATAGAAATGTGAAAGACTAAATGAGAAGTGATTGGTTCCCAACGATGATCTGCCTGTCCAAACAGGCTGAACGAGTTAGCGGTGACGTCACTCGCTCGTTCAAAGGGTCATAATACACAAACATCAGGGAAGTAAATGGACGGCCGCTGTCTTCTAGAATGTACACAGAAATTATTACCTTGTTGATACATGAAAGTGCCCTAAGCAAAAGTTTAAAAACTATTTTATCATAGAATATGCTCCTCATCTAATAACACCAATGAGGAAGCCACACATTTGTACCCTGAACAATTATTTGGTAATTCTTTAAAAATATCACATTTCTCATACTGCGGCCAATTAAGTACAGTGTGCCAGCTATTTTGCCTTTCTATTATTTTTCTTTCCTCTCTTTCTCCTTTTGTTAAAAAAGCTGCAGCTCAGAAATTTTTCAAAAGGAAGAGAGCAGAAAAAAAACACCATAATTAATAATGCCCCCTTTCTGCCCCAAAGGTAATAATGCCCCTTTTGTGCCCCATTATTAATAATGTGCCTTTCTGCCCTATGAATTATGCCTCTTTTCTGCCCCGTTATTAATAATGCATCCTTTCTGCCCCCATGATTAATTATACCATCTCTTCTTCTCTCAGAAAAGTAATAATGCCCCTTTACAGGCCGCCATACATAATAATGCCCCTTGTCTGGGAGGGTAAAGTGATGACTTGTGATGGCAGCACTTAACAAACTCCTTTCCCAAAGGGATACATGCAGTCACGACCAGAGTATTGCTGCAGGCCACCATAGACACCCCTATCATAGGGAATGCCAATAAACACAGGAAAATGAGGGTTATAGTTGCCACGGGTGACGCCACCGTTCCTACACACCGGAATGACTTTCGGGGGAGAATAAATGCATACAGAGACAGTCTTTGAGTACCATGGGTCCCTAGGAATGGTGAGGGTCCGGCATAAACGTTTAATTGCAAACTTGAACAGATTATGCAAGGCAGTTCACTTAAAGACTTTTACAGTGCAGGCAAGACAAAAGATCTGAGGTCAGGGAGAAAACTCGGGATGACAGCGGTCCTGCAGTTTATATTCTGCTAGGAGCCACTCCTGGTGGGCAACACTCCAGAGGTGTAAAGGGGTAGGGTCACTCCACAGACACTCAGGCAGCAATTATTGACTTGAAGTCCCTCCACCCAGCCTTGGAGATGCGTGGGTGCAACAATCAAAGGGTCTACCTCTATCTATGTGCGGATCCTGGCTCTGGACGGCCGCGTAGGAAAATCAGACAGAGAGGTAGTACCTCTGCACTGGCCTTATCTGAAGAATTACTTACCATTGCTCTCTCACTATTGGGGACTCACTCCAGAATTCAGACATCACGGGAAAGCTCTCCTCCTCTTCCATCTTCACTACAAGGAAGCTGAAGGTGCTTTCATGTGGCTCTGTGTTTGGTGGAACTCCAGATGGAACACAGGTTGAAGATGTAGAACTCCTCTTTCTCGCTCTCAAGCACTCCTATTTATACCTTCTCTCATACCACGGGACATGACAGACTTGATACATTTACATGCAGACTTGGATTTTATTAAAGTTAACCTCTCAAGCACTGCAGCTGTGCAACACGCACACTGAAAATGACAAGACAGCTTTGCACAGTGCATCCACATAAGACAAACATGTATGACGTTTATGGAGGGAACCAGGATGATGTGCTGGGCCAGTACAGTAAGTAATAATAATCACCTTTATAGAGCACATGCATATGACACAGCACACCGCTTGATATTAGGTTGGATTTTTATTTAGGGTATATGACACTATTACTAGGCTGAAGCCTATAGTAGACTCTTGTTCTGGCCTATGATTTGGGTGTCAGACTGATGTTCGCTCTTTCATTCACTCTGTATGGTCTTGTCCCAAGCTGCTCTCCTTCTGGTCGGAAGTCCTTAAGTTTTCATATGATCACTTTTACATTCAGAGAATATTTTTTCCACAAGTATGCCTTTTAGGGATAATAAATAGGCTACATATAGTAAATCATTTTTCTGATATTTGCATGTGTAAGATCATTATTATGGTCTGGAAATTCATAAACTCTGCTGCTTTGGTCATTGACGGTGTCTAATAAATACATAAGTCCTATAATGTAAAATACTGAATAGGAAGTGTCCACAAAAATGTGAGAAAAGGTTGAAATACTAGCTCAGGTGAGGAACAGCAAGAATGCTGCATATGCGATTCTTCCTGTATAACAAGCCTGATGGCTCTTCTGATTTGCATCTGAATAAAAGACGTTTACTAGTTTTCATGTCCCGTCATCTTTTCAGTGCATTTCCTGTAAGGCGAGTTCTTGATTGTGTACAGTAAATCTCTGTTTCTGGTTTGCGATCAACTTTTTATTATTCTTATAGGAAACTTCAAGTCCAGCTTTTTAAGAAGTCAGCTCTAATGGGTTTGTCTGGAATAAGAAAAACAAGTCTGCCTTTTCCCAGAAATATCACTACTCTTGTTCAAAGGCGTTGTCTGCTATTGCAAGTCTACCCCATCCGCTTGAAAGGAGATAAGCTGCAATGCCAGACACAGGTGGTTTTAGACCTGACAACTGTTGGGTGCTTAAAAGACAGATGAACTACCAGTAAGCAACGAAGAATCTCACAATATGCACAGCCTAGGAACATTCAGAAAGGGCATGTCATGTCCTACCTGGACTTAATAGTTGCATCCTAAAAGGATGAGTATATACATAGTATAAATGCGGATAACACAAAAATGTATAAAGAAACACAAAACGAGTAATACAGGAAAACTGACATTAAACCCTCTAATGCGAGAAGACCTTAACTATTAACGGAGTAATTGCCCTGATAAGGGCAACCTCACATCAGGAACTAGGGCAACCTTGACTTGCCATAGATGGTGACAGGGAACAGTGACAATGAAAAGATGACACACAATGAATAAAGAACCACCAGAGTACAGGGAGCAAGATGTCAAACACTCCAAGGAAATAAATGAATAACCAGCATACTTGATGAATCTCACAAAACAAAAAATACATCCAAAAAACAACTACAAAAAAGGCAAAGTCAATCTTTATTAACAATAGTATGATACACAGCAACAATTAAAAACATTTAAAAGAAAACATCAAAAAGTCTCTAGCTGATGTAAAATCAACAGAGTAATCAGCAACTACAAGCAACTCACAAAATAAGAGACAGGTTATACAAGGAGCTTGCCAAAGATTCCTGTGTTAGGAATCAGAATCATGCGCTGCACTTATCTGCTTGGCTATGGAAGAATAAAAAGAACTCCCCTTTGGGATCTACTGCAATGTGGGTGCGGTCAGAGATTTCCTTTAATCCTGATTACTTCTTGCTGGGAATTAGGATCCAGTTCCTTTCTGGCGTGCATCTGACTGCTATATGCTTACCATATCCTGAGTATGCTATATGCATACCGTATCAGTGCTGCTGATACTATTTATCCTGTTGTTCATTTTAAGATTTTTCTGCTGTTCCTCCTAGAGGAATATTTATCAATATGAGATAAAAACTCATTCTCATCAGACAATTTGGAAACAAAGGTAAAAAATGACCCAAAGCACAGATAGAATCCACAGTTACAAAAGAAAGAAGTACCCGTGGATACTAAAGAGCTATTTCAAAGCAAATTCTGCAAAACACAAAAACATAGCCCAGGCCTCTTGATTGTCAGAGGCAACACAAATACTGTTGCATAGTAACATAGTATGTATGGCTGATAAAAGAGATATATCCATCCAGTTCAGCCTATTACCCCTCAATGTAGTCCCGGAGGAAGGCCAAAAAAAACCCCAATGAGGTAGAAGCCAATTTTTACCCCAATTTTCTAAACTCTGATTAAGGCCCAGCTCAGACGGGTCTTGAGCACGTAATACGCTTTACCAGCCTACCATAGGTGGCCATGATGCTAGTCACATGACTTATGTGAAATACATTCACAAGAAAAATCGCAGCATATCCGATTACGTGCTTTTCCCCCACGGTGTCTTCTCCCTGTGACTGTTGCCGGCGGCATCTGCAGGCTCCTGGCAGCAGCTTCCACCCTGCAGCGACTTCTCCCTGTCACTGTTCCCGGCAGCGGTGTCTGCGACAGCAGGCTTTCGCCAGTAGTGGTAGCCTGAGTGTGCCCAGCGCTGCACTGGCAGCAGTGTCTCCGCTGGCGGCGCATTCCCTCTGGTGGGAAGGCCGACTCAAATCTTCTTGCGCCCTGCACAGTACGTCCCTCCACAGCAATAAGGCAGCCTGTTCTCCTCATACCACTGCCGTGACTTTAGCCTTGGCAAGAGGGTTAGGGCTAGGAATGTTTTAGGGTTAGGCTTACATTTTTTTTTCTGTTATATGCACCCCTTCTCAGCAAATAATGTAAGTCTAACACCTACAATAATCCCTAGCTGTCCAGCCACGGCAAAAACCACTACACACTGTTCTGCTAGGACCTTTCAGAAGTCACCAATCAGGAGCTAGGGGTGTGACAGAGGTGTTCCTGCATCCAAAACCTGTCACATCCCTAGCTTCCTGGTGGCGTCAAGATACACTAATACCCAATACCTCTGCAGCACCACCTATTGGATGGGTCCTCTCCTTAACGAGTGATGATATCCCTCCTGACCAATGTCATAGGTCTCTCACTAGCTAAGCCAGAATTCTGCTGCACACTGATGAGGGGCAAAAACCCGAACAACTGTCTGTGTATGGATTATGGCTTGGTTTTAAATTCCCAATCATTTTTATAAAGATCTGTATAAAGGGTTGGACATTGATTTGCAGGAATGCTGCCACCCAATAGGTGGTGCTGCAGAGGTATTTTTTCATCTACCTTAGGTCAGACAGGAACTACATAAATGAATGCACCCAATAATCACACCTACAAATAGTTAGATGTAATGGAGTATAGAAACCCAATATCTAGTTACTTCTAATGACTCCAAGAAATGAATGTTGAGTCTCATGTAGATGGTTTTACTAATGCTTAAAGGGGTTGTCCCGCGCCGAAACGGGGTTTTTTTTATTCAATAGGCCCCCCGTTCGGCGCGAGACAAAGCCAATGCATGTGTTAAAAAAAAACAAACGTTTAGTACTTACCCGAATCCCCGCGCTGCGGCGACTTCTTCCTTACCTTAGTAAGATGGCCGCCGGGATCTTCACCCACGATGCACCGCGGGTCTTCTCCCATGGTGCACCGTGGGCTCTGTGCGGTCCATTGCCGATTCCAGCCTCCTGATTGGCTGGAATCGGCACACGTGACGGGGCGGAGCTACGAGGACCAGTTCTCCGGCACGAGCGGCCCCATTCACCAGGGAGAAGACCGGACTGCGCAAGCGCGTCTAATCGGGCGATTAGACGCTGAAATTAGACGGCACCATGGAGACGAGGACGCTAGCAACGGAACAGGTAAGTGAATAACTTCTGTATGGCTCATAATTAATGCACGATGTACATTACAAAGTGCATTAATATGGCCATACAGAAGTGTATAACCCCATTTGCTTTCGCGGGACAACCCCTTTAAGTTGCATCCAAAGGACTAATATTCAAAATAATCTGCTCAATTGGTAAATAAATCCCTCGGCTAACAGCTTGGTCCCTTACGCTGACCCAGGCCAACAATAGAGTACAAAGACCAATGTAGATGAAGAAGACAGTAGAGTCTTTTAGTCCTCCCTTACACAGGTGCTTTTTACCGCAATTAGCATGGCGCTTTTAGCACCGAGCTAATCGCGGTATAACGCTCCCATTGTTTTCAATGGAACCACTTGATCGCAGCGCTTTTCAGCGTTGCGATTTTTGAGCAGTGTCTGTTCTCATGATGAGGAGTGCCAAAAGCCAGCGTCAGCTGCTGCATTGCTGTGGTCGAAAACTAAAGTAAAATGCGGCAAAGCGCCGTAATTTAAATCACGGAGCTTACCGCAACGCATGTTGGGAGACTTAAGCTCCTAAGGGAATTTCTACATTCAACAATGAATAATGATACTTCCAACATTAGGAATAAACTGGCACAAATAGAACTTCTACATTTAGTTGTGACGCATCATGCTTTCAGCAACAAGAGGATTGCAAAGCATAAATGCACAAGAGTATTATAACTCCAACACATAATGCTTCTAAGAGTAGAAGTATTTTGGCTCAACATGTTTCTCTATGAAAATCCCAGTTCATCAGGAGCCTAATGTAGAGGTTTAGGTAATATAAATAATCCCTAAACTACCAAGTAACACCAGAAGTAGTGTCTTAACATTTAAGTAGTCCCCTAAAAAAAAGGCACCATTGAAAATGGAAACACAAATTTAGCCACTGACTTCAAAAATAAGAACATTAGAATGGCAGGTTGCCACCAGAGGCAGCTATGGTATTACAAAAAAAAGATAAGACACAAAACAGCCACTAATAAGGCCAGGAATAATATCCAAAATAATAAAAAGCGCAAACCGCCAGCTCTAATGGTGGACTGACGGCATCAGATGCTTATAGACAGTTGAGGATGGCTTCAGCTGAGGGTTTTCCTGTCCCTCAACCTCTGTAAACTTCTTATCAAAGATAAACTTGTCTTCTGTTAGCTCCAATTGTCCATCAGCAGTTTTTGTGGCTGACTACTATATTTTTCTCCAGCCTGCTATTCACTGATAAAGCTGTCTAGATATATCTTCCCTCTTTATTATGATAGTTGAGAACTTGGGTCCTCCATTACAGAGATGAAATCTAGCACGCTACTTGTGAGTCCCCGAACCTGGATGGGCTTCCAGTAGAGGGGTATAAAGTAAACACGGAAGAGCATACTGTTAGTTTACTTGAGCTGTTTGAACATCCTTTGGAAGCAATGCAGTAGATTTATTAAAGCTGTCTAAGGGCTTAAACAGATGGGCATGTTTTAGCCCCATTATGCAGCGTTGAAAATCACGGCTGCATAACAGTACAAAACAAAACCAATAATTTCAATGCTTTTGTTTCCACTATTGGGATTCTTAGGCGTCAATACTACATCCAAGAAAAGATAGGACTTGCCTTATCTTTCTCGCACGTAGTAAATACTTTTTACTATATGCAAGAAAAATAGGGCAGGACCTATCTTCCTGCTTTTTTTTCAAACTCGGGCAGAATAGGACAGAGTTTGAAAGGTTAAAAAAAAAAAAAAAAGATTTTTTCTTTGTTCATGCGCATACGCCCGTGTGAAGAAGCACTAAGAGCAATGCACTAACACTTGCTGCTACGGGGCATAGTTGCGCATGAACTTGGTTTAATTTTTTTTATCAGGCCATTAAAACTTTGCGCAATGTGAAGAAGCCCTAATACATAGACAGCGTGAAGTCAATGAGGCAGTCCAAACGTGCATCAAATCTATCACAATCTTGTATGCTGTTTGATAGATTTGGTGGGAGAAGGTGTGGCTTCAGCATGGTGATGAAAAGAAGTACCGCATTAGTGCTACGGACCTACAGAGCCATATACCAGGAAATATGTGTAGTCTAAAAAACTGGGAATAAGGCTTTGATGAACATGCACATACGCAAATATCTCACAGAATTGTCAGGCATGTATGCCCCTTTCGACAAATATAGTCTAATCATAGACTAAAAATTTAAAAATCACAGAAGGGTGTGCTCTATCATATAATAAATCATAGCTTTTATTAATTCCAATAAAAAACCTATTCGAACCTTAATCTGTCTCAGGCACTAACCTATAGATAATATAGCAGAGTGACCTCCCTGAAAAGGACAACCCCACCGATGAACCTAACCATACCTCACCATAATTAAAAGGGAGAGGTAGGTTTACTTTTTCAAATGACCATATGCGCAAAAACGGCAAAGCGCAACGTATCTGCGCATGAACAAGGTTGATTTGCACGCGTGTCTGCGTATTATTCTGTACTTTTTGCACATGCAGGCCCAGTTCAGATGCATGCGCAGCACACACCCTTTCCATGGATTAAAAGGCTACTTAGCCTAATGAGGTCCAGATGTGTTCTTTTCCCTGTGTTTTGTGCAGTGGTACACTGTTCCCCTTGCATATTTGTGCACCTCCAATAGATGTCTGCTGACTATCCACTCCCCCTTCTGGCCAGGTACCGGACTGGAGGGGGTGGGGCCTACAGCCGCGACCGTTGGCCACTTTGAGACAGCGTCTACAAGCCACTACCCTGTAAAGGGGAACACTGCAGTTTTACTTCCTTACATTTATTCAGGAAAATCACTTCCAAGCAGTCTGAGATTAACAGACTCTCGCTTCTCAGATAGCTACGACGGCGCTTTTCATGACTCAAAAGGTAAGGGAGTTTCGATTCTCTTCTCACAATCCATTTCTTGGGAACATCTGGAGACTCATCACGACGTTGCAGGTAGATACCTATTTGGGAAAGGCAAGCTTGCCCACATGATGTTCGTTCTGGCTTCTTTTTACCTACCCTACTCTGGACAGGTTCCTTTTTAGGGAAGGCCCTGGGAAATTTGGAGGAATTTAAAGAGGGTACCCTGATCTAATATGTCTTCCAGGCCTGTTCAAATTACCTGTTTATTTTTTAAAACATTACTCTCTAGAGTCTTTAGTAACTAAATTTGTTTGGGCAGGTAAGGCTCCATTTAGATGGGACGAATGCTGAGCAAACGATGCCCGACATTCATCCCTGTGGGTCCTCGCTCCCGTGCTATTGCACGGGAGCTAGTAGCACTGGCTCGCTCCCAGAGTGGCCAGCAGGGGGCGGGGCAGCAGGAGGAGATTTCTCTCCTCACGCTCCCCTGCCTCTCCCCCTTGACTTAACATAGTGGCCGTTCAGTACTGAATGGCTGCTATTTACACTGAGGGATCAGCTCATCGTCCATCGTTTATGCAGCATAAAGAGTAACCTACACCCAGACTAGCAAGGAGCTATACGAAAAGTACCATAAGATTGCAGGTTTCGAGCCCTACCCAATGCGCATGCTTATCATCCTGTAAGACAGCTGTTACATGCTGCTGCGGTGGATTGAAGCTGATTCAAACAACCTATCTCTAGTGCTAGTAACAGCCCTACTAGTCTCTTACAAGACTCTTGCAAATTTGAGATAGGGGAGTAATGGTCTCATCGTATCCTCCATGGGGAAATTCAAAACTCCTGGAGCTGCTACACCTACACAACTATGAGTTTTAGCCCTTATGGGGCATTAAGTATCTTACTCAATTTTGGGTCATTTGCAGATCTTAGACAAGAGTTTAATCTTCCAAAGCTTGTCTTTTCTGGTATTTCTAGTTGTGGCATGCTTGCACTGAATATTTTGGCAGGAGCCCCATGACATTAGCTTGTGGTTTATTTGAATCAGTGGCTCAACTGGAGCACTTTCAAAAACCAGTTTTGTCCTTTTAAATAGTCATTATGGTTAAACAAACCTCACGCTTGAAGAGGTCTATTGCCTGATGGAAGAGGAATATCCTAAACTTGGAGGACATACATGAGGATAAATTGGCTTCCACTTGAAAATGCACTGTGATTAGTGCCAGAGACAAGTTCATACAAGTTATGGAGGAATTATTCCAAGATCGACTTTTATCATGTATCCATAGGATAGGTGGTAAAAGTCTGATCGGCAAGGGTCTCACTGTTGAGACCCCATTGACACATACAACTCCCACCTGCAGTGATGTCAGACTGAATGAAGCGACAGTTGCACATGCGCTGTGTCACTCCATTAATTTCAATGGGACTGACAAAAAGGAGCTGAGTACAAGTACTTGGCTTTCACCGTCAGCCCCATTGAAACTAAATGGAGTGGCACCGCGCATGCATAACCCCTGCTTCATTCAATCTCCTCGTCAATGTGAGGAGTGCAGTTGTAATGAGACCGTGGGATTACGCAAGGGCTCAGAATACGAAAGTGAAACCGAAGGTATGAAGACACAGTTTTTAGTATTTCTTGTTTGGTGATAAATAGATTTGGAGCAATGAGAGTATAAACAGTGCAATATAACAGCGAGTCATAGACCTGATGGTCGTCACAACCAAAATATGTCCTAAACAAGGACACACACTACCCATTGCTTAACCATGTTAACAAATCTGAGTCTCAATATTTAGAAATCACCGGGAAGGTCCCTATTAGAGTGTACTTATAAAATGGGCTAATAGAAACAAATGAATACATCAAAAGGCAAAACTTCACACAACCGTTTTGGAACCCTATCAGCTCCGCCAAGACCAGTGTGGTGTACAAGTACTCCAAGATACAGAAGCAAGATGACAGTTACCACCCGGCCTTATGGTGCGTTTAGATGGAACGATTATCATTCAGAAATTTTTCAAACGAGCGAAACTGAACGATAATCATTCGGTTTAAATGCGAGCCAATGACTGGGCAAAGAACGAGAATTGTGAGGTTCTCGTTTGTCATTTAGTTTCAGCCAGCATAAAAATCCACCCCGACTCATTCACTTGTGTGGCAGTTTAAACACTGAACTCATTCAGTACTCTTTAGACCTTATCTTGAAGGAGGGATTGGCCTCTCTGATATTGTCTCCTATCATTTTGCCTCTTATATATTGCAGATTGTCAACTGTTGCAGGTGAAACAATGGATTTCAGTTGAGCAGGTTTTTGTTTTGACAACACCTTACCTTAGCTGACTGATACTATTCGGCCGCCTGCAGACGGCCGGGTCGGATCCGGCTGCGAGAATTCTCCCAGTGGGACCCGACCCGAGCGCCTGCAGAGAGCAGTGTGGAACTCACCCGCTCCCGCAGCTCCGGCTCTTTCATGTGATGGCTGCCGGCTGCCGTCACTCCCCGGGCTCCAGGGAGTGACGTTTCTGTGCGGGGCACTGTGAGCCCCGCATAGAAATAGAGCATGCCGCGGTTTGTTTTCTGCGCGTGGTTTCGCGCAGACAAACCACAACCGTCTGCATAGGATTGCGTGTTGTAATGCAATCCTATGCAGGCGTGTACGGGCGTAAATTCCGCGAAATTTCCACCCGTCTGCAGGCGGCCATCCTCAGGAGAAGAACACGCATATCCCACTTTGGACTTACCCTAATAGTGGCATCCAGAGTTTTCTCCAGACTTCCTTTCCCCTCTCTTTCCTATGAAGCCACAATTTTGGTCATCTACAAACCTGGACAGTTACCTGACCCATATTACTCATGTAGACCAATATCACTCATTAATTGACATGCTAATATTTTGGTGAAAGTATTGGCATTGATGCTTGGTCTTAGTGATCCTGTGGTTGGCTGGTACTGAACACTCAGGTTTTATGCTTGGCAACTTGACACACATAAATCTAAGGATATTTACTTCAAATGACTCATGATAATGCCAGTAGAAGAATTTTAGCCTCAGTGACCATGAAAAAGCAATAGACTCAGTTGCATGGGGATTCATGTGTGAAATTCTAAAATGAATGAGAGTGTCGGGTGTTATATCACTTCCTATATTTAAAACTGAACGCACCTATAAAAGACAATGTTTGTATCCGTGATTCCTTTTTTTTTAACCGGGGTGTCCACTGTCACTCCTGTTTGTGTTTGTGATGGACCCACTAAAAGAAATAATCAATAGATGTTATAAGGCCATGCATGCTCCTCTGGGAAATATATAGAAGTAAGGAAGACGGAACAATACCTCTGCAGCGCCACCTATTGGATGGCAGCATTCCTGCGCATCAGTGTCAGACCTTTTAAACAAGTCTTTATAACAATGATTGTGATTCAACCGAAAGCCAGAAATCCATACACAGCCAGCTGTTCCGGGGTTTTCGCCCTTTATCAGTGTACAGAAGGTTTCTGGCTTAGCTAATGAGAGGCCCATGATGTGGGTCATCTCTCCTTAAGGCCGAGATTTGTGCGCTGCGGCATATACAAATCTCGCACGAATATGAACCTCATTCTTTTCAATGGGGTCATATACATGAGCGATTTTTTTTTCCTACATCGTGATGCAAGAAAAAATCATGGCATGTCCTATCTTTGGGCGTTCCCATGGAACAGTTTCCCCATTGTTTTCAATGGGGCCAGCAAAAGCATTGCATGGTGTGCAAGGTTTCCCGTTGAAGACAATGAAAAACACTCTGCGATCCTTTACTATTGCGGAGGATCGCTACTTCCCTGAAGTGATGTGGACGTTTTTAACACAAAAATATATAAACTTTAAAAAAGCCCCCTGAATCTTAAAAGTACCACTAATGCCAAGCAGAGGTAACCTGCTGGACACCTAATCCATATCTATATATATATATATATATATAAAGACGAAAGCCCTCACTGACTCACTCATACACTCACTGACTCACTGACTGACTCGCCACTAATTCTCCAACTTCCCGATGTCGTAGAAACATGAAATATGGTACAAACATAGAGTATATCATAAATAGGAAAAGCTAATGGGTCTCAACTCGATTATTGAATACTAGAGCAAAAGAATTAGCATCCAAATTTTACGTACGGAATCTAATGCTCTCACTTCCCGATGTCGTAGAAACATTAAATTTGGCACAAGCATAGATTATATCCAAAATAGGAAAAGCTAATGGATCCCAACTCGATTATTCAATTCTAAGCGCAAAAGAATTAGTGTCCAAATTTTATGTACGGAATCTAATTCTCTCACTTCCTGATGTCATTTTATATAAAGGAAATGTCGCATGGTTGCCTCCACGTGGTGTTTCCTGGGTAACGCAAAGAACTATGCAAAATGGTGAACATATTTTTTTCCGGTATCTCTAAAGTAACCACGACTTCATAAGATTTTCCGTGTGAACACCACATAAACACCAGTACCAAATTAAGTCGGGCGAAGCCGGGTATATCAGCTAGTAATATTATAAATGCTGAAGCGATTTGATGAAATTTGGCAGGGAGACGCTTGCATCTTGAGGAAGGACATAGGCTATGTTTTAGCCAGAAAATTTATAGAGTTCTCTAGGGAGCGTGACAAGGCAGATTTATTTGGCGATGAGCAGGCACACCTCCACTCTGCCGCCAACGCGAGGCGAAGGTGGTGCACATCATAAGCTTAGGCCTCCCCAAACAGGCAGACACGTGAGGACAGACGTTGTTGCTGCACGTTTGTGATTATTAAGCTGGCAGGGATACCCGGCGCTGCCCGGGATTAAAACCTTAACCAAACACGCATTTACATGGATTGAGACTTTAACCCTTTCCAATCCACTGTCTGATGTCTAAAGACATTCTGATTGACGGCTGTACAGCTCCGATGTCGGAAGACGTCTGGCGGGGTATTCTTACTGTATATTACTGGCCACTCTATTGTCAGAGGCCTCTCCAGCATGCCCCATACCGTAGTACTGGCTCCAGCCAGCAGATGGCGCTATTGTATAATGGCAGAAAGAGGAAACCCGCTAGGAAACCATGAAGCCAAAATTGGATTGCAAAAGGTTAAAGAAAATCTGTGTTGCCCATAGCAACCAATCACAGCACAACTTTTATTTTACCTCAGCTGTGTACAAAGTGGTTTCCTTTTGATAATCGCATTTCCTATCATTTTTTTGTCTTAAACACGTTTTTCTCATGGGCAGCTGTACATGTCATGCTCAGGTGTATACGGCCCACAAAACCTTTATATCCTAGCAAAAGATGACGCGACCGTGTACAGAACTGTGCTGACAGCAGATTGCAGTTACATTCCTGTCACTATTTCAACTTTTTAGATTAAAAAAATACAAAGTCGCGGGTAACAAGCTAGTGAAGGATAAATAACAATGCCACTCTGACTGAGGGCTCTTTCCAATGAACGTATATTGGCCGCCGTTTTCATGGCTGGCCGATATATTCTACAATCTGATGCATTGGATTCCAATGCATCAGATCACATGGCCGTATGCCCACAGTGTAAAAGCGCCTGGCCTGCCAATATAGCGCCGGGCGCTTTTACGCCAGGCCAGAAAGATAGTCCTGGAACTAATTTTCCAGATGGAATACGTCGGCCGCTGCATGGGCAATGACAGTGGCTGGAGAAGGGAGATGGGAGGGAGTTTAGCAGAGTGACTGCTAAACTCCCTCCCCCTTCTCTCCTTATCTCTCCTCTCCTCCAGCTGTTTGCAATAGGAGGGGGTGGTGCTAAGCTCCACCCCATCCCATTGCTGGCTGCAGACAAGGGGCGGGGAGGGAGCTGGAGCTTAGCCGTATCCTGCCCCCTCCCATTGCAAACAGCCGGAGAGGAGGGGAGAGAAAGAAAGCCGACGAGGGGAAGGGAAGGGGAAGACAGCTAAGCTAAGCTGTCTCCCCACGCCCAACAGCATTGCGCCCTCGGCGTGAGCTGTGCTGTCTGAATGGGCGCACAAACGCTGTGTGGTAGTGCCCTGAGTGCCAGAAAAGGAAGCAGCTCATGTCATTAAAGAAAACTGCAATGATAACAGTGGATGAAGAAAACACCTAACAGCAAACTCCCAGGTCAATCTAATAGATGCCAAGGAAGAATACATTCACTACTTCTGTCCAGCACAATCACGACCCAGCTCTCCTCAGATCTCCTCTTACAGAAAAGAAGGGGGCGCAACCAGCTCTGTCACTGCGGGCTTAACTGTTAAACTAAATAAGCCCCCGAGTGGCTAACAGTTCTTCAATAGTTCTATACTCCCCAGCTGCTTAGGGTATTGATAGCCCTCACAGCCAATCAGAAAGCTCAGCTTTATAGAATCAGGGTGCTCAGCCTAGATAATAATAGATAAAGGTTTGCTCCCTTTACTTACCCCCAGTCCACCATCAGGACTGGGCAGTGTTGTTCCCATTCGATTATCATTCTGTAT
The DNA here is from genome assembly GCF_035609145.1 of Eleutherodactylus coqui. Lineage (NCBI taxonomy): Eukaryota > Metazoa > Chordata > Amphibia > Anura > Eleutherodactylidae > Eleutherodactylus > Eleutherodactylus coqui. The sequence goes on along the minus strand of NC_089846.1, from coordinate 55,451,117 downwards.
TATAGTTGTTACTATCTGGGCTGGGTGGAACAACTGATATACTACATTATATCGCTCCTGATAACTTTTACTAGCAATATGGCTTTGCGACATTAGAGAATATCGCTGCAGATCTATATTAGAGAAATGCATTGAGCAGTATAACATAAAAGATGTAGCAGAGCCATTTGAGCTCAGAGTACAGTAGTAGTCTACAGTAAGCTGAGCTGTGTGAGTGGCTGTGAGCTTCATCCACAACCCTCCAGAGCTGAGCGGAGTACATTGGAGCAATTATTTTTGCAGAGTCACCCTGAGCTGTCCTTTGGGTTTTTCATCATGCATTGTTATCATTGTGGTTTTCTTCAGCATTATAAGCTGGTTTTTTTTTTTGGCACTCAGTCACAGTCGCAATTTTATTTTTTTTGTTATTTTTTCTACGAGTTTTTTTTACAGTATTTTAATTTTACATTTTTTATGTCCCTGCAGGGACTTGAACCATAAGGCCTCCCTCATACGGGCGTTTTTTCCAGTGTTTAGCGCTGTGTTAAATGCTGTACAACGCTCCCATTAATTTCAATGGGGCTGCTCATAGAGGCGCTAAAACCCAACATTTTTTGACGCTGCGATTTAACAGCAATTCATGCTCTACTTTTGACCGTTACAGCGTCACCCATTGAAATGAATGGCCAATATTTTCAACGAAGCCGAAAACACGACACAACTTCGTACCACGTTTTTGACAGCGTTCAACGATCTCTCTCTTGCCTTAGCTGCGGTTTGATCTGGGGAGAAAATGCAGCTAAAAAACACTCTTACAAACGCTTCTCAACACTGCCGAAAACGCTGTAAACGCAGCGTTCAAAAATGCAGCATTTTTACAAACACCTGTGTGAGAGAGGCCTAAGGTGAGAGAGAGAGAAGAGGAGAGAGGGAAGAAAGGAGAGAGAGGGAAGAGAGAGAAGAAGTTAGAGAATTACATTTGGTACATTACACAGGGGCACCAATACTTTTGCACATAGCATTGAATTTTCGAGTTGTGACCCCTTTACTTTTCCTATTTAGGACCTAAAGAATGCTCATGCCAAATTTCATGTTTGTACGACATCAGGAAGTTAGAGAATTAGTGGCGAGTCAGACAGTGAGTCAGTGAGTGAGGGCTTTCACCTTTAGAGCTTATTCAGACGACCGTATATCAGCTGGGTTTTCACGCCCAGCCGATATACGGTGTCCCTCTGTGCAGGGGGAGGAGGCTGGAAGAGCCAGGAGCAGTGCACTGAGCTCCCGCCCCTGCCACTATTTGCAATGGGAGGGGGCAGGATGGGGCGAACTAAGTCCCGTAAGTTAGCTCCGCCCTGTCCCGCACCCTCCCATTGCAAATAGTGCTGAGGGGCGGAGAGGGGGCGGGAGCTCAGTGCACTGCTCCCAGCTCTTCCTCCCCCTGCACAGAGGGACACTGTATATCGGCTGGGCGTGAAAACCCAGCCGATTTACGGTCATCTGAATAAGCCCAAATATATATAGATGTATAACTTATACCACCTGTACATATATAATTATATACCGGAGATACTCAGGTTATACCAGCATATAGTGTATCGTGATATGGAGCATGCTGGTATAACCTGAGTATCTCCTGTAGATAATTATATTTGTACAGCTGGTATAGGTTATATATCTCCTGTATATAGTGATATGGACCATGCTGATATAACCTGGGTATCTCAGGTCTATAATTATATATGTACAGCTGGTATAAGTTATACATCCTGTATATATTAATATGGACTCTGCTGGTAGAACATGGGTATCTGCTGTATATGACTGTGCACTTTAGGCTTACTTCACATAGGCGAGCGCGATATTGTCGCAAGAAAATCGTGGCAATATCGCATATTTGCTTATGCAATATTTGAGGATCAGCGATGCCTTTTCCTGAAAAATAATCTTGCATTGCATTGCTGCCACCTGCGATTTTCTAGCGCATTTTACTTGCGGGATAGACTACAACAGGAGTTGCTAATGTTAAAAACGCATCGCACGAATATCGCTAGTTCGAGTGTTACAATGAGATAAATCGGAGGCTCCATAGGGAAACATGGATGAGAAAAAATAGCAAAACGCGGAAAGATAAAGCATGCAGCGATTTCCAATTCTAGCAACACTGCATGACGGGAAACATCACACAGTGAAAATCATGGGTTTAATCATTCTGCGTTTTCTCGCACTCTCGCATTGCTCAAAAATCATGCGATTTTCTATCCCCTTGTGAAGGCGGCTTTACACACAATTAAAAAATTCATCAAAAACCTGCATGCGTTTAAAAAAAATGCATTTATTGTTTAAATCCACATGCGAATTTTAAGTGTCTGCAGTTTCCTAAAAACACGTGTGCCTTGTGAATACTGCATGCAGTTTTTAATGTGTGTTTTTTAATTATGGTTCAAAAATGCAACAAAAAACATGAACGCAGCCCAAGGAGCTACAAATAAATCTTCTCGTTGTCCAGGTAATGAGTCATTCTTGGAAAGCTTATGCCAAGGGGCACGTATGCAAATTCGTTTTGCAGCTGTACGCAGCGCGGTTTAGGTATGCCATGCCCCTGATCCAGGCGTCAGTCTCTTAAAGTGCCAGAATGCACAGAGATACATGTAAATTGTCAATTAGATGGCGGCCATCACAATAGAGCGACCTTTGTACTTATCCCTGTACTTTCATTAGTGTGTGCTTTTTCCCGTAACTGTGTAACCTTGGGAATTTCCCCCTAAGGTGGAAGTGCTGTTGCTATTTCCTCCTCAGTAAGCCTCTGCCTCCGGCACGCCCGCCTTCTCCCTATAAGTACAGGAGTCGGTATTGTGCTCAGTAGTTCCCTCTGATCTGCAAACACCTCTGTTCTAGCTGAGCTTGTCCCTGACCTGCATACAACATGTCCAAGAAGGTGGCAGTGATTCTGTCTGGCTGCGGGGTGTATGATGGCAGTGAAATCCATGAGTGCTCTGCAGTGTTTGTTCACCTGAGTAGAGATGGGGCACAGGTAAGAGAAGTGTGCATGTTGGTGAGGGGCAAAGCATGTTATGGGCAGGGTGCAACTTTAGGGGAACTACTGAACTTTGTGCAAGGGGTTTGATGCAAGAAATATGGTGATGCAACAGCCAGAGAATAAAAGCTTAATAAACAGGAAAAAGGACTTGCAACATAATACTGCAATGTTGTTGTAGTGAAACAATAGCATTAAATGTATACAATGTTTCATAGAGAAGCCTCTGCATTGTGTCCATACTGCATGATGTCAACTCTTGTCAATGCATTGCTGCGATTATACTTACAGGGAGCTGCGGACGATAATGTAATCTTTATTGATGAGGTGCGCTAAATGCAAAAAATAGAAGAACAGACTCTGCTCGAAAATCGTGGTGCTGGAAAGCGCAGTCCAGGGTCCCGATTGAGCAAATGTCTGCGAGGCCCCATTGATTTCAATAGGAGTGTTATACTGCGATTAATGCAGGGCTCCAAACGCCGCGTTAATCATGGTAAAATGGCTATAATATGGCAAACTAGGCTGGTGAATGAGCCCTCAAGGTCCTTTTCCACAGGTAGGTTATCGGGCACAAATGTTATGCTGAATCGCCTATTTTTTTCATTACATTTGGCAGACATCTCGGCTTGCCTAAAACGACCCTAAGGGCCTATTTAGAAAGCCGTAGGCATTTAGCCTGCTAGCGCTGTAAAAATGCCTGCATGGCAAAGGGGCCTGGGGACACATTCCCCCTTCCCTCCCCCTCGCCGGCTCACCTCATCTCTCCTCCCCTCCGGCTGTTTGCAATGGGAGGGGGTGGAGCTAAGCTCCCACTCCGCCCCTTGTACGCAGCCAGTGGCAAGGAGCGGAGAAGGTAAGGGGAGCTTAGCAGTCACACTGCTAAACTCCCTCCCACCCCCCCTTCTCCGGCAGCTGTCATAGGCCCCCATCGTAATCTATGCGGCTGCCAGAAATACGCCATGGAAATGCGCCCCTGTGCACTGAGCTAATGCATCAGAGGGGCAGCATATATCGGCTGGGCGTGAAAACCCGGCCGATATAAGCCCGTAGGCCCAAAGTCCACGGGCGGATTTGATTTGCAAAATTCCCACAGGTGATCCACAGTTCAAGCCGCCCATAGAGCAGCATGGGGCATCCGCACTTCATTTAACACCTGCGGATTTGATTTTAAATGATTTGCGCAGCACCTGTGGATAATAAATCACAGCATGCTCCGTTTTATCGTGGATGAGGCTCCATTTATCTCTATGGGAGATTAAGATCCGCAATACATCCGCGCGGGGAAAAAAATGCAATCCGTGATTTACCGCAAACAATAAAAAATCCTTTTAACAACAACTTGCTGTGGATACCGGCATGAAAAATCCGAGCGTGCCGTGGACATGAGGCCTAAGTCTCTGTTTACACCAACACTGTCTGCGGTGCATGTTTTATGCACTGGGGGAAACTTCTGATCTGAAAGTATAGCTCCAAGGTATTTAATGGGGTGATCCCACTATTGCTGATCGGTGGGGTCTGGCTGTTAAGACTCCCAAAAATGGGCTGGAGCCCCAATGCAGCATGAAGTGTTGTGTGTTGCTGGTTGTTCCTTTCTGGTGTGTGTGGTTTTGTTTTGTTTTTTTCCCCTCTCCAATCATGAGCAATCTGATCAGCTTCACTAATCATATCTAATATTTAGTGTGAACTTAGACCAGGCGGCCTTAATAAAATATAAATTGAAAAGAATGCTGTGGGAAATCTTCAAATATCATATGCCCTCCGTGCAGGCTTTTGTCAGTTTTCTAGTAATTACCTAGTTTCTGAAAGAAGATCATCTTGCACGATTCAGTAATTATGTCCCCGGGCCTGACTGTCCCCCTATGTAAACAACATGACCTTCAGAGAAGGTTTCCTTTCTGATATCACTTCCAAGAATAGGTTAACGTGTTTCACTGGTATGTCACTGTCAACCCTGTAAGACCCGGGCCGCACAAGCTTGTAGGCACGCCATAGGCGGCCATGTTGCCAGTCACACTACTGGCTCTAAATACGCGCGCAAGAAAAATCGCAGCATGTATTATCTTGGCACGTATTAGACATGCAAACACACTAACATAGTACATGGCTATGGGCGGCATGCAGCCAGTATGTGATGTCACTGCGTGCTGCACGCTGCCAGATGCGCTTGTGTGAGCCTGGCCTAACGTGACAGTTTCTGTACTACACAATGGGGACACTCATCAAAAGTGCCTACAGCAACCAATCAGATCCTACTTTTCATTATTGAGAATAAAAATGAAAGCAACGGGCAACTACTCTACAGTTCTTGACAGTAGTTTGTGGGGTTTTTTTGTGTTAAGAACTCTCGCTCAGACAGTTAAAATTGACCACACAATGTAGCACTTGATTTCCATCCTATAATTTATATTTTCGGTATATTGAACCACTTTCTATCCTTCTTCCACAGTATCAGGCGTTTGCACCCAACGTAGACCAGATGCATGTGGTGGACCATATAAAAGGACAGCCCTCCGAGGAGAAACGCAATGTGCTTGTAGAGAGCGCCCGTATTGCAAGAGGAAACGTTAAAGATCTTAAAGATCTAAAAGTCAGTGACTATAATGCACTCATCATACCAGGTAAAATATAACCGCTAGCAGAATTTATTAGTTTTTTTTTTTTTTTGTCTTAAGGCCGTCATATACATGATGTGGGATTAGATGGCTGGCTGATCCCACATGTAGTGTAAAGCACCCCCCCCCCATCCTTCCCCCTTCCTGATAGCAGATTAGCAGATGTCAGAAGAGAAGGATGGGGCAGCTGGACTTTAACATGCCTGATCCTTCTCTTTTTCTTGGAGAAATTGGCATGCTTGTGTATTTTCATGGGTGGGGTGGAGGGCGTATGTAATGGTTGACTGCAATCTAAAATGTATATCCAGCCTTACAATGTTTCAAACTTTATTTTTTCTTGTCTCTCTATCAGGCGGCTTTGGAGTTGCTAAAAATCTTTCTACTTGGGCAGTTAAAGGGAAGGAATGCACAGTATTAAAACCAGTTGAAGACTCTATTAAAGGATTTCATGCTGCCAAGAAGCCTATTGGCTTATGCTGTATCTCGCCCGTGTTAGCTGCAAAGATTCTACCTGGATGTGAAGTCACCGTTGGCTCAGATGCAGAGTGTGAAAAGTTAGTGACTTTAACAAATCTAACCTATCCTTTCCATCACTGTTTCATTTTTACTTGCACTAAGATTGTACTGATGGTTTTATTTGGTTCGCTCAAGGTGTAAAGACCACAGGGATACCAGGTAAAGATGCTTGCTAGCATCTACTTTAACCCCTTAAGGACCAAGTACAGTAAATATACAGTGCTTGGTCCTGGGCTTTTATCCCAGCTGATAGAAAAAATATGGCGTGGGGTTAAAGCTCCTGCCCCTGCAATCAAGCAGGAGCAGGTCTGGTCCTTGCCTGTCAGACACAGCTGAGGACTTGGATGAGAAGGCATAATTATTTTTTTTTTTACCACTTCTCCCTTTCTGGCTACAGAGCACTATGTAGCGCAGAGATAGAAAGTGTAAGTGTTACTATTGTCACTACAAGGGGATGTTTCCCCCTGTAACTGGGGCTCTTACAGATGCCCCAGCTACAGTGGCCTCATAGAATCATAGACTGGTAGAGTTGGAAGGGACCTCCAGGGTCATCGGGTCGAACCCCTTGCTCAGTGCAGGATCACTAAATCATCCCAGACAGATATTTGTCCAGCCTTTGTCCCGTGGTAACCTGTTCCACTCATTGATCACCCTCACTGTCAAAGTTCTCTCTAATATCTAATCTGTGTCTCCTTCCTAGCCGCTGCTAAAGTTCCTCCACCTCCCTTTGCTGGCAGCTCCCATAGACTTATATGGGAGTTGCCAGCTGATCGCGGCCAAGAGATAGGACTTGTGCTATCTTTTCCGGCCGCATGTAAAAGTGGCTGTCCGGAGTCCGCAGCGTATGCGGTATCTTCTCCTACCAGCTGGTTTTATGCACTGGAAAATTGCCTCTGCATTTTTTTTTTTTTGCAAGCTAAACATCCCCAGATCCTTTAACCGTTCCTCACAGCATATGATTTGCAGACCGCTTACCATCTTGGTAACTCTTCTCTGAACTTGCTCCAGTGTTATGTGTTTTTTTTAATTTTTTTAAAAAGAACTAGTCGCAGTATTCCAGATGAGGTTTAACTAAGGAGGAGCCCAGGAAAGTGTGTCTGTGTGTGTGTGTGTGTGTGTGTGTGACCCCCAGAGGTCTTATATGACATGATGGGGGACATAGATGGTTTTAGCGCTCTTTCGCTGGGATTTGGGGGTTGGGAGAGGGAAAATAAGCCCTGGCTGTATGCAAAAAAAAATAAAATAAAAATACATTAACTAACAGGAGCTGTCGGCTCCCCACACGTCTTCCCTGAAGCTCTGACAGACTTGCTTGAAATTCTCCGGCTGAACCAATCAGAGGCAGAGTTTCCTAGAGGCAGGGATTTTCAAACTCCTGGCCAGGGAGCTCTGCCAGAGAACTTCAAGCAAGTCTGCCGAGTACCTTTGTGAGAAGTGTTGGAGCTGGAAAGCGCCTTTTGGGTTATGTATTTTATGTAAGTTTTAACACCCGTTCACGCTTTTTTTATTTTATTTTTTTAATTTTCGGTCACGTTGTGGCAGTGATACAGCCAACCAAAAATCCATCATGCTCGTGTGGAAGAGCCCTTAGGGTGGTTTCACATGGGCGAGAAAATCTCAAGTCGGTAAAAAAGCAGATTAGGAAACCAATGACTTACAATGGTTTCCTTCACATTTGCAATGTTTTTCCTATCTTTCTGCGTTTTTAGGGTGCCTACCCACTTGCGGTTTTTTTTTCTCCTGTGATGTTTTGCGTTTTTTCTCAAGAGCAATTAGTATAGAATGTGTTCTTGTCCATCTGGGTTTTTATTTCCGTTTCGTGGGGTTTTGTCACATAGGAACTGTCAGTTGCATATGTCTCCTTATTTTTCTCTTAATGCACCCATGATTGTCAATGGAGGGCTGCAAAAAACGCAGCGAAAACCGCACGAAAACGCCGCGTTTTTCACGCGCGAAAAACGACAACGCAAGTGGGTAGGCGCCCTTACTCTTCTTTTTTTTTTTTTTCTTTTTAAATCTCCCATGTTTCCCTAATGCCCCCTGCACACGGGCGGAAATTCAGCGGCAGGATTTCCCGCAGAATTTCCGCCCATGCCCGCCTGCATAGGATTGCATTACAAAACGCAATCCTGTGCAGATGGCTGCAATTTGTCCGTGTGAAAATACACGCAGAAAACAAATCGCGGCATGTTCTATTTCTCTGACCTGCACAGGAATGTCAATCCCGGCGCGCCGGTTCCGCTCTGCGCATGCATCGGCTGGGCGGCAGCCGCCACATCAGAGCTGGAGCCACGGGAGCAGGTGAGAGCCGCACTTGTTCCTGCAGGGACGCGGGTCGGGTCCCGCTGTGAGAATTCTCGCAGGGGAACCGACCTGGCCGTCTGCAGGCGGCCTATGGAGCCTCCTTTTTTATCGCAAAGCAGCAAACTTATGTTGCGATGCAAATTTAACATTAGAAAGACCTATTGACTTTTGTATTAAAGCATGAGCTTCTCACACAAATTTTTATTTATTTTATTTACCCTGGCAGCAGTGATGCGTTTTTTTTTTGGGCGGGTTTTTTTTAATAAAAAAAAAAAAAAAAAAAAGCATTTCTGATGCTCAAAAATTGCAGGTACAAAAGTAATTTGTGCCATGATTTTCTCACGCCAAAATTGCAACTGCCCGTGTGAAACTAGCCTTGGTGTGCATCTACACCTTGGGTATTTTGGTGTAGATCTGCATTATTTAATGCTGTTTGCTGTTTGAAGGAGTGCAGTCTGCTGCAGCTCCAATGGTGCAGATTTCTTTATGCTTTTTGGATAGAAATTCCTCACATTTCTGGTAATGTATCCTTAAACACAAAGTTGGGTATCACATTCTTAATATTACATAATATGTATAGCAAATCAGTTTGTTCAAGACTTCTTTATTAAAAGCCCTGCAAGCTTACACTCTAGATTTCAACAATTATCTAATCTGCTACGTTTTATAATGGGGTTTGTCCGTAGGAAGGGGATTTAACCCAGTTGTGACAAAACCATTACACAAATATTTAAAGCTATAGTGACACAAGTGCATTGTTACCTTTTACTTGCAATTCTAGTCCACTATCTTTACACAGGTTGATATTCACTCAAATAAATGACTATGAGCAACTTTTGGCTCATGTACATACGGCCCAACAGGGACTGAGCAAGAATTGGCTAGTTGCTCCGTTTCAGCTCATTGAAACAGAATGACTGCTGGGTGAATTATTGCTCTGTGTAAACAGGAGTTACTCCATCTTTGAGCAATTGCCTGTTTGCAATGAATGGAGTCTGGCGGCCGTAAGAGATGTCCAGCCACCTCCGTCTCAATTCTCTAACTATCGCTCTTGTGTCTAGTCACTGGGACGGCTGTTGGGCACTTATACACCAGACAGTCATACTGTGTAAAGGTATCTTAATGTTGCAATAACCATATTTCTAGATCAGTTTTGACTTGTACACAACTGTCACTTGAGCTTATCTTGATGCCGAATTCTTCTTGCCAATATCCGTTTACCACCATTGTAACCTGACTATCTTCTATTCTACAGGTGGCCACATGCACAAACAGCAGGAGCCATTAAACAGATGGGCTGTAAACATGTCAATAAACAGGTCAATGAAGTTCATGTAGATGTGAAAAACAAACTGGTCACGACAAGCGCCTTCATGTGTAACGGCTCGATTCATGAGATATTTGATGGTGTTGGTGAAATGGTTAAAGCCGTGCTCAAGATGTGTTAATTTTTAGAAGAGAATCTCTTGAATGGCTACAGGATTAGGTTTTGGATAAATTGGCATGCGCAGTCTGTGTACAAATAAAGTATCCCTTTGAAGTAGAACTTACTGGTGTCTTCAATATTCTTCACTTTGTATTGTGGCTCACGCATCATTAAAGGGGTTGTCTCTCGGCAAACCTCAAAATTTTACATTACCCCATTCCCCCTGTCACCCCGCTGGCATAAAATAGCAATTTAAAGCGGTTTTTAAACCGCTTGCTACTCACCGATCCGACAAAATATGAAGTTATAAAAATCTTCTCCCTAAGATGGCCCCCGGTCCTTTCCCAGGGATGCACTGCGGTTTTCTCCCATGGTGCACCGCGGGTCTTCTCCCATGGTGCACCATGGGCTCTGCGTTCCATTGCCGATTCCAGCCTCCTGATTGGCTGGAATCGGCACACATGACGGGGCGAAGCTACGATGACGATGCGGTGACCAGCTCTCCGGCACGGGCGGCCCCATTCACCAGGCAGAAGACCGCACAGCGCAAGCGCGTCTAAAAACGCCAGAAGACATCAGAATTAGACGGATCCATGGCGACGGGGACGCTAGCAACGGAGCAGGTAAGTGAATAACTTCTGTATGGCCAATATTTAATGCACGATGTACATTACAAAGTGCATTAATATGGCCATACAGAAGTGTATAACCCCACTTGCTGCCGCGGGACAACCCCTTTAAGGCCTGTTTCACATTTTATTTAGAAGTTCCATCACACATTTGGCTCAACATGCCAGAAGGCTGGACGGAAAGCAGACAGACCCTATAAGGGCGAGCACCCACTGGCGTTTTTTTACCTGCGTTTTGCGTTTTTCCTGCACAGGCATAGAGATAACATGTGTTCCTGTCCACTGGCGTTTTTTTTGCGTTGCGTTTGCGTTTTTAACATAGGAACTGTCAGTTGCATATGTGTCCTTATTTTTCTCCATGGAAATTAATGGAAACGCCGCGAAAAACGCAGCGAAAACGCTGCGTTTTTTTCCCGCGGAAAACGCAAACGCCAGTGGGTGCTCGCCCTTACAGTCAACAGGGTCCGTCTGACACTGTTTGGCTCCATCTCTGGACGGAACCTTTTAGCCACAGGGCTTCCTGTTTCCTGTTCTCCGAACAAAGCAGAAAAGCTGAACCCCACAGATGTAAAACCATCCTAGCTTCAACATTCCAGCAGGTCATGTATTGTACTGAATGAAAACAAACTGCATAACAGAACATTTCTGAGACATTGCCGTTGTAGTTATAACATCACCCCTAGACCCTAAGCCCAATAAATCCTAAATTCTTCTTGGTACCTGTCCAGTTAGTTACTGCCCCCAAACCCAAGGCTGCACTACTGACATGTTCTGGTAAGACCGGTTTACGATTTGTTAGGTGCAATGTTCTCATGGACATTTGACAAAGTCACAAGACACTCACCACTAATCCTAGCTATACTAATACAGAACAAACAAACTCAGCCTACAGTTCCATTGGTATATTTGCATAAAAATATTCATTGTTCTCCCACAGACATCTGCCTGAATAACTGGATAGACAAAACCTTTGATATGAGGTATACTTTGGAGACTCGTTATAGAGAAGGTTCAGAAATTCAGGCTCTTGAAAGGTGGGTGGACATAATTTAAAGGGGTTATCCAGTTACCAGACAACATCCCTTCAGTAGCACCCACTGTAGTAAAATAACAAACTGATGACCTCCCTCTACCATCACTGGGATCCAGCACTGCAGCCTTGTTGAGGTCCCTGTGTCTATTGGGGCAGCTAATGTTACCAGTAGTTAGGTGACCACTGCAGCGTCCCTGTCCTGCTTTCCTGGCATCATAGTGCCCAGAATGTGAGCCCTAATGCCAGGAAAATGGGTGATGGGGAATCACTGGTAATGTTGCAGTGGTCACTAGCCTTTTAGTGATGTCAGCTGTCACAACAGACCCCGGGAACACAGCAGAGCTGCCGCAATGGAGCATGGTGGTGAAATAGGGGTGCGTGCGTGCGTGTGCGTGTGCGTGTGTGTGTGTGTGTGTTATTTTTTATTTTATTTATTTTTTACTCTATGGTGGGCGCTATTGAAGGGATAAAGTCTGGTAATGGGACAACCCCTTTTTAATATATATAATTTTTTTATTGTAGGGACACACTTATTACTGGCCACAGACAGCAAAGGGGGCTGGTAGCTTAGCTGTTGAAATGATCAGAACAGCCAGTCTTATGTGATGACCTTATCAATATTAGGAAGGTGGAGGAAGACCTGCTGCTGGCACTTATGGCTTGGGTAACTGTTCTGGTTCCCCTTTTAAAGGAAATGTACCACATTGTGTGTAATTATATAATAATTCTTCATGAAGATTATCAGTGCCCTTTTCTTCCTGGTTGTCTTGGAGGCGACAGAGACTGTTCTCCCTTCCTGCATGGATATTTCCTGGGATGCTGCAAAGAAGGCCGCATTCCTCTCCACCATGGCCAAGGGCAGTTAAAGGTGGAGCTGTCTCTTATCCCTCTCTGGAAGTGCCAGACTGAATTTTGGGTGCATATGGGCGCCACTGATGTCAGGGAATGGGACCTACCAACCCATGTGAGCGGCACAGGCATACTGTCAGGTCACAATAGCAGGGGCCCTCCGATGAGCAATATTCGAGGGTGAAGTTGAGACAGGTGTCAGCTGCCTCCTGGTCTAGGGTACAGCACTGGACCCAACGTCTGTATCTGCAGTGCTATTGAAGATGAGCAGTCCAGCGTCTCACGTGCCAGAACCGGCTACAAACCCTTGTATTGTAAGTAGCCTGTTGAGTGCCACATATAAGCACAGCTTGTATGTATTTGTATTGATTCTGTTCCTCTGCTGTTTACTTGGTAGGGGACCAAGAACTTGGCTGGGTTTGCTAAAATTAGGCCAAAAAATGTGCATCATGGGAGAATAAATTATCTCCAGCATGCACAAAATTTGTTATGCAAAGTGTATAGCCAAAGTTATCAAGTAAGAGGCTGGAGATTTGAATAATATTAAAATGGTGATTAGAGATGACGTTTGGCTGCTCTTACATCTCAAGCCACGGTGCCATCTACTTCTGTTCTAATACCAGTCAAAAGAACAAGTATTTGGGTGATTACTCTGAATCTGAAAAAAGTTTAATATTCTCCAAAGTTGAGGGTGAAAATCTTAAAGATATCCTCCCCCCTCCCTCCCCCCTTCATGAACAGATTCTAGGCTCACTACGGTTTCTTAAAATGGCCACAAGAGTCTTGGCAAATGCGATGGCAGAGTCAGTTAATTATCAGCATGCACTGAAGCATTGTGCAATTTTACTAGAAGGATCTTATGGCTTAAATCCTGGTCAGGGGACATGCCTCAAAAAATTAAATTGTATTCCTTGCCTTTCCACAGGCATTTCTATTCAGGCCAGACCTAGATATAATCCTGGAGAGGGTATCTAACATAAAAAGAGGCTTTCATGAAGAAAGACCACAAGAAAAAAATCTTTTTCATGCCTCAGGGCAATCGTAAGAGGCAAATGGGAGTAAAGGTAAAACAGGGTGATGAAGTTATGTGAAGATGGGTAGAGGAAGAAATTTCCTCTTTAACCCCAATCAAAGGGATAATCAGAGACTAAAATAATTATAAAAAGAAGAGTACCACATAGAGCTGATTTTGCATCCTTTTCAAATTTTCACAACCACCTCTTGCCCTTTATCTCAGACAACCATATTGCAACAGGAAGTTCAGAATTTATTGCAGCTAGAAGTGGTTCCGGTTCCTTTAGCCGAACAAAGGAAAGGGAATTACTCCAAACTACTTGTAAAAAAAAAATAGAAATAAAAAAACAGCGTGACATTTCGTATAATAAGTCTGACACCTTTGAACAAATCCATAAAGTACAGAAGATTCAAGATGGAGTCAAAAACTTTGACAGTAAAGTTAATAGAGGGAGGCTTTATGGCAACCGTAGACCTAAAGAACACTTACTTCCATCTCCCAATCTCAGCAATTCCCCAGATTTGCAATACCTGTGGGGAGAGAAGTATGCCATTTTCAATTGAAATGTCTACCTTTCATGATATCTTCTGCCCCCGTATCTTTACAAAGAAAATGGCAGAACTTGTCGTTGTCCTAAGAAAAAAGTCAATTATAATGATTCCATATTTGAACAATATTCTGGTTACAGCTGAAACCTAGGAACTCTTAATTTCTCAACTGAATATTAATCATCCAGCTTCTTCAATCCCTGGGCTGGATAATCAATTGGTAAAAATCGGAAACGACTCCCAGTCAGAGAAAGACCTTTCTAGGGATAGTCCTGCACTTGGAGAAACCACGTTTGTTTCTCCCCACAAACTAAATACAAAGTTTTCAGCTTCAGATCAGAACGCTTCTTAAACTGAGGGGGTGTTCTATCAGAACGGCTATCTCCCTTCTAGGGAAAATAACCCCTTGCATCCCAGTAGTAGCATGGGACCAGTTTCAAACACAAACTCTCCAGAATGCAATTCTTTCTGTGTGGGACAAGAAACAGACTTTGCTAGACGAGAAGATGGTAATAGAAAATAGGATAAAAATTTCCCTATGATGGTGGCTATCAACTAACAACCTGATAAGGGGTGGGGGTTTGGTCTGTTTCAAGATCCCGTGATTCAGATCATGACAGGTGTCAGCTCTTTCGGGTGGGGGGCCCAGATAGAGGACCTTTGTTATCAAGGAACTTGGTCGTAGAGCATCAAACATTAGTCTTCAAATTTCAGATAACTTTTTACAATATGAAAGGCCCTTCAGCACTCAGAAGACATAATCAAGAATCAACACCTAAAGATATTCTCAGACAACATTTAGCAGTAGCCTACATTCGTCACCAAGGGGGTACAAGGCATACCCCCCTACAGAGTGTTGCGTAAAAGATTTTCAGTTTGGTAAAGCAACATGCTTTTCCATCTCAGCAACTTACCTGAAAGGAACCCTAAATACAAATGTCTCTTTTCCAAGTGGTTCTTTCAGGACCTACTAAACAAATGAGTTTCTCAAACTATTCATCCAAGTAAAAAGAAGCCCATGTGCCTACACCTATTCACATGAATTGCCGTCTGATTTTCGATCCAAAACCCGATGGAAAAAAGACTGTGTTTATGTCCCCTTAAAGTGGTGTGTTTGTAGAGGCAGCTCCCAGGGGGAATGCAAACTGAAGTAAGTGCAGTCGTTGGGACAAGTTTTTGGGAAGGCCCTCTCATGACAAGAATCTACCATCTGTCCGAGTCAGTGAGCAGGCAGGCCTCTGAAAAGCAGTGACAATATGTAAGTCCTAGAGTGCCACATCTGTAAACTAGTCCTACTGGTGCCGACTCTTCTGCTTAGTCCCTGGCATCATTTAAGGTGTCCTAAAAGTTCCTGCTATAAGGTGTTATGCCAAGGAGGGGTTCAGTCTCCTGAGTTTACAGAACACTTATGAGGAAGTAGCTGCAATACAAAGACCTGTCTAAACGTGTTGAAGGGGACTGAAGAGAGGGAGGATGAGTGACACGGCTTACATGGACTGAAGTAAACATAATCAGTCAGTGACGTATGGTAAGCTTCTGGGAAAAACGCGCACCATCCCCAACTTTCTTGGCACTCATATTGCCTAACGATATTGATTCAGCACTAGAGATGAGCGAATGTGCTCAGCCACGCCCCTTTTTCGCCCGAATACCGCGATTTTCGAGTACTTCCGTACTCGGGCGAAAAAATTCGTGGGTCGCCGTGGCGGCGCGGGGGGTTGCAGCGGGGAGTGGGGGGGAGAGGGAGAGAGAGAGGGCTCCCCCCTGTTCCCCGCTGCTACCCCCCACGCCGCCACGCCTCTCCCCGCCCCCCGGCGCACCCGAGTACTTTTCACCCGAGTAGTGAAGTACTTGGAAATCGCGGTATTCGGGCGAAAAAGGGGCGTGGCCGAGCACGTTCGCTCATCTCTATTCAGCACTCAACAGTAAGTAATACAGTGTATTGGCGCACCTATAACAGTTCTAATACACAAACTGCTTGCTGGATATTTATAATATACTGGATATGGACATTTCTACACTCCTAATATGGTTATACCTTTTTTGACAGTTGATTTGACTCTGTAATTCCTTTTTTTCCCCAGGAGCTCACAACCTGGGACTGACTACTGTATTCATCAGTCTATGATATTTTGTTTTAAAGTGTGACTATTCATGTTTTACCATATGGTTATTTAATCTGATGTTCTCAACCTTATTTTATCATTTAGATGTGGAGGAAGTGATGTATTGTGGCTCTGCCCCCTGCTTTATGCCTCCATATTATACACTAATTAATAACGATTGTTTGTTTTTATCCATGTATTTTATGGAAGAGTCCAATTCAGGGTTGTGACTCATGGCTATATTTTAACGTCCTTCATTGTGGAATCCATCTTGGGCTTTACAGGAGATTTGTGAACAGCACCAATGTGTTCGTTGGCTTACATAGGACTGCATGTTGGAGGGAATCGAGGGCACTGATGTTTTTATATGGGACTGTGTGGGAGGTGATGAGGGAAGGAATGTGGTTTGTATTGGACCAGGGTCGGCCTTAGGCCTCATGTCCACAGGCAAAATATGATTTTAAATCCGCAGCGGATCAACCGCATGCGGATCCGCATCCCATAGGGATGCATTGACCACCCGCGGGTAGATAAATACCCGCGGATGGTCAATAAAAGGGAATTTTAAAAAATGGAGTATGAAAAAAAACGTGACATGCTCTATTTTCGTGCGGGTCTCCCACTGCAGGCTTCTATTGAAGCCTATGGAAGCTGTCCGGATCCGCGGGAGACCTAAAATAAGAATAACTTACCCGCAGCGGACCGGGCAGGTCTTCTGTTCTTCACGGCCGAATCTTCTTTCTTCGGCCCAGCGGATGTGCCCAGCGCATGCGCGCGGCACGCTGCCGGCGGGCCGAGTACATCCGCCGGCCAAAGAAAAAAGATCCGGCCGTGAAGAAGAGAAGACCTGGCCGGTCCGCTGCGGGTAAGTTTATTCTTATTTTCAGCGCTCATGTTCGCGGGGCAGGACGGACCCGCTACGGATTCTCCATGGAGAATCCGTAGCGGGCCTGATTTTCCCCGTGGACATGAGGCCTTAGGCTTCATGGTGCCCTGTGCAAAATTTCCCTCTGGTACCCCTACTCCATTTTTTGTTGTTATGCAGTATTGCTATTCAGCATTGTTCTTTGCATTTCATATTTACATCGTTCATTGTGTGGTAAAATGACACATTTAACTTTATTCCATGGATAAGTACAATTACAGCAATACCAAATTTATATTTTTTTGTTGTGTTTTACTACTTTTAAAAAATAAAAAAGCCTTTCTAAAAAAAATTGCTTTATATCACAATCCTGAGACCCATACCTTTTTTTTCCATTGGGTGGATACATATAACTTTTTGGTCCTTTTTTAAAATTTCTTTTTAGGCAGATAAATTGACCAAAAAAACAAATTCTGGCACTTTTTTTTTTCCTTTTTATGGCCTTCACTGTATGGGATAAAGAACATGATATTTTAATAGCTCAGACTTTTTCAGATGCATTGAGAGCAACTGTTTATTGTATATATCTATATTTTTCTACATAAGAAATGGGGAAAAGGGTGAACTTTTTATATTTTAGATAGCATTTGAAGTATTGAAAAATTATATTTACATTGTTTAATCCCCCAAAGATACTAAACCATACCATCATCAATATTGAGGGGTTGACTGCTTTGTACTATTTTTGCACAAAAAGAGGTATATATAGGGTGTTCGGCCACGTGGTTTATGTAGTGCACCAGGCAGGCTTACAATCTATTACTAATACCATATCTAAATCTTGTGAGTTGCACTGCACCTCATAGGTGAACCACAGAATAGTGTAAAGAACTCTCTTCCATGTTGGCATAGAAACCTTCTCCCCTGTAGACATAGAGGGCACCCCCTTGTCACAGTCCTGGGTATAAATAGATGATGGGAGAGATCTCTGTATTGTCCCCTGATATATTTATACATAGTTATTAGGTCACCCCTCAGCCATCTGTTTTCTAAACTAAATAACCCCAATTGGTATTGTAGTCCGCCCAATTCATTTATTACTTTAGTTGCCCGTCTTTGAACTGGCTCAAGCTCTGGTATGTCCTTCTTGAGTACCAGTGCCCCAAACTGTATACAATATTCCATGTGTGATCTGACCAGTGATTTGAACACAGATATGTGTCCCTAGACCTCTTTTGATGCACCCCATAATCCTATTTGCCTTGGCAGCAGCTGCCTGACACTGGTTGCTTTAGTTAAGTTTACAGTTAAATATAATCCCTAAATCCTTTTCCATGTCTGTGTTATCCAATGTGAGTAATGGTGACATGTATTTCCCGCCCCATGTGCATGACATTACATTTTCATAGTTAAACTTCATGTGCAACTTTTCTGCCCAAGCCCCATCTTATTCAGATCCACTTCAACCACATTGTGTCCTCTCTTGTGTGAACTACTTTACATAGTTTTGTATTATATGCCAATAATGATATTTAACTGTGCAATCCTTCTACAAGGTAATTAATAAATATATTAAAAAGAATAAGGCCCAAAAGGGACACCTGTGGTACCCCAATAGAAACGGTGACCCAATCATAGTATATACCATTAATAACCACCCTCTGCTTTCTATCACTGACCAGTTACTTACCCACTTACACACATTCTCACCCAGACCAAGCATTATCATTTTATATACCAACCATTTATACTGCACAGTATTAAACGCTTCGGAATAGTCCAGATACACAAGATCCAATGACTCTCTCCGGTCCAGTCTAGAATTTACCTCCTAATAGAAGTTGATTAGATTGGTTTGACAAGAGCGATCTGTCATAAACCCATGCTGATATGGAGTTATACAGCTATTTTCCTTTAGGATAGCGTCTCTCAGAAACCCTTCAAACATTTTACCCACCGTAGAAGTAAGACTGTGTGTAATTTCCAGGTTCACTTTTTGACCCCTTTTTGAATATAGGCAGCACATTGGCCATGCGCCAATCCAGTGGAACAAACTCCATCACTATTGAGTTCTTAAATATAAGAAACAATGGTCTGATTATCACATTACTTAATTCCCCTAAAACCCAGGGGTGTATGCCATTGGCACCCAGCGATTTGTCTATTTTAATCTTTTTAAGGTGGCTCAGCACTTCTTCCTGGGTTAGACTGAGGTCATTTAGTAGAGAGTTTACTTCATAACTCTGCATCTCATCTGGCATTTCATTTTCCTCTGTGAATACACTGGAGGAAAAAAAAACTATTTAATAGATTTGCTTTCTCCTTATCACCCTGTATAACCTATCCTACATTATTTATTAAATGGCCAATACTTTCAGTATTATTTTTATTTAATATTTATATATTCATATTATTACTGTTAGTCTTCATGGGCTAGTTCCTAGGATAGTTTCAAGTACAGCAAGATGGATTGAACACTGTGGAAATAACTGTCTGCTGCTGGCTACACTGACTGATATAATAAATCTGATCAGAGACAAAACCCATGACACTATTTGATTTTTAAGTTGTTGTTTCCTGGATGACATAATAAATATTATAGCCCTAAGCAATTCTTTCTGATGTTGTAAGCACATGCTTGCACATAATTATGCATTTATCACCACTCCACTGTCCTGGAAAAACCCCAGCAATTCAGGAAGCAAATTCAAAATATGATAAAAGATTTAACAGAAAGCAATAATTGTCTCTTACATGTAATATATAACTAAGCAAAAACTTTCAGCAAGCTCTAATAAATTTCCAAGGTCAAAGAAGAATATCTTGATTTTCTTTATAGAAAGAATTCACAGAGTGCAGAAAGTCTAAATAGTAATTAATAGCCCTTCACAGATTAGACTTGTTAGAAGATCACTATTAATACTCTTTATTAGAA
The DNA here is from genome assembly GCF_035609145.1 of Eleutherodactylus coqui. Lineage (NCBI taxonomy): Eukaryota > Metazoa > Chordata > Amphibia > Anura > Eleutherodactylidae > Eleutherodactylus > Eleutherodactylus coqui. The sequence continues at coordinate 55,431,267 of NC_089846.1, read as the reverse complement.
CCTACTAAAAACATACACACTAGGACTAGACAGCTGGGGTGGGGTATCCAGACGTAATAGGGAAACCGCAATGCTCCAGCGACAAGACAGACAAAAAACAAAAAAACTCAGACACATATAAAGGGGAGAGCGACAGGTGAGAACCCTGATAGACTCAAGGTGTCTACTAAAGAGACACCGAGAATATAGTACTGTCCACTCAATGGTTTGGATAATTTTGATTACTAACGCTGCCAACTTGTTGCAGCTCCTCTGGCTCCTAGTGTTGATTGCTAACTCTGCCAACTAATTGTGTTGCTCCTCTAGCTCTACGCGTTTCACCGCCAGTATGGCGGATCTTCAGGAGATACGGGAGCCTAGATGAGACTGGCAGACTGAATTAAATATCAATCGAATATGTATTGCAAATTGAGAGGAAACGTCGTGTGTAAGAGAATACAGAACTGGTGACGAATAAATGACGTCACCCGCCTATATAGTATCCGTCCGGTAGTGTGCCAAATTGTACAGATGGGTTCCCCCTATAGGTGACCCAAAGCAGCACGGGGCTAAGGGGGTATTAGTAGCTTTGTAGCTCTAACAAACGCCTCAGGATGATCCCTAATGCACTCCACAACTGCTGTTGATGCCACTAGCAACCAGCAGCGCCTCTGGTCCTGACCCACCATCAAAGCCAGAAGTGCTGCTGGTTTTTTATTTTGATTCTCCAGCGGGGGGGGGGGGGGGGGGTTCTCTCTATATCTTTAACAAAGAGGCAGGACTGACGCTTGTCTGTCTTGTCGCTGGAGCGTTGCGGTTTTCCTTACGTTTGTATACCCCACCCCAGCTGTCTAGTCCTAGTGTGTATGTTTTTAGTAGGTTCTAATAAAGAGTATCAATAGCGATCTTTTAACAAGCCTAATCTGTGAAGGGTTCTTTATAGAAAGAGTGCACAGTAAAGAGTTTTTTGGTACTTTTTTTTTCTACTTTTTTAAACTATTTTTATTTTTTTACACTTTTAATGACCCTGTAGGGGATTTAAACCACAAACGCTATGATCACTATGTTAATGCATCGCAGTACCTCTGTACTGCAATGCATTATCACTCACAATAGTGATCACAGGTGACATAGAGCTCCTTTTGTGAACTCTTTACATGCCATGATATATATTTTCTTGTTGCAGCAGGAGGCTAGTTGTCAGTTAGGGCCATCTCCTGCTGGGGGATGTGCATGCTCAATTCTGAGACCGTGCCATTCACAGGACGTAAGTTTATGTCCCGTTGCATTAAGTACCATGTGATCAGAACATAAGCTTATGTCCTGCGGCGCTAAAAGGTTAATCACTTATATAGTATAAAACAGTGATAATAACATTTACAATATAAAAACAGGACACCTGCTACTTCTATAGAACATCTATAGTCCATACAATGCTAACCCCACCTCTCATGAAACTTTAGGAGGCACAGCACTCTAGTGATCAGTGAGGGCCTCAGTTCCACTGTGACAGATCAAGAGTGTTACAAAATAATAATGAAACTTTAAGAATAATGGTGGTTTTAGAACAAGAACCGTTTATTTCAATTTTGTAGATTATTAACCTGTAAAATAAATATGCAGCAAAACTGAGTCAGTTTGCAAATGGCTACCATAATGTAACGGAAAACTGCCAATGCCTATGTAAGCGAAACAAACCTAATAACCAAACTTTAACATAACAATGTTCTTTTTAAAACAAGGATTACATGATATTTTCCACCTGTCTTTCAATAGGGTGTTTGGTTAGGGAGTCACAAAAATACTAAACTTCTAAACAGGAAGACAGAATTTAATCAGATTTACATTGTTGACTGGGACAATTTCTCCAAAAATAAGAGTATAGACAATAAATGGGAAGTTTAAAACAGCCTAAATACCTACTGTAAGTGGTATATATCCTACTAGAATAAAATGGTAATGAATAGGATAAAAGCTATTGGGCTAATATACAACATAAAGAAAGCATTTAAACTACTAAAACAATAAGGCAGTGAAGAAGCACTAAAAAGCTATAAGGAAAAAAATTAATTATGTAAAAAGCGAATAAAAACAGCAAAGATGGAGAAAGAAAGGCGGAGAGAATAAAAGTAACCTTCAACTGTTCTTAAATGTTATAAATAGTAAACAAATTTAACCCTTTCCAATCCACTGTCTGACGTCTGAAGACCTTCTGATTGAAGGCTGTACAGCTCCGATGTCAGAAAACATCCGGCAGGGCATTCTTACTGTATATTAATGACCGCTCTGTTGTCGGGGGGCCTCTCCAGCATGTCCCATACCACAGTACTGGCTCTAGCCAGCAGATAGCGCCATTGCATAATGGCAGAAAGAGAAAGCCCCCTAGGAAACCCTGAATCCAAAATTGGATTGCAAAGGGTTAAAGAATACCTTGTGCTGTTGGACATTTTCTGCTACTCCCAGCATCTCTTATATAGCACTATATGGGGTCCTCTTCAGCTGCCGGGAAGAGCTGAATATGGCTGAAGGAGCTAATCTCCATTAGCACTTTATCAGCTTCATTTGCGTGTAAATAAGCCTCCAGGAGCTCTTTGCAGAACCCAGCAGGTGGTCTGAGCTCTGCACACAGCTCCTTTGTTCTCGCACAGGCTATCAGCTGAATACAATGTAATCAGCCGCTCAAGTGGAGAACACAGCATGCGATGCCTGTTATCTCTCTCCAGCTGAACAATGGATTTTAAGCTCATCTTAAAATCAACATTCAGCCGAATAGTGGATGATGGTAGCATTTACATCCAACGATTACGCTCATATGCCATTGTTTGAACGAATTTTGAGCAATAATCGTTGCAAGTAAATGAGGCTTAAGCTGTGATTACTTCCAGTAGATTAGGATATACCACCAGGTTCATCACCCACTCATACTGCATATGGACGTTGTGTAGATTATACTGAGCATACTCCTAACTGAAAGAAAATACATGGGTCTCCGCATGATCTACTACTAGAGCAATTCATATATGGATTTTTCCTGCATCTCTGCTTGTTTCGCCCTTTAAAAAAAAATATTCTGATCATAGTTCATGGAGCAATAAAGTCATAATAATGTTTATACTTACCAAATTTTTCTTCCAGCTTTGCATGCTCTTTATGAGCTTTGTGCGATTCCATCTCATCCAATACATCACTTGCTATCAGGAAACCATTTGCATCCTTCATTTTATTACTATCAGTCTTCATGATCTAGTTTCTAGGATGGTTTCAACTACAGCAAAATGGATTTTACAATAGAAATAACTATCTGCTTGTCACACTGACTGATATAATAAATCTGATCAGAGATGGAACCCATGACGCTATTTTCGATTTTTAAGTTGTTGTTTCCTGGATGACATAGCAAATATTATAGCCCTAAACAAATCTTTCTGATGTTGTGAGCACATATTACTATTATTAAGAAGAGTATTTCCTTATTTAATGTGCACTTATCTCCATAGCAATTATGATAAATAATGACTTCAGTGTCCTGGGAAAACCCCAGCGATTCAGGAAGCAAATATAAGAAATGATAAGAGATTTAGCAGAAAGGCGCAATTGACTCTTACATGTAATACATAACTAAGGGTGGGTTCACATGAGCATGTTTTTGTGGGTACATAGGTGCATACATAAGTGCGCCCCCATGTTCATGCAAAAACACACGTGAATGTCGGTTCGTGCATTGCCTTTGCCAGCGGCTCCATTGAAGACAATAGTCTGCTGGCACCCCTAATTGTTTTTCAGGGAAGAGCTTTACATATAAGCACTTCCCTAAAAAACAAGAATTTTAATGTAAAAAAATTTTTTTTTTAAATACTTACCTGTCTGCCACTACCGTGTCCCCGCGGGGATGAAGAACACATCTGCCATATGCGGCAGATGTTACCTTCATCCCCGTGAGGAAAAAGAATTTCCTGCTGCACCTGCCACATCTGTGGCAGATGCAGCAAAGGAATTCTTCATCCCTGCGGGGAATAAAGAATTCCCTACCACAGCTGTCACAAATGACAGCTGCAGTAGGGGATCCAGCTGCCAGCATCCTGTAATTGTTTTTCAGGGAAGGGCTTTAAATGTAAGCCCTTTCCTGAAAAACAACAAAAAATGGTGATAGAAATAAAAAAAAATCTATACTCGCCTTTCTGCAGCTGTCAGGGCTCTGCCACGTCCAGCCAGGTCTTCTGCACTGTTGTGAAGAGTATTCAGCAGGCAGGAAATTAAAATCCCCGCCTGCTGAATGGGCTGCCTCTGATTGGCTGAGCACTGTAGCCAATCAGAGCCAGCTCTCAGCTATTGAATGACAGCTAAGAGCTGACTCTGATTGGTCCCTACGCTTAGCCAATGAGAGGCAGCACTCATCCAATTATGAATTCATGAATGGGTAAGTGAGTGCTGCCTCTGATTGGCTGAGTGCTGGGACCAATCAGAGGCAGCTCTCAGCTATTGAATGACAGCTGAGAGCTGCCTCTGATTGGTCCCAGCACTCAGCCAATCAGAGGCCACACTCACTCACCCATTCATAAATTCATGAATGGATGACAGCTCTCAGCTGTCATTCAATAGCTGAGAGCTGCCTCTGATTGGTGCCAGTGCTCAGCCAATCAGAGGCAGCGCATTCAACAGGTGGGGATTTTAAATCCCCGGCTGCTCAATATTCTTCACAGCAGTGCAGAAGAAGAGTCGGCTAGACACGGCTGAGCCCCGACTGCTGAAGAAAGGTGAGTATTAGAGATGAGCGAAGTACTCGTTTCGAGTAATTACTCGATCGAGTACTGCTATTTTCGAGTACTTCAGTACTCGGGTGAAAAGATTTGGGGGGCGCCGGGGGGCGGGGGGGGGGCTGTGGCGGCGCGGGGGGTAGCAGCGGGGAACAGGGGGGAGCCCTCTTTCTCTCCCTCTCCCCCCCACTCCCCGCTGCAACCCCCCACTCACCCACGGCGCCCCCTGAATCTTTTCGCCCGAGTACGGAAGTACTCGAAAATCGCGGTACTCGGGCAAAAAAGGGGCGTGGCCGAGTACGCTCGCTCATCTCTAGTGAGTATAGATTTTTTTTTATTTCTATCACCATTTTTTCTTGTTTTTCAGAGTAGGGCTTATATTTAAAGTCCTTTCCTGAAAAACAATTACAGGATGCCGGCAGGATGTGACAGCTGTGGTAGGGAATTCCTTTGCTGCATCTGTCACAGATGTGGCAGGTGCAGCAGGGAATTCTTTTACCTCGCGGGGATGAAGGTAACATCTGAGGCATGCGGCAGATGTGTTCCTCATCCGCGCGGGGACATGGCAGCGGCGGACAGGTAAGTATTTTTAAATTGTTTTTTTTTTTACACTAAAATTCTTGTTTTTCAGGGAAGGGCTTATATGTAAAGCTCTTCACTGAAAAAAACAATTCAGGAGTGCCAGCAGACCATTGCCTTCAATTGAGCCGCCGCAAGCAGCCGTGGCTCCATTGAGGGGAATGCTTGCGCTATTTATTTATTTATTTTTACACTAAAATTCAGTTTTTTCAGGGAAGGGCTTATATGTAAAGCTCTTCCCTGAAAAACAATTCAGGGGTTCCGGCAGACCATTGTCTTTAATGGAGCCGCTGGCAGCAGCCGCGGCTCTATTGAAGACAATGCATGCATTCCCTATGGTGCACGCATGTCCTATCTTTACAGGCACGCACTTGTAAAACACAGACATGTGAACACACCATAGGGAATGCATTGTTTCTAATAGAAGCGTGTTTTTGTGCACGCGTATGTATGCACAAAAGCCACTCTCTCTCTCTCCCTCTCCCTCTCTCTCCCTCCCTCTCTCTCCCTCTCTCCCTCTCCCTCTCTCTCTCCCTCTCCCTCTCTCTCTCTCCCTCTCTCTCCCTCTCTCTCCCTCTCTCTCTCCCCCTCTCTCTCCCTCTCTCTCTCTCCCTCTCTCTCTCTCCCTCTCTCTCTCCCTCTCTCTCCCCCTCTCTCTCCCTCTCTCTCTCCCTCTCTCTCTCCCTCTCTCTCTCCCCCCTCTCTCTCTCCCCCTCTCTCTCCCTCTCTCTCCCACTCTCTCCCTCTCTCTCCCTCTCTCTCCCCCCTCTCTCTCCCTCTCTCTCCCCCCCTCTCTCTCTCCCTCTCTCTCTCCCTCTCTCTCTCCCTCTCTCTCTCCCCCCCTCTCTCTCTCCCGCTCTCTCCCTCTCTCTCTCCCTCTCTCTCTCTCCCTCTCTCTCTCTCCCTCTCTCTCTCCCTCTCTCTCTCTCCCCCCTCTCTCTCTCCCTCTCTCTCTCTCCCTCTCTCTCTCTCCCTCTCTCTCTCCCCCTCTCTCTCTCCCCCTCTCTCTCTCCCCCTCTCTCTCTCCCTCTCTCTCTCCCCCTCTCTCTCTCCCCCTCTCTCTCTCCCCCTCTCTCTCTCCCCCTCTCTCTCTCCCCCTCTCTCTCTCCCCCTCTCTCTCTCTCCCTCTCTCTCTCCCCCACTCTCTCTCCCCCACTCTCTCTCCCCCACTCTCTCTCCCCCCCTCTCTCTCCCCCCCTCTCTCTCTCCCTCCCTCCCTCCTCTAAAAAATTGGACTAAGGCCGGGCTCACACAACTGGGTTGGATTCCGTATATGGTGAGGCTGCGTACGGCAATTAATTGTATTGCGTGTGACTGCGGAGGCTCGCAGGCGGTCATGCACAGTACAGGTTTTGATTTTTCTTTGTATTTCCTGCACTGTTGCTTAACGATGACGCGGGTTCCTGCGCCCCATGCACAATGTTAATTGAGTATGGGCTGTGGGTTGAAAGCCTCCATTGACATCAAAGAAGGCCGTCCATGAGGATTCAACAGTAAAGTAGAGCATGCTGTAATATTTCATCTACTTGTAGAATATGCAATTTGTATCCACAGGTGTGATGGAAAATTTGAAAATGCATGTCTTTCAATGCCCGCGTTTTGCCGCAGATTATCCTTGATCTGTGATTCAATACCAGTTGTGTGAGACCGGTCTAACAAGCTAATGTTAATTGACATAGAAATCACAAGGGACGATGAGGTCTCTTAAAAAGCACGAGTACTCCCATTACCTGTGAATGATTTCCAGTTCATAGTAGCCTCTTTAAGGACACAGTTTATTTTGGCCATAAAGATGCAACAGTTTTCTAGGGGATTTTCATCTGCACTTTTCTCAAGCTATCATTTTTTTTTATTCTTACATCGACATGGCCGTATGAGGGCTTGTTTTTGGTATGGCGAACTGCAGTTTTTATTGGTACCTGTCACGTCCATCAAATAATGTGGATGATACTATGGTGAGGAAGGTAACGGAGCAGTCTGGACAGACACAAGATTAAAGGTGGCTAAGGGGTACAAAGGGGTACAGATCTGAGTGGAACACCTTGAACCTCTCAAACAGGACCCGCCTCAAAGCAAAGCAGCCATCCCATATGACTTCACTGTTTGAACGAGGTAAGGTCCGAAGTCAGAGAGGAACTGGAGAACTGAATCGGGGGCTACAGAGGGACTGAGCATGAAACATAGAACACCAACAAAACTGACAACAAGCATACTGCAGACAATAGAGACTGCTGACAAAACTGCAGAGAATACAAAACAGACAGAAACACAGAGTACTAGCCAGACAATAGCCAGGTACACTGTGAGTGCTGTGAAAACCAGAATACAAGAAGTATTACCAACACTTCTAGCCAGGAAGAGCCAGATTATATATAGAAAGGGAAGTTGCTGATTGGCCGACAGAGCTGTCAATCCTCACAATCAGCACAGTTGCTGACATAATTCATGAGGATACTGATTAACTGAAGAAGCTTTAAATCACCATCTAGAACTTCAGCTAAACAGCAGCAGGGAGATGATTAACACTGACTAGTCAGGATATATAACCTTTATTCTTATTAAAAATTGACGTGTCAACAAATCACATAAAATAATAAGCATAGGTTGAGATAATATTTGTGATAGTCTATACAAATATTTATTACTCTCAACTGTTTATGGTGTATCTTCAATAATACACATTATGGCACTCAATCTGTCTCTAGATCTTGATAAAGTGGCTCTACTGCTGGTCATATGGGATCATTTACACTGCAGTACTACCTCTCTGTTGATAATAGATAGTGTTGCACACAGAAGGAGAGCTGAGGATTGCCTTTATTCAATCAAATGGCAAAGCAATTCCTAATACTGGTGAATTGATTTCACAGTAGAGTAAATGTTAAATATCCCAGATCTACTGGATCATATCTCGACAGTGATCACTGGTATATATGCTGCACATAGCCGTGTTATATCATAGGTTGGACTGAGATCACTGTATTAGATAGATCAACTAGTAATACACCAATCTATGATATGTGTCAACTTTCTCGAGATGTTCATTTACTATCAAGTAGCCGTACAGGCTGCACGCTACCTCTATAGCTCTACCATCCTGATGATACAACCCCTAATAAAAGGGGGCTGTTGAAACGCGTTGATGGAATTAAGAAAAGGGGAACTGCATTAGGTTAACCCTATACTACCCAGTGACCAGTCATAGAAACATTACAGATGACGGATCACTTAGGATAGAGGTTTATCATATGATGGAATAAAGAAAAGGGGAACTGCATTAGGTTAACCCTATACTATCCAGTGACTAGCCATGGAAGCATTATAAATGACTGATCACTTAGGATAGAGACTTATTGTAAGAGAGAATTATCGGGCTATGAACTATATCAGGTTATGAGCACTAAGATCTGAGGCTAATGCTGTCTAAATCTCTAAGAGACAGTGATGACATACGAAGGGAGAAAGTTTCTGTGCGAGCCCCGCACAGAAATAGAACATGCTGCGGTTTGTTTGCCGCGCGAGATTTCGCGCGGTCAAACCGCAGCTGTCTGCCTAGGATTACGTTTGCTAACGCAATCCTATGGCAGCTTCCAAGGGCGGAAATTCTGCGGGAAATCCCGCTGTGGAATTTCTGCCCGTCTGCAGGCACCCTAAAGTATGTGTGCAGCAGCAGTGATGTGACAGTACCATTTTTGGGTATATATAATGTATTGTAAAACTTTTATTAATTTTTTGGGAGGGCGGGGAGAGAAAACATCAGTTCTGCCATTGTTTTGTTTATTTTTATTTTACAGCGTTAATCATACAGCATAAATGACATGATAATTATTTTCTTCTGGCTGCTACCATTACAATGATACCAAAATTATATTTTTCTTACATTTCTGCACAATTAAGAAGCCCTTTTAAATTTTTTTTTGCATTGCTGCATTCAAAGTTCCATAACTTTTTTATTTTTCCATCGTCAGAATTCTATGGGGGCTTGTTTTTTATGTGACAAGCTGTAGTTTGTATTTGTACCATATTAGGGAATGTATTGCTTTTTTGATTACCTTGAGTTTTTTGGAAGGCAAAATGAATAAAATAAGCATTTTGGCTCTATTTTTTGGTTATTGTTTTGTACAGTTTTTGCTATGCAGGATAAATACTGTTTTGAATCTATTGTACAGATTTTTATGGATTCGAAACTAATCATGTTTTTTTTTAAACAAAGAGGTGATAGTACGCAAAAAGTTTGGTTATTTATTTGTTATTTTTTGTTTGTTTTTTACTATTTTTATTTAATTTTTCATTTTTTAAATGACCCTATAGTGGACTTGAACCAGAAAAGCTGTGATCAAAAAACATTTTTTTTATGGTGCCTGGAATCTTAAACCTTATTCTGGGTATTTTAGTGCCACTGATTCTAAAAATACTATTTATTTTGTTCTAGGAGCTCTAGTTTTTAAGATATTCCTGATGTCATTATTAGGGATGAGCGAGTATACTCGCTAAGGCACTACTCGCTCGAGTAATGTGCCTTAGCCGAGTATTTCCCGGCTCGTCCCTAAAGATTCGGGGGCCGGTGCGGGGCGGGGAGCTGCGGGGGAGAGCGGGCAGGAACGGAGGGGAGATCTCTCTCCCTCTCTCCCGCTCGCTCTCCCCTGCTCCCCGCCGCAACTCACCTGTCAGCTGCGGCGGCCCCCGACTCTTTCGGGACGAGCAGGGAGATACTCGGCTAAGGCACATTACTCGAGCGAGTAGTGCCTTAGCGAGTATACTCGCTCATCCCTAGTCATTATCTATTGTTGTTATATTTACTTTATTTTCCCGCCAGCATTTGCTTATTATTAGTACATATGATACATATGGCCACCACTGCACATCAAACTTGGTTTGATGAAACAATTTATAAAGACATTTAAGAGAAATGTAAGGTGTTTTGGCTACAAATGTAGAAAATATCCGGCGATGAGCATGGAGAGGTAAAAACCGGTAAATTCGATGGACCAGAAATCCGGAAACTCATGAAAGACCAGCGTTTCCACAATTTAGTGGACAACTGTGAGGCTCATGCCTGTTCGTTGTTTTATATGGTTGTAAAGTATTTCCTTGGGAACTGCAAGGCCGTAAACTCCAGTAAACTTGTGGAGAATATGCGCACGTCTGTTTCTGAACACTTGGGTGTATCATGAGCATCAGATTTTGGATCGACTTCCAGTTTGTCTTGGTGATGTAAGTGATGAACGGCGTGAATGATCTTATTAGGAAATAAGGACTGTGGAAGAACAGGACTGCAGATGATGGGATACGCATATGATGGCGGACTACTGGTGAAACATCCAGCATGAATGTCCAGGAATATCTCATCGCCGGAAATCACAAAACTGTTGTTTCATCAACATGTCTCAATGAAGAAACTTTTGTATTTTTCATGTTCTGGGCTTCTGGGGGTTTATCTTTGTACCTTCAGCTTTTAATTGGCAGTCATTACATGTATAATACAATATGTGAATGTATATACATTTATATGGACATATGTCATATCTTGATTAACAGACCTGATGGAGGAAAACTAATGCTATTTTGAGAACCTATGACCCCAAAATACCCCCAAAAAGTTCTAAAATCTCAGTGACCAAAAAATTGTGGTCACCAGTGTAATACATTACAGTACTTCTGTGATACAATGCATTATTGCTCATAATAGTGATAACAGTGCACAGAGCGCTCCCTCTGTGAACCTTTTACATTCTCGTTGATCCCTTTTCAGGACTCGAACCCAGAAGCTCCTGTACTCCAGGTGGTGGCTTTCCCTGCTGAGTTATTCAAGCACTCTCAATATCCCCTCTGCTGAATTCTGTCCTTGTTCCCTGCCCCTGTTCAGGTTTGCGTGATTGGCTCCATCCTGTTCCTTGATTGGACTCACTATTTAGGCCTGGCCTTGTACCTTCTTCCCTTGCAAGATTATTGTGCTCTCAGTCCTTAGTCAAGCTCAGCTGCCAACTGCTCTTATCACTTCACTTGCTGCTTCTGTGTACTGACCTCTGGCTTCTCCCTGACTACGCTAGTTGCCTGCTCCTTTTGTACCGCAACCGATACTACCAGTGTACCGATCTCCGGCTTTCCCTGATCACGCTATCGTCCCGCACTGATCGCAACAAGAGACCTTCGAACCTGCACCTGATTGTAACATCCCTGCTGTTGCAGCAAGAGACCGGCTTTCAGTTACAGCAGGCTCCCGCTGTGGGAAGCTCACTTCTAAGCCTGTGCCATCCACAGGACATAAGTTTTTATTCTGCTGTATTAACTATCATGTGCCCAGATTGTAACTGTATGTTAAGAGTTGAATCACCTATACAGCATAAAACACAATGATAATAGCATTAATAATAGGAAAAAAGGCACCTGCTACTTTAAAAAACTTCTAAACTGTCATAAGTTTAATTGGTGGGGGGTCTAGAACATCTATAGTCCATACAATGCTAACCCTATTGAAAATTTGGGAGGCACAGCACTCTAGTGATCAGTGAGGTCTCAGTACCACTGTGACAGATCAAAAGTTTTTCAAAACAATAGTGACACTTTGAGAATAACGGTGGTTTGAGCACAAGAATTTTAATTTTGCAGGTTTTTCTTCTGCACTATTTTTATAAGTTTTTTAACATTTTATCGGTAAAATAAAAAAGCAGTCAAAACTGTCTCAGTTTGCAAATGGTTACCATAATAGAGCAGAAAACTGCCAATGCCTATATAAGTGAAACAAACCTAATAACTAGAGATGAGCAAGCATACTCGATAAGGCAAACTACTCGAGCGAGCAGTGCCTTATTCGAGTACCTGTCTGCTCGTCTCTAAAGATTCGGCTGCCGGCAGGGGGCGAGCAGCGGCGGGGGAGAGCGGGGAGGAACAAAGGGGAGATCTCTCTCTCCCCCCCCCCCGTTCCCCTCTGCTCACCGCCGCAACTCACCAGTCACCCGCGCCGGTGGCCGAATCTTTAGAGACGAGCGGGCAGGTACTTGAATAAGGCACTACTCGTTCGAGTAGTTTGCCTTATCCAGTATGCTCGCTCATCTCTACTAATAACCAAAGTTTAACTATTTTTGATTTACTGATGAAAAGCAACAGAAGATCCAGCACCACAAAGAATCCAAACAAAGTTTGATTGCTCAAAGTATTAAAAACATAGCGTGTAGTAAAACCCCCACGATTAGCAATGTAACCACGGCTCAATTCCATTTACTGATATATTGCTAATTTTACATGTTTGATGCAGGATTTGGGTCAACCACATGGGGGTAACATTATTGATTGGGCTGGTGGAGACGTTCATTTTTTACTTTGTTTGTAATATTTTTTATCTTTTTATAATTTTTTTACACAATGTATTATGTCATAAAGGACTAGCTGCTGGGGTCATATGGCGAAGAATGATTTATCATGGTAGTGCCATCTCAATAAAAAGCAATGGAGCACCTAAAAGCTGGGGGCACAGGAATGACACCTTGTTTTTTATCTACATTTTGAACCTTTTTTTTTTTAAGAACCCTCGATCCTTTTTAAACACTTTTATAACATCTATAGACAGAAATGTGTATAATCTAACCACATGATAATGTTCTGTAAACATTTTAAAAGTTAATTATTTTTTAAAACCAGGATTACTCAGTGAACTGTAAATGAAGCATTTTGAAATATAGCCACCTCCATGAGGACACCTGACATATTATTCCATTTATATCAGTTTCATCTTAGGTTTTATCTTAATACGTGCAGATCAAGAAAGCCACACCTTAATATCTCTAAAAATACAACAGAAACTGACTGATAAATATTTGTTCAGTGCAGCCCTTTGTTCACCCGCGTGCTGTATCAGGTAAATGTGAAAGCCGAATTCCCCTGTAACCAAATACTTAGTAAGATTTGCACTGTATTTCCATGGGCTATTAGGTGTATGGCACTTTTGGCTGTTTAAGAAACATTTCACATCCACGTTAAATATGTGTATGCATGTATGTTTCAATCATGTCTTCGCTTTCCATTCCTTCTTCAAAACTAAATAAATTAAATTCTTTAAGTTTCTTCTGATAGGTTTTATAATTTAAGGTGGCCACACACTTTCAATAGCTGCTGCTCGAACACCAGTTCAACCAACATCTATGTCTTCTGGTCTGCCTATGCATATGCACCCTCAAGTTCAACTGAATGTCCATACCCCCTGCGATCTGAGTCAGCCTATTAGTCCCTCCTCTACACCCCCTGTTTAATGGGAAGCTGCTCAAGTGAAACCATGAGATTGGAAGAACTCTATAGATTAAGCAGATATGAAGGTGCCCAACCTCAAACCATCCCTTCTCTCCACATACACACCTCATGTCTTGTCCTCAATAGCCCCCCCTTTTTGTTTTCCCCCCCCCCTTTTCTTTGTTAATGTTTAGTAAGTAGTTTGTTTTTTATATCTTGTCTACATACGAATGACCTTCTATCAGGATTATAACCTTCATTGATGTATCCTATATTCGATGTTTATCAAATAATGCCTGCTTTGTTTATATATGTTTTTAATGTATTATTATTATTCTATTCAAAACTCAATAAACTTTATGAGAAATAATGTTTAATAGTAAACCTTTAAAAACATAAACCACCATAGGGCACACCTAACATACAACACATAGAATGAATAATCGACATATAGATAATATACTGAGAGCTAGTCTCCGAATAGCAACCCTGTAAGGTGATGTCGATCGGATTGATTCTCTCTCAGACAAGCCGTCTTACTTATACAGGTAGCACAGTAGGAATACGATGCCTATTGCAAATATGCGCACGGCAAACTAATATGCTTGCGCTAGACAGGCGGCATGGAGAATTCCTGTGTTATGGGTGCTTGATAACATCCAGATGGAAATCTATGTAGGTTTATGTGGCTTGTTGAGCAGTATAGAGAGATCTCGACTAGATCTACTAGATGTAGAGGGAAGTTGGACCTAACTTGTAGTGACAATATTCTCTACTAATCAGTAGCTATGATATTAATCTTCGACGTGTTTCCCGTAAGATCAACGGTTCATCAGGAAGATTTGTATCAGTGAGAGAAAAGATAGAACGTCGATGAGGCGGTCAATATAGAAGGGGGACTGACCCCTTAGAGTGTGCTCTTAAATAACAAGAGGGGAGTAGGTAGAGTGTGGTGAGAAAACTTTTTTCTTTTTTGAGGTTTGCGTAATCAGGGTCTGTATGATAACATGACCATTTCGGTTCCCATACACTGGACAATAAATTCACCATTAGGAGGAAAACTGATTCAACAGAGAAAATGAAGGAGCCTGTAGCCTGTAGCCAAAATAGTTTAGACTTTCTCTAAAGAGGCTATAGATTCAATAAGCACCAGTGAATTTTAAGCGTGATCAAGGTTAAGCCTATGCCCTAGCTTATTTACTGCATTGTATAGTCATTTGTCATTCACTCCTAATAGTCTAGAAAAACAGCAGATCTCCTGGCTACTAATCATTGACCACTCAGTGATATGTTTCCTCACAAAGTAGTTCCACACATTCCTTATTTCAAATGTCTCCCATGCACACAAAATAATAAAAGGTGCTCATAGTCCTGATGGTGGACATTGAGCTCAATGTCCACCATCAGGACTATGGGCACCATTTATTATTAAACGTTATATTTTATTGAGTCTAGACTGTGAAGGGCTTCTACTATAAGAATTAGACTTCTGCCCCTGTGAATTATTAACTTTATGAGAAACAACTGAATGTCCATGTGAACTCAACTAGGAGTGGGGAATAAGCTGCTTATCTCATTTCAGAACAAGCAGAGTGGCAAGAGAAAATTTCCTGCCAATGTTGATTTTTCTCTAATATATGAAAAACAAATGTTAGACAAACATCTAATACACATTAGATGGCCAACTGGTCCTGTCAAAATCATTGGGTATAATCCAACTGCATAACAATGTTCTGCAAACATTTTAAATGTTAATTATTTTTGAAAGCAAGGATTACCTTAGTCTAATGTATATATCCACCTTAAGGGTGCGTTCACACGAGCGCATAAACGGCGCGTTTTTGCGACCAAACGTATATACGTGACCATCAGAGGCAATGGTTTCGAATGTATTCGTTCACACGGGCGAATTTACGGCGCGTAAAAACGGCAACCCGCGGAAAAACGAACATACGCGACCGAAATACGTGCCGGCGAATATTCGATGGCCAAAAAGACCATTTGAAAAGTAGGAACAAACGAAAATACGCTTTCTAGCTCTGGTCGTGATCGGCGAAAAACGTTTTTTCCGGCGATTATACGCTGCACTCGTGCGAACGTAAATACGCCTACGCTCGTGTGAACGCACCCTAAGACCTTTGTAGTTGCCTTTGAACTCATTCTATTTTATCAATTATCACATAATATACATTTCCGTTACAGTATTAAATGTCAACTTAAAGGGGTTGTCTCGCGAAAGCAAGTGGGGTTCAGCACTTCTGTATGGCCATATTAATGCACTTTGTAATATACATCGTGCATTAAATATGAGCCATACAGAAGTTATTCACTTACCTTCCCTGCGATGGCGTCCCCGTCTCCATGGCTCCGTCTAACTTCAGCGTCTAATCGCCCGATTAGACGCGCTTGCGCAGAAGGGTCTTCTGCCTTCGGCTCGGCAGCAGCGGCGTTCTGGCTCTGCCCCTTCTACGCGTCACCACATAGCTCCGCCCCCTCACGTGTGCCGATTTCAGCCTCCTGATTGGCTGGAATCGGCACACGTGACGGGGCGGAGCTACGCGATGATGCGTAGAAGGGGGCGGAGCCAGAACGCCGCTGCTGCCGAGCCGAAGGCAGAAGACCCTTCTGCGCAAGCGTGTCTAATCGGGCGATTAGAATCTGAAGTTAGACGGAGCCATGGAGACGGGGACGCCAGCGCAGGGAAGGTAAGTGAATAACTTCTGTATGGCTCATATTTAATGCACGATGTATATTACAAAGTGCATTAATATGGCCATACAGAAGTGCTTAACCCCACTTGCTTTCGCGAGACAACCCCTTTAAGCTTTCCAGTTTAAACTTTTCTGTGCATAAAGTGTTACCCTGCCCATACATATACCTTCCCCTTTATATTTCTACTCATTACTCCCCCCTCCCCTACCCTCCTACCATCTTAACCCCCTATTATAGAAACAATAGCAAAATATCCACATCTATACCTAAAACAATTAAACTAACCAGCAGTGACTCCCTCCCTCCGCAACCACCTCCCCCTCTAATCCTATCATGTAATCTTTAAGATTCTCAATTGATTGTTATCCTGACTATAGTACCATGTTGTGCTCGTGAATTGAGTCATACACGCCTTGATTTCATTATGGTTAAAAAAAATTCTCTACATATTCCCCCCACTTTTTGAAAAATTTTGGGGCCTGAGACTCCATTCGTCTCTCTATTTCTATTCCCTCCATTTTTAGGAGATGTTTTAATCGTTGTATTATGTCCTTTATGCTCGGGGGTTTAGCCAAAAGCCAATCATTCAAGAGGCATCTTTTGCTGATCAATAGAATCGTGTGAATCATTTTGGTCCTCCTTGTCTGATCAGGTAGTTGGTAGAAAATGAACACTTGTGGTAACAACCACAAAAGCTGCCCCTCCATATCCTGGATCAGCCTTTGAACCCCCACTCAATAATTCTGGATCTTAGGGCAACGCCATATGCCGTGTAGAAAGTCAGATTTTGGATGATAGCATCTAGGAGAAGCTTGTAGTCTTACTGGACCACTGGGGTTCTGTGGTTTGTCAAACCCATATATAGTTCCATGAATTATCTTAAAGTAGGTTTCCCTCCATCTTTCATTTGTTACCGCCTGCCTCACCAAAGTCCAACTCTCAACTATTCCCTCGAGTAACTCTGGATATTGGAACTCTTATGCCCAATTTTTTAATAAGCTAGAGTTGTTCTTTATTAGAGATGAGCAAGTATACTCACTAAAGGCAATTGCTCGAGCGAGCATTGCCCTTAGCGAGTACCTGCCCGCTCGAGACTGAAGGTTTGGGTGCCGGCGGCGGGTAGGGAGCTGCGGGGGAGAGCAGGGAGGAACGGAGGGGAGATCTCTCTCTCCCTCTCTCCCCCCGGCTCCCTCCTGCTGACTGACGCTACTCACCGCTCCCCCGCGCCGGCACCCGAACCTTCTGTCTTGAGCGGACAGGTACTCGCTAAAGGCAATGCTCGCTCGAGCAATTGCCTTTAGCAAGTATACTTGCTCATCTCTATTCTTTATCCCCCAACCCTCTCTACATTTGGAATACAATTTTGAAATTGAGTGTTTATATGAGTAGTTTTTAACCAAGATATCTATTTGGTTAAGTATTACTTCTTTGGCTATATCAGCTAGTCTTTCCCGGAGGAAACTGCATACTTGTGCAAATGGTAGAAAGTGGGACGAAGGTAAACCGAATTCCTCACACATTTCTTTAAAGGTCCTGTATCTGGGGCATTCTGGATGAAGGAGATCTTGAACTTTCATAATCCCTTTGTGCCGCCATATTTCTAACATTTTGTTTTCCCACCCTTCCTTAAATTCTGGGTGTTGCCACAAGTCCATGTGTTTGGAGATTTTAAACGACAATCCGTAAGCTCTGCGAGCTATTTTCCAGGCCGCTATGGTGTCTCTTGCCATAATAGAGTGTTTACATTCTATTTGGAGACTAGTGTAGCTTGTGTGTAATAGAGAATTTAGACTCCATGGGTTAAATAGATCCGCTTCTAGGTCAATATTCGAGTAGTCATTGGAACCCCTTAGTCAGTCCAGAGAATGTCTCATGAGGCTAGCCACATTATATAACAGAATGTCTGGAAAATTAAGTCCCCCTCTACTTTTGGGGAGCATCAATTTATTCAAAGCTATGCACGGTCATTTGCGTGACCACACAAAGGCCACGAAAGCCGTATGCAATTTCCCCAGGTCCCATCGCTGAAGTAAAAGTGGTATCGTCTGCAATGGGTAAAGAAGTCTTGGAAAGCGAATCATTTTTATCAGGTGGCACCTCCCCATGAAGGAAAGCGGAAGATTGCTCCACCTATCAAGCTCCTTTATTATTTTGAGTATTGTTGGTGGCTAATTCAGTATATAAAGGGACTCCGGCTTCTTACCTATATTTATACCCAGGTATTTGATATTGGTTTGGGCCATACTGACAGGGCAACTTTTGAAGTCTGCATCAGTAATTTGGCCTCGGGAAGAAATATCCAACAATTCACATTTAGAGGTGTTTACTTTGAAACCTGACAGTTTCCCGAAAGCTTCCAATAGGGCAAAGACACGCTGCAAATCAGATTTCGGTCGGGAAAGTGCTAACAAGATATTGTCCTCAAATAACATGGTTTTTACTGTTCTTCCTCGGAACCTTATGCCCTTGATCCCAGTGTTTCCCTCCAGCTTTCGTGCCAATGGCTCAATTGCGAGATTGAATAAAAGTGGTGATAGAGGACAGCCTTCTCTAGTGTCTTTCTGTAGAGGGAATCTAAGGGATAGAAAGCCTGTTGTGTTAATTTGCGCTTGTGGAGACAAGTAGAGCTTGCACAAATAAGAACAAAAGGGGACTTTAAAGCCCATCCTGTTCATCACCACCCCTAGCCAAGACCACGAGACACTGTCAACTGCCTTTTTCTCATCTATTCTGAGAAGGGCTGGAGAAGGGTGAGCCGTCAGATGCAACTTGATATCGTCAAGGACAGTCAAGATCTTCCGTATATTTGTAATAGCTGATCGTCCTTTTGTAAATCCTGACTGCATTGGGGAAATTCTATGGGGCATGATGGTAGTTAGTCGATCTGCCATAATTTTGGCCATCAGTTTTAAATCAGTGTTGATTAGAGAAATTGGCCTATACGATTTAGCGTCAGTCGGGTCTTAACCAGGTTTGGGCAGCAGCTTTATATAGGCTATATTCATATCTGAGGGAATTGGTTTGTCACACATATACCCATCAAACAGAGTTTCGAGCAATGGGGCCGTCTGATCTTTTAGTATTTTATAAAATTCCCCTGTATACCCGTCTGGTCCCGGAGCTTTATTGTTTCCTATATTTTTGATGCACTCTTTAATTTCCAATTGGAACACGGGTAGATTCAATAGCTCACATTGTTTGTCAGTCAGTGTGGGCCAGGATATGTCTGAAAATAAATCTTCCTCCTGAGACTGTATTCGATTGTGACCGAGAGTAGAGTTTTGAGTAAAACTCAAAGAATATAATATTAATTTTTTGGGTATGGGAATGCGACTTTCCTGCCAAATCCTTCAGACATGTGATATTAGATCTCTGAAAAGGGCCTCTTGCTAAATTAGCCATCATTTTACTTGCCTTGTTCCCATATTTAAATAATTTTGCCTCCTTTTGTGAGTGCGATAATAACTCCCTTTTCTGTAACCAGGGCTCATGGGAGTCCTTTGCAGTTATCCATTTTTGTTTGTTTATGTTGTTTGGTTTCTCCTGGAATTGGGTGTATGCAACACGTAATAGTTCACTCAACCTACTAATTTTATACTTGATATTTCTTTTTAAAGAAATCACATATGGTATTATCTTGCCTAAGATGACTGCCTTCCAGAGCAGCTGAGGGTTACTAGCTGGGCTTCATTGTCAGATATATACTCTAGCCACCACCCCTTCAGTAGAGCACAGAACGTCTCATCCTCCACCGAGTAAGTTGGAAACCTCCAAATATAATCTGTGCCCCTTGGGACAATATCACTGGAGCATGGTCCAAAATCACCATCAGAAATTTTGCCAATCTTGGCATCAAGAAGGAAGAGATAAGAAAGTCATCTATTCTAGACCATGAGTTATGCACATGTGAAAAATGGGTGAATTCCCGTCCCTCTAGGTTCAGCTCCCACCACGTGTCCCTAAGACCGGCCTTGTTGACAAAATATTGTAGATTGGAATCATTATATCTAATACTATCACCCCGAGTTGCCTGGCTACGTCGATCCTCACTCACCCTAATAATCACGTTAAAATCTCCTCCTACCACTTTGCATTTTTCCGTGTTGATTTTTAATTTATCATATAAGATCGACAAGAACGGTTTGTTGTTTGTGTTGGGACCGTATATATTATAAAAGCTATAGTTTTCCTTTCCTAATTTAATATGTAGAAACAAAATCCTCCTCTCCGCATCGTGCCACTGGTCATCCACTGTAATATTTAGGCCCTTCCTTATGACTGCACTGCTGGTGAACCCTATACTTCCCCGACCCATAACCTACGCATACAAAAATAGTCCTCCTCCATTAAATGTGTTTCCTGGAGCAATGCTATGTCCGCTTTTAAACATTTTAAATCACGTAGTACTAATGAACGTTTCTGTGGTGATCTAAGTCCCTTAACATTCCAAGAAATAATCTGCATATTATTATTTTCTTTTAATTGGCTTTAGGAGAAACTGGTTGCCTAAAAAGGTCCACTGCGGATAACCAAAAAAACTTTTAAAAACTTTAAAATTTTAGCTAGAATCTAATACACCAAGTATTCCTCTTTCTTCTTCCAAACCCCAATGTTCTACTGGTCCCCAAATCAGCAGAATCAATAGGGGTGATGATGCAACCTCCTTTAGGGTAAAACTGCTTAGCATATCCCCCAAAGCATGAAACAACTTCCTTTAATTTCATTTCGCAAGCAGCTTTTGGGAGCAAATTCATGAATTCATGAATGGATGAGTGCTGCCTCTGATTGGCTGAGCGCAGGGACCAATCAGAGGCAGCTTTCAGCTGTCATTCAATAGCTGAGAGCTGCCTCTGATTGGTCACAGTGCTCAGCCAATCAGAGGCAGCCCATTCAGCAGGCGTGGATTTTAAATCCCCGTCTGCTGAATACTCCTCACAGCAGTGCAGGAGAAGAGCTGGCTGGATGCAGCTGAGCCCCGGCAGCTGAAGAAAGGTGAGTATGTTTTTTTTTTTTTATCACCATGTTTTCATGTTTTTCGGTTAAGGGCTTATATTTAAAGCCCTTCCATGAAAAACAATTTCAGGATGCTGGCAGCTGGATCCCCTACCACAGTTGTGGTAGGGAATTCTTTATTCCCTGATTGGATGAAGAATTCCTTTGTTGCATCTGTCACAGATGTGGCAGGTGCAGTAGGGAATTCTTTTTTCTTGTGGGGATGACCGAAACAATGTTCTTCATCCCCTCGGGGACATGGCAGTGGCGGCCAGGTAAGTTTTAAAAAAAATTATTTTTTTTTACACTAAAATTCAGTTTTTTTTAGGGAAGAGCTTATGTTTAAAGCCCTTCTATGAAAAACAATTCAGGGGTGCTGGCAGACCATTGTCTTTAATGGAGCCGCTGGCAGCAGCGGCAGCTCCATTGAAGGCAATGCACGGACTGGCATTCACGTGTGTTTTTGCACGTACATGGGTGCACACTTATGTATGCACCTATGTACACCCAAAAACACGCTCATGTGAAGCCACCCTTACGCAGATTTATAACATATTCAAGTTTTTATCAACTAATATCCCTTGATAGTCTTTCTTAGCGTCTGCAGGGTTTCAACCTTGTGATGTCACATACTCAAGACCCTGCCAGGACGTCACGGAGGACTCGTGGGTGCTGGTCGTCTGTCTGGCGATTCTCTGGATTTACGTCTTGCTGGAGAAGCGCGTCCCCTGCTTCTGTCAGGCGAGCTCCTGGGCATCCTTGAGCACAATCCACATTCTGCTTCCTCTGGATCGTGAAAAAATAAGGGTGACACCATTAGAACAAAACACCTTTAAAGTTGCCAGATATAGTAGTGCAAATTTTTGCTGTTTCTTGTAAAGTTCTGAACAGATTGGGGAAAATGCTTTTCTTTCTAGTTGAACTTCAGCCGAGTAGTCTGCGAAAATTAGAAGTTTATGTCCTTCAATCTCCAGTGAGTTGTTACGGCTCTTGAAGTGTCTCAAAATTGAGGTTTTGTCTGTGTAATCTAAATATTTCACTATTATAGGCCTCGGACGCATCCTGACACTTGAGGAGTGTGCATTAGGTGTTGGTCGCAGGTCAGGTCCCAAGTGATAAACTCGTTCGACTTTGCATTTATTAGCAATCTCCAGGGCATTGGGGATCGTGGATTTGCACAGTTGGCTTAAGTCTTTTTGTGTAAGGATTTCAGGGATTCCTTAAATGCGCAAGTTGTTACGCCTGGACCTGTTTTCCAAGTCCTCTATGCGATCCCAAAGATGTTTATTATCCCGCATTAATTTGTCTACTCCTTTGGCTGTAGCGCTATGTTCTGAAGTTACTGTTTCCATCTCGTATTCGATTAAGTCCAAGCGGTTGCCATGTTGGGTCACCGTGTCACGGAGCTCTCGCAGTGAGCCATCCACCATAGCTGCTAAAGTGTCTTGGATATCCGGAGAGATGAGTTTTGCAACTTCAATTGCTAGGGTTTTATAATCCAGAGCTGTAGTGTCCCACATTACGTGGTTTACGTTGTCCGATGGTGTGGGAGACGCAGTAATATTCCCCAAAGGGGGTCCTTCTTTAGGAATAACTTTCTTTTCAGATAGTACTATAGCCATGGGTTTTGCAGGTATCTCTGTATTTTTTGCTTTAGTGCAGCCCATTTTTACCACAAATTCCTCCATGCAGTGGTTTGCCAGTTTTTAGAGTTCTTTATATTGTTGCACCAGTGCCAGAAGAATACAGAAACTGTGCATGAAGTATATTGATGCATGAGTGCCAGAACAGCAGGGGGTGAACCGGGAGTCTATTGTTGCACAAGTGTCAGGAGAACAGACGCTGCCCCAGAAGTGTATTGTTGCATGAATTCCAGAGCAACAGGGGCTGCGCCGGAGTTACATTGTTGCACGAGTGCCAAAACAGAACAGCAGGAGCTGCGCCAGGATTACATTATTGCATGAGTGCCAGAACAGAACAGCAGGGGCTGCGCCGGGGTTATATTGCTGCACGAGCGCCAGAGATGTCCAGGATGTGCTATGAATACACTGTAGCACGTGTGCCATAAGAGTAGAGGGTGCACTGAGAAAATGCCAGTCTCTTCTTGTAAACTTGCCTGGCAGGGGATTAGTTCACCAACTTCATTGTGATTTACATAAAAGTGACAAACTTTGACATTTTTCCACTTAGGCTGACAGCCTCTGATTTTATTGCCTCTGTAAGCCGGGAAGAGCGATTTCCACTCTCCCTGTCCCCTGTGGATCTTTAGAGCAGTCCCCTTTCCACAGGAGGAATATCCAAAATGGCCACCGCCGACACAGGGGGAAGGGGACACGTGTCGCCCACCGTCCTGGTCCCCTGTCGGCTCACAGATGCGCCCACCCCATAGCCAAAGAGGCGCTGTAATATTCTGCTTTGGTGGGATTCTGTGAGACTCTGATCTCCTGCAGTGCCCAACGCACGTGGGACTCCCAGCAGGGCTGCGCTCAGCTGGGGAGTCGGTGACAGCGGTGCTGTTAAGGCGGGTCTGCCGCGCGGCCAGCTGGTAACAGGGATAGCAGGGTTGGCACTGCTGTTGCTCTTCTCCCTCCGCTGCTTCGCACAGGCTCCCTGAACTAGCAAGGCAGCATTACAGCACAGGGAGCCGAGAGCAGCTATGGATAGAGAGATGTCTGGAGCAGGGGTGCTGGAGCTCTTCACCCCTGCTGCTCACTCAATGGTGCTGGAACCGGAAGTGAGCATAAACCTATTCTAAGATTAAAAAAAGGAAATACTACAGTGTTTCCCCAAAAATAAGACACTGTCTTATATTAATTTTCACAGTGTCTTATTTTCAGGGGTTGTCTTAATACTCACCTAGTAGGCGGTGTCCGGGTCCCTTGTGCTGGTCTCCGGCACTGCTGCAGGCTTCCATGTAGTGCTGAATGCCGACAGATTATTTCTTCCTGGTAGCATTCAGCAAGTGATTTCTCTGATTAGTTCATCGAGTGCCGCGTCAGCCAATCAGAGCCGGTGCTCAATTAACCAATTACAGCCATTCATTTCTGAGAAAAAACAGATGCAAAATAAAAGTTCGGCCTTCTCAACATCATTTTTAAACAATTCACCATTTTCATCTTATATGCATCTAATAGCATCTTTGACTTTTCTTTTGACATACCCCCAAAAATCCTTATTTATTGCTTTTGACCTCTGTTGTAAGCCTCAATTCATTATTAGCTATAGCTTTTCTGACACTTGCCCTACAGTTTCTGCAGACGGCATTATATTCTTCTTTAGATATTCTGCCCTCTTTCCATTTGATAAACATATTTTTCTTCATTTTAACATGTGTGCAAGTTCTGTGTTCATCCATCCTGGTCTCTTTAAATGCTTCTCATTCTTCTTCTTTTAGGGATTGTTAACGATTGTGCTTTAAGAATCGCATTTCGCAATATTTCCCAACCTTCTTCGACATTTCTGTCCTTAAGAATATCCAGCCATTGGATTCTTCTTACTCTCTTTCTGAGTTCATTAAAATCTGCCTTTCTGAAATCCAACCTTGAGGTCTGAGTTTTCTTAGGTCTTCCTAGGGTCCCAGCCACCCTTACTTTCTCAACCATTTCCTCCATGTTGGTAAGAATTAGGTCAACGAAAGCAGATCCCCTTGTTTTCTCTTCTACCTTTTGGAAGATAAAGTTTTCATCAAAAGCGGATAAGAATTTTTTGGATCCATTATTTTTACCTGAGAAAGATTCCCAACAAATGTCTGATAGGTAAAATCTCCCATGATCACTATGTCATGCTTTTTTGAGAGCTTGGCCATCTGATGTAGAAAGAGTTCATCCATATCTTCTGCTTGTCCAGGTGGCCTATAGTAAATGCCTACAATGGTGTCCTTTCTGTTGTTCTCTCCTTGTATTCTTACCCAAACAGTTTCTACAAAACTACCATGCTCTGAAGCTTGAATCTCTGTGGAGATTAATGTTTTCCTAACATACAACGTAATACCTCCTCCCCTTTTTTAAGTCTGTTTCTTATAAATAAGTTGTATCCTTCAAGCCTTGTATTCCAATCATGTGTGTCATTCCACCAAGTTTCCGTGATGCCTATGACATCATATTTCTATTCCTGTGTTAGCAGCTCAATTCTCCTTGTTTGTTTCCCATGCTCTGTGCATTTGTATAAAAACATTTTAGTTTGTGATCAGTGTCTCTTGCTCCTCTACTTTCCTTCTGAATTTTTTGTTTTTGTTCTTTCTTTTCACTTTTAATAGCAAGATTCTCAAATGTATTAATTAGCTGTATATTTTTACCTAGCCTTTCACTTCCCTTCCCATATTGTTCTAGTTTAAAGCTCTCCTAATGAGTGAAGCAAGGCGTCCACCAATTATATGCTTATTGCTTACCTGTTTTTGTAAGGTGCAACGTGTCTCTAGCAAGCAGTCCATCATATAGGGTAATTCACTCCATGGTCTAGAAATCCAAACTTTTGCTGACGGCACCATCGACGTAGCCAGTTGCACAACTCTAGAATCCTGTTCCATGGCCATTTACTGGGAGGATGGATGAGAAGACTACCTGTGCTCCTAGTTCCTTTGTAGTGTCCCAGCACATCATCCTGATCCCCTCCATAAATGTCATACATGTTTGTTCCATGTAGATGAACTGTGCAAGCCTGTCTTGTGATATCCAATGTGTGTGATGCACAGCTGTGGTGCTTGAGAGGTTAACTTTCATAAAATCATAGTCCGCTTGTAAATGTATCCAGTCTGTTATGTCATGTGGTGTGAGTGAAGGTATAAATAGGAGTGCTTGAGAGCAGGAAGAGGGTTTAGTTCCATCTTCAGTTCAGTCTTCCATCTGGTCTGCTACCTGAGAGTGTCTAACACAGAGCCACATAGAAGCACCTTCAGTTTCCTTGTGGTGAAGATGGAGGAGAAGGAGAGTTATCCCATAGCGGTTGGAATCTGTATGTGAGTAAGCCCCCAGTCTAAGAGAGAGCCCTCGTAAGTAATTCTGTAAGATGGACCCTACCCAGCCATCCAAAGCTAGGATCACCGCATAGAAGTACGCTCCAAGTTACACCCACGCATCTCCAGTGCGGGGTGTAAATCCTAACAAGTTAATAATTACTACCAGAGTGTCTGTAGAGTGACTATTCCTCCTTCCTTCTCCGGAGTGCTCCCTGTCCAGGAGCGGTACCTGACAGTTAACGTGGACTGTAGGACCGGTTTCATCCTGTGTATCCTCCCTGACCTCTTACCTCTCTTCTTATCTGCACTGTGAAGATTGTACCTGCGTTACTGTGTAAAATCTGTTTGCTTTACGTTATTCTCAAGTAAAGTTCATTTCTGGGCCCTAACCATTCCTGGGGACCCAAAGTACTAGAAATCTGTGTCTGTAATTATTCTCTACCGTGTAGTATACTGGTGTGTAGGAACGGTGGCATCACCCGTGACAACTACTACCCCTATCATCCTGTTTATTGGCATTCCCTATCCTAGGGGTGTCAACAGTGGCCTGCAGTCCTGCTCTGGCCTTGGCTACGTGTCATCCCTCAGGGAAAGGAGCCTGGTAAGTGTCACCACGACAAGCCAACACTTAACCCTCCCAGCTCCCCACATCTGCTAAGTGTCCGAGTCATCCCTCTGGGGTGCTGCACCCTCACCTTCTTTCCGAGGTCTTCAAAGTCTCTGCAGATAGTTGCAAGGTCTTTTTTTGCAGTGTCATTTGACCCTACATGTATTAGTAGAAATGGGTGGTGTTCTGTAGGACTGATGAGTCTTGACAGACTATCAGACACATCTTTGATTTGTGCACCTGGAAGACAGCACACTTCTCGTGAGGTGTCAGGTCTACAGAGAGCGACCTCTGTTCCTCTCAATAGGGAATCCCCTACAACAACCACTCTCCTTTTCTTCTTCAGAACAGCACTTCTTTTTTTCCATCCAAGAGGACTATGTGTGCTTAATACACAGTTCTTTGTGGGTAGAGTCAGAGGCGTAACTTGAAACTCCTGGGCCCCGATGCAAAACTTGTAACAGGCCCCTCAACTATTATGCTTTACTCATAATACTGGGTTACCTATATGGAGAAGAGAGGCCTTATGGGCCACCTAAGGCTCCTGGGCCCGGGTGCAACCGCATCCCCTACATCCTCTATAGTTACACCCCTTGGTAGAGTCATTCCTTGCTGTACCTCTTTCTTCTCTGCTCTGTTCTTTGTGGATAGAGTCATTTATTGCTGTACCTCTTTCTCCTCTGCTCTGTTCTTTGTGGGTAATTTCTTGTTGTACCTCTTTCTCCTCTGCTCTGTTCTTTGTGGATAGAGTTATTTCTTGCTGTACCTCTTTCACCTCCGCTCAGGAACCAGTACTAGGCCCCCCTGAGTGAGAACCTCATACCGGTTCCTGAGCAGTATGGGTGCTGGCTGACTCCTGATCCTCCTGCTTCTTTGGGTCACATGCTTCCATTCCTCTGCTTCTGCAGATACGTTGGACATTTCTTTTTCTTCAACATTTTGAAGACTTTCTTCTACTCTGTCAAGGAAAATCTCACCTCCCTAATATGTTTCAATGTAGCTATCCTCTCCTGAAGACTATGCCCCTTTTCCTCCAATAGAGACACAAGCTTGCATTTCTGGCATGTGAAGTTTGGCTTTTCCTGTGGTAGGTCTGAGAAAATATAGAGTACGTTGCAGCTCACCATGTGGCTCCTCTCCTTTTCAATTTGTCAGTTGATGTCCACTTCCAAACTTCTAAAAATCAAGAATTGTAGTAAAGATATATAACCTATAAGATACTACTAAGTGTACAACTTTTGCACAGTCTGGCAGTATCCTCCGAGCAGCTACACCCGGCTAATCCCAGCAATCTTACTGCTTACAGTGATTCTTTGTTCTTCCCAGAATGCACAGGGAATATGCAAATGATCTTCCTGCAGCTCCAATCTCTGGTCTGGAGATGTCCTCTGAGCAGCTAGACCCAGCTAATCCCAGCAATCTTCCCGATTACAGTGATTCCTCCCTTTGTTCTCTACAATTATATTTCCATGGTTATCTTTAAGGCTACATTAACATAGGGCAGTTGGGTTGAAATTAAAACGGCAACAAAAAGTGTATTGGTAAAACTT
Source organism: Eleutherodactylus coqui (assembly GCF_035609145.1). Lineage (NCBI taxonomy): Eukaryota > Metazoa > Chordata > Amphibia > Anura > Eleutherodactylidae > Eleutherodactylus > Eleutherodactylus coqui. The sequence goes on along the minus strand of NC_089846.1, from coordinate 55,402,917 downwards.
TGTGTGTTTTTGCCAGAGTTCTAGTAAAATGTGGCAAAAAAACGCACACGGTTTTAAAAATGCACTTTTCGGTGTGGTATTCATTGCAAACGAACTGCCCCGTATGAATGGAGCCTTGGAGAGATGATATTAGCAGAGTTTTTCATTATGGGTTATATATATTTATAAAACTCTTGGAGATTTATTTTAATGTCATTGGGAATTAGTTTTTCTGTGGCTAATTTGATTAGATTTTTACATTTTCTACTGAGATCCTTGTAAGCCTGGAATTCTGTTTCTGAACTTCAATCTTTAATGTTTTCTGTCTTAAGGTGGACACCCACTGGTGTTTTTTTCTCCACTGCGCTGTGAGAGTAAGTGAAAAGTCTCGCAGCACAGTGCGAGAAAAACGCTGGCAGATCGCTGGAACATCGTCAGTCTTTTCAATGGGACCAGCGGCAGCAGCGCTAGCCCCATTGAAAAGATAGGGAGAAAGCTGCGGACTTCTGCCACAGCTGTGACAGCTGTAGCAGAAGTGCAGAATGATATCCCATTGCTTTCAATGGGATCGGCACTGCTGCCGATCCCATTGAAAGCAGTGCTTTCTGGCAAGCCCACAGTATGATTATCGAGGAAGGGCTTGAAATATAAGCCCTTCCCTGATAATCATCAATAATTGGTAAAAAAATTAAAGAAATTACTCAGCTGTCCGCCACTCAGGCGCGTCCTCCGGCTGGCTTCCTGGCATTTAGAAATCCCCACCTCCTGAAAGGGCTGTGCTGATTAGCTGAGGGCTCAGCCAATAGCGGCTAGTGCTTAGCTATAGGCTGAGCACTCAGCCAATCACAGATAGTGTTTAGCTATTCATTCATGAATAGCTAAGATAGTGCTATTCATGAATGAATAGCTAAACACTATCTGTAATTGGCTGAGCGCTCAGCCAATAGCTAAGCACTAGCTGCTATTGGCTGAGCCCTCAGCCAATTAGCACAGCCCTTTCAGGAGTTGGGGATTTTTAAATCCCCGCCTGCTGAAAGTGCTGGACAGTAGTGCAGTGGAGCCAGGCAGAGGACGCGTCTGAGCGCCGGAGATGTGAGTAATTAAAAAAAAAATGTTTTTAACACTTATTGATGATTATCGAGGAAGGGCTTATATTTCAAGCCCTTCCACGATAATCATACTGCGGGGTTTGCCAGAAAGCACTGCTTTCAATGGGGTCGGCAGCAGTGCCAATCTCATTGAAAGCAAAGGGATATCATTCTGCATTTCTGCCACAGCTGTGACAGCTGTGGCAGAGGATTCCTTCGTCCCCGCGGTCCCCGCGGGGATGAAGGAAACTCCTGCCACAGCTGTCACAGCTGTGACAGCTGTGGCAGAAGTCCGCGGCATTCTCCCTATCTTTTCAATGAGGCTAGCGCTGCTGCCTCTGGCCCCATTGAAAAGACTGGCGATATGCCGGTTCTATTTCGGCGTCTTTCTTGCACTGCAAGGTGAGAGTTTTCCCGTGCTCTCGCAGCACAAGAAAGAAAATATCGCCAGTGGGTGTCAGCCCTTATACTCAGTACTTTCCTCTTCAGCTATATTGATTTCCTTTTATTCCTGGACATTATGTTACCTGAAGATATAAACTTACTACATAGTTCATGTAATACATCTGCTATAATGATCTCCACAGTCTCTGTCTCTCCTACTGTTACAGCTTGTCTGTGTTTGTCTGTCTGTGTGCACACATTACACACACTTTATAGTGGGTTTACTAATAGAGATGAGCGAACACCAAAATGTTCGGGTGTTCGTTATTCGGAACGAACTTCCCGAGATGCTCGAGGGTTCGTTTCGAACAACGAACCCCATTGAAGTCAATGGGCGACCAGAGCATTTTTGTATTTCGCCGATGCTCGCTAAGGTTTTCATGTGTGAAAATCTGGGCAATTCAAGAAAGTGATGGGAATGACACAGTGACGGATAGGGCAGGCGAGGGGCTACATGGTGGGCTGCATCTCAAGTTCACAGGTCCCACTATTAAGCCACAATAGCGGCAAGAGTGCCCCCCCCCCCACTGTCAGCATAAAGATCGTCCTCCTCTGGCACAGCTGTAACAGCTGTAGCAGAGAAGAACGATGTTTGCCCATTGAATTCAATGGAGCGGCAATACAGCATGTTCCACTGAATGCAATGGGCTGCCCGCGATCGCAGGATGAATGGTCGGAAAGGGGTTAAATATATAACCCCTTTCCTGCAATTCATCCAGAAATGTGTTACACTAAAAATATATACCGGCGTATAAGGCGACCGGGCGTATAAGACGACCCCCCAACTGTCACCTTATACGCCGGCAATACAGTGGAGCAAAGAATAAAAAGCATTACTTACGTTTTTAGATGATCTGCGGCGCTCCTGCAGGCTGTCACTCCCTCCTAATCCACGGCAGACAAGCTTTCTCTATGAAAGGCTTTAAATCCCTGCCTCCAGAAAGACACTTGCGTTCAGCCAATCACAGCCAATGACAATGATGTCATTGAATGGCTGTGATTGGCTGTGTTTCTGGAGGCGGGGATTTCAAGCCTTGAAATCCCCGCCTCCAGAAACACAGCCAATCACAGCCATTCAATGACATCATTGTCATTGGCTGTGATTGGCTGAAGGCACGTGTGCTTCTGGAGGCAGGGATTTAAAGTCTTTCGTGGAGAAAGCAATACTCTGCCGTGGACCAGGAGGGAGTGACAGCCTGCAGGAGCGCCGCAGATCATCTAAAAACGTAAGTAATGATTTTTATTCTTTGCTCCACTGTATTACCGGCGTATAAGGTGACAGTTGGGGGGTCGTCTTATACGCCCCGTCGCCTTATACGCCGGTATATATTTTTAGTGTAACACATTTCTGGATGAATTGCAGGAAAGGGGTTATATATTTAACCCCTTTCCGACCATTCATCCTGCGATCGCCGGCAGCCCATTGCATTCAGTGGAACATGCTGTATTGCCGCTCCATTGAATTCAATGGGCAAACATCGTTCTTCTCTGCTACAGCTGTTACAGCTGTGCCAGAGAAGAAGGATTTGTCTTCTATATGTTCTCAATGGGGTCAGCGCTGCTGCCGCTGGCCCCATTGAGCGCATATAGAATGCATCCATAGCGAACCGCGGGAGGGGCAGACTTTCATATCAGGCGGACACCTTATCTCCCCAGCCACTCACAGCAGGGGGGTGGTATAGGGCTTAAACGTTGCAGGGGGAAGTTGTAATGCCTTCCCTGTCTTTATATTGGCCAAAAAAAAGCGCTAACGTCTCAGGGAAGAAAGTTTAAGTAACCCGGACACCGCATGGTGTTCGTTACGGATAACGAACATACCGAACACCCTAATATTCGCACGAATATCAAGCTCGGAAGAACACGTTCGCTCATCTCTATTTACTAACCATTTGGCCAGAATGTCTTTAAATCCCTGATTGTTCTGGGAAAACAAAGAGGTGGGCATTTAGATACTTTCTCCTTGTTGATTGGACCAGAGACAGTGCAATGCAGGATGGGAAGTAAGGGTAATGAAGTCAGGACATAAACTACTGTCAGAATGCTAAGCTTCCTACACACCTGCTCCCTGAAAATGGAATACAGATAGCAGGGCAACAGAAAAATGGAGAAGACCACCTGAAAATCAGAACTTGCAGATATGAAGCAGGGTGCAAACAACAGCAAATGAGAGGTAAATAGGACCTGGTGTGTTTTAGAAAACTTGCTCAAAAGTCAGTGTGCATCAGAGAAAGGGGTATAGTTGCAATACTGAAATTACTGACAGTAAGGTCTCTTACCCATTGGCAATACGATTTCCCTGCGATTCAAGAGTCAGTGAAAACGCATGATAATGAAACCAATGTTTTTTAATGATTTCATTCTCATTAGTGATGTTTTCACTCTAACCTCGCACTGCAAAGAAGAATGTGCGATATTGCTCATTGTTTTCAATGGGGCCAATTGAAATCAATAGGCAATCGCGAAGCAGGCTAGGAATTTCCCCCGAGAGAGGAGAGAGAGGGGGGTGGAGCTATAGGGAATCTCTGACATATCTCCCCATATTTGGAGAGACAGGGAGCAGGGCTAGTGGGTTTCCCAGAGAGGGGGGGCTTGAGAGGGGGTAGGGCTAGAGCGGTTAGTGATTATAGTGATCCCTCTCAAGCCAAGTAAGGGGGAGGGGCTAGTATGTGAAACCCTTTTCACTTTTTATACACCACCTTTGTTTTTTTCCTATAAACAAGCACACTCTTAATAAGTCTGTTGCATTTTACAACTTCCCAAAACCATCTCTCCTTTTCTAAACTCTTTTGAAAAGTCTAAAAGTGTCTGAAGGAAATAATAAAGGTGACATAGGGGAATTTTAATTGTCACGGTTAATTATCTATTGTAATAGCAGTACCACTTTCACTGCTTGACTGTACCCAGAACTGACACAAGCAAAGTGATAGAGCTAGTTAAACTTGTATTTTTCCTTGTAACCTCGGGTAATAGGAAGAACAATTGTCTTGAGCAGACCAGGAAATAAAGCACATATGTGACTTTGACTGCTTTGTTTGTGGGTGGGAAGAATGACATGATGCAGTATATAAAGAGCTTGACAGATCAGGTTGTTGATGAGTCTGAGTAAAGAACTGCAGTAATATGACTGAATACAAGAACAGAGAGTCGCTCTATCTCACTATTGGAGTCCTGGCTATTAGTGCAGGTATGGGATTTTTAACCAACCTTTCCAGCATATATCCCCATTAAGGAAAGTTTAATATCTACTGTTCACATACTTAAGTAATACTTCATCCTTCTGTTTTAGGGAGTCTTCTTCTATCAGTAGAGTATTACAGCACTGCTGCATCTGCTTCTCGTATACCCCCAACTGCCCTTGGCGTTCTTCTCCTTTTATTGGCAACTGTTTTAGGATATGTAGGTATGGATCTATTGACATTAGTTTAACTGTTTACCTGGAGTTCAATAGTTATTGGGTATTTCACACTTCATACTGCAGTATGTTGTCTATAAGCAGCCATTTAGGTAGAATGGAAAATATTGAGTTCTTAAATGTGATTACTGAATTGATACATTCAATGGATAAAATTTTAAAACCCCAAGTTCAGAGGCATTGGTATATGTGATTTACATTTGTAGGGATTTTACTTTGTGTTATTAGTAGGTTTAAAGAGATTATCCCAAGATTATAATTTATCTTCCATCCACAGAATAGTGGATAAGTGTCTGAGTGTTGAGGTTTCAACTACTGGGATTCACACTGATTATGAGAACAAGGTCCTTTGTCCCCTCCAATGAATGGATTGGTGGCGGAGCATACTTGATGCTAATACATTTATATGGGACATCTAAAGACAAGTAGAGTACAGCATTTGCCCATTTTCAGCTGGCCAAGAAAAATGAATATACAGGCCGTGTGCATGCTCAACTACCGGTCTGCTCATATGGTGGGGACATGGGATCCTCAGTCTTGTGAGCAGTGGGAGTCCCCTATGGATAAGGGTTAAGCTTGGGATAACTATACAGTACACAAATTAAAAGTCTGACTTTTTTGCACACGCAGGGCAGGGTTTTTTGAACACAGGACACTACCACACCCCAATTTAAAAGGCTATTTAGCCTAATGAGTTCCAGATATGTTCTTTTATTCACAAAATTGCAGAGCATATAGTGCATTTACACATGCATTGTATAAATTATTCCACAAACAGCACCACTCCTGTCTACAGGTTGTGTGTGGTACTGCAGTTCGGCCCTGGTCACTTCAATGGAGCTGAGCAGCAATTCCAGATACAACCTGTGGACAGGTTGTTGCTATTTTTGGATGAACGCAGCCATGTTTTTCTAATCTCATACAACGCCTTTAGGGTCTATTCACTCAAACGCATTAGCATAATGTATTGCACATGCAAAATTAGAACCCAATGATTTCAATGGGTTCGTTTACATGACCGTATTTCGCGTGCACATATTGTTTGCGTAAAAAAAATATGAAGCACGAACGTAATTTAACTTAATTGCCCAGTAAAGTCAATGGGAGAATGCCCAGTAAAACACACACAGGCACACGCAAAGACTCCCATCATGCAACTATGCAGCGCAAATGCGCCAGTATATGTGCTTGCACCCGTGTGCCACCGGCCTTAAGGATTCATGGACACAGCAGAGGTATAGGACTGTAAATCAATAATGGCAAAAACTTAATAAATGGTAAAAGCATATAAAAATGTTTCTTTAGCAAAAAGATATTGGCAGGCTTCTGTGACTATCCATGCGGTGTGCAGATCCTGGGCTCAGCCATCCTAACTGTGCATGTGCCATTACCATACGTTGCACATATCCCAAGTTTCTGGGAAGTGTCCAGGAAATCAGACTATAAAAAAAGCAGAGCTTCAAGCTAATTTGCATAAAGAGGGGAATTTCTAAGACCGAGGCTTAACAAGTCCCACGATATATGATTCATTGTTTGCAAATATGCAACACTGCAATTAAATGAATAGCAGTTATAGAAAGCTATGAGGAAGAATATGTCTGCTTGACGTATTTTGAAAGTTAGTTAAAAGGTCATCTTTTTTAACAATACACATATTATATAACAATAAATATCACAAATATTCTAAATGAGGAAGATATTCTGTAAAGAAGTCATTTGAATAAAAAAATAATAGATTCCTTCCTTGGCATCAGCCTTAAAATGAACCCCTACCAATACCCATTATATCCCAATGTACCTCCATGTACAAAAATATCAAAATGTAAGAAAATAACCATTTAAATTCCCCACTGTTCCTGTGCCATGTGCCCCCAGCAGGTCTCGTGTACCTTGACAGCCTGTTTATACGCTGTATGGAAACATGTGACAGCGCTGCCAATCATACACAATGTCTCATCAGGCTGCTCCGGTATTAAAGGTGCAGTGAGGACATCAACATCATTATTCTTAGGGATGAATATTCCTTTAAAGTGTAACTAGTAGAACATATTGAATTTTTATCTAATCTTCATTCTGTATCACCATTGTCAGGCTCGGGCTGGCCTACAGGGGAACAGGTGAATCCCCTGGTGGGCCATGAGCAGGTTGGGCTCCCAGCCTTAAACCCCCTGCACAAGCTGTGCCACAGGATCTCCACATATTGGGTAAATGGGGGTCTACCACTTCTTGCCTACTGCATTCTCCATATACTTCACCGCAAACAGGGCAGCACATAAATGCAGCCATCTTTCTATTAAAGTATACGGTGACTACAGTGCTAAATAGAGAGGAGCGAGTACCAAAATGCTCGGGTGCTCGTTATTTGAGTTGAGCTTTTCGTAATATTCGAGAGCTTTATTCGAGTAACGAACCCCATTGAAGTCAATGGGAGACCCGAGCATTTTTGTATTTGACCCGCCGGGTGCCGATTTTTAATTTTTTTTTCTTCTCTCTCTCTCTTGCACGTCACAGCAGGAAGTGGTAATGTGGTGAGGGGTCAAAACGGGGAGGGGTCGAACTCGGCGTAGTACTCGCTCGAGTAACGAGCACCATCGAGTATGCTAATACTCGAATGAGCACCAAGCTCGGACAAGCATGTTCGCTCAACTCTAGTGCTAAAGAATTTGTGAATAGGAATCAGGCAATATGTGTATGTAGCTGTACAGTGGACCCCCAGAAGGAATTTTATGGGTGAGCCCTAGGTACCCCAATCTGACACTGATCATTGTCATTTGAATAATAGGCATCCGGAAAGTTCGAAGAGCTGTTGCACTTTGGGTCACGTTGTTCTGGACAGTCTCAGCGCTATGGTGCGGATACGGAGTCAACTTGATCCTGAGAGGAAACAATGTGATCAGAGTCTCTGAAATGGGGAATGCGATAGTTCCCGGCTTAGTAGCATTTCTCCTGGGGCTGTTTATTATTGGTATAGTGGGGATCCTTCAAAAGAAAATTGTCCTTGCTTTGATTTCTGTCGCCCTTTCTCTTTCCACCATTCATGAAACCGTTACATTCTATGGTAGCGGAGTAGGTAACTCAGCAGTTGCATGTAATTATCTTATAGTCGTGTTACTTGGGATATACTTTATTGGTGGTCGGGCTATCTATCATGTTAGCAAGGAGAAAGTGAAGTTACCAGGAATAGATATAATTAACAACAGCAATGAGCAAGGAGGTTCCAGTAAGGTAGCATTGGAAGCTACTTGTTTCATCCTTAACATGGTGGCCTCTAGTGTGTTTGGCTGCAGACTCCTAGGAATAACAAGTAGTCTATTTGTTGGCCAAGTGGCATGGCTTTGGATGGCTGCTGTCTACCAGACAGTTATCTGTATCCTCTCATATCGTAATTACCATATGCTGGAAGCCACACATTTTGCATTTTTCTCCATCCTGACATATGCAGAAGGCTACTCTCTAATGTATCAGTTTTTGAACACTAGCCAATTAAATTACCCCATCCCGTTCTTCGTGGTTTTCGCTATACTATTTTGTGTCCTCCTTCTCTTTACCAGTATTCAAAGTCTTATACAATCAATATACTTATTGTTCTATGTTGCCTACTGCATTGCATTAGCTTGTAAATATCAGGGATTTTTTCATGGTGGGCCGCAGGGAGTTAGTATTGCAATTTACATTGTTTCAGCCATTTTAGTGCTAATTACTCTATACAATGCAACGTTATCTGCAAAAATCCCAACAGGTGAGGGCACCATTAGGAAACTGTTCGCTAACAATAACCTTTTCAAGCTCCATCAGGAAAAAGATCTAAATGAACCCTATCTAGGTTATTCCAAGTATGGCGATGCAGAAATCCTTGCTCATGCATGCAGCATTTTGGCTGCCTTTGCCATGACAATGCCAGGGAACCCTGACGAACCTTTGGTTACAGTGGTCTTGCCATGGGTTGTAGTTGCTGGAGGGCTTTACAATATTATATGTGGGTCAGTAGCTTTCTCCCGCGGCAAGACGCTGGAAAGCAACGCTTTCATTCTGTATGGAGTAATGTGGGTGATATGGGGGATTTGCCGTTATAGTGGTATCTACATCACAAACAGGGGTTTCAACACGGCTGTAGGAATTATATGCTTCATTCTCTTTAATACTTTTATTATTCTCAGCACACTCTTCTTAACTAAAGCCTGGTTTGTGTATACTCTCACCTTTCAACTTATTTTAATCAGCTTTCTTCTTGATGCAGTGGGTGCACTGCCTCGGGGCTATGATATCGCTGTTACCATTATATTTGGCCTTGTTGGCTTCTATTTATTTCTTTCAACCATTCATAATGCCACTTTTGAGGCTCCCCAGTTACCAGTTGGCAGCCCCTTTATCAAAATTAGTGGTTTTTCAAATGACAGATCAAATTGTCCTCATCTCATTTCTACAAAGACCAGCTCAGTACAAAAAATTGCAGGTAAGATCAGAATACAAAATCAGCTCATTTGCAAAATAATTTGAGGAATTTTTTAAATGTTTCCTTTGTATATGGCCTGGACTGTAACAATTAGCAAAAATAGAATGAATCAAAGATATGTCTATTTAAAAGCTTTACATAATTTTCATTTTAATGTTCTTGCTTTTGCAGAAATTATGAAAAATGGAGGGATATGTGGCGTACCTACGGACACGGTGTACATCCTAGTGGCAGCTTGCAATCAGCCGGAAGCAGTAGAGAGGGCATACAAGTATGTTCAAATACAATGGAGAGCATCATCCTTATAGTTCACAAAATACTTTAGATACAATACCTTTTAATGGCTAACAAAAAGGCATGATGTTATAGGGAGCTTTCAAAGCTACTTAGGGTTTTTCCTCAGGCTTAATGGAATAGATCTGAAGATTATATATATATAATATATATATATGACAAGGCACCAACATGGTGTGATTAATTTGCACTTTATACAATACCAGAACAGGATGAGTGGAGGAGTAAATACTTATTTAGTCCACCGATAAGGGATGTGAAAGTTTTATGGTCCCTAAATTAATGTTAGGGGGTCACCAGGCCTGTGTGTTATCTCTGCTATAGATTTCTCATATTCTCCAGTGATGCATGAAGCCACTTGCAATGTTAATTCCTGTGTTGTCAAAGATGGTCATAAACTTGTATTTCTAAATTCTTCTATGATGTTGAGATTTGAAGTTGCCTTGCAATATAGTAACTTTTATACTGTATGTCCTATGTTGTGTCCATAGCTATAAAAATGCTCAGCAACAGGTAATTCGGTCTTTCTTTCTTTAATTGTGTGCTTCTTTGGATCTATTCGATTAAGCCTTAGGAAGATCTCTGAGTAGGTTTGAAAGCTCACTATAACATCAAATCTTTTTGTTAGTCATTAAAAAGGTATCATCACATTCAATCACATTTCCTGGCAATGAGAACAATCACATTTTGCTCTACTGGCTAACATGGTACCAAACATTTTATTTATACCACACAGATTCAAAGGACACCAAAGAAAAAACTCTGTCATGTACTTACACCTCAGGCCTTGTATTAGATATACAGTAATACCTTGGGTTAAGAGTGCCTCAGCTTACTGACTTGAGAGCAGGTGCTCTCTGAATTTTTGCTCTGATTTAAGAGCAAAAACTTGGGTTACAAGCCTTGCCCCCAACGGGGCCGCCGCTGCTGCTGACGGCAGCATTCCTAGCTGTAGTAAAATATATATACTCACCTGTCCGCTGCTGCTGGGGCTCAGGCATGTCTAGCCGCCGCTTGTTCTCCCTGCATTTTTAATCCCCGCCTGCTGAAAAGCTTCAGAGCAGAGCAGGGAAAACAAGTGGCGGCTAGACCGTCTGAGCCCCGGCAGACAGGTGAGTATAAATATTTTTTTTACTACAGCTAGGGATGATTTTCAGGGAAGGGCTTATATTTAAAGCCCTTCCCCGAAAATCACTGCAGGGGTGCTGGCGTCTTATTTCTTTCAATAGGGCAACGACATCCACATTGAAATCAGTGGGAAAGCTTCACGATCTGGAACGGATTAATGGCTTTCCATTTATTTCAATGGGGAATATTAATTTGACTTACGAGTGTTTTGGGTTAAGAGCTTCGTCAAGGAATGAATTAAACTCTTAACCCAAGGCACCCCTGTATTACAGTGTCACAGTTTTGCCCAGAGTGTCCCTTTAAAAATATTACAGAAATACATTGAAAGAAAAAGGAGAAATTGTTATATCAATCCATTATCAACCAATGCAAACTCAAAGGATACATTGAACAAACAAGGGACAATCCAAATAAGAGACATTAGAGTTTTTAAAGGATTTTTAGCAGTATATCAGTATGGCATAGAAGAAAGAAATTTCAGTATATTGTATACCACATGTAATAATAATCTTACAAGAATTGCTTTGCCTTTTTGCAGGACAAAACTTCAAGCTCAAGATCGCCCAATGTCTCTGTGGATTTCAAGCCTGGAACAATTAAAACCCGCTAAACATTTGCTTAGTCCTTTGCTATGGGACTTTATGGAAGCAGCTTGGCCCTCATCCATCAGTCTTGTCATTCCAAGAGGTGAGTACTTATACATTAGCTATTAGAAATAATTAACTCTTTAAGATCTATATAAAATGAATGGATATATACATATATTAATGGTAGTGTATATCTTCCATTCTTAGGACCATGGTTGGATGTGTTAGGTGCGCGAGACTCTGCAAAGTACATTGGAACTCCTCACAGTATTGCTGTACGGATACCAGACTGTTCAGTGACTACTCACTTAATTGATATGGTATGTGAAAAGTTCAATCCTCTTATCTCTAAGTGTATATAAATATTGCATTCTTTTCACACAGCTTAAAAAAAATGAAATATATACATGTACCATTTTTATGAATAATATTTACTGTAGAAACAATAAGACTAAACTTTATTTATTTTGTAGGTTGGCCCTATTGCAGTTACATCAGCCAATCCTTCTGGAGAAGCAGACACTACCCATCACAATCAAGTCTATGCAAAACTCGGAGATAAAGTAAATATAGATGCATGTGTATGTAGCTAGGTTCAATTTACAGGTAAAACAAACAGTATGTAAAATAAATGATAATTTCAGGTTAATGGCGTTCTGTGTGACGGGGCGTCCCCCGAAAATATTGCTTCTACTGTGGTGGACTGCACAAAAATCGAAACTGGTAATATCGCATTCTTTAGAGTTGGCATCATTCCCAAGTCACAGGTAATGCAGCAATTTTGATATTTTCATTCATTCATTATTCGTTTTGCACAGTTAGGGCTCGTTCATACCTGTATTTGCTATTTCTGTTTAAATTCCATCTGGTTGTTCTATTTTTGGTGAAGAAAGAGGAATTCAAACAGAAATAAGCATTTTTGTGGTTTTTGCCTCTATTGATTTCAATGGGTTTTCAAGTAAAAGGAATGCATTCCATTTAATTCAGTTTTTTTATAGTTCTGTTTTTCAATGGATCAAATAGCGCAGTGTGCAGCAAACACAACAAAAATTTTTGACAATTTCTTTCCATTTGTATATCATATGCGGTATATTTCCACTGGCAGTACACACACAAAGTTCAATTACAGGCATTGCTGTATCAATGCCAGTTGCCCATCTGAAGAGGTTATTGCATCTCATTTTAAACTGTCTTAATTTTGTATTGTTTGGAATAACAAAATTCTGTGCCATTGAGGTGTCTTATTACTCTCCAGACACTGTCTACTCCCTATACAAGCTTTTCCTATCTTCTTGGTACTTTTAGTGATAGCATAGAGGTGTTTCGTAAGCAGCACACGGGAATCTTCATATTAAAAATGATTGCATCCGTAGATGCCCTTTTATTATGTCATTAAATGCAACGTTTTGGCCGTGGTGGTCTGAAACGTCGCTGCATTTTAATGGACATAATAAAGAAGCATCCAAGGATGTAACTTTTAAACTATTAGATTCCCGTATGCTGCTTGCAGAACCTCTTTATCCTGTATAAGTATTTGGAATCCCTTTTGGAGTCAGGATTTACACTGCACCCACTCTACATACTTCCCCAAGATTTTTGGTTTATTGGTTGTGCTGCTGGAGATCTCTTTGAGCATTCTTGATACTTTTAAATGGGCGATGCTGGCCTGAATAGTCGCTGGAAACAGCAAATTTTGACAATTGGCATCTTGTGTACACACAGCCACCGACAGGACACTGAGCGAGAAATTACTCACTTTTCACAGTCACTTAGTTTTTAGCTCACCTTAACAACTGCCTGGTGTAGTAAATGGAGGCAAGCGACCGGTAGAGATCTCTGGCCCGCTACCCCTCCATTCCCTGAACAACTATTGCTTCTGTTTAAAAGCACTGGATTGATAGTCTGTGGGTTTTTCTGTCGGGGAAATGTGGCCAAATATCAGCCCATGTAGAGGTACCTAAATAATTTAAGGGTCACCCTTTGTTTTAGTGTTTCTAAGACCAGTTTTACATCTGCGTCAGAACCTCTGGACGCAGGTTCCATCATTGATTTGCATGCTGCGCTTTTTCTTCCATCCAAAAGCTGGGGAGCTGGGCGGAAAGTGGGCAGACCCCATTATAATGAATGGAGTCTGTCTGGGGCTATTCCATTCTGTCCAGAGCCGGAATTGTTTGGCCACGGATGTCCCTTTTCCTGCTCCCCGAATAGAGCAGGAAACTGGAATCCTCAACACCGATGAAAGCAAAGATGATTATCTTGCTTTGTATATATGCTTTATAAATGTACTGTGTATACTCAAGTATTAGCCAACCCGAGTATAAGCCGAGTCAATAAGTTTTACCACAAAAAACTGGTAAAACTTATTGACTCGAGTGTAAGCCTAGCTATACTGGAGTATATACTAGGTAAAAAAAAACCCCGCAAAACTCACCTCCCAGACGGCATTTGTGTCCCCGGGGTGCAGCGCCTGATCGAGAATTCTCCACACTGTAATCTCCCTACTCGTCTTTGAATTCCCCGCCATCAGCACTGTGTAAGTAAGTGCTGTGAGTGGATCGAGCGCCAATCACAGCCAATGCTCGATAAACCAATCACAGCCATTCAGTGATGTCATTGAATGGCTGTGAATGATCTAGTGTCGGCTGTGATTGGCTGGCCGTCGATACAATCACAGCACTTACTTACACAGCGCTAATAGCGGAGGAATTCAAAGCCGAGCAGGGAGATGACAGCGTGGAGAATTCTCAAGCAGCTTGCCGCACCGCCGGTGAGACCATCGCGCCGGGGACACAGATGCCAGCTGGGAGGAGAGGCTTTTTTTTTTTGGTTTGTTTTTTTACCTCACTCGAGTATAAGCCAAGGGGGGCTTTTTCAGTATGAAAAAATGTGCTGAATATCTTGGCTTATACTCGAATATATACGGTAATTTCAAAAAATCTATATTTAAAAACAAAAAAAGACATTAACCCCTTGAGTGGCACGCCCGGAAAATTTCCGGGACAAGCTTCACTGCTCATAGCAACATAGCCCGGAAGATTTCCGGGGTATGTATCACTATGGGAGCTGCAGAGCACAATGCCACAAGCTGTGACAGTGTGCTCTGCCTGCACAGACCCACAGAGAACAAAGCAAGGGCTTTGAAAAACCAGCAGAAGATATTGCCGATATGTCGGCAATCTCCTGCTTTGTTTACAGGTTGCCATAGAGACCATCGGCTTGTCAGAAGCCAGCCGATGGTCTCTGTGGCAGGGAGAGCTTGGTGCTTGGCTGTGAGAGGACAGCTAGGTACTAGCTCTTACAGCAGAGATCAGAGAAAACCTCTGGTCTCTGCTGTGTTAATCCCTTACATGCTGCAGTCTATGTGACTGCAGCATGTAAAGGGCTGTCACTGCAGCATGTAAAGGGCTGTCACCATCGGACCCCTGGAATGTGATCAGGGGTCCTGATGGGTCCCCGTGGAAGTCCCCTAAAGGGACAAAAAAAAAAAAAATTATAAAAAAAATAATAAAAACACTTGTCTCCCTTTACTTTGTAAAAAAAAATCAAAAATACAATCACACATGTGGTATCCATGCGTCGTAATGACCCAGAGAAGGAAGTTAATGCATTATTTAACCCCTTAATGAGATGGCCCCTTTTTTTCTTTTTTCCCCATTTCTTTTTTCCTCCCCCCTGTTTAAAAAATCACAACTTGTCCCGCAAAAAACAAGCCCTCATATGGCCATGTCAATGGAAAAATGAAAAAGTTATGGCTCTTGAGATGCAACTGCAAAATTAGTTGAAATTCAATGATTAGACCATTTTAACCCCTTCCCGCTGCAGGGCGTAAGTTTACGTCCTGGCAGCCTGGTACTTCCCGCAACAGGACGTAAACTTACGTCCTGGAGATATTGCGGGATCACATATGATCGCGCGCTATGCCGCAGCGGGAGCCGGCTGTCAGTCACAGCCGGCGTCCCGCTGCAACAGCGGGGGGACATCGGAGATATGCCCCCCCGCTGTTAACCCCTTCCCTGCCGCGATCTAAGTAGATCGCGGCAGGGAAAGAGTTCACAGAGGGAGCGGACTCCCTCTGTGTCTCCGGCCGGAACTCGCGATGTCATCGCGAGAGCCCGGCCTGTCATCATGGCAACAGGACGCCAGACACTGGCGTCCTGTATTGCCCATGCCTATGATCGCTGTATAAGCGATAAGGCATGGCAGAGCAGTAGCTCTGCCATGCCTTATGACAGCGATCATAGGCACAGTGCTGCAAGTCCCTCAGAGGGACACAAATTATGTAAAAAAAAGAAAAGAAAAATGTAAAAAAAAGAAAAATGTTAAAAAAAAGGTAAAAAAAACCCCTTTTTATGCTTTTTTTCAGATTAGCATAAAAAAAGGTAAAAAAAAAATGAAACCCCACATATTTGGTATTGTCGCGTCCATAACGACGCGTACAATAAGTTGCACATGCTTTTGACTGTGTATGCAAAAAAACGCTAAAAAAAACGCTAAAAAACTGAGGCAAAATGCTAATTTTTAGCATTTTGCCTCACTAAAAATGCAATAAAAGTGATCAAAAAAGCCGTATGTACCCCAAAATGGTATCAGTAAAAACTACAGCTCTTCTCGCAAAAAATAAGCCCTCATAGAGCTCCATACATCGAAAAATAAAAAAGTTATAGGACTTTGAATGCAGCAATTTAGAATAGAAAAAAGATTTCCAAAAAAAGGGTTTTTATTGCAGAAAAGTGGGAAAACCAAAAAAAAATGTAAGAATTTTGGTATCGTTGTAACCGTACTGGTCCGCAGAAAAAATGGAATGTCTCATTTATGCTGCATGATTAACGCTGTAAAAAAAATAAAAAAAATCTAAGGCAGAATTGATGCGTTTTCTCTCCCTGCTATCATAAAAAAAAAAAAAAAAAGTTTTACAATATAGTCTATGTACCCAAAAGTGGCACCGATAAAAACTACAGTTCGCCATGCAAAAAACAAGCCCTCATACGGCCGCGTCGACGGAAAAATAAAAAAGTTATGACTTTTGATAAATGGAGAAGAAAATCTGCCAAAACTTGTTGCGTCCTTAATAAAGATGAGCGAACACCAAAATGCTCGGGTGTTCGTTATTCGAAACGAACTTCCCGCGATGTTCGAGGGTTCGTTTCGAATAACGAACCCCATTGAAGTCAATGGGCGACCGGAGCATTTTTGTATTTCGCCGATGCTCGCTAAGGTTTTCATGTGTGAAAATCTGGGCAATTCAAGAAAGTGATGGGAACGACACAGCAACGGTAGGGCAGGCGAGGGGCTACATGTTAGGCTGCATCTCAAGTTCCCAGGTCCCACTATTAAGCCACAATACTGTCAAGAGTGGGCCCCCCCCCCTCCCAACAACTTTTACTTCTGAAAAGCCCTCATTAGCAATGCATACCTTAGCTAAGCACCACACTACCTCCAACAAAGCACAATCACTGCCTGCATGACACTCCGCTGCCACTTCTCCTGGGTTACATGCTGACCAACCCCCCCGCACGACCCAGTGTCCACAGCGCACACCAAGTTGTCCCTGCGCAGCCTTCAGCTGCCCTCATGCCACGCCACACTCATGTCTATTTATAAGTGCGTCTGCCATGAGGAGGAACCGCAGGCACACACTGCAGAGGGTTGGCACGGCTAGGCAGCGACCCTCTTTAAAAGGGGCGGGGCGATAGCCCACAATGCTGTACAGAAGCAATGAGAAATATAATCCTGTGCCACCGCCATCAGGAGCTGCACACGTGGGCATAGCAATGGGGAACCTATGTGCCACACACTATTCATTCTGTCCAGGTGTCTGCATGCCCCAGTCAGACTGGGCTTTTTAATTCATAGACACAGGCAGGTACAACCCCCTATTGTGAAGTCCCTGTGGACCGACAGCATGGGTGGCTCCCTGGAACCCACCGGCGGTACATAAAAATATCCCATTGCATTGCCCAACACAGCTGAGGTAGTAATGTCGTGCTTAATGCAGGTGGGCTTCGGCCCACACTGCATGCCCCAGTCAGACTGGGGTTCTTTACAAGTGGAAACAGATGCATTTACAACTCCCTGTGGACCCACAGCACGGGTAGGTGCCAGGAAGCCACCGGCAGTACATAAAAATATCCCATTGCATTGCCCAACACAGCTGAGGTAGTAATGTCGTGCTTAATGCAGGTGGGCTTCGGTCCACACTGCATGCCCCAGTCTGACTGGGGTTCTTTAGATGTGCTTTCAGATGCATTTATAATTCTCTGTGGACCCACAGCATGGGTGGGTGCCAGGAAGCCACCGGCGGTACATAAAAATATCCCATTGCATTGCCCAACACAGCTGAGGTAGTAATGTCGTGCTTAATGCAGGTGGGCTTCGGCCTACACTGCATGCCCCAGTCAGACTGGGGTTCTTTACAAGTGGACACATGTAGGTTACACTCCGTGTGCACCTACAGCATGGGTGGCTCCCTGGAACCCACCGGCGGTACATAAAAATATCCCATTGCATTGCCCAACACAGCTGAGGTAACGTCAGCTGTAATGCAGGTGGGCTAAAAATTAATTTGATTACACTGTAGGCGAGGGCCCACAAAAATTGCTGTATCAACAGTACTAATGTACATCCAAAAAATTGGCCATGGCCAGCCAAGAGGGCAGGTGAAACCCATTAATCGCTTTGGTTAATGTGGCTTAAGTGGTAACTAGGCCTGGAGGCAGCCCAGTTTAACGAAAAATTGGTTCAAGTTAAAGTTCCAACGCTTTTAAGCGCATTGAAACTTTTAAAAATTGTTCAGAAAAATTATTTGAGTGAGCCTTGTGGCCCTAAGAAAAATTGCCCGTTCAGCGTGATTACGTGAGGTTTCAGGAGGAGGAGCAGGAGGAGGAGGAGGAATATTAGACACAGATTGATGAAGCAGAAATGTCCCCGTTTTGGATGGTGAGAGAGAACGTAGCTTCCATCCGCGGGTGCAGCCTACGTATTGCTTACGTATCCTTGCTGTCCGCTGGTGGAGAAGAGAAGTCTGGGGAAATCCAGGCTTTGTTCATCTTGATGAGTGTTAGCCTGTCGGCACTGTCGGTTGACAAGCGGGTACGCTTATCTGTGATGATTCCCCCAGCCGCACTAAACACCCTTTCCGACAAGACGCTAGCCGCAGGACAAGCAAGCACCTCCAGGGCATGCAGCGCTAGTTCAGGCCACGTGTCCAGCTTCGACACCCAGTAGTTGTAGGTGGCAGAGGCGTCACGGAGGACGGTCGTGCGATCGGCTACGTACTCCCTCACCATCCTTTTACAGTGCTCCCGCCGACTCAGCCTTGACTGGGGAGCGGTGACACAGTCTTGGTGGGGAGCCATAAAGCTGTCCAGGCCCTTAAAGACTGTTGCACTGCCTGGGATGTACATGCTGCTCGATCTCCGCACCTCCCCTGCTACCTTGCCCTCGGTACTGCGCCTTCTGCCACTAGCGCTGTCGGCTGGGAATTTTACCATCAGCTTGTCCGCAAGGGTCCTGTGGTATAGCAACACTCTCGAACCCCTTTCCTCTTCGGGAATGAGAGTGGGCAGGTTCTCCTTATAGCGTGGGTCGAGCAGTGTGTACACCCAGTAATCCGTTGTGGCCAGAATGCGTGCAATGCGAGGGTCACGAGAAAGGCATCCTAACATGAAGTCAGCCATGTGTGCCAGGGTACCTGTACGCGACACATGGCTGTCTTCACTAGGAAGATCACTTGCAGGATCCTCCTCCTCCTCCTCCTCCTCCTCAGGCCATACACGCTGAAAGGATGACAGGCAATCAGCCGGTGTACCGTCAGCAGCGGGCCAAGCTGTCTCTTCCCCCTCCTCCTCATCCTCCTCATGCTCCTCCTCCTCCTCCTGTACGCGCTGAGAAATAGACAGGAGGGTGCCCTGACTATCCAGCGGCATACTGTCTTCCCCCGCCCCCGTTTCCGAGCGCAAAGCAGCTGCCTTTATGCTTTGCAGGGAATTTCTCAAGATGCATAGCAGAGGAATGGTGACGCTAATGATTGCAGCATCGCCGCTCACCACCTGGGTAGACTCCTCAAAATTACCAAGGACATGGCAGATGTCTGCCAACCAGGCCCACTCTTCTGAAAAGAATTGAGGAGGCTGACTCCCACTGCGCCGCCCATGTTGGAGTTGGTATTCGACTATAGCTCTACGCTGTTCATAGAGCCTGCCCAACATGTGGAGCGTAGAGTTCCACCGTGTGGGCACGTCGCACAGCAGTCGGTGCACTGGCAGCTTAAAGCGATGTTGCAGGGTGCGCAGGGTGGCAGCGTCCGTGTGGGACTTGCGGAAATGTGCGCAGAGCCGGCGCGCCTTTACGAGCAGGTCTGACAAGCGTGGGTAGCTTTTCAGAAAGCGCTGAACCACCAAATTAAAGACGTGGGCCAGGCATGGCACGTGCGTGAGGCTGCCGAGCTGCAGAGCCGCCACCAGGTTACGGCCGTTGTCACACACGACCATGCCCGGTTGGAGGCTCAGCGGCGCAAGCCAGCGGTCGGTCTGCTGTGTCAGACCCTGCAGCAGTTCGTGGGCCGTGTGCCTCTTATCTCCTAAGCTGAGTAGTTTCAGCACGGCCTGCTGATGCTTGCCCACCGCTGTGCTGCCACACCGCGCGACACCGACTGCTGGCGACATGCTGCTGCTAACACATCTTGATTGCGAGACAGAGGTTGCGGAGGAGGAGGAGGAGGGTGCTTTAGTGGAGGAAGCATACACCTCCGCAGATACCACCACCGAGCTGTGGCCCGCAATTCTGGGGGTGGGTAGGACGTGAGCGGTCCCAGGCTCTGACTCTGTCCCAGCCTCCACTAAATTCACCCAATGTGCCGTCAGGGAGATGTAGTGGCCCTGCCCGCCTGTGCTTGTCCACGTGTCCGTAGTTAAGTGGACCTTGCCACTAACCGCATTGGTGAGGGCGCGTACAATGTTGCGGGAGACGTGGTCGTGCAGGGCTGGGACGGCACATCGGGAAAAGTAGTGGCGACTGGGAACTGAGTAGCGCGGGGCCGCCGCCTCCATGATACTTTTGAAGGATTCCGTTTCCACAACCCTATACGGCAGCATCTCAAGGCTGATGAATTTTGCTATGCGGACGGTTAACGTTTGAGCGTGCGGGTGCGTGGCGGCGTACTTGCGCTTGCGCTCCAACAGTTGCGCAAGTGACGGCTGGACGGTGCGCTGAACTACACTGGTGGATGGGGCCGAGGACAGCGGAGGTGAGGGTGTGGGTGCAGGCCATGAGGCGGTAGTGCCCGTGTCCTGAGAGGGGGGTTGGATCTCAGTGGCAGGTTGGGGCACAGGGGGAGAGGCAGGGGTGCAAACCGGAGGCGGTGAACGGCCTTCGTCCCACCTTGTGGGGTGCTTGGCCATCATATGTCTGCGCATGCTGGTGGTGGTGAGGCTGTTGGTGTTGGCTCCCCGGCTGAGCTTTGCGCGACAAAGGTTGCACACCACTGTTCGTCGGTCGTCAGGCGTCTCTGTGAAAAACTGCCACACCTTAGAGCACCTCGGCCTCTGCAGGGTGGCATGGCGCGAGGGGGCGCTTTGGGAAACAGTTGGTGGATTATTCGGTCTGGCCCTGCCTCTACCCCTGGCCACCGCACTGCCTCTTGCAACCTGCCCTGCTGCTGCCCGTGCCTCCCCCTCTGAAGACCTGTCCTGTGTAGGCGTTGCACACCAGGTGGGGTCAGTCACCTCATCGTCCTGCTGCTCTTACTCCGAATCCTTTGTGCGCTGCTCCCTCGGACTTACTGCCCTTACTACTACCTCACTGCAAGACAACTGTGTCTCATCGTCATCGTCCTCCTCACCCACAGAAAGTTCTTGAGACAGTTGGCGGAAGTCCCCAGCCTCCTCCCCCGGACCCCGGGAACTTTCGAATGGTTGGGCATCAGTGACGATAAACTCCTCTGGTGGGAGAGGAACCACTGCTGCCCAATCTGAGCAGGGGCCCGAGAACAGTTCCTGGGAGTGTTCCCGCTCCTGAGCATGTGTCATTGTAGTGGAGTGAGGAGGCTGGGAGGAAGGAGGAGCAGCAGACAGAGGATTCGGATTTGCAGCAGTGGACGGCGCAGAACTGTGGCTGGACGATAGGTTGCTCGAAGCACTTTCTGCCATCCACGACAGGACCTGCTCACACTGCTCATTTTCTAATAATCGTCTCCCGCGTGGACCCATAAATTGTGCGATGACTGTCGGGACGCCAGAAACGTGCCTGTCTACTAATCGCGCAGCAGACGGCTGCGATACACCTAGAACAGGAGTTCGGCCTGTGCCCACACCCTGACTTGGCCCTCCGCGTCCTCGGCCGCGTCCACGTCCTCTAGGCCTACCCCTACCCCTCAGCATGCTGTATTACCAGTGATTTGATTTCACAGGCAGGAAATAAATTGGCGCAAGACTGCAGGCCAAATATAATTTTTTCCCTTTTTTGAAAACGAAACGCCCCACTGCCACTAGTGAATGAATAATCTAAGTTTAATAACTGTGCTGTGGCCCTGCTAATGTGTCACAGAACTTGAGGGTAGCAGAGTTATTAACTCTGGCAGAGCAGGTATTTTTTTCCCAATTAAGGAAAGCAAATGGCGAAGCCAGCAGTAAACCGTAGCTGGGTGCGTCTGATTTTTTAACGTTGTACACGCAGCTCACACGTGTCCACAGCCCTTAGGACGGACAGAGGCAGGACAAATAGATTTCTTTTCCCTTTTTTTACACCAAAAGGACCCACTGCGTATATTCAATGAACATGAGAAGTTTAATAACTGTGCTGTGGCCCTGCTAATGTGTCACAGAACTTGAGGGTAGCAGAGTTATTAACTCTGGCAGAGCAGGTATTTTTTTCCCAATTAAGGAAAGCAAATGGCGAAGCCAGCAGTAAACCGTAGCTGGGTGCGTCTGATTTTTTAACGTTGTACACGCAGCTCACACGTGTCCACCGCCCTTAGGACGGACAGAGGCAGGACAAATAGATTTCTTTTCCCTTTTTTTACACCAAAAGGACCCACTGCGTATATTCAATGAATAATAACTGTGTTGTGGCCCTGCCTACACAATTCTTTCCCTGTAGTATCAATGGAGGGTGCAATGCTCTGCAGAGGCGATTTTGAGAAAAAAAAAAATATGCAGCACTGCTAACAGCAGCCAGCACAGTACTGCACACGGTTAAATATGGCCCTAGAAAGGACCGTTGAGGTTCTTGAAGGCTACACTCACTCCTAACACTCTCCCTGCCTATCCAACACTTCTGTCCCTAATGCCGGGTGCAACGCTCTGCAGAGGCGATTTTGAGAAAAAAAAAAAGTTACTGCTAACAGCAGCCAACACACAGGTATTACTGGCCCTAATAAGGACCTTTGGGGTTCTTGAAGCCTACACTAACTGCTATTTCTCTCCCTACAGCAGCTCCGGTACCAGCAGCACTGTCCCTCATCTAACTCACAAGGCATCTGAGGCGAGCCGCGGGAGGGGCCGACTTTTATATTCGGGTGACATCTGATCTTCCCAGCCACTCACAGCAGGGGGGTGGTATAGGGCTTGAACGTCACAGGGGGAAGTTGTAATGCCTTCCCTGTCTTTCAATTGGCCAGAAAAGCGCGCTAACGTCTCAGGGAAGGAAGTGAAAGTAACCCGAATACCGCATGGTGTTCGTTACGAATAACGAGCATCCCGAACACCCTAATATTCGCACGAATATCAAGCTCGGACGAATACGTTCGCTCATCTCTAGTCCTTAAGCCCAAAATAGGCCATGTCATGAAGGGGTTAAAAAACCTGCCCTGGTGGGCACGACAGGGTGGTAGAAAACCCGCCACTCAAGGGGTTAAATGAGAATAGAAAAAATATTAATTATTTTTAGAAACAGCGCTACTCTTGTCCATGGGCTAGGTATGGTATTGCAGTTCAGCCTTATTCTCAGGAATGGGGCTAAGCCTTAATAACAGACCCAGAGAAGATTGGTGCTGTTTTATAAATGAAAAAAAATGTAATTTAAGAGTGCTCAGTTTTGTAATAAATGAACAATACATTCCCCAAAGCCCCGATCCACCAGAACTTGTCATCTTTCCATTTAAATCAGTTCCGGGCCATAACGCTCGTCCAAGACATCTGTTTGAGAGATCCATCAACATATTATCATATAATAAATTCTGTTAATATACTCCAGACATATCAGTCAAGTCCACTGTGTAACGTATTTAAAAGGGTACATGGTTTAGAGTTCCAATGTCATGCAGGTATGAATACTTCTAAGAAGTCACGTGTGAAAGACGTGTCAGTTTATAGGAAAATCGAAAAACATTTTTTAACAGAAATTCTTATATTTTTCAGGTTTTACAAATATTAGACCAAGTGCAGCAGAAACGGAAGAATGGTTATGTTAATGGGAGCTTCTCTGGATCCACAGAAGATATTCCACAGCAGATAAATGAGTCCGAAGACAAGTCAGACATGGAGCAAAATACCAGCTCTGAAGAGAATAAATCACATGATAACAATGGCTGTACAATCGAAGATGAACATTTGTAGTATGTGAATGGACCAAATATTGTGGAAATCAAATGATACAAGTTCCTCCTTTTTGTATAGCGTATTTATATTGTTTTAGTATTACAAAATTAATCAATATTAAATTATTTTTTTAAATTGTTGTTGACCCTTATGCAAAGATGTATTTATGATTTTTAACTGCATTTTTAAGAAATGACTATTTTCAAACAGTACAGAAAGATGACAAACAGAAACTATGGCATTGTAACACTAACGTACAATGTACGACATGCATTACTATTTCATAATGGGAAGTTGAAACAATACCTCTGCAGCACAGTTATAGACTAAAATAATATTTTTATTAAGATCCTTGTTTTAAAAAACATATATGGGCTATACGGACTCACATAACATAAACACAAAGGGATGTCACAGTATCCCTTCCACACAACAACTGATGATTTTTTTAGGGGTAGGAAGGTCCTGATGGTAGTAGATGACAGGGACACTTCGTAGTATGATCAAGATTGACCAATTATGATAAAACCTACAAAAGGTAGTAATAGACTCATAGGATTGTCCACAGATATTTAATTATAGTCTGGGAGATATATATGAGTCCATTAGTTCCGCTCAACTTCGGGCTCAATTCGGGCTCAACGCGTTTCCCCACAGTTTTAGTGGTTCATCAGGAGCAGAGCCTCTATCGGGCTAACTACTTATGTTGTTGTACACAGTTTTGTGTTGCGTGATAGATAGAATAAATGTAATTAAGCAACCTCTGATACAAAATAAGTTTGCATACAATGTGGGATCCCTTCGACACTGTATGTTATCCAACAGATAGACCACTAGAATTAGAGGAGAGGAGAGACTTTTTCCTCCTCTATAGAAGTTACACCGGCATTTAGTTCTTCTTAATATGGTACACTTGCAGACTATAAGCACTAGCATTAACTGATAAAATGCTAATAACAGTCACCTATCAATGGCGGAAGGTGCTGCATGTAGCAGTTGTATAAGTTGCTTATAGTTAATCCAAAAAAAATTTTTTTGATTCGGATTATGACTTATTATTTTCAGTCACTGAGAGCACTGCAGACGCCTATCTAGGCAGATTTATTTCCTAAAAGAAGAGACGTCTGTGATAAATATCAAACTGCCCTAATCCACTATGTTGCATATGAGACCTATAGCAACATAGATGGAGATCAGCCTATTTCATAAAGCTGTCTTAGGCCAATTCAGATGTAATAAGTTGTTTTTCTTATTCTAGGTGCTTAATGCACCATTTATTGGCTCAAAGGGCTAATAGCTATGTTGCATGCAAAATCAGCAGCAGCGTAGGTACTTGATGCACCATTCAATGGCTTAAAGGGTTAACAGCTATGTTGCATGCAAGATCAGCAGCAGCATAGGTAAAGGTCAGCCAATTTGATAAGGCTGTCTTTTAGCCAATTTTAAAGTAGTCTGATTGATCTTTTGCTCAAAGTGCAGAGTGCACCATAAATTCTAGTATCTATCCTTTAGATCTAATTATATATCGAGGTTGAAGAAGATAAAAGATAAAGCAAATAATAAGGCAAATAATAAGGAGATGCAGCGTCTGTGGCCCTGATGGTGAGCCAGAGACATCATTTTTTTTAAAACAAGGATCTTAATAAAAATATTATTTTAGTCTATAACTGTGAAGGGCATAACTAAAGTTTCTATAGACTTACCTGCTTCTGTGAAATAGTTTAAATACCTCTGCAGCACCACCTATTGGAAGGCAGCATTCTTGCAAGTCAATGTTAGACTTTTTAAACAAATGTTGTAACAATGACTAGGAATTGTAAGCCAAAGCCAAAAGCCAGACGCCATACACAGACAGCTGTTTCAGGGTGATTGCCACTCTGGCTTTGGTTACAATTGCCAGTCATTGTTACAAGACTGGTTAAAAAACTCTAACATTGACTTGCAAAAACACTGCCTTCCAATAGGTGGCACTGCAGAGATATTGTTCCATCTTCCCATTTGCATATTACCCAGAGAAGCATGAATGGCATTATAAGTCTTCTCCCACCTTCTAGGTGCTCTTCTTAAGGAGAAATGATACCCTGACTGACCATTACTATATCATAGTATTGGAACAGAATATTAGTTCAATAAAGACATCACAGGATACAAGACATAAAAGGTTAACCCTTTGCAATCCAATTTTGGTTTCAGGGTTTCCTAGGAGGCTTTTTACAATGGCGCCATCTGCTGGCTAGAGCCAGTACTGGAGAGAGGCCCCCGACAACAGAGCGGCCAGTAATATACAGTAAGAATACCCTGCCGGACATCTTCCAAAATCGGAGCTGTACAGGCTTCAATCAGAATGTTGGAAGATGTCAGACAGTGGATTGGAAAGGGTTAAAGACAACTTTGTATTTATAGTTGACCAGTGATCCAAAAAAGTATCCCATGGATTACACGTAGCAGAAAATTGTTCTACTTTATTGGAATTAGGTTCTTAACTTTTTTAATACAGATAACTAAATCCAAAATGGAAGGGGAAGAGACTAGTTTCCAACATCTTGCAGCTAAACAACGTGCTGCTGTCAGTATGTGGAGGTGTAGTATGTGTCTTCTTTATTGGGAAAGGGAAAAGACGGGGCAAATATGTCTTCAGAGTTAAGGCCCATTTACAAGGGATGATTATCGCTCAAAATCCCTTCAAACTAACGAAAATAAGTAATAATCATCCAGTGTAAATGCAAAATATCGTTTACTATTTGTTATTGCATAAAAACCACTGATGGATGGCGGGATTCTCGTTTCGTATAAACGCTCCCACTCAGCACTTCACACAGAAGGTGAAGCACTGCACGAGGAGCCAGCGATGAGAGAAGGTGGAGTGGGGGCGGAGCTAAGTACTGCAACTTAGCTCTGCCCCATCCAGCCCCTCCCATTGCATATAGTGCCGAGGGGCGGAGAGGAGGTGGAGAGGGGGCGGGAGCTCAGTGCACTACTCCAGCCTCCTCCCCCTGCAGAGAAGGCCGCCGCATATCGACCTGTGTGAATACCCGGCCGATATACGGTCGTCTGAATAAGCCCTTATGTGCAGCAATAAGTGAATCTAAAAGTTCTCGGTAATTGTGGATTAGTCCTGTACATTGGCTTGGCTCCTGCCTTCGGGTCTATTTTGTCCTCTAGTAAGCTTGACTCATACCCAAATAAGAGTAGAGAACATGGTCGTCAGCAGAGGATTTTTACCCTTGCGGACACTGTGTGTACAGCATGTAAATGTGTAGGAAACAAACCGGGGCATGTTCTATCTTTCTGTGCGCTCTCGCATCGCAGCTGCATGGCTCCATGTGCTAGGTGCACACCATGCATTAAAAAAAAAATGGGAGAAACCCCACGATCCTCTGCCGCAGCTGATAGCCGCGCTGAAGGATCCCTGAAGTGATGCAAGGCTGTTTTAACATAAAAATGCCTCACATCTGCGGGGAATTCACATTGTGGGGAATACAATATGGGGGCGCGATTCACTGACCCATATCACGCTTGCTCGTGGGAAGTTAGACTTAGACCGATTTCACACAGCCGAGAAAACCGTGTGAGATTTCTGTATTGCGAGACGCACAAAACTTACACAAATATGAACCCAATACATTTGAATGGGGTCATACACATCAGCAATGTTTTCCTGCATGGCATCATGATGTGATGCTATGCGGGGGGTGGGGAATCGTAGCATGTTCTATCTTCCTGCGATATTGCCCATTGCTTTCAATGGGGCCGGTAGCAGCAGTGGCTTGGGGAATCCCTTTCATGCCCGGTGGGTGAACCCCTCATTCTTGCCAGGATAAAGGGATTCCCCATTGTGATGTGAGCCTGTTTTCACATGAAAACGCCTCGCAACCACAGGGTTTTCACATGATGGAAAGTGCGATATAGACCTCAGGGTATCTCCACACGTGCATTTGCGCTTTTGGGTGGACGAAAAACAGAACGATAGGCCAAATGTGTGTCTGCCTTGTAAAGTGCGTCGTCGTGCCTTTTTCACTCAAATCAAACAAATGATGGCTTCATATGGAAACACAGGTGCATAAAAAGACAAAAAAAGCCGAAAGATAGGACCTGCCGTGATTTTTTGCTATCGGAACAGAGAACACATCGCAGATGCAAATGAAACCATTGAAAGACATTGGTTACATTAATCACTAGAGATGAGCGAGCATACTCAGAAAAGCACTACTCGCTCGAGTAATTTGCTTTATCCGAGTATCGCTGTGCTCGTCCCTGAAGATTTGGGTGCCGGCACGGAGCGGGGAGCTGCAGGGGAGAGCGGGGAGGAACGGAGGGGAGATCTTTCTCTCCCTCTCTCCCGCCCGCTCTCCCCTGCTCCCCGCTGCGACTCACCTGTCAGCCGCAGCGGCACCCGAATCTTCAGGGACGAGCACAGCGATACTCGGATAAAGCAAATTACTCGAGCGAGTAGTGCTTTTCCGAGTATGCTCGCTCATCTCTATTAATCACCTTTTTTTTCCCTTTTACACAATCTCACATAGAGCAAAAAACGCAGCGCAGTTTTAGCGCCTACGCGGAGGCACGATTAGGGCTCTTGCACACTTGCGTTTTTCTTGCGCTTTTTTCAGGCAATATTTTTAATGCGGATGTCAATGGGACTTTCTAATGTTAAAAATGCATTGGACAAAATTCGCAAAGCACAAACTTGCGATTTTTGTGTGATGCCTTTTTTAACATTCGAAAGTCCCATTGACATTCGCATTTAAAAAATGCAGTGATATCACGTGAAAAAAAACGCAAGAAAAACACAAGCGCGCAAGAGCCCTTACCCATGTCAAATTAGCCTTAGGGCTTATTCACACGTCCTTCTATCGGCCAGGTTTTCACACCCGGCCAATATACGGTGTCCCTTTCTGCAGGTTGAGGAGGCGGGCCGGGCCGGGAGCAGTGCACTGAGCTCCCGCCCCCTCTTCACCCTCTCTCCGCCCCTCGCACTATTTGCAATGGGAGAGCGGGACGGGGGCTAAGTATCGCCCCGCCCGCTCCCATTGCAAATAATGGCAAGGGGGCGGCGAGGAGCGGGAGCTCAGTGTACTGCTTCCGGGCCGGCTCCTCCACCTGCAGAAAGGTACACCGTATATTGGCCGGGTGTGAAAACCTGGCTGATAGAAGGACGTGTGAATAAGCCCTAAGGGCTCCTTCACACAATAGTTTTTATGTTCTGTTTTTTGTGAGCCAGAAACAGGAGTGGGTCCAAAATACAGAAGACATGCAAATATTTCTATTATACTTTCTCTCCACTCCTGATTTTGGCCCAGAAAAAACTGAACATAAAAACTGTTGTGGGAAAGTGCCCTAAAGGCTAGTTTCACATGGGTAAGGGCTCTTGCACGCTTGCATTTTTCTTACGCATTTTTCACGCAATATTGCTGCGATTTTTTTTTTTAACGCAAATGTCAATAGGACTTTCTAATGTTAAAAACGCATCGCAAGTTTGTGCTTTGCGATTTTTGTGCCATGCGTTTTTAGCATTAGAAAGTCCTATTGACATTTGCGTTAAAAAAAAACTCAAGTGGGTAGAAGCCCTTATGCAGAGAAGCTAGGTGTCACATCATGATAGTTTGTGCTCCTGGGTCTTGTAGTACTATGTACTTCCAGGAGTGCATGGCTGCAGGGGGGGTGATTTGACTGGCTGATTGTGTGAATTGCTCCAGCCAGCCAATCATATGGGGTCTGTGCACATCACTCCCAAACCCTTCCTGCTAGCAGGTGCTGGTCGTTATCTCATGCAGAACCCTGGTGATCGTAGGCATCTATACCATCCCTTTCTATTTGGTTTATGTCCGTCTGGTCTGCACTCCATCTGATATAGTGCTGAAAGCCTGAATTCCCCTCCTTTTGTAGGTGTGCAGACTCCTGGTCAGTGTGAACTAAGTCCTGCTTAAGTTTTTATTCTTAGGGCTTATTCACATGGGCGTATTTTTCCTCAGTATTTTGTGAACCAAAACTAGGAGTGGGTCCAAAATACAGAAGAAATGCAAAACTTTCCATTATACCTTTTTTTCATATTCCACTCCTGGTTTGGGCTCACGAAATACTGAGGAAAATACGCCCCTGTAAATGAGCCCTCAGGCTGGCTCCACATAGGCAAGGAAAACGTACAATTTTCGCCTGCTGCGATAGTAAGTGAAAAAGCAGAATATGAAACCAATGATTAGAATGGTTTCCTTCTCATGTGCGATGTCTTCACTGATGCGGTGTTGAGGGGATAAAAAAATCGCGACATGCTGCATCTTTCTGCGATGTGCCATTTTTTTAAAATCTCCCATATATTCCTATGGAGGCTTCTTTTTTTATTGCATCACAACTCTACAAATGCGCAGTGCGATGCGATTTTTAACATTACAATGACCCATTGACTTATGTGATAAAACATTGCGCAATTTTATCGGAGCAGCAATGCGGATTATTCTCCCAGAAAAGCATCGCTGATGAACAGCCCCTCACACACCCACGACATACCGGAGGGGGCTGTTTAGTATTATAGCTGCACACACATAAAGCTTATATAGGGTCCCATTGCCACAAGCACGTGTAGTGCACCATGCCGGCTTGCAGCACCATTAGTTTCACCCACACGATTTAGGTTTCTTCACTGCCCAAATGTGTTCTCTTCACTGACTTGCATTGCTGTGCATGAGGTTATTATGGATTATTGGATATTAATAATCTTGTCAATTCATTGTCATGCCTGCGGTTTTTCCGCTCTTTATCATTACAAGCGAAGGGTTTCTAATTTGCTACATACTTACCTTGTTCTATTATTTGTATGTCCGTAAATATGACGATCTACTGGGCAAGGAACTCTGTGAAGCAGTTATCCTGCCTGTATTTTATGTACCACCGCCGCGGGTGGCAGCGAGGTTGGTATGCCTGCATCACGCTGTTCGATCGGAGCAGCTCTGCTCTGCACATGCGCCGGGGACTGGGCGACAGACATTGGTATTATTGGCTTACTCCATGAGAACCTCCTGTATAGGGCAGAGATTTGAGCCCTAAAGCCTCATGCCAGGTGGCATACCAGCATTATCTGACTAGCCGCCGGCCAGGTATCAGTGCTGGACAGCTTTTTGCACACACTGCGTTTTTTCAGCAGTACATTTATGAGAGCTGTCCAAAAGAAAATCTGTGTTGCCAATAGCAACCAATCACAGCGCAGCTTTTATTTTACCTAAGCTGTATAAGAAGCAAAAGTTGCGCTGTGATCGGTTGCTATTGGCAGCAAAAATTACAGGGTAAGTCAGTGAGGTTTCGATTTTTATTAAATATTCGTCGCCTGGTGCTGAAGAACGTTAATGCTAAACTTCACACAAATTGCATTTTGCGTCTTATATATACGATTATCAGCAACAAAACTCTTTTGTACGTGTAGTCAGACCGGTGATATCCTTACATACGGTGTAGTTCTGATGGATACTACTGTTGCACTATAAGTTCTGGTGCTTGTATTTCCCTGTGCTGCCGATATTTGTATAGCGGGTGTTACTCCTGGTCATTGTTGACCCCTACTTCTCCTGGTGTGTTTGCAGCAGATGGTGTCCTCCTGGTTCTCAGGGAGACGGTGCGTCTGCGGTCATGTTCATTATTCTGCAGATACGTTATCGCTGATTATTAGCTGCTCAGTAATTGCTTTCAGATCAGTTTAATAAAGGTTATGTTTTAGATACTATTCCATTGCTGCGTTGATACATGTAATTTAGGATCTTTTCTGCCCTCGGTGATGGGTGTTTTCAAGTGTAAATCGCAGGTTTTCTTCTGGGAATTCTTGAGACTGTTTCCTGGACTGATGAGGCCAAAACCAGCTTTTCCAATAAAGAGTTTCATGAGCAAAATTAATTTGTATCCATTAGCCATTCGTTAAAATCATTAACATATATAGGGATTATGTGTGATCCTGGTGGGAGGTGCAAGGGTTAAATAACTATGTTCAACATAAAATTCAGCCCCCTGTAAGGCCGGCTGCACACCAACAGATTTGCATTGTGGAATCCATGATCAGCGTCCGTACCGCGGACCCGCAGCGAATACCATTCGTAGCACGCTACGTAAAAGCGCTTCTTCCTGCACACTTGTGGAAAGTAATTGTGATTTCCGCAAGCAGTGGAAAAATTGTTCTATTTTAGTGCGTATGTCACACGGACGGCTTCCATTGAACAATTGCAAATAGGTCGCGGGTACCCGCATCATTGCCTAGCGACGGCGCGGGAAAAATAAGCATTTGAAAAAAAAATCTGTACTGCCCATGTCCGATGGCGGTGAGCCGCAGCCATCCACAATACAGTTTAAGACGACGAGACAGGGACACGCGGATGCCGGCTGCGGTCAGGCCCAGATTCCGCTGCAGGCTCCCGCATGCGGAATTTGACCTGCTTGGCTTTCATGTAGAAATGGCCTCAGGGCTCCTGCACACTTGCGTTTTTTTCACACAATTTTGTTGCATTTTCTAAAAGCAAAAGTCAATAGTACTTTCTAATGTTAAAAACGCGTGCAATGTGTTATTAACATCAGAAAGTCCTATTGAATTTTCCTTAAAAAAAAACTGAAAAATTGCGTGAAAAAAACATGCAAGAAAAGCACAAGTGTGCAGGAGCCCTACTACTAGTTTCACATGGCTGACCACGTGCAATTTCCCCAAGGATGCAAGAGGCATTTGTGTCAAGAACACCTCCCACGACTTCAGTACAGTCGCTCATGTGTATGGCCCCTTCAAAAGAATGAGGTTCACATTCGGGCGAGATTTGTACCTATCGCATCGCACAAATCTCGTGCTATTTTCTCGGCCGTGTGAAAACGGCCTCAGACTAATAACTCTCCTTTTGGATGAGGAGAAATCACAACAGGAATGCAGCTCCAAAAAAAAGAAAGACTTTGAAACTCAATATTGATAAATCCACTGCTTATGTTAAGGAGAGGAAGCATTACCAATTCATTGAATGGCTGTGATTGGTTCATCGAGTGCTGGCTCGGACAGCGCCTCTTAGGTGATGTATACGCTTTTGTTTTTTGTTTTTCATGCAGCTTGGGTTTATTTTTGGGGTAGGGCTTATACTTCAAGCTCCCCCGAAAATCCTGGCAAAAAAGCGGAACTTTGTAGCAACACAATCACAACATCGCCGTTAGAAAACACAGCAATATCGCTGTGATTTTCTTGCGGCGATATTGCTGTTACCCATGTGAAAGAGGCCTAAAACATAAAACCGAACCTTGCCTCCAACCGTACTCCCGGCTCGAAGACACCACTAGTCCCCCCCAACAGGAGGCTAAAATATCAAAAAATTATACGGGCCACCAGGATTCCGTCCCTGGCCTTACTCAATGCACCACACCTAACCACAATGAACTAAAAGGCTAATGGGGGACTCTTAAAAATGAGACCGTACCCACCAGACTCGCTCCACACCATATAACAAACCTGCCTCCAAGGACCCCCCCCCCCACCAAAAGCTGCTACCACATGAATACAATAGCATCCCACACACTTACATCACATACTACCCCCAATTCCTAACCATTGATCACACTACCCGCTCATATTCACTTAGGGGTTGGTGAGCGGGACTCACTTTCCCCTCCCAATAGGCGCTCCCGCTCAATAACCCCCCATTTATAACAACCTAACCCCCCATGTAATTAACATATTCCCCCTCTGCCAATCCTTATCGCGGATTTTTTCTGCGCAGATCAACGTGGATGTGCTTTTACACCGGGCAGGAAGAATAGTCCTGGAACTATCTTCCTGGCCTGACTGTGGCCGCTGCCATAGAATCCTATGGGAGCCAATGACAGCAGCCAGAGAAGGGAGGTGAGAGGGAGTTTAGCAGCGTCACTGCTAAACTCCCTTGCCCTTCACATATTAGCCTTTTACTACGTACTTCGGCCCTAACAAACAATGAGGTTAAATCAGCGAACCCAAGCAACCAATCAGGTTGAATCAGACAACCCAAACAACCAATCCGGTTGCTGGAATTGCTCCATAGTACTGAGCTGATGAGTAAGAGGCTAATATGCTTCCCCTTCTCTTCTCCTCTACACCCCTTGCCGATGTTTGCAATGGGAGGGGCAGGGTGGTGATAAGCTCCAACCTACCCACCCCCTCTCATTGCTGTCTTCGGACAAGGGGCGGGAGCTTAGGTCCACCCCCGTCCCACCCTCTCCCATTGCAAACAGCTGGAGGTGAGCCGGGGAGGGAAGGGTGAGACAGGTTAGCAGAGCTAAACTGTCTTCCCCGCCCGACAGAATATATGCCAAGCCAGTGTATCATATAGTAGGGTATATCAGCCGTCTGATATACCCTTGTGTGAATAAGCCCTCAAGGAAGTGCTTGAATTTTATGCATTCATTTGAAGGTTGTTACTTACGTTGCGATCACGAATTTCTAACTGATGAACACGTATCAAGAGCTGCTAGTGCTAGTTAGCTAGCAACAGGACTCTGGTATGGAATCATTAAAGTTACGTAATGTTTGCCATTGTTCACTAACCTTGCATATTTACAATCCTTTACAGTAAAAAGCTGTAATAAAAATTTCTATTTTTGTAAGTCTGATGTCCGCTTCCTATCCTGGTACTTGCTTCATCTACCACGTACCATAACTAATGAGTGCATTAATGAATTTAACTCCTACCAGTGGCCAGAGTACTAGGAGTGGGCCTGCCATACTATTTAAAACACAGATGGGGTCACTATTTCTGTTTGGAGCCTCAGAGGGAGCTACAGAGGTGGTCTTATTACTAAGTGGGTGCACTGGGGAGGGTGAAGGGGGGTCTTATTACTATATGGGTTGACAGAGGGAGTTCTATTACTGAGTGAGCCATATAGAATGTTGCAGTAGTAAGTGGGGCCACATATGGGGCCTTATTACTAATTGGGGCACAATAGGGGGTCCTATTACTAAATGAGGCCACATAGGGAGTCTTACGGTATTACTAAGTGGGGCCACAGCAGTAACATTATTATCATGGGTGGCGCTGAAAAATTGATTAGGCGTTGCTGCAGAAGTATGAGGAGAGAGTACAGAGGAGAGTTGTGGCTGTTAGAAGTCTCACTGGCGATCTGGGTCCAGAGAGAAGAAAACTGAATATGGACAACTCCAAAAAGAGACAACCTCACCTGTGATCACTGGAAGTAACAGCCAATAACAGTAAATACCAGCTGTACACAGTGTAGAGCTGGTATTTGGGAACATTATATAATAGCTGCATGATTTAGAGGTATGCTACAGCTGAGCCGCTTTGTTTTTAGCCCGTCATATTATAAATGTTGTCTTATAGAATATATATAATTTATTTTGGGAGTTGCGGTGCTGTATTCATATTATGTGCTTGTTATTAGTGCTGTATTTATGTAATGCACTTGTATCTGGTGCTGTACTTATATAATTAGCTTGGTTTTGCTGCTGTAGTTATGTTATGAGTTTGGTTCTGGTGCAGTATTTATGTAATGAACGTATATCTGGGGCTGTATTCGTGTTATGAGTTGTTTCTGGAGCTGTATTTATGATATGAGCTTTGCTCTGGTACTGTTTCCATGTTATAAGCTTGCTTTAGGCGCTATATTTATGTCAGTAGAAAAAGGAAAACCAGTTAATCCACACCGGACACCATGCTGGAATCTAAGTACCATGGTGCAGGAAAGGAAGCCGCTTCAGCCACGGATGGATCCAATTCCAAAACACAAGATTTCTACCATCACATATGACGTTAAAAGCAAAACATTTATTATAGCATCCTTAAAAACATCCTCATAGAAGCAGACACAATTTTGCCAGTGGCCATGGTTTGGCTGGGTGTAGACAGCCTTAGGCCTCTTTCACACGAGTGTATATCAGCCGCCGTTTTCCAATGCATACGGGAATACATATGCATTGGAAATTCCAATTCCAATGCATCAGATCACATGGCCGTATTCCCGCGGCATAAAAGCGCCTGGTCGGCCAATATAGCATCGGGCAGGAAAGATAGTCCTGGAACTATCTTCCCGGCCGGAATACGTCGGCCGCTGCATTGGATTCTTTGGGAGCCAATGACTGCGGCCGGAGAAGGAAGGTGGGAGGGAGTTTAGCAGTGTAACTGCTAAACTCCTTCCCCATTCTCTCCTCCCCTCCAGCTGTTTGCAATGGGAGGTGGCGGGGGTGGAGCTAAGTGCCACCCCGTCCCTCCTCCTCCCATTGCTTGCTGCGGACAAGGGGTAGGAACCTAGCTCCGCCCCCTCCCATTGCAAACAGCCGGAGGAGAGAGAGGAGGTGAGCCAACAAGGGGGAGGGAATGGGCACGGGCATGGCAGCCTCGGCGTATATGCTCCGGGCCCATGCAGTCTGAATGGGCGCACAAACGTTAGTGTAAATATTTTCTCATTCTTCATAGGAAGATCATGAAGCCGGTGTATGGTTAAAAGGACATGCTTTTCTTTATTCAATCCATGTCATCACATATCCACATTAAAAAACAGCCAGAGGACGCGTTTCAGCCGTTACACAGAGCCTTGATCACCTAACTGAATACTAAACGAGCTTTCCTCTTAAAGGAAGTATACTTACAATCAGAACAAACAGCTGAACATTAACACCCAAAGAGCTGGACTCTGTCAATAGACTAACACATTAGCGGAGTCAATACAAATGTGTTAGTCTATTGACTGAATCCACGACTGTAACTCACGGACAGACATAAAACACTGACCTAAAAATGCACAAAACATGACCAAGCATACTCGCACGCATAAACAGATGTAAATAGATACGATGTGAGGTATTGGTAAGTATTTTGGCCAAGAGACTTAAGCCCGCGAGCCCACTTCAAGGGTCATCGTTGTCTTGCGGGTCCCTACTCTAACAGGACAACTTCCACTTGAAACCTGCCTGCATGCAGGTCGATCCTCCCGACAAACACTAGAACCTAGGGACCTACCTAGACCTAGATGAGAAACGAAACACAGCAGGACTGAACACAGCTCACACCATGCACCCTGAACAGGACTGTCCACACCTCATGTCCAGCACCCTGCACATACACGTAGGAACATGACACTGTTCACACTGAACAAGCAGAGGAGCTGGCATATATGAACAGCAGACCGGTAGTGATTGGCTGGCTGGAGAAATCCACACCCAGCCAGCTAAATCAACCCCCACCTATGTGGCTGCGCTGCTGGTAACCCGTGTAGAACAACAGATCCAAGCAGCACACCCTAACAACTGGATAGGTGAAAGCTGATAGATTGGTAGGGATCTGACCACTGGAAATCACATTGATCCAGAGAATGGGAGGTCTCGTTTGTCCCACTTTCAGTCACTGCTGGGTCGCAGCTTTGACTATATGTCACATTGAATTAAGCACTGGCTGCACATGCGTGGTTTTGCTCCACTAATCTCAGTTGGGGCTGACGGAAATAGCCGAGCGCACAAAAAAATGTGAACATTCAAAATATCACATTATTTATATAATACGGTCAATGCTGTCAAAAAACCCCAAAAATGCATAATGTTAGAACTGCAATTTTTTTTTTCCGTCACCCCATCTCCCAATAAAAAGTGAACAAAAAAATTATTACAACCCTTTTCGGGTAACACATGACTTTTTAATAAAGTCTACAACTCACCCTGCAAAAAACGGAAAAATAATGTTATGGAGCTCTAAATATGACAAAAGTAAGCATTTTTCACTTTACTAAAAGGGTTTTAAATTTTTAAGTAGTAATGCATAGAAAATAATTTTTACCCCACCATGAATGCCACAAAAGCAAACCTCTCCCCCAAAAATTGTGCATTTGCTGTTTTTTCTTCAGTTTTTTTTTTTAAAGTTTCCAATACATTATACATTACATTAAATGGTACCATTAAAAAACACAAGTTGTCTTGCAATAAAGAATCACTATGCTGGTGAAAAAAATGATAAGTTATAGCTCTTGGAACATGGGGATGAAAAAAACGAATACCTGAAAAATGGCTGGAAGTTAAATAGTTAATCATTGTAAACGTTCACTAGCCACTGAGTCCTATATAGGGGCCATGAAGAAGAGCACATTACACACTGAGCCCACTGGGGGATTTCCCACAGGCGACAGCTCGGGCTTTCTGCAGTGACAGGAAGAAGGCAGCAGGTTGTCGGTCATTTGTAGTCTTCTACAGAGAGAAGTGCATTCTATGGAGAGCTTGTATGTCATGGATTCACTCCAAGTCATAAGCTGTAAAGGAGGATAAAACAACAGTCTGGAGCGAGCGCAGAAATTCTAGGGAAAGAAACATTGAGCGTCAAAACAAAATCTAGTTCACAAAAGGACTATTTTATGGAAGCTGCACTATTCTGCCATCACCAGATGTAGACTAATGTGTTGTCATGCCATCGGTGGTATCACCATCTACGGCTCCAGATGTAGCATCCTGTGACTATGTGCATGCAGTGATGATGGCATGTACATGACAGGGGTCAGGATTCCTGCCTGGCAGTCGGTTTCTGCCATCAGCAGAGGAGGACGTGCGACAGAGATGAGAGGAGGGCAGAAAAGCATTAGTATTAAATGAAAAGCCGAAAGAGCTATTTGGGAGCCAAAAGAGCGACTCTTTGGTGAACCGAGTCAAATGATGCAGCTCACCAAAAAGAGACAGAATTCCCATCACTAATGTGATGCAGACAGAATCTGGGGGAGAAGTAGGGGAGGGGGCACTAATACTGGCAGAGGGTGGGGGGTGATTGGACAGGCGCAGTAAGATCCCTGGTCTGCTCCCCCCTCCCACATCACGGTGCTCGATACAAGGTAGGCCGTTTATATGACCGGATCATTCCCTTGTCTTTTCATCACTCTCGCCTTCATCCTCCATACTGCCCGGTTCTATACCGTACGTGGTTCTCCGTATTGCTAATGCAGGCCTGGATCCGGCTATAACCTGTGGGAAGCTGCCATGTATAAGACGTGCCTATAGGAAAATGTGTGTTTGGAATATCTCACACAGGTGGAAAGTTCATATTCTGCACAGTGAACCCTTCCTGCCTTGCATGATCTATGGCTCCACTATGAGGCTCATGCATGAGTAATGTCATCGGATTGAATTTTGGCGTTGTCTTCTTTCATGAATTATGATACCGTCTCTGACTGTACAACAGGCACA
The DNA here is from genome assembly GCF_035609145.1 of Eleutherodactylus coqui. Taxonomy (NCBI): domain Eukaryota; kingdom Metazoa; phylum Chordata; class Amphibia; order Anura; family Eleutherodactylidae; genus Eleutherodactylus; species Eleutherodactylus coqui. The sequence goes on along the minus strand of NC_089846.1, from coordinate 55,363,854 downwards.
TCACACGCTCTAGTTTTATAAGACCACCTTCTGCTTGTAGACAAAGCCCCTACTAAAGCTCTTCCAACAATTAGAAAAAACATCTAAGGGTACGGTCCTATGTAGCGGTAGCCATGTGGCCGGGTTACGACTTGGTTGCGGCATTGATGTAGCCAAGAGCCCCAAATGATACAAGTACACGCAGTTTACTAACAAATTAAGTGTTTAGTGGTTGTAGGTGCTGCCATTAACAATGTATACACTTAAAGAGTAACTTCACTTTAAAAAAAGACCTTTGTCATGTTACAGCAACATGTCAAAAGTTTTGATCAGTGGGGTCCGGGTGCTGAGACGACCACTGAAAAGAAGGGGCTGCAGCGCTCACCCGAGTGCTGTGCCCCTTTTGCTGTCATCGTTGCCTATCGGCTCTTCTCCAGTGCAGAAAACGGATGTATAGATGTCTATAGAAGTCTTCAGCTGTCAAGAGAAACTGACTAGCAATGATGACAGCTGAAGGGTCACAGCGATTGACTGAGCACTGCAGCCCCTTAATTTCAGCAATCAGTGGTGGTCTCAGCACCCGGACTCCCACTGATCAAAACTTTTGGCATATCTCTCTGACATGTCAAAACTTTTTCAAAAGTGCAGTTACTTTTTGATTTATTAGAAGGCTGTGCAGATTTGTATCCCGCCAGGCCCAGTCCTGCAGGTACTGGTATACACCGAGCACATCCTTGTATTACATTCACATGTAGCAGAAAGTTGCGGATTTTCCATTTGGATTTGCAGGTAAAAAATCTACAGCAGAATACAGTACCAGCAAAGTCGATGAGATTTTAATAAATTTCATTCACGCGCTGTGGGGCACCTCTGCTCACCTCTTCTAATGTTGAGCTATTAATTTCTATGGCAGCTATGCAGGTGTAGGACTATTTATCCCTTTTCATTGTGCCAATTGCCGATGCGAAATACATCCATAGTGACATCTCACTTTTTTTTCTCCATAACCAAATCTGAAATCACCATGTAGAAAAAATCTCTGCCGTATATACTTTGCTGAGGAGTAATTGGATGATGAGTTGCTACAGAATCGAACATGGAATCAGTGTGGATTCCATGTCAAATTCTGCGGCAAAAATCTGCCATGTGAACATACTCTAAGGATGCATTAGTGGCAGTTTCACATCTGGGTCAGAATCTCCCCTGGAGGTTCTGTCATGGAAGCGGCTGAAAATACCGGAAGAAAGCCAGGCAGATGGGCGGAAAGTGGGCGGACCCCATTATAGTCAATGGGGTCCGGCGGTGCTGTTCAGAATCGGAAGCATAAATGCCTAAGCACCTTTACACTTGGTGGATATGCAAAACCTGTATCAAATTTTGAGACGGATCAGATGTAAACTTCACAGCTTCAGTTGAAAACAGAAAATATGCTGTGGATTTTAATGTGGATCCGCACACAAATTCACCATGAGAACATACCTGTTGGGCTTGTTCACACAGGTGTATTTGCATAGTATATTACACAATGAATAGAACCTATTTAGTGTTTTAGACTACTGATGCTCTACTAAAGTACAGTGTGCATCAAGTAGGGAGAAAAGTGGTACGGCCATCTTGGAAGACTGAAGAGGGGCCCGGGAAACTGGCAGATCCAGGGACTATGGCACAAAGAGGATGGCATTTAAAAGGTATTTCCAATGAAATACAATTCATGATCTATCATCAGGATAGGTCATCAATAATTGATCAGCCGGGGTCCATCACTCGGGACCCACGACCGATCAGCTGAGCGGGCTCAAGCTGTCAGCACCACAATAACACAGGGTCGGATCGGAAGCTTCTGTGCCAACCTCCCATGTAGTGGCCGGTGCTCGTACCTGCAGGTACGGCTCTCATTGAAATCAATGGGAACCGTGTCTGCAGTTACAAGCACTGGCCACTTTAAGGAGGTCGGCATGGAGGCTTCTGCTCCGACCTCTGTGTATTTGGAGCGGAAGTCTCTGCAACAACCTCCTATGTGGTGGCCGGTGTTTGTAAGTGCAGGCACGGCTCCCATTAATTTCAATGAGACCTCTGACAGCATGCGCCTTAATCTGATCTTCCCTATGTGCCTAATTAGTCTGTTGATTGACCACACATGGCGCCAAATAACTTGCACAAATCACTCACACTCTACACAAGAAAACTGGCAGTGCATGCATGAAGTCTGTACATTTTACACTGTCCATACTCGATCCGCTTATCTAGTGATACCTGTTACTGCAGTCATGGCGATAACCATTAATACATTTCTCTCAGATGCAGAGTCTTTCCATCAGTCAAAATATACATTTTCGCCCACTGTCGTCATAAAACTATTGTTTTTAACTACTTCCACAAAAGAACTGTATTTGTCTGCTTTTTAGACGCACACAATACTGTTCTTTTTTGTGTCTATATTGTGAACACAAAACTGAAACCTCCCAGAAGCTACATACAATTACATACATACCATACAATCCATGCATAACATACAATTTATTTTGCATACAAAGCTCGGTTAGCATGTCTCTTTACTACTTGCACCTGTGAGCGTAGCTGTGTGCTATATGTGAACTCCTCACATCTTAAGGCCCATTTACATGGAGTGATGATCGCTCAAAAATCACTAAAAAGCGAACTTTTGAGCGATAATCGTTGCGTCTAAACACACACTTTTCGTACACTGCTAGCTGATCGTTAAATTCAGTCCAACCTAAAAATCATTGTTCGGTCTTATCAGCAGTTCTCCACGGGGAGTGCTGATAGTATTGTTTCCTGCTGGAGAACAAAAGAACTGAATGCAGATAAGAGCCCTCGGGCTAATAACTGCTTTCAGCTAAGGCTTAATTTGCACACTTAATTCCTCTTAAGTAGCTGAGTAGCTACTTAAAAGTTTCTGCAAAATGATCGCTCAAAGCTGTCACTCAAACTGTCGTTTGAGCGATCTTTGAACGATCATTGCTCCGTGTAAACGGGCCTTTACAGTTTTTCACAGTACATTTTCTTTGCATCAAAAAGCTAAAAAAAACAAACAGATTCTTTATGCAAAGTTTCCTGATGATAAATGTGTATATAAAATATTAACCCTTTCCAATCCACTGTCTGATGTCTGAAGACATTACAGCTCCAATGTTGGAAGACGTTCGTCGGGGTTCTCTTACTGTATATTGCCAGCCTCTCTGCTGCCAGAACCTATCCAACCTGTCACCTCATGCAGTACTGGCTTTAGCCAGCATATAGCGCTGTTGTATAATGGCAGAAAAAGAGTAAACCCCCTAGGTAAACCGGAATGCAAATTGGATTGGAAAGGGTTAAAGGGGTATTCCCATCTGAGACTTTCATGGTATTTCCACAGGGTCTGCCATTAAAGTCTCATCGATACGGGTCCCATCTGTGGTTCCCACTTACGCCAGTCTAGCTGAATGTGATAGTCAAGACTTACAGAACTACCTACGCTACACTGTTGCTGTAACCCCCATAGAAGTCAATGCAAGTTAGGCAAACGGTGTAGCATAGCCAGCTACACTGTTTCCATAACCCAGGAGCTGCGGAAACAGTGTAGCTCACTGTACTGTGCTGTTTGCATAACTCCCAAAATCTGATATCACGTTAGGTCAGTATCTGAATAGCTAATCCATATCAGATAAGCAGGGACCCAATGCTCGGGACCTCCGATCAACTATTCACTGGAGCTGCTGCGAACTAGAAGTAGCACAGCTTTGTTCACTGTGCAGAAGTATGGAATGGTACTGCAAGCTCTGTGCCATTCACTTTAATGGGTTTTCCCAAAACTATGATCATATCTTTTGTAAAATATAAATATTACATAATTCTCCAATATATTATAAAATGTGGACCCTTTTGGAAATTAGGCCCTGTCAAGTACCTCTTATACTTCCATTACTCATGTTATATTGCTAGTGAGTGAATCTATCCTCCTGTAAATAAGGGAGATGGAATAAAACCTCTACTGTGCCACCTATTGGAAGGCAGCATTCCTTCAAGCCAAAGTTAGACTCTTTATACAAGCCTTGTAACAATGACCAGGAATTAAAAGCAAAGCCAGGCTCCATGTACAGACAGCTGTTTCAGGGTATTTACCCTTCATCAGTGTACAGTATGAGTCTGGCTTTGCTAGAGAGAGGCCTGGGACGGGGTCAGAAACGCTTTGGCTTGAAGGAATGCCGCCTTCCAATAGGTGGCACTGTAGAGGTTTTATTCCAGCTCCCTTATTTGTATATTACCCAGAGGAGCGTGCATGGCCATTTGAGTCTCCTCACTCACCGCCTAGGTGCTCTCTCTAAGGAGAATAGATAGTGTTTCTATCCTCCTGTAGACACACCACTTGAAATGGCTAATTAATTCCAGGTGTGTTATTTTCCAGTGGAATTACACAGTGTATCACACATTTCCTTGCATATTTGCACACCCCCATTGACTTCTATGGGGACCTTTGCTGTGCAAATTTGCAAAGTAGGACATGCTGCAGATTGTTTTTTTTGCCAGACTGGAATGTGTGCATAAAATATGCAAATTTGATCGAATCCATTAAAATGAATGGGTTGTATTTAGGGATGAGCGAGCGTACTCGGAAAAGCACTACTCGCTCGAGTAATGTGCTTTATCCGAGTATCGCTGTGCTCGTCCCTGAAGATTCGGGTGCCGGCACGGAGCGGGGAGCTGCAGGGGAGAGCGGGGAGGAACGGAGGGGAGATCTTTCTCTCCCTCTCTCCCGCCCGCTCTCGCCTGCCCCCGCTGCGACTCACCTGTCAGCCGCAGCGGCACCCGAATCTTCAGGGACAAGCACAGCGATACTCGGATAAAGCAAATTACTCGAGCGAGTAGTGCTTTTCCGAGTACGCTCGCTCATCTCTAGTTGTATTCTCTGCAAATTGCGTGGCAAATATGCCTGTGTGAAGGAGCCCCAAGGGAGGAAGATGATTTTACTGCTGTGCCTAAATGAAGTTAAATTACTGGGGTCCAGCGGTGGTTCACTGCCTTCTGTCTTATGTGTAGAAATATGCATGAGGCTATTTTCAAAGCATACAATTGCCAAATTGCCTATATAGGTGTTACTGTGACCTTCATTAGTATAGCACTTTACTGTAGAGACACGCTACTAGACAGCCAATCAGTGCATGGACTGTAGTAATACTAGTGTTTTACCGGTGAAATGTCTATGATGATTGGCTGTTTTTTCCAGCAAAGTGTATGTGTAATGGATCTGGCCACTTCTATGGCAGCTATGCAGGTGTAGGACTATGGATCCACATGACTATTTATCCCTTTTCATTGTGCCAATTGCTGATGCGGAATACATCCAAAGGGACATCTCACCTGGACGGTGCTATGCCATTTAGGTAACTTCTATTCACTTCTATGGGAGTTATGAAAACAGCGCAGTAATTCTGGCAACTGGTGGCTGCAGCATAGTGACGGGAATTTTCATCTGAGATGGGATTATCCCATAGTTAAAATACAAAACCCTACAAATAAGACTAAGGATCTTGAGTTGTATGGTTTTCATATTTGACAGGAGGTATATTTTAATAATGTGTCAAGTTGGGTAAATTATATAAGTAAAGTTATCAAGCTGTCCACTTTCTTATCCTAACTGGGAAAAATAAGCTGTTTAGACAAAAATAAAAAGCTACTTTCACATCGGCGTGGAGGTTCAGTCGCAGATCCGACACCGAAAGAAAAGGCACTGCATGCAGGGCTGATTTGTCCGATAAAATGCCAGACAACTGAGCGGAAACCAAACGGATCCCATTATAATCAATGGGATCCATTCAACGCTATTTCGTTCCGTCATAAGACAGATACGTTCGGTCAGGGGATTCCCCATTCCTGCTCCCCGAATGAAGCAGTAAAATGGAACCCCCGACGCAGATGGGAAAGCAGCCTAAGAGGAGCACAGTGGTTCACAAACAATACAAGTGTCACAAATTCCAGATCTTAAAGCTCTTCCTACACTGAAAACCCACACAAATGCTTGCATAGATCCCAGGAACTGTACACAGGACGGAGGCTGCAAGCATGATATATTCAAGAGGAGGATTGTCTTGTCTTGTATTCATATAAAGTATAACATACATTATTCTTTTGTGCCATTGTACTCCCTTCTAAATCATAATCCTATTAAATAACAAGGCTTGCCCTTCTCTAGTTGCCCTTCAGACATTTACAGAGTATAGTATTAAAGGGGTTTTCCAGGACTTAAGAAAAAACTTCTGTAGCTATTGAATAGTGTAAAGTTAAGAAATAAGCAATACTGACCCCCTTCCAGTGGCTAGAGTTGCAATCTCTGCTGCTCTGAACCCAGAAAAAAAGCCAGCTGTGGTCACACGTGGTGCATTGTGCGCATGAACTCTCAGCCAATCACAGGCTTCAGCATCATTCTACTATGAACAGCATGTGAACACTGGAGCTTGTGATTTGCTGAGCTGTCATGTGCACAATCAATGGCGAATGACCGCTGCTGGCTTCTTCTAGGTTCGGAGTGGTTGAGATCGGGTCTCCAGCACTCGATAGGAAGCACTAAAGGTGGTGACTATGGTTGCTTTCCTTATTTTATGTGGTTTAATGGCCATAAAAAATGTATTCCTTGAAAACTCCTCTAACAGGGGTTTTCTACCCGTTATAGGTGGCATAGTACTGATTAGTGGGGGCCCGACCTCAGGGATCAGCACTGATCCTCAGAATGAAGAAGGTTTAATAAAAGTCCCTTAATTTTCAGCATTGGTGGTATCCACTAATTCAAACTAAGCTATCAATCATAATTTGTTAGCTAGAGCAAGGGGAGCTGAGGAGATTGATATGTGGTTTTGTAGGAAACAATTAATTAGTATGACTTGTAACTTATTGATTGAAATCCCTGCTCTTTCTATGCTTAGTATTCCAGTTGATGGTCCTGGTCAATTATTGACACCCGTCTCTGTATGCATGGTCGTATAGGGATGACTGGCGGTCGTTGAGTGAAACTGCCTTCTGTACTACTAAACGCAGACAGAGCAATGATTTCAAGTAATAAGGCACTGTCCATACCTGAAGTACACAACATGCATATTTTTCCCAGGGAAATGACAGACACATGATGAAACCCCGATAGAGTCTATTATAGTCGATGGGGTATGTTGGGCACTGTTCATGTCTGTCATATGACAGATCTGGTACGCCCCTTTAGTTTTGTCTTTTTGCTCCCAGCATGGAACAGCAAAATTGAAATTTTAACAGATGTGAGAATACAATCTTAGTTACAACATATACTAAATCCTTTCCTACAAAACTATTTATCAATCTGTTCATCTTATCCTGATCCATAACATCATGCCGGTAGATTGAATATCTTTTCATAGTGACAGGTTCATTTTAATGTAAGAATAAAAAAATAACTTTTATGCTCATTAGTAAAGTCTTAAAGCTCTATTCCCACCTAAGAGTTTCTCGGCTGAAATGGGAAACTTGTGACTGTTTCACGACCACCTCGTCAGATGTTACAGAAACAGCTAAAGTGACAGCCTAACGCTGTTTTCATAACTCCCATTGAAGTAAATGGGAGTTACAAAACAGCGTAGCACAAGCTCCCATAGCTCCTGAGTTGTGGAAACTGTAGCTCACTGTGCTACATTGTTTCGGCAAGTCCCGGTCACTTCTTTTGGAATTAGGGAAACATCGTAGAACAGCAAGTTCAACTGTTTCCGTAATCCCAGATGCCTCTGCTTATAGCATACAAATGGGTATTCCCAACTTAGGCTTGATTACGATTGAAATACCCCTTTAGTATCGGAGCAAATGATATATTCTGTTTGTCAGATCAAGGGTTGGCAATATAAGAACGAAACATACTCTGAACACTTGTCATCGTCCTGTGTAGCAGATTGTACAGGCTGTTTAAATACAAACCTCTGCAAGAAGAGATCATGAGCACAGAAGAAACTGCCCTACAGAGTAAAAAAAAGAAATCTGTGGCCCTGGATTGAAGCACGATTGGAGTTGAATTCAGGATACAAGGTATTTCCATTACTATTTAAAATACACCTGTCATCTAACCTTGTATATCATTTTTATTTTGTTTTTAACAAATTTTTTTTGAAAATTTTCAATTTTTCTTTTTACACAGGAATATGAGATAATGCATGTAGGTGTATATGGTTGAGAAATTAACAAGCAAAGTCTGATCTGGCTGGGTTAGTCGTGACCAATAGAGATGAGCGAGCATACTCGCTAAGGGCAAATACTTGAGCGAGTATTGCCTTTTGCGAGTACCTGCCCGCTCGTCTCAAAAGATTCGGGTGCCGGTGGGGAGCGGCTGGGGAGAGCGGGGAGGAACGAGGGGGGAGATCTCTCTCTCACCCCCTGCTCACTCCAGCAACTCACCGCTCACCCCCGCCAGCTCCCGAATCTTTTGAGACGTGCGGGCAGGTACTCGCAAAAGGCAATACTCGCTCGAGTATTTGCCCTTAGTGAGTACGCTCGCTTTTCTCTAGTGACCAGGTGATTCAGATCCGTTATATCCAGGTTTTTTTCCGCCTTTCATTGTTGCATCAGTCATGGAAATGATTCACAAACCACAGTGCCTGGCCAGAGCCAACTGACAGGTTAGGAGGGGGGAGGTAGGGATGATCAAAGTGGGGATAGGAGGAGGAGGTCCTCTATCGCAGTGCAGCAACCCAGGAGGGGTGCAAAAGAAGCCTCAAGCCTATTTCTCTGGTAGTGTTTTTTTAATCAAGAAGTTGTGGAAGTGCCAACTTCCAACATAGGGAGGGTGTAATCCATCCATGGGGTCCAAATACTCAAAAATCTGTTGTAATTGTCCTGTAGCATAGATGTCAATTTTTCGTTGATCTGATACCAGTTCATTCAGCGCTTAACCCTTAGAATACACTAAGGAGGTTTTTCGCCAGGATTTAGCGATAGTTTGTTTCATGGCTAAGAAGAAGAATAAGGAAATCAATTTTCTAGAGTTTGGAGATATATTTGCAATCCGTTTGTTTAGTAGGGCTTCCAATGGATTTTTACGCAAGTTATGATTTAGAACATTTTTATTTTAACACTCAATAGCCCCCCCCCTCCTCCTCCCAATAAAAGTTTACCTAATTGGGACCTATTTAAAAAAGCTCCATACCCCTTTGTGAGTCCTCCAACTCCTCTAAGATGGCATACTAGACCTGCTAAATCTGACCTAGACACAGGAGCCCCAATGACCCTTGGCCATGAAAGGTTACATGTAATTTTGCACATATTGTATTTATATCGAATGAAAACATTGTATTGATATGTTGAAAATAAGGTTGTGATAGCAGGGGCGGGCGGTTATGACCATGTAATACATTTTTCTCTTGCCGATAAATGCTCACTGTTTATACGGGAGATCACATTAGGGAGTGACAGGAATGTATCCCAAACAAAGCCTGGTTTCTTTAGGAAAGGACACAAGCGTTACAGTCCCCCAAATGGAATTCCTAAGGGAGGAGGAGGGGACAAGGGGTATCTATGCTCTTTTGAAACATTTCTTTTCTCACTCTTCTCCAAATACGTTTCTATCCTATCTTCTAAATATTTTTGAAAAAGTATTGCTTTTATTCTTTTTTACCTTTTTTTTTCTTATCTTACATTCTACATCTCCTTTTTCTAGCGGCATCTTTCCTAACATCTCCACATCTGCCTCCTGAATGTTTCATCCTTGGAATGTCTTAGCCTTCTAACTACACTCTAGGTGAGATGTATCTACTATTGAGACTGCTATCTGCTATAACCTTTATAAATATTTATTAAAGCTCTACTGCAAATGTAGTCAGTTCGACTTTTGGTCCAATCTGTTTATTGGACTATTGAATTGAGCTCTTCTTCGGAATCATTTTCTTTGAATTATTCTTAGGATTTCATTTTGCTTTCTGGTTTCTCTTCCAGCTCTTCACTTCTGAGTAGATCGAGGAATATCAGCTTTGATCAACATTCAACATGAACATCTGCTGGAACGAAATAAAGAAGAGATCTCACAGCCTAAGGTATTACGGAAATCATGAATGCTGAAAATTCCCTCTATTGTATGTGCAATGATGGCATAGATGCATCTAGTTACTAAAAGATTGAGAATCTCACCAGTAGACATTACAGGAGGTCAGTAGAGTAGGTACTACTCACCTTTTGAAGTTTACTGGGTGGAAAGCAATCATTACTTGCACACACTATGGTTTTGCATTATGTTTCTTGTTCCTGTTTTCAAAGTAGCCCCTTCCCACCTCAATCTTTTTGGTTTTTTAGTTTCTTTCGTTGTCATTTTTAAGCCCCGACTTCTAAGAGCTATAACATTTTTACTTTTTGGTCAACATGAAAGTTTGTTTTTTTGTGAAACAAGTTGTATTTTTAATAGTATCATTACAACAAATGATTCATTATTATGGAATGAAAAAACTTAATTCTGCCTTCTGTTTTTGGGTTTTATTTTTGTGGCAATTAATGAGACATGTTAATGTCAATCTGAGTGTCCGTATAAATCACGGCGATACCAAATTTATATAGTTTTTGTTATGTTTTACTACTTTTGAAAAATAAAAAAGCTTAAAAAAATTATATAATTTGCTTCATTCAGAGCCCCATAGTTTTCTGTTGTTGGAGCTTTCTAAGTTTTTTTTTATTTTGTGCGGTAAAGTTTAGTTTTTCTTGGTATCATTTTGGGGTTACATATTTTTTGATAATTTTTCATTACATTTTTTTGTAAGCTGAGGTGACGAAAAAAACAGCAATTAAGTATTTTTCACTTTTTGCCATGATCACCACCATGTGGGACAAATACAGCTTAATAGTTCAAATTTTTTTGAATGTGGCCTTGCTATTTACATTTATTTAAAAAACAAAATGTAAGCCAAAGCTATTTAACTTTTTGCATATTTAACTTTCTAAATATGAACATTTAAAAAAAATGTAAAAAATAAACTTGCTGTATTGGTTACGCTTCCAGTATATATAAGAACCAACGCCACAGTTAAAGGGATTTTCCAGGAAAAATACTATTGATGACCTATCCTCAGGATAGGTCATCAATAGCTGATTGGCTGGGATCCATTACTGAAGACCCTGACTGATCAGCTGATTGTGCACCCGCTGACAGCGACACAATTACACAGAGGTCAGAGCAGAAGTATCGGAAGTCTCTGCTCTGACTTCTGTAGAGAGGTCGGCGCTCGTAACTGCAAGCGCAGCGCTCATTGAAATCAACACAATCTGTGAATGCAGTTACAAGTGCCAACCACTTCACAGAGGTCGGAGCAGAGACTTCCACTCCAACCCCTGTTGGGTGATTGCTGGTAATTGCGGTGCTGTCAGCAGGCGCGCAATCAGCTGATCAGTTGGGGTTAAAACGACATAGTACGTACAGTTACATCCTGCATGTTTGCGGTATGTATGAAGGGAGATCAAGGGGCAATCTTGCTTCATACAACGCAGGTGCCGGCTGTTTCTTACAGCCGACACCCTCCCACAACAGCTCCGATAAGCAGCACCGCTCATTGGAGCTGTTAACCCTTTAAATGCCGCCGTCAACTCTGACCGGAATTTAAATGTCCCGACCAATGTTTGTGGGTCCTGCACTGCCCCCCAACGTTAAGATTGCGGGTTGCTGTGTGGCTGTCATGGCAGCTGGGGGCCTTTTGAAAGGCCCTAGGGCTGTCATTGCAAATTGCCTATCAAGCCAAGCTGCGGAAAATCCAGAGCAAATCAGCTGTTAGGTTGTGTTGCTGGGACCTGTGGTTCTATGAGGTTCCAGGGGCACACTTTTACTGGTGTGGGATAATTGAGCTGGCTGGATGTGGAGTTTCTCCAGCTTCCCAATCCCCACTGGTCTGCTGCACACAAATACCAGCCTCTCTGGCTAGAGGATGCTGGTTTCCCAACACTCTGGTGTTTGCTTTCATGTTGTTCTGTGTGTGTGTGTGATCAGTCCTGTTTTGTGTTGCTTGCATTCCCTGATGTGTTGGTGTTCCCTAAGTCCTGTTCTTCTTGGATCGTTTTACTATCTAGAGCGAGTTAGATCCATAGGTTCCAGCATGGGGCTGTCCCTATTGGGACGATTGCCCTACTTGCAGGCAGGATTCATGAGATAAGTTGTCTTGTGAGAGTAGGAACCCACGAGACAATGAGGAACCTTGACAGCAGGCTCACGGGCTTAAGTATCTTGGCTGAAATAAAGTAATACCTCGTACCATATCTATTCCATCTGTTTATGCGTACAGGTATGTTAGGCGTGTGTTTTGGGCATTTGTCAGTCTGGTTTATGTGTTTTGCATTCTGTGTCTGATCCACCCATCTGTTAGTTGTTGGACGCCTGATTCTTATTTGTTTGTCCTACCCGTCTGCTGGTGGGTGGACGCCCGAAACTTTCCTGTCCCCTTTGTCCGTTGAAAGACGGACGTTAGGGCCTTTGTAGTCTGTCCACTCCAGTATCTAACCACCTGTATAGCAAGCTTACTCGTCCATCCTGACTGCCCCAGTACCAAGTGATCTCAGGTTTCTGTTTGCAGCCCAGGAGAGACGTAACATCAGTAATGTGTAACACACATCCTAAGGGTATATTCACGAAGTGGTTGAGGTGCAGTTAAAACCGCATATAAAAAAGTGCATGTGGTTTTTAATTGTGGTTTGTATATTTGTGTGACAATATCCAGGGGTTACTATAGGGGAGGCAGAGGGTGTGGTTGCTCCCCGGCCCAGGACCCTTAGGGGCCCATAAGGCCTATCTTCTCCATATAGGGAGCCTAGAAGTATGAATAAAGCTTTTTAGTTGGGAGGCCCTGTTACAGATTTTTTGCATTGGGGCCCCAAATTTTCGAGTTACCCCCACTGAATATACCCTATGAGTACTTTCACATATGCAGTTTTTGATGCAGTATTTAAGCCAAAGCCAGAAGTAGGTCCAGTAAGCCTTGCTGACTGTCGCATCTAAGTGATTTAACGGCAGGGATTGAAGGCTTTCTCCAATCTCATCTGTTAGAGCAGAAGCCCAGTCATCATCAGACAGCTGAGCTCTTGATTTTCATGCCTGGCTAAAGTTGAAGTTATACATTAAGGTGCCATCTGTTTTTAACCCGTTAAGGCACCCAGCTGTTACTAAATAAAGACAAATATCAGTATTACCAATAATAGCTTTATAATACCCACAGACCGTGACCACCTAATTCCTACATAGTATTACTGAATAAAGAGCACTGCAAAGGTCACTATTACCAATAATAACACTATATGGTTATAGTATATGGGAGATATCCTGGTGGCTCTGGTGATCTGATCATCACTTGAGGTGGGATGGTAGCCCTGATTTAACAATGTCCTTTTAAGATTTTATAAAAGTTCATCCCTCCCTTTTCGGCTAGAGCAGATTCAGTTGTATCTGATGGCATGACTCTAAATAGTGGACTTTTTATTTAATGTATTTGGGGTGGAATCTGGTCCTTCTGAGGTATGTGGGGTGATCAATGGATTTCAGTACAGGGAAGTCTGTAATGAGTTGTTTAAAATTTGATTTTTGTATAGAGTAGTTCAATTTCAATTTTATGATGGGGTGGAATGCATTAAGTCTCTCATGAAAGTTTTATTAGTTTACTAGTATGGAATTGGTCCAGATGATTATGATGTCATCAGTGTAGAGGAAATAGGCCAATTGTTTGATAGAGCAGGAGGCTAGGAAGTCATACTCCAGCTTTTCCAGGTTGGCGTATTGCCATGCCATTTTACTGCCTATGACGGTTCCATTGAGTTTAAGATATATCTCTTTTCCAAAGGAGAAATAGTTGTGCACAAGGATGAATCTTGTGAGTTGTAAGACCGATTCAGAGGCAATCCCATTGGTCTCAAGGTGTACCTGGCAGGCAGTCAGTCCATCCTCATGTAGGATGTTTGAATATAAGGATTCCACATCTGTGGTGGCCAGAATGGCGCTATCTAGAAGAGGACCTATGGTTGACTGTTCAGTAGGTCAGTTATGTGTTTTTACAGCTGCCTTCTCCTCCTCACCGCCCCAGCATTATTGCTAGTACTAGGTTGGTCATTAGAAGGTCACTAGGCACCTCCTCCGGGGTCTCAGGCGACTCCCCAAATGCGCTGAACAGCAGCCAGCCAAAAAGAATATCATCTTGCGATGACATGCCTCCAAGTCCAGTAACTAACTTGCAAATCCAGGTAGAACCAGAAGCAGAATGAAGCACAGCCATATTTGTCCCCGTTTTATAGCAGGTTGCACTGGGCTGGATAAGGATTCTCTGTCCCGGGATGAAGATCCAGCCGTTCATAGCTTTATGCGCATATGGGGGCTCATATTCCTTTACATTGGCAAAGGAGTCTTATATTACTTAATGGGGACACGGGGGGATGGAGGGCTCATATTAATTTTAAAAAAGCACAGGGGGCTAATAATAACAGGGGCACAGGGAAACTATTTCTTTATGGGGAGACTCTATTACTTTATAGGGGTGGTCTGAGTTAAATACAAAAACTAAAAATACTCCTGATGTATAAGAAGTAAACAATAGTATAATGCCCTCTTCTGACTTCGTACAGGACATTGCAGGCTGCAGCAGCCAATCATAGACCACAGCGTTCAAGCGCTGACCTCTGCTGCAATCTGTGACCTCCCATAAACAGGCCATCTGCAGCCTGTCAAAACAGCCAAGGGCGGGCAATATAATATTGTTTATTTTTATACATGAGAAGCAGGAATTTAAAAAAATAAATAAATAAATAACTTGAACAAACCCTTTAAAGGGCACAAAGAGACCTCCTATTATTTTATGAGCACACAAAGGTATAATTACTTTTCTGGGGCACAACGTGGGTGTTATTACTTGTGGGGGCACAAAGGAGGCACTATTTCTTGTGGTGGTCACTACAGGAGATTTTCTATTGTGAGCAAGCAGTATGAGACACTGTGAGGAGCATTCAGGGTAACAACAGGCTGGGGGAACTGTACAGAATTGAGTTGTAGCTTTAAGAAATCTTCATGGTGGTCTAGGCTAGATGGAGAAGAAAAGAGAAAGTAGACAAGGACAGTCAGAGAAGATATCACTTGTAATCACTAGAGGTAACTGCATTGCAATCACTGTTCTCGTGTAGAACTGCTATTTGACTATTATATGGTAACTGCATTATATAGAGGTTACTAGAACTAAGTCATTGTATCTAAACCTGTCGTGTTATACAGTTATAGATTCTTCTTATAGATATTCAGTCATATACAGTATGTGTGTGTATATTATGTATTTTTGAGGTGGA
Organism: Eleutherodactylus coqui; assembly: GCF_035609145.1. Taxonomy (NCBI): domain Eukaryota; kingdom Metazoa; phylum Chordata; class Amphibia; order Anura; family Eleutherodactylidae; genus Eleutherodactylus; species Eleutherodactylus coqui. The sequence continues at coordinate 55,348,590 of NC_089846.1, read as the reverse complement.
CAAACCATAGGAGCCATGCAAAGTAGCAGCAGGTTCAGGACAGGGGTTATTGCAAAAGCAGGACTCAAGCTGAACTTTTGCACCTGGGCCCATGAACCTTTGGCTACTCCCCTACCTTCTTTCTCCAGCTGACTGCCATCAGAGCAGAACAGCTCTGATGACCGTCATGCATTGGGCAGTAGAATTTTATCTAGTCATAGATGGGAGCTCATGTTTTATTTATGGGCGAAATGTATAACAATGGGTAAATGAGTGATAACGGTTACATTTCTGGATCATGTGTATGTAGGGTATACATCTTGTTCCACAGCATTGGTATTCACTGGAGAAAAGATGTGGAAGGCAAATGTGTGTATTTTACTTTATGGGTAATTTATAGTTGACATTGTGCATATGTGTTTGTGTAATATCAAGTGGTTCGACTGGAAGTCTGGGGTTCAAATCCTGGTCAAAACCTACCTTACAGATATTGTGCATATACATTATATATATATATATATATATATATATATATATATATATATACATACACATAGCTTTGCCCCCTCACTATAAATTGATCTACCAATAAGACCCCAAACAACAATAATACCCCTGTAAGAATACCCTAAAGGGTGTAATTTCCAAATTGGGGTTATTTTGGGGGTATCCCACTGTATTCCATCTCGGGAGCCCTGTAAATGCGATATGGCTTTTCTTACAGATTTTCTTACAGACGAGGAGTTAAATTCATATTGCCTTTACTCTTACAGAATGTTACCTACAAGGAAATATAGGAAGCAGTTTGGGGTGGCTGAAAATACAGTATAATTTTGTAGTGGCGTAAGCAGTATGTTCTGGATTATGTTGCAATATCATAATGTGTTAACACTTTTCTTCTAGTAGATAATGAATAGGGAATTTCTGGTTGATTGTAACATAGTATGTTAGGCTGCAAAAAAGACATATGTCCATCCAGTTCAGCCTATTTCCCCCCTCCCACGCACCCCAATGTTGATCCAGAGGAAGTAAAAAAACAAAATAACAGTGAAGTAGAAGCCAATTTTTCCCATTTAGGGAAGAAAAATTCCTTCCAAACTCCAATCTGGCAATCAGAATAATCTCTGGATCAACAACCCTTCTGAATCAATAAGTGACCAAAACCTGTAACATTGTTACGCTCAAGAAAGGCGTCCAGGCCCATCTTAAAGGGGTTGTCCCGCGGCAGCAAGTGGGTCTATACACTTCTGTATGGCCATATTAATGCACTTTGTAATGTACATTGTGCATTAATTATGAGCCATACAGAAGTTATAAAAAGTTTTATACTTACCTGCTCCGTTGCTGGCGTCCTCGTTCCCATGGAGCCGACTAATTTTCGCCCTCCGATGGCCAAATTAGCCGCGCTTGCGCAGTCCGGGTCTTCTGCTCTCTTCAATGGAGCCGCTCGTGCAGAATGCCGGCTCCGTGTAGCTCCGCCCCGTCACGTGCGGGAGGCTGGAGGCTGGAATCGGCAATGGACCGCACAGAAGAGCTGCGGTCCACGGAGGGAGCAGACCCCGGCGGCCATCTTCAGCAGGTAAGTATGAAGACGCCGGACCGCCGGGATTCAGGTAAGCGCTGAGCGGTTTGTTTTTTTAACCCCTGCATCGGGGTTGTCTCGCGCCGAACGGGGGGGGGGGGGGGGTTAAAAAAAAACAAAAAACGTTTCGGCGCGGGACAACCCCTTTAAAGCCTTTTATTGAATTTGCGATCACCATGTCCTCAGGCAGAGAGTTCCATAGTCTCGCTGCACTTACAGTAAAGAACTCCTTTCTATGTCGGTGTAGAAACCTTCTTTTTTCCTCTGGTCGTAGAGGATGCCCCATTGTTACAGTCACAGTCCTGGGTATAAATTGTAGTTCTTCGAGGATCTGTGCCTCCTCTTTCCTTGTTATGTTTTGCCTGGTTTTTGGAGGGAGTTTTCTGTTGGTCTAATAAAAACTATAAAATAAATATAAGTTCATCAGTGATCCTGAATTACTCTGCATGAAAAAAATTGAAATTTAAAAAAAATTAATTTTAACCCTTTAAGGACCAGCAATTTCTCAAATCTTCCTTTTGTTTTTCTGTTGACTTAGCTGTAATTTGTAGTACAAGTATTTAATGTACCATACAATGTATTGAAAAACTTTTGACAAACTTTTAAGTGGGGCAAAATAGAAATAAAAAACACAATTGCAACGTTGTTTTTTGGGTTATGTTTTTACCGTGTTTATGGTGCACAACAACTGACATGTTAACTTTATTCTGCGGGTCTGTACAAATGTGAACATACTAAATTTATACACTTTTTTTTAATGTATTACTTAAAAAAATTAAACAGCCATTTTTTAAATAGTTTTTTTCTCCCCATCTTTATTATTAGCAAAATAGACGAATTTATGATGGTTTTGGAAAATATTTGTGGTGTTCACTTGCTAGCTTTTACATTTGATTATATGATATATGACGAAAACATGAAGGAATGTGGACAAATCCCACTGTTTTCAATGTGGTTGAAGTGAGTGATTTTTACCAAAGTCCAGTAAGGAAACAGACATTTATTGTTTCATGTTTTTAAACTGTTCATTGAAACAATAGAATCTTGATATTTTTGTATAGAAGAGTCATGTTGTACTAAATAATATTATTATATTAGACAAAGCCATTTACTTTGTACAAATGACTTCCCTCAACTCTTCTTCAGAGCTCGCCTGGAAGCCTTTTCTGATCCCACCCTCAAGTTGCAGCCACCACTCCAGGAGATCATTGATTGGCTAGGACAGAAGGATGAAGATTTGTCAGCCCAGCTTCCGCTGCGAGGTGACCTCTCAATGGTGGAGCAAGCCAAGGAAAAACATCTGGTGAGCTATGAAGAGGCTTTCTCCCAATTAAAATCACAAATATATAGTTGGATGATGTTTCCACTTAAGGAATTGCCTTTATTGAAGTAAAAAGGCTATGCTCTGCCTAGAATGGTTAGGCCTCAGAGCTGGAAAGTAATCTTAAAGGGGTCGTCCGATTACTGCCTAGAATGGTTAGGCCTCAGAGCTGGAAAATAATCTTAAAGGGGTCGTCCGATTACTGGACAGACCTTTAGCGCCCCCTAAGAAGAGCCATACTTACCTGTTCTCTGCCACTGCAGTGCAGCATTGCAGCTCAGCTGTGGTAATGGGGTTTGTTGTGATCGATGATGTCACAGGAAGTCAGGTACCCGCTGCAGTCAATCAAAAGCTAGAGGGTCACATTCCTGAACTCCTGGCATTATGGGATGTGAGCGCTGATGCTAGGAGAATGAGCGGTTCACTGATTACAGCAGTGGGGGCCACTATTGCCAGACTGGTGCTACAAGTGGGTTAAATGCTTGTCGGCGGGAGGAGATGGGGCAAGTCTCTTGCTGTCCGGGACTGTGGGACAGCGTTCTAAATCCGGAACTGTCCTCAAGAATCCGGGACAGTTTACAGGCTTGTCTATTGTGAGGTTGCAGTTTCTGTTGACAGAATTTATCGACAGCACTACTTTGAATATACAATCTACAGAGCAAACTGCTCTCTCCATTGTCTGTTGATACATCATAGATCATATGACAAAAGCCGTCCAACTTGCATGTTCCTTGCAAAGCAAGTCAAAGTCCTTTGGTCGTGGGATTTATGATGTCGACAGAGCTAGCCCTAAGAATAATGGCACCCTTTGCGGGGGAAATTTTTAGGCATCTCCCCCCCACTTCCCCCCCGGAGAACATTAGTTGATTTCCTGCAAAACACTTTGTGATCTGAGTTTGGTTCTTCAGAAACAGACCCCAGGTCAGATCCCACCATTTACTTACCAAGTCTCACCAGATCCTCATCACCTTCAGGAACTGCTGCACTAGTTCCTGATGCGGCCTGACATCTAAAATCTTGGTTCAACTTATAAGGGCCTACAGCAGCAGTGAAAGGGAATGAGTAGCAATAAGTGATGATATCACTATATATTGGATTTAACATGCATCACACATCGAATAGATGTGCAGTTTCCAGTGCAGGGCCCAAACACACTACATCCCCTATACATGTAGCATATACTAAACATCCACTATACATGTAACATATACTACACATTCACTACATCCACTATATATGTAGCATATACTACGCATCCCCTACATCCACCATACATGTAGCATATACTACACATCCACTACATCCAGTATATATGTAGCATATACTACACATCCACTACAGCCACCATACATGTAGCATATACTACACATCCACTATACATGTAGCATATACTACACATCCACTACATCCACTATACATGTAGCATATACTACATATCAACTACATCCATTATACATGTAGCATATACTACAATCCACTAGATAGTGGCCAGTGCAGGACCCACACATACTACAGTCCCTTGACTCAGGTATACTAGATTCGCTCGATTTCTGCTGCAGCTTACACCTTACTCAATAAATTGTGTAACTTCATCCATTTCTTCCCAACTTAATTAATGACAAGACACTTCTCCTTGGATAAATTTGGCCACAGCAGCCATTTTATTACAAACCACATTTATCAAAATTAAATCAAAAATAACCACCAAAACCTTTCATTACTTGGAGCCCCGCCATCTGTCTCCTCCCCAATCTTCATGTATATATATACACCAAAAGTGCCTCCAGTCGCATACCAACCAGACCCACTAGCCTTTTCCCAGGCTAGACCATACCACCATCTCCGCAGGGATTACCCCCCTACCATAGCCTGGAGGTGACAGACCCCAAATTAACCAAATAATAAACTGAGGGGGAAGGTGACTATCCACCCACTGCCTCCATCTCTCAACCAATAATTTGTGACCTACTCCAAGGACCCCACCACCCGCCTCTACCATGACAATACCCCCCCCCCCTCCCCCCAAAAAACTGTCTTCTTTCTAGAACATAAAGCACCCCCTGCCGCTCCATACCCAAAAATTAGGCCGGGAAGGTGGGACTTCCTTCTTCTCCTTTTAATCCCCTCTTCTTGTCTGTGATGTCACCAACTGTACTTCCCATACTTTTTTCCACTCCTTCAGCTCTTTCAGCTCCTCCTGGTCTCCCCTGTTAACCCCTTACAATCTTAGCTTCTTAGCTCACTGTTAACTCTGTCATTCCTAGCCTCCACCCACAGCCCTGCATGCCTAGTAGCATATACTACACATCCACAAGATACACTATACATGCAGCATATATAGTATCTCATCATTCTGTGGGTCTTTACTGAACTGTTTCTATGCATCCTAGAAACACTTTTAGACTGCACTATTTCTTCTGGTAAAAAATGAAAACATAGTGGAACGGAAGCAAAATGGCAGCGATCTGTTTTTTAAAAAAAATCCATTGAAAGCATTGGAAAAAAAAACATTTCATTCTAATTTTCTGCTTCAAAAACAGAAGAGTGCTGGATTTATGCTGGGAAAACCCCAACACAAGTGTGAAGAAACTTTTTGGGCACTTTTGCTTCCAGTCAAACTCTTGCAGTGACCTAGAACCAGGCATTCAGCCGAGGAGACAGCTCTACCGTCTCCTTTCCTCAAGAGCTGAAGCATAACCCAGCTCAGTCACTAGCAAGGGAGATAAGATTTTAGCAGAGTTGATGACTGCAATACAGTCCTAGATTATGGTCGTGACCCCAGTGTCCCTAAGTGAGTCATAGGTTACTGTGATGAATAAAGTCCACAGACAAACAAATCCTTTTCAAAACCCGGGACACGCAGTTTCCTTTTACTCGCAATCCAACTTTAATTTTCCAATACAGGCAAATTACTGGTACTTCTCAACATGAAGTTACAGGCTTCGGAACAGATTTCTGAACTCTACCTTTCTGAACACATTTGACAATAGAAAGTTCTTCTCCCAAAATACATATGCTCAGTTCCTGTTATCCGAAGGCCACTTGTTTGAGTTACATGGTCTCTCAAATCACTCTCACTTTAGTTGTGACAGGCTTCTGCGCTTCCCCTCCAGATGCAGTTGAACAGGGGCATGTACGGCTGTTGCATTCCCACACCATCTCTAAAGCAGCATCTCCTCCTTCCCTTTTTTGCAGTTTGGGGGGTTTCATGGAGATCTGTTATCCTGGTGCAAAAGAGGAGGTCCTTGCTTGCGGAATTAATGGGCCCTTCCCCTTTTGGTTCCCAGATATTAGAGTCTTGATTGCTGTCTCTTGAAAACAATGCAATGGAGTCTGGCCTACATGTGATGACACAGTGTTAGGCGGGCTCATATCCGTGCTGGAACCTCTATTTGGAGGTTCCATCGCCGATCCGGCACAACATATTAGAAGAAATAGCACTTTGTATACTATTTAATTGGCTCTGTTATTTAAGCCTATATTAATGAGTGCACATTACTATGAAGTATCATATATATTTTGCAATATTTATATCACCTAAGGTATCATCGGTATTTATCATGGGTCTTCTACTGCAATTTTGATTGTTTTTGCATGGATATTTCAAGAAAGATGGTATATTTTTTATACATTATTTGGTAGGTGTTTACGACAGTAGTAGTACATGGAATGATTTATATTGTTGCTATAATTCCAGTAACTCTGGTCTAGTCATTTTCCCTACCCACCTCTTATAGTGCCCTAGACATTCACACCTAGTTAATTCAATACTGAAGTCAGTTAATCAGAATTAGTCTATGCTAGGATCTGTGCATACGGAAATATTTGTTTTGTGTCCTGCTCTCTCTAAAACTTATTTCACCCTAACCACAGCTCTTTATTGAAGAGGTGAAGTCTCGGGGGCCTTATATATATTCAGTACTTGAATCTGCTCAAGCTTTCCTCACACAGCATCCTTTTCAAGAAATAGAAGAGGACGCATCTACATTAGTGAAAGGTTAGTACTGTTAGTGAAATGACTATGACTCCATGTTCTATCCTATGTGTAGCAATTTTGTGAGCAAGTAGCCATCAGTTATTTTGTACTTTTCCTTTAACAAGATTTGCTAAAATGTATTGAAGAATAAGAAGGGACCTTGATGATTAGAACATTCCAAGGCCCTAGACTGAATATCTCAAGTCATTGCGCCCTGTTCTCCTGTCTCTCTCCAAACAATTATTGTTTTTAATTAAAGTACTTTTGTTTTCGGAGAAGTTAATCATGTAGGATTCTACTGCATCAGCACTGCGTTTCTTTCAGCAATTTAGATGTTAAATTCCTTATCTTGCATATTCATAATGTGTTTGTTTCTATTGACCAATGGTAATAACTGAATTATAATAGATTTGAATTATTGTAATTGAATATGTACCCCTATAAAAACTGATGCCTGTCAATCAATAAACAGATTACTTTGATCACACTAAGTATTGTTGGGGTGAGAGTTAATGTTCTGAGCTCAGCTTACCTCTAACTAAGAATTTGGACCCCAGAAAGCATATTGTATAGCAAATATTGCTTTTTGCATTAACAGTATCTTTAGTATGAGTCAGTAATGTCTTAGATATTTATTTAATCCTTTAATAAACCTTCCAAAAGGAGTATAAGAAAGACAGCACCACCTAAGGCAAAGTTTCAGAAAAGTTCCACACTTGTGTCCACATCAAGTCCAACCTAGTATATGTTCTCCAGATGCTAAAAAATAACCTTAGTTGTATAGTAAAAAGAAATTGCATGCCACCTTCTAACTCCAACTGATGATAGTGTACATATAAGTACAAAACATGAATAAAGAGTAAAAATATGGAAGTACTACAAACATGAACTTATTGATTGACAAACGGGTAGAAAAATGAGAGCAGACAAGGAAGGATATAAGCTGCTATACTCTATCAGAAAAATTATCTAGGAACCATTGGCTCTAAAATGGAAAAATTTAGGGGCGAAATGAAATTTGTATTCGCCAAATTTAAATACATACATAATTAATGTTATAGAAAAAAAAGACTTAAGCTGCCTTTACATCAGCGTTGGAACCTCCATTTGAAGGTTTCGTTGCAGATTCGGCACAAAATACCAGTTAAATGCGAGGCAGCTGAGCAGAAACCAAGCGGACCCAATTATAGTCAATGAGGTCCATTTGGTGCTATTCAATTCAGTCATAAGACGGATCCATTTGGCCAGGGGATTCCCCTTTCCTGCTCTCTGAACGGAGCCGGAAACCATAACCCCCGACGCATATGTGAAAGTAGCCTGTAGTTTCCCACATCTCTTACCTTCTGGTTTTTCCTTTTTCTGCTCCTTACAGCTGTTAGGGTAAGGACACAGCGTGGGCGCACTAAAAATTACACTGACATGCGGTTTTACCACAAACTGGCAAGCTTTCAAGTTGATTGTTAACAACTGTATGAATTTGCAAGTAAAATTACTGTTTGCTGGCAAAATCATGCAGCCATTAACAATTAAACTGGAACCGTGCCAATTTACAGTAAAGCCACATGTTGGTACATTGTGCAGACACTCCGTGTGGCCGTAGCTTAAAGGGGGAATTCAGTGAAAATGATTTGATATGTCGTAGACATTACATGAAAAGATTACATTGGTTAAGTCTGATCTTTAACCATTAATTTCCAAAATGAAAAGAATCCATTGCTGTTAACCCTTCTAACACTGCTCAGGGATTTCTGTTAATAGCAGTATGATAACACTAAACAGTGCAACTTGAAATTTGTGGCGGCTCCTCTTCCTAGAATTACACTGGTATTTGTAAAAGTTGTGAAAGTTAGTTGCACATGCCTAAGTGGGGGGTTCCCATACGACCAGATTTGTATTGATGATTCCATGATCGTTGTCTGCCCAGACAATCCATAGTAAAATGCAGACATTGAAAGGCATCAGCAATACAATGCAGCGCTCGAAAAACTAATCACAGCCATCGCTTCATAGAGGCAGGATTTATAAATCCCGTAACCAGGAAGTGATCCTGTGTGGGCGGCTGAGGATTGCGGGAGCCATGCAGGTATTCTGCAGAACAGCAGGAAGGACCTAGACAGCCTGCTGAGTAAGTGACTCAGCTGACCTGCTTGAAAAGTGCTGTAAAAATGCAGCAATTGCATTATTATGGCCTTTTTTTATGCACCTAATACATTCCTATTGACTTTTTTAAGAACTGTAACTAGGGCTTATTTTCGAGGTAGGGCTTATATTTCAAGCTTCCCCAAAAAACCTGAATAATCATGTTAGGGTTTATTTTCAGGGAAAACCAGTAGTTGTGTACCACTGGCACAGTATTAAGCCGTATTCTTTTTAATATATTTATTAATGACCTCAAAGGACTGTACAGTAAAATATCAATATTTCCAGATGATACGAGACTATGTAAAGTAATTAAGACAAAAGAGGACAGAATATGGTTGACAATTAATCTAGATAAGTTGGCCCTGTCTCTCTTACATTTCCACTCACTGAGCAGAATGTCGCAGTAGAGCATTTTGCCTAATTCTCAACTGTGAATCTGTTATTGAAAGTCACCAAACTTTAATTCTGAAGCTTCAATTTTTTTTTCTTAAACTCTAGATGCCTCTCCCAGGAGCCGGTCTCAGAGTCTTAGTCGCTTACTCTGGAAACAAGCAAGTGTGGTTAGTGAACTGTGGGATCGGTTGACTGCTCGCAGTTTGGATCAGCACCGCCATCTGGAGAGAACATTAGAGCAACTTCGGGATTTGGGAGTCTCAATGAAAGAAGCTGCGGATGCTTTGAATCAAGCGGAGAGTGTGCAAACAACTTGGGAACCAATCGGAGACTTATTTATAGATTCCTTGCCTGAGCACATCCAAGCTACAAAGGTAAAAAAGCATAGTGCATCACCGATGTGAAGTATTGGCACATTTAATGAAATTCTATCTTAATTATTCTTTAGCTATTTAAGGAAGAGGTAGCTCCCATAAAAGACACAATCAAGATGGCGAATGACCTTGCTCATCAGCTAGCCCTATGTGATGTACACCTGTCTATGGAAAATGCACGTGAGCTTGAGCAAATTAACAACCGCTGGAAACAGCTACAGGTATAACATAATATACATCACTACCTCCGCAAACAATAGCTAGTATTTGAGGATAAATGCTGTATTTGCAATTTTATTAAAAATCTATGACCCCTATTTCCCAATCTATATTTAAGAAGAGAATTCTCTTCCAGCACAGTTTGTTTTACATTCTCTTAGGGGGTATGGACATTTTTGTAACCAGATTTTAATTTCTCCAGTGCATCTAAAAGAAAAATGAAGCTACTTAGCAAATAGTCTTTTTAAACCAATAAGTGACCACTAAAGATGAGCGAGCGTACTCGCTAAGGCAAACTGCTTGAGCGAGTAGTGCCTTATGCGAGTACCTGCCCGCTCGTCTCAAAAGATTCGGGTGCCAGCAGTGGAGAGCGGTGAGTTGCAGGAGTGAGCAGGGGTGAGCGCGGGGGGAGAGAGTGAGAGAGAGATCTCCCCTCCGTTCCTCCCCGCTCTTCCCCGCCGCTCTCCGACCCCCGCCGGCACCCAAATGTTTTGAGACGAGCAGGCAGCTACTCACATATGGCACTACTCGCTCGAGTAATTTGCCTTAGCGAGTACGCTCACTCATCTCTAGAGACCCCCAATATACCTTTTGGGTATGTTCACATGGGACAGAAATGCTGTGGAAAATTCTGCATAAAACCTGCATCAAATTTTGAAGAGAAATCCGCTACATATCTGCAGCTGATTCTAGTAGCTACATCGCTCCAACCTCACCTTGGACTACATGGCGCTGTCGATGCACGTTGGCACAGGCCCTCTGGCAGCCTCTAGTGACCACTTGTCAGTCGATGGTGAAGTGGAACCACCTGACCAGTGGATTGGCACTCACTATAGGCAGCCAAGGGCCTGTGACCGGGGTGAATGGGGGGGTTACAGTGCCATGTATTCAGACGGGAGGCGGAGCATTGTAGCTACTAAAGTCAGTGTTTTCAGGGGACAAAAGTAGTAAAACATCTAAAAAGATATATATAAATTTAGTATCATTGTAATCATGTTGAGTAATAGAATAACGCTATCATGTTATTTATACTGTAGAGTGAATGCCCTAAAAACAAAAAACAATGGAGGAATTTCAATACCCCACAAAAATAAATTTATACAATACCCCAAAATGATGGTATTAAAAATACAACTGGTCCCACAAAAAACAACCCCTCATATGACTGTGTTGATGGAGAAACAAAAACTAAAAAATTGGTTGACCATTAGGACCTGATATGGGCTGGTCATTAAGGGGCAAAAGAATTTCCTACCATTTTTGTCTGCACCTACTATGTAGACCTACAGTATGCACCTGCATGGTAGCAGATGACAAACAAAATGAGTGCCCATACATGTTGGATGAATGTTGGCAAAACCTACTTATTTCCGTGGGACTGTTTGACCACCTAGTGCTTATGTGGATGTCCCAGCTCACTTATTCACCCCTCACCACTTAGAGCACATTTGTATTTGGCGGATCATGCACATGGGTATCAAGAGGAATAGGTGCTGAGTCGTCACCTCCTAAGATGTATGGCCACCTTTAGACTAGGGAAGAAGTAATGTACACAAAGCCTGCTAAGAAAGATCCCTAGATATCAGTAAGTATTGTATAAATGGAGTATGACTGCATGCTTAGACTATACATGATCTATTTGATTTTTGCAACCATGGAAACATAGAATTATATAGATGCTATAGGCACAAAACAGTAGCACATTTTTAATTTTAGATGCATTGGAGCAAGAAAAAGGCTGCCCAGGCCAACTTAACTTTTATAAAGAACCTCTCATGGGATAAAGGCAGTGGGAATGCCCCATTTCTTTTCAAACTATCTTCCCTTCGCCCAAATGGGCACTTCTTAGGTCTGGCTCCTGGCGCTGTCAATAGTGGGTGGTCCACACTGCTCACTATCAAAGAGTGATGTCTGATTTGATTGACAGTGTGACATCACCCTTTGACAGTGAGGGGTGGAGACTGCCCACTTAACGCATTGACAGCTCTAGGAGCCAGACAGAAGTAGAGCCCTTGCGGGTGAAGGGAGGTGAGTATGACAAGTAGGGCAGCGTTAGCAGGGCTGTGGCTGCAGAGTCATACAGCCAGCCATGCTGATTCTATCCCTTGACAATTCATCTTTAAATCACACACATTAAATAAATTATAAATAAGTGCTATATATAGGTTTTTGTAATTGCTATCTATCATATTTGATAGCACTGATATTTGTTTATTTAGTCATATTATATACTTAAACCATATTTTGACAACATACAAAAATTGGTTCTTCAAGCTATATGTGCAAACAATGGAATGAATGTATGCTCCTACTTTCTTCTGCAGACTTCTGTTACAGAACATCTCCGGCAGTTGCAGGATGCTCACCGTGACTTTGGACCTGAGTCTCAACATTTTTTATCTTGTGAGTTCCTCTGCTTGTTCTTGAAAGTTTGAAATAAACAACAGCCTATTAGTAACATCAGAGGTTATAGAACTCCGATATCTGCTCCAGAGAAGGTTAAAAAAGCATTCATTTTGTATTGTTTTTCCTATTTGCAAATGTCATCAAGTAAAACATGTGGGACCAGAAATGTACAGTATTACTTTAGTTGCCTGCCTCGTTCAAGCTATGTCCTTCTTGAGTGCCGGTACTTAATATTCTAACCAGTGATTTGTAAAGAGGAAGAACAATGTTCTCATCATGTGCCTCTAGACCTCTTTTGACGCACCCCATGATCTTATTTGCCTTGGCAGCAGCTGCCTGACACTGGTTGCTTCAGTTAAGCTTATTTCACATTTAGTGTGTAATGGTGACAAGTATTTCCCTGCCCATGTACATAACCTTACATTTATCAGTGTTAGGGCTAATGCCCACAGCCGGATTTCTGATGCATTTTACGCGGCGGGAATCCGCGGCATTGCACTGCAGCCATTAGGTTCTATTGAACTTAACAGCTCAATGTTCCCGCTGTGGAATTCCAACGCAGAATTCCGCAGCGGGAAAGAAAATACGGCATGCTCTATTTGCTGTAGGAATACGCGCAGCCGGCTTCCATTGTAGTCAATAGAAGCTGTCTGTCACACTATAATTCTGCTGTAGCACAGCAGAAGTAATTGCATGAATATGCATCCCAGCCCACCGCCGGCCGCGTCATCCGCCACGGCTGGCACGTCATGTGCTGTACTGCGCAAGATTTGATAGCTGTGGCAGAGGATTTCTTCATCCTCTGAATTCAATGAATGCCCAAGAGCTGCCTGTGATTGGCTGAGAGCTGTGGCCAATCACAGGCTGCACTCAGCTGTCATTCAATGAATGGCTGAGGGATGCCTGTGAATGGCTGAGAGCTCAGGCAATCAGATACAGCCTTTTCGGCAGGCGGGGATTTTAAATCCTCACCTGCTAAAACAGAGTCATAGCAGTGCAGGGAGAAGACAGCCTGGATGCGCCTGAGTCCCGACAGCTGAGGAGAGGTGAGTATTTTTTTTTTATTTTTTACACATTCTAGGGATGCTTTTCAGGGAAGGGCTTATAATTAAAGACTTTCCCTTAAAAATCCCTGCAGGGCTTGCCGGCAGCCTATTGCTTTGAATGGGACTGCAGAAGCACCGCTCCCATTGAAAGCAATGGGAGAACATTGCGATCCTCTGCCACAGCTGGGGTAGTGGATTCTTTACTCCCCGCGGGGAGTTCCCTTGTCACTGAACACTGTGACAGTGCTGTCACAGTGTTCAGTGACAAGGGGACTTGCCGCGGGGAATATTTACATGGCAGCAGCAGAGAGGTGAATATACATATATTTTTTTTACTATCAGTAATTACTAATGGCAGTTTGTTTCATGACGCCAGCACCAGCATCTCTTCCGTTACTCCAAGGGTAAATTTCGGAAATAACTGACACGAGTCCTGGTAGCTTTGATCAGTAAACTAGAGGTACACAGTTTTACTTCAGCTTAATTTGTATTCACAATGGCAGTCTTGCAGTGATTACATATTTCTTTGCTGTAAATGAAGCATTAATTCACAGTTGAATTCAGTATAATGCAAGTAAATCTTCAAAGCTCTCTCTCTCTATTTGACTCTGGAGGTTACCCAGTAGAATTCCCACAGTTCTAGTCATCTGCTGGAGTTTCACTGGGAGACTGTAAGGCAGATAGGGATTTCACCGGGTTTTGTGTAACTCACCATTTAGTAGACAGGTCCCAAACTTTCTCCTACACACTGCTGATGAAGCTGGTGAATCCTGGCTTCCTCCTTCAAGAACATGATATCTCTGCTCACACTGCGGAACTCCTCCTGCACATCCTCTTCTAATGACTGCCTACTCCCGACTCTCCCACTGTTCTCTCCCGACTACTCCTTCACTTTCTGTCTTAACTCCTGCACTTTCTGTCTACACCTCCCCCTAACATCCTGCCTCTCTCTGATATTTTCCCTGCTCTGGACTATCACACCATCCCCCTCCACCAATCAGTGGTAGCATGACAAGCAGCTAATAAGCAGCCAGCTGTTGCCAAGCAGTTAGCTTTAACTTTGAGAAGAAAGGGGGGAAATACGTTTTTTTCGACGATCGGCACCTTCTATGTCTCCTAGGAGCCCATAGCTAGGTGTTAAAGGACAAATGATTGTGTGGCTATCCTGGAGGACCTTACGGGCCACTACACTAGTGCCCTCAGACATAGACAGTTTTGTCATCTAAAATGATTTTGTAAGGTAACTGAATTAGCAATTAAAGATTGACCACATTTTTATATTCCAGCATCTGTACAAGTGCCATGGGAGAGAGCAATATCGCCCAACAAGGTTCCCTATTATATCAAGTGAGTAAAAACACAATTTTTTGTGTTTTTCTTCAGTTTTAGCTTTTTATTCTAGCTTTCAAATTTCTCTATTTTATTTGCTTTTGTCAATTAATAGCAGTCATGTTGATATTTTTTTTTAATTTGTAGCAGAAAAGGTTATTCCTCTTTTACTGTTCCCAGTCTAATTCCTACAGTTTGGGCTACATAAGATGCAATGTTTGTCTGGGGGTAACATAGTAGCATTGTCTGTGAGGCTGAAAAAAGACATGTCCATCCAGTATTAATCCGTCCCTCAATGTTAATCCAGAGGAAGACAAAAAAAAACCAAGTGAGACAACCAAACTGTCAGAGTTTTCTTGTTTGCTTTGGCAATCAGTTTAACACAAAGATAAATTGCTTATTTTTTCTTAACCATACCAGTGAATGAGAACGACTGAATGATCAGTGATTATACCGATTAGCAAGTGATGAACCAACAATGATTTTTATGCTTTATTGTTCAAATTATTGTTCAATCATTGGCCGTGTTTACACTGAACGATTACACTGGGGAACACAATTTTCATGGATTTAGATCTTACACTTGTTTTTTTTTTTTTTTACAAGCTTTTGGCTTCTAAATCCAAAAATGACCCCCAATTTTTTTCTCTCACATCAACTTTTTAGGATACAGGATACCCCCCATTTTTCTCAAAAAAACAGACAAAATGTACATACAAAGGAAAATAAAAAAATAACCTGAATGTAATGTTTATTTAAAGTTATCTTGTCCATACAAAGGATATGTTGTTTCTGTACAACAAATTGTGTGCAAGTAGTAGCGGTTAAGGTGAAAATGTATGCTTATAGCTTTTGTTTGAGTGTTCAATCTGTGGACAATCTCGCCTGATGCTCCAACCGTTGGCCTCCTGCACACAAGTGGAAATTCCCTGGTGGGATGTCCCGCAGAATTTCCACCCGTGCCCACTGCAATAGGATTGCATTACATAATGCAATCCTATGCAGACAGACGCGATTTGACCACGTGAAAACACGCGCGGTAAACAAATGGTAATTAGCAAAAAAGAACCACGGCACTCACTCGACCCCGCCAGAAAAGAAAACTTGGGGGGGGGGGGGGGGGGGGGGAAGGGACAGAGAGAAATTCAAAAAAAGTTTCCTTTGTAGCAAAAAAATGTTCATGCAAAGCCAGCAACGGGGCTATGGACCTAAGCCCCTTCCACGATCCCAATACTATAGCAAAGCTGTGGCAGCATATAATGATGCAAAAAAAAGGCTTCTTGATTAAAGGAGCATATTTTATTGTTTCACAGTTTTAAAAGAGGCGACGTTTCGACCTACAAACAAGGTCTTTTTCAAGCCAACAAACTAGTGAAAACACAGTTCATACGGAACATGGAGTCTGAACTGTGTTTTCACTAGTTTGTTGGCTTGAAAAAGACCTTGTTTGTAGGTCGAAACGTCGCCTCTTTTAAAACTGTGAAACAATAAAATATGCTCCTTTAATCAAGAAGCCTTTTTTTTGCATCATTATATGCTGCCACGGTAAACAAATGGTGGCATATCCTATTTCTCGCAAAGGCCCGCCCAGAAACGTCACTAGTGACGCGACGTCTGGGCGGCAGCCGGTACATAGCAGATGAGCTGCAGTGGTCACTACATGGGCACGGCTCTCATCCCGCTGCGAGAATTCTCGCAACGGGATCCAACCCGGCCGTCTGCAGGAGGCCATCATTGACAAATTCGAATGATCCAACAATTTTTTCGGAACACTAATAATTTCGTGTAAAAGCAGAGTGTGTTAGATTGCTTATCTTTAACTGTCTGTTCTTTTCATATAGTCACCAGGCTCAAACAACTTGCTGGGATCATCCAAAAATGACAGAGCTGTACCAGGCACTTGGTGAGAAATTATTCTTCACTTTTAATTGCCTAACCCAAATTGTATTTTGGGTCTTCTTTCCCAGCTTCCTGGTATTATGTGGTGCTGGGTTAGACACAAGTATTATAGAGGTAAGGCCGATTTCAGATCTGCGTTGGAACCTCCGTCATAGATCCGGCTGAAAATATCGGAAGAAAAACCGCTGCTAAGCAGCACTTTTTCTTCCGTCCAAAAGCCAGGCTGCTGGGTGAACCCCATTGGGAACCATCAATGGGGTCAATCCAGCACTGTTTGGTTCCATCCAGAGACATAACCATACGGCCACAGGGATTCCCCTTTCTGTTTCCTAAACCGAGAAGGAAAGCCGAATACTCAACGCATGTAAAACCACGCTTACTGGCTAATCAGAAAACATATTTGCAAACTTTCACAGCACAGAAATCCCTTCATCAGACAGGTTTACAAATGAAGTCCTGTGAGAAAAGCCCAACATGAAATGGTGTTATATTACTACATTTTACATGGGACAAAGCATCATGAAGATAAGCCAGAGCAATTAAATTTTAGGTTTTAGAAGTGTAAAAGGTAATGACTTTGTGTTGTGTTCAGAGATCTGCATTCAGCCTGATGGATGTAATGAGTCATAGATTCAGGTGTTAGATTCCATCCTTGGGTTACTAATTGGAAAGTCATTTCTTAGTTTGAATTCCCAAATTTTTAATCTCTGTCGTTCTTAAAATTAACTTTCAGTATTAAACCTTTAAATCTGCTACAATGTGGTCTGGTCCAAAAAATTTTGTATTCCAATGGGTGTATCCATACTTCTTTGTTATTGTATGTTGGTACAAATTCATCCTGGATTGAAGCTTTTGCTTAATTTTCTCAATGTCAATTTTTTCAGTGCACCCCATGCATTGTATCATATACACCTCATTGAAGGATATACATGAGAAAGAGCTAGTGATGTTATATCCCTGTTGTGGACTGTCTGTTAGTAGGATGTGAGGACAGGTCCCACATTTTTTGTTGTTACAAGAGAAAGTTACAGTCTCTGATGGTGACAACGGGGCACTTCTGACAAGGAGATTCCTTAGGTTCGGTCGGTGGCTGTTTGTATTACAGGAGAGATAAATTTGAGAATATTTCTTTCAGCCTGTTGTCCTTGTGGAGTCTGGGTTGGAGATCAACAGTGATTGTCCTCAAGATGTTCATTTGGGAGCTATATGACCACTAGGGGTGCTCTGCTGATCTTTTCCTTCTGTTTGCATTCCAGGAGGTTGCTCCTTGGAATCCTTGTGTCTCTATGAATCTGTTCCTCTATGAATGGTGGATGGTACCCTTGTTGTAGGAAAGTGTTCCTTAGAGAAGAGAGATGTTTCCTGTGATCAGAGTCCAAACAGATCCGGATGGATAGCAGAGCTTCACTGTAGATGATGGACTTCTTTATGTGTTGTGTATGAAAGCTGTTCCATTGCCGATATGTTGTACAGCCTCTAGGATTATGGTAGAGTGACGTTTATATGGTATTGTTTTGATGTATCTGGTTGTATCCAGGAAATGTATTTGAGATTGTGAGTTGTTTAGAGTAAGAGTACCTTTAAACTGAGCAACTATTGTTCAGATAGTCACTCAGAAAAGTCGTTGAAGCGCACAAGAGATGTTCATTTGCTTTTAAACAGCTATTTGAATTGACCCTTTCAAGCGGTTATTTAGCCGATAGTGGTCCTGTGTAAAAGTATCTTAAAGGGGTTGTCCCACTTTTAGCTGGTTTGGTGCAGGAAGCAGACAGCTCTGTACATTGCGCAGTGGTGTAGGTTTGTACTGCAGGCTCAGTCTCATTTACTTCAATCGGACTTAGCCTGCAGTACCAACCCAGGCCACTGCACAATGTATGGCGCTGTCTGCTTCCTGCAGCAAAACAGCTCGAAGTGGGATAACCCCTTTAAGCCTGATAGTTGAATGGAACATGTTGGAGTTTTTGTGGAAGGTCAGCAGTTCATCTTCAGAGCTTGTCCAGATTATTAGCAGATCGTCAACATAACAAAAGTATACTAGAGGTAGATAAGGATTCCTCCTCCTACTCTGGCCATAAAAAGGTTAGCATATCATGGTGACATTTTGATACCCATGGCACTGCAAATGCATGTTGTTTGGGAAAGTAATTGGGATGGAGTACAAACCAGATCAGTGCAAAACTGGCTCTGTGGCTAGATCATTTTTTTAAAGGAAGTATTGGCATGCAGCCATGCCATCCTCATGGGGGATGTTGGAGAACTGAGACCCGGTGTCCATAGTTGCCAAAATCCACATAAAGCATGTGTGTTTGGGCGTGGTGAAATTTTTCACCGTGTCTGGAAGCACCCTTAAAAGGTTGGAACATTGACTTGTAGGGTAACTACCTTCTAATATATGGCAGTAGGGAGACATTTTCCTTCTTTCTGAATTTACAGCTTACTTGCATACAAGGAAGTGTTATAAAATGGATTTCACTCTTTGCATTAAAATGAATGAAATTCACAGTGAAAGCCCATGGTATATCCGCAGCAGCTCGGGTTAGCTCTGGCCTGGAAGACTTGCTGTGGATTTTTTCTGCTTTGAGTGAATAAGGGTTTGCTAGAGCCCCCTCCATTAACATTATACTGTACTTTGTTGTGGAGTTTATATTATCTGGTATAAATAATTGTTTTTTCTCTCTTGCCTTTTTTAGGGGATTTAAATAACATAAAATTTTCTGCGTACCGTACAGCAATGAAACTGCGCAGAGTTCAAAAGGCACTAAGATGTAAGCACTAGTGGTATCTTTAAAATGGTGTAAATTTGAGTGATGGACACTATATTTATCTATTCTTAATATATTTCGTATTAATTGATATAATTTGAAGCACATTTATTTATTTTTTACCAATCTGACTTCTTATTTACCATTTGCTATTGCTTATGCCCAGAATTATACAAAATATATTAGGAAAATGCATGCATTTTTAAAAGTGTTGTACAGCTGTAAACTGTCCTTAGCATAGGCCATCAATAGTAGGTCATCGGGGTTCTGCTGCCTAGGAGCCCTGCCAATCAGCTGCTTGTCAGACAAGTTCACTTGTGCACTGAGCTGATTCTACAGGAAGCAGAAGGCTCTGTTCCTACTACAGTGGCGATCCATGGTATTACAGGCAAAGTTCCCATTGAAGTAAATGGAAACCTTGCATGTAATATCAAGCCAGGCCACTACAGTGAGAACAAATCTGTCGTCTTCCTGCAAAAATCAGCTCAGTACATGACAAGTGGGTCAGTTTTTGATGCAGCCTTTCGAGCCAAAGCCAGAAGTGGATCCAGCAGGAAAAAGCATACGTAATTCCTTTAGATTTCCCATTGCTTTTGAATAGACTTCTGCATCACAGAAGGGGAAATCAAGAATTAAAAACAATCACAGAAAATGGCCGTTACTTACTGACTGAGGAGTGCATATAGATGCATCCTCCTCTCACAATGCAGGTACCTGACTACCAAATGGAGGAGCCAATAACACCTGTGAGGGCACCAATGAGACACCCACTCACACTGCCTCCTGATAATGAGGGGGGGTGGGTGCTTGGTGTACACTCCCACACATAGTGGATACAGGGTGCCAGACCATTCTGATATATGTAGTTCACCATGCAGACCAGCAACCTATTAATGACGCCATGATAATTCAGCGGGTTGCCCTGCATATCCATCAGTGAAGCACATTGGTACTGCCACCCTGGGCTCCCCCTGGAGTCTTAATGCCACACTGCATGTGAATGATAGATAATAAATGCAAGGCATTGTTTGGATGTTGGCCAAGATACATGAGCCCACTAACCACTTCACGGTTCCTTGCGTTGTAGTGGGTCCCTACACTAATATAAATGCATCACAGAAGGGGAAATCAAGAATTAAAAACAATCACAGAAAATGGCCGTTACTTACTGACTGAGGAGTGCATATAGATGCATTCTCCTCTCACCATGCAGGTAGCTGACTACCAAATGGGGGAGCCAATAACACCTGTGAGGGCACTGATAATAACAGCCACTCACACTGCCTCCTGATAATGAGGGGGGTGGATGCTTAGTGTACACTTCCACACATAGTGGACTGCATGGTGAACTACATATATCAGAATGGTCTGGCACCCTGTATCCACTATGTGTGGGAGTGTACACCAGCACCCACCCCCCTCATTATCAGGAGGCAGTGTGAGTGGGTGTTTTATCAGTGCCCTCACAAGTGTTATTGGCTCCTCCATTTGGTAGTCAGCTACCTGCGTGGTGAGAGGAGGATGCATCTATATGCACTCCTCACCCAGTAAGTAATGGCCATTTTCTGTGATTGAATAGACTTCTGGCTTCACTTAAACAAAAAAAATTTCAAGCGCGAAAAACTGAAAACTAAAGTGTTCGAAAAAGAAAAACTGGGCGTGAAAGCTGGCTCAGCGGTTTCACATGTACAGTGTTATTTTGGAGAAATGCCACTGCAGCTTTTGGAGGCAGAGCTTAGAATTATATGTCCTTCCTTTGTGTTTCTCGTGCCTTTTGATTTATAAAGTGCTGCAAAATATGTTAGCTCGATCTATATTAATAATCCACTCCTAGCTTTGGCCCAAAAATTGCATCAAAGCTGCAAGTGGTGTTCTTTCAAAAATTGCCTTAAGGCTAACTTCACACAGGCGAGCGCGATATGGGGTTGTAAATCCTGCAATTTATCGTGCTCCCCACCATGTGAAATCCCCAGGAATGCAAGGAGTTTTCATGGCAAAACAGCCTCGTATCACTTCAGGAAAGAAGCGATCCTCCTCCGCGGCTGTCACAGCTACAGCAGAGGATTGCAGAGTTTCTCCCATTGCTTTCAATGGGGTGGCGCTGCTGCGATGTGAGATCACGCAACTAGATAGAACATGCCACGATTTGTTTCTTGCATTGTATTGCGGTGCTATGCAGGAAAATATTAATCATGTGTTTGACCGCATTCAAAAATGGGGTTTATATTTGTGCATCTCGCCATACACAAATCGCGCGCGATTTTGATGTCCATGTGAAGCCAGCCTAAGGGTATGCTCACATGGCAGGATTACCCACACAGAACTTTCTGTGCATAAAACCTCAGCAAAAATTTGCAGCTACCCTGTTTTCCTGAAAATAAGACCTGCCCCAAAAATAAGCCCAGGCCTATTTTTTTTTGGGGGGGGGGGCTGGAAATACAAAACCCTACTTTGAAAATAAGCCCTAGTTACACTACATTAAAAAAAGAGAATATGTTACCTAGCAGGCTCAGTCCAGGTCCCTTCCACTGCTCTCTAGAGGTTCAGAGCGTTCCCGCAGTCCTCAGCCATTCATACAACACCACTTCCTGATTATGGGATTCATAAATCCCACCTTCAGAATGCGATGGCTGTGTGAGCGTCTAAGGACTGTGGGAAGCACTTCGGAGCTGTGGAGAGCAGTGGGAGGGACCTGGACCAAGCCTGCTAGGTAAGTAAAATAAGACCTAGTGTCTCTTTTATGGCAAAAATTAATATAAGACAGGGTCTTATTATCAGCGAAACACGGTATGCTGCTGTGGATCTGCACAGGGATTTAACCCTGTGAATGTGCAAAATCCTTGTTGTGCAAATAAGAAGTGATCTGCGGTGTGTAGAAGTGCAAGTGCATATTATGCAATGCTTATTTTTGTGTGGATCCACACCAAAATCCATTACAAAATCCCCATTTGGTGCAGATTTTGATGCAGATATACAGCAGATTTCACCCTTTTAAATGAAGGTCAGTAAAGGCTGGTGTGGATCTGCACCAAATTTACAATGGTGCTGTAGAATTGAACATAGATTTTGGTGTGTGGTTTCTCCTGAGGAAAACCTGTACCAAATCCGCTACATGTGAATGCACCCTTATAAACTGTTATACAGGGACTGTTGGACTGATCTTTGCCACTTTCCCCGCCCTTCTATTTTATATACCTTGTCCTTCTATTATTCCATCTTAATGACTTATCTATTCCGTCTTTTTGCCCTTTCCTTCCATTTGTTTTACTTCATTCTTCACTTTTTTCATTTCTTCTTTTTTCATCAACTCTTTTAGTGGACTTAGTCACGCTGCCCCTCCTATCTCAGATACTTAGTTGTGACATCCTGCAGTCTTCAGATCGTTCTCTCGATGTTCTTGATGTCATTCGGTGTTTGAGTTCACTGTATGAGCGATTAGAAGAAGAACGTGGACTTTTAGTCAATGTGCCATTGTGTGTGGACCTAGCCCTCAACTGGCTGCTAAACGTCTTTGATGGGTAGGCATTCACAAATACTTTCTTGATGTGCACACCATAACATACCGGTAACTGTGACTTTCATTAACCACTAAAACCTTCAAGCCATTTGCTGTTGGACCAATATGTAAGTTTACAAACAAAAATAATTCTATTACATAATATAAATCAACTGTCTGCTACTTAATGGGCAACAGTCACCGGGTTCATGCTGCCCATGTTAGCATGAACTTGGGGCAGGTATGTTTTAGGGCGCCCAGTGGGTGGGCGCCCTTATTCTGAAATACCGTGGCATTTCAGATTAAGCACACTTTGAAGTTTGACTCTAAATTAAGTTTCAAGTCACGAGGGTGGTGCCACTCCAGCCTCTCCCCACCCACATCATGTAGACTGACAGCTCTTCCCTTTTGTGTATGGGGAGAAAGCTGTCACTCTGCGTGATGTGGGCAGGGAGAGTCAAACTTCAAAGTGTGTTTATTCTGAAGTGCCACAGTGCTGCAGAGTAAAACATGCATGGGGCACTGTGTAAACCTGCCCCAAATTCATGCTGCCAGGACCATGGGCAGCATGAACATTGTGACTGGGTCCCTTTTATGATTTTTACAAGAAACTGTGAATTCAGTAACAAAAAACCCTAATATGTAATGATATTTATTTTATTTCTATCCCTTAACTCTGCTAACTGCATTTCATGAGCATATTTCAAACTATATCATTGCCAAGAAATTTCTGACACTCATGGGGGGGGGGGCATTTTTTTTTTATTGAAAAGAGTAAAGTTTGATGCTTAAAGCCACTAATACTCAACCTTTGGCAGACTATAGTCTGACATCGAATGTCACAAATAATCTTCCACAGCATTCTTTTATCCCAAAATGGATGTATTTGGGCTTGTCATCAAATAACAAGTCCTATTACAGCTATGTTGATGGATAAATAAAGGAGTTATGGTTTTTTAAAAGGGGGGAAGGAAAAAACTAAAACGGAAAAACGAAAAAAAAAAGCTTAGTCACTAAGGGGTTAATAGCGTTAAAAAAAATTTCTGAGGTATCCAAACAGGAGCATTAGAAAAAAAATGCATGATTTTTGGAAGCAACATCGTTTTTTTAATTCCATTGTATTTCATTGAAAGAATTTTAAAACCTTTTCAATGTAACATTATCGGAGGACCTTCCCTCCTTAGAAATGGTTTATAAACATTTGAAACAATAGCAATAAACATTTCCTTCCTATCACATTCTGGTCAATATTTCAACAATTCTTGCTAATAAATCTTCAATTTATTTTTCCTTGAAATAGAAGAGTTGTCTCTGGGGATTGATTCAACATAGTTGTTTTAACCCCATCAAGGACTGGCCATTTTTCAGATTTTCATTGTCATTTTTCTATCTCTGGATTCCAAAAGCGATGACTTTTTATTTTCCTATTATGAAAGGTGTAAAAGGGTTTGTTTTTGCAGATGAGTTGTAAGTTTTATATTCAAATGTTTTTATTAACTTTTTGAAAACAATCAAACAAGAACAGTAAGGCTGGGGTCACAAGGGACGGAATTCCTGCAGGATTCTCGCGGAATGGCTGCAACAAAAAAATGCGAGATTTCCGCTGGAAAAGCGCAGCTTTAAAACCCACAGTGTTTAGCCATGGGTTTTGGAGTCATTTCGCCGTCGGCATTCCGCTGCGGCTTTCTCTCCCCTTAGAGAAGAGAGAGGCCCCTGCGGAATTGACAAAAGAATTGACATGCTGCGGAATTGAATTCTGCGCTGCATGTCAGTTTTTGTGCGGCTTGGCCGCAGCGTGTGGATGAGATTTTTGCAAAATCTCGTCCACTTTGTTGGTTGATCCCCAGATAAGAAGCCGTGGGCGAAATTGACATGCGGACTTTCTGCATGGAAATTCCAGGGCAATTCTGCCCACCTAAGGCTAAGTTCACACGGGGTGGAATTGCCACAGAATTTCTGTGCGGAAAGTCTGCACAGCAATTCCACCCGCGGCTCCTAATCTTGGGGTTAGCCAGCAAAGTGGACGAGATTTTGCAAAAATCTTGTCCACATTGCAAAATCTCGTCCACACGCTGCGGCCATGAGGCGCTGAATTCAATTCTGCAGCATGTCAATTCGTTTGTTGTTTCTGTAGCGGCCTCTCTCCTCTCTATGGGGAGAGAAAGCTGCAGCGGAATGCCAACAGCCAAACCGCTCCAAAACCAACAGAAATCTCGCGTGTTTTCAGTGTGGCGTTTTCACGAGAATTCCGCTGGAATTCGGTCCCGTGTGACCTCAGTCTAAGAAAAATTTAGAATAGAAAAATTCTGGTATAGTTTTACAAATGTATAACAAAGTTTGAGGGAGTACCCAGTATTTTCGATGTCTGACAAGAAAGGAAGGTGTAGTCTGTGTCCTGTAGTACCTGACAACACTTATAGGTACAGTAAAGCTAGAGTCTAGAAAGACTCATGGTAACACTGACATAATGGTCAGCTCCTTTCCCATAGTACCCAGGAGACCTAACAGAAAGAGAATAGAATTTCCATCCTTCTTCCTTGTGTCCCATAAAGGAATAAGCAAAGAAAAAATATCAAGGCAAATAAGAGGGGATGGAGATGGGTACTAATTAGGTTAAGTTCAGGTATAGGGCAAAGAGGTCAAGAGGACATTATTGTTTCAGCATATACAGTCAAACATTTTGAACATTGAAACCCCAAATCCTATAAAATTCTCTTATCCTCAACAAAAATTAATCCTAATCTGGAAAAAGATCATGCTTGGCTACGACAGGCAGACCACAGGGGTGTCCGGCATTCCCATTTCTCTCCCACAAAACCCCCAAATTTTGTCTAACAGGATTGGTGGACCCTGCAATTAGATTAGCTCTTCAAACCAAGTTCTCAGATGGAAGCAGTCGCTAATGGCTTGTCACGTTTGTCTGGGCAGAATGGCGATGAAGATTTCCAGACTCTCAAAGAATTGTTGTACTTGTGCTTCTTTTCTAAAAGACATGTCTACACAGTCTGTTCTCATCAAATGTGAAAGCTTTTCTAAAAACAATCAAAGTGGAGGCATAAATGGGTGGATCCATATGTGGAACATAGATTTAATCCCTGCAGCCAATACCATATAGAGAAGTTTTCTACTTCCCAAAGTGCAAGGGGTTGTATTCACATATCCAAAACAGCCCATATAGGGTTATATAGGATGTGGTTTGCTAAATACGTGATGGCAAAATTAGCTATTTTGCACCAAATATCTGTAAATTAGGGCATTGTCATAAGCAGTGGTGTAGGTCTGTTCCCACTTGGTTGCATTGAAAACAGTTGGGTATATCCCCAACCCTGTGGCGCCTAACTGGGGTACAACTGGAGATTCAATTCTATATATCAAGTGGGAGAAGGAATGTGTAACTCTACTTCGGTGTCCTCAGCAGCTTGGTTATTGTCAGTTCTGTAATATATTTTGCCGATTTAGCTATAGTTGCCTGAGAGTGGCTGTATTCCAGAGAAAAAAATATCTATATATATATTTTTTGTAAAATAGGGGCCAGTGCATAATGGTCACTCGAAGAGCAGAATTTAATTTTACCTGTGTTAGAAAGGAAAGAACATGAGCTATATAACTTCTAGCCTGAATGTATGGAAATAATGTCATAGATACACCAAGGTATTTAAGCTTAAGATTTGTAATTGAAATTGCCGCCTTGGTTGTTGGCCTATCAGTTGCATTTTACAATGGAAACCAACACTAGAAAACATCCTCCAGCAGCATCAGTAGAAAAGTGGCCAAGTGCTCCACCACCATTTACGGTCTCCACTAAATATCCAAATACACCACGGCAACAGACTTCAGATCTCGGTGCAGAATCTGCTTTATTCCATGTCTTATAAAATCCTTTTATGTACATAGACATCTCTCTTATTATACAGTTTTTAGTATTATTGGTATAAATGTATATCGGGAGTTATTTGTCAAATCTAAGTGTAAAGGAAAGTGGACCTAAAAAAGGAGAAACCTCACTGACTTACTAACGAGAAAATAGAGGTCCCTAAAACCCTATCTCACAGTATCAATATACCCATGACAGTAGTCCAGGAAAGACATGCGAAGCTGTGCTCTCTGTATTGTATGCCATGCAAGCCAATCAGAGCAGTCTCAAACATTGACTAATTAGATGCCTTTTCGGTAGAACTGTTCCCGAATTCAAAGAGTCTGAATTTAATGCTTTTGACAATGGTGTTTCTTGTATACACCTATCAAACAAACCAAAGGTGCAAGACTCAAGAAAAACCATATATAAAATCCAAAATGTATTATGCATTTATCAAGAACAAAGCTGGAAACATACATCTGAGGGCTCTTCCACACGAGTGTATATTAGCCCACCGTTTTTGTGGTTGGCCTATACGCTTTAATCTGATGCATTGGATTCCAATGCATCAGATCACATGGCCATATTCCCGCGACATAAAAGCGCCCATTCGGGCCAGTATCGGGTGCTTTTACGTCAGGCCCAAAAGATAGTCCTGGAACTATCTTTTGTGCTGGAATACGTCGACCGCTGCATGGGCTCCTGTGTCCCATATGACAGCGGCCGGAGAAGGAAGGAAGTTTAGCAGCATGACTGCTAAACTCCCTCCCTCTTCTCTCCTCCCCTCTGCCTGTTTGCAATAGGAGTGGACGGGGCGGAGCTACACGCCACCCCATCCCGCCTCCTCTCATTGCTGGCTGCAGACAAGGGGAGGGGGCAGGAGTTTAGCTCTGCCCCTCCCATTACAAACAGCCAAAGGAAAGGAGAGAGGAGGTGAGCCGGCGAGGGGAAGGGGCAATGGCATGGCGGCCTTGGCGTATATGCCCCGAGGCCCATGCCGTCTCAATGGGCACACAAACATTAGATTTGTGCAACTATTCATGAGATTTTACTCCTTAGATCGTAGAGTATATCGGCCGGCCATGAAAACGGCAACTGATATACGCTCGTGTGAAAAAGCCTTCAGACATTAAAAACAATACATGCTACACATAAGGTGGGTCACACAACACTTCTGCACATGAGACACAAAAATACAGTGCCTAAATAATACGAATACTATATTTTTGTGTCTCATGTGGAGAGCTGTTGTGTAGCCCATCTGATTTGTAGCATTTATTGTTTTTAATGTCTTCTATGTATGTTTCCAGCTTTGTTCTTTATAATGCATAATACAGTTTGGATTTTATATATGGTATTTCTTGAGTCTTGCACCTTTTGGTTTCTTTAATAGGTGTATATATCTATAATCAGTGCTTTTTGACTCCTTATTTTGGAGTGGCCTTCATATTGGTACAAAAAAAATGGTGTATCTTGATTTAACCAAAAACAAAATCTGATAATAACTTATCCTTCCATTCATGCAGTGCTCGCGTTGGAAGAATACGGGCGCTTTCTTTTAAGGCTGGAATAGTGTGTTTATCTGATTGTGATGTAAAGGGGAAACTTCAGTGTGAGTATTACCGTACATTTCTTGGTTCCGAATGGTTGGTGTGGGTGATGAAATATTTATCTTTATGGAATATGTTCACTGTTACATTTAGGATATGTCTACACATTAGCAAATATGCTGTGGATTTTCTGCCACAGAGTTGCATGTGGAAAATCCAGTGTTATCAGGCTGATAAAAATGAACAGTGGAGTGTCAGACTTTACCTCCTTCTCTCAGGTCTCATCAACCTGCCTTAGGATGGGTTTCTGCAGATGGTGGCCATTTTGGTAATTTCCTAGACAACCGCTTTGGGCAAATCACTAACTGGATAGGACTTCTCAGCTGCATAGCTAGAGGTATAACCAGTAGAAAGATGCAGATTGTGATCCTGCTGTTTAGATCTCAGGAGACCACATGTGGAATATTGTGTTCAGTTCTAGAGACATCACCTACACAGAAATATTGATAAAATAGAACAACACTGGCTACAGAGATGGTGGAAGGTCTCAAGAACAAAACTTATCAGGAAAGATTTAAAGGGATATTCTGAGAATTTACTATTGATGACCTATCCTCGGGTAAAAAACAATGCCAGATTTGCAGATTTTGTTAATCTTGTCTCTAGAAAAATTGGAATCAAAAATGATCAAAATGTTATATGTTCATAAAAATGGGATACATTTAGGCTAGATTACATGCTGTAAAAAACAAGCAAATCTTAAAAAAAGATGTGTATAGTGTACAAAAATAGCAAAACATTAAAAAAATGTACAAATGTGGTATCGGAATCGTGCTGACATAGAAAATAATTCTCCAAGCTTAATCCCATTAAATGAAATTCAAAAAGCAATGATGGATTATCTTGTTTTTTCCCAATCCCCCTAAATAAATTTATAGAAGTTATACAATACATTATATGTGCTCCAACATAATGCCATTAAAAAATACAACTTGTTCCTCAAAAATAAGCCCTCATAGTAATACGACGATGACAAAAACAGAACAATTAGTTGGTCATTAAGACATAAACAGGTTTCGGTATTAATAATAACACTAATATTTTAGGCCTTAGTCAGACGGGCGTTTTTTCGCGCGATTTGCGGATCGCATGACGGATGCGCATCCGCAAATCGCGTGACCGGTGCGCGCAAGTCGCCCGCAAATCGCCCGAAAATCTGCTCCTAGCCGCGTTTCATTAGAAACGGGCCGGAGCTGTCCAGCGCATTGCATTCAATGGAGACGGCAATACAGCCGTCTCCATTGAAAGCAATGCGCTGCGGGCGAGCCCGGGATGAATTGTCGGTAAGGGCTTAAATATATAAGCCCTTCCCTGCAATTCATCCTAAAATGTGTAAAAATAAAAAATATCTATGTACTCACCTTCTCCCGGCAGCCGGAGCTCCGAGCGGCCGTCCTGCAGTGGCTGTGAAGGGGGTGTGAGTCAGACCTGCCCCCTGATTGGCTCAGCGCTGAGCCAATCAGAGGCATGCCTCACTCACACCCATTCATGAATTCATGAATGGATGTGAGTCAGACCTGCCCCTGATTGGCTCAGCGCTGAGAGGCAGCAGTCACTCACCCATTCATGAATTCATGAATGGGTGTGTGAGTGTTTTCAGCCTCTGATTGGTCAGGGCTGTGACCATTCAGAGGCAGATCATTCAGCAGGCGGGGATTTTAAAGCCCCACCGGCTGAATAGTGCCAAGGAGCAGTTCAGGAGAACTGACAGCGACCGCGGCTGGACTCCGGCTGCAGCGGAAAGGTGAGTATACAATTTTTTTTTATTTTAACACATTTTAGGATGAATTGCAGGGAAGGGCTTATATATTTAACCCCTTCCCGACAATTCACCCCGCGCACGCCGGCAGCCCATTGCTTTCAATGGAGCGGCTGTATTGCCGCTCCATTGAATTCAATGGGCAAACATCGTTCTTCTCTGCCACAGCTGTTACAGCTGTGGCAGAGAAGAATGATTTGTCTTCTATATGTTCTCAATGGGGTCGGCGCTGCTGCCGCCGGCCCCATTGAGCGCATATACAGAAGAGAACAGGAATCGCAGATCGCAGATAGGTGCGATCTGCGATTTTTTGTTCTATAATTTATCGGACGAGCGCATAAAAAGCGCTCGTGTGTCCGATACCATTGCAAAGCAATGGTTTTAAAAAATCGCCGGACGCATGCGCATGCGCAAATCGCGGCTAAAAACGCCCGTCTGACTAAGGCCTAAGGCCTAAGTCTGTATTACTATTATTATTACTCTAATGCAAAGTATGTTTTCCTCAGATTTATTTTCACAAATAGCAGGACCTGATGGAACTTGTGATCAACGGCAGCTTGGCCTTTTACTGCATGAAGCTATTCAGATACCTCGTCAACTAGGAGAAGTTGCAGCATTTGGAGGAAGTAATGTTGAACCCAGTGTCAGGAGCTGTTTTCGATTTGTAAGTGTACAAACATTTAGGCGGTGGTGGTGTATCTTGTCTCCACCATAAAAATGGGTGGAGACGTTGAATTGTGTTGTTGGGAGATATAGGGTACACCAACAGCTGCTTATTGGCTGGGCTCCTGTTTCGGCTGTGCCATGCCCTCCTTTCTCAGCTTAATGTGGCTTCCCTGCTGTGCTCTCTGCAATTCCCCTCGGCTGTGATAGCGTGGGACGGCTGCCGGTGTGTTTAGCAGCAACATCAGAACCGTGGAGGGAAAGGGGGACGGAGCAGCGGCTTGCGTACAAGTTGCCGATGCTCCCACACCTTCTCTGCATGGAGGAGGCAGCAGAGTGTTGTAAGGCGCTGGCGGTCCCCAGCTGAGTGGGGAGGGCAGCAGCGGGGGAGAGTGAATGTGGCCCAGTGAACTGACACATGGCACGCCGTGCAGAGTAGGGAACACTGACAGTGGGGCCACGAGCAGAGATGGGAGGGCAGGGGAGGACCACAGTGTCAGCGGAGCTGCCAGCAGCAACAGCAGAGGCTGACAGCAGCGTCGGGGCTGAGAGCCCATGCACCGCTGAGGACACAGCTAGCAGGGACATTTGACAGAGGCAGTAGGGTGGCGATGGGAGTCGAGACAATGACAGCAGCGGGGCGGCTTTGGTAGAGAAGATGTTAGCGCTGTTGTGGGTGTCGCCTCGCCCTCCCCTCCAAATCAACCCAGCAAACCCATGTCTCCACCCATTCTTCCAGTGGGGACAAGATGCTCCAGTACCCATTTAGGATAGGGCCATGGGATGCTCATTGCATCGTGAAAGATTGCAGCGCAGACATAGCATTAATTGCATGGTAAATTATTTTTATGACTTATAGGTATGAATTTACCTATTGTAAAATTAAAACAAGAACTACTGTAGGGTTGGTTTTTGCTGTAGGGTAAGAACTAAAAAGTAGAGTCCAATGAATGTAGTATGAATGAGAGAAAAAAAAGGTAATAGAAATTGCGTGGTTATAGTTTTGACTAAATGGTTTTAGTATTGAAACCCTAAGGTATTGTCACATAAAGTTAAGTTGTCCCATACACGCAGGAATTGGCATAACTAGGTGATTGGTGAAAGTCCAACCACTTGGAGTCTATTAATGGAGGTCCAGAGCTTTCCGCGATGAATGCAGTGGAGGTCGCACATGCACATCATCGCTCCATTCATTTCAGTGGGACTGTCAGCAATAGCTGAGTGTTTGAACTTGGTTATACCTAGCAGTCCCATTGAATTTAATGGAGCAGTGATGCGCATGTGTGACCTATATGTCATTCATTGCAGGATGTAGCAGACCCTGTTTTATTTTAAAAAAATAAATTAAAGCAATCAAAAACTCATGTATAGCCCAAAATAGTGCTAGTAAAAACATCAATTCATAAAGCAAAAAACAAGCCCTCTCACATCTCTGTAGAGAGAAAAATAAAATAGTTACAGCTACCCTTCGATTAGGCCATAAATAGTAGATCAGCAGAGGTTTACCACCCAGGAACCCTGCTGATTAGCTGTTCACCAGGCCAGTGTGGCTCATGTACATAGCTGATTTCTACAGGATACAGACAGCTCCGCAGTGAGAACGGTGGCCAGCCTTCGTATTACACCTATTAGTTTCAAGGGGAATTTTGCCTGTAATACCAAGCCTGGCCACTGCAGTGAGAAAAGAGCTGTCTGCTTCCTGCAGAAATCAGCTCAATGCACAAGTAGGCTGCTTCGGTCGATAGCTGATCAGCAGAGGTCCTGGCCAAAAGTCCCATGCTGATCAACTATTGAGGATCTCAATTGGCTGCCTGATTGGCTGAGTGCTGTGACCAATCACAAGCAGCGCTCAGCTGTCATTCAATGAAGGCTGGGCACTGCCTCTGATTGGTCACGGCACTCAACCAATTAGAGGCAGCGCTTTCTGGGGGCGGGGATTTTTCAATCCCCGGCCTCCAGAAGAGGACTACTGGGAAGGAGAGAAGAGCCAGACTGCTCTTCTAGATGAGTAAAAAATGTTTTTCCTACTTTTTTTTTAAAGCTAGGGCTGATTTTTAGGGAAGGTCTTATATTTTAAGCCCTTCCCCGAAAACCATCACTGCGGGGGTTGCCTGCAACCCAAGGCTTACAATGGGGCGGCATTAGCGCCGGCCCCATGGAAAGCAATGGATAGCATTGAGGACTTCAGCCACAGCTGTGACAGCCATACCAGAGGATTCCTTCATCCCCGCAGGGATGAAGGAATCCCCTGCCATAGCTGTCACAGTCCGTGATGTACTCCCTATGTTTTCAATGGGGCGGATGCTGCTGCCTCCAACCCCATTGAAGACAGTGAGCGATATCGCAGATTTTTCTTAGCGCTGCAAGGCTTGCGTGAAAAATCGCAAATGCGTATGAAACCATTGAAAATCATTGGTTTCATAATCATGCGTTTTCTCTCACATCGCAAGAAAACGTATCGCTAGTGGGTAGGTGCCCTTAAGTGCAAATGTGAAATTTTTAACTATTGCTAGAGCTGAGCATGGCCCTACAATTTTATGCATGTATATTATATAGATTCTGATTTCCAAAATGACGCTAGTGTTTTATTTTATTAGGGAAATGGAACATCTTTTCTGGAGTCGTCTCAGTTTCTTGAATGGGGAAGTCTAGAACCTCAGTCCTTAGTATGGCTTCCAGTTTTACATCGAGTGACAATAGCGGAGACTGTCAAGCACCAGACTAAGTGCTCCATCTGTAAACAGTGTCCAATAAAGGGATTTAGGTTCGTATATGTAGTCATGAAACGCGTAGGCGGAAAGGTCTGTTAATTATTGCTGTTTATATCCGGAAATAGACAATGCAAATTTATTAGTAATTTTTACTATTTCTAACATTTTTTGGAGCAACTGAGTGTTGTTTCTGCAATATTTGTTAAAACCCCATCCAGCAAAATGATATATATGTACATCATCAAAGGGGGTATATACTGATAAGTCAGCGAATTTGCAAATACAATCACCAGAGGGGAAATAGCGTGCAATTAAACTTTTTAAACCTTTTTTGAAATTAATTATTATTCTGAAATAAAAGTTGCTAATCAGTAAAAACATATGCATATTTAGTAGCTTGCATACACGTAACAGCCCATATAAAGTAATTCTTGTGCCCTTTAAGGTAAGTGGTGTACAAAATAGATAAAGAAACCGTGGTATTCCTCCATTATAGAAAATCATAACTACATATAAGATATGCCATATATGTCTGATAGATGCAGAGCCCAGCTTTAGGGCCCACACCAATATCTAGAGCAAGGGTCCCCCAACCCCAATCTCACCATACATCCAGGCAGATAATGAATGAAGAGAGCCATATGGTCAACCTCTCCACATCAATGAAGCGCCAAGGTGGTATCCCGATCTATGCTGGGCTCAGGCAGAAAAGTGGCAAGTGTGGTTTAACACTGATAAATGTAAGGTTCTGCACATGGGCAGAGGAAGTACATGTCACCATTACACACTAAATGGGAAACCACTAGGTAACACTGACAATTAAGAGGGCTTGGGGATGTTAGTTAACCGGAAACTTAACTGGAACAACCAGTGTCAGGCAGCTGCTGCCAATGCAAATAGGATCATGGGGCGCATCAAAGGAGATCTAGGGGCACATGATGAAAGCACTGTTCTTCCCCTTTAAAAGTTTCTGGTTAGACCACACAGAGAATATAGTTCGGGCAAAGATGGCCGAGGGGCGACCTAATAACTATGTATAAATATATCAGGGGATAATACGGAGATCTCTCCCATGATCTAGTTATACCCAGGACTGTGACTGTAACAAGGGGGCATCCTCTACATCTAGAGAAAAGAAGGTTTCTACACCGAAATAGAAGGAGGGTCTTTACTGTAAGAGCAGTGAGACTATGGAACTCTCTGCCTGTGGACGTGGAGATGGCAAACTCACTAAAAGAGTATAAGAGGGGCCGGGACACCTTTCTTGAGTGCAACAATATTGCATGTTATAGTCAGGAGGGTCGGTGATCCAGGAAATTATTCTGACAGATTTGGAGTCAGGAAAGACTTTTTCCCTAAAATGAGGAAAATTGGCTTTTACCTCATAGGGGCTTTGCATTCCTCTGGATCAACATTGTAGGATAATAAACTGAACTGGATGGACATATGTCTGTTTTGAGCCTAATGTTACTATGTGGATATTCCATAAATGTCTAAGTTGAATATAACCCTCTAAAGGTAGTCTGCCAGCAGTTATACTGATGCAGAATTGCTGAAAAAGCTATAAAGGGTCAGGGATGCAGAGTGTAATCATAGTTTTTATCAGCAGGGATAAAAGCACCTTTTATTACCCGGCATTACATGGGGCGAGTACTCTGGGGTGGGCCTTCTCACTGAAATGCTCTCCATTGAGCAGCTCCACTGCTTTGTCTGACAGTTATAGTGGTCTCCTGGTTGGATGCTGCAGCTGTCAATCACAGCAGTAGAACTACTCTAATGGACAGAGTGAAGAACACTTCAATGACAGATCCTGCCTCCATAGCACCGCAGTGCTGTTATCATAAAACAGTCATCCTAATCTTATGTATTTTTGATTTTCTTGTTAACGATAAAAATGAAGCATAAAACAAGCTATTCAGAGTTGTAAAGCTGGCCATACATATTCATTAGATCTACTTCAATACATCTGCTAGCAGAACAAATCTAATATGGATGCCCACATCTAATATGGATTGTTCCCTGGAGATAGAAGAGACAAGATATTCATTGTTCTAATGATGGTTAGAACAAGTCAAATACCTCTCTCATTACACAGCAAACTTTACATCTCCATTAGGGATTGTGTTACTCCCTGCGCTCTTCTTAACTCATTTATTTCTGGTTTTCCAGATATCGCAGCCTAAAACAGTTTGGTGTGGATATATGCCAGTCCTGTTTCTTAACTGGGCAAGCAGGAAAAGGAAACAAACTCCATTATCCAATTATGGAATACTACACACCGGTATATCAATCATTTGCATGAATGTTTATATTTCGTGGGAAAGATTTGAACATGCTTTTGCTTCAGTATTACAAATAAAGTATTTTGTAACTTTCTAAGCCCTCCCTCACACAGACGTTTGCAGAAATGCAGCATTTTTCAACACTCTGTTCTTTAGGTTTTTTTTTTAAATGCTAAAAAAAGTTTTTCCTATGACTATATCCATAGGTGTTAAAGTAGCGCAAAGGGGTTGAACTTTTTTCTTGTTTGCTACAAAGAACAAAGTTTAGACTTTTATGGATATGGCATTGTCCTATTCATTTTCTATTAAAATATTACATTGTTTATCCCAGTTGGTGAACACTGTTAAAGGGGTTCTATCATTAAATAAAAAAATTCTATACTTGAATATTCCTTCCTCGTCAGTCTACTTACCAGATCTTCACCTCGACGATCTTCTCCTGCAGTGCGGGGTAGGTCACCTCACCTCCAGCTGGCTGATTCCTCTCCTTCCTGTGAGGTTCCGTACATTCACAAGCAGTCATCTTCCTGCCAGCCAATGTACGTTATGTGACAGTTCACAGGCCAGCAGGGGGAGTGCCGATCTACTTCACTATTGCCCATGCGAGCTGTCTCAGCAATAGATTATAATTCCTTCCTAGTCAGTGAACGTTACAGCACAGGGACCTGACCTTCACTGACCCAGCCGGAAGAGAATGCGAGGAATGCAGCCTTCATAACAAGCCAGCCAGCGTGCCGTGAGGTGATCCAGAGGCACTGCAGAAGATCAGCAAAGAGAAGAGAAGATAAGATGGTAAGGTGACTGACAGGGAAGAAATGGGTATAGAATTTTTTTTTTTAAATGACAAAAATACACCATGCCAGAGTTGCATTTTTTTTTGGTTGCACTGCCTCTAAAGAAAAAAGTGGAATAAACTGTTGCATGTAGAAATGGAAACTACAGTGCACTCCGTAAAAAGGTAGCCCTCACACAGCCCCATCAATGAGAACAGTAAAAAAGTTATGGGGCTCAAAATATGGTGACAGAAAGTAATTTAGTTTTAAAAAATGTAGTAAAAAAAAAAAAAACAACTACCGTATATTTGGTATTGGCATAACCATAGTGGTCTGCAGGATAAAGTGAACATGTCATTTCCCCCCCACTATGAATGTGGCAAAAACTAAACATCCTAAAAATTGCAGCATTGCATTTATTTACATTCTACCCAACTTAATTTTTGAAAGTTTTTCAGTACATTGTATGGTACATTCAATGGCACCAACTTGTTCAAAAACCAAGCCCTCATACTGTTATGGAAACATGGCCTCAGAGTGAATGGAGCTAATTTATGAACTTTGTTATTATCAGCTTGTTTTGTAATTAGAATATAGAATTCTAAGATTGCGGATTACATATATGATAAATGCCTTGATGAACATTTGGGGATTGATTGCCTTCTATGCTTACATACATCATTCTTTTTTTAGACAACTTCAGGAGAGAAGATGAGAGATTTTGCAACCACTCTGAAAAATAAATTTCGGACTCGCCATTACTTTAGTCGACATCCCCAACGGGGCTATCTACCTGTGCAGTCCGTACTAGAGGTTGAAGTTACCGACACGTAAGTTACTCTAACTGGAGTTCCTTTAAAGAAGTCCAGTGTAACTCCTAGGCCATATTCACACGGCTGTGTCGTTGTGGTGTTCCCACGAAAATAGGGTGCAAAACACATTGTAAAGCATGTGTTTTAACCCTGCACACGCCATGTGTTGTTCTTGTCCGTAAAACTGTCAGTGGGCTCCTCTGGGAAATTGAGTATGCAAATAGGAGACAGTATATTGTCTCTGCAGTGCTTCCTATTGGAATGTAGCTTGCCTATAAATCAATGTTCGGGATTTTAGCAGGCCTTGCAACATGTATAGGTTTATATAAGCCCTTCACAGATATAGATAAAATTAAAAATGAATCTTTTATTAATGAATTATTTAAAATTAGGGCCACATAAATCATATAACAAACACTAACGGACATGGACTGACAACATGGATCACTATGTGTGACTCAGTGACCAGATGGAGTGAGGGTCTTAGTACCCCTCGAGTGTCCAGTCGGGTTAACCCCTATTGACAAAATTAGGGGACTGGGTCACTGGTTAATAGCAAAGTGTCACAGTAAGAAATAGGTCAGAGAGATCTTAGGTTTCAGGTCAAACGTATCTGTCAATACTTCATAGTTGGAAACCCCTCGACCATTATTATCGCTAAATAAGGATTATATGGTTGATCATAGGTATATGTTACACCATACTGGATAAAGCGTCACTCATGGTACGTATATTTCAACGTTCATGTTGGAGGAATAATTCCCCTCAGTGAGTAAACACTCAGATATTCATATAAGTGTTCCAACGTTAGTAACCGGGTAGTCAAGTACACACTCCAGCATTCATTAGCAGGTAGGTGGCTACTGGAGTGTTTTTCGGTGTTTTAACACTTTTTAACGTATTAGTTCAGAGTTGTGTATTGATATCACACAGTGAGTGACTCGTCACTCATGGTACGTATATTTCAACGTTCATATTGGAGGAATAATTCCCCTCAGTGAGTAAACACTCAGATATTCATGTAAGTGTTCCAACGTTAGTAACCGAGTAGTCAAGTACACACTCCAGCATTTATTAGCAGGTAGGTGGCTACTGGGGTGTTTTTCGGTGTTTCAACACTTTTTAACGTATTAGCTCAGAGTTGTGTATTGATATCACACAGTGAGTGACTGCTCAAGTATTTAGTGTACATATTTCGAATAGTCACTCAGTGATCACTTAAGCGTTCATCAGCTGAACGTAGCGAGATAGTCGCTTCAGAAGTGAGTGATCACTACGGTGGCTCTTCGTTCAGATGTTAGCTCTATTGCGAAGTTAATTTCCTATAGGGATAGGGTGTTGGCTCAACGCGTTTCTCCGTCCCTATTCGGGGCGGTTCTTCAGGAGCGGGGCTGAAGATAGCCCTACAATCTGTGTAATAATCCCTATGAATCCTATTATAGTAAATAAGACCCTTGTTTGTAGTCCCAGATTTTATAAAAAGGAAATAAGACAAGGTTCTCCTCCTATTGCTTCTCCCGTCTCGGTTCAGAGACTTAGCGTAAAAGGTCACTTTGCTAGGTACAATAGCAGACGGACCAATGGTAGCCTATAGATATATGGCTAGCAGTTTTACTAATTGCACTGAGACCAATTAGCATATATAGGTCTCACGGCAAGTATGAGAAAATTAGATATCTCAGCTCCCCATTCACAGAGGGAATCTCCAGGGACAATTCCTTCAAAGGCGCAATATGCGTCCAGCCCCAAGATATATAGAGCTAGACGAATAGACCCGTATGCTCAAGTCTATAGGTCCTGGATCAATACCCTATTGCGGCCTAAGCCTGTAAATTATTGTCAAATAGGGTTAGATCAATCCTCCCAGGCGCCCAAAAAAATGAGTAGGTAGTGCTGCCCCAGATGCCGCACAGGGCTGCGCAGCCCTACAAGTAAGGGGAGGTAAGTTGCGGGAGAAAGAGAGGAGAAGAGGTATAGTGCCTGCGGCTCTGATGGTGAGCGGCCGGCAATGAAGTCCCAGAGCTCACAGCAGGGATTAAAAAGGGTCATAGCTCCTCCTATTTCCGGGGGCCTGTCATTAATTAGCCAATAGGTTCCCTTGTGGGGCGGATTTGTGCTTATCAGGATACATAGCAGTGTACTACATCTGTCAGCACACTGCCTGTGTCACCTGTAGTAGTGCATATTATAGTCCGGATCATAGCTCTTCTGACCGTGCATCCGAAGCAGCCTGACGATTCACAGATATAAGGCTACGATCGGCAGCACGGGCAGACAAACCGCACTTCCGCGTTCCACGCTGGAACGCATGCAACGGTGCCTGGTGACGTCATCACGTACCGTGCGCCCCCATTGGACAAGGGAGGAGGGGGACGGCACCACGATGTCAGGCAGTGTTGGAGGCAGTGTCACTGGGCGGAGCCGGTACTGAGAGAGGTGTGTCACTCAGGCAGCCTGGGGGCGGTTTATCCGCTCTGTCGCTGCCTTTACGAACAGTGCAATGGCGCTTCCGCGTTCCACGCTGGAACGCATCATCCGTTGCGGGATGACGTCATCGCGCTCTATACACAGCGCTTACCCGAAGGGGCGGCAGCGCGATGTAGTCACTAGAAGACTGAATCCGTGGGTGGAGTATGCACGTAAGAGGTGTGTTTATGACGTAGGCAGTGTGGAAATCGTTGCACTGCTGTATCTCAACGCCCCCAAATGCTCGGTCTGTAAAGCCGATAGCAAATGGGGCACCGTTCAGATCAAATAAATAATAGAGATCTTGTTATCCAGAAGTAACCTCCTTAAGAGGGGCAGTGATGGTAGAGTCTGTATCAGGTTGCTATGAGTAACAGACTACTCATGGTAGGGAACCCAAGGTGTATATATTTCCCATAAAGTGATAGTTTCTGGGATGTTGGTTATATCAAGTATGTGTACCCCAAATCAGTAAATTGTAATGGTACGAATAGTAGTTTATGCATATAGGTAGGGGGAAACAATGTGCCACAGCAAAATGTATCGCTGCCAATATGCCCATCAAAGTCAGGCGGGGAGACTATCATAGCCAAGGATAATGTATTAGCGAATTATCGCAAAATGTTCTGGCAGATGCCAGAAATATATGAAGATAATCCCCTATTTAACCCACAATGGGGCGGGAATTTGTGAATACGACATATGTCAGGAGTAACAAGAAAGATGTAGAAAGAGCTATCAATTTAAAAAGACGTTGAGAGTTACGCATCAGCGATACCTAGTCAAAGGAAGCAATTGAAATTTAGCGTCGCGTTTAACCCCGCAGGGGTTACCGTATTTAACCTAAAGATCCAGGCTGCCTCTTTTCTAAGGAGCATCTTGTCAATGTTGCCCCGTCTGGCATTCGTTCGTAGTTTTTCAATTCCCTGGAATTTCAAATCAGCTAGATTGCCATTATGTACTTCCAGGAAGTGGTCTGCCAATGGTGTTTTTTCCCCGCGTCGAATATTCCCCACATGCCCCAGGATACGACGCCGGAATTCCTGAATAGTCTTACCGACGTAGTTCCTGGGGCATGGGCAAGACGCCATATAGACGATATTCCGTGTTTTGCAGTTAATGAAACTCCTGTTGGAATAGGTTTTGTTGGTATTGGCACTTGTGAACGTCTTGCTCTTCAGTATAAAGGTACACGCCTCACAGTCATGGCAGGGAAACGTACCACATGGTTTTAGGCTGCCCAACCAGTTTTCTTTTAGACACGGGGTTAGATGGCTCTTGACAAGATGATCCCTGAGGTTATGGCCCCTCCGGAATGTTATCATCGGGTATGTTGGTATAATGTCTCTTAGGTCAGGGTCATTGGAGAGGATGGTCCAGTAGTGTTCCAGGATATGCCGAACCTCTCTCGTTCCTGTATCAAAGGTCCCGATGATCCTTGAGGATCTCGGGTTATTGCGTTGTCTAGGGACTAAGAGATCTCGTCTCGGTTGTAGTTCTGCATTTTTCAGTGCGTCTTCAATTATATGGCTTGGGTAATCTCTTTCCAAGAAGCGTTGTTTCAGTGCTTCACTCTCTCTCTGGAAATCTTGCTCCCTCGAGCAGTTCCGTTTCACTCTAAGGAACTGCCCTTTTGGGATTCCTTTTTTTAAAGTAAAGGGGTGGTAACTGTCCCATTTAAGGAGGCTATTCGTAGCCGTTGCTTTACGATGCAATGTCGATGTAATTGATCCATCGATGTTTTTCTGAATCAATAAGTCAAGGAAAGCAATTGATTCGCTATTAATTTCCGAGGTGAGTTTAAGATTTAGGTTATTGGTATTCAGTGTTTCAACGAATCTATGGAAGGATACCTCAGAACCTCTCCAGAAGACCAAGATATCATCAATAAAGCGCAACCAGAGGGTGATATTTTCAGACCATTCTTCATTTGGGTATATGTACTTTTCCTCCCACCAGCCCAGGTAGAGATTAGCGTACGATGGGGCACAAGATGTCCCCATCGCCGTCCCCCTGAGCTGGTGGAAGTACTGGGTATCGAACAGAAAAAAATTGTGGGTCAAAATAAATGATAAAAAATTCAGGACGCACTGATTATGTTGCAGAAACTGTGTCCCTCTCTGTTCCAGAAAGAACCGTGTAGCCATTAAACCTCCCTCATGGGGGATGGAACTGTACAAAGATTCCACATCTAGTGTGGCGAGGAGTGTGTCAGAGTCAACAGAAATCCCATCAATCATTTGGAGAACATCCATGGTATCTCTAACATGGGATCTCAAGGATGTTACGAAGGGACGTAGTATCTCGTCTACGTAGGTACTCATGTTCTGTGTAAGGTTCCCAATGCCAGACACAATGGGTCTACCACGCAAGGGGTTCGTCCCTTTGTGGACCTTAGGTAGGGCGTAGAAAGTGGCCACAATTGGGTGTGTTGGATTCATATATGTGAATTCGTTTCTATCGATGCATTCTGTCTCTCGGGCCTTGTAGAGAAGTTCCCTTAGTTCCCTCTGGAAATGTATTGTCGGATCCGTAGCAAGAACCTTGTACGTGGCAGGGTCATCAAGCAGATCGTGACACATCTGTTTATATTCGTCCCTATTCATGACAACGACATTACCCCCCTTATCCGCTGATTTAATTATTAGACTTTCATTCGCTTTGAGTCTTTGTAGTGCTTCACTTTCACCTTGCGATAGGTTGGGGCATTTTTTGTGGGGCTTAATAATCTTCAGGTCCGCTGTAACTAGGCGCTCAAAAATATCAATCTCTGGACATGGACAAGCCGGAGGATTTGAGGTGTTAGGTGCCTTAAGATCTGTAAAGGGACCGGTTCCTGTTTCTCTCATATTTTCTTCCTCCAGGGCTTGAAGTGTGTCCAGGCCAGGTAGGTCCGTGACAGCGAGCCCCAGTTCTTTAGCGCGTTCTCGGTTTTTAGTGCTAAAGTATTTATGCCACCTCAACTTCCGAGTGAAGAGGGAGATGTCCTTCGCCCACACGAACGGGTTGTATTGCGTCGTGGGGACGAAGGACAGCCCCCTCTCCAAAACTCGTTTTTCGTCCAGGGTGAGGTGGTGGTCTGACAGATTCACTACCTGTAATTTGTTTGTAGGTGTGATCCCC
Organism: Eleutherodactylus coqui; assembly: GCF_035609145.1. Lineage (NCBI taxonomy): Eukaryota > Metazoa > Chordata > Amphibia > Anura > Eleutherodactylidae > Eleutherodactylus > Eleutherodactylus coqui. The sequence continues at coordinate 55,305,611 of NC_089846.1, read as the reverse complement.
GCCACGTTAGAGCCCAGAGGGGTGGTGGGTTGGTGATGTGGTGGTTTCCTACCAGTTCTAGATTTATTCGTTACTTTTCTTAGTCACTGATCTCTCCTCCCTCTCAGGAAGTATTGAGAGATCGGTTGTTCTAAGAAACCGGCAGGTTGTGTTGGTCTCCCACGTCTCCTTGATTGTTGTGCGAATGAGCCTCGTCTTTGTGGTCGTGTGGGTCGTCTGTTGCTGTTTCTCTCACTGTCTGATTGCTCAGGTTCTGAGGAGCTAATATCTGTCTCAGAAAATCTAACCCTATCCGTATAGACCCGGTTTTCACGAAAATCCTGTAGGTCTCTATTAAATTGTACGTGTTTACGTTCTTTAATTTGTAGAGTGAATTTCTCAATATTGGTCTGGAGAGTTCTTTCCTTAACTGGAAAATCTGGGTCTGAGGCGAATGTTTTGGTTTTGACTATCAAGTCATCCAATTTTTTCTGATTAATTGCTAATGTAGTTTTCTCCTCTTCCAGTAATAGCTTGATTAGTTGAAGGGAGAATGCGGTAGATTCATTCTCCCATTTCTTAATGAATTCTGGGTTCTTAATACGTTTAGGGGGTATAATCGGATTTCTGAGTCCTCTAGGTATGATTTTGTGCTCTTCGTATCGCTGAAGTCCCTGTACCTCCCACCAGTTTCTGGTGAATTCCCGGTACAGGGCCGTCAGTTCCTTAAAGCATGAATTGATAGAGTTCTCCTGAGATTGTCGGCTAAGTTCTCCTTCTGAGAACACTGCACCCGCATCTGACAGCCACTGAGTGGCAGTAAGGTCCCTCGAGAGGAAACCAGCCATACCAAGCGCAATTGTAACAGAAATCACAGTGGTATTTCAAATCTATATAATCATAGGACTGCCCTTCACAGATATAGATAAAATTAAAAATGAATCTTTTATTAATGAATTATTTAAAATTAGGGCCACATAAATCATATAACAAACACTAACGGACATGGACTGACAACATGGATCACTATGTGTGACTCAGTGACCAGATGGAGTGAGGGTCTTAGTACCCCTCGAGTGTCCAGTCGGGTTAACCCCTATTGACAAAATTAGGGGACTGGGTCACTGGTTAATAGCAAAGTGTCACAGTAAGAAATAGGTCAGAGAGATCTTAGGTTTCAGGTCAAACGTATCTGTCAATACTTCATAGTTGGAAACCCCTCGACCATTATTATCGCTAAATAAGGATTATATGGTTGATCATAGGTATATGTTACACCATACTGGATAAAGCGTCACTCATGGTACGTATATTTCAACGTTCATGTTGGAGGAATAATTCCCCTCAGTGAGTAAACACTCAGATATTCATATAAGTGTTCCAACGTTAGTAACCGGGTAGTCAAGTACACACTCCAGCATTCATTAGCAGGTAGGTGGCTACTGGAGTGTTTTTCGGTGTTTTAACACTTTTTAACGTATTAGTTCAGAGTTGTGTATTGATATCACACAGTGAGTGACTCGTCACTCATGGTACGTATATTTCAACGTTCATATTGGAGGAATAATTCCCCTCAGTGAGTAAACACTCAGATATTCATGTAAGTGTTCCAACGTTAGTAACCGAGTAGTCAAGTACACACTCCAGCATTTATTAGCAGGTAGGTGGCTACTGGGGTGTTTTTCGGTGTTTCAACACTTTTTAACGTATTAGCTCAGAGTTGTGTATTGATATCACACAGTGAGTGACTGCTCAAGTATTTAGTGTACATATTTCGAATAGTCACTCAGTGATCACTTAAGCGTTCATCAGCTGAACGTAGCGAGATAGTCGCTTCAGAAGTGAGTGATCACTACGGTGGCTCTTCGTTCAGATGTTAGCTCTATTGCGAAGTTAATTTCCTATAGGGATAGGGTGTTGGCTCAACGCGTTTCTCCGTCCCTATTCGGGGCGGTTCTTCAGGAGCGGGGCTGAAGATAGCCCTACAATCTGTGTAATAATCCCTATGAATCCTATTATAGTAAATAAGACCCTTGTTTGTAGTCCCAGATTTTATAAAAAGGAAATAAGACAAGGTTCTCCTCCTATTGCTTCTCCCGTCTCGGTTCAGAGACTTAGCGTAAAAGGTCACTTTGCTAGGTACAATAGCAGACGGACCAATGGTAGCCTATAGATATATGGCTAGCAGTTTTACTAATTGCACTGAGACCAATTAGCATATATAGGTCTCACGGCAAGTATGAGAAAATTAGATATCTCAGCTCCCCATTCACAGAGGGAATCTCCAGGGACAATTCCTTCAAAGGCGCAATATGCGTCCAGCCCCAAGATATATAGAGCTAGACGAATAGACCCGTATGCTCAAGTCTATAGGTCCTGGATCAATACCCTATTGCGGCCTAAGCCTGTAAATTATTGTCAAATAGGGTTAGATCAATCCTCCCAGGCGCCCAAAAAAATGAGTAGGTAGTGCTGCCCCAGATGCCGCACAGGGCTGCGCAGCCCTACAAGTAAGGGGAGGTAAGTTGCGGGAGAAAGAGAGGAGAAGAGGTATAGTGCCTGCGGCTCTGATGGTGAGCGGCCGGCAATGAAGTCCCAGAGCTCACAGCAGGGATTAAAAAGGGTCATAGCTCCTCCTATTTCCGGGGGCCTGTCATTAATTAGCCAATAGGTTCCCTTGTGGGGCGGATTTGTGCTTATCAGGATACATAGCAGTGTACTACATCTGTCAGCACACTGCCTGTGTCACCTGTAGTAGTGCATATTATAGTCCGGATCATAGCTCTTCTGACCGTGCATCCGAAGCAGCCTGACGATTCACAGATATAAGGCTACGATCGGCAGCACGGGCAGACAAACCGCACTTCCGCGTTCCACGCTGGAACGCATGCAACGGTGCCTGGTGACGTCATCACGTACCGTGCGCCCCCATTGGACAAGGGAGGAGGGGGACGGCACCACGATGTCAGGCAGTGTTGGAGGCAGTGTCACTGGGCGGAGCCGGTACTGAGAGAGGTGTGTCACTCAGGCAGCCTGGGGGCGGTTTATCCGCTCTGTCGCTGCCTTTACGAACAGTGCAATGGCGCTTCCGCGTTCCACGCTGGAACGCATCATCCGTTGCGGGATGACGTCATCGCGCTCTATACACAGCGCTTACCCGAAGGGGCGGCAGCGCGATGTAGTCACTAGAAGACTGAATCCGTGGGTGGAGTATGCACGTAAGAGGTGTGTTTATGACGTAGGCAGTGTGGAAATCGTTGCACTGCTGTATCTCAACGCCCCCAAATGCTCGGTCTGTAAAGCCGATAGCAAATGGGGCACCGTTCAGATCAAATAAATAATAGAGATCTTGTTATCCAGAAGTAACCTCCTTAAGAGGGGCAGTGATGGTAGAGTCTGTATCAGGTTGCTATGAGTAACAGACTACTCATGGTAGGGAACCCAAGGTGTATATATTTCCCATAAAGTGATAGTTTCTGGGATGTTGGTTATATCAAGTATGTGTACCCCAAATCAGTAAATTGTAATGGTACGAATAGTAGTTTATGCATATAGGTAGGGGGAAACAATGTGCCACAGCAAAATGTATCGCTGCCAATATGCCCATCAAAGTCAGGCGGGGAGACTATCATAGCCAAGGATAATGTATTAGCGAATTATCGCAAAATGTTCTGGCAGATGCCAGAAATATATGAAGATAATCCCCTATTTAACCCACAATGGGGCGGGAATTTGTGAATACGACATATGTCAGGAGTAACAAGAAAGATGTAGAAAGAGCTATCAATTTAAAAAGACGTTGAGAGTTACGCATCAGCGATACCTAGTCAAAGGAAGCAATTGAAATTTAGCGTCGCGTTTAACCCCGCAGGGGTTACCGTATTTAACCTAAAGATCCAGGCTGCCTCTTTTCTAAGGAGCATCTTGTCAATGTTGCCCCGTCTGGCATTCGTTCGTAGTTTTTCAATTCCCTGGAATTTCAAATCAGCTAGATTGCCATTATGTACTTCCAGGAAGTGGTCTGCCAATGGTGTTTTTTCCCCGCGTCGAATATTCCCCACATGCCCCAGGATACGACGCCGGAATTCCTGAATAGTCTTACCGACGTAGTTCCTGGGGCATGGGCAAGACGCCATATAGACGATATTCCGTGTTTTGCAGTTAATGAAACTCCTGTTGGAATAGGTTTTGTTGGTATTGGCACTTGTGAACGTCTTGCTCTTCAGTATAAAGGTACACGCCTCACAGTCATGGCAGGGAAACGTACCACATGGTTTTAGGCTGCCCAACCAGTTTTCTTTTAGACACGGGGTTAGATGGCTCTTGACAAGATGATCCCTGAGGTTATGGCCCCTCCGGAATGTTATCATCGGGTATGTTGGTATAATGTCTCTTAGGTCAGGGTCATTGGAGAGGATGGTCCAGTAGTGTTCCAGGATATGCCGAACCTCTCTCGTTCCTGTATCAAAGGTCCCGATGATCCTTGAGGATCTCGGGTTATTGCGTTGTCTAGGGACTAAGAGATCTCGTCTCGGTTGTAGTTCTGCATTTTTCAGTGCGTCTTCAATTATATGGCTTGGGTAATCTCTTTCCAAGAAGCGTTGTTTCAGTGCTTCACTCTCTCTCTGGAAATCTTGCTCCCTCGAGCAGTTCCGTTTCACTCTGCTCTATATATCTTGGGGCTGGACGCATATTGCGCCTTTGAAGGAATTGTCCCTGGAGATTCCCTCTGTGAATGGGGAGCTGAGATATCTAATTTTCTCATACTTGCCGTGAGACCTATATATGCTAATTGGTCTCAGTGCAATTAGTAAAACTGCTAGCCATATATCTATAGGCTACCATTGGTCCGTCTGCTATTGTACCTAGCAAAGTGACCTTTTACGCTAAGTCTCTGAACCGAGACGGGAGAAGCAATAGGAGGAGAACCTTGTCTTATTTCCTTTTTATAAAATCTGGGACTACAAACAAGGGTCTTATTTACTATAATAGGATTCATAGGGATTATTACACAGATTGTAGGGCTATCTTCAGCCCCGCTCCTGAAGAACCGCCCCGAATAGGGACGGAGAAACGCGTTGAGCCAACACCCTATCCCTATAGGAAATTAACTTCGCAATAGAGCTAACATCTGAACGAAGAGCCACCGTAGTGATCACTCACTTCTGAAGCGACTATCTCGCTACGTTCAGCTGATGAACGCTTAAGTGATCACTGAGTGACTATTCGAAATATGTACACTAAATACTTGAGCAGTCACTCACTGTGTGATATCAATACACAACTCTGAGCTAATACGTTAAAAAGTGTTGAAACACCGAAAAACACCCCAGTAGCCACCTACCTGCTAATAAATGCTGGAGTGTGTACTTGACTACTCGGTTACTAACGTTGGAACACTTACATGAATATCTGAGTGTTTACTCACTGAGGGGAATTATTCCTCCAATATGAACGTTGAAATATACGTACCATGAGTGACGAGTCACTCACTGTGTGATATCAATACACAACTCTGAACTAATACGTTAAAAAGTGTTAAAACACCGAAAAACACTCCAGTAGCCACCTACCTGCTAATGAATGCTGGAGTGTGTACTTGACTACCCGGTTACTAACGTTGGAACACTTATATGAATATCTGAGTGTTTACTCACTGAGGGGAATTATTCCTCCAACATGAACGTTGAAATATACGTACCATGAGTGACGCTTTATCCAGTATGGTGTAACATATACCTATGATCAACCATATAATCCTTATTTAGCGATAATAATGGTCGAGGGGTTTCCAACTATGAAGTATTGACAGATACGTTTGACCTGAAACCTAAGATCTCTCTGACCTATTTCTTACTGTGACACTTTGCTATTAACCAGTGACCCAGTCCCCTAATTTTGTCAATAGGGGTTAACCCGACTGGACACTCGAGGGGTACTAAGACCCTCACTCCATCTGGTCACTGAGTCACACATAGTGATCCATGTTGTCAGTCCATGTCCGTTAGTGTTTGTTATATGATTTATGTGGCCCTAATTTTAAATAATTCATTAATAAAAGATTCATTTTTAATTTTATCTATATCTGTGAAGGGCAGTCCTATGATTATATAGATTTGAAATACCACTGTGATTTCTGTTACAATTGCGCTTGGTATGGCTGGTTTCCTCTCGAGGGACCTTACTGCCACTCAGTGGCTGTCAGATGCGGGTGCAGTGTTCTCAGAAGGAGAACTTAGCCGACAATCTCAGGAGAACTCTATCAATTCATGCTTTAAGGAACTGACGGCCCTGTACCGGGAATTCACCAGAAACTGGTGGGAGGTACAGGGACTTCAGCGATACGAAGAGCACAAAATCATACCTAGAGGACTCAGAAATCCGATTATACCCCCTAAACGTATTAAGAACCCAGAATTCATTAAGAAATGGGAGAATGAATCTACCGCATTCTCCCTTCAACTAATCAAGCTATTACTGGAAGAGGAGAAAACTACATTAGCAATTAATCAGAAAAAATTGGATGACTTGATAGTCAAAACCAAAACATTCGCCTCAGACCCAGATTTTCCAGTTAAGGAAAGAACTCTCCAGACCAATATTGAGAAATTCACTCTACAAATTAAAGAACGTAAACACGTACAATTTAATAGAGACCTACAGGATTTTCGTGAAAACCGGGTCTATACGGATAGGGTTAGATTTTCTGAGACAGATATTAGCTCCTCAGAACCTGAGCAATCAGACAGTGAGAGAAACAGCAACAGACGACCCACACGACCACAAAGACGAGGCTCATTCGCACAACAATCAAGGAGACGTGGGAGACCAACACAACCTGCCGGTTTCTTAGAACAACCGATCTCTCAATACTTCCTGAGAGGGAGGAGAGATCAGTGACTAAGAAAAGTAACGAATAAATCTAGAACTGGTAGGAAACCACCACATCACCAACCCACCACCCCTCTGGGCTCTAACGTGGCGGGGATCACACCTACAAACAAATTACAGGTAGTGAATCTGTCAGACCACCACCTCACCCTGGACGAAAAACGAGTTTTGGAGAGGGGGCTGTCCTTCGTCCCCACGACGCAATACAACCCGTTCGTGTGGGCGAAGGACATCTCCCTCTTCACTCGGAAGTTGAGGTGGCATAAATACTTTAGCACTAAAAACCGAGAACGCGCTAAAGAACTGGGGCTCGCTGTCACGGACCTACCTGGCCTGGACACACTTCAAGCCCTGGAGGAAGAAAATATGAGAGAAACAGGAACCGGTCCCTTTACAGATCTTAAGGCACCTAACACCTCAAATCCTCCGGCTTGTCCATGTCCAGAGATTGATATTTTTGAGCGCCTAGTTACAGCGGACCTGAAGATTATTAAGCCCCACAAAAAATGCCCCAACCTATCGCAAGGTGAAAGTGAAGCACTACAAAGACTCAAAGCGAATGAAAGTCTAATAATTAAATCAGCGGATAAGGGGGGTAATGTCGTTGTCATGAATAGGGACGAATATAAACAGATGTGTCACGATCTGCTTGATGACCCTGCCACGTACAAGGTTCTTGCTACGGATCCGACAATACATTTCCAGAGGGAACTAAGGGAACTTCTCTACAAGGCCCGAGAGACAGAATGCATCGATAGAAACGAATTCACATATATGAATCCAACACACCCAATTGTGGCCACTTTCTACGCCCTACCTAAGGTCCACAAAGGGACGAACCCCTTGCGTGGTAGACCCATTGTGTCTGGCATTGGGAACCTTACACAGAACATGAGTACCTACGTAGACGAGATACTACGTCCCTTCGTAACATCCTTGAGATCCCATGTTAGAGATACCATGGATGTTCTCCAAATGATTGATGGGATTTCTGTTGACTCTGACACACTCCTCGCCACACTAGATGTGGAATCTTTGTACAGTTCCATCCCCCATGAGGGAGGTTTAATGGCTACACGGTTCTTTCTGGAACAGAGAGGGACACAGTTTCTGCAACATAATCAGTGCGTCCTGAATTTTTTATCATTTATTTTGACCCACAATTTTTTTCTGTTCGATACCCAGTACTTCCACCAGCTCAGGGGGACGGCGATGGGGACATCTTGTGCCCCATCGTACGCTAATCTCTACCTGGGCTGGTGGGAGGAAAAGTACATATACCCAAATGAAGAATGGTCTGAAAATATCACCCTCTGGTTGCGCTTTATTGATGATATCTTGGTCTTCTGGAGAGGTTCTGAGGTATCCTTCCATAGATTCGTTGAAACACTGAATACCAATAACCTAAATCTTAAACTCACCTCGGAAATTAATAGCGAATCAATTGCTTTCCTTGACTTATTGATTCAGAAAAACATCGATGGATCAATTACATCGACATTGCATCGTAAAGCAACGGCTACGAATAGCCTCCTTAAATGGGACAGTTACCACCCCTTTATTTTAAAAAAAGGAATCCCAAAAGGGCAGTTCCTTAGAGTGAAACGAAACTGCTCGAGGGAGCAAGATTTCCAGAGAGAGAGTGAAGCACTGAAACAACGCTTCTTGGAAAGAGATTACCCAAGCCATATAATTGAAGACGCACTGAAAAATGCAGAACTACAACCGAGACGAGATCTCTTAGTCCCTAGACAACGCAATAACCCGAGATCCTCAAGGATCATCGGGACCTTTGATACAGGAACGAGAGAGGTTCGGCATATCCTGGAACACTACTGGACCATCCTCTCCAATGACCCTGACCTAAGAGACATTATACCAACATACCCGATGATAACATTCCGGAGGGGCCATAACCTCAGGGATCATCTTGTCAAGAGCCATCTAACCCCGTGTCTAAAAGAAAACTGGTTGGGCAGCCTAAAACCATGTGGTACGTTTCCCTGCCATGACTGTGAGGCGTGTACCTTTATACTGAAGAGCAAGACGTTCACAAGTGCCAATACCAACAAAACCTATTCCAACAGGAGTTTCATTAACTGCAAAACACGGAATATCGTCTATATGGCGTCTTGCCCATGCCCCAGGAACTACGTCGGTAAGACTATTCAGGAATTCCGGCGTCGTATCCTGGGGCATGTGGGGAATATTCGACGCGGGGAAAAAACACCATTGGCAGACCACTTCCTGGAAGTACATAATGGCAATCTAGCTGATTTGAAATTCCAGGGAATTGAAAAACTACGAACGAATGCCAGACGGGGCAACATTGACAAGATGCTCCTTAGAAAAGAGGCAGCCTGGATCTTTAGGTTAAATACGGTAACCCCTGCGGGGTTAAACGCGACGCTAAATTTCAATTGCTTCCTTTGACTAGGTATCGCTGATGCGTAACTCTCAACGTCTTTTTAAATTGATAGCTCTTTCTACATCTTTCTTGTTACTCCTGACATATGTCGTATTCACAAATTCCCGCCCCATTGTGGGTTAAATAGGGGATTATCTTCATATATTTCTGGCATCTGCCAGAACATTTTGCGATAATTCGCTAATACATTATCCTTGGCTATGATAGTCTCCCCGCCTGACTTTGATGGGCATATTGGCAGCGATACATTTTGCTGTGGCACATTGTTTCCCCCTACCTATATGCATAAACTACTATTCGTACCATTACAATTTACTGATTTGGGGTACACATACTTGATATAACCAACATCCCAGAAACTATCACTTTATGGGAAATATATACACCTTGGGTTCCCTACCATGAGTAGTCTGTTACTCATAGCAACCTGATACAGACTCTACCATCACTGCCCCTCTTAAGGAGGTTACTTCTGGATAACAAGATCTCTATTATTTATTTGATCTGAACGGTGCCCCATTTGCTATCGGCTTTACAGACCGAGCATTTGGGGGCGTTGAGATACAGCAGTGCAACGATTTCCACACTGCCTACGTCATAAACACACCTCTTACGTGCATACTCCACCCACGGATTCAGTCTTCTAGTGACTACATCGCGCTGCCGCCCCTTCGGGTAAGCGCTGTGTATAGAGCGCGATGACGTCATCCCGCAACGGATGATGCGTTCCAGCGTGGAACGCGGAAGCGCCATTGCACTGTTCGTAAAGGCAGCGACAGAGCGGATAAACCGCCCCCAGGCTGCCTGAGTGACACACCTCTCTCAGTACCGGCTCCGCCCAGTGACACTGCCTCCAACACTGCCTGACATCGTGGTGCCGTCCCCCTCCTCCCTTGTCCAATGGGGGCGCACGGTACGTGATGACGTCACCAGGCACCGTTGCATGCGTTCCAGCGTGGAACGCGGAAGTGCGGTTTGTCTGCCCGTGCTGCCGATCGTAGCCTTATATCTGTGAATCGTCAGGCTGCTTCGGATGCACGGTCAGAAGAGCTATGATCCGGACTATAATATGCACTACTACAGGTGACACAGGCAGTGTGCTGACAGATGTAGTACACTGCTATGTATCCTGATAAGCACAAATCCGCCCCACAAGGGAACCTATTGGCTAATTAATGACAGGCCCCCGGAAATAGGAGGAGCTATGACCCTTTTTAATCCCTGCTGTGAGCTCTGGGACTTCATTGCCGGCCGCTCACCATCAGAGCCGCAGGCACTATACCTCTTCTCCTCTCTTTCTCCCGCAACTTACCTCCCCTTACTTGTAGGGCTGCGCAGCCCTGTGCGGCATCTGGGGCAGCACTACCTACTCATTTTTTTGGGCGCCTGGGAGGATTGATCTAACCCTATTTGACAATAATTTACAGGCTTAGGCCGCAATAGGGTATTGATCCAGGACCTATAGACTTGAGCATACGGGTCTATTCGTCTAGCTCTATATATCTTGGGGCTGGACGCATATTGCGCCTTTGAAGGAATTGTCCCTGGAGATTCCCTCTGTGAATGGGGAGCTGAGATATCTAATTTTCTCATACTTGCCGTGAGACCTATATATGCTAATTGGTCTCAGTGCAATTAGTAAAACTGCTAGCCATATATCTATAGGCTACCATTGGTCCGTCTGCTATTGTACCTAGCAAAGTGACCTTTTACGCTAAGTCTCTGAACCGAGACGGGAGAAGCAATAGGAGGAGAACCTTGTCTTATTTCCTTTTTATAAAATCTGGGACTACAAACAAGGGTCTTATTTACTATAATAGGATTCATAGGGATTATTACACAGATTGTAGGGCTATCTTCAGCCCCGCTCCTGAAGAACCGCCCCGAATAGGGACGGAGAAACGCGTTGAGCCAACACCCTATCCCTATAGGAAATTAACTTCGCAATAGAGCTAACATCTGAACGAAGAGCCACCGTAGTGATCACTCACTTCTGAAGCGACTATCTCGCTACGTTCAGCTGATGAACGCTTAAGTGATCACTGAGTGACTATTCGAAATATGTACACTAAATACTTGAGCAGTCACTCACTGTGTGATATCAATACACAACTCTGAGCTAATACGTTAAAAAGTGTTGAAACACCGAAAAACACCCCAGTAGCCACCTACCTGCTAATAAATGCTGGAGTGTGTACTTGACTACTCGGTTACTAACGTTGGAACACTTACATGAATATCTGAGTGTTTACTCACTGAGGGGAATTATTCCTCCAATATGAACGTTGAAATATACGTACCATGAGTGACGAGTCACTCACTGTGTGATATCAATACACAACTCTGAACTAATACGTTAAAAAGTGTTAAAACACCGAAAAACACTCCAGTAGCCACCTACCTGCTAATGAATGCTGGAGTGTGTACTTGACTACCCGGTTACTAACGTTGGAACACTTATATGAATATCTGAGTGTTTACTCACTGAGGGGAATTATTCCTCCAACATGAACGTTGAAATATACGTACCATGAGTGACGCTTTATCCAGTATGGTGTAACATATACCTATGATCAACCATATAATCCTTATTTAGCGATAATAATGGTCGAGGGGTTTCCAACTATGAAGTATTGACAGATACGTTTGACCTGAAACCTAAGATCTCTCTGACCTATTTCTTACTGTGACACTTTGCTATTAACCAGTGACCCAGTCCCCTAATTTTGTCAATAGGGGTTAACCCGACTGGACACTCGAGGGGTACTAAGACCCTCACTCCATCTGGTCACTGAGTCACACATAGTGATCCATGTTGTCAGTCCATGTCCGTTAGTGTTTGTTATATGATTTATGTGGCCCTAATTTTAAATAATTCATTAATAAAAGATTCATTTTTAATTTTATCTATATCTGTGAAGGGCAGTCCTATGATTATATAGATTTGAAATACCACTGTGATTTAGGTTTATATAAGCCAAACCATAATCAAGTAACATCATCTGGAGACAGCTGTTTTGGGGTGGTTGTTCCTTATGCATTCCCATAGGTGGCACTACAGAGATGATATATTATCTCCAATTTGCATGCTTGTTTTCCCAGAGGAGTATTGCATGGCCTATATGTATTTGTTCCATTGAAATAATGAAAACCTGACAAAACTAAAGCAAACTAAAGACATTCCATTTTTTTTTAGAACTCATTTAGAGATGAGCGAGCATGCTCGTTTAAGTCTGATGCTCGATAAGACCGATGCCCTCTCGAGCATCAGCCTTAAACGAGCACGCTCGCTCATCTCTAAACTCATTGAAATCAATGGGGAAAAAACTGTAATGTTTCATGTAACTTTTTTTCTGGTTTTCCGCTCCAAACATGGAACAGAGATAAAAAGTCTTAACGTAGATGTGAATGAGCCCTCATTGAAGTGTCTATTTATGATCTTTTTTTTATGTCATGCCTATATGGTTTTCGCTGTTTTGCAGGCCAGTGTCTTCTCCAATGCTTCCTCATGCTGATACACATTCAAGGATAGAACACTTTGCCAGCAGGTCTGTATAATAAAATTAGCAATCAGTATTAGGGAGCTTTATTGATCTAAATTGCTGTTATTAGTTTTTTTTGTCTCCAGGGAAACTGATAAATCTGCCAATTGTCAAAAATTGAAAAACATAGGAACATTCACAATGCCAAAAAAAGTCTTAAAGCATAAATAGGGAATGGCACACAATGTCAATGAACCAGCAACCATGTAACTGTCTGTACCAACAGACAACCAGAGGAGAGTAGCACAAGAAATAAGATATAATTCCAGCACTCCAATTAAAAAGAAATTCCCTCCATTTAATACATACATGCATTAAAACAATACTGGCAGAAAACGAACATGGAATTGATCTCCTATGCATTTTGGCAGAAACGCGTAGGTTATCAATTCCATGATTTTCTTCTGCCAGCATTATGTCTTAACATGAATTAAATAAAACATCATGTATTTTTGTTAGCCATTAACCCTTTCCAATCCACTGTGTGACGTCTGAAGACATTATGATTTAAGGCTGTACAGCTCCAATGTTGGAAGACATCCGTCGGGGTTCTCTTACTGTATATGCCAGCCTCTCTGCTGTCGGAGCCTATCTAATGTGTCACCTCATGCAGTACTGGCTTTAGCCAGCAGATAGTGCCATTGTATAACAGCAGAAAAAGAGTAAGCCCCCTAGGAAGACCAGGATACAAATTGGATTGGAAAGGGTTACAAGATTACGTGGGTTTTTTTTTTCTTGTTTGTTTTTTTTAAAATATTTTTCACAAGAAGTTGGAGTGCTGGAATTATCTACTCTTTATTGTAGAATAAAGCATACGAAAAACACCAGATCCGCTGTTCAGATGCTCTGACCCAGTAGTCTAGCCATTACAATTTATCCCTGGTCATATTTGCTCAGATTCCTACACATTAACTTCTAGAATGGACTATTCCTGAGGAGGAAGAAGGAGCATGATGGTTCAATGATTAGTCCTGTTACCTTGAAGCCCTGGGCTTCTAGGTTCATATCTGAACAGCAACATCTGTGTGGAGGTTGTATGTTCAACCTGTGTTTGTGTGGGATACATCTTCTTAATAATCTCCTCAATAAATGTACGTACTATATAAATAAAAGTGATGGAGGAAAAAGCATGGTGGCTGAGTGGTTAACACTGTTGCCTTGCCGTGCTGGGTTCCTAGGTTCAAATGTTACCAATGGCAACATCGGCATGGAGTTAAATAAAGATTATTAAACAATTGGAGAACATGCTAAATCCATGCAGATGTTGTTAATTTGAACCTAGAACACCAGAACTGCAAGGCAACAGTGCTACCAGGTGAGCCACAGGAGAAGAGGTGGCACCACCACCAGGTTTGGTTGGGAAAAACTGTCTAAAGTTCAGGTTTGCCGTAAACCAAACATTTAGCAAAATTCAACTGGATCAGTTCACTCTGCACTAATTCCCTCTATGAAATACCTTGAAAGACTCCTTCATGGAGAAAAGAGCTCATACCTCCCCCTCCTTTCCCGCTGGCGGTTACGGTTCTCACTGAAGTCAGCCTGTGATGTCCCGTAAACCTGCTTTTGCTGCCATTGACAGGACTCAGTGCTGAAAATTTCTGCCTGCATGCCAGAAGTTGGCAGAACCCATTTATAGTCAATGGGCTCAATTTGGGTCTGGCATAAACCAGATCTGACACTTCTCATTTTTTTTGCTGTTTGGCTCCAAGGACAGAGCCAAACAATGTAAAAGAGAACACTGATGTAGCCTAAGAGAAAAGATGAAAATAGGATAATTATTTGTACCTGGCCATGAATCCAAGCTTCCCTTGTCATTCCTTCCAAGTTTTAAGGGGCTCTGCTTCCTTATGTACACATAAGGGGAATGTTCACAAGGGGACGTATCTAATGTGACTACAAAGTGAAGTCTATAATATGTTTCAGAATATATAATATTGCCTTCATCTCTTCATGTAGCTCCTATATACTTTGAAATCCTTTCTTTCTGTAGACTTGCCGAGATGGAAAATCAGAACTGCTCGTTCTTCACTGACAGCCTTTCTCCTGATGACAGCCTGTGAGTATTACTACCACAAGTGTAGCAGGTTAATTATATAGCATTATCTTATTAACATTAAAACATAGAAAAGCAGAAGGCTTGACTGGCACTGTCTTAGAATAAAATTAAAATTGGGTCATAAAAAGTCTCATTGTCTTCCTAAACAAGTTTTGCCATTTTTACAGCAAAATGGGACTTCAGGAGAACTGGGAGAAAAATGGATACAGCAGTGCACTGATGATGTGTCCCACTAAAAATGTCAACCCTCTGCATTAACCCCTCTCTGCAAATGGACATATGGTAACTGTACGTCCATTTTAGCTGTACCATCCCACAAATGAACACACTTATGTCCAATGAATGGCACAAGAGTTGTATTCACATCAGTCGCAGCGGGTGCCAGCTGTAATATACAGTCAACCTCATACTGCAACCACAATTTCCTGAGGTGCAGCCAGGGGCATAGGTATAGGGGTAGCAGTAGCTATCAGGCCCTGGAGACGTAGGGGGCCTAAAGGCCCCTCCCTCACATAAGAGGACACCAGTATTATAAACAGCACATCGTGGGTAGAGGGCCCTTGCATCGGGGCCCAAGGAGAATCTAGTTACGCTTCTGGATGCAGCCCACATCTATTAGACATTTATGCCATAAATGTCTATAATGGGAATCCCCTTTAATAAGTTTATGAATTTTATATATTGCTACTGTAGTGGTAAATGATGGTGCTTTCCACCTTCATTAACATTTTTTGCTGCCTCACATACATAGAATTCATGCAGTGCAGCAACACTCAAATGTATAGTTTTTGATTTTGCCTAAAAAATGGTGGCCAAAAATGTCATTTGTTATTTTTTCACATAACATTTTATCCAAAGATATTTATTGTAAGGAAATGGGAAGATAGAACAATACCTCTGCAGCGCCACCTATTTGAAGGCAGCATTCCTCCAAGTCAATGTCAGACTTTTTAAACAAGCCTTGTAAACAGTGATTAGGAAATTACAGGAATGCCGCCTTCTAATAGATGGCGCTGTAGAGGTATTGTTCCATCTTTGCATTTGCATATTTCCCAGAGGAGCATGGATGGCCTTAAAAGTCTCCTCACACCTTCTAGGTGCTCTCCCTAAGGAGAGACGATACCCCTCCTGAATCATAAGGAAATGATATATAGGCACACCGAAATAGAGTAGAACTATAGCAAAATACTCTGCCAGGTGCATAGTATACATTAAAGATACAAATGCTAGTAATCTGACTTACATTTTTAGAGGTGCTAAGGGAATAGTGACAGTCTAAACATCAATTACCTTTTTATAACGAATGCACCAAAATGATTGACACACTGATTAACCAATCCAGTCATATTATTCTAAGAGCTTTTCAGAACAATACAAAACATTCAACCAATCAGTGGCCTTGTTGACTGTCCTACATCTGCGCCAACTATTGTTTTGTGGGAGATTAGACCATGTAATAGCCTTTTGCTTGCAAGTGGGTGGAGGGAGCTGGAAAGCCTGTCTACCAGGAGCTGACCATTGCTGGCTGAATAGAAGCTGGGGGTGACAGGAACACAATGGGGAAGTGGGCAAGATAGATGTGTGCAGCGATGGCCCCTTCCTGGTGTTGGAGGAGGAGGCCGTGGAGGTACCAAGATAGAGACGTGCAATACATCAACTTCTTCCCTAGTCACTAATGCTGTGCAATTCTGTGAGTTCAATCTAGGGTGCTCACTCACACCTAGCCACAGAAATTAATTGTATGTCCCCTGTATATAAGATGTATTGTATCTGTAATTACCGCAGTGCTTACCCCAAATCCCGCAATGTTCATTTTTTGCTGAGTGTAATAGCATATTGATGCAACAGGACTCCAGATGGCCACCAAAACAGCTGCAAATGATCCTAGAATTTGTAAATGGCGACATGAATTTATACTCGTGATGCTATTTCCAGTAGTTTGGATCTTCGCACTCTTGCACTTTCTGTATGTCCCTCCCTGATTATCATTGTGTGAATATAATATATGTGTGCAGTAGAGAAAAAGATTTTTCTGCTATTGGATGAGAATAAAACCTAGAAAATGACTTGCTTGTTCTGACAGACAGGAGGCCTTATTCTGGGTTTTACACCCAAGCATTAGCCGAAATGACCTTTAGGGCACGTTCACACAACAGTTTTCTGTTTAGTTTTTTTGTGAGCCAAACAGGAATGGGTCCAAAATACGGGAAAACTACACACCTTTCCATTATACTTTCTCTCCACTCCTGGTTGTGGCTCACAAAAAACTGAACATAAAAACTGTCGTGTGAAGAGGAGGTTGGGTTCTCCCTCCACTCCATCTAGACAATTTGTGCCTCTGTCTCTCTGATGGAAGAGACTATCACCTGCTTTTAGCCCTATAAGCTAAACAATGCCAGAATTGCAGTTTCATTTAATAGCTCGTCTCCTAAAAACACAATAAAAAATGTTGCCAGCACCCCAAAATGTTACCAATGAAAATGTCAGACACAGAGTTTGTAGATAAATAGAAATGTCTAACCAATGTAACACTAAACCACTTATATATACTGAGGGACTAGCTGCATAATGAATGAAAAATAACTTCTCTGGAGTGGTTCTTTAAGGTTAGGCTCCTCCCAGCTCCTACGATTGCATCGTCCAAAAAACAAACCATATTTTAGATGAAGCGATATGAAGAAGATTATTTTACCCACCACTATGACACTTTACTAAAAGGTGGCATAAGATGGCATAGCTGTTCCTTCTTATAAGGCATAGGTGCAGAATGTTCTTTTCATCCCATCTAGGAATTAGCATATTGCTTGTCACTCACTCATTATTGGTATGTTTTTTATCAGTGAGGAGGATCAGTATCTACTACGTCATTCCAGTCCAATTACAGATCGGGATCCATGTACTACTACAATGATAGTGGGAGGACTAAATCCAGAGGAAGAACAAGGGGAGTTAGAAAAAATACTTGCCCAGTTGGAACATGAAAACAGGTAACGTGTATATATACATATAATAAAATATATTCAATTTTTCTCACACTGTTTTTATAATGGCCTCCTGACTACTGTTTTTTATACAAAAATTCGTTCATTCTTTCCCTTATTTTTGTATAGACCTCAATTTAGTACTCGTAACGTAGTATGTAGGACTGAAAAAAAGACTGCTATGTTGATTCAGAGGAAGGCAAAAAAAAAACGTATGAGGTTGAAGCCAATTTTCCTAATTTCTGGCAATCAGAATAATTCCCAGATCATGCCCCATGTGAAGTAATTAGTGACTATAACAGGTAATATTGTTACACTCAAAAAAAGTCGATCAGGCCCGTCTTGTACTCTTCTATCGAATTTGCCATCTTCACTTTCTCAGGCAAAAAGTTCCATAGTCTCACTGCTCTAACAGTAAAGAACCCCCTTCTATGTTGGTGTAGAAACCTTCTTTCCTCTAACCGTAGAGGACACGCCCTTGTTACAGTCACAGACCTGGGTATAAACAGATCATGGGAGAGATCTTTGTATCGTCCCTGATATATTTATTTTCTAAACAAAATAAACCCAATTTTGATAACCTCTCTGTGTGGTCTGCCCAGTGCCTTGTTAAGAAGAACAATGTTCTCATTATATGCCCCTATATCTCATATGACGCACCCCATGATCCTATTTGCATTGGCAGCAGCTGCCTGACATTGGTTTCTCTAGTTTACTTTATGGTTAACTAAAATCCCCAAGTCCTTTTTCATGTTAGTGTTTCCCATTTAGTGTGTAATGGTGACATGTATTTCCTCTGCCCATGTGCATAACCTTATGTTTATCAGTGTTAAACCTCATTTGCCACTTCTCTGCCCAAACCCCCAGATCAATTTGCAAACGTATTCTGCCCCCTCTTGTGTTAATTACTTTACATAGTTCTGTATCATCTCCAAATATTGATATTTTGCTGTGAAATCCTTCTACAAGATTGTTGATTAATAATAATAATCTTTGTTTGTATAACTCCAACATATTCCGCAGCGCTTACAATACAGGAGAAATAACACAAGACCCCAGTTACATGAAGTAATCAGCTGATGGAAATTGTAGGGGTGCGGGTCCTGCTCCAACGAGCTTACATACTACAGATAATGGGGTGATACAGAAGGTAAAGGGGCTGGAGATGTGCACGGTATGGCGAGGTGGAGAGTGTGGGGTGCTATACACATAGACAATGGTCAGGCTGTATAGTGGTGGAATTGGTATGACTGCAGATGCTGGTTGATTACGGCTAGCAGGAGCTGCAGTCGATAGGACAGGGAGCATGTTATCAGTCAGAGTTTAGAGGCGTTTGGTTTAGGGGATATGATATGCCTCCCTGAAGAGGTGCGTTTTTAGAGCATGCCTGAAGTTTAGTGTGTCAGTGATTGTCCGGATATTTTTGGTAGCGCGTTCCAGAGGACAGGTGCTGCTCTGGAGAAGTCTTGAAAGTGGGAATGAGAGGTTTGAATTAGAGGGGCAGTTAGTCTAATTTCGTTAGCAGAACGGAGGGTGCGGGCTGGGCGGTAAATATACTAGTACCAGTGTTTCTTGCGGCACAATGCACCACTTACTAATATAATATAGTGAACAGGTTTGGACTTGGTTTAAAAATTTTTTATGCAAGATTTATAAACTTCAGCTGGTGGCTGAGGTGAAATCGTGGCTTGTGGCTGCATCAGCCTTAAACGAGCGTGCTCACTCATCTCTACTGACAATGTTCATCGTGCGGGGTAAATAATGCGTTACTTTGATAGATCTGAGGTTTATGGATCATACCAAATCACACAATGATACCAAATATGTATTTTTGTTTTATTGCTTAGATTCCTTTATTATTAATACAGTCATACCTCTACTTTTGTCTTTTTCGTCTTTCACCGATTTCCAGTTTCGATGATTCTTCATTGCAGAATCTTGCCTCTTCTTCCATCGCTTGCTTCTAGATTCACTGCCAGCCCACGTGACCTCGGTGCTAATTTCACAGCCATTCATGGATTGCTCCAATCACAGCCACTGATGGATGTATGGCTATGATTGATGCATCCAGCTCTGTCTGTGATTGACTGAGTTAGCTGTCACTCAGCTGACTCAGCCAATCAGAGTAATCTCTTGCTGGAGGCAGGGAATTTCTATCCCCCGTCACTAGCAAGATGCTCTGATGGCTTGTCAAGTGCCCAGCAGCTTGCATGGAGCTCTGGAGAGTGGCCCCCGAGACACCGGTGGCACACGCTAGGTGAGTATATTGATTTTTTTATTTTCTCTCAGGCAGTGTAGCTATGGCATTTAGCGCTGCCAAAAACGTGGTATCAAGTCGCGCCATGTTTTTAGCAGCGCTGAAACCACTGCCCATTAATTTCAATTGGCGACGCAGGGCCGAAAACGCTTGTGTGAACAGCCCCTATTGAAATGAATGGGAGCGTTGTACAGCCTTTAGTGCTGAAAAAGCAGCGCTAAATGCTTTAGAAAAATGTGGTTTGGTGTGTTTTTTGGAATGTCTTGAACAAATTAATTGGATTTACATTGATAGGCACTCTGCCATGACAGCCCTGGGGCCTTTCAGAGGGCCCGAGCCTGCCATGATACCCGCATGACTCCCTGCGATTTCATCGTGGGGGCCGTACGGGACGATGTGTGGGGGATTTAAATGCTGCTGTCAGAATTG
Source organism: Eleutherodactylus coqui (assembly GCF_035609145.1). NCBI lineage: Eukaryota > Metazoa > Chordata > Amphibia > Anura > Eleutherodactylidae > Eleutherodactylus > Eleutherodactylus coqui. The sequence goes on along the minus strand of NC_089846.1, from coordinate 55,285,048 downwards.
ATTAACTGCTTCGATGAGCCGTGCAGTTTATCACACCTGTTGCCACTAGGTGTGGGCTGTAAGAAACAGCCCGTGCCCACGATGTATGGAGGGAGATCGCCGCGCGATCATTCTTCATACATAGACTGCCGATACAGGCCATAGGATTGCAGGTTACATCATTATCTGTCCTCAGCGTTATCACTGTGTTCTCTGTGCTGTTACATAAGACTGCAAGTGGCATCTACTGTACTACAGTACATCATCTGTCCTCAGCGTTATCACTGTGTTCTCTGTGCTGTTACATAGGACCGCAAGTGACATCTACTGTACTACAGTACATCATCTGTCCTCAGCGTTATCACTGTGTTCTCTGTGAAGTGAAGAATTGGAGCATGTCTTATTTTTGGGCAATTCTGTTGAAGAATTATCCATTCTCTACAGTATGAAAAAAAAAATATACATGTGGCTTTCATGCAAGTTTGATGCGCAAAAATTGCATCACACTTGCATAATAATTGCGGATTTGCAAGTGCAATATTGTTCCAGGTTTTTCGGACTGATGTTGCACTCGCCCATGTAAACGTGCCCTAATAAATTCTCCCTCTGTTCCTGCATGGCTTTGGATCATCCCAGGGAGAGAGGTGACATGGACCTTTGTTCAGGGCCCTTTATCAATCACAAAGCGCACTTGGGCTGTGATTGGCACATATGGGGTGAGCACTTGCTCATCTAAACATTTCTCTGTGTTTAATTACTGTATTTACTCAACCTAGCTGTTTAACCCTTCAGATGCCATTCAATGCTGAGTGCGGCATCTAAGTGGTTTCACAGAAAAGTTAAAAAACTTTCCCTTCTTAAAAAAAAAAAAATGACCAGTACTGTAAAAAGAATGTTTTTTTTATCCCTCACAGAAAACACCATAACAAACAATGCTAGAAGAGCTGTTCTCTGCAGATCCCAAAAAGAATTTAAAAATCTGTAAATACTCCAAACAGTACTAATGCAAAATACTGTAAAAGTCCTAATACAAACAGCAAACCTTCATTTACTTTAGTCGGTGGAAGCATATAAATATTATGGGTCTTGGAAAGCTGTGGCACAAAAACAAAACTTTTTTTTTATATAAAAGTATTTTCTTTATCGAAAAGTAGTAAATATAAAAAAACAAAAACTATAAAAATGTCTAAATAATTGTAACAAGCTATAGGAACCTTCACAGAGGATGTCTGAGCTGCAGACATTCTTTAGCTTTTCTGCCGATTGTATAAGCAATTGCATTTTCTTTACATGCCGATTTTCTGCAGCGGAATGTGTTGCCTTTTTGCACTATGGCAGTAGTGGTTCACACTGGCAGACGTTATTGTCAAACATCAACAAACGCAGATTTCCAAGCAGATTCTCTGCATTTCCGGGGCAGAAACACTTCAAAGTCCACAGCAAAAGTGTATTTGCGGATCTTGGTGTTGGGTATGTATGTTCTTCATTGATCTCTATGGCAAAAATCCTCTGCACATCTGCAACATAAACAGACATGCTGCCGATTCTTAATCTGCAGTATGTATGTATATATATATATATATATATATACACTACCGTTCAAAAGTTTGGGGTCACCCAAACAATTTTGTGTTTTCCATGAAAAGTCACACTTATTCACCACCATGCGTTGTGAAATGAATAGAAAATAGAGTCAAGACATTGACAAGGTTAGAAATAATGATTTGTATTTGAAATAACATTGTTTTTACATCAAACTTTGCTTTCGTCAAAGAATCCTCCTTTTGCAGCAATTACAGCATTGCACACCTTTGACATTCTAGCTGTTAATTTGTTGAGGTAAACTTGAGAAATTGCACCCCACGCTTCTAGAAGCATCTCCCACAAGTTGGATTGGTTGGATGGGCACTTCTGGCGTACCATACGGTCAAGCTGCTCCCACAACAGCTCAATGGGGTTCAGATCTGGTGACTGCGCTGGCCACTCCATTACCGATAGAATACCAGCTGCCTGCTTCTGCTGTAAATAGTTCTTGCACAATTTGGAGGTGTGTTTAGGGTCATTGTCCTGTTGTAGGATGAAATTGGTTCCAATCAAGCGCTGTCCACTGGGTATGGCATGGCGTTGCAAAATGGAGTGATAGCCTTCCTTATTCAGAATCCCTTTTACCCTGTACAAATCTCCCACCTTACCAGCACCAAAGCAACCCCAGACCATCACATTACCTCCACCATGCTTAACAGATGGCGTCAGGCATTCTTCCAGCATCTTTTCATTTGTTCTGCGTCTCACAAACGTTCTTCTTTGTGATCCAAACACCTCAAACTTGGATTCATCCGTCCACAACACTTTTTTCCAGTCTTCCTCTGTCCAATGTCTGTGTTCTTTTGCCCATCTTAATCTTTTTCTTTTATTGGCCAGTCTCAGATATGGCTTTTTCTTTGCCACTCTGCCCTGAAGCCCAAAATCCCGCAGCCGCCTCTTCACTGTAGATGTTGACACTGGTGTTTTGCGGGTACTATTTAATGAAGATGCCAGTTGGGTACCTGTGAGGCGTCTGTTTCTCAAACTAGAGACTCTAATGTGCTTATCTTCTTGCTTAGTTGTGCAACGCGGCCTCCCATTTCTTTTTCTACTCTGGTTAGAGCCTGTTTGTGCTGTCCTCTGAAGGGAGTAGTACACACCGTTGTAGGAAATCTTCAATTTCTTAGCAATTTCTCGCATGGAATAGCCTTCATTTCTAAGAACAAGAATAGACTGTCGAGTTTCAGATGAAAGTTCTCTTTTTCTGGCCATTTTGAGCGTTTAATTGACCCCACAAATGTGATGCTCCAGAAACTCAATCTGCTCACAGGAAGGTCAGTTTTGTAGCTTCTGTAACGAGCTAGACTGTTTTCAGATGTGTGAACATGATTGCACAAGGGTTTTCTAATCATCAATTAGCCTTCTGAGCCAATGAGCAAACACATTGTACCATTAGAACACTGGAGTGATAGTTGCTGGAAATGGGCCTCCATACACCTTTGTAGATATTGCACAAAAAACCAGACATTTGCAGCTAGAATAGTCATTTACCACATTAGCAATGTATAGAGTGCATTTGTTTAAAGTTAGGACTAGTTTAAAGTTATCTTAATTGAAAAGTACAGTGCTTTTCCTTCAAAAATAAGGACATTTCAATGTGACCCCAAACTTTTGAACGGTAGTGTATATATGTATGTATATGTGTATGTGTGTATATATATATATATATATATATATATATATATATATATATGTATATATATATATATTAGCTGATATACCCGGCTACGCCCGAGTTAATTTGGTACTGGTGTCTATCTGGTGTTCACACGGAAAATCTTATGAAGTCGTGGTTACTTTAGAGATACTGAGGAAAAACACATGTTCACCATTTTGCATAGTTCTCTGCGTTACCCAGGACACACTACGTGGAGGTAACCATGCGACGTTTCCTTCATATAAAATGGCATCAGGAAGTGAGAGAATTAGATTATGTACATAAAATTTGGACACTAATTATTTTGCGCTTAGAATTGAATAATCGAGTTGGGACCTATTAGCTTTTCATATTTATGACACAATCAATGCTTGTGCCAAATTTCATGTTTCTATGACATTGGGAAGTGAGAGATTTGGATTATGTACGTAAAATTTGGACGCTAATTCTTTTGCGCATAGAATTGAATAATGGAGTTGGGACCCATTAGCTTTTCCTATTTATCACATAATCAATGCTCGTGCCAAATTTCCTGTTTCTATGACACCGGAAAGTGAAAAAATTACATTCCGCACGTAAAATTTCGATGACAATTCTTTTGCGCTAGAATTGAATAATGGAATTGGGACCTATTAACTTTTCCTATTTATGACATAATCAATGCTCCTGCCAAATTTCCTGTTTCTATGACACCGGAAAGTGAAAAAATTACATTCCGCACGTAAAATTTTGACGACATTTCTTTTGCGCTAGAATTGAATAATGGAATTGGGACCTATTAACTTTTCCTATTTATGACATAATCAATGCTCGTGCCAAATTTCCCGTTTCTATGACACCGGAAAGTGAGAAAATTACATTCCGCACGTAAAATTTGGATGCTAATTCTTTTGCGCATAGAATTGAATAATGGAGTTGGGACCCATTAGCTTTTCCTATTTATGACATAATGCTCGTGCCAAATTTCACGTTTCCATGACACCGGAATGTGAGAAAATTACATTCCGTACGTAAAATTTGGACGCTAATTCTTTTGCGCTAGAATTGAATAATCGAGTTGGGACCTATTAGCTTTAACTATTTATGACATAATCAATGCTTGTGCCAAATTTCCTATTTCTATGACACTGGAAAGTAAAGAAATTACATTCCGCACGTAAAATTTCGACGCCAATTTTTTTGCGCTAGAATTGAATAATGGAGTTGGGACCCATTAGCTTTTCCTATTTATGACACAATCAATGCTTGTGCCAAATTTCATGTTTCAATGACACCGGAAAGTGAGAAAATTACATTCCGTACGTAAAATTTGGACGCTAATTCTTTTGCGCTAGAATTGAATATTCGAGTTAGGACCAATTAGCTTTTCCTATTTATGACATAATCAATGCTCGTGCCAAATTTCACGTTTCTATGACACCGGAAAGTGAGAAAATTACATTCCGTACGTAAAATTTGGACGCTAATTCTTTTGCGCATAGAATTGAATAATCGAGTTGGGACCCATTAGCTTTTTCTATTTATGACATAATCAATGCTTGTGCCAAATTTCACGTTTCTATGACACCGGAAAGTGAGAAAAATACATTCCGTACGTAAAATTTTGACGCTAATTCTTTTGCGCATAGAATTGAATAATCGAGTTGGGACCCATTAGCTTTTCCTATTTATGACATAATCAATGCCCGTGCCAAATTTGAAGTTTTTATGACATTGAGAAGTGAGAGATTTAGATTATGTACGTTAAATTTCGACGCCAATTCTTTTGCGCTAGAATTGAATAATCGAGTCGGGACCCAATTACTTTTCCTATTTTGGAGATAATGTATGCTCGTGCCAAAATTCATGTTTCTACGATATCGGGAAGTTGGAGAACTTTTGGCGAGTCAGTGAGTCAGTCAGTGAGTCAGTCAGTGAGGGCTTTCGTCTTTATATATATATATTTTTTTTTAGAGGAAGCCAAACATGGTTCCTATATAGATAACAACTTGCTCATAAAATACAATGGGGTCTGGTGCAAAAAAGTCACAATTTTGACACGTGTCAAAACTATGACCTTTAGGCATATAGACTGCGCCCCCCCCCCCCCCCCACCTGCTTTAGGGGGCAAAGGCGCATGCTGTCCATCACATTTACTATAATCTATGCCAGAAACTGGTAAAGATGATGGCAAAAAGGTACTCCAGCTCGGAGTTGACATAGATTTCCATCTGCCGCACAGGGGTGCCTGCAGATTTGACAAATGAATTGCACCTCCTAATACCTTTGTCATTCACGTAAGGTGCAGTGCTTACTTGGACAAGTATGAGAAACACCTGTGTAGGTAAGTAAAACCCAATATCTCATATAGCTAGATTAGATAAAAAATAACCAGATTATGACCGCTTAAATATAGAAGAAAAAAAATGACTAGTCCTTAAAACCAAATTAAAGTGATGTCACTCATTAAGGGCTTGTTCAGATGAGCGTGTGTTTTGCACACGCATAATGCACGCTTGTAAATGAACCAATGGGTTCCTATAGAAGCGTTCATATGCGCGGAATTTGAAGCGCAAAACAGCTCACACCTAAAAAAGATAGGACATAGCTGCGTGTTTTGCAGGAGTTTCCATTGACTCATATAGGAGCAGAAGTTAACGGAAACTCCTGCGCACGGGACAGATTCCCCGCTGCTTACAACAGGGCATTTAAAAGGCACTTCTGGCCAGAACCACTTTTTAAATGTCCCGCAGTTAACTCCTTCGTCCCCGCTTAGTTCCACTAAGCTGGAGCACTTGAATCTCCGTCCCCAAGGGTTGACATTTCACTTTTGTCCTGTCGTTTTGCGTCTGTTAGTGTCTTTATGTTGGTCCATGTTTTTAATAATTCATTAATAAAGTTTATCATTTTTTAATCTATATCTGTGAAGGGCTTTATATACAATATATAGATTCAACATACCACTGTGATCTCTCAGTTTCATTACCTAGCCCCAGCTCACTGTCTACATGGTCTTCCCCTCTATCACTCTGGTTACCCTCCTACCAGTCTCTAGTTTTAATACTCCTCCAAACTTCTAGCCATCTTCTCCCCAAGCGTGACCTTATTCTCCCCATGGAGATGCAGCCCATCCCTACAGTAGAACTGGTAGCCAACAGCAAAGTTGACCCAAGGAAGCCCTCTGCTCTTTTTCAGTTTAGGTCTGCATTAGAGATGAGCGAGCACCAAAATGCTCGGGTGCTCGTTACTCGGGACGAAATTTTCGCAATGCTCGAGGGTTCGTTTCGAGTAACGAACCCCATTGAAGTCAATGGGCGACCCGAGCATTTTTGTATATCGCCGATGCTCACTAAAGTTTTCATTTGTGAAAACCGGGGCAATTCAAGAAAGTGAGGGGAACGACACAGCAACGGATAGGGCAGGCGAGGGGCTATATGTTGGGCTGCATCTCAAGTTCCCAGGTCCCACTATTAAGCCACAATAGCGGCAAGAGTGGGCCCCCCCCCCCGCACTGTCAGCGTAAAGATCGTTCTCCTCTGCCATAGCTGTAACAGCTGTGGCAGAGAAGAACGATGTTTGCCCATTGAATTCAATGGAGCCAGCAATACAGCAGGTTCCACTGAAAGCAATGGGCTGCCGGCGTGCGCGGGGTGAATTGTCGGGAAGGGGTTAAATATATAACCCCTTCCCTGCAATTCATCCAGAAATGTGTTACAATAAAAATATATACCGGCGTATAAGGCGACCCCCCAACTGTCACCTTATACGCCGGCAATACAGTGGAGCAAAGAATAAAAGTCATTACTTACTTCTTCTGACGTTCTGCGGCGCTTGAACGTTGCAGGGGGAAGTTGTAATGCCTTCCCTGTCTTTCTATTGGCCAGAAAAGCGCGCAAATTTCTCAGGGAAGAAATTGAAAGTAACTCGAACATCACGTGGTACTCGTTACGAGTAACGAGCATCTCGAACACGCTAATACTCGAACGAGTATCAAGCTCGGACGAGTATGCTCGCTCATCTCTAGTCTGCATTCGTTAAACAAGTTGAAGAGGGCTTGGATGCTTTATTTTCTTGAAAGTAAAAAAATCACCAGTTTTCTGAAGGTGGGAGGTCGATCCAGGGATTTATTCTGATTGCCGTATTTGGAGTTAGAAAGAAGTTGTTTAGCCACAAATATTGGGCAACTGAGAATATTTAGCTTTCCTCTGGCTCAGCATGTAGGATTATCGCTCGGACTTGATGTCTTTTGGTGTCTTTTTTCCAGCACTATTAACTATATAATTGCATTGCAACTAAACAGCAATTGTAAATTAGGTATACTTAAGTATTCGCATCCATTTGACCAAACAATGATTACAGCATTCAACAACATTCTTTACAGAATTCTTCAGGGAGAATTAAAACGATTAAAATGGCAGCATGCAGAAGTAGGAGAGGCGGCTTTATACGGGGAAGTGTCGCCTGATTCTGGGGGCAGCGGCAGTGGTGACATACAGAGTGAAGAATTGTTAAGTGAAGCACGGATACTGCGGCATCACAAAAATCGTTTAGAGACTCGTATGCAGATACTGGAGGATCACAACAAGCAACTTGAATCCCAGCTGCAACGGCTCAGGGAGCTTTTGTTACAGGTATGGAGAAAACAGACTGCTATTAAAGGGGTATTCTCATCTTAACCAATCATGAGCGAGATGGCAATACTCCTCTGTACATGATAGCCAGGGTGGTCGGAAAACAGCCGAGTGGGCTGTCATATTCTGTTCTCGTATCCCCAAAGAACTGAAGGAGAGTTATGGAAGTAGCTTCACTGTTTCTGTAACTCGCTGTGCTATACTGTTTCCATAACTACTAATTATTTCTATGAACGTTCCGGAAGATTGCAAGTCCTCGTGGGCAAGGTCCTCGCTCCCCCTGTGTCAGTTTGTTTATTGTTCCTGTTATTTTTCATTTATAATGTATGTATACAGCTCCCAGAATTATTGGTGCTTTAAAATAAATAATAGCGTAAGACCTCCTGCACAGGATAAATAATAGCGTAAGACCTCCTGCACACGGATAAATAATAGCGTAAGACCTCCTGCACACGGATAAATAATAGCGTAAGACCTCCTGCACACGGATAAATAATAGCGTAAGGCCTCCTGCACACGGATAAATAATAGCGTAAGGCCTCCTGCACACGGATAAATAATAGCGTAAGGCCTCCTGCACACGGATAAATAATAGCGTAAGACCTCCTGCACACGGATAAATAATAGCGTAAGACCTCCTGCACATGGATAAATAATAGCGTAAGGCCTCCCGCACACGGATAAATAATAGCGTAAGGCCTCCCGCACACGGATAAATAATAGCGTAAGGCCTCCCGCACACGGATAAATAATAGCGTAAGGCCTCCTGCACACGGATAAATAATAGCGTAAGGCCTCCTGCACACGGATAAATAATAGCGTAAGGCCTCCTGCACACGGATAAATAATAGCGTAAGGCCTCCTGCACACAGATAAATAATAGCGCAAGGCCTCCTGCACACGGATAAATAATAGCGCAAGGCCTCCTGCACACGGATAAATAATAGCGCAAGGCCTCCTGCACACGGATAAATAATAGCGTAAGGCCTCCTGCACACGGATAAATAATAGCGTAAGGCCTCCCGCACACGGATAAATAATAGCGTAAGGCTTCTTGCACACGGATAAACAATAGCGTAAGGTCTCCTGCACACGGATAAATAATAGCGTAAGGCCTCCTGCACACGGATAAATAATAGCGTAAGGTCTCCTGCACACGGATAAATAATAGCGTAAGGCCTCCTGCACACGGATAAATAATAGCGTAAGGCCTCCTGCACACGGATAAATAATAGCGTAAGGCCTCCTGCACACGGATAAATAATAGCGTAAGGCCTCCTGCACACGGATAAATAATAGCGTAAGGCCTCCTGCACACGGATAAATAATAGTGTAAGGCCTCCTGCACACGGATAAATAATAGCGTAAGACCTCCTGCACACGGATAAATAATAGCATAAGGCCTCCTGCACACGGATAAATAATACCGTAAGGCCTCCTGCACACGGATAAATAATAGCGTAAGGCCTCCTGCACACGGACAGATTTGCATTTCGAAATCCAGAGCAGGATTCCGCCTCCGGATTCTGCAGCAAATTCAGCCCATAGCATGCTATGGCAATACGCGATTTCCTGCCCATGAGCGGAAATCTATTGCGATTTTTCCACTCGCGGGGGAGAAATCGCGGCATGCTGAAATTTTGTGCGGTCTCCGCATGGCTGGATTACATTGAAGTCAATGGAAGCCGTCCATCCTGCAATCATTATTGCAGAATGCTCGCGGCAGCCGCATCATCGCCATAGCGACGGCACGTTGGCCGGCACATCAGCAGCAGAGGAGAAGACTGCGGAGAGGTACGTTGGGGTCACCGGCCGGGCACCGGGTCAAACTCCTCCCCAGGAATCCTGCATGCAGGGTCCCACCTGCCCGTGTGCAGACCGCCTTAGATGGCCAACTAAGTTGTTTCTGTACTACAGTCTACTTCCAACAACCATAAGCTGGGCCGGGGAGGCCTTATCTTGACATAGGTGAACATCCCAGAGGAGGGACCCACATCTACCAGAATTTTATGACATCCTGTGGATATGCCATAAAAGTCTGAGATGAGAATATCCCTTTACATGTACAATTTTTGTCATATAAATAACAAGTGAAATGTTTAGAATTCTGGAATTTAAAAGAAGTGGATATTAGCAGAGAAAGATTAACACGGGTCAGAGAATCTCTTAAAGCTACCATTAAGGGCCTGTCACACAGGACAGAATATTCCGCAACAGCTGCATTTCCTTAAGGGAAACACCCCTCTTTCACCAGAAATTCCATGACAATTTTTTACATTCGCCTCAGATCCATAGTTCTTATCACTCAGCTAGAAAAGGAAAGCATCCATTAGTAGAGTAAGGACACCCATATAGCATCATTCATGGTCATTCACAGTCAATTAAATGGATAAAAAGTTACAAACACAAAGGAATTACTTATTGATCCACCCTCGTATATCTCTGAATGTGACTAGAAGCTCAGGCAATATGGCTGTCCTTATAATCCTATACAAATAATAGAATAAACGTTCTACAATCAGAAAATTAATAATAATCATCAGTATCCGGTTTTCATTAGTAAAACATGTAGATTATACATTCCTTTAAAAGTAAACATGCCAAGTATTTATATGGTTGGATTGGCTGACATGCATCTCTCCTAAACAACCATTTGGCCTGCAGCTATTTCTTATGACCAACACCAGATTATTCAATGTGTAGAGTTTATCATTTTTTTACAAGCCAAAGGGCTTATTAACACTTCTGGTTTGGGCTCACAAAATACTGATGTAAAATACTGGATCAAACTGGGATCACTACATCTCATTCCATTCTACTAATAGTTGGGGAGTTCAGTTCCTATGAAAAAAAATGGAGGAATTTATAAAGGCAAAGTTTTAAAAGGCAGTCTTAAAATCATTCTTGCAGGCGCAAGATGCCCCTAATGGCACATGCCTCTTCCTACTGGGCATGCTCCTGAAATCTACACCATCTACAAGCTGAAGTCGATTTCTGCTGTAATTGACACTAATTTTAAATATAAATTATACTTAAATCTGTCAATCTGGGGTAGTGGGGGTGGGCCATGCCACCTTCTAAAAAGCCACGCTTCCTTTTTTGGAAACCAGCTGAAGCTGTGAAAAGTTAACAAAGTCGCTTACGTTACATTTTGTGAGTTAATCACAGCAGTTTTAGAATAATGAATTCCTGCCATTGACTTTGTCGGTTATTAGTTAGAAATGAGTTGACCGGCTCCACTGTCTGAGGGGTTCAAATAGGAACCTCAGTGTTGCTTGTGTTTGTCTTGTGTGTTTGTAACTGTGATTTATGTGTTTTCTAGCCTAACGCAGATGATGGTAAGACTTCTTCCATCTCGGAGAACAAGTGTCCTACAGATGATAAGAGGGGAACCCCGGATACTGAAGCTGCAGGTAAAATACAGATGTATAAGGTATAATTCCATTTTCATTTGAGATCAAATGTTTATGTACAATCAGACGATCAAAGATGCAAGGCCACATTCAGATGCAACAGATATTTGCAATAAAGCACAGTACAATGCTAGAGATTGTGGTTTACAACATGAAATATTCCGATTTTAGGCCATGGTGCCTTGTGTGCCCTGCAGAGGGGGTAATCTGCTACAAATCCAGAGTACTTTGTCACAGATTTTGTAAAAAATTTCAGCACCGTTTTCTCTCCCCCTTCCTCTCGTGGACCCATCCTTGTTCCTTATATACTGGCTTCTACATTCTGCCACTTTAGTTCATTAATGGGGTGTCTGTTTTTATAAAAGTGCCTTGCGAATGATGTTTCATCATATTTTCCCTGCTGGGTGTATATAATATTTATAAACTTGTTGCAAATAGAGATTTCTTTAAAAATACAAAGCTTGAAAATGATCAAGATTGTATTGTGGCATTCAATGAAGGCAAGAATGATCAAAGTCAACTTTTGCTGAACATTGATCGGTTTCCTTTTAACCCTTTCCAATCCTCTGTCTGACATCTAAAGACATTCTGATTGAAGGCTGTACAGCTGTGATGTCATAAGACGTCCAACAAGGTATTCTTACTATATATTACTGGCCGCTCTGTTGTCGGGGGGCCTTTCCAGCATGTCCCATACCGCAGTACTGGCTCTAGCCAGCAGGTGGCGCCATTGTATAATGGCAGAAAGAGCCCCCTAGGAAACCCTAAATCCAAAATTGGATTGCAAAGGGTTAAAGGTTCACAACTCATGAAGACTAAGTCTGCTGCACTAAGTCTGCTGTCACATAGACTTGAAACTGTGGGGTGCTGTCACATAGACTTGTCGCTGAGGAGTGGGGGTGCTGTCACATAGACTTGTTGCTGGGGAAAGAGGGGGGGGTGTTGTCACAGTAATTTGGCATATGGGGTGGGCGGGGGGCTGTCACAGTAATTTATCACACCTGGTGTAATCCTGTGAATATTGTAAAGCTGTGAATATTGTAAATGGTGGCTCATGTGTTCTCTACATATAGGTGTCACCTCTGTGTAATCCTGCTTGTGCAGGGAGGGGAGGAGGTGAGCTGTAACTATTGTGAATGGTCGGTCCTGTGTTATCTATATGAAGGGGTCACTGTACTTGTGGGTGGGAGGGGTGGAGGGTGCTGTCAGTGTATTGTGGGGGGAGGGGTGGGGGGTGCTCTCACTGTACTTGTGGGGTCGCTGTCACTGTACTTGTTGGGGGTGCCGTCACTGTACTTGTGGGGGGTGCCGTCACTGTAATTGTGGGTAGAGGAGTGGGGGGCCGTCACTGTACTTGTGGGGGGAGGGGCGGGGGCCGTCACTGTACTTGTGGGTAGAGCGGCGGAGGGGGCCGTCACTGTACTTGTGGGGGGAAAGGGCAGAGTGTGCTGTCACTATACTTTTGGGGGGAGGGGCGCTGTCAGTGTACTGTGTGGGGGGAGGGGCGCTGTCAGTGCACTGTGGGGCGAGGGGCATGAGGTGCCGTCACTGTACTTGTGGGGGGATGGGTGGGGGTGTCGTCATTGTACTTGTGGGGGGGACGGGCGGGGGGGTGTTGTCACTGTATTTGTGGGGGCAAGGGGCATAGGGTGTCGTCACTACTTGTGGGGGGAGGGACATAGGGTGTCGACACTGTACTTGTGGGGGGAGGGGTGTGGGTTGTCGTTACTGTACTTGTGGGGAGGAGGCGTGGGGGGTTCCATCACTGCACCTGTGGGAGGAGGGGCGGGGGATGCTGGCAATTTACTTGTGGGGGGCACTGTGTGGGGGCATGTGAGGTGTTACTTCGCGATCCTCTGCCATTGAAAGTAATGATAGAGATTGCGATCTCCTGCTACTGCTTTGACTGCTGTAGCAGGAGATTCCTTCATCTCCCTGGCATGTGCCCTCTTTACTGGACACTGTGACAGCACTGTCACATCATTGTCACAGTATCCAGTGATGAGGGGACATGCCAGGGAGATGAAGGAATCTCCTTCTACAGCTGTCACAGCTCTAGCAGGAGATCGCACTGCTCTCCCATGGTTTTGAATGGGGCCAGGCGGCTGCCGGCTGCATTGAAAGCAGTAAAGGGACTCGCATGGACTGAGAGAGCTATATCTGACCGTCACTCACAGCCTGATATCGCTCTCCCCATCACAGCGTGTCTCCCATAATGACACGATTCTTCTAGTCATGTGACCGGCGTCATAGGGAGTGTGCACGCTGAGGAGGAGAGAGAGCAGTGCATCATGGGAACTACACCGGCAGCGCCATCTTTGAAATATTCTTCAGGTCAGCTTTATGATGAGAAGATAAGGAATAAAAAGGTTAGCAGAATATTATTTTTTATGTGTAATGCTCTATTGTATGATGCTTTTACTTTACTGTTCTTTTTATTTTTGCACATCTGTCTACCGGATCCGTTAAAAAACGTTTCAGTTTTAAATCTGTTTTGCTATCCATGTAATACAAAAACAGAATGCAAAACGCTGATGTGAATAAGCCCTAAGTAATGTATGTACACAGTGACTCCACCAACAGAATAGTGAGTGCAGCTCTGGAGTATAATAGAGGACCAGTACAGGATAAATCTCCATTTAGACGGGACGAGTGTCTGGCAAACGATGCCCGGCACTCAACACTGCACATACTAGCTCTTGTGCTGCTGCACGGGAGCTAGTATCGCTGACTCACAGCGGGACGGCAGGAGGAGTTTTTTATTTCTCCTCCCGCTCCCCCGCCCCTTTCCATTGCCTTAACATAGCGGCCATTCAGTACTGAACAGCTGCTATTTGCACTGAGCGATCAGCGATCGTTTATGCAGCATAAACGATGGATGATGAGCTGATCGCTCAGTGTAAATAGCAGTCGTTCAGTACTGAACGGCCGGTATGTTAAGGCAATGGAGAGGGGCGGGGGAGCGCAAGGAGAGAAATCTGTTCCTGCCGCCCGCTGTGAGCCAGCGATAATAGCTCCCGTGCAGGTGCATGGGAGCTAGTATGTGCGGGGACATGTTTCTGGCATTGTTTGCCCGACATTCGTTCCGTCTAAATTGGCCTGAAGTAATGTATGTAAACGGTGACTTCACCAGCAGTAAAGTGAGTGCAGCTCTGGAGTATAATACGGAATATAACGCAGGATCAGTACAGGATAAGTAATGTATGTAAACGGTGACTCCACCAGCAGAATAGTGAGTGCAGCTCTGTAGTATAATAGAGGATATAACGCAGAATCAGTACAGGATAAGTAATGTATGTAAACAGTGACTCCACCAGCAGAATAGTGAGTGCAGCTCTGGAGTATAATACAAAATGTAACACAGGATTGGTAGAAGATGTAACCACTACAGAAAGAATCTCAGAGACTCTGGTAAAGTCCTGGTGATGCATAACAGCGGTGTCACATTGTGCTCCTGGGACCTGTAGTACTATGTAGGTGTGGTTGATTTGGTTGGCTGTGTGTGGATTGCTCCAGCCAGCCAATCACCATGGGTCTGTGCACGTAAATAGCAGCCAAGCTCACTAGAGGTTGCTGGTCATGATATATACCTTTACATATCCTAAATAATCCTGGGTGTTAGGATGCATGGTGTTGTTTCTGTCTTGTTCTGTCCGTCTGGTTTCTATTCTGCATGCATGCGTTTCTGTTCGTTTTTTGTCTGATGTCCCTTGTCTAAACATTGTCCTGTCTCATCCACCCGTCCGTTGGTAGTTGGATGCCTGTTCCATGTTTGTTTGTCCTGCCTGTCCGTTGGTGGGCATATGCCCGAACCATGTCCAGTTCATTCCCCTTTGTCCATTGGTAGGTGAATGCTAGGGCTTTGTCTTGTCTGTCTGTAGGTGGCGCATTATGTGAATGATATCCTATGTTTGAATTCCCCTTAGTCTATACGTCTGCAGACGTTTGTTGTGTGTTAAGTACTTGTCTGGTGTTCCTGCCGGTTATCATCTAGGGCGAGCCAGGTTTCCCTAGGTTCCAGAGTGGAGCCATCCTTATTGGGGTGATCGCATTGCTTTGTAGGCAGGGTTGCCTTGTTAGAGTATGGACTCCCAAGACGAGAACTCTTGACGTGGGCTTGTGAGCTTACGTGTTTTGGCCAAAATACAAACCAATACTTCGTACTTATTCCTATTACAATCTGCTTGTGTATTAGTACATTTAGTAAGTATTTTGACAGCTGCTGTTGTTGTTTGTACTTTCGGTTTATGTTTCGGTGTATATATGTTCGCTTTCCACTCCTCGTTCAGTCGGCTAGATACGGCCTGCAGGAACATAACAAGCTGGTGAGAGGCGCATCCAAAGAGCTGTGTGAATTGTGATATGGATGAGGCTCAACCGCTGCTCCGGCCTCCTCTTACTACAGCTGGAGAGAGACAGACTGCACCGTGCAATAGTCGCAGACACACTACATTGTAATGGATGAGACAGACATATTATATGGCAGATATACACAAATCCGGTATTGTGCACCTCGCCTCGTGATATGAACACTAATTACTTATGGGGATTTAAAAAATCCAGAAACAGACAACCAAATGTCTCATATTTATCATGAGGCGTACGCAAATCACTCCAACTATCCTCTTTCTGTAGAATAGCATAAAATATACCCATTTTTGTGTACTTTTACAGTTTGCTCATTCACTTGGGCGATCAGTTTAAACATGAAGATAAGAGCTCAGTCAGGTTGGCTTTTTTACATGCGTTTATTCACGCATAAACAGATCATGTGACCACATGTGACCGCTACTATTGAAAAGCATTAGTTGTATATAGATGCGAATTGCAAACGCAAAAAACATGCGCAGCAAAAAACGCCCATCTGACTGAGCCCTAAATGTGTTTTTTTTTTTTTAAGCAGGATTTTCAGTCGTTCAGTTCGCTGCACCAGTAAATGAGAACGGCGGAACAGGCGCTGCTCGTTCTCCCCCACCCCATCACACATGGTCCCGCACACTGATCGCAGTTTCAGCCCCACTTCAGTAGCCTTGAGCAATTCCAGCAACCTCATTGGTTGTTGGGGACACACCTTCCTTTCAGATGTACCCGAGTATACATTTACACAGAGCTGTGCACGAGAAGCGGGTGCTGACAGGAGTACAGTACACAGATCTGCGGTGTATTCACAGAGCTGTGGAAGCACGAGAAGCAGTGAATACACCGCAGATCTGTGTAACAGTATTCCTGTCAGCACCTGCTTCTCGTGCACAGCTCTGTGTAAATGTATCCTCGGGCACATCTGAAAGGAAGGTGTGTCCCCAACAACCAATGAGGTTGCTGGAAGTACTCAAGGCTACAGATGTGGGGCTGAAAAGAAACATATGCGTGCGGGCCGGCAGCTTCTCCTGCTGAGGGGAGGAGTCTGAGCGGAGGTCCGGGAGGAAGCGCCGGCATGCAGGAGAAGCTGCCGGCCCCCACAGAGACGTTAGTGAAAGTAACTGCGGTCAGTCCGTGTGAAAGAGGGCCCCCGGGGGCTCAGGGGCCAGGTCGCAACCGCGACCCCAGCAACCCCTATATGTACGCCTATGCTTCCATGCTTTATTGGGTCACTATGACTAGTTTTTGCACCCCTTCGAATGACAACTCTTAAGTCTGTCTCCTATTTTTATACAAGACCCTGTTTCCCGTTTCTTCTGAATTAAGTTGCTCTTCTTGTCGCAGTCTTCAGCCTTTTTCAGGCAGTCTGTTGTGTAGACGTGAGGACACAGACCATGTTAGCGCCCCCATCAGAGACTGAACCCCATAACACGCGTACCTGGAGATAGGAGCTGACATGATGACATCACTGTAGGTGGAGTTATAGGTTCTCAGATCTCTATATGGAGCCCCTATAATTCCTGCCCTGCAGCAGCTGTCGCCATGTCTTTGGTACATGATACACTATATTATATATAGGATAAGACTACTTCTGGAGTATTGGGCTGCAGCAATATTGGTTGCTGTGTAAGGAGAAATCCAGACAAAAAACAAATACCACCAAGTAGACGATTAGAATTCTGTTTTATTTGAAGAGTAATAAGCAACATTGTAATTAAATATTACCGGCCTTTTAATAAATTACACTATGATCACAGTGACTCTCGGGTTAGGACAGCTGGAGACCACAGAACTTGCTGCAGTCATTCTGACCAGTCCACCAATGTCCTGACATGAGAGTCGCCGGACCCAAAGATCCAGAGGAAGGCGAAAAACCCCCTGGAGAGTTCTACCTCAGGGGGGAAAAAATTCCTTCCTGACCCCAAATGTGGCGATCGGCTATTGCTCTGGATCTAAGCTGTCCTGCTGCATATTGCCTTCTTCTTCAGGAAGCCTCGCTTGACCCTCAGGCCCCGGCTTCAGGGAACCCCCCTCGGCCCTTTAGGCCCCGGCTTCAGGGGACCCCCCTCGACCCTTTAGGCCCCCGGCTTCAGGGGACCCCCCTCGACCCTTTAGGCCCCGGCTTCAGGGGACCCCCCTCGACCCTTTAGGCCCCGGCTTCAGGGGACCCCCCTCGACCCTTTAGGCCCCCGGCTTCAGGGGACCCCCCTCGACCCTTTAGGCCCCCGGCTTCAGGGGACCCCCCTCGACCCTTTAGGCCCCCGGCTTCAGGGTCCGACCCTTTAGGCCCCCGGCTTCAGGGGACCCCCCTCGACCCTTTAGGCCCCCGGCTTCAGGGGACCCCCCTCGACCCTTTAGGCCCCTGGCTTCAGGGGACCCCCCTCGACCCTTTAGGCCCCCGGCTTCAGGGGACCCCCCTCGGCCCTTTAGGCCCCCGGCTTCAGGGGACCCCCCTCGGCCCTTTAGGCCCCCGGCTTCAGGGGACCCCCCTCGGCCCTTTAGGCCCCCGGCTTCAGGGGACCCCCCTCGACCCTTTAGGCCCCCGGCTTCAGGGGACCCCCCTCGGCCCTTTAGGCCCCCGGCTTCAGGGGACCCCCCTCGGCCCTTTAGGCCCCCGGCTTCAGGGGACCCCCCTCGACCCTTTAGGCCCCCGGCTTCAGGGGACCCCCCTCGGCCCTTTAGGCCCCCTGTAGGCCCCCGGCTTCAGGGGACCCCCCTCGGCCCTTTAGGCCCCCGGCTTCAGGGGACCCCCTCGGCCCTTTAGGCCCCCGGCTTCAGGGGACCCCCCTCGGCCCTTTAGGCCCCCGGCTTCAGGGGACCCCCCTCGGCCCTTTAGGCCCCCGGCTTCAGGGGACCCCCCTCGGCCCTTTAGGCCCCCGGCTTCAGGGGACCCCCCTCGGCCCTTTAGGCCCCCGGCTTCAGGGGACCCCCCTCGGCCCTTTAGGCCCCCGGCTTCAGGGGACCCCCCTCGGCCCTTTAGGCCCCCGGCTTCAGGGGACCCCCCTCGGCCCTTTAGGCCCCCGGCTTCAGGGGACCCCCCTCGGCCCTTTAGGCCCCCGGCTTCAGGGGACCCCCCTCGGCCCTTTAGGCCCCCGGCTTCAGGGGACCCCCCTCGGCCCTTTAGGCCCCCGGCTTCAGGGGACCCCCCTCGGCCCTTTAGGCCCCCGGCTTCAGGGGACCCCCCTCGGCCCTTTAGGCCCCCGGCTTCAGGGGACCCCCCTCGGCCCTTTAGGCCCCCGGCTTCAGGGGACCCCCCTCGGCCCTTTAGGCCCCCGGCTTCAGGGGACCCCCCTCGGCCCTTTAGGCCCCCGGCTTCAGGGGACCCCCCTCGGCCCTTTAGGCCCCCGGCTTCAGGGGACCCCCCTCGGCCCTTTAGGCCCCCGGCTTCAGGGGACCCCCCTCGGCCCTTTAGGCCCCCGGCTTCAGGGGACCCCCCTCGGCCCTTTAGGCCCCCGGCTTCAGGGGACCCCCCTCGGCCCTTTAGGCCCCCGGCTTCAGGGGACCCCCCTCGGCCCTTTAGGCCCCCGGCTTCAGGGGACCCCCCTCGGCCCTTTAGGCCCCCGGCTTCAGGGGACCCCCCTCGGCCCTTTAGGCCCCCGGCTTCAGGGGAACCCCCTCGGCCCTTTAGGCCCCCGGCTTCAGGGGAACCCCCTCGGCCCTTTAGGCCCCCGGCTTCAGGGGAACCCCCTCGGCCCTTTAGGCCCCCGGCTTCAGGGGAACCCCCTCGGCCCTTTAGGCCCCCGGCTTCAGGGGAACCCCCTCGGCCCTTTAGGCCCCGCCTTCAGGGGACCCCCCTCGGCCCTTTAGGCCCCGGCTTCAGGGGACCCCCCCTCGGCCCTTTAGGCCCCCGGCTTCAGGGGAACCCCCTCGGCCCTTTAGGCCCCCGGCTTCAGGGGAACCCCCTCGGCCCTTTAGGCCCCCGGCTTCAGGGGAACCCCCTCGGCCCTTTAGGCCCCCGGCTTCAGGGGACCCCCCTCGGCCCTTTAGGCCCCCGGCTTCAGGGGACCCCCCTCGGCCCTTTAGGCCCCCGGCTTCAGGGGACCCCCCTCGGCCCTTTAGGCCCCCGGCTTCAGGGGACCCCCCTCGGCCCTTTAGGCCCCCGGCTTCAGGGGAACCCCCTCGGCCCTTTAGGCCCCCGGCTTCAGGGGAACCCCCTCGGCCCTTTAGGCCCCCGGCTTCAGGGGAACCCCCTCGGCCCTTTAGGCCCCCGGCTTCAGGGGAACCCCCTCGGCCCTTTAGGCCCCCGGCTTCAGGGGAACCCCCTCGGCCCTTTAGGCCCCCGGCTTCAGGGGAACCCCCTCGGCCCTTTAGGCCCCCGGCTTCAGGGGAACCCCCTCGGCCCTTTAGGCCCCCGGCTTCAGGGGAACCCCCTCGGCCCTTTAGGCCCCCGGCTTCAGGGGAACCCCCTCGGCCCTTTAGGCCCCCGGCTTCAGGGGAACCCCCTCGGCACTTTAGGCCCCGCCTTCAGGGGACCCCCCTCGGCCCTTTAGGCCCCGGCTTCAGGGGACCCCCCCTCGGCCCTTTAGGCCCCGGCTTCAGGGGACCCCCCCTCGGCCCTTTAGGCCCCGGCTTCAGGGGACCCCCCCTCGGCCCTTTAGGCCCCGGCTTCAGGGGACCCCCCTCGGCCCTTTAGGCCCCGGCTTCAGGGGACCCCCCTCGGCCCATTAGGCCCCGGCTTCAGGGGACCCCCCTCGGCCCTTTAGGCCCCGGCTTCAGGGGACCCCCCTCGGCCCTTTAGGCTCCCGCTTCAGGGGACCCCTCTGGGCCCTCCCGCTTCAGGGGACCCCCCTCGGCCCTTTAGGCCCCGGCTTCAGGGGACCCCCCTCGGCCCTTTAGGCCCCGGCTTCAGGGGACCCCCCTCGGCCCTTTAGGCCCCGGCTTCAGGGGACCCCCCTCGGCCCTTAAGGCTCCCGCTTCAGGGGACCCCTCTGGGCCCTCCCGCTTCAGGGGACCCCCCTCGGCCCTTTAGGCCCCGGCTTCAGGGGACCCCCCCTCGGCCCTTTAGGCCCCGGCTTCAGGGGACCCCCCCCTCGGCCCTTTAGGCCCCGGCTTCAGGGGACCCCCCTCGGCCCATTAGGCCCCGGCTTCAGGGGACCCCCCTCGGCCCTTTAGGCCCCGGCTTCAGGGGACCCCCCTCGGCCCTTTAGGCTCCCGCTTCAGGGGACCCCTCTGGGCCCTCCCGCTTCAGGGGACCCCCCTCGGCCCTTTAGGCCCCGGCTTCAGGGGACCCCCCCTCGGCCCTTTAGTCCCCGGCTTCAGGGGCCCCCCCTCGGCCCTTTAGGCCCCGGCTTCAGGGGCCCCCCCTCGGCCCTTTAGGCCCCGGCTTCAGGGGCCCCCCCTCGGCCCTTTAGGCCCCGGCTTCAGGGGACCCCCCTCGGCCCTTTAGGCTCCCGCTTCAGGGGACCCCTCTGGGCCCTCCCGCTTCAGGGGACCCCCCTCGGCCCTTTAGGCCCCGGCTTCAGGGGAACTCCCTCGGCCCTTTAGGCCCCAAATTCAGGGGACCCCCCTCGGTCCTTTAGGCCCCGGCTTCAGGGGACCCCCCTCGGCCCTTTAGGCCCCGGCTTCAGGGGACCCCCCTTGGCCCTTTAGGCCCCGGCTTCAGGGGACCCCCCTCGGCCCTTTAGGCCCCGGCTTCAGGGGACCCCCCCTCGGCCCTTTGGGCCCCGGCTTCAGGGGACCCCCCTCGGCCCTTTAGGCCCCGGCTTCAGGGGACCCCCCCTCGGCCCTTTAGGCCCCGGCTTCAGGGGACCCCCCTCGGCCCTTTAGGCCCCGGCTTCAGGGGACCCCCCTCGGCCCTTTAGGCCCCGGCTTCAGGGGACCCCCCCTCGGCCCTTTAGGCCCCGGCTTCAGGGGACCCCCCTCGGCCCTTTAGGCCCCGGCTTCAGGGGACCCCCCCTCGGCCCTTTAGGCCCCGGCTTCAGGGGACCCCCCTCGGCCCTTTAGGCCCCGGCTTCAGGGGACCCCCCTCGGCCCTTTAGGCCCCGGCTTCAGGGGAACCCCTTCGGCCCTTTAGGCCCCGGATTCAGGGGACCCCCCTCGGCCCTTTAGGCCCCGGCTTCAGGGGACCCCCCTCGGCCCTTCAGGCCCCGGCTTCAGGGGACCCCCCTCGGCCCTTTAGGCCCCGGCTTCAGGGGACCCCCCTCGGCCCTTTAGGCCCCGGCTTCAGGGGACCCCCCTCGGCCCTTTAGGCCCCGGCTTCAGGGGACCCCCCTCGGCCCTTTAGGCTCCCGCTTCAGGGGACCCCTCTGAGCCCTCCCGCTTTAGGGGACCCCCCTCGGCCCTTTAGGCCCCGGTTTCAGGGGACCCCCCTCGACCCTTTAGGCCCCGGCTTCAGGGGACCCCCTCTCGACCCTTTAGGCCCCGGCTTCAGGGGACCCCCCTCGGCCCTTTAGGCCCCCGGCTTCAGGGGACCCCCCTCGGCCCTTTAGGCCCCGGCTTCAGGGGACCCCCCTCGGCCCTTTAGGCCCCGGCTTCAGGGGACCCCCCTCGGCCATTTAGGCCCCGGCTTCAGGGGAACCCCCTCGGCCCTTTAGGCCCCGGCTTCAGGGGACCCCCCTCGGCCCTTTAGGCCCCGGCTTCAGGGGACCCCCCCCTCGGCCCTTTAGGCCCCGGCTTCAGGGGACCCCCCCTCGGCCCTTTAGGCCCCGGCTTCAGGGGACCCCCCCTCGGCCCTTTAGGCCCCGGCTTCAGGGGACCCCCCTCGGCCCTTTAGGCCCCGGCTTCAGGGGACCCACCTCGGCCCTTTAGGCCCCGGCTTCAGGGGACCCCCCTCGGCCCTTTAGGCTCCCGCTTCAGGGGACCCCTCTGGGCCCTCCCGCTTTAGGGGACCCCCCTGGGCCCTTTAGGCCCCGGTTTCAGGGGACCCCCCTGGGCCCCCCGGCTACAGGCGACCTCCCCCGGGCCCCCGGCTACAGGCGACCTCCCCCGGGCCCCCGGCTACAGGCGACCGCCCCCGGGCCCCCGGCTACAGCGACCGCCCCCGGCCTTCGGGCCCCCGGCTACAGGCCACCTCCCCCGGCCTTCGGGCCCCCGGCTACAGGCGACCTCCCCCGGCCTTCGGGCCCCCGGCTACAGGCGACCTCCCCCGGCTTTCGGGCCCCCGGCTACAGGCGACCTCCCCCGGCCTTCGGGCCCCCGGCTACAGGCGACCTCCCCCGGCCTTCGGGCCCCCGGCTACAGGCGACCTCCCCCGGCCTTCGGGCCCCCGGCTACAGGCGACCTCCCCCGGCCTTCGGGCCCCCGGCTACAGGCGACCTCCCCCGGCCCCCCGGCTACAAGCGACCTCCCCCGGCCCCCCGGCTACAGGCGACCTCCCCCGGCCCCCCGGCTACAGGCGACCTCCCCCGGCCCCCCGGCTACAGGCGACCTCCCCCGGCCCCCCGGCTACAGGCGACCTCCCCCGGCCCCCCGGCTACAGGCGACCTCCCCCGGCCCCCCGGCTACAGGCGACCTCCCCCGGCCCCCGGCTACAGGCGACCTCCCCCGGCCCCCCGGCTACAGGCGACCTCCCCCGGGCCCCCGGCTACAGGCGACCTCCCCCGGGCCCCCGGCTACAGGCGACCTCCCCCGGCCCCCCCGGCCCCCGGCTACAGGCGTCCTCCCCCGGCCCCCGGCTACAGGCGTCCTCCCCCGGCCCCCGGCTACAGGCGTCCTCCCCCGGCCCCCGGCTACAGGCGTCCTCCCCCGGCCTTCCTGCCCCCCGGCTACAGGCGACCTCCCCCGGCCCCCCGGCTACAGGCGACCTCCCCCGGCCCCCCGGCTACAGGCGACCTCCCCCGGCCCCCCGGCTACAGGCGACCTCCCCCGGCCCCCCGGCTACAGGCGACCTCCCCCGGCCCCCCGGCTACAGGCGACCTCCCCCGGCCCCCCGGCTACAGGCGACCTCCCCCGGGCCCCCGGCTACAGGCGACCTCCCCCGGCCCCCAGTCCCCCGGCTACAGGCGTCCTCCCCCGGCCCCCAGTCCCCCGGCTACAGGCGTCCTCCCCCGGCCCCCAGTCCCCCGGCTACAGGCGACCTCCCCAGGCCCCCGGCTACAGGCGACCTCCCCCGGCCCCCAGGCCCCCGGCTACAGGCGACCTCTCTCCACCCTTTGCCTCTTTATACTATTGCTTTATAAGAAACCCATGTGAGTCCGGGTTCACACATGGCGCATTTTATTCTCTTTGGATAGGAAAACTTCGCGGTACCCAGATGCGCACATTCTCCATAAAATCAGGTCGAAGATCATTTCTTTAAAATATGTTTTTAAAGTTTAGTTCTGATAATCACAGCCAGTAACACGTCATACAGGTGTCTGTGCTGAGATTTTTGTGAGATAAAATGGTGCCGTTCTGAACTTCCCCCCTCGCCCCCAGCTACACGATGTGTGAACAAGGCCTCAGCACTAAGTGAGGAGCTACTTACCAGGACCCGTCCTCGTCAGGCTGTTATGCTGAAGTGACACCAGATGGTTCCGGTTTAGAACTTTCACATTCTGCGCCAATGATGGTGTCATAACATCACAAGTTAAATGATGTCACAGAGCTTATCATACATTCTACTGCTGTTTTTTCTCTTAAGAGTCTAACCTAATATACCTTACACTCCCTGGCCCTAATAGCTCACAATCTAATATACAGTACATGTCCTAATCCTAACAGCTTACAATCTGATATAAAGTGCACGTATCATTCTATGTGAAGTACTGAGCGGTAAGCATTTACACTTAGTGAGAAAGTCGTGATCCAGCGATGTTTTTTATGCTGGATAAGAAGTAAAAGAATAGTAAATGATTTTATTGTATCTACACGGGACGATTAGCGTTCAATTTAATTCGTTTGAACGGATTTTGAGCAATAATCGTCTTGTGTAAATGACCCTTTAGAGACCAAAAAGGTCACACGTTGGCACCCAAGATGTGCCAAAAAATCTGCACAAAACTCCTGTGAAAAGTGACATAGTTGCGGGTTTAGATGCAGCCTTCCAGCTGCGGATCTGCTACAGACATTCCACAGTAAATCCGCCCCGCATGAACACGCACTTATAGAAGGCAATAAGCTTTTCATAGATATAAATGTATTTTATGCTTTTTTCGTCCCGCTGTCGCCGCACCCTCACCACTCCTAGCAGAGATATTGAGATATGTCGCCATCTACCCTAAATACAGTTCCTGCCACCCCCCCACGCCGGCACATGGCACAATGTACAATGATTCTACAGACTTGGCGTAAATGATCGGACGGTGGTCTGAAAAGAGGCAGATTGTCAGACCATGCACTGCCCTCACTGGCAGACCCCATGGGATGGGGGAGCGGGTGAGTATAAACATGTTTCCCACAGGTTGCCTGTGACTATAACTTAGTTTAAGGTGCTGTTCAGAGGTGACGGGTTCCCTTTAACCCCTTAAGGACATGGCCTATTTTGGCCATTAACTTTTTTATTTTTCTATGGACGGAGCTCTGTGAGGTCTTGCTTTTTGCATCACGAGCTGAAGGTTTTATTGGTACCATTTTGGGGTACATATGGCTTTTTTATTCAATTTTATTGTGCTTTTTGGGAGGTAAAACAAACAAGCATTTTGCTTTTCATTTTTATTACGTTTTTTGCTGTGCAGGATAAAAAGTGTGCTCAAATTATAGTACAGATCATTACAGACATGATGATGCCAAATATGTGGGGTTAAATTTTTAACTTTTTTCATACAAATAGGGGAAAATTAGCAAAAAATGGGTTTTTAAAACTTTTTTTTTTTTACACTCATTATGTCGCTATAAGGGACCTCTACCATAGCAGCTATGATCGCTATTATAAGGAATTGCAGGGCTTCCAACTCTACTATTCTATGATTTTATTGGGATGATTTAGTGATCCTGCACTGAGCAGGGGGTTGGACCAGATGACCCTGGAGGTTTTTTCCAACTCTACCATTCTATGATTTAATCTATGATTCTATTGTAATAGCGATCACAGGCAATGACAAGCCAGGACACCTGTATCTAGTGTGCTGTTGCCATGGCAACCTGTCGGCCCTACGTGATGTCATTGGATCTCCACAATGTAGTCATCGAGGGAGCGCCTTCCCTCTTTGAACCCTTTACATGCCGCAATCTACATAGATCTCGCGCCATCCACATGACGTAACTTTACATCCTATGACGTTAAGGGGTTACCTCTTCAGTTAGTTAAATGTTTGAAAATGCTTTCAATAAAGAAAGTATTACAAAAATGACTTTTGAGTAATAAGACATTTAGATCTGCAACTGCAGTAGTGAGCTGCACTTCTTTGCCCTCATTTCCTATGCTGCATTGCACAGCCTGTGGTCCAATCAGTAGGGAGGCAGTATCTGAATACGCACCTATCTGTTTCCCAGGACAATTCAGGCATTTAAAGACATTCTGGCCAAAAGGTTAGTACACCCACATGCTATAACAGTAGGAAATATAGAGTTTGTGGAGATTATTATCACAGTGTCTGCAGATCTGTCATGCTGCAGCCTGCAAGTGCAGGGGAGCTACCTGTGAAGATAGCCTCTCCTTCTGCTGCTATGGATAAGTCCCTGTGTCCTTGTTATGAATGATGCTCTGTACCTAACAGAGGGTGCATTGCAGAGAAGCTGGAAGGGAGACCCCTAGTGGCAGCCACTTCAAATGTGATTTACAGTGGGAAAGCAACAATATATTTTTTTTTTATGCAAGTATATTACAAAAATGATTAGACTAACATAAGCTACCGTAGTAGATGAGCAGAACTTGTCTGGGATGCCCCCTTAAAGTGGGACTAAAATATCTATCAAAATGGTGGGGATTCCCCTCTAGGTACCCCTGCAGATTCGCTTTTTGAAGTGGCTGTGGCACTTGGGTGAGCACTTCACTGCATACCAGGCTTGGTGCCATACTTTTCATAGCGGCTGTGCTTGACATAAAAGCTCCACTCCATTCACACAGAATGGTGACGGTTTCCTAGGTGTACCCGGAGCTGTAGCTTTGTTGTTCTGTCCGGATTGTTGGTAAATATAAAGTCCAAAAGAGCCCTGATTCTAGTTGGGTTCTCTAACAGTCAGGAAGTAGGAATTACCTTTTAATTATTGGGAGAAACATGTTCTCTTTTTGAAGTTGCCCATAATGACTACCTCATTGTGTTCTGCTGCCTCATCTGTTTGCCACACCAGTAAAGTTTTTGTGCGTTTAAAATTGGCGCCTTATACCAAACTTCTAAAAGTATTTCCTTATTTTTCCTTCCATGGATTTCATTCCATAGAGATTCTGTACATGGTAAAGGGTTTCGATTAGAGATGAGCGAGCACGCTCGGATAAAGCAGTTATCAGATCTATCTCCCCCTCCGCTACCCACCGCCGCCTCCCGAGCCTGCTCGGACCAGTAAGCAGTTACTCAAGACTGCTTTATCCGAGCATGCTCGCTCATCTCTAGTTTCGATTATACAGTGGATATAAAAAGTCTATACACCCCTGTTAAAATGCCATGTTTTTGTAATGTTAAAAAATCTGACAAAGATGAATCATTTCCGATTTATTTGCACCTTCAATTTGACGCATTATCTGTACAATTCCATTGAAAATCAAACTAAAATAATGTGGTTTCATAAAAATGCACTTCCTAAAACTAATATTTTGTTCATGTACCCTATGACGGCATTCAGTCTTTTTGTGTAGGGGTCTATCAGCATGGCACATCTTGACTTGGCAATCTTTGCTCACTCTTCCTTGCAAAAGCGCTCTGAATCTGTCAGATTATGAGGGCATCTCATGTGTAGCGCCCTCTTCAAGTCAACCCACAAATCTTCAATGGGATTCAGGTGTGGGCTTTTGCTTGGGCCATTATAAAAAATGTATCTTCTGGTGAAGCCATTCTTTTGTTCATTTGGAGGCATGCTTTTGGGTCATTATCATGCTGGAAGGTGAAATTTCTGTTTATCTTCACCTTTTTTTTAGCAGAGGCCTGAAGGTTTTGTGCCAAAATGGGCTGATATTTGGAAATTTTCATAATTTCCCCCACCTTGATTAAAGCTACGGTTCCAGTAGACAGAGAAACTACTCCAAAGCATAATGCTGCCCCCACCATCTTCATTGCGGGTATGGTGCTCTTTTGGTGATGCGCAGTGTTGGCTTTGCTCTGAACATAGCTTATGGTATGATGTGACCAAGGTTGAAGTCTTTGGCCATAATTCCAAAACATAATCTTCCACATACTTTTGGCAGACTAGATGTAAGTTTTGGCAAAACATAGCCAGGCTTTGATGGTATTTGTTTTGTTAGAAAAGGCTTCCTTCTTGCCTCTCTACCACACAGCCCAGACATATGAAGAATACGGGAGATGGCAGTCACATGCACTACACAACCAGAAACTCATGCAGATCCTTTACTGGTGCTGTAGGCCTCTTTTCTTTTGGTCTTTTCATCAATTTTTAGGGGACGCCCAGTTTGTGGTAATATCACTGTTGGGCCTAATTAAATCCACTTCTTGATGACGCCTTCACTGTGTTCCATGTTATATGCGATGTCTTGGAAATGTTTTGGTCCCCTTCTCCTGACTGATACCTTCCAGCAATCAGATCCCTTTGATGTGCTGTAAGCTCTTTACGGGCCATGGCTTGTCAAGAAAATCCTACTAGAACAGCTGACCTTAATATGGGGCAAATCAGATTCACTTTACATGGCAGCAGAGTACTGACTACTATTCAACATGAGTTTCAATGTGATTGGCTAATTCTGAACTCAACCACACCCCTAAATATAAGAGGGTGCTCCCATTTATGCCACATAAGTAATTTCAGTTTGTTTGTGATCAATTGCTGAGTTCTGTTATTGGCTCCAGCCCCTGTGACGGGCAGGACCGCAGCTGTAGAAACCACAGTGGGTGACCGAGCGCCGGCCCGGGGGCATAGCAGAAGTGGCGAGTAAATCACCATTTGCTATTTTACTGCATGGGGAACGGATTGTGCAAACCAGGAGGGGTTAAGTTTACAAAAGGAGCAAGGACGGTGTATACCCCAGGCACCTGTAATTGTTAGTAGGGAAATAAAATGTGATAAGTGTAAGGCAGATGCCATGAAAAGCAATATTATGCTGCCGCAAGATAAGGTCTGTGCAGCTCATGGAATCGTGGGAGGTAGAGAAACATGAGTAACCTCTTTTAGTAGGGTGAAAAAGTCTTCATTCATCCTCCAGACCCAAATCTTCCGCAAAGGCCTCAAGTGTAGTGGGCGGGAGGGGAACGGCACTGAGAAAGCAGTTGACATATGATTAAATACTTTATCTCATATACTGTTGAAGTCTCCCATCCACACAACCGCTACTCCCTGACAGGATAGCATAAATCTAACAGATTGCAGCATACTGCAGTGGAATGAGGGAGGCACACATATATCCCAAAACTAATGGTGACCCAAAACTCAGTGTGAATCAAAATATAATGGACAGCTTTATCAGTTGATAACTATGAGTTCAAAAGTTACTGATTTGCCAACGAGGATCAGGACCCCTCTAGTATTATAAATACTGGTGTTCCCGCACTCTACTAACCGACCTCATCCTGACGTCTTCCTCTCAGTGTGTAGCACCACTATAACTCTCAGACAGCATGCCTGCTGCCTCAGGTTCATATTCGATTCTGATCTCTCCTATACCCCCCTACCAATCTGTGGCCCGAACATGTCAGCTGCACCTCAATAACATCACAAGAATCCGCCCCTTCCTCACCATGGACACGCTAAAACCACTCACTGTTGCCCTCATCCACTCTCGCCTCGATTATTGCAACTCACTGCTGATCGGCTTCTCCTGCTCCAGACTCTTCCCCTTCCAATCCATCCTGAATGCGGCAGCCAGGCTCATCTGCCTGTCTAGCCCCTACTCGGACGCCTCTGCCCTGTGCCAGTCACTGTACTGGCTGCCCGTCAAATACAGCATTCAATTTAAACTCACTACCTTCATCCATAAAGCTCTCCATAGCACCGCGCCACACTACATTGCCTCCCTCATCTCAATCCATCACCAAGCCTGGGCCCTCCGCTCTGCTAACGAAATCAGACTGAGTGCCACTTTAATTTGAACCTCTAATTCCAGGACTTCTCCAGAGCAGCACCAGTCCTCTAGAATGTGCTACCCAAAACTGCAATCACTGATTCGCAAAACTCTAAAAACGCACCTCTTTAGGGAGGTATACCACATCTCCTAAACCAAACCCCTCTGTACTCTGCCTGATAACATGCTCCCTGTCCTACCAACTGCAATTCCTGCTAGCCACTAGCCTGACCATTGTCTATGTGTATAGCACCCCAAACACTCTCCACCTCGCCATACCGTGCACATCTCCAGCCCCTTTACCTTCTGTATCACCCCATTATCTGTAGTATGTAAGCTCGTTGGAACAGGACCCTCACCCCTATTGTTTCCATCAACTGATTACTACATGTAACCGTGGTTTTTGTATTTTTCTACTTTTCTCTTTCTGTATCCCCATTTTTGTAAGCACTGCGGAATATGTTTGGCGCTATATAAATAAAGATTATTATTATAAATGAAGGTAGAGTGGTACTCTTAACCGATCCAAGGTCTCTGCAACCATTTAAGTCTCCTGCAGACATATGACATCAAACCTGTGAGATCTCCAATAATTATGCCCTCTTGCATTTCAGGTAATGAATAGAGATGAGCGAGTGTACTCGTCCAAGCTTGATGCTCGTTCGAGTATTAGGGTGTTCGAGATGCTTGTTACTCGAGACGAGCACCACGCGGTGCTCGACTCCATTACATTTCCTTCCCTGAGAAATTTGCGCGCTTTTCTGGCCAATAGAAACACAGGGAAGGCATTACAACTTCCTCCTGTGACATTCCAGCCCTATCCCACCCCCCTGCAGTGAGTGGCTGGGGAGATCAGATGACACCTGAGTATTTAAATCTGCCCCGCCCGCGGCTCGCCACAGACACAAGCTAAGAGAGATCAGGAAAAGTGCTGTCTTGCTGTAGCTGCTATAGGGAGAGTGTTAGGTGTTATTTTAGTCTTCAAGAAGCCCAACGGTCCATCTTAGGGCAACATCTGACCGTGTGCAGTACTGTTGAGGCTGCTTTTAGCAGTTTTGCACAATTTTCTTTTTTTTGTATATCGGGCGTGCAGACCATAGCGTCCTCAGTCTGCAGTCATTTTACAGAGTATAGGGGCAGTACTGCTGAGGCTGGGACAGTGGTACAGGGAAAGAGATATACTGTCTATATAGGCAGTGGGCTTTTTCCCAAAAATTGGAAAAAAATACTATATTTGGCCTGCCTGTGACCGTCTTCAGTTTACTGCGTGTCTGCTGGGGGTAGTAGTCGCTGATTAATACCCAGCCTTGCGCATAATTTTTTCTGGCTGCACTGTGCTTTCAATAACCACAGTCATCCTCCAACTGGGAAATCCATATACAGGCTATATCACAGGCAGTGGGCTTTTTCCCAAAAATTGGGAAAAAATACTATATTTGGACTGCCTGTGACCGACTTCAGTTTACTGCGTGACTGCTGGGGGTAGTAGTCGCTGATTAATACCCAGCCTTGCGCATAATATTTTCTGGCTGCACTGTGATTTCAATAACCACAGTCATCCTCCAATAGGGAAATGCATATACAGGCTATATCACAGGCAGTGGGCTTTTTCCCCAAAATTGGGAAAAAATACTATATTTGGGCTGCCTGTGACCATCTTCAGTTTACTGCGTGTGTGCTGGGGGTAGTAGTCGCTGATTAATACCCAGCCTTGCACATAATTTTTTCTGGCTGCACTGTGCTTTCAATAACCACAGTCATCCTCCAACAGGGAAATCCATATACAGGCTATATCACAGGCAGTGGGCTTTTTCCCCAAAATTGTAAAAAAATACTATATTTGGCCTGCCGTGACTGTCTTCAGTTTACTGCGTGTGTGCTGGGGGTAGTAGTCGCTCATTAATACCCAGCCTTGCGCATAATTGTTACCTGGCTCTGCTGTGTCCGTTACATGATCGCCGTCATCCCGCCAGAGGGAAAGAGTATACATATATACGCTGCATACGGTGTCTGTCTGGTTTTTCACCTCACCATTTTAAAAAATTGAAGCAAAATACTTAAGGCCTACCACTGGCCTTTGGCCACTTGACTGGTTCTGCGCTGTGAATTCCAGTAGCTCAATCATACGCACCTAGGTGTGACTACAGGCTTGCGCATAATTGTTTCCTGGCTCTGCTGTGCGTTCCGTAAGCGAAGTCAGCCTCCAACCACAGGCCAATAAGCGGCACATTTAATTACAGCGTTCTGTTTCTGCTCTACTCGTAATACACCATGCTGAGGGGTAGGGGTAGGCCTAGAGGACGTAGACGCGGGCGATGACGCGGAGGCCCATGTCAGGGTGTGGGCACAGGCCGAGCTCCTGGTCCAGGTGTATCGCAGCCGACTGCTGCGGGATTAGGAGAGAGGCAAGTTTCTGGGGTCCCCAGATTCATCTCACAATTAATGGGTCCACGCGGTATACCTTTATTAGAAACTGAGCAGTGTGAGCAGGTCCTGTCGTGGATGGCAGAAAGTGCATCCAGCAATCTATCGACCACCCAGTCTTTTACGCCGTCCACAGCTGCAACTCTGAATTCTCTGGCTGCTGCTCCTCCTTCCTCCCAGCCTCCTCACGCCATGAAAATGACACATTCTGAGGAGCAGGCAGACTCCCAGGAACTGTTCTCGGGCCCCTGCCCAGATTGGGCAGCAATGGTTCCTCTCCCACCGGAGGAGTTTGTCGTGACCGATGCCCAACCTTTGGGGTCCGGGGGATGAGGCTGGGGACTTCCGGCAACTGTCACAAGACCCGACTGCTGCGGGATTAGGAGAGAGGCACGTTTCTGGCGTCCCCACATTCATAGCACATTTAATGGGTCCACGCGGTAGACCCTTATTAGAAAATGAGCAGTGTGAGCAGGTCCTGTCATGGATGGCAGAAAGTGCTTCGAGCAACCTATCGTCCACCCAGAGTTCTGCGCCGTCCACTGCTGCAACTCAGAATCCTCTGGCTCTTGCTCCTCCTTCCTCCCAGCCTCCTCACTCCATGAAAATGAGACATTCTGAGGAGCGGGCAGACTCCCAGGAACTGTTCTCGGGCCCCTGCTCAGATTGGGCAGCAGTGGTTCCTCTCCCACCAGAGGAGTTTATCGTGACTGATGCCCAACCATTGCAAAGTTCCCGGGGTCCGGGGGATGAGGCTGGGGACTTCCGGCAACTGTCTCAAGACCTTTCAGTGGGTGAGGAGGACGATGACGATGAGACACAGTTGTCTATTAGTGAGGTAGTAGTAAGGGCAGAAAGTCCGAGGGAGGAGCGCACAGAGGATTTGAAGGAAGAGCAGCTGGACGATGAGGTGACTGACCCCACCTGGTCTGCTAAGCCTACTGAGGACAGGTCTTCAGAGGGGGAGGCAAGTGCAGCAGCAGGGCAGGTTGGAAGAGGCAGTGCAGTGGCCAGGGGTAGAGGCAGGGCCAGACCGAATAATCCACCAACTGTTTCCCAAAGCGCCCCCTCGTGCCATGCCACCCTGCAGAGGCCGAGGTGCTCAAAGGTGTGGCAGTTTTTCACTGAGAGTGCAGATGACCGACGAACTGTGGTGTGCAAGGTTTGTCACGCCAAGATCAGCCGGGGAGCCCCACCACCAGCCTCACCACCACCAGCATGCGCAGGCATATGATGGCCAAGCACCCCACAAGGTGGAACGAAGGCCGTTCACCGCCTCCGATTTGCACCACTGACTCTCCCCCTGTGCCCCAACCTGCCACTGAGATCCAACCCCCCTCTCAGGACACAGGCACGACCGTCTCCCGGCCTGCACCCACACGCTCACCTCTGCTGTCCTCGGCCCCATCCAGCAATGTCTCTCAGCGCAGCGTCCAGCCGTCGCTAGCGCAACTGAGCGCAAGCGTAAGTACGCCGCCACGCACCCGCACGCTCAAGCGTTAAACGTGCACATAGCCAAATTGATCAGCCTGGAGATGCTGCCGTATAGGCTTGTGGAAACGGAGGCTTTCAAAAACATGATGGCAGCGGCAGCCCCGCACTACTCTGTTCCCAGTCGCCACTACTTTTCCCGATGTGCCGTCCCAGCCCTGCACAGCCACGTCTCCCGCAACATTGTACGCGCCCTCACCAACGTGGTTACTGCCAAGGTCCACTTAACAACGGACACGTGGACAAGCACAGGCGGGCAGGGCCACTATATCTCCCTGACGGCACATTGGGTGAATTTAGTGGAGACTAGGACCGAGTCAGAGCCTGGGACCGCTCACGTCCTACCCACCCCCAGAATTGCGGGCCCCAGCTCAGTGCTGGTATCTGCGGCGGTGTATGCTTCCTCCACTAAACCACCCTCCTCCTCCTCCCCCTCCTCCGCAACCTCTGTCTCGCAATCTAGATGTGTCAGCAGCAGCACGTCGCCAGCAGTCGGTGTCGCGCGGCGTGGCAGCACAGCGGTGGGCAAGCGTCAGCAGGCCGCGCTGAAACTACTCAGCTTAGGAGAGAAGAGACACACGGCCCACGAACTGCTGCAGGGTCTGACAGAGCAGACCGACCGCTGGCTTGCGCCGCTGAGCCTCCAAATGGGCATGGTCGTGTGTGACAACGGCCGTAACCTGGTGGCGGCTCTGCAGCTCGGCAGCCTCACGTACGTGCCATGCCTGGCCCACGTCTTTAATTTGGTGGTTCAGCGGTTTCTGAAAAGCTACCCACGCTTGTCAGACCTGCTCGGAAAGGTGCGCTGCCTCAGCGCACATTTCCGCAAGTCCAACACGGACGCTGCCACCCTGCGGACCCTGCAACATCGGTTTAATCTGCCAGTGCACCGACTGCTGTGCGACGTGCCCACATGGTGGAACTCTACGCTCCACATGTTGGCCAGGCTCTATGAGCAGCGTAGAGCTATAGTGGAATACCAACTCCAACATGGGCAGCGTAGTGGGAGTCAGCCTCCTCAATTCTTTACAGAAGAGTGGGCCTGGTTGGCAGACATCTGCCAGGTCCTTGGAAACTTTGAGGAGTCTACCCAGATGGTGAGCGGCGATGCTGCAATCATTAGCGTCACCATTCCTCTGCTATGCCTCTTGAGAAGTTCCCTGCAAAGCATAAAGGCAGACGCTTTGCGCTCGGAAACGGAGGCTGGGGAAGACAGTATGTCGCTGGATAGTCAGAGCACCCTCATGTCTATATCTCAGCGCGTTTTGGAGGGGGAGGAGGGGGAAGAGCATGAGGAGGAGGGGGAAGAGACAGCTTGGCCCACTGCTGAGGGTACCCATGCTGCTTGCCTGTCATCCTTTCAGCGTGTATGGCCTGAGGAGGAGGAGGAGGATCCTGAAAGTGATCTTCCTAGTGAGGACAGCCATGTGTTGCGTACAGGTACCCTGGCACACATGGCTGACTTCATGTTAGGATACCTTTCTCGTGACCCTCGCGTTACACGCATTCTGGCCACTGCGGATTACTGGGTGTACACACTGCTCGACCCACGGTATAAGGAGAACCTTTCCACTCTCATACCCAAAGAGGAAAGGGGTTCGAGAGTGATGCTATACCACAGGACCCTGGCGGACAAACTGATGGTAAAATTGCCATCCGACAGCGCTAGTGGCAGAAGGCACAGTTCCGAGGGCCAGGTAACAGGGGAGGCGCGGAGATCAGGTAGCATGTACAGCGCAGGCAGGGGAACACTCTCCAAGGCCTTTGACAGCTTTATGGCTCCCCAGAAAGACTGTGTCACCGCTCCCCAGTCAAGGCTGAGTCGGCGGGAGCACTGTAAAAGGATGGTGAGGGAGTACGTAGCCGATTGCACGACCGTCCTCCATGACGCCTCTGCTCCGTTCAACTACTGGGTGTCGAAGCTGGACACGTGGCCTGAACTCGCGCTGTATGCCCTGGAGGGGCTTGCTTGCCCTGCGGCTAGCGTCTTGTCAGAGAGTGTGTTTAGTGTGGCTGGGGGAATCATCATGGATAAGCGTACCCGTCTGTCAACTGACAGTGCCGACAGGCTTACACTCATAAAGATGAACAAAGCTTGGATTTCCCCAGACTTCTCTTCTCCACCAGCGGACAGCAGCGGTACCTAAACAATACGTAGGCTGCACCCGCGGATGGAAGCATCGTTCTCTATCACCATAAAAAACGGGGACCTTTTAGCTTCATCAATCTGTGTATTATATTCATCCTCCTCCTCCTGAAACCTGACGTAATCACGCCGAACGGGCAATTTTTCTTAGGCCCACAAGGCTCAGTCATATTACTTTTGTAAACAATGTTTATACGTTTCAATGCTCATTAAAGCGTTGAAACTTGCACCTGAACCAATTTTTATTTTAACTGGGCTGCCTCCAGGCCTAGTTACAAATTAAGCCACAGTACGCTAAGCGATTAATGGGTTTCACCTGCCCTCTTGGTTGGGCATGGGCAATTTTTCTGAGGTACATTAGTACTGTTGGTACACCAATTTTTTGGGGCCCTCGCCTACAGTGTAATCCTAGTAATTGTTATGTGCTTCACCTGCACTCATGGTACAGCAAGGTGTGTGGGGTTGGCCTACACTTTTTCTACATAAATGTAACTGGGGCCTTGTCTATACTGCAACTACTGAAATGTGAAAGAGACTGTTATTTCCCTAAACTGCTGCAACAGGAATGTTACTGTGGCCTGTCTTGACTGCTACTACTACCGAAATGGAACTAATACTGTGCTCCCCCTATACTGCTGCTTCGGAATTGTTACTGGGGCCTGTCTAGACTGCAACTACTACTGAAATGGAACTAATACTGTGCTCCCCCTATACTGCTGCTAGTGATATGTTACTGGGGCCTGTCTAGACTGCAACTACTACTGAAATGGAACTAATACTGTGCTCCCCCTATACTGCTGCTTTGGAATTGTTACTGGGGCCTGTCTTGACTGCTACTTTTACTGAAATGGGCGGTTGGGCAGCATGTTACCCAGGAGAAGTGGCAGCGGAGTGTCATGCAGGCAGTGATTGTGCTTTGTTGGAGGTAGCGTGGTGCTTAGCTAAGGTATGCATTGCTAATGAGGGCTTTTCAGAAGTAAAAGTTGTTGGGAGGGCGGGGGGGGGGGGGGGCACTCTTGCCGCTATTGTGGCTTAATAGTGGGACCTGGGAACTTGAGATGCAGCCCAACATGTAGCCCCTTGCCTGCCCTATCCGTTTCTGTGTCGTTCCCATCACTTTCTTGAATTTCCCAGATTTTCACAAATGAAAACCTCAGCGAGCATCGGCGATATACAAAAATGCTCGAGTCGCCCATTGACTTCAATGGGGTTCGTTACTCGAAACGAACCCTCGAGCATCGCGGGAAGTTCGACTCGAGTAACGAGCACCCGAGCATTTTGGTGCTCGCTCATCTCTAGTAATGAACAGAAGATCTGTCTTAGCCCTGTCCAAAGGGAGAAACATTGAGTGTACAAGCTCAGGTAGCATAGCAAACACATTTAAGGCTATGCATATAGGCACATGGCATTAGAAAAAAACAATATTTCCTGCCACCCTGAACGTGCAGAGGCATTTCACTCCAACTTAAAACCTGAAAAAGAATAGTGGTTAATCAACACAGGCATCTTGCAAACATTTTTACCACTAGCAAGCCCTCTCCGCTAAAAGGGAAGGAAGTTGAATTTATCAGTTCAATTGCTGCTTGTGGAAATCAGATGAAATGTGCAAAAAAACTTTAAGGGGACGCCTTTCCCTTATGAAAGCCCATAAATTGTAAAGGAGGCACAAGGCATGGCAAATAGAATATGATGACGGCAGTAAACATTTTTGTGTTGTAATAGCTGGTCATCAATGTCAGTTTTAATGCTTGGGAGGTGAGCAGGCCACTTGAGAGTCTAGACAAATGGAAACCTCTTCTGGGAAATCATAGAATCTGACTTGGCTGCCCTCTACCAGAAGTATTCTAGAAGGTTATAGGATTGTGTATTTTAGGTTTACTGTTAGCAGATGTGTCTTAACATCTCAAAATTGGGCTTTTCTGTGGAGATTTGCAGGGGTCCTTGTTCAAAGGCAACACGCAGGACCTTGTGATTCGAGAATTATGCTCTGAAAGTCCTGGGAGGAGCCTCTTCTAATGCAAGATTAGGTGAAATTCGGTGAGCTCTTTCAACCACAATAATGCCTGAAAATGGGTTGCAATGAAATGGTGTTATAAGGCCTTCCAGGAATGTAGAGAGGTTCTATCCCTCTACTCTCGAGGGTCCCCACAAATCACAAGTTACATCTTTGAAGCCTGTTCTCTGGGTCTTCCATCTTTTGGTGGAGTCTGTAAAGACAGGAGGTCACTCCAGCGAGTGTAGCTTGCATGAGGTTTTGGCGATATTCCAGGTCACTCACACGTTGTACTACCTCGATGACCCTCCCTCTCGAGTAGGTTGGGCACTGGTTTGTAATTAGATAAATAAATTCTATAAAAATAAACAGCCACAGTAGTACTTAGGATCACTTCTTGAGGGCTGTTTCAATAGAATATTTTTTGCTGGTTTAACCCTTTGCAATCCAATTTTGGATTCAGAGTTTCCTAGGGGGCTTTCTCTTTCTGCCATTATACAATGGCGCCATCTACTGGCTAGAGCCAGTACTGCGGTATGTGACATACTGGAGAGGCCCCCGAAAACAGAGTGGCCAGTAGTATACAGTAAGAATACCCTGCTGGATGTCTTCCAACTTCATTGCTGTACAGCCTGCAATCAGAATGTCTTTAGACATCAGACAGCTGATTGGAAAGGGTTAATAGGGCCTATGGACAATGGGTTGTCTTTGAGAGACATCTTTTAGTAGCACTGCATATCTTTGATGTAAACTTCTTTAAAACATTTCTATGCCTACAATAATCTCCCTGTATAATTCTCTCCAGATGATGTAGACCGTGGAACTAGGGACGTCAGCTTACACTTGGAAGACATCATGGAAAAATTAAGAAATGCTTTTCCAAGTACAAGAGATAAGGAATTATGTGGTATGTATACATTTGTATTAATGTTCATAAAATAAATACGTTTAAAGGGGGTTTCCGGGTTTTTGATATTGATGGGCTATCCTTATGATAAGTCATCAATATCAGATCGCTTTGAGTCTGCCTCCTGCCACCATCACCAATAACCATGTCTCCATTGTTTCCGAGGCACAGCATCATACTGCAGCTCCATTACATTGAAGTGGAGTCTGTTGGCCATAGTGGTTCTCATTGTGGAGAGCACCATGACTGGGGATGCAAACCAATCCAGAATACTCATGTACAAACAGTTGTTGTGGAGTTTTTAATCCCTCATCAGTGTACAGTAGAGTTTTCATTGGCTGGGTAAGAGGCCATTAATATTAGTGCAGGATAGTAATTCTTCTCCTTGTGGAGAACACCAGGGGGATGCAAGAAGGTCTATATAGGCCATGCAATGCTCTCTGGGAAAAAGCTATGCAAAATCAACATTGAAATAATTCCTCCACAGCACCTTCTATTGGATAGTAGCTACCCTATCTGAGCTTTTAAAAAGACATTGGAACATGACCAGGACTGTAAGCCAAAGCAGAAGACTCATGTTCAAACAACTGTTTCAGGGTTTTTCAAGAATCTGTATAAAAAGATGATTAACTACCATCCAGTAGGTGGCGCTTTGCAGTTTATTCATTGATGGGATAATTCCTCCAACCAGCTGCAGTAGCGGTCTGCGGTACAGCAGAGCTGTGGTTGGTAAACAGCTAAGGAGATGTTAGTGCTCACCAAAGCACTGCAGTTCCCACAATACGCTGATTGGTAAGGGGCCAAAGAGTCAGACCCCCTACTAATCTGATATTAATGGATAGACTTGAACATCAAACTCCAGGAAAACCTCTTTATTTAAACCTTACATAATGACCTTGTACTTGTCTGCGTTAGGCTGCATTCACACAAGTATGGATGCGAAAATGCATCTGTAATACAAGTGCCCACTTTAGAAAATGGGGCTACTAACCCAAGTGCACAGCATTATACTATAATACTGTGATTACTGGGTCAGTAGACCCACGGTCAAGCTGGGACACTCGTTTGTAACACAGGCGGAAACATTTGAGCGTAGTACGCTTGTGTGAATACAGGGGTAAGCTCATTTGGGGAGTTAATTTTTTCAATTTGCATGTTTATGACATAAGTGTCTGATCAGTGGTGGTGCGACCTCTACAACTCCGACCAACACAGACGGTAGCAACAGTCACATGACTGGTTTGTACTTAATGGTGCAGATTTACTGATATTATTAGTGAGACACGGCAAAGTCTTAAAACAAGGCAAAAATGTATCACAGTTAAAGGGGTTGTCCCGCGAAAGCAAGTGGGGTTATACACTTCTGTATGGCCATATTAATGCACTTTGTAATGTACATTGTGCATTAATTATGAGCCCTACAGAAGTTATTTACTTACCTGTTCCGTTGCTAGCGTCCTCGTCTCCATGGTGCCGTCTAATTTTCAGCGTCTAATCGCTGGATTAGACGCGCTTGCGCAGTCCGGTCTTCTTCTCTTCTGAATGGGGCCGCTCGTGCCGGAGAGCGGCTCCGTGTAGCTCCGCCCCGTCACGTGCCGATTCCAGCCAATCAGGAGGCTGGAATCGGCAATGGACCGCACAGAAGCCCTGCGGTCCACCGAGGGAGAAGATCCCGGCGGCCATCTTCACCAGGTAAGTAAGAAGTCACCGGAGCGCGGGCACTGTCCGGTTTTCTTTTTTAACCAGTGCATCGGGTTTGTCTCGCGCCGAACGGGGGGGCTTTTGGAAAAAAAAAAAAAAAAAACCGTTTCGGCGCGGGACAACCCCTTTAATCATGCTGGATGAGAAATGTGACATTTCTAATTCTATACCAGCTTTGTTTACATCAGATTTTGAGTCAAAATTTTGGTGCAATTTTTGGCACAAAACGTTTCATTGGGCTACACCCCCTTTTTTAACATATGAAGAAAAATATGTGTAAAAGTGTTTGCGCCCCATTTGTGTTATAAAATATAGAAAACTGTTTACTGGCACATTTTTAATATCTGACCGAGGGGCATAACTATAGGGGATGCGGTTGCATCCAGGCCCAGAAGCCTTGGGGGGCCCATAAGGCTTCTCCATATAGGGAGCACAGTACTATGAATAAAGCAATGTAATTGGGAGCCCTGTTACAGATTTTGCACTGGGGCCTAGGGGCTTCAAGTTACACCTCTAATCTGACCCATTGCTTTTGATATGCCAACTGTGGAAGTCACATGAAAGTTGCATGATTTTTGCTTGAATCAGTAGATTTCTACATGAAAAAATTAGCTCTCAGCTGGAGGTTTCCAAAGCCAGACCCACAGCGATCATTACTCTTATTAAAGTGCTTGTCCTGAGACACCTTTTAAAGGGCATCTGTCACCTACTTTTAGCCCTTAAGGTAAAGCTTATATGTTTACATTAGGTGAACCGCTGAGCTCAGGCATGTAAATACTTACCTTCCCCATCATTCCCCCAATGTAAATGCTGAAAGCCTCTGCACAATGCATTGAGCGGTGCGCTAAGTAGTCCCCCCTATTCTAATTTTATAATGGGTGGACTACTTATCAACTCCGCTCAACGCACTGTAGCGGCGGCTTCCAGGGATCACACTGGGGGAACGACGGGGAGGTAGGTATAACACTTTTAGCCCTATAAGCTAAGCTTACAGGCTGAAAGTAGATGATCTACTTATGGGGCTACAAGTAGGTGACAGAGCCTCTTTAAGAATGTAAGATTTAGTTTGGGGTTCTTACTAATCTGTTTTTTATATTGCAGATGCTGACTCTGAAAATCACGAATCTCCAACCCTGAATTCGTGACACTGGACCCCCTTTCTACACATCGGACAGAAGTATTGTTTGGCTTAAGAATAACTAACGTTTACACTTCCCGGTCGATGAAAAGGTGCATGAGAGATCAAAAACTGACAATTTTTACAATTTAAAACAATGATTTGTTATGTATATTTTTCAGAGATGTGGAGAAGAGAAACACTTAGTGCGGGCAACACATGGGCAATCTTCTTATTCAGCCTTTACAAGAAGTAGGAAGGCTTTCCTGTGTTACTGAATGCATTTAACAGTCTCAAACAGCTTAATAAAATGCTAGCAGTAGAAGCCTGGATTCACAAACGGCGTTTGCTGCATTTTTTGTGGCATTTGATTTTTTTTTCTTTTAGCTTAAAGACCCTGCAGCCAGATGTTACATTTAAAGTCTACAGTAAAATACTGAAAATCCTACATACACACAGCGTTTTGGGTGTTTTTGTTACATTTTTGAGGTCAGTGGGATTTTTTTTTCCAAAACCCCTCTGAACTCTACATATGGCCCAGAAAAGCCCGTACAAAATGTTATAAAAAAGTAAACAAAAAACACCATGAACATTTCAATTCATGGTGTTTTTTACACAGCCTGAAAAAGAGCTGTATGAAGTGGCTCTGTATACCAGCCATCATCCAGTACTAGGCGACCTATGGGGACTTCAATAAAATGTTTTATAACTACTATTCCATGTTTTTGTATAAAGGTAAATCTGTCTTTGGACATTGTACATCTGTTTACTCGAAGAAAGTCCTATTAATAAAGAGTCGGGTACAATCAGTCCACATGCCTAACAGTTTAACAACTATAACCCCTCTCCTCTTTACTGGTTTAAGTCATTACTGGCTAATTTTGCAAAAATTTAAATTGTTACACCCATTTTCTGAGTTTGTGTGTTATTTCTCAGAAACGAGAAGCGCTGAATGTCATTTCTGCTCATTACTGGCATAACTATAGGGGATGCGGTTGCACCCGGGCCCAGGAGCCCATAAGGCCTCTTCTCTCCATATAGGGAGCCCAGTACTATGAATAAAGCATTACAGTTAGGGGCCCTGTTACAGGTTTTGCATTGGGGCCCAGGAGCTTCAAGTTACACCTCTGCGTTAAGAGAAGTTGGGCAGGCCTACGATAAACTTTTGCACCCGGGCCCTTGAGCCTTTAGTTACACCCCTGCTGCTCATAATATTTTTGTAAAAGGCCTGCCATATCCAGACCTATAATAGCCAAATAGGCTAATCGCAAATACCATTTTCTCCCGTGGGCAGGACAGTGTGTGCTATTCGGGTCCATTTTTTTAACAGATTAAAAGAGCCTATTCAATTTATAACAGATCCCCAAATACTAGACTGTCTGGGTGCTGGCCGATGTGATTTGCAACCGCTTTTTAAGCTTGTCAACACAGCCATAGGAATAAGCTCTAAGAAATTATATTAGGTTGTCCACCATTGTAATACAGAAAACACCGACTGATGTCCCTTTTTTGAATTTCAGACATTTTAACCTGTTCATTTGTGTTCTTTTCTGCTTTCCTTTCTTAACTGTAAAGGGAACAAACATGATATCTGGCAGAGAGAGAAGGAGCCGAGTCTTGTGGAAGAAGATTCAGTAT
Organism: Eleutherodactylus coqui; assembly: GCF_035609145.1. Taxonomy (NCBI): domain Eukaryota; kingdom Metazoa; phylum Chordata; class Amphibia; order Anura; family Eleutherodactylidae; genus Eleutherodactylus; species Eleutherodactylus coqui. The sequence continues at coordinate 55,242,009 of NC_089846.1, read as the reverse complement.
ACATTTTAATTAATTGATTGAAGTCTGCTTCACGGTGGGCTTGGAGTTCACTGGGCAGTCATATAAGGGGACTGAGCTGAAATGTATTGATCTGAAAGCTCTGCTCAGTGACAACAATATTCTCATCAGAAATCGGCTGTTAGATTTATAACACATCCATAATATGGATCTGTGTTACAGATGGCATTACAACCCTCCATCAGCAGGAGTAGGTCAGCAGTATTTACGGTCATTGGCTTCATTTTATACTGTACAAATACTGATCTGTATTTGCCCAAAAGAAAAAAAATACCAACACAGAGGAGAGAACACAAGTCATTCTGTGTTAAAAAAAAAAACCAAAGGCCATGTGGATACATAGATTTACATTAGCTTTGCATTAAGCCCCATTTAGATAGAACAACAGTTGGGCAAACTATGCCCGACACTCGTTCCTGCATGTACTAGCTCACGTGCTTTTGCACAGCAGCGAGTATCGTTGCCTCACAGCGGGGTGGCAGGACATTTCACTTCTTACTCTCCCCCGCCCCTCTCCATTCACTTAACACAGCGGCTGTTCAGTACTGAACAGATGCTATTTACACTGAGCAATCAGCGTTCAGGATTTTATGCAGCTGTGAAGCAACGATACTCGCTCCGGGTTCAGACTGTTTTATTTTACGCTCTGTTTTACAGTCCCAGGGTTCCATTTGATTAGTCAAATATGACACTCAGAGGGAATCCAAAATGGAACTATTTACTTTGGAGAATCAGGCTAAAAGACACAAACTTTGGTCTACGTTTGATCTGGCTTTAATTTAGTCTTTTTTGGAGGACAATAAAATGGTTAACTGCTTGTTAAAGGGGTTATTTCACCAAGATCCAATGTTCCCCAGGTAAAACCGTATGACCAAAAAATAAATAAAAAAGGAAAAACTAGTATTACATGTAGGCCATTCAAATGAACGGACGTCCATATGACCTAATAAGGAGCTTCTCTTATCCCCTTCCCAACGTGTACATCATATCGAAGGGAAGTATGTGGAGTGAGCTCAGGAGTGGAGCATGCTCCATAGGTAACTGCATATTACAGTCAGCACCAGCTAACCCCTGCTTGATCCTGACTATTTAACCCACAGATACTAGGGTCAAGAGCGACTGCAATATCTAAGCAGAGACAGAGGGAGGTGGCTCTCTTTGTTACCCATTCACCCGCTAGCTGACAGGCATAATATATTGCAATACAAAAGTACTGCAGTGTATTATACAACTGATTGCATGTTCCACTTCTCTGGGATTAAGACATATACATGGAATATTTACAAAATAGTGCTTAAAAAAACCCAAACAAAACAGTTCAACACCCCCGCCCACACCTTTTCACAGAAAATATAAATAAACGTAATTGCTATGCCCATAAAGTCTGAACAATTGAAATAGCACACTATACCCCCTAAACATTATTTTAAACATTTTTAATACATTAAGTGAGAAAAATTGGCTTCTACCTCATTGGGGGGTTTTGGCCTTCCTCTGGATCAATGTCTTTTTTCGGCCTTACATTCTATGTTGTTAAACTGATAAGCTATAAGAATTGTATTCTGGTTGTATTTACAGCTTTTGGATAAGTTTATCCTACAATGCCTTCATGAGTGGAACAGGCAAGATTACTGAAAGGCCTTGCACACAGTGTGCAATAGTTCGGCGGTTCATTACTATCCAATCAAAGGAACAAAAATTGGCAAAAAATATTTCTATTAAAAGGTTGCTAATATGGTCTTTATGGAAATGCATGTAATGCAGTTTTCCAAATGAAGCAGTGTAGTTAGTTCAAACAGAAACTTTGCTATTAACCGTTTACAATCCAATTTTGGATTCAGGGTTTCCTAGGGGGATCTCTCTTTCTGCCATTATACAATGGCACCATCTGCTGGCTAGAGCCAATACTGCGGTATGGGAGATGCTGGAGAGACCCCCAACAGAGCAGCTGGTAATATACAGTAAGAATACCCTGCCGGGCGTCTTCTGACATTGAAGCTGTACAGCCTTCAATCCGAATGTCTGCAGATGTCAGACAGTGGATTGGAAAGGGTTAAAAGTAATACTAAAAATATATTAGTAAGGGGAGAAAAGGTTCCTCATTTTGTGTTACTATTGCACCAAGTCTTTATGATGAGTGAGGCTGCTTTCCCATGTGTATTATGGGTCCCTAGGATGCTAGGAGTTTGAGTCCGTGGACCAACGATTGGAATAGGACCCTTGTCCAGACGAGGAGTGCAAAAATGCACCCACTCATGTTAAAGCAGCTCAATCTAAAGGGGTGTTTTTGCTACAGATTTTAGTTTTAATGGGAATTCAAGGCCATGTCTCTTCTTGACATCAGCGAAATCCACAAGCAGATTCGCCCGTTATAAGGGACTGGATCTGCATTCACATACTGATGTGCAGATCTGTAGCTCAGCCACAGATTTCTGCCACACAATTTAAGGCGGATTCCATCGTCTAAACACCCCAAGACAAATGTTTACGGATAGAATAAGAACATTAATACTGGATTATGACTGTAGCACTCATGAATATTACAAAGTATGACTAATTATGAGGTGATGCAACATTTTAACACAGTGAACCTAAATGCCCATTTACACGGGACGAATGTCTGGTAAACTATGCCCGACACTCGTACCCGCATATACTAGCAAATATCACTGGTTCTCTGACAGAGCGGCCAGCAGGAGATTTCGCTCCTCACTCTCTCCCGCCCCTCTCCATTCACTTAACATAGCGGCCGTTCAGTACTGAATGTTTCAAGTATAGGCCTTTTTGGGTCACTGCTAAAAAAATTTTGATTTTGTAATGATATAGTGGATCTTTGACGGATGGTTTTATATTCTTAAGTGAATTAAATGTTTAAGGCCCTTTTACATGCAAAGATAATCTTTCAGACGAATGAAAGCTTAAGCGATGTGCATAACGTCTTAATGGCCATTAACACTTTATCATCTTCATTTGCATGTAAAAGGACCTCTACAAATTGTTTGCAAAGCCCAGCGTGTTTAAACACGTGCCCAGCCATGCAAAGAGCTGCCAGAACATTCCATTGTTTTCCTCTCAGCTGCTGGCAGATTGCCTTGTTCTCCTATTGCAGTGGAGGCTCTGAAAAAAACCTCTGGCACAGATGTGAACAGTCTTAAGCCCCATTTACAAGCAAAGATGATCATTCAAAATTCGTTCAAAAGATAGGGAGAATGACAGTTTGAGTGATTATTTTGCATAAGCTGCTAATGGGCACTAATACCTATTAGTAGCTTATTAGCTTTATTTGCATGTAAATGAGCCTCTCTTGGTTGTATGCAGATTACAGCAGGTGGTCTGTTCTCTGCATACAGCCCCTTTTGTTCTGCTGCAGGACTGCAGGAGAATCACAGAGTGCCATCCCTGCTATTAGCTGCCTGGCCAAACGATGGATTTTAAACATAAAATCTACGATTGGCCGAAAAGCAAACGATTTTCACTCAAAAGACAATCGTTTGAGCGATAATCGTCCCATGTAAATGGGGCTTAAAGCTTGTGGGGGGGTTAAAGAGTATTTTGTTATTTCATATAGCAACCACAAACCCAAGAGTTAAGAGATACCAGTATGCATCGAGCTGCCATGCTCTTTTCACTAATGGGTCATTTCTGAGCTTTGAGATTGTACAAACAATATGCTGTTGTCTGTGTAGGGACTTTGGAGATCTGAATCAGAAAAAATGAAGTTTTGAAAGCTATAAAGATATATTAAGTAACTAAAGCAAAAAATTGTGGACCTAAAAAAACAAAAACATGTGGTGTTAGAAGGTGGGCAATCACTTTAAAAGTGTTATCTGGGGCCAAAAAGTATCTTAATGCTGCTCACAATGCTGTAATAAATAACTAAAAGCCATACTCACCTCTCCAGCCCCCTCCACTCCTGTTCTGCCAGTGCCGGGGCTTCCTGCTGGTCGTCTCTTCTGACTGCAAAGAGCCATCAATGGCATTACAGACACCAGGAACTTGTGACCACTACAGCCAGGCACCTGCTTATTTTGGCCAATGATTAGCTGTGCAGCGGTCACATGTCCTATTGTCAGGAAGTCATCGCTGCTGCAGGTGGAAGTGAAGCTAGCAGAGGGCTAGGTACTGGTGGCACATAAGTGGCAGGCGATCAGGTGAGAAGACTATTGCTTGTTTTATAGCATTGTGAACAGTTTTAAAAAAAATTCTGTCCCTGGATAACCCTTTTAAATGCAGAAGGCTATTGTAAGTTGGACGGGAAGGTTATCGCAGGTGATTGTTTACGGATACAGAAGCGTTTACTGGAAGAAAACTAAAAAATAACACAATAAAAGCATTTTTAATGATTAAAAGATAGATTGAAAATACTCGTTTTAGATGTTTAACACAAAAATGTCTGTTCTTGATTTGTTGACGTTAAAGGGATTATTAGAACTCCATTTTCTTTTATTGTAAAAACAGGTTCACCATGCTGGAAAGTAACAAACGAGCTTATACTCCCCTCCTGACCGACAGAGCCAGAGCTCAATTGTTGTGCTCTGTGATTGGCTGCAGCAGCCTGTAAACAGTACATCATAGCAGAGATCTGGCGCTGTGGGCGGGGCAATGCGGGGAGAAGCGAATAGGAGCTTGTTTTTTTTTTTATCTCCAGCATGGAGAACCTGTTCTTACAGTAAAAGTGTATCATGGAAAACCCTCTTTACTTGTGGAATTGTCACATAGCAAAACATGTATAAATGACGTACAGGAATGCAGTCTTCACTCAATATTTAAGTAGTTGCGCCTCACAAATATATTTCCATCTAATCTTTATTGGGAATCAGTTATTTCTTAAATGAGTCAACATGTAACAGCCATCGTCTTCCAACCCATCTGCCTGAAGATCACCCGGTACTTGAGAGATTACAGAGCTTTGCTGTGTTATTCCGTAGTTTGTTCCTCATTTCTCTATTAGGGCCTCAAGCTGCTCCTGCAATGATGTCACCTAAGAAGAAAACATACAATTATTAGCGGTGCACAAAATATGCCTCTGTTTTGCACATGTTAGGGTTAAAAGTAGGGTACGGTTAGAGAAGATCTGTCACCTACTTTTAGCCCTATAAGCCAAGCTAAGTTGATGGGCTAAATGTAGGTGAAGCGCCAAGTCCAGGGATGTAAGGACTATACCGTAATTCCCCCAATGTCTGCGTTGGAAGTCGCCGCTCAATGCATTGCGTGGTGCTGTTAAGTAGTCCGCCTGTTCTCATACTACTACTGAGCAGCGCTGTTCAATGCACTGAGTGGTGGCTTCCATCGCTCACACCGGGGGTATAACTGGGAAGGTAAGTATAACAATTAGATCTCCGGACTCAGGGCTTCACCTACTTTAAGCCCATAAACTTAGCTTATAGTGCTAGTAGGTGAGAGTCTCTCTATGAAAAGCACCCTCAAAGAGATAAAAGAAAAATATTAGATGTTTCACTCTAACAATCAGTAATACACATCTGTTTTTGAATTACATGTGTTGTCTTTTGTGAAAATTATTTATCACTAACCCATAAATAAAGATTGAAGGAAGTGGGGTTTGAGAATCCCAACGCACCCTTGCCTCTTCGTTCAGTTGCCAGTTTGGCGGTGAGCTGGGGATCCGGATGTCGTACACATCCAATTATACATTTCTTCCATTTAAATCAATCATCAGAAATCCCTGCAGAATTTCACACACAAACCCCCTTTGTAGCATTATTCTTATTTACGGCTACTATTAGACACCCATTAGGCTGCGTCTGTATGGTGCTTGTGCGCTGTCTCTTCCTGGGGCCCTTTGACTCCCCACTTCATACGCTCTGAAGCAATGTCTTGCCTACTTTCCTCAAGAGCCATAGGTTCTGCTCGTATGTAAAAGTAAACATCTTACTGTGTTCTGAGAACATACAAGAGAGCAGGCAGGCTCTGAATTTAGAAGCATCCCTTACATCTGCCAAGAGATTATGTCATTGAGATAGTCTCTCTCTGACACTCACAAGAAATGAGTGTCAGAACAGCAATGTACATACAACAGGGAGTGGATCGTGTAGAGCAGTTGTGCCTTACACTCAGCGGACATAACATTTAGGAAACAGTGAATGAAGTGATGTCCTGGAGCCATACAATACGTATATCCAACAATTATAGCAGTTCCGTGCCAAGACAAACTGGCTGCTAGGGTTGCACTGCTGTCTGCTTTAGCCGCTTGGCATTATGCCCTAGCAACCAGCTGGACTAGCACCGTCATGCCAGCAAAGGGGAGAAGCAATTAATCATGTCAGATTTTCCATTGAGAACCTCCCACTAATTGATAACAATGCTAATAATGCCAGTACTAGTCTTCTATTGATTCTGTTCTATAATAAATTTCCTTCTTTCCTCTTAACTTCGTATTGCCCGTTACGTAATACAAACATATCGCATTTCACAATCAGTAAGACTTAATTTTATAGTAACCGCTAGGTTGTATTTATTGGGTAAAATAATGATGGAAAAATATTGGAAACCCGTACTTTGCTATTTTTTACCTGTTTAATGCTTTTATTGCGCTGTATAATCAATAAAGAGTTGGCTTCACAACTCTATCATTATATAGACATCTGTCTAAAACATTGATTTGTACATTCCAAGGTATGTGAAACATGCACCTCATCATTCTACTATCCGCCTGATAACCGAGTTCTGATCTGTGTCCAATCGCAGGGATACCGACATCTACATGCTGGTTTTTCACAATCGCTCACTTAATCTAGACAAAGTATCAAGCTGCAGTTTTTAGTCCCAGAGAATAATTTAAACCATGTACACGGCTGGTGTAAGAGGCTCATGGAAAGCTCAATTAAAAAAAAATTAGGAAAGGTACTACATGAGTAAAACGAGAAAAAAGTTTTGGTACCGAGTTAGTCTGTAGAGCAACATGTGATTGTTCTCAGTAAGGAAAACCAAGTAATGTTGTCGATATGATACATTTTAATGGCTAACAAACATACATTATGTTATAGGGAGCTTTCGGATCTTCTAATGGACACTTCCTCAGATTAAGCCTGAGGAAGGGTCCATAGAAGATCTGAAAGCTCGCACTAACATCATGTATTTTTGTTAGCCATTAAAAGGTATCATATCTACAAGATTATTGGTTTCTCTTACCGAGAATAATCACACTTTCATAGTGAGTGTTCCCGCAGGACTCAGTCACACGGGCGCATCCGGGCAACGATGCGCCCGTGTTACTGCAGGATAAGACGGCCGCACTGCAGGTGCGGACGACTCTCCGCACCACCAGAAGAGCATCTGCTGGTTTCACGGCCTAATATTGCACCTGCCCGTGTGTAGGAAGCCTTACAGTGAGAGCAAAAGGATTAAGGGCCTGCAAGAAGCACATCTCATGCAAAATGTCCCTAAAAAGTGTCTGGTCCTTTAGGACCAAAACAGCCTGGTCTTTAAGGGGTTAAAAACTAAATTGGCAACATGCCAACATGGTTTTTGGACGCTTCACAATGTCGTTGGTGGATGTCATGTCTAAATCGTACATTTGTAAGTAATGAGCTCCACTAGTACTGACTGCGGCAACAATAATTTTAGGATTTAAAACCCTGTTTATACTTGGGTAAAAAAAGCTGAAGAGCCAGACTGTTATCCATTATCCAGCACAACAAACCTAATGGACCAATTATAATCCTCTGTGAGGGGCGGATAATGCATCATAAAGGATCGCAACAGATGTCTCATGGATTCCATAAAAGCAGAAGTCATGGCTCTAGTATGAACATAACCATGCTTCTATAGCGGCATTGACTCATTGTTTTTTATGCATACTGTATATCTAAGTTCATAATTGTAAATTGTTGGGGAAGCACTGATTGCATATTCAAAACCCTAAGGCTGGGGTCACACAGGAACGAAATCCTATGGAAATCTCGCGGAATGTCCGCATGGAAATACCGCGAGATTCCCGCGGCAGAAATGCAGCTTCAAAATCCGCGGGTTTTGAAGCGGCTTGGCTGCCTGCATTCCACTGCAGCCATCTCTCCCCATAGAAAGGAGAGCGGCCACCGTGGAAACGGGGAAAGCATTGACATTTCAGTTTCCGCGCGGCTTGGCCGCAGCATGTGAATGAGATTTTTGCAAATCTCCTCCACTTTGCTGTATCCCGGGATAAGAAGCCGTAGAAAGTCTGCATGGAAATTCCGCCCAGAGGGAACTCAGCCTAATACCTCCTGCCGCCATGCTCACAGACACAGAAATACCCACTGCAAGTATTAAAATGGTCCCTTCCCTGAGCAGTACATGTGTGTGGATGAGGTTAGCTGACCTCAGTATCTCCATGAATCACCATTAGACTAAGTATAAAGTTATGATAAGGCTAGCATCACTTCAGACAGTTTTTACAAAGCTAATGTCTTCTATACTGCATAGTGGAAAATTTTAAAAAGTAATGGTGGTTTTTACATTGCATAGCCAATTTTAACAAAAATGGGCCATCATTGCCCATCTGATGACAAATTCACGTACGTCATGCAGTACGTACAACTATTTCAATTTTTAACATTCACCTATCTGGTTGGTTCCCCCATCCTGGCCATTTTGACGGCCTCTTTGCTCATCTTCTGTTTCCATAATGTTCAAGTCTTCTTCTTCTTGCCATTCCTCTTCCTCTCCATCACTGCTGCTACTAATGTCATTAAAGATCTCACGGAGTTCATCTCGTTCCACTGAAAAGGTTTAGGAAAAGCAAATGGAATTAATCAATATAAAATAAAGGCATCGATGAACCTATTCTTAGGGCTCGTTCCCACGTATATCGGCCTGCTGTTTTCACGGACGGCTGATATACGCTGTGATCTGATGCATTGGATTCCAATGCATCAGATCACATGGCCGTATTCCTAAAACGTAAAAGCGACCGGCCAATATAGCGCCAGGCGTTTTTATGTCGGGCCAAAAAGATAGTCCTGGAACTACCTTTTAGGCCGGAATACGTCGGCCACTGCATAGGCTCCTATGGGAGCCCATGGCAGTAGCCGGAGGGAGTTTAGCAGCGTGGCTGCTAAACTCCCTCCTTCTGCTCTCCTCCCCCAGTGCAGGCTCACCCCTGCTTGCCTCCCCGCTGGCTCTTTGCAATTGGAGAGGCAACGGCATGGTAGTCTCGGCGTATATACGCTGGGACCCATGCCGTCTGAATGGGCGCACAAACATTTGATTTGTGCGCGCATTCACCAGTTTTATCTCTCCCAACGTAGCGTATATCGGCAGGCCGTGAAAACGGCGGTCGATATACGCTTGTGGGAAAGAAGCCTCAAAGCCTGTGCAAAGGTAATAATAGTGTAGATTTTTATCAGCTTCGCTATGGAAAAATATGGAAAAAAATAATAAAGGGCTTCTATTGCATATCCTGAAAAAACAGCCATTTTAATTTACTGTAAATAAAGAATTTAGGTAATTTGCTAAAGGGAATTGGTGATCAGAAAATTATCTATCAAAATGTGGGCCCATCTGTCATGTCCCGCTGAACCTTATTGGATGGGTTGGGCTCCTAATTCTAAAAGACACCTCTTTTTGAGATAAAAGCCTAAAATGAACCTAGGGAAATCAGGATATGTGGCTATACACTCTCTCCACTGATCCACCGAAGCATGAGGAACAAATAGTCAGCACTTCCAACAAATTAAATAAGAAGGTACACGCAAGCCATGGCTGCAACAAATACAGTAACAGAAACACATGCTTCAGCACTAATACACCTATTATATCTGATTAACTGTTTATACTAACCACATAAAAATGCAAGGCTGTTGGTGCATATTTTGATCAAAACATGGGCCTATCTGCCATGACCCCTGCATAGGAGACCTTTGGCCAAAGAGTGGTGTCTATTAGAGTTACGAACCCATCCAACAAGGTTCGCCTGGATGTGGCAGATGGGCCGACATGTTTTGATCAAAATATGTGCTAAGAGCCTTGCATTTTTATGCAGTTAGTATAAAAAAATTGTTGCACAATTTTAATCAGTTATTAAATGTGTATGAGTGATGAAGTGAGACTTTATTTTTTTTTCCAATGTCACAAATTAAATTTAAAAAAAAAAATCCTGTAGCTTTCACACTGACTACTAAGCCTAATAGGCTGACCAACCGTTCAGTAGAGAAAGCTTTTCAGTTCTTGCATTATCATGACAATTTAAAGAAGAAATGGCATAATTGTATTGAATCCAGGGAGTACTTTAACCCTTTCCAATCCACTGTCTGACGTCTAAAGACATTCTAATTAAAGGCTGTACAGCTCCAATGTCGGAAGACGTCCCGCAGGGTATTCTTACTTCAGATTACTGGCTGCTCTGTTGTCAGGGGCCTCTCCAGCGTGTCACATACCGCAGTACTGGCTCTAGCCAGCAGATGGCGTCATTGTATAATGGCAGAAAGAGAAAGCCCCCTAGGAAACCCTGAATCCAAAATTGGATTGCAAAAGGTTAATCTGGTGTGCAGGACTAGAGAATCCTTTTCTATGCTGAATGTCATTTCCAATAATACATTACTATATAACAACCTAAATGCTTACAAAACAACAAAAGTCAACAAAAAGAATAAAAACTTTTATTACTTGAAGATCCATGTACTTGCTTCATTCCTGACATTCCAGGGGAACCATCCAGGCCGGTCAGATTTTCATTTTCTTTGGACTCATCTTCAGCAATCACCTCCCATCCTAAACGTTGGTGTCAAGGAAAAAGACTAGAACTGCCCACCAATCAGAGAAGGCTAAGCAATAAACAAGTCATATACATAACATATACTTCTATCTATGGATCCACGCTGACCATTGGCCATCCGTCAGTTCAATCATCAGTGGTTACACAATGGTACAACAGGGGTCCTCTCACTAGACTTCATTTAGTAACATCCTTCTTCCTTCCATGCCTTCCTTTTCCTAACCCCTTTCACACAACAGTACGGGCTCGTTGTGCAGATGTATGTATTTTCTAACACGTGAATAAGGATATATTGGAACATGCAGCGCACTGAAAACAAAGCAATACGCATTCAAAATATAGAAATAACGGCAATAATAAAAATGGAATTAATATGGATCCATAACGCACAAGTGGGAATCAGCCCCAACCCTGCTGATACCGCAGATGTGTTCCATCGATGCTACACAGACCATGAAGAGCTTAGGTTTTCTACAGTACATGTCAGCGTTGTCAGGGAGACCTTGTGTGGTTCAAAATTAGTTACCTGCATGCATATATACACAACGGACACCGTGCTAGCAAGTGATCGTAGTTCAGCATTGACAACGGGTATTTAACCCCTTTACGACCTATGGCAGATAGATCTGGATCAGAGTCTGCGTCATACTTGGTGCCTATCAGCTGTTTCTGACAGCCGACAACCACCAGCAATGGCCACAATCGGAGCAAGGTACAACTGCAGGCATTTAACTGCTTAAATGCCACAGTCAATGCAGACATTGGTGTCTAAGCAACAGACTACAGCGCCCTCTAGCTTCCCATAGTTGGAAAGCAATAGGGTTTACATGACAGCCCAGAGCCTTCTGAACGCTCCCAGGGCTGTCATGTCTTTCAGCCTATTAAGGCCCAATGTCCACAGGCAGATTTGATTTGCAAGAGATCCGCAAATCAAGCCGCCCATAAAGATGCATTAGCGTCCGCAGAACAGTAAAAAGCATGCGGATGTAATTTTTTCCCAGCGTGCAGATCGCACGTGCGGGGAGAAATCCCAGCATGCTCCATTTTTCAGCGAATCTTGTAGGGACAGCTTCCATTGAAGTCAATGGAAGCTGTCTGACCCGAGGCACAGCCACATCCGCCGTGCTGAAGCAAGAAGATCCGGCACAGAGGAGACCCGCGCTGGATCTAGACCGGTAAAAAAGATGTATTTTTTTGTCCATGTATGCGGGCACCGCTGGATTCAGCTGCGGGATGCAGCAGATGGAATCCATGCGTGCAAGTGGACATTGGGACTAAGCCTTGCCTGTAGGAGGGCTTAATCAGCGCCGGTAGAATTAGAACATACTACAGAACTGTAGTGTATTATGAAAGTGAACATATAAAAACATTTATATGTTCAGCCCCCCTTCTCCCAGTTTTCACGTATAAAAAGGTTGAAAAAAAACAAACATAATTTGTATTGCTTACCCGTATATATCCAAAATATGGAATAAAAACAACACAAAATGCTCCGACTTTGATCTCTTAACCCCTTAATGACACGGCCTATTTTGGCGTTGAAGACCAAGCGATTTTTGGTATTTTTCCATATCCATTTTTCAAAAGCCATAACTTTTTTATTTTTCCATCGACGCGGCCGTATAAGGGCTTGTTTTTTGCGTGGCGAACTGTAGTTTTTATCGGTGCCACTTTTGGGTACATAGACTATATCGTAAAACTTTTATTATTTTTTTTATGATAACAGGGAGAGAAAACGCATCAATTCTGTCAAAGATTTTTTTTTACAGCGTTAATCATGCAGCATAAATGACACACTAAATTTTTTCTGTGGGTCGGTACGGTTACAACAATACCAAAATTCTTATATTTTTTTTTAGGTTTTTACACTTTTTTGCAATAAAAACCCTTTTTTTTGGAAATCTTTTTTTTCTCTATAGCTGCATTCAAAGTCCTGTAACTTTTTTATTTTCTATGTACGGAGCTCTATAAGGGCTTATTTTTTGCGAGACGAGCTGTAGTTTTTGTTGGTTCCATTTGGGGGAATGTACGGCTTTTTAGATCAATTTTATTGCGTTTTTTGTGAGGCAAAATGCTAAAAATTAGCATTTTGCCTCTGTTTTTTAGCGTTTTTTGTTACGCTTTTTGAAGTACAAAATAAACAGCATGTTCAACTTTTTGTACACGTCATTACGGACGCGTCAATACCCAATATGTGGGGTTTTAATTTTTTTTTTACGCTAATATTAGAAAAAGCATTTAAAAAAGGTTTTTTTTTTACATTTTTCTTTTCTTTTTTTTACACTATTTGAGTACCTCTGAGGGACTTGCAGCACTATGCCTATCATCGCTGTCATAAGGCATGGCAGAACTTCTGCTCTGCCATGTCTTATCGCTTATACAGCAATCATAGGCATTGGCAATACAGGACGCCAGTGATATGGTGACAGGCCGGGCTCTCGCGATGACATCGCGAGAGCCGTCCGGAGACACAGAGGGAGCGCGTTCCCTCTGTGAACTCTTTCCCTGCCGCGATAGGGAAGGGGGTAAAAGCGGGGGGCGCATCTCCGATGTCCCCCCACTGTTGCAGCGGGACGCCGGCTGTGACTGACAGCCGGCTCCCGCTGCGGGATAGCGCAGGATCATATGTGATCTTGCGCTATCCCCAGGACGTACCGGTACGTCCTGTTGCGGGAAGTACCAGGCTCCCAGGACGTACCGGTACGTCCTGGGAAGGGAAGGGGTTAATAAGTCTTGTAATATAACTGGGGATATGTGCCAGACATCGACTTGCAGGAATGCGACCTTCTAATGGGTGGCGCTGCAGGGGCATTGTACCATGTACCAAATTTTCCAGAGGAGCGTGCGTGGCCTTATAAGGCTCCTCACACCTTCTGGCTGCTCTCCACAAGGAGAATGTAACTGGTCTATAAAACACACAGACAGCATATGAACGGAGAATACGCCCGTGTGAATAAGCCCCGGACTATTAAGGTTTCTTCCCCATCACATTCCTATGTGGTAGATAAACACACCAGTAAAATAGTTTAAGAAAACAATAGACATAAAAAGGATACGGACGCTGACCGCCTCCGCGTCTGTGCTCAGAAGACGTTTCACTTCTTTCTCTACATCTGGTGACTCGATGTACTGCGGATGCAGGAGTCACAATTTAGCAGTATTTTCGACACTCAAAGTAAAAAGTTCCCTGCAGCACCCAATAATCTGAGAACATCACAGCCACGTACCTTTTTTTTGGCGGTTTTCCTAAAGCGTCTTTTGCGCACATTCTTTAGTGGTAGCGTTACTAAAAGGAGAGGATAAACAGGATTAAATGGGAACATGTATAACGTAGAAGGAACTGTGATACGGTACCAGAGCCAAGGAGGGAAGAATGATGCTTTTTATTAAAAGATGACATAAAGAAATGTAAATAAAAAGGTAGGTGTTTCACTGCCAAGGCCCGGCAGCTTCCCCAGACCCCGTTTGAGAAGAAAGCACAGACATTTAAATTGAACGAGTCGTGAGACAGGAAGTTAAAGGTCACGATCGCTGTGAGATAATGCTACCAGTAGACAGAAGAACAACTGCACAAAACCATTACAAATCTGGAAATAATGGAGCAGCATGTTAGAAACCATTACTGACCGCTAGGAATGTGACTTCTAATGTGAACCAAGTGGTGTGCAGTGACTATATCCCCAAGAATTATAGTAGCAGGTCTGAAGTGCGCTTACACATACAGCTAGATTTTCAGTGTGACAATTTCTTTAACCCCTTAGGTACACGGCCTATTTTGAAACTTCGAATAAAACAATTTTTGGGGATTTTCATTTTTCCTTTTCAAAAGCCGTAACCATTTTTCCAGGGACACATGAGGGCTTGCATTTCACATGGCGACTTGTAGTTTTTATTAGTACTGAAAAACTTGTATAACTTTTAGTCATTTTTTTGGAGAGCGGGATGAAAAAAAAAAAAAGTATGTTATGTCACTAAGCAGTATAAATGACAGAACTTTAGAATGATTACGATACCAAAATTCTATATCCTTTTGTTTTTTTTCCCACGTCTTTGGGGGCAAATGTGTGATTACACTTACTGGTAATCAGGTTTTCTTGAATCCATAAGGAGAGGATCCTCCACTGCTGGACATCAAACCCAAGTTGATAAAAGTGGGGCACACCTCTCCCTTCCTCAGTTCTTGTCCGTTTTTGCTGGCCTCCTTGAAAACAATGGGTAATGTGTTCCAAAGGTACGCTTAAAGATTGGACATGCCGAGTTTGTTGTCCACACCGTGATGCAATCTAGTGGGGAAGGAGGGTGGCCAGGGGGAGAATCACTCATGTGTATGACCCCATTCAAAAGAATGAGGTTCATATGCGTGCGTCTCACAAATCTCGCACAATTTTCTTGGCCGTGTGAAAGTGGCCTAAGACAGATACATATCCTTTTTTTTTTGCTTTTTCTTGGGGGTTGGGGGTGAATAAGCCCAGAGTACCATCATGGGATCAAATCATACTTTTACTCTCACCCATGACAGCACCCCTGAAGTAGTAAATCAGGAACAGACTATAAGGCTGGGGTCACATGGGATGGAAATGCTGTGGAATTTCCGTGCAGACCCTCCACATGGAACTTCCGCATCCATTTTTTAAAACTGAGACTAAGCAGCAAAGCAGACGAGATTTGCAAAAATCTTGGCCACAAGCTATCGACAGTCCGCGCAGAAACTGACACGCGGCACGGAACTCAAATCCGTGACATATCAATTTTGGCAACGTTTCCACTGCGGACTCTCTTCTCTCTATGGGGAAAGATTTCTGCAGTGGAATACAGGCTGAAAATGGCGCAGGTTTTGTAGCAGCCTTTCCACTGCAGAAATCGCAAGGAATTTCCGTTTGGTCCCACTGCAGACTTTCCGCAAGATTTCTGTTCGGTGTGTCCTAGCCTGAAGGGGGTATGGCAGCCTGCAAAACTTGTTATCAAAAGAATAAATCTGATACTGGGTTCAGCTGAAGCCTATGAGGTTTACAGAAGGTGTGCGTAGAACTGCAGGTAGTTGCCCTACAAATTTCGTCAAGAGAGACCTCTCTAATGTCCAATATTTTATTAGGGGCTGGCCGTTGCAGATGGTCTCGGACGCCAGAGACCAAGCTTTATTTGTAGCTCTCCACTGTCCTGGGGTAGGAGGGCGACACAAGGACCAGTCTCCTGAGGAGCCCTCCAAAATAATTATAGCACCACGTGCAGAAAAAAGGGGCGCCTGGAAACCATGCCACCACTCAGAACCACCTCCAGTAACAGCATGAGAGGCTGCTCCAAAATGGCACTGACATGAAGTGATGCCACTCTGAATCACCGCACTTCTAAGGCCCACAAGACTTTGCCATGCCGGAAATTATGTGGCACCTGCTGTTAATGCCTTTGGCATTTATTTTCACTTTAAGCTGCACCGAATAGCGCCGAAAGACTAAAATGACCAGCCTTCCCCCTGACATAAAAATGGTAACACTTACTTCCATGATTCCAAATAAACTTCTTTTCTCTGTCCCGGTCTTTCTTTTTGCTGGCCTTTGGGTCACTTGTTCCAGTTGGTTCTTCTAGAGGAGGGTAAAGGTCTCCATCAAGGGTACAAACTAACATCTAAAATAAATTCAGAAAATAATCAGTACAAATTGAAATCCTATTTACAGATGCATTAAAGGGGCCATCTAGGTATTTTAAAAAATGCCATCATCATAGAATAATAAACCAAAAGCTATTTATGTCTTCAATCATGTGCCATTACTTAAAGGGGTATTCCAGCACAGACTAACATTATAACATTTAGTGTCCATCATCACAATAAGTCCTCTGTAATAGGTTTACTGGTCTGGCTACTTTCTTCATTTTCTATGTCCTGTAACCCTCCGTCTGAAAAATATCTCCACTTCCTCTGACATCTTGTCTACATTTGCTACTTCCTCCCTTGTCCATAGCCTCCAACATAACCTGTGAGCAGTGCATGATGGGAGGACAGGAGCGGAAGTACTGCACTGTATTGCTCATGTGCAGTTCAGAGTACTGGAAGGACGGTCCGGTCTGTTGGATTCAGCAGGCTTTCCCCGAATGAGTGGGAGGTTGGTGCCGGTAAGTTGTAGGACCTGAGAGCTGGGGGCGGAGCTGGCCGGTAAACAAACTCTATGTATGATGGAAGTTGTAGGGAACAGTCTGTTGTGTATAATGCAGAAGTGATGCATGTAAGCACAGCAGCCGATCTGTGTCTGCATGGGATGAAGAAGTGGGTCCAAAGCAGCAGATAAGGTACAAGTTGCCGCTACTTAGCTGTACCTGCTAGATTTGAGCATTTTCTGAATTTCCATGGCTCAGTAGTATGACATGTGAACACCAAGGCAGTTGATAAACAAAGACCAACAGGGACTACAGGAGGATCTGCACTCGATCGGCAGAGGATTAAAGAGTGGAGTAGCATTTTTTGTTGGCTTTTTCCCCATTTTTATATAACATTCGCATCTCTTTTCCTAGAAGCCAAATAACCCCTTTAAAGTCCTTCTGGCAAAAAAAGGCCTTACCTGACAAATGTCAGCAGTCTTGTAGAAAGTCTTCTTATCAATGGTTTTCAGACACTCTAATACACATGGAACATCAACTAACTTTGCAGCAAGTGGAACCCTATCAACACGCACGATCCCATGACGGCCATCAGCTGTAAAACAGTCACAGTATTTATTATTAACACCTTTATGCTTCACAGATCTTCACACTTAACCAGACAGCTTTTAGCCATTTTCCATTTCTGCTGGTTAAATAGCAAAAACTTTGTGGCTGATGAAAATAGCATAAAATCCCGTATTATATAGAAAGACTTGAAATGTTTCCCCTTCTTATGCCTTTAGTCATGTGCCTGGTGTATAGTCAATATGGTCTATAACTCAAAAAGGACCGTATTATGGACACGTTGAAAGACATAAGCATCCTATGTCTTTCACCTTCTGAGACTAACTAGTATTTGGTAGGATGAATACAAATGTGTCTAGTATAAAATCACTTTCAATAAACCATTCTTGCGTTTCTGTTCTTACTTACGATGCAACTCAATCGATAGTCTGTCTTTTGCATTGACGTTGCCGGACTGCACCATCCTTCTCACCGTCGATGCGTATTCCTAGAAGGCGAAATAAGGTGGTACATAAAGTTATCAAAGAGGCCCTGACAAATAACACCTTAAATAAGTATTTCCTTCTTATTGGAATATAGACCAAAATAGCAATGAAAATAATAATAATCAACAAACACCAAAAGAGCAGAGAAAGTGTCACCAAATTAGGACTATTCTTCTATAAATTTCCAATACAGTTTCTGGAATCACTTTCTTAAAGATCTCTGACTGCGAGCATTAGATGTGAACCTTTATTTTTATATGTTCTTTAGAAAAACAAGTTTGAAATCGAGGCCGCTGCTTCCACTGGAAGTAAATAATAAAGAAGAAGAACTGCTACATTTTACAGTCTTGGGGCTTATTCGTCGTCTGAATAAGCCCTTGTACACAGAGATGTAATAATTACATTAAAGCTTTAAAGGGCCACTCCAGTGAAAACACATTTTTCCATCCCTGCACCCTAAACGTGATTGGCTGTCACACTCTGGAAGTCTTCTATGAATATTACAGTCACTTCCATGTGACCGATTCTTAGCAAACACCATCCTGATGCTGAAATTTATCGACGCTTTCTATTTCACTGTTCTGTGCCATCAATCCCACAATGCTTCAGCACATCACATGAGGAGCTAGAGATTGTACCATCTCTGCCTGTTGGGAGAATACTGTAATTGTCATTACCTTCTATATTCTGCTAAATAAGCTACAGACCATCAGTATAAAGACGGGAAGATGAGCTGTGACAACCTTCATCATCATTATATGACAGCAGAGTAATCATCAGCACTACCTATGCTAGAAGTTTGTGTCCTCCTCTAAAAAGTTTGCAGGTAGGGTTCATCATACAGGAAATATGCTGATTGAAAAACCTACTTTTTGAGAGGAATATAAACCTAAGTAAGGGATATGTAAACAATTTAATATTAGCCGACTAATATATACCAGGGCACTAATTACATAACGAATGAAAAAAATAAATAATAAAACTTCACCGGAGTGGCCCCTTTAACACGAGTCTTATAACATATACACTGATGGCTACATTTTCTGCAAAAAAGAATAAAAATATTTTTAAAAAAGTAACACGGGTATTGGTGTCATGGCAATAAAAGGCACCAAGAGGAGTTATAGCTCGTAAGGTACATTTTGCAGAAGCACACATGGGTTGCCGTAGCTCAGCACAACTACCTAACAATTTTGGATCTAGGAAATGCCTATATGAATTTTGTTGGAAGAGCATAACAGTACCGCAAGTCAGGAAGATTAAGATGTGGAAGCCTTCCATCGCTCCTCAGGGGAATTTCAGCAAGGAGCTCCCTATGACCAGTTATTCCCCATCAAGTGGATAGCTTTATGCTTGGTGGAGGTCTGACTGCTGGGACTCCCACCGAGCCCACCAACAGGGGTCCAGTCAGTCCCCAAATAAAGGGAGTGGAAGTTGCGCAGGCCCACCGCCAATACATTCAATTCAATGACAGTGCCGGAAATTACACAGTTCAAGCGCTTTGCCAATCTTTGGCGCTGTCATTAAGGTGAAAGGAGCCACAGCGCGCCTGCGCATCATTCACTCTGGACTGGACTATCATTCTCGGGATCCAAAGGGGGTCGCAGCTGTTGCATCCCTATCGATCATAAAGCTATCCCCTATCCCGTGCATAGGCTATAAGTTTATAAGGTGGCACAACCTCTTCAGCCTTTGGTACTGGATCCAGCCAGTGCTGTATGTATCTCAGTAGACCCACTATGTAGAATAATTTGAGATCATGCAGAGCCACAGCTGCCATATCTTTATGGCGCTGCAAGGTTTCTATACCTAACTGATTATGTAAATTTTCCACAATAAATGACATTAAGACATTTACTGTAGAGAAGACATTTTGCTGTACCACAATAGCTATACGTCCCGGCAGCCGTATGTCCAAAGCGCTGTACAAGACTCCCATTCATTTCAATAGGGCTGCTCACACAAGCAGCAAATGGCAGAGTCTTCAACGCTGTTCTATCTTTGGCTGTTTTTAGCCATGCGTCACCCATTGAAATGAATATACCTAAAAAACAAACAAACAAACAATACTCACCTAGCTGGTGCCTTCCGGGTCCCTGCCGCTGCTCTCTGAAGCTCTGGGCAGGCTGCCAGGCACTTGCCATTGTCGACAGACCATCTTTTGTTAGTGACTGTGTTTGCAGACCCCGCCTCCAGCAAGAGATTGCTCTGATTGGTTCCTCAAGCGCTGGCTGAGCCAATCAGAGCCAGCGCTCGATGAACCAATCATGGCCATTCAATGAATGGCTCTAATTTGTCCATCCAGCGCTGACTGATTGGCTGAGCTTGCAGCGCTCAGCCAATCAGATCAATCTCTTGCTGGAGACGGGGTCTTCAAACCCTGTTACTAGCAAACAATGATCTGTCAGCACTGACAAGTGCCTGGAAGCCTGCCCAGAAATCAGGAGAACAGAGTCCTTGGCTGCATTTTTAGCTGGGCTGAAAATGCAGCCAAAACCCTGGCAAAATGCATGCCAGCACTGCTGAAACTGCAGTAAATGCAGCATTAAAAAACGCTGCGTTTCTGCAAACGTCTGTGTGAGGGAGGCCTTAGGCTACCTACACATGGGCAAGTGCAACATCAGGGTGTGAAACGCGGCCCGATATTGCACTCGTGAATGTGCGATTTACCTGCAGATGCGAGGCGTTTTTTCAGGGAAATTCCGATCCTCACGTGAGAAGTGTTTCCAACTGATTTCAATGGAAAAACCTCACATTGCACTTGCATGCACATTACATGGTATGCGAGGGCCGTGCGAGACATTAAAGCGCTCATTGAAATCAATGGGTGATGCGTTCGGAGGAACGTAAAAAATTAGAGCATGCCACAATTTTTACATGGCTCGTGTATATGACTCCAATCAAAAGAATGGGGTTCATATTCGCCTAAGATTTAGGAGTTTATCCTGGCCGTATGAAATCGGCCTCAAGGGGTTAAAGGCAGTTTTGGTCATATGACTGATAAACAACTGCAGGATCCCTTACAGTTATAAGAAATGTGTCATGTAACGAGTTATGATCATGTGACCAGATCAGATTTTTATCACCTGGGTGTAAACAATGAAGGTTCCCATTTATTAGCAGAAAGCTGGATCAACATTGGGAGATAACAGGCCGAACTGGATGGACATATGTCTTTTCTCGGCCATACATACTATGTTATTAAGCAGAGATCTTGACAACATAGAGGAATTGACACAAGAAGCATATTGGAAAGTTATGTGACTTTTCATTAAGCAAAGAATAACTTTGAACAGCTCTAAACGACTCGTCCCACCGGGGGGTTTCACCCCTGGCACTGTCACAAAGTTATGGTAGCGATGGCGGCATGCGCACCGCCGCCACTCCATTCATTTCAATGGATCCACCAGAGATATCCCATTGAAGTGAATGTTGTGATGGCCACTACTGTCAAAAATTCAGGACACACCAGGGATGATATCTTAGGATCAATGGAGGTCACAGCAGTTGGACCACCACCGATAGCAAGTCATTCCCTATTCTTTTGATATGTGATAACTTGCTAAGTTGGGAATACCCCTTTAAGAAACTCAGGAGGTGATCCTGTGTCGGGAGAAAAGACATACAACATTTTTTCACAAGATTCAATACAAATTTGTAATAAATAGATGTAATAGGAACCATGAAGAACCCAAGCTGATAATAGCAGCCCGTTGTCATTTGCAGGCTAAACTGTATAGTGAGATTTTGCACAATGTCCAATACCAAACCAAATGATGTAATGCCACGAGCATCATACCTGGGGAAGCCGCAAAACAAACTGTTTCTCTAATTCATGGAGAGCATCATCTTTGCTACGTGAAGTCTTTTGTTCTGCAAGGAAGAAATAAAATGCTGTTCACTGAGTGACCGGTCTACAAATCCACAAAATGTATCACTGTTGACAATAGCAACCAATCACATTCCAGCTTTTATTTTTCCAGTAAAGGCTGAAAACGTAGGATGCTATGGGAAATAATGACACTTATTTTATTAAAGGGCCACACCAAATAAAATGTTCTCATTAAATATGTACAGTAGCTAGACCCCCTGTGTGTGTATATATTACACATACATATATATATATACACACACACAGTGTGTGTTAACTTGGTTGGTTATTCTAACCAAGACTCCTGGCCTCTTTCTCCTTAGACTGTCGTGTGATCTCAATTCTGGCCAGTCAAATTTACTTGGATTTAAATGTTCATTTCCTAGTCAGTTTCTCAGTCTGTGTGCTGATGTTACATGGTCCCTACCTCAGACACTGCTAAGAGGGGGATACAGACACTCCTGTCACAGTTACTGATTATGATAAGAGGCTCCTGTCACACAGTTATAATAGAGACGATAACAGCTCATCTTGCTGACTGTATACCCGTCAAGGCGTCTGTTTAAAATCCCGAAAATGAAACCCCTGGATGAAACCCATTTTCGCCATTATTCAAAACTACTGAAGAGACCAATTGGATCCCCCTGAGCAGAGCTGAACATAAGATCTGAATGGAGAACAACATGACATGATCTCAGGACCCATAAAAACATTATGTTAGTAAGAATACTAGCAGCACAAACGTGAAGTATAATGTTTTCTGTAAATATTTTTTGCCCACTGATTGGGACCACGAACCAACGCTGTATTCTAATTGGTTCCGATTGGCCAGGAGGCCCTGCAAAGTTGGGACCTCGGCATTAGTGAGGTGCAAGGAGTCCAGACTGTGACACAGTGGTGCTATTCAGTCAATCAGACCAGGAGGTGCTGTATTTGGGGTACCTTCATACAGCGTATTTTTGCCACAACTTTGCAGCAAATGCATACCAGCTAAGTGTCACATTCATATGAAAGGGAATCCGCGATCTGTGTGCGGGGCCTGGGAAAACTTAAGTACAAACGTGGGGCAAACCTCTGCAACAGCTTTATGTTGTGTATTCTGAGGCGGACGAATCCAATACAGATTCCACAGTCTACATCAAGCTGATGAAGCGATCCCTTTAAGCCGGCACATTTTTTTGTATTAAATAGATAACTAATTGCAAAAACAAAACACTTTTTTTAAAGTTTGTGCTGCTATTTCTATTCATTTATTCGTATACAGAAGGGTTCCCACAAGAGGGTCCTGGGATCCTTTCATTGAACATTTTAGATAAGGCCAATTTGGCTAAAGTCGACATCTGAGACACACATAACATAGAAGGAGTGCACTACGTTTCTAAACAAAATATGGCCCATCTATAGAGCACCAGGATGGCAAGTTACTTGGACCGCCGTTTTTTATGCTGGTGTAAGTAAGGAGTGCTTCAGAGCGATGTGCACCAAGTGTTTTGATGAACTTTATTTATACCCAGTGCTGTGACTGTAACAAGAGGACATCCTCTACATCTATAGAAGGGGGTTCTTTACTGTAAGAGCAGTGAGACTATGGAACTCTCTGCCTGAGGTCAGTGATCCATGGATTATTCCGATTCCCAGATTTAGAGTCAGAAAATGAGGATAATTGGCTTCTACCTCATGGGGGGCGTTTGGCCTTCCTCTGGATCAACATTGCAGGATAATATGTTAAACTGGATGGGCATGTGTCTTTTTCAGCCCAAGGCCAGGCTCATACAGCCCAAGTGTAAAACACTTTGGGGGTTTACAGTGCTTTTTGCATCTGTGGTGTGCACAGAAACACCACACAACAGACGCTGCAGGCAAGTGTAGTACCCCAGATCTCAACACTCCTGTCCTAACCATTTAGGCTGGGTTCACACGGGGTGGAATTGCTGCGAAATTTCCACACATTGCGGACATGTTATTGCGGCCAAGCCACGCGGAAGCTGACATGCCACGCGGAATTCAAAGCCACGGCATGTTAATTTCATCACAGTTTCCACTGTAGGCACTCTCCTCTCTATGGGAGAAGACAGCCACAGAAGAATACAGGCACTGAAGCCGCTTCAAAACCTGGGTTCTGAAGCTACCTTTCTGCCATGGAAATCTCACAGAATGTATGTACGGTCCCGCTGCGGTCATTTCGGTGAGATTTCCATGGGATTTATGCCCAGTAGGACCGCAGACTTACAGTCTCAAGGAAAAATGGCTACTGTTCTCTATGGGAGTCCCCGCACACTGACTGAAGTCAGGAGCGCCGACTTCCACTGGTGACAGCACAGGAACAGGCAGCTGGGTAAGTATACGAAGCATACCCCTGGTACTTGTTTCCAGTCCTATGAGCGCCATAGCTTTGTTCCTGGTGCTTGTAATACCTAACAGCTTCCCTCTAACAAGTATGCATTTATTTTTCATACATGTAATATATTCCTTACTTGTAGACATCATCTCGATTTCTGCGTTGTCTTATTCTTCAGTATCTGGAAGAGAAAATAAAGGAAACATTAAACAAACGTTTCAAAACAGATCATTCTAAACCCAAATCTGCCCATATGGGCATAAGGCCGGGGTCACAAGAACAGGTCGGCAGCGGAGGACCTATGTACGACCGCGGAAGTGAGTGCATGGCCGCGTATGCACGTGGTTTTCCGCATAGGTGTACAGCTTTTGACAGCGTATTGTCCATGTGGAAGAATGAACGCAAGCAGGGAATGATGTCAGAAATTTGGCCAACTGCCTGGAAATACACCCCCATCACTCAGGCAACTTTCTCTCGTGCTGTCGTGGCAAGTGCTGCTCTGATACTGCTCTCCAGGCTCTGCAGGTTTATACTACTTATTTTGGAAGTAGTATACACCATTAAAAAAACACTTTTTGGAAGAAGAGCCCAGAAGAACAAGCGGAGGTTGCAGACAGCAGGCTAGATAGTGTGTTGCTCCCCCCGACTCCATCCTGCATTGTCTGACCACAAATTCCTGCCTTCTTTATACCATTTAAGACCATCTGGACTTCTAGCAACATCTATACGAATCCGCAATGTTAATTGTGTATGCACTGCAGATCAAACGCATCTATAGAGATCAATGGAGCTTATACGTGCGGAATCCGTGGTAAAATACAGCATGCTGTGATTTTTCTCCCGCTTGCGGTACTCACAATTCCTACCCGCAACTGTGAGTGAACCATCGAAAATCGGTGCATTTGATATATCGTGCAGACAGCGATTGTGAAAAACTATGTATGAAACCACATGCCAACTTATACGGCACGGAATACCTTTAACGAGGTTCTCAGGAACTCCACTACTGATGAGCGAACCTCAGAATGGGCCATCAATAGTTGATCAGTGGTGTTCCTCCTTTCCCTTTGGGCAACCAGTGGATATTGATCTAGCGGACAGTAAGGACCTAGCCCTATCTTATTAGGTCACTGACAATGGAGGCTGCAATACCGTGTGACCTCTTGTCAGAGCACAACCAGAAGTGGCGGATCCAACTCTACGCGTTAGGTAAGAAATTTACAGCAATAGCTAACCAGTTTAATGACTCCACAGAACTGCAAGTGTACAAGCACAAGAGTGCAACAACATGGGCACCGTTATGGTGGATTCACATGTGGCGGATTTGCGCAATTAAGATTGGCAGCGGAGTACAGAGCGAGCTGCGCACATTATACGAGCTGCAGTACACAGCCTGCTCATTCTGTTGTCGATTTATATTGGATTGTCGCTTTGCTGCAAAAACCGGCATGCAGTTACATCTCAGGCAGATATGCAAATTAGCGTTGTGGCGGGATTATATGAACAGTCTTGCCAGCCGAGGCCCTAGAAATGGTTCCATTTGCAGTGGTGTCATGAACAAGTAACCTGGACTATTACAGAGTGGAAAAGGGTTGTTTTCAATGACAAAGCCAGCTTTAGTTTGGGCACCGATGACGGCCTTGCTCGTGTCTGGAGACCTCGGGGTGAGCGCCTCAATCCTGCCTTTGCTGTGGAGCGGCACACTGCCCCCAATGCTGTTGTGGTGGCCTGGGGGGCATCACATACGACAGTCGGTCACCCCTAGTAGTGGGGACAATGACAGCTCAGCGATATGTTCAGGGCATCCTGCAGCCACATGTGTTCCTCTCATGGCGGCTTCCAAGAGGCAGCAGGATAATGCTCAGCCGCACACAGCAAGGGGGTCACAGGAAGCCCCCACATCATTGTCACACTTTGCCCAGTTGCCAGATTTATGGCCAATAGAACATATATGGGACCATCTGGGACACCAACTTCTACAGCCAACAAGCTTCCACGATCGCACATAGAAAGTTTTATTCGATCCTGACAACTTCTGGGGGATGGATGGTTTTTGATTTATAGCGAGATTTGCAGCAGAAATATTCCACAGCCATACAGGAACGCCAAAGAGTTCACACAATGGAAATTGCACGTCTGCTGTGTCCGGGCTGTGGTCGGCTCTTGCGGAAATTTCTGCAACTGAAAATCAGTTCTATTTATTGAAGTGGGGTTGTTTCTGCAACAAGTGCACAGACTTCTGCCGGCCCAACTTAGGGTCACGTTTTAGAAAGATGTACTTACTGCTGTGGGAGGTCGCCCTCATGGAGACCCCCTAAAAGGCCGAACTCAGGCAAAAGAAGAGTCTTTGTCTTAGTAATGCGAAAAAACTTTTAATATTTCAAATGAAGCACTGGCGCCAAGGGAGGGAGGGGAGCCCCCCCAAAAGTATAGCAGCGAAGCTGACAGAAGCAGGAGGCCAACAGAGTCTAGCTAGCATACTGAGGGAAACCAATAACTGGCAGTGATTGCAAGTTTAAACAAAAGCCTCCACCCAGGGGCGGAGGGAGGGGGACAGCCAACTCCCAACAGAACATAATAAAAGTGAGCTCATGCACGGCAGCTGCACTCACAGGTGCGCGCACGCCCGGCGCCGTGCGCCACCAGCACCACGCCGCCCATGCCGACCAGGCACCCGTGCCCCCGGCAGCCAAACAACAAGCCGGGGGGGATGCGCCCTGACCGTGGGACCCCGCACACCGCCGCCCTGGGATGACCAACAACCGCCGCATGGTGACAAGTAGTGACATCCCACAGCGGTCCCAGCGATAATAATGACATCCCACATCGGTCCCAGCAGTAATAATGACATCCCACAGTGACCCCAGTAGTAATAGTGACATCCAACAGCAGTCCCAGTGGTAATAGTGACATCCCACAGTGGCGCCAGTAGTAATAGTGGCATCCCACAGCAGCCCCCCAGTAGTAATATTGACATCCCACAGTGGCCCCACTAGTATTAGTGACATGCCACAGCAGTCCCAGTGGTAATAGTGACATCCCACCATTGCCCCTAGTAGTAAAAGTGACATCCCACAACTGCCCTAAGTGGTAAGTGACATCCCACAGTGGCCCCAGCAGTTATAGTGACATCCCACAACAGCCCCCAGTAGTAATAGTGACATCCCACAGCGGTCCCAGCGGTAATAGTGACATCCCACAGTGGCCCCAGTAGTAAAAGTGACATCCCACAGTGGCCCCAGTGGTAATAGTGACATTCCACAGTGGTCCCAGCGGTAATAATGACATCCCACAGTGGCCAACAGGTTTTACATATCCAAGTGATTCTGGCATTGTTTTTTTTGCCACATATTGTACTTCATTTAGGTGGTAAAAAAGTCAGATAAAATTTATGTATATTTATTACAAGTATAATTAAAAGCATGTTAATAATATGTCAGTATGCACAAAAGGGCCCAAACCGAGAGGAGCAGCCGATGGCTTTCAGAACAGAGATTTCAGGCCCCATTGCACACTTATAGAGCTCTTGAGCGGCCAAAACAATATAGAATCTCCACAAACGACCCCATTTTAAAAACTAAACCCCTTAATGAATACATCTAGGGGTGTACTGCATATTTTGACCCCACAGGTTTTGAATGAATCTAGGCAAAGCAGAAGAAAGAAATTACGATTTTCATTTTTGGGCAATTGTGCCATTTTAAAAATATCTTTTTTAACAACACACATATGAATGGAGATTTGCAAACCAAAACGGATCCCTCTGTTTGTCCTGTGTTCAGAGACATACCCATTGTGGCCCTAATTTTATGTCTGTATGGACAATAGGACCCAAAATGAAAGGAGCAGCCGTTGGCTTTCAGAACACAAAATTTTGCTTGAAGGTGATTTAGGCCCCATAGCACACTTGTGGAGGCCTTGAGCGGCCAAAATGATTGATAACCCCCACAAATAACCCAATTTTGAAAACTAGACCCTTTAAAGACTTTATCAAGGGGTTTACTGCATATTTTGACTCCACAATATTGGGGAAGGAAAGGAAGGAAAAAAATTACAATTTTCATTTTTTTTGGCAATTGTGTCAATTTAAAAAGAGTTTTTTTGTACTACACACATATAAATGAAGACTTGTACCCCAAAATGGATACCCCTGTTTGTCCTGTGTGCAGAAACATACCCATTGTGGCCCTAATCTACTTACAGGACACATGACTTGGCCTATAATGGAGGAAACACCCGTTAGATTTTAGGGTACAACCGAATAAATTCAAGACCCCATTGCCCACTTGTAGAGCTCTTGAGCGGCCAAAACTATAAAGAAGCCCCACAAATGACCCCAATTTGAAAACAAGGCCCCACTATCGAATTCCTCTAGGGGTGTACTGCGTATTTTGACCTCACAGTTTTTGAATGAATTTAAGCAAATGGGATGGGAACATGAGGCAATAAAACCGGGTATCCCTCCTGCTCCCATGCTTTTTTGGGGTGTATTTCCTGACCCCAGCGGCAGGGATGGGGTGTAAAAAGTGGCGCTCTGTGAGACTTCGTAAGCTTGCTGAGGTGCGGTGGTCTCACACAGAAGGCGCTCAACAAGCTGCTCCTGGAACTGCAGGAAGGCGAGCGTTCCTGGATTTTCTTGTAAATTACGTATTACAGGTAGCGGTCCGAATAATGCCGGACTCACACGGTTGTATGTGGAATCCACTTGTGGGGGCCCGCAGCGGACCCCAGCTGTGAGCCCGGCCGTGTGTACTGCGCATAACTGCATACTCACTAATTTGAGCGGAATTGTAAAATTCAATGCATTTGATTGATCTGCGTATTACCACTGATCAAACACATGAAGCCAGAAGGGTCCATGGAGGATCATTCTTGAAGGATTATCATTTTAAACTTTTGTTTTACAATTTTTACCTTTCCGTGGTGACCGTTATCCCATGGATAACGGTGATCATGTGACCAGGAACCGCATATAGCAGTCCTCAGTGACATCTCCCTGCACACGGCTATCTCGGAATTTGACGGGCTCTCCAGCCTTCTGCGCATGCACGCCACATTGGCACATCCCACGGCAGGCCCCGATCGCCGGAGGACATTATGGAAGAGGGGGGTGAGTATTTTCACCTCCCCTCATGGATCCGATCCATGAGGAGAGGAGGTGCAACCTTAACTTCTTAAAACTTTTTTTTTCACTTTTCCGTGATCACAGCGGTTCCCGGTGACCTCTGCTACCTTCAGAAGCCCAGAACCAAAAGATTTTAAATTTGCTGGGGTTCCCGGGCTTCTGCGCATGCGGCTGATGTAATGACGCCTGGCGCGCATATGCAGAAGGCCAGTGTCAGGTCCTGGAGGACCAGGTCAGCGGGGCACAGTATGGAGGACGTGGGTGAGTAATCTCAACTGCCCTCATGGATCTGATCCATGAGGGCAGTTGAATCTTTAACTTTTTTAAAACTTTCTTTTCACTTTAATGTGATCGGTGCTATCTATCAGATAGTACCAATCGCATTGCTGGGGAGGGGGGGGGGGTCCCGGCAGCCCGGGATGACAGCTTTGTGTGGTCCAGCTTCATGAGTGTCGGGAGGGGACCCCATAGGAGAAGACATTTTATATTGAGTTGTGGTTCGTTGGAGGGTAGGTGGGAATTGCATGCAGCATGAAAAACACCAGAGCCGTGTTCTACAATGGTGTTAACGGTATTGTCCCTGTTCATGATCTCGCAAACAAGTAGACATCTCAGAACCTGTACAGCTGGTCCTTAGAAGCTTTGAATCGAGATCTACAGCCAGTGGGGGTGCTGGTGACCAGGAGATAAATCTGGATTAAAAATGCCCCCACGATGTCTGGCTTCATCATTGTGACATATGTGATGGATCTTGAGTCCCAAACAGCCTCACCCGAACCAAAGATTGTGAAACAAATACACAAGACACTTTCATTTGATGTTAAATTGACAACATTTTATTTGAAATAACATTATATTTTTATTCAGTATCTCAAATATAAATTTAGACCAATTGCTATAAGTAGATGAAAATGGCGCACCTCCGACTCACGAAGAGTCATCATCCAGCACTCAGGAGAGGAAAAACCCCCTGTGGAGGAAACCTCTGGGGAGCCATGGCTGGAGAACGGCCCTCCCTCGGGGCTTAGGGGGTTAATGCCAACATGTAACAGCATCTTTTATCAGAATTGATACACTTTATCATACTTACAGTCATACATCCTATAACAGAACATTACATATGATGGTTATTAGTAAACAAGGCGAGGGCAAAGCAGAGGCCCCGTGTGATGCCTAATGGAGATATCCAAATGTGACCTCTCCGGGCAGCGGATACTGGATATGACGGAGATCTGGCTGCAGCATCTGTCACCCCATGGATCGCTAGGGATAATAGACATGATCCGGCTGGCTGCGCAGTTATGGCTGATCGGGCTGGCTAGGTAAATATGGCTGATCTGGCTGGCTAGGCGGGCGTCCCCTCCTCCCTCACAGATGGTGAAGCTCCAGGTCTCCAGACACACCAAGCACCACGCTGCATCTGGCCGTATTCCCTGCCGGCATGGAGTTTTCTTGTGTAGGCTCTTTATGACGTAGGCCTAGCTGTGGATGACATCAGCATAGTTGCCATGGTGACTGCAGGTGTTTATCACCAAGGCCTCATCCACTTGAAGTCACCCATAATTAACTGTTTAATGACTGGCACTGTGTTTTTCTACAGAAGCCTATTAAAAAATAAAATGATTACAATGTAAAGTAGGTGTGGTAACTGTTAACCCCTTAGTGACAAAGCTGTTTAGTTTTTTTCTATTACTGTTTTTTCCTTCCCCCCTTTTAATAACTCCTTTATTTATCCCTCACCGTCACTGTCTAAGGGCTTGTTTTTTGCGGGCCGAGTTGCATTTTTTAATGGTGTTATTTAATCTACCATATAACGTACTGAAAAACTTTTAAAAAATTCTAATTGGAGAGAAATGAAAAAAAATTAAGTTCTGCCATCTTTCGGTACGTCCTATTTCTATGGTGCACAAACTGCAACAATAATGACATAATAACTTTATTCTATGGGTCAGTACGATTACTACGATACCAAACTTGTATAGTTCTTGTTTTTGCTGTACTACTTGTATATTTTTTTCAAGGATATTTAATTTTTAAAACATATTCTCTGCTGCCATCTTCTGCGCGCAATAGCTTTTTGATTTTTTTGTTGACATAGTTGTGTGATGGCTCATTTTTTGCAGGATGTCCTGTAGTTTCCGTTGGCACTTTTTGATCGCTTTTTATTGCATTTTTTCTTGGAGACGGGGTAAACAAAAAAGCGCATTTCTTGCGCTCTTTTTTTTCCCTGACGACTAGAGATGAGCGAGCACGCTCGTGTAAGGCTGATGCATTCTTTTCGAGCAAGCTGGGATCTCTCTCTCCCTGCCGATCCCCCCCCCCCCCCGCCGCCCCCCCTGCATGGTGCTCAGTTGAGTAAGCAGTTACTCGAAAAGATCGATGCTCCCTCGAGCATCAGCCTTAAACGAGCGTGCTCACTCATCTCTACTGACAACGTTCATCGTGCGGGGTAAATAATGCGTTACTTTGATAGATCTGACGTTTATGGATCATACCAAATCACACAATGATACTGTTAAGGACCGTTACACATGAACGGTCACATTAACCTTACAAGCCTTGGGTTCCAAATTAGTTTGTACCTGGATGCATCAAGGAGGCCAAAAAGTACATAATTAATAGTTATTAGTTCCCACAGATATGTAGAGTTGAGCCGCGGCAGATATACAGCTCACTCTGCTTAAGGCGTGCGTACTCTGAGCGTTTATTGACTTGATATAGTTCTAATACAGGAAAGGAATACGTCATTAGTCACGGGGTTAATCTTATTGGGTTAGAAAAACATTAAGAATTATATATTGTTCAGCAATCAGCGTAGTGAGAATATATGTTATGTTCTCAAGTGTCTGTTTCTCCCAGCGTTATCTGGTCCTCCCTTGTATTCACTTTGTGATTCAGGTGGCTGTAGTACAGTCAGTTCCTTTGTCCAAGTCTCCGAATAGAGGCGTGGGAGGGTTTCTTCTGATAAGAACTGTGTCCAGACTTGTTTCTCATGAAAAAGAACAGAGGCACATCATTAGACATTGTACCGAATCTCATGCTCTAAAGCTATTTCTGCTTGAATTATTGTTTCACTACACACAAGCTTATTTACATCTTATAATGCTCCATTTTGTATCTAGCGGCCATTTTGAGACAGATTCTTCCATTTTATGAGCCTGTACTTTCTCAATTCCCCCTAGAAACTGTCTCAAAATAAACAATACTTTATAACTTCTACAGGGCGGGGTAAGGTTTGCTTTCCCTATCTCTAGTTTATGATCTATGCCCTACCTATCATTGTTGGTCAGCTGTGCAAGGGCTAATCCCTTCCCTGACGACTAATCCTAACTAACTAAACACGAAGACCTGATGGACACAGAAGGGATCTACAACACACATGCTACTCTATTCTAATGGCTGGGAGACTAGAGTGGTCACCCCTGCTTCTGCTGAGACAGCTCCATATGGGGGTAAATCGCTCTATTGTATTATAGGCATATAGCCTGGGGTCTCTACATTTACGTATACGGGGGCGACAGGTACCATCTGATCTGTAAGCTTAGCACAGGAGCGTTTTATGCAGGGCACAATACAGACAGAAAGTAGCAGGAATATGATAAGAGTAACCAGAATCCCTGTTCCTATCTGCATCAAGAATTGTTTCCATTGTCCGGTCCATGCGAACCACTCATCCCAGGGGTTAGTTATCCCAGAATTACGCTTCAGCTCTTCTGACAATGTGGCCAATTTCTTTATTGCGATAGTCACTTTACCTGTGGGGCCTGTATTATCTGGAAGTGCAACAGGTCTCACCAATCATTTTACAGACATCCCCTTTCTCTGCTAGTATCATATCCGGAGCCATTCGGTTCTGGAAAGTCATGATGGCTGTGGGGCCTAATTGATCAGCAAGCCCTTAAAGTGCATCTCTTGTATAGTTCACGAACCTTTGTTGGTTGTAATATATATCAACATTCTTATTGATGGTTACTATATCAAACAGGGACTCAAATCCGGCCTTAACTTGATCCTGGCTTTAAATTCATCTGGCACCCCCCTTGGCACTCCTATTGCATCTATATATATACACATGTGGATCAAACCTGCCACCTGGATCGTCAATTTCTCTCTTAGCACAATGCGGTGTTGGATTCTCACCCTCAGTGTAGTCTTATTGATTGTATTAATTTGTTCTGGTCCCTGAAACAGGGGGCTAGTGTACAGTAGTTAAAGGTGTGTGACGCTCGTCTGTAGGACCTGGGAGAAAAGCAGAGACTGCAGAATGCGTTATTGACAATTCCTTGGAGAGACCTATGACAAAATTAACAAGAGAATCATTTCCCAAACTCGGCCACTGTGGCATGTACCCTCCGGAGAAAAAGAAAAACTAATGGAAGACACTCAATTCAAGATTTGCCCGTTTCCTCCATTGCCTTTTGGATTTATTTTCCCACTACTCCGTGGATGGTAAAGTGTGTGAAAGGCCTTGGATATACCCAAAGCAGACATGAGGTATTGCATTATTTCACCTGTGAAGTGTGTACCTTTGGTGACTCAATCACTTCCGGTACCTCGTATCTGCGGATTACCTCATTCATGAGCTTCTGTGCGGTTACCTGCTTATTTACTTTGGTAACAGGGTAGGTCTCCGACCTGAAAAACATCAACAACAACAAGCACATATTCATACTTCCCAACAAGTGGGAGCTGAGTGTAGCCAATTTGCAATGTCCGCCATACGCCGCCCTGTTCTGTTGCTCCCATATTTAGTCCATTTGTCTTTTTTTCTTCATTGCTGGCTTGTAACTGTAAAGTCTTTAGCATATCAAAGTCCAAAGTTTTTATCAAAGTCCAAAGTTTTTATCAAAGTCCAAAGTTTTTATCAAAGTCCAAAGTTTTTGTCAAATTCTTCTTTTCTTCCACGGCTTGAAGGCCGCTGCCTTTGCTGTGTGGTCTGTGATGGCGTTGCCTCTTGCTTCTCCGTTGTAGGAATTGGTGTGAGCTTTCTACTTTGTCAGGTAGAAGTAGGGCCTCCGTGAGACTCTGCACCGCTGCACCATTCTTAATTGGCTGTCCTGCTGAGGTAAAAAACTGTCTTCAGCTGCCCTCATGCCACACCACGCTCATGTCTATTTAGAATTGCGTCTGCCATGACGAGGGACCGCAGGCACACACTGCAGAGGTTGGCACGGCTAGGCAGCGACCCTCTTTAAAAGTGGCGGAGCGATAGCCCACAATGCTGTACAGAAGCAATGAGAAATAGAATCCTGTGCCACCGCTATCCGGAGCTGCACACGTGGGCATAGCAATGGGGAACCTATGTGCCACACACTATTCATTCTGTCAAGGTGTCTGCATGCCCCAGTCAGACCGGGCTTTTTAATTCATAGACACAGGCAGGTACAACTCCCTATTGTGAAGTCCCTGTCGACCCACAGCATGGGTGGCTCCCTGGAACCCACCGGCGGTACACAGAAATATCCCATTGCATTGCCCAACACAGCTGAGGTAGTAATGTCGTGCTTAATGCAGGTGGGCTTCGGCCCACACTGCATGCCCCAGTCTGACTGGGGTTCTTTATAAGTGTACAGATGTAGTAAAAACTCCGTGTGCACCTACAGCATGGGTGGGTGCCAGGAAGCCACCGGCGGTACATAGAAATATCCCATTGCATTGCCCAACACAGCTGAGGTAGTAATGTTGTGCTTAACCCTTTCCAATCCAATTTGTATATGGTTTTCCTAGGGGGCTTACTCTTTTTCTGCCGTTATACAACGGCGCTATATGCTGGCTAAAGCCAGTACTGCATGAGCTGACACGTAGGATAGGCTCCGACAGCAGAGAGGCTGGCAATATACAGTAAGAGAACCCCGACGGACGTCTACCAACAACGGAGCTGTACAGCCTTAAACCCTAATGTCTTCACAGGTCACACAGTGGACTGGAAAGGGTTAATGCAGGTGGGTTTCGGCCCACACTGCATGCCCCAGTCAGACTGGGTTTCTTTATAAGTGGAAACAGATGCATTTATAATTCCCTGTGGACCCACAGCATGGGTGGGTGCCAGGAAGCCACCGGCGGTACATAGAAATATCCCATTGCATTGCCCAACACAGCTGAGGTAGTAATGTCGTGCGTAATACAGGTGGGCTTCGGCCCACACTGCATGCCCCAGTCTGACCGGGGTTCTTTACAAGTGGACACATGTAGGTTACACTCCGTGTGCACCTACAGCATGGGTGGCTCCCTGGAACCCACCGGCGGTACATAAAAATATCCCATTGCATTGCCCAACACAGCTGAGGTAGTAATGTCGTGCTTAATGCAGGTGGGCTTCGGCCCACACTGCATGCCCCAGTCAGACTGGGGTTCTTTACAAGTGGACACATGTAGGTTAAACTCCCTGTGGACCCACTGCCTGGGTGGGTGCCAGGAAGCCACCGGCGGTACATAGAAATATCCCATTGCATTGCCCAACACAGCTGAGGTAGTAATGTCGTGCGTAATACAGGTGGGCTTCGGCCCACACTGCATGCCCCAGTCAGACTGGGGTTCTTTAGAAGTGTACAGATGTATTAAAAACTCCGTGTGCACCTACAGCATGGGTGGCTCCCTGGAACCCACCGGCGATACATAAAAATATCCCATTGCATTGCCCAACACAGCTGAGGTAACGTCAGCTGTAATGCAGGTGGGCTAAAAATTAATTTGATTACACTGTAGGCGAGGGCCCACAAAAATTGCTGTATCAACAGTACTAATGTACATCCCAAAAATTGGCCATGGCCAGCCAAGAGGGCAGGTGAAACCCATTAATCGCTTTGGTTAATGTGGCTTAAGTGGTAACTAGGCCTGGAGGCAGCCCAGTGTAACGAAAAATTGGTTCAAGTTAAAGTTCCAATGCTTTTAAGCGCATTGAAACTTATAAAAATTGTTCAGAAAAATTATTTGAGTGAGCCTTGTGGCCCTAAGAAAAATTGCCCGTTCAGCGTGATTACGTGAGGTTTCAGGAGGAGGAGCAGGTGGAGGAGGAGGAGGAATATTAGACACAGATTGATGAAGCAGAAATGTCCCCGTTTTGGATGGTGAGAGAGAACGTAGCTTCCATCCGCGGGTGCAGCCTACGTATTGCTTACGTATCGCTGCTGTCCGCTGGTGGAGAACAGAAGTCTGGGGAAATCCAGCCTTTGTTCATCTTGATGAGTGTTAGCCTGTCGGCACTGTCGGTTGACAAGCGGCTACGCTTATCTGTGATAATTCCCCCAGCCGCACTAAACACCCTCTCCGACAAGACGCTAGCCGCAGGACAAGCAAGCACCTCCAGGGCATACAGCGCTAGTTCAGGCCACGTGTCCAGCTTCGACACCCAGTAGTTGTAGGGGGCAGAGGCGTCACCAAGGATGGTCGTGCGATCCGCTACGTACTCCCTCACCATCCTTTTACAGTGCTCCCGCCGACTCAGCCGTGACTGGGGAGCGGTGACACAGTCTTGGTGGGGAGCCATAAAGCTAGCCAGGCCCTTAAAGACTGTTGCACTGCCTGGGATGTACATGCTGCTCGATCTACGCACATCCCCTGCTACCTTGCCCTCGGTACTGCGCCTTCTGCCACTAGCGCTGTCGGCTGGGAATTTTACCATCAGCTTGTCCGCAAGGGTCCTGTGGTATAGCAACACTCTCGAACCCCTTTCCTCTTCGGGAATCAGAGTGGGCAGGTTCTCCTTATACCGTGGATCGAGCAGTGTGTACACCCAGTAATCCGTCGTGGCCAGAATGCGTGCAACGCGAGGGTCACGAGAAAGGCATCCTAACATGAAGTCAGCCATGTGTGCCAGGGTACCTGTACGCAACACATGGCTGTCTTCACTAGGAAGATCACTTTCAGGATCCTCCTCCTCCTCCTCAGGCCATACACGCTGAAAGGATGACAGGCAATCAGCCGGTGTACCGTCAGCAGCGGCCCAAGCTGTCTCTTCCCCCTCCTCCTCATCCTCCTCATGCTCCTCCTCCTCCTCCTGTACGCGCTGAGAAATAGACAGGAGGGTGCCCTGACTATCCAGCGGCATACTGTCTTCCCCCGCCCCCGTTTCCGAGCGCAAAGCAGCTGCCTTTATGGTTTGCAGGGAATTTCTCAAGATGCATAGCAGAGGAATGGTGACGCTAATGATTGTAGCATCGCCGCTCACCACCTGGGTAGACTCCTCAAAATTACCAAGGACATGGCAGATGTCTGCCAACCAGGCCCACTCTTCTGAAAGGAATTGAGGAGGCTGACTCCCACTGCACCGCCCATGTTGGAGTTGGTATTCGACTATAGCTCTACGTTGTTCATAGAGCCTGGCCAACATGTGGAGCGTAGAGTTCCACCGTGTGGGCACGTCGCACAGCAGTCGGTGCACTGGCAGCTTAAAGTGATGTTGCAGGGTGCGCAGGGTGGCAGCGTCCGTGTGGGACTTGCGGAAATGTGCGCAGAGCCGGCGCGCCTTTACGAGCAGGTCTGACAAGCGTGGGTAGCTTTTCAGAAACCGCTGAACCACCAAATTAAAGACATGGGCCAGGCATGGCACATGCGTGAGGCTGCCGAGCTGCAGAGCCGCCACCAGGTTACGGCCGTTGTCACACACGACCATGCCCGGTTGGAGGCTCAGCGGCGCAAGCCAGCGGTCGGTCTGCTGTGTCAGACCCTGCAGCAGTTCGTGGGCCGTGTGCCTCTTATCGCCTAAGCTGAGTAGTTTCAGCACGGCCTGCTGACGCTTGCCCACCGCTGTGCTGCCACACCGCGCGACACCGACTGCTGGCGACATGCTGCTGCTAACACATCTTGATTGCGAGACAGAGGAGGAGGAGGAGGAGGGTGCTTTAGTGGAGGAAGCATACACCTCCGCAGATACCACCACCGAGCTGGGGCCCGCAATTCTGGGGGTGGGTAGGACGTGAGCGGTCCCAGGCTCTGACTCTGTCCCAGCCTCCACTAAATTCACCCAATGTGCCGTCAGGGAGATGTAGTGGCCCTGCCCGCCTGTGCTTGTCCACGTGTCCGTAGTTAAGTGGACCGTGGCAGTAACCGCGTTGGTGAGGGCGCGTACAATGTTGCGGGAGACGTGGTCGTGCAGGGCTGGGACAGCACATCGGGAAAAGTAGTGGCGACTGGGAACTGAGTAGCGCGGGGCCGCCGCCTCCATGATACTTTTGAAGGACTCCGTTTCCACAACCCTATACGGCAGCATCTCAAGGCTGATGAATTTTGCTATGCGGACGGTTAACGTTTGAGCGTGCGGGTGCGTGGCGGCGTACTTGCGCTTGCGCTCCAACAGTTGCGCAAGCGACGGCTGGACGGTGCGCTGAACTACACTGCTGGATGGGGCCGAGGACAGCGGAGGTGAGGGTGTGGGTGCAGGCCAGGAGACGGTAGTGCCTGTGTCCTGAGAGGGGGGTTGCATCTCAGTGGCAGGTTGGGGCACAGGGGGAGAGGCAGGGGTGCAAACCGGAGGCGCTGAACGGCCTTCGTCCCACCTTGCGGGGTGCTTGGTCATCATATGTCTGCGCATGGTGGTGGTGGTGAGGCTGTTGGTGTTGGCTCCCCGGCTGAGCTTTGCGCGACAAAGGTTGCACACCACTGTTCGTCGGTCGTCAGGCGTCTCTGTGAAAAACTGCCAGACCTTAGAGCACCTCGGCCTCTGCAGGGTGGCATGGCGCGAGGGGGCGCTTTGGGAAACACTTGGTGGATTATTCGTTCTGGCCCTGCCTCTACCCCTGGCCACCGCACTGCCTCTTGCAACCTGCCCTGCTGATGCCCTTGACTCCCCCTCTGAAGACCTGTCCTCCTGAGTAAGCGTTGCACACCAGGTGGGGTCAGTCACCTCATCGTCCTGCTGCTCTTCCTCCGAATCCTCTGTGCGCTGCTCCCTCGGACTTACTGCCCTTACTACTACCTCACTGCAAGACAACTGTGTCTGATCGTCATCGTCCTCCTCACCCACAGAAAGTTGTTGAGACAGTTGGCGGAAGTCCCCAGCCTCTTCCCCCGGACCCCGGGAACTTTCGAATGGTTGGGCATCAGTGACGATAAACTCCTCTGGTGGGAGAGGAACCGCTGCTGCCCAATCTAAGCAGGGGCCCGAGAACAGTTCCTGGGAGTGTTCCCGCTCCTGAGCAGGTGTTATTGTAGTGGAGTGAGGAGGCTGGGAGGAAGGAGGAGCAGCAGACAGAGGATTCGGATTGGCAGCAGTGGACGGCGCAGAACTGCGGGTAGACGATAGGTTGCTCGAAGCACTTTCTGCCATCCAGGACAGGACCTGCTCACACTGCTCATTTTCTAATAACCGTCTCCCGCGTGGACCCATTAATTGGGCGATGAATGTGGGGACGCCAGAAACGTGCCTCTCTCCTAATCGCGCAGCAGTCGGCTGCGACACACCTGGATCAGGAGCTTGGCCTGTGCCCACACCCTGACTTGGCCCTCCGCGTCCTCGGCCGCGTCCACGTCCTCTAGGCCTACCCCTACCCCTCAGCATGCTGTATTACCAGTGATTTGATTTCACAGGCAGGAAATAAATTGGCGCAAGACTGCAGGCCAAATATAATTTTTTCCCTTTTTGAAAACGAAAGGCCCCACTGCCTCTAGTGAATGAATAATC
This sequence comes from Eleutherodactylus coqui, assembly GCF_035609145.1. NCBI lineage: Eukaryota > Metazoa > Chordata > Amphibia > Anura > Eleutherodactylidae > Eleutherodactylus > Eleutherodactylus coqui. The sequence continues at coordinate 55,202,189 of NC_089846.1, read as the reverse complement.
TAAGTTTAATAACTGTGCTGTTTTCCTGCTAATGTGTCACAGAACGTGAGGGTAGCAGAGTTATTAACTGTGGCAGAGCAGGTATTTTTTTTCCCAATTAAGGAAAGCAAATGGCGAAGCCAGGAGTAAAACGTAGCTGGGTGCGTATGATTTTTACAGGTTGCAGACGCAGCCGACACGTGTCCACCGGCGTTAGGACGGACAGAGGCAGGACAAATAGAATTATTTTCCGTTTTTTTGCACCAAAAGGCAGCACTGCGTATATTCTATGAACATGAGAAGTTTAATAACTGTGCTGTTTTCCTGCTAATGTGTCACAGAACGTGAGGGTAGCAGAGTTATTAACTGTGGCAGAGCAGGTATTTTTTTTCCCAATTAAGGAAAGCAAATGGCGAAGCCAGGAGTAAAACGTAGCTGGGTGCGTATGATTTTTACAGGTTGCAGACGCAGCCGACACGTGTCCACCGGCGTTAGGACGGACAGAGGCAGGACAAATAGAAATATTTTCACTTGTTTTACAAGCAAAAGGCAGCACTGCGTATATTCTATGAATAATAACTGTGTTGTGGCCCTGCCTATACAATTCTTTCCCTGCAGTATCAATGGAGGGTGGAATGCTCTGCAGAGGCGATTTTGAGAAGCAAAAAAAAATGCAGCACAGCTAACAGCAGCCTGGACAGTACTGCACACGGATAAATATGGCCCTAGAAAGGACCGTTGAGGTTCTTGAAGGCTACACTCACTCCTAACACTCTCCCTGCCTATGCAGCACTTCTGTCCCTAATGCCAGGTGCAACGCTCTGCAGAGCCGATTTTGAGAAGAAAAAAAATGGCACTGCTAACAGCAGCCAACACACAGCTATCAGTGGCCCTTATAAGGACCTTTGGGGGGTCTTGAAGCCTACACTAACTACCAATTCTTTCCCTACAGCAGCTCCGGTACAAACAGCACTGTCCCTCAGCTAACTCACCAGGCATCTGAGCCGAACCGCGGGAGGGGCCGACTTTTATGTTCGGGTGACACCTGATCTTCCCAGCCACTCACAGCAGGGGGGTGGTATAGGGCTTGAACTTCACAGGGGGAAGTTGTAATGCCTTCCCTGTCTTTCAATTGGCCAAAAAAAGCGCGCTAACGTCTCAGGGAAGGAAGTGAAAGTAACCAGAACACCGCATGGTGTTCGTTACGAATAACGAACATCCCGAACACCCTAATATTCGCACGAATATCAAGCTCGGAAGAACACGTTCGCTCATCTCTACTGCTAAACAATCATGCTGATATTCTATTTCAAATAGATCAGAACCTTGTTGCAAACAATTTAAAAATAGCTGATCTGCAATATCTAGATCACCTATTTCTCCTCCTCCCCCCTTTGAACCAGGATACTCAATTGGAAGAAGAGTAATCGGGTTCAAAGTAGTAGCAACATTGGGAAAGAATGAAAAGAGCACTTTGTAGCCGGATCTGACAGGCCAGAGATAAGTGCTTGGGTTGCACTTGCATGAGTATGCTCCGAATGACATGAGGGGTAAGAACCACTAAGGAATGGGGAGGTGTAGTCCAATACCAACTCAGAAGGTTTGTCAACCATTGCCTGTACTGCTGCCACCGCACAAACACATGAGGGAGCTGCTTCAGAGGTGAGAGAGAAAAGAATAATTGAAAGACTGTCATAGAGTGGTTGCATAAGAAAAGAAACCGAGTGCATTCATGGTCGGCAGTATGAAACAAGGCCCAGAAAGGTGTGGAGTTTGGCAACGAATGTAGGTACAGGTATGGCCGGGACAGCAGCCTTTTGTTCCTATGTCTGATGTCCAGTTCCTTGGCCTAAACAATGACCCAGGAGAACAACCTTAGTTTTGCAGAACTGGAGTTTGTCTTTAGAGGCTTTACAGACATTTTCTGCAAGAAAAATTAACAGTGAAATTGTGGCCTGTTGGCAGGCTTCCAGATCATCAGCACACAGCACCTACATGCGGTAGGTGGCAGACTGACACCTCATCAGCACACAGCACCTACATGCGGTAGGTGGCAGACTGACACCTCATCAGCACACAGCACCTACATCACACAGCGCCGACAGCACACAGCGCCTACATGCGGTAGGCGCCTGGCTGACCCTTCAGCGTCTTTTCTGGACTGGAAAAAGAGGGGTGTTTGTTGGAGCAGTTAGTTTACAAGACTCTTCTGAACCGGCACCTGAGGTCTCAACCCGTACCGATCCATCCCGCGAGAATTTGATGGATGCAGATAAGGCCTGTAAGATATCAGTGCCAATAACAGAGACATGAATTACATCAGGGCAGAATAATCTACAAACACCTATTAATATTTGGAATGTGATATTCTTTAGGCAAATTCATTATTAATCTGATCCTGCCTGCAATGTCTCATCAAATTTGAGGAAACAAAAAACTTTTACTAGCTGCTCAAGATTCTCAACCCCTCCCATTACGTACTTTTACATCATCTAGCTCCACCCCTTTGATACTGGCCGATTGCGTCTTTCTTCACACTTTCTTTCAAACTCCACAGTCTGCGCATCCACATCACAAACAAGTAAAGTCTCATGCAGAAGGACACTTCTATCCCCAGTCAATATCTGCATCACACATCAAACATTCATCACAGTCCGAACACGGGTCACTAACTCATCCGTTCATGCGATCAAATCTGGCTCTCTCAGTCAAATGCCTATGATTCACCACACACACAATGTTTGCGCTGTTACAGAGTTCAGGAAATTGTGGATACATTGCACTAGGATGCACACCGTTCACACCAGGAGATAATGCGTATGATGCAACTGTCCTCATCTTGCATACAAATGCATTCAATTCTGTTCAAGCAAACAAGGCCTTGAGAAGCACACATTCCTTCTCTGCGAAGTCAAGGCTTTCACTTCAATCTCATTAAAGGGGTTGTCTCGCGGCAGCAAGTGGGGTTATACACTTCTGTATGGCCATATTAATGCACTTTGTAATATACATCGTGCATTAAATATGAGCCATACAGAAGTTATTCACTTACCTGCTCCGTTGCTAGCGTCCTTGTCTCCATGGATCCGTCTAAAATCGCCGGCGGCTTGCTTTTTTAGACGCGCTTGCGCAGTACTTTCTTCTGGTCTGAGCGCGAGCCGCTTCAGTGTGCTCCCCGCTACAGCTCTTCTGCGCATGCGCAGACGAGCTGTCACTGCTCGGGAGCGCGCTGGAGCGGCCATTCTGTACCATCCTCTGTTAGAGGAAGGTGCAGAGCCGCCGAGCTGTTCCAAGAAGCCGCCCAGCTGTCTCGCCGCCCTGCCGCCCAGGTAAGTGATGGGCCGGGGGGGCTGCCGCTGCGCCGGGGGGCTGCCGCTGCGATGGGGGGGGCTGTCGCTGTGCCGGGGGGACTGTCGCTGCGATGGGGGGGCTGCCGCTGTGCCAGGGGGGGCTGTCGCTGCGATGGGGGGGCTGTCGCTGCGATGGGGGGACTGTCGCTGCGATGGGGGGGGGGGGTTGCGCCGGTTACCTGCTGCCTGGCGGTGGGTGACTGGTCGGCCGTGTTCACTCCAGGGGTCTGGTCGGCGGCTGCGGGGCGTCTGGTTGTCAGGGAGACACAGCTGGTAGCGTCTCGGGAGCGCGCACGTCGGGCTACAGCAAGCGATGGGAAAAGAGCCGGCGGCCATCTTGGGAAAATTTTTATAAGTTGCTGAAATGCTGGAACTGTAAGTAGAAACCAGCTAGAAAAGTCATTTACAGGGGTAATTAGTAATGTATGCTTAATTAGGGGGACTGGGCATAAAAAAAAATTCACTGCTTCCTCGAGACATCTCCTTTAAACTCTGAAGGGAAGGGGGGGTGACAAGGGGGAACAGAGCTTTACACAAATCAAGTATTAACCCTCTATCTACTCCTGTATATATATATATATATATATATTATCACGTATTGACCCTCTCCTTCCTTCTGTAAGCTTTTCTACTGCCGTTTGTGATCCTAGCACCTTTCTTCTCAGCAGTATCTGACTTATGAGATATGGACAACATGTACAGCAATGACACAATGTTAGGACATTAAAATATACAGGACAAACAGCACGGTGGTTAATTGCACATAATTGTCTGCAGATTTTGCATGAACTTGCTTCATGTCATAGGGGGACACAGACTAGAGGATTCCCTTTCTCCTCCATTTTTCCCCCTTGCAAAGTGGAAAAGATTTTTCCAGCAACAACTACATTTGTGGGCAATTTTAAGCACAAACCTACTTGAGATGGGGGTGCTAAACACAGACTACAGAACAGATAATCGGGAGGAGGCTATTTGCAGGCGCGATGAGGGGACTTGAATGTTTCTATGCAAAATTCAGAAAAGGCACTCATCATTGCAGTGCAAAGAATTGGTATGCCGGGTAAAAACATACATAGATGGGAGGTCAAAGGCCAGCTCATTTCTGCTGTGGAGCTAAGATGACACCTGAGCGGCAGCTGAAGGTATTGTTACAACAGATGCTAAAATGGCCGCTGGGCTATGGCTGGCACTGAAATGGCCACCGAAGGCGTGGCCTGACTGGGCAATGGTGACGGGAGGGTCCAGGAATACTACATACTAGACACGTATCAAGATATACCGACTGGTATTGGCCCCAATAACGACACGGCCATCTAGGGGCAGGGCAAAGGGGAGAAAAACATCATCCATGACACGGCCGGGGCTGTGCCCTCAGATGGTGAAGAAGGGCTGCCTTCCTTTGTCTTCAACTCAAAGCATATGAATAATCTCCATCTTGAAACTGCAATTATCTTACTTCAACTTTACATTACTTATTGACTCTACATACTACCAACTGGGTATGCCTAGCCCTATGCTCAATGACACATTGGGAAGTATATCTCTAAGTGCCTGAGCCTTTTGCTCAGTGACTATACCAACAGTTTCACATAACTTCTTGACTTTCTTCACATACTCCTTACCACCTCTACATGACACCAAGTGAACAGGATCAAACAGACCACTGTCAGGTACCTTAATTTAAACATGTTCTGAAACTAAACTCTGAGCCGTCTCTCAACTGGGAGTCCGAAGCCGTATGCTCAATCACGTAATCACAATTGTCACGTATGATGCCGTTTGCTCAATCACTCCCTGAGAAGTATGCTCAACCTCGAAGCCGTCTCTCAACCGGGATCTGAAGTCCCTGAGAAGTATGCTTGATAATCTAAACTCTCGAAGCCGTCTCTCAACCGGGATCTGAAGTCCCTGAGAAGTATGCTCGATAATACAATTTATAACGTCCTAAAAGATTCAGTCCCCTGGTGTCATAGACCACCCAAGACCTGAGGTAAACTTCTTTACCGATGACAACTATGATGTCAAACATCAAACATCCGACTGACCTAGGAGTCTGTCAATCAACTGAGCCAAAACAGACCAACGGCAGACATCATATGATAAATATGACACTTACCGGGCTGTGTGTGAGGTTGATCAGTCCTCTGGTTTGGCACAGTGGATATATGTCCTCCCAGTCCGATGTCGTCATCCGATGAGTGACACAAGAGTCAATCAGTAAATCCTGCCGACTACGCCAACTGTTAAGGACCGTTACACATGAACGGTCACATTAACCTTTCAAGCCTTGGGTTCCAAATTAGTTTGTACCTGGATGCATCAAGGAGGCCAAAAACTATATAATTTATAGTTATTAGTTCCCACAGATACGTAGAGTTGAGCCGCGGCAGATATACAGCTCACTCTGCTCAAGGGGTGCGTACTCTGAGCGTTTATTGACTTGGTATAGTTCTAATACAGGAAAGGAATACGTCATTAGTCACGGGGTTAATCTTATTGGGTTAGAAAAACATTAAGAATCATATATTGTTCAGCAATCAGCGTAGTGAGAATATATCTGTTATGTTCTCAAGTGTCTGTTTCTCCCAGCGTTATCTGGTCCTCCCTTGTATTCACTTTGTGATTCAGGTGGCTGTAGTACAGTCAGTTCCTTTGTCCAAGTCTCCGAATAGAAGCGTGGGAGGGTTTCTTCTGATAAGAACTGTGTCCAGACTTGTTTCTCATGAAAAAGAACAGAGGCACATCATTAGACATTGTACCGAATCTCATGCTCTAAAGCTATTTCTGCTTGAATTATTGTTTCACTACACACAAGCTTATTTACATCTTATAATGCCCCATTTTGTATCTAGCAGCCATTTTGAGACAGATTCTTCCATTTTATGAGCCTGTACTTTCTCAATACCAAATATGTATTTTTGTTTTATTACTTAGATTCCTTTATTATTAATACAGTCATACCTCTACTTTTGTCGTCTTCGTCTTTCACCGATTTCCAGTTTCGACGATTCTTCATTGCAGAATCTTGTCTCTTCTTCCATTGCTTGCTTCTAGATGCGCTGCCAGCCCACGTGACCTCGATGCTAGTTTCACAGCCATTTATGGATTGCTCCAATCACAGCCACTGATGGATGTATGGCTATGATTGATGCATCCAGCTCTGGCTGTGATTGACTGAGTTAGCTGTCACTCAGCTGACTCAGCAAATCAGAGTAACCTCTTGCTGGAGGCAGGGAATTTCTATCCTCCGTCACTAGCAAGATGCTCTGATGGCTTGACAAGTGCCCAACAGCCTGCATGGAGCTCCAGGGAGTGGCCCCTGGGACACCGATGGCACCCGCTAGGTGAATATATTGATTTTTTTTCTTTTCTCTCAGGCAGTGTAGCTAGGGCGTTTAGCGCTGCCAAAAACATAGTATCAAGTTGCACCGTGTTTTTAGCAGCGCTGAAACCACTGACCATTTATTTCAATTGGCGATGCAGGGCCGAAAACGCTTGTGTGAACAGCCCCATTGAAATGAATGGGAGCGTTGTACAGCGTATAGCACTGAAAAAGCAGCGCTAAATGCTTTAGAAAAATGTGGTTTGGTGTGTTTTTTGGAATGTCTTGAATAAATTAATTGCATTTACACTGACAGACATTCTGCCATGACAGCCCTGGGGCCTTTCAGAAGGCCCGAGGCTGCCATGATACCCGCATGACTCTGTGCTGTTACATAGGACTGCAAGTGACATTTGCTATGCTACAGTACATCATCTGTCTTCAGCGTTATCACTGTGTTCTCTGTGGTGTTACCTAGGACTGCAGGTGACATCATTTTGTGTCTTCAGCGTTATTACTCCGTGTTCTCTGTGCTGTTACATTAGAGTGCAATTGTACAGTACTGTACTATACGAGTGTATTACCCATCGCCGATAATGGAGAAGGATGGGTTGCACTAGCAGCAGCAGGAGGAGGAGATGCTGAGTAGGAGATCACATGGGTTCAGCCGCAAGGTCATGTGGGCTGGCACATGCCGGTGTTCTCTGTGCTATTACATAGGACTGCAAGTGACATCATTATCTGTCCTCAGCGTCATCACTGTGTTCTCTGTGCTATTACATAGGACTGCAGGTGACATCATTATCTGTCCTCAGCGTTATGGAGTGCAATTGTACAGTACTGTACAATACTGGTGTATTACCCGTCGCTGATGATGGAGAAGGGTGGGCTGCACTAGCAGGAGGAGGAGACGCCGAGCAGGAGATCACATGGGTTCAGCAGCAAGGTCACGTGGGCCGGCACCTGCCGGTGTTATTAGAGGCAACCAATGTTAGTAGAGACAAAACTTTGGCTAAAAAAACGGCCTTGAAATCGGTCTTAGTAGATGTCAATGCTTTACTCTGTATACTCGTATATAAATGAATTTAGACTGTGATAGTACGATGAGTTGACTGTAGTTGAGAGACTGTACTTGATTCTGCAAGGACTGGCAAATCGATGGTGTTACCAGAATCCTACAGTCTTGTGTTGCCAAGTGTTATATCAATAAAGTATACAAAACTGTGTTACAACACTGAAGCCTGCATGTTACCTGAAGTGTTTGTACCATTGGAACCCACAAGCCAGTTGAAGTGCCTGTACTGTTGATTCCGGTACACTGCTTAATTACAGTGTGCAAGACTAAAAGTGACTGGACCACTAATTGGCTGCCAAGTACAGAGTGTGAAAACTTGCTGCAATGTTTGGTTCGTCTTGTAGTTCTCCTTCAAGGCGGGACGCCCCCACAGATGACCAGTTGTAGTGCCATTGCTGACTAGGAGAAAAAGAAAGGCAAGACTCCAGTGGACAAAGTGCACAAAAAATGAATCACTGAGTAGTGGAAAAACATTACCTGGTCAAATAAATGCATAGGGATGGATGCCATGATGAATTAGCATAGTCCTGGAGATCAAAGGAGGCTCAACACACTACTAGATCGGTCGTTCAATGTATGTGAAGCTGGCCATTCAATGTATGTGGTCCAATAAACAGTACTAAAGAGCTCCAAAGAGCCTGTAAGATGGAGCTAGGTTGATACTCCAGCAAGAGACAAAGCGTTGAACAAGCAAGTAGGCTGTGACCAGGTAATTTCTGCTTACCTCTCTGGATTCGGCCAGCCCTTTGCCAATGTTGCTTACTCTAATGCCTCTGTGCTGTCTCTGCAAGAACTCCATACTCAGTACTCTGTCTATCGCCCTCTTACACACTGGAGGGAACTGGACACCCAAATATAGACTCTGCTAGAAAAATGTCGGTGACACAATGTTCTGTGCCACATGCATCCCCAAGCTGCCCTGCTATCTGGGTTTCCCACTGGCTGTAACAACCAGGCTGTGCCTACTTCCATACCCTTTGACAGTGATTACAAATCTTTTAGAGGCCAAGTGCCCAAACTGCAACACAAAACCCACTTATTTATCGCAAAGTGCCAACAGGTCAGGGGGCGGGGCTCATCACAACATATGATTTTTATTTCCGTCGTTATAAAGAGGACAGGCAACTTCAAAATAGACAGCGTGCAGGTTTTGACAACTTTTTGGATGCGGAAATGCTGCAGAATTTGCCACGGTAATTTCCGCCACATGTAAAAATACCCCAGCAGTAATAGTGACCGCCATGGTGGCCAAGCGGTAATAGTGAACCTCCACAGTTGCCCCAGCGGTAATAGTGCAACCCACAGTGGCCCCAGCGATAATAGTGACATCCCACAGTGGCCCCAGTGGTAATAGTGACGTCCCACAATGGCCCCAGTGGTAATATTGACATTGCACAGTGGCCCCGTGGTAATAATGACATCCCACAGATGCCCCAGCTGTAATAGTGACATTCCACAGTGGCCCCTAGTAGTAATAGTGACATCCCAAAGTGGCCTCAGCAGTGATAGTGACATCCCACAGTGGCCCCAGTAGTAGTAGTGACATCCCACAGTGGCCCCAGTAGTATTATTGACATCCCACAGCGGTCCCAGTGGTAATAGTGACATCCCAAAGTGGCCCCAGTAGTAAAAGGGACATCCCACAGCAGCCCCCAGTGGTAAGAGTGACATCCTACATTGGCCCAAGTAGTAATAGTGACATCCCACAGCAATCCCAGCATTATTAGTGACATCCCGAAGTGGCCCTAGTAGTTATAGAGACATTCCACAGTGGCCCCAGTAGTATTAGTGACATCCTACAGTGGCCCCAGTAGTATTAGTGATATCCCACAGCGGTGCCAGTAGTAATAGTGTTACGGTATACTACCCATGATACGCCAGCCTGGGTGCCCTAGATTTCACCCACCCCCTGCCTGCTTGCCTCCACTTCTGGCTCACCCCTAGGCGGGCAACTGGGCGGCGGTCCCTACTCTAACAAGGGACTGAAAAAGGGACGCTGGCATACCAGGATGGAAAGGGTAGAATACCGACAATAAAGGCAGATGTAAATAACCAAATCGAACAATACTAAGCAGAACTGAGGCAGATGGAAAAACCTGGCTGATAATAGCAAAGTATAGCAGCGAAGCTGACAGAACCAGGAGACCAACAGAGCCAGTCTAGTTGGCATACTGAGGGAAACCAATAACTGGCAGTGATTGCAAGTTTTAAAAAAAGCCTCCACGCAGCGGTGGAGGGAGGGGGACAGCCAACTCCCAACAGAACATAATAAAAGTGAGCTCGTGCACGGCAGCTGCACTCACAGGTGTGCGCACGCCCGGCGCCGTGCGCCACCAGCACCGCGCCGCCCATGCCGACCAGGCACCTGTGCCCCCAGCAGCCAAACAACAAGCCGGGGGGGGATGCGCCCTGACCGTGGGACCCCGCACACCGCCACTCTGGGATGACCAACAACCGCCGCATGGTGACAAGTAGTGACATCCCACAGCGGTCCCAGCGATAATAATGACATCCCACAGTGGCCCCAGTAGTAATAGTGACATCCCACAGCAGTCCCAGTGGTAATATTGACATCCCACAGTGAGGCCAGTAGTAATAGTGACATCCCACAGCAGTCCCAGCGGAAATATTGACATCCCACAGTGAGGCCAGCAGTTATAGGGACATCCCACAGCAGCCCCCAGTAGTAATAGTGACATCCCACAGTGGCCCCACTAGTATTAGTGACATGCCACAGTGGTCTCAGTGGTAATAGTGACATCCCGCCGTTGCCCCTAGTAGTAAAAGTGACATCCCACAGCAGCCCTAAGTGGTAAGTGACATCCCACAGTGGCCCCAGCAGTTATAGTGACATCCCACAACAGCCCCTAGTAGTAAAAGTGACATCCCACAGCAGCCCCCATTAGTAAAAGTGACATCCCACAGTGGCCCCAGTAGTAAAAGTGACATCCCACAGTGGCCAACAGGTTTCACATATCCAAGTGATTCTGGCATTGTTTTTTTTTTGCCACATATTGTACTTCATTTAGGTGGTAAAAAAGTCAGATAAAATTTAGGTATATTTATTAAAAGCATAATTAGAAGCATATTAATATTATGTCTGTGTGCACAAAAGGGCCCAAACCGAGAGGCGCAGCCGATGGCTTTTAGAATAGAGATTTTGCTTGAAGGTGTTTCAGGCCCCATTGCACACGTATAGAGCTCTTGAGCGGCCAAAACTATATAGAATCCCCACAAATGACCCCATTTTGAAAACTAAACCCCTTAACGAATACATCTAGGGGTGTAATGCATATTTTGACCCCACAGGTTTTGAATGAATCTAGGCTAAGCAGAAGAAAGAAATTACGATTTTCATTTTTGGTCAATTGTGCCATTTTAAAAATATCTTTTTTAAAAACACACATATGAATGGAGATTTGCACCCCAAAATGGATCCCTCTGTTTGTCCTGTGTTCAGAGACATACCCATTGTGGCCCTAATCTTCTGTCTGTATGGACAACAGGGCCCAAAATGAAAGGTGCAGTCGTTGGCATTCAGAACAGAAAATTTTGCTTGAAGGTGATTTAGGCCCCATAGCACACTTGTGGAGGCCTTGAGCGGCCAAAACGATTGATAATCCCCACAAATAACCCAATTTTGAAAACCAGACCCCTTAACGACTTCATCAAGGGGTGTACTGCGTATTTTGACCCAACAGTATTGGGGAAGGAAAGGAAGGAAAAAATTACAATTTTCATTTTTTTGGCAATTGTGTCAATTTAAAAAGAGTTTTTTTGTACAGTACACATATAAATGAAGACTTGTACCCCAAAATGGATACCCCTCTTTGTCCTGTGTGCAGAAACATACCCATTGTGGCCCTAATCTACTTACAGGACACATGACTTGGCCTATAATGGAGGAAACACCCGTTAGATTGTAAGGTACAACCGAATAAATTTCAGGCCCCATTGCCCACTTGTAGAGTTCTTGAGCGGCCAAAACTATAAAGAAGCCCCACAAATGAGCCCAATTTGAAAACAAGACCCCTTAACAAATTCCTCTAGGGGTGTACTGCGTATTTTGACATCACAGTTTTTGAATGAATTTAAGCAAAGCAGAAGGAAATAAGTACGGGTTTTTTTGGCAATTGTGTCGTTTTAAAAACAGTTTTGTTTGTACAGCACACATATGAATGGAGACCTGCATCCCAAAATAGATCCCCCTGCTTGTCCTGTGTTCAGAAACATACTGACTGCAGCCCCAATCTACTTATAGGACACATGGCTAGGCCTTTAATGGAGAGAACACCCGTTGGATTTCAGGGCATAACTGAATAAATTCTAGGCCCATTGCCCACTTGTGCAGAAAAAAAATTGACTCCCTAAAAATAATCCCCCCATCTCCATTTTTTGCCACTTCCTAAATCTTAGATAAAAGTAATAATGTAAACTGCGTGGTATGTCCGAAGACGGGTAATTACGGAGACTGGTTGGGATGGGAACATGGGGCAATAAAACCGGGTATCCCTCCTGCTTCCATGCTTTTTTGGGGTGTATTTCTTGACCCCAGCGGCAGGGATGGGGTGTAAAAAGTGGCGCTCTGTGAGACTTCGTAAGCTTGCTGAGGTGCGGTGGTCTCACACAGAAGGCGCTCAACAAGCTGCTCCTGGAACTGCAGGAAGGCGAGCGTTCCTGGATTTTCTTGTAAATTACATATTACAGGTAGCGGTCCGAATAATGCCGGTCTCACACGGTCGTATGTGGAATCCACTTGTGGAGGCCCGCAGCGGATCCCAGCTTTGAGCCCGGCCGTGGTGCTGCGTACGGCCATGTACTGCGCATAACTGCATACTCACTAATTTGAGCGGAATTGTAAAATTCTATGCATTTTATTGATCTGCGTATTACCACTGATAAAACACATGGGGAATCTGCAATTTTTATCTAGTAGTGTGAGTCAGTCCTAATAGTAGACCACTACTTTTTTTATCAAGTGACCAGGGACCGCTGAATGAGGCCACCAGTCACTGCTCCAGGCACTCGGCGATTGTTGGTTGCCAAGAGCAAGGAGATTTGAAATTTCCTGGGTTCCCCGACTCCTGCGAATGTGTCTGGCATTTTGCCGGTGGGCGCATGCACAGAAGCCAGAAGGGTCCATGGAGGATCAATCTTGAAGGATTATCTTTTTAAACTTTTGTTTTACAATTTTTACCTTTCCCTGGTGACCGTTATCCCATGGATAATGGTGATCATGTGACCAGGAACCGCATACAGCAGTCCTCAGTGACATCTCCCTGCACTCGGCTATCTTTGAATTTGACTGGCTCTCCAGCCTTCTGCGCATGCACGCCACATTGGCACATGTGCAGAAGCCCACGGCAGGCCCCGATCACCGGAGGACATTATGGAAGAGGGGGGTGAGTATTTTCACCTCCCCTCATGGATCCGATCCATGAGGGGAGGAGGTGCAACTTTAACTTTTTAAAACTTTTTTTTTCACTTTTCCGTGATTATGGCGGTCCCCGGTGACCTCTGCTACCTTCAGGAGCCCAGAACAAAAAGATTTTAAATTTGCTGGGGTTCCCGGCCTTCTGCGCATGAGGCTGATGTAATGACGCGTGGCGCGCATATGCAGAAGGCCAGTGTCAGGTCCTGGAGGACCAGGTCAGCGGGGCACAGTACGGAGGACGTGGGTGAGTAATCTCAACTGCCCTCATGGATCTGATCCATGAGGCCAGTTGAATCTTTAACTTTTTAAAAACTTTTTTTCACTTTAATGTGATCGGTGCTATCTATCAGATAGTACCAATCGCATTGCTGGGGTTGGGGGGGGTCCCGGCAGCCCAGGATGACAGCTTTGTGTGGTCCAGCTTCATGAGTGTCAGGAGGGGACCCCGTAGGAGAAGACATTTTATATTGAGTTGTGGTTCATTGGAGGGTAGGTGGGAAGTGCATGCAGCATGAAAAACACCAGAGCTGTGTTCTACAATGGTGTTAACGGTATTGTCCCTGTTCATGATCTCACAAACAAGTAGACATCTCAGAACCTGTACCGCTGGTCCTTAGAAGCTTTGAATCGAGATCTACAGCCAGCGGGGGTGCTGGTGACCAGGAGATAAATCTGGATTAAAAATGTCCCCACCGATGTCTGGCTTCATCATTGTGCCATATGTGATGGATCTTGAGCCCCAAACAGCCTCACCCGAACCAAAGATTGTGAAACAAATACACAAGACACTTTCATTTGATGTTAAATTGACAACTTTTTATTTGAAACAACATTATATTTTTATTCATTATCTCAAATATAAATTCAGACCAATTGCTATAAGTAGATGAAAATGGCGCACCTCCGACTCACGATAACAAACGATAACTAACAATAATGACATGATAACTTTATTCTATGGGTCAGTACGATTACTACGATACCAAACTTGCATAGTCCTTGTTTTTGCTGTACTACTTGTATTTTTTTTTCAAGGATATTTAATTTGTTTAAAATATTCTCTGCCGCCATCTTCTGCGCCCAATAGCTTTTTAATTTTTTTGTTGACATAGTTGTGTGGTGGCTCATTTTTTGCAGGATGTCCTGTAGTTTGCGTTGGCACTTTTTGATCGCTTTTTATTGCATTTTGTCTTGGAGACGTTCTTTATTTTTTTTCTGACAACTAGAGATGAGCGAGCACGCTCGTGTAAGGCTGATGCAGTCTTTTCGAGTAAGCAGGGATCTCTCTCCCTGCCGCTCCCTACTGCGCCCCCCCCCCGCCGCCCCCCCCTGCATGGTGCTCGGTCGAGTAAGCAGTTACTCGAAAAGATCGATGCTCCCTCGAGCATCAGCCTTAAACGAGCGTGCTCACTCATCTCTACTGACAACGTTCATCGTGCAGGGTAAATAATGCGCTACTTTCATAGATCTGACTTTTATGGATCATACCAAATCACACAATGATACCAAATATGTATTTTTGTTTTATTGCTTAGATTCCTTTATTATTAATACAGTCATACCTCTACTTTTGTCGTCTTCGTCTTTCACCGATTTCCAGTTTCGACGATTCTTCATTGCAGAATCTTGTCTCTTCTTCCATTGCTTGCTTCTAGATGCGCTGCCAGCCCACGTGACCTCGATGCTAGTTTCACAGCCATTTATGGATGGCTCCAATCACAGCCATTTATGGATTGCTCCAATCACAGCCACTGATGGATGTATGGCTATGATTGATGCATCCAGCTCTGTCTGTGATTGACTGAGTTAGCTGTCACTCAGCTGACTCAGCCAATCAGAGTAATCTCTTGTTGGAGGCAGGGAATTTCTATCCCCCGTCACTAGCAAGATGCTCTGATGGCTTGTCAAGTGCCCAGCAGCCTGCATGGAGCTCCGCAGAGTGGCCCCCGAGACACCGACGGCACCCGCTAGGTGAATATATTGATTATTTTCTTTTCTCTCAGGCAGTGTAGCTAGGGCGTTTAGCGCTGCCAAAAAAAGTGGTATCAAGTCGCACCTTGTTTTTAGCGCTGAAACCACTGCCCATTCATTTCAATTGGTGACGCAGAGCCGAAAACGCTTGTGTGAACAACCCCATTGAAATGAATGGGAGCGTTGTATAGCGTTTAGTGCTGAAAAAGCAGCGCTAAATGGTTTAGAAAAATGTGGTTTGGTGTGTTTTTTGGAATGTCTTGAACAAATTAATTGGATTTACATTGATAGGCATTCTGCCATGACAGCCCTGGGGCCTTTCAGAAGGCCTGAGGCTGCCATGATACCCGCACGACTCCCTGCGATTTCATCATGGAGGCCATACGGGACTATGTGTGGGGGATTTAAATGCTGCTGTCAGAATTGATTAACTGCTCCGATGAGCAGTGCAGTTTATCACACCTGTTGCCGCTAGGTGTGGGCTGTAAGAAACAGCCCGTGCCCACAATGTATGAAGGGAGATCGCCGCGCGATCTTTTTTCATACATAGACTGCCGATACAGGCCATAGGATTGCAGGTGACATCATTATCTGTCCTCAGCGTTATCACTGTGTTCTCTGTGCTGTTACATAAGACTGCAAGTGGCATCTACTGTACTACAGTACATCATCTGTCCTCAGCGTTATCACTGTGTTCTCTGTGCTGTTACATAGGACTGCAGGTGACATCATTATATGTCCTCAGAATTATCACTGTGTTCTCGGTGGTGTTACCTAGGACTGCAGGTGACATCATTTTCTGTCTTCAGCGTTATTACTCCGTGTTCTCTGTGCTGTTATATTGGAGTGCAATTGTACAGTACTGTACTATACTAGTGTATTACCCATCGGCGATAATGGAGAAGGATGGGTTGCACTAGCAGCAGCAGGAGGAGGAGATGCCGAGTAGAAGATCACATGGGTTCTGCCGCAAGGTCACCTGGGCCGGCACATGCTGGTGTTCTCTGTGCTGTTACATAGGACTGCAAGTGACATCTGCTGTACTGCAGTACATAGTAACATAGTAACATAGTTCGTAAGGCTGAATGAAGACAATGTCCATCTAGTCCAGCCTGTCTAGCCTCCTGTTTTGTTGATCCAGAGGAAGGCAAAAAAAAACCAAGAGCAGAAGCCAATTAGCCCTTTTGGGGAAAAAATTCCTTCCCGACTCCCTAATGGCAATCAGACTGTTCCCTGGATCAACCCCTAACAGTTCCTACCTGCCTGTATACCTGGATTAACAATTAACCTTAGATTTATAACTAGAGATGAGCGAGCACCAAAATGCTCGGGTGCTCGTTACTCGAGACGAACTTTTTGCGATGCTCGAGGGTTCGTTTCGAGTAACGAACCCCATTGAAGTCAATGGGCGACCCGAGCATTTTTGTATATCGCTGATGCTCGCTAAGGTTTTCATTTGTGAAAATCTGGGCAATTCAAGAAAGTGATGGGAACGACACAGAAATGGATAGGGCAGGCGAGGGGCTACATGTTGGGCTGCATCTCAAGTTCCCAGGTCCCACTATTAAGCCACAATAGTGGCAAGAGTGGCCCCCCCCCCTCCTAACAACTTTTACTTCTGAAAAGCCCTCATTAGCAATGGATACCTTAGCTAAGCACCACACTACCTCCAACAAAGCACAATCACTGCCTGCATGACACTCCGCTGCCACTTCTCCTGGGTTACATGCTGCCAATTCCCCCCCCCCCACGACCCAGTGTCCACAGCGCACACCAAACTGTCCCTGCCAGCCTTCAGCTTCCCTCATGCCACGCCACCCTCATGTCCATTTATAAGGGCGTCTGCCACAGGAAAAGCAGGCACACACTGCAGAGGGTTGGCACGGCTAGGCAGCGACCCTCTTTAAAAGGGGCGGGATGATAGCCCACAATGCTGTACAGAAGCAATGAGAAATCCAATCCTGTGCCACCTCCATCTGGAGCTGCACACGTGGGCATAGCAATGGGGAACCTATGTGCCACACACTATTCATTCTGTCAAGGTGTCTGCACGCCCCAGTCAGACCCCGGTTTTTTATAAATAGTCACAGGCAGGTACAACTCCGCAATGGGAATTCCGTGTGCACCCACTGCATGGGTGGCTCCCTGGAACCCACCGGCGGTACATAAAAATATCCCATTGCATTGCCCAACACAGCTGAGGTAGTAATGTCGTGCTTAATGCAGGTGGGCTTCGGCCCACACTGCATGCCCCAGTCAGACTGGGGTTCTTTAGAAGTGGAAACAGATGCATTTACAACTCCCTGTGGACCGACAGCATGGGTGGCTCCCTGGAACCCACCGGCGGTACATAAATATATCCCATTGCAGTGCCCATCACAGCTGAGGTAGTAATGTCATGTTTAATGCAGGTGGGCTTCGGCCCACACTGCATGCCCCAGTCAGACTGGTGTTCTTTAGAAGTGGAAACAGATGCATTTACAACTCCCTGTGGACCCACAGCATGGGTGGCTCCCTGGAACCCACCGGCGGTACATAAATATATCCCATTGCAGTGCCCATCACAGCTGAGGTAGTAATGTCATGTTTAATGCAGGTGGGCTTCGGCCCACACTGCATGCCCTAGTCAGACTGGGGTTCTTTAGAAGTGGAAACAGATGCATTTACAACTCCCTGTGGACCCACAGCATGGGTGGGTGCCAGGAAGCCACCGGCGGTACATAAAAATATCCCATTGCATTGCCCAACACAGCGGATGTAACGTCAGCTGTAATGCAGGTGGGCTAAAAATTCATTTGATTACACTGTAGGCGAGGGCCCACAAAAATTGCTGTATCAACAGTACTAATGTACATCAGAAAAATTGGCCATGGCCAAGCAAGAGGGCAGGTGAAACCCATTAATCGCTTTGGTTAATGTGGCTTAATTGGTAACTAGGCCTGGAGACAGCCCAGTTAAAATAAAAATTGGTGGAGGTGAAAGTTTCAACGCTTTAATGAGCATTGAAACGTATAAAAATTGTTTAGAAAAATTATATGACTGAGCCTTGTGGGCCTAAGAAAAATTGCCCGTTCGGCGTGATTACGTGAGGTTTCAGGAGGAGGAGCAGGAGGAGGAGGAGGAATATTATACACAGATTGATGAAGCAAAAAGGTTCCCATTTTGGATGGGGATACAGAACGATGCTTCCATCCGCGGGTGCAGCCTACGTATTGCTTAGGTTTCGCTGCTGTCCGCTGGTGGAGCAGAGAAGTCTGGGGAAATCCAGGCTTTGTTCATCTTGATGAGTGTTAGCCTGTCGGCACTGTCGGTTGACAGGCGGGTAAGCTTATCTGTGATGATTCCCCCAGCCGCACTAAACACCCTCTCTGACAAGACGCTAGCCGCAGGACAAGCAAGCACCTCCAGGGCATACAGCGCGAGTTCAGGCCACGTGTCCAGCTTCGACACCCAGTAGTTGTAGGGGGCAGAGGCGTCACGGAGGATGGTCGTGCGATCGGCTACGTACTCCCTCACCATCCTTTTACAGTGCTCCCGCCGACTCAGCCGTGACTGGGGAGCGGTGACACAGTCTTGCTGGGCAGCCATAAAGCTGTCAAGGGCCTTAAAGAGTGTTGCACTGCCTGTGCTGTACATCCTGCCTGATCTCTGCGCCTCCCCTGCTACCTGGCCCTCGGAACTGCGCCTTCGGCCACTACCGCTGTCGTATGGGAATTTTACCATCAGTTTGTCCACCAGGGTCCTGTGGTATAGCAACACTCTCGAACCCCTTTCCTCTTCGGGTATGAGAGTGGAAAGGTTCTCCTTATACCGTGGGTCGAGCAGTGTGTACACCCAGTAATCCGTAGTGGCAAGAATGCGTGTAACGCGAGGGTCACGAGAAAGGCATCCTAACATGAAGTCAGCCATGTGTGCCAGGGTACCTGTACGCAACACATGGCTGTCCTCACTAGGAAGATCACTTTCAGGATCCTCCTCCTCCTCCTCCTCCTCCTCAGGCCATACACGCTGAAAGGATGACAGGCCAGCAGCATGTCTACCCTCACCAGTGGGCCAAGCTGTGTCTTCCCCCTCCTCCTCATCTTCCTCCTCCTCCTCCTCACCGCGCTGAGATATAGACAGGAGGGTGCTCTGACTATCCAGCGACATACTGTCTTCCCCCGGCTCTGTTTCCGAGTGCAAAGCGTTTGCCTTTATGCTTTGCAGGGAACTTCTCAAGAGGCATAGTAGAGGAATGGTGACGCTAATGATTGCAGCATCGCCACTCACCACCTGGGTAGACTCCTCAAAGTTTCCAAGGACCTGGCAGATGTCTGCCAACCAGGCCCACTCTTCTGAAAATAATTGAGGAGGCTGACTCCCACTGCGCCGCCCATGTTGGAGTTGGTATTCCACTATAGCTCTACGCTGCTCATAGAGCCTGGCCAACATGTGGAGCGTAGAGTTCCACCGTGTGGGCACGTCGCACAGCAGTCGGTGCACTGGCAGATTAAACCGATGTTGCAGGGTGCGCAGGGTGGCAGCGTCCGTGTGGGACTTGCGGAAATGTGCGCAGAGCCGGCGCACCTTTCCGAGCAGGTCTGACAAGCGAGGGTAGCTTTTCAGAAAGCGCTGAACCACCAAATTAAAGACGTGGGCCAGGCATGGCACGTGCGTGAGGCTGCCGAGCTGCAGAGCCGCCACCAGGTTACGGCCGTTGTCACACACGACCATGCCCGGTTGGAGGCTCAGCGGCGCAAGCCAGCGGTCGGTCTGCTCTGTCAGACCCTGCAGCAGTTCGTGGGCCGTATGCCTCTTATCTCCTAAGCTGAGTAGTTTCAGCACGGCCTGCTGACGCTTGCCCACCGCTGTGCTGCCACGCCGCGCGACACCGACTGCTGGCGACGTGCTGCTGCTGACACATCTTGATTGCGAGACAGAGGTTGCGGAGGAGGAGGAGGAGGAGGGTGGTTTAGTGAAGGAAGCATACACCGCCGCAGATACCACCACCGAGCTGGGGCCCGCAATTCTGGGGGTGGGTAGGACGTGAGCGGTCCCAGGCTCTGACTCTGTCCCAGCCTCCACTAAATTCACCCAATGTGCCGTCAGGGAGATATAGTGGCCCTGCCCGCCTGTGCTTGTCCACGTGTCCGTTGTTAAGTGGACCTTGGCAGTAACCGCGTTGGTGAGGGCGCGTACAATGTTGCGGGAGACGTGGTCGTGCAGGGCTGGGACGGCACATCGGGAAAAGTAGTGGCGACTGGGAACCGAGTAACGCGGGGCAGCCGCCGCCATCATGTTTTTAAAAGCCTCCGTTTCCACAAGCCTATACGGCAGCATCTCCAGGCTGATCAATTTGGCTATGTGCACGTTTAACGCTTGAGCGTGCGGGTGTGTGGCGGCGTACTTACGCTTGCGCTCCAACACTTGCGCTAGCGATGGCTGGACGCTGCGCTGAGAGACATTGCTGGATGGGGCCGAGGACAGCGGAGATGAGCGTGTGGGTGCAGGCCGGGAGACGGTCGTGCCTGTGTCCTGAGAAGGGGGTTGGATCTCAGTGGCAGGTTGGGGCACAGAGGGGAGAGTCAGTGGTGCAAACCGGAGGCGGTGAACGGCCTTCGTCCCACCTTGTGGGCTGCTTGGCCATCGTATGCCTGCGCATGCTGGTGGTGTTGAGGCTGGTGGTGGGGCTCCCCGGCTGATCTTGGCGTGACAAACCTTGCACAGCACAGTTCATCGGTCGTCTGCACTCTCAGTGAAAAACTGCCACATCATTGAGCACCTCGGCCTCTGCAGGGTGGCATGGCGCAAGGGGGCGCTTTGGGAAACAGTTAGTGGATTATTCGGTCTGGCCCTGCCTCTACCCCTGGCCACCGCACTGCCTCTTCTAACCTACCCTGCTGCTGCACTTGCCTCCCCCTCTGAAGACCTGTCCTCAGTAGGCTTAGCAAACCAGGTGGGGTCAGTCACCTCATCGTCCAGCTGCTCTTCCTCCGAATCCTCTGTGCGCTCCTACCTCGGACTCTCTGCCCTTACTACTACCCCACTAATAGACAACTGTGTCTCATCGTCATCGTCCTCCTCACCCACTGAAACCTCTTGAGACAGTTGCCAGAAGTCCCCAGCCTCATCCCCCGGACCCCGGGAACTTTCCAAAGGTTGGGCATCGGTCACGACAAACTCTTCCAGTGGGAGAGGAACCATTGCTGCCCAATCTGGGCAGGGGCCCGAGAACAGTTCCTGGGAGTCTGCCTGCTCCTCAGAATGTGTCATTTTCATGGCGTGAGGAGGCTGGAAGGAAGGAGGAGCAGCAGCCAGAGGATTCAGAGTTGCAGCTGTGGACGGCCTAAAAGACTGGGTGGTCGATAGATTGCTGGATGCACTTTCTGCTATCGACGACAGGACCTGCTCACACTGCTCAGTTTCTAATAAAGCTCTACCGCGTGGACCCATAAATTGTGAGATGAATCTGGGGACCCCAGAAACTTGCCTCTCTCCTAATCCCGCAGCAGTCGGCTGTGATACACCTGGACCAGGAGCTCGGCCTGTGCCCACACCCTGACTTGGGCCTCCGCGTCCTCGCCCGCGTCCACGTCCTCTAGGCCTACCCCTACCCCTCAGCATGATGTATTACGAGTAGAGCAGAAACAGAACGCTGTAATTAAATGTGCCGCTTATTGGCCTGTGGTTGGAGGCTCACTTTGCTTACGGAACGCACAGCAGAGCCAGGAAACAATTATGCGCAAGCCTGTAGTCACACCTAGGTGCGTATGACTGAGCTGCTGGAATTCACAGCGCAGAGCCAGTCCAGTGGCCAAAGGCCACTGGTAGGCCTTAAGTATTTTGCTTCAATTTTTTTAAATGGTGAGGTAAAAAACCAGACAGACACCGCATGCAGCGGTTATATGTATACTCCTTCCCTCTGGCGGGATGACGGCGATCATGTAACGGACACAGCAGAGCCAGGTAACAATTATGCGCAAGGCTGGGTATTAATGAGCGACTACTACCCCCAGCAGACAAGCAGTAAACTGAAGACGGTCACAAGCAGCCCAAATATAGTATTTTTTTCCCAATTTTGGGGGAAAAGCCCACTGCCTGTGATATAGCCTGTATATGGATTTCCCTGTTGGAGGATGACTGTGGTTATTGAAAGCACAGTGCAGCCAGAAAAAATTATGCGCAAGGCTGGGTATTAATCAGCGACTACTACCCCCAGCAGACACGCAGTAAACTGAAGACGGTCACAGGCAGCCCAAATATAGTATTTTTTTTTTTAAAAAGCCCACTGCCTATATAGACAGTATATCTCTTTCCCTGTACCACTGTCCCAGACTCAGCAGTACTGCCTCTATACTCTGTAAAATGACTGCAGACTGAGGATGCTATGGTCTGCACGCCCGATATACAAAAAAAAAGAAAATTGTGCAAAACTGCTAAAAGCAGCCTCAACAGTACTGCACACGGTCAGATGTGGCCCTAAGAAGGACCGTTGGGGTTCTTGAAGACTAAAATAACACCTAACACTCTCCCTATAGCAGCTACAGCAAGACAGCACTTTTCCTGATCTCTCTTAGCTTGTGTCTGTGGCGAGCCGCGGGAGGGGCAGATTTAAATACTGGGGTGTCATCTGATCTCCCCAGCCACTCACTGCAGGGGGGTGGGATAGAGCTGGAATGTCACAGGAGGAAGTTGTAATGCCTTCCCTGTGTTTCTATTGGCCAGAAAAGCGCGCATATTTCTCAGGGAAGGAAATGTAATGGAGTCGAGCACCGCGTGGTGCTCGTCTCGAGTAACGAGCATCTCGAACACCCTAATAATCGAACGAGCATCAAGCTCGGACGAGTACGGTCGCTCATCTCTATTCATTACCTGAAATGCAAGAGGGCATAATTATTGGAGATCTCACAGGTTTGATGTCATATGTCTGCAGGAGACTTAAATGGTTGCAGAGACCTTGGATCGGTTAAGAGTACCACTCTACCTTCATTTATAATAATAATCTTTATTTATATAGCGCCAAACATATTCCGCAGTGCTTACAAAAATGGGGATACAGAAAGACAAAAGTAGAAAAATACAAAAACCACGGTTACATTCAGTAATCAGTTGATGGAAACAATAGGGGTGAGGGTCCTGCTCCAACGAGCTTACATACTACAGATAATGGGGTGATACAGAAGGTAAAGGGGCTGGAGATGTGCACGGTATGGCGAGGTGGAGAGTGTGGGGTGCTATACACATAGACAATGGTCAGGCTAGTGGCTAGCAGGAATTGCAGTTGGTAGGACAGGGAGCATGTTATCAGGCAGAGTACAGAGGGGTTTGGTTTAGGAGATGTGGTATACCTCCCTAAAGAGGTGCGTTTTTAGAGTTTTGTGAATCAGTGATTGCAGTTTTGGGTAGCACATTCTAGAGGACTGGTGCTGCTCTGGAAAAGTACTGCAGGCGGGAATTAGAGGTTCAAATTAAAGTGGCACTCAGTCTGATTTCGTTAGCAGAGCGGAGGGCCCAGGCTTGGTGATGGATTGAGATGAGGGAGGCAATGTAGTGTGGCGCGGTGCTATGGAGAGCTTTATGGATGAAGGTAGTGAGTTTAAATTGAATGCTGTATATGACGGGCAGCCAATACAGTGACTGGCACAGGGCAGAGGCGTCCCAGTAGGGGCTAGACAGGCAGATGAGCCTGGCTGCCGCATTCAGGAAGGATTGGAAGGGGAAGAGTCTGGAGCAGGAGAAGCCGATCAGCAGCGAGTTGCAATAATCGAGGTGAGAGTGGATGAGGGCAACAGTGAGCATTTTTAGCGTGTCCATGGTGAGGAAGGGGCGGATTCTTGTGATGTTATTGAGGTGCAGCTGACATGTTCGGGCCACAGATTGGTAGGGGGGTATAGGAGAGATCAGAATCGAATATGAACCTGAGGCAGCAGGCATGCTGTCTGAGAGTTATGGTGGTGCTACACACTGAGAGGAAGATGTCAGGATGAGGTTGGTTAGTAGAGTGCGGGAACACCAGTATTTATAATACTAGAGGGGTCCTGATCCTCGTTGGCAAATCAGTATCTTTTGAACTTTTAGAGTTATCAACTGATAAAGCTGTCCATTATATTTTGATTCACACTGAGTTTTGGGTCACCATTAGTTTTGGGATATATATGTGCCTCCCTCATTCCACTGCAGTATGCTGCAATCTGTTAGACTTATGCTATCCTGTCAGGGAGCACCGGTTGTGTGGATGGGAGACTTCAACAGTATATGAGATAAAGTATTTAATCATATGTCAACTGCTTTCTCAGTGCTGTTCCCCTCCTTGTCCACTACTCTTGAGGCCTTTACGGAAGATTTGGGTCTGGAGGATGAATGAAGACTTTTTCACCCTACTAAAAGAACTTACTCATGTTTCTCTACCTCCCACGATTCCATGAGCTGCACAGACCTTATCTTGCGGCAGCATAATATTGCTTTTCATGGCATCTGCATTACACTTATCACATTTTATTTCCCTACTAACAATTACAGGTGCCTGGGGTATACACCGTCCTTGCTCCTTTTGTAAACTTAACCCCTCCTGGTTTGCACAATCTGTTCCCCATGCAGTAAAATAGCAAATGGTGATATACTCGCCACTTCTGCTATGCCCCCGGGCCGGCGCTCGGTCACTCACTATGGTTTCTACAGCTGCGGTCCTGCCCGTCACAGGGGCTGCAGCCAATAACAGAACTCAGCAATTGATCACAAGCAAACTGAAATTACTTATGTGGCATAAATGGGAGCACCCTCTTATATTTAGGGGTGTGGTTGTGTTCAGAATTAGCCAATCACATTGAAACTCATGTTGAATAGTAGTCAGTACTCTGCTGCCATGTAAAGTGAATCTGATTTACCCCATATTAAGGTCAGCTGTTCTAGTAGGATTTTCTTGACAAGCCATGGCCCGTAAAGAGCTTACAGCACATCAAAGGGATCTGATTGCTGGAAGGTATCAGTCAGGAGAAGGGGACCAAAACATTTCCAAGGCATCGCATATAACATGGAACACAGTGAAGACGTCATCAAGAAGTGGATTTAATTAGGCCCAACAGTGATATTACCACAAACTGGGCGTCCCTTAAAAATTGATGAAAAGACCAAAAGAAAAGAGGCCTACAGCAACAGTAAAGGATCTGCATGAGTTTCTGGTTGTGTAGTGCATGTGACTGCCATCTCCCGTATTCTTCATATGTCTGGGCTGTGTGGTAGAGAGGCAAGAAGGAAGCCTTGTCTTTTTTTTTTTTTTTAAATCAATTTTTATTAATTTTTCAATAAACAGGGTTTCATACATACAAGCTTGCACTGATAAATCAGGTAGAGTTGAGAGAGTTTGTCTTAACACAGACTCTATCAGTATAATTACAATTATGAACAAAACTCGTGTACATTTCTTTCTTAACTTTCTCAAAACTATAGTAAACTACATACCTATTCCAAGCAACTATGCAAGTGGCTCCTAGTGATTTTCCATCTTGTCTGTTATAGCTATACACAGAATGAGACATGGAGCCACCTCTATAACAGAGAATAACAATGGGGTGGGCGAGGATGGGGGGGTAGGGAGTAAGGAGGTGTGGTGGGTGGTTACGAGAAAGAGAGGGGGGGGGGGAAGACAGACAGATAAGAAGATAAGAAGTCCAGCTCCGACATATATGTAGTATGATTCTTACCCAGTCCGGGACAGCGAGGGTTCCGAATTCAGCTTTAGACGGGGCACTTCGCTAGATGTCGAGCGTCTGCAGCCCCAAGGTCTCCTTGGGCTTAGTAATATAGAGGCTCCGTCCACCGAGGGAAGGAAGCCTTTTCTAACAAAACAAATACCATCACAGCCTGGCTATGTTTTGCCAAAACTTACATCTAGTCTGCCAAAAGTATGTGGAAGATTATGTTTTGGAATTATGGCCAAAGACGTGGTCGTGCAGGGCTGGGACGGCACATCGGGAAAAGTAGTGGCGACTGGGAACTGAGTAGTGCGGGGCCGCCGCCGCCATCATACTTTTGAAGGACTCCGTTTCCACAACCCTATACGGCAGCATCTCCAGGCTGATAAATTTGGCTATGTGCACGTTTAACGCTTGAGCGTGCGGGTGCGTGGCGGCGTACTTGCGCTTGCGCTCAAACACTTGCGCTAGCGACGGCTGGACAGTGCGCTGAGAGACATTGGTGGATGGGGCCGAAGACAGCGGAGGTGAGGGTGTGGGTGCAGGCCAGGAGACGGTAGTGCCTGTGTCCTCAGAGCGGGGTTGGATCTCAGTGGCAGGTTGGGGCACAGGGGGAGAGGCAGCGATGCAAACCGGAGGCGGTGAACGGCCTTCGTCCCACCTTGTGGGGTGCTTGGCCATCATATGTCTGGCATGCTGGTGGTGGTGAGGCTGCTGGTGGTGGCTCCCCGGCTGATCTTGGCGCGACAAAGGTTGCACACCACTGTTCGTCGGTCGTCTGCACTCTCAGTGAAAAACTGCCAGACCTTTGAGCACCTCGGCCTCTGCAGGGTGGCATGGCGCGAGGGGGCGCTTTGGGAAACAGTTGGTGGATTATTCGGTCTGGCTCTGCCTCTACCCCTGGCCACCGCACTGCCTCTTGCAACCTGCCCTGCTGCTGCCCTTGCCTCCCCCTCTGAAGACCTGTCCTCAGTAGGCGTAGCAAACCAGGTGGGGTCAGTCACCTCATCGTCCTGCTGCTCTTCCTCAGAATCCTCGGTGCGCTCCTCCCTCAGACTTAATGCCCTTACTACTACCTCACTGATAGACAACTGTGTCTCATCGTCATCGGCCTCCTCACCCACTGAAAGGTCTTGAGACAGTTGCCGGAAGTCCCCAGCCTCATCCCCCGGACCCCGGGAACTTTGCAATGGTTGGGCATCAGTCACGATAAACTCCTCTGGTGGGAGAGGAACCACTGCTGCCCAATCTGAGCAGGGGCCCGAGAACAGTTCCTGGGAGTCTGCCCACTCCTCAGAATGTCTCATTTTCATGGAGTGAGGAGGCTGGGAGGAAGGAGGAGCAAGAGCCAGAGGATTCTGAGTTGCAGCAGTGGACGGCGCAGAACTCTGGGTGGACGATAGGTTGCTCGAAGCACTTTCTGCCATCCATGACAGGACCTGCTCACACTGCTCATTTTCTAATAAGGGTCTACCGCGTGGACCCATTAAATGTGCTATGAATGTGGGGACGCCAGAAACGTGCCTCTCTCCTAATCCCGCAGCAGTCAGCTGCGATACACCTGGATCAGGAGCTCGGCCTGTGCCCATACCCGGACTAGGGCCTCCGCGTCCTCGGCCGCGCCCACGTCCTCTAGGCCTACCGCTACCCCTCAGCATGCTGTATTACCAGGAATGCAGAAACACAACACTGTAATTTAATGTGCCGCTTATTGGCCTGTGGTTGTAGGCTCACTTCGCTTACGGAACGCCAGGAAATAATTTTGCGCAAGCCTGCTGTAACACTTAGCTGGCTGCGTATTTATTTGGAGAACTACAACCCGCAGCAGACACAGACCCAGAACACTGAGCAGAGTGACAGGCAGGCCAAATAGTTTTTTTTCAAATATTTTTTTCTAAAGGACTACTGCGTATATTCAATCTATATATGTCTTCTGGCCCTGCTTACACAATTCTGTCCCTGTAGTATTACTGCAGGGCGCAATTCTCTGCACGGCCGATATAGCAAAAAAAAAAAAAGTGCAACACTGCTAAAAGCAGCCTCCACACTACTGCACACGGTTAGATGTGGCCCTAAGAAGGACCGTTGAGGTTCTTGAAGCCTACACTAACTCCTAACACTCTCCCTGCCTAACCACCACTTCTGTCCCTGTAGTATTACTGCAGGGCGCAATGCTCTGCACGGCCGATATAGCAAAAAAAAAAAAAAAGTGCAACACTGCTAAAAGCAGCCTCCACACTACTGCACACTGTTAGATGTGGCCCTAAGAAGGACCGTTGGGGTTCTTGAAGCCTACACTAACTCCTAACGCTCTCCCTACAGCAGCTCCAACACTATAGCACTGTCCCTCAGCTATCTCACAACGCATCTGAGGCGAGCCGCGGGAGGGGCCGATTTTTATACTCGGGTGACACCTGATCTCCCCAGCCACTCACAGCAGGGGGGTGGTATAGGGCTTGAACGACGCAGGGGGAAGTTGTAATGCCTTCCCTGTCTTTCAATTGGCCAGAAAAGCGCGCTAACGTCTCAGAGAGGAAAGTGAAAGTAACTCGAACATCGCGTGGTACTCGTTACAAGTAACGAGCATCTCGAACACGCTAATACTCGAACGAGTATCAAGCTCGGACGAGTACGTTCGCTCATCTCTATTTATAACCTATAATATCCTTCCTCTCCAGAAAGACATCAAGTCCCCTTTTAAACTCCTCTAAGGATTTTGCCATCACTACGTCCTCAGGGAAAGAGTTCCACAGTCTAGCTGCTCTAACAGTAAAGAATCCCTTTCTATGTTGGTGATGAAACCTGCTTTCCTCTAAACGTAGCGGATGCCCTCTTGTTACCGTTGTAGTCCTGGGTATAAACAGATCCTGGGAGAGATCCTTGTATTGTCCCCTCATGTACTTATACATGGTTATTTGGTCGCCTCTTAATCTTCTTTTTTCTAGAGTAAATAGTCCCAATTTGGATAGCCTCTCTGGGTATTCCAGTCCAGTCATTCCATGTATTAGTTTAGTTGCCCTTCTTTGAACCCCCTCCAATACCGTAACATCTTTCCTGAGCACCGGTGACCAGAACTGTATGCAGTATTCCATGTGACGCCTGACAAGTGCCTTATATAATGGAAGGATAATGTTCTCGTCCTTCGCCCCTATACCTCTTTTAATGCATCCCAAAACTTTATTTGCCTTTGCAGCAGCTGATTGGCATTGGTTACTCCAGTTTAGTCTAAAGTCCACTAGTACCCCCAGGTCTTTTTCCATATCACTTTTCCCTAGCGGTACCCCATTAAGCGAATATTGGTAACATGCATTCTTGATGCCCATGTGCATAACCTTACATTTATCAACATTGAACTTCATTTGCCATTTTTCTGCCCAAGCCCCCAGCTTATCTAGGTCCGTTTGTAGCTGCACATTGTCCTCCATTGCATTAATTATATTGTATAGTTTTGTGTCATCTGCAAATATTGAAATTTTGCTGTGCAGCCCCTCTATCAGGTCGTTGATAAATATATTGAACAGAATGGGGCCCAATACTGAACCTTGTGGCACCCCACTAGTGACTGTGGCCCAATCGGAGTATGAGCCATTTATTACCACCCTCTGCTTTCTATCATTGAGCCAATTTTTAACCCAATTACACACGTTTATGCCCAGTCCGAGCTGTCTCATTTTGTATATTAGCCTATTATGTGGCACGGTGTCAAACGCTTTAGAGAAGTCCAGATATACGAGATCAATAGACTCTCCCAGGTCCAGCTTAGAGCTTACTTCATTGTAGAAACTGATCAGATTTGTCTGACATGAGCGACCCTTCATGAATCCATGCTGGTGAGGAGTTATTCCCTTGTTCTCCTTGAAGTTCTCATCGATGGCGTCTCTCAGAATCCCCTCGAAAAATTTTCCCGTTACTGAAGTGAGACTTACCGGCCTGTAGTTGCCAGGCTCACTTTTGGTTTCCTTTTTATAAATTGGAACCACGTTGGCAATGCGCCAATCCAATGGTACAACACCGGTCTTGATAGTGTCTAGAAATATTAGGTATAGCGGCCTAGCTAACTCATCATTTAGTTCCCTTAGTATCCTTGGGTGTTTTTCATCTGGGCCTGGCGATTTATCGATTTTAATCTTCTTTAACCTGTTCTGCACTTCCTCCTGCGTTCGGTCTGACATATTTTGCGAGGGGTTTATTTTATTCCCCTGTATCTCGTGTGGCATTTCCTTTTCGTTTGTGAATACGCTTGAAAAGAAACTATTTAATAGATTTTCCCTTCCCTCCATCATCTTCAATGATTTCCCCTGCATTATTTGTTAAAGGGCCAGTGCTCTCCTTGCAAATCCTTTTGCTGTTAATATAGTTGAAAAATAAATTTGGGTTGTTTTTGCTCTCTTTGGCGACCAGTCTTTCTGCCTCCTCCTTGGCAATTTTGATCCTATCTTTGCATATTTTGTTTTTTTCCCTGTACGATTTTAGCGCTTCTTCGCTGCCTTGTTGCTTTAGTAGTTTGAACGCTTTCTTTTTTTCGTTTATTGCCCCCCTTACCGTCTTGTCGAGCCACATTGGTTTCCTTTCAGTTGAGATTCTTTTATTTTTAAAGGGAATGAACTGTTCACATGAAGTGATTAGGATCCTTTTGAACTTTTCCCATTTGTCCTCCGTACTGGCATTTTTGAGGATGTTGTCCCATTTAATGTTACCGATAGTAGTTCTAAGCTCATCAAATTTTGCTTTACTAAAGTTTAGTTTGTTTGTCGCTCCTTGATAAGGCTTCTTATTGAATGACAGCTGGAAGTTGATTATATTGTGGTCACTATTCCCCAAGTGCCCCTCAACCTGTACCCCCTTTATTCGGTCTGGTTTGTTAGTTAGTACTAGGTCCAGAATGGCCCTCCCTCTTGTTGGTTCCTGCACCAGTTGGTTCAGATAATTATCTTTAATTACTCTCAAGAACTTATCACCCCTGTAAGATTTGCAGGTCTCATTTTCCCATATTATATCTGGATAATTAAAGTCCCCCATTATAATTACTTCATTGTGGTTTGACACCTCTTCTATCTGCCTTAATAGTAAATTTTCAGTTTCTTCTGTTGCTTTTGGTGGTCTATAGAAGACCCCTATCAGGATTTTGTTATTTTTTCTTCCTGTATTTCTACCCACAGAGATTCCACCTGTTCTTCTCCTACCCCTATGTCCTCCCGTAGTCTCGGATTTAAGTTCGATTTGACGTACAGACATACCCTTCCCCCTTTCTGGTTCCTTCGGTCTCTTCTGAAGAGATTGTACCCCTGTAAATTCACCACCCAATCACACTTATCATCAAGCCATGTTTCCATTATTCCAACTATATCATAACTCTCATGAGTTATTCTTGCTTCCAGCTCACCCACTTTACCAATCAGACTTCGTGCATTTGCAGTCATACAATTGATATCGTTATTTTTGCTTTTTAAATTCGTTTTGTTACTATTCGTACTAATGGCTGACCTCACATTTCTAACTGTACTAACCCCCCCACCCCCCTGCTAGACCCCCATTCCCATTTCTTTGACCCAGGTCGCTATCTACACTGGCTACCCCACTATTTCTCATTTTGCCCTCCCCCCCTGTCCCTAGTTTAAACACTCCTCCAGCTTTCTAGCCATCTTCTCCCCAGCACAGCTGCACCCTCCCCATTAAGATGCAGCCCGTCCCTACGGTAGAGCCTGTGGCCGACAGCAAAGTCAGCTCAGTTCTCCAGGAACCCAAATCCCTCCTTCTTACACCAACTCTGGAGCCACTTGTTTACCTCCCTAAGATCCTGCTGCCTTTCTAGTGTGGCTTTAGGTGCAGGTAGTATTTCCGAGAAAACTACTCTGGAGGTCCGCGCCCTAAGCTTGGACCCTAAGTCCCTGAAATCATTTTTGAGGGCCCTCCATTGACCTCTAATTTGTTCATTGGTGCCAACGTGCACCATGACCGCTGGATTCTCACCAGCCCCTCCCAGTAATCTCTCAATCCGATCCGCGATGTGTCGAACTCGAGCGCCCGGAAGACAACACACCGTTCGACGATCCCGGTTTTTATGGCAGATTGCCCTCTCTGTCCTCCTAATAATTGAGTCCCCCACCACTAGGACCTGTCTAGCCTGCCCTACGCTCCCCGTCCCCGTCTCACTGGAGCAGTCATCCCCCTGGCGTTCAGAGGGCGTGTCGTGCTGCAGCGGTGCTGGCTCTGTTATGGCATCCCCCTCATCTGCCAATCTTTCAAACTTGTTGGGTTGTGCCAGTTCAGGACTAGCCTCCCTGGTTCTCTTCCCTCTATCCCTCCTTCTTTCTGTCACCCAGCTTCTTGCCTGCTCCCCCTGCTCTTCCGTACTACCATCCGCCCCCGCCTCTACCCCAGCGAGTGCCGGCTCAGTGAGCACCAAACTCCTTTCCATGATGTCAATGGCTCTCAGTGTTGCCAGTTGCCCATTTAGATCTAGGATTTGGGCTTCTAAATGTTCGACGTGCACGCATCTTGCGCAACAGTATGCACCCTCGATCGGCTGATCAACGACCGCATACATTGCACAAGTAGCACACTGGATGACATTGCCAGGCATGGAGCTCATCCTAATGGGGATCTACAATTTACTTGTGAAAGTAGTGAAGATAGATTTTTTCACACTCCGCTCACACTCTGTCGCCTCTGCTCAACCGCTCACTCGCTGCCACTCACCTGCTGCCTCCTGCAACGACCACTCACACGCAGTCGCTCACTCGCCGCTGCCTCTGCGCAACCGCTCACACACTGACGCTCATGCGCAACCGCTCACACGCTACCCCCTCTGCGCAACCGCTCACACGCTGCCGCCTCTGCACAACCGCTCACACGCTGCCCCCTCTGCGCAACCGCTCACACGCTGCCCCTTCTGCGCAACCGCTTACACGCTGCCGCCTCTGCGCAACCGCTCACACACTGACGCCTACACGCAACCGCACAAACACTGACACTTGCACGCAACCGCTCACTCACTGACGCCTGCACGCAACCGCTCACTCACTGACGCCTGCACGCAACCGCTCACACGCTGACACTTACCCTCAGCTCAACCGCTCACACAACAATTTTTTTTCCCCTCCTCACAAACACTTAGACCCACAGACACACACACTTACACTAGGTACACAGAAAACACAACCAGGACACACTAGATACACAGAAGACAAACACTTAGATTCACACACACAGAAGATACTTATCGGCTCTTGTTGCAGCTCCTCCACAGTGACGTCACCTGCTCTCCCGGCTCTCCCGGCGGCCGCTCACTCCACCTGTCACTCTGCCCTCCTGCTGCTGCTCCGGGACCTGCTCAGCTTCTGCACTCCTCCTGCCGGCTCTTCCTCGGACTCCTGTCACCTCCGGGTGCCGGTATCGGCTCCCCCGCTGGCCCGATGCCCCCTTCTGCCCTTCAGACCCCTTCAGACCCCCGCTTGTGCCTCTGCCTCGGCGCGCTGCTCCTGCATCATCTGTCCTCAGCGTCATCACTGTGTTCTCTGTGCTATTACATAGGACTGCCGGTGACATCATTATCTGTCCTCAGCGTTATGGAGTGCAATTGTACAGTACTGTACAATACTAGTGTATTACCCGTCGCTGATGATGGAGAAGGTTGGGTTGCACTAGCAGGAGGAGGAGACGCCGAGCGGGAGATCACATGGGTATAGCAGCAAGGTCACGTGGGTCAGCACATGCCAGTGTTATTAGAGGCAACCAATGTTAGTAGAGACAAATTTTGGCTTAAAAAACGGCCTCGAAATTGGTCTTAGTAGATGTCAATGCTAGTAGAGGTTTTACTGTGTATACTCGTATATACATGAAATTAGACTGTGATAGTACGATGAGTTGACTGTAGTTGAGAGACTGTACTTGATTCTGCAAAGACTGGCAAATCGATAGTGTTACCAGAATCCTACAGTCTTGTGTTGCCAAGTATTATATTAATAAAGTATACAAAACTGTGTTACAACACTGAAGCCTGCATGTTACCTGAAGTGTTTGTACCATTGGAACCCACAAGCCAGTTGAAGTGCCTGTACTGTTGATTCCGGTACACTGCTTAATTACAGTGTGCAAGACTAAAAGTGACTGGACCACTAATTGGCTGCCAAGTACAGAGTGTGAAAACTTGCTGCAATGTTTGCTTCGTCTTGTAGCTCTGCTTCAAGGCAGGACGCCCCCACAGATGGCCAGTTGTAGTGCCATTGCTGACTAGGAGAAAAAGAAAGGCAAGACTCCAGTGGACAAAAGTGCGCAAAAATTGAATCATTGAATAGTGGAAAAACATTACCTCGTCAAATGAATGCATAGGGATGGATGCTATGATGAATTAGCAGAGTCCTGGAGGTC
This sequence comes from Eleutherodactylus coqui, assembly GCF_035609145.1. Taxonomy (NCBI): domain Eukaryota; kingdom Metazoa; phylum Chordata; class Amphibia; order Anura; family Eleutherodactylidae; genus Eleutherodactylus; species Eleutherodactylus coqui. The sequence goes on along the minus strand of NC_089846.1, from coordinate 55,168,018 downwards.
AAAGTAGGCTCAACACACTACTAGATCGGTCGTTCAATGTATGTGAAGGTGGCCATTCATTGTATGTGGTCCAATATTCAGTACTAAAGAGCTCCAAAAAGCCTGTAAGATGGAGCTAGGTTGATACTCCAGCAAGAGACAGAGCGTTGAACAAGCAAGTAGGCTAAGACCAGGTAACTTCTGCTTACCTCTCTGGATTCAGCCAGCCCTTTGCCAATGTTGCTTACTGTAATGCCTCTGTGCTGTCTCTGCAAGAACTCCATACTCAGTACTCTGTCTATCACCATCTTACACACTGGAGGGAACTGGACACCCAAATATAGACTCTGCTAGAAAAATGTTGGTGACAGAATGTTCTGTGCCACATGCATCCCCAAGCTGCCCTGCTATCTTGGTTTCCCACTGACTGTAACAACCAGGCTGTGCCTACTTCCATACCCTTTGACAGTGATTACAAATCTTTTAGAAGCCGAGTGCCCAAACTGCAACACAAAACCCACTTATTTATCGCAAAGTGCCAACAGGACAGGGGGCGGGGCTCATCACAACGTATGATTTTTATTTCCATCGTTATAAAAAGGACAGGCAACTTCAAAATAGACAGCATGCAGATTTTGACAACTTTTTGGATGCGGAAATGCTGCAGAATTTGCCACGGTAATTTCCGCCACATGTAAAAATACCCCAGCAGTAATAGTGACCCCCATGGTGGCCCAGCGGTAAGAGTGACCCCCCACAGCTGCCCCAGCGACATCCCACAGTGGCCCCAGTGGTAATAGTGACATCCCACAGTGGCCCCAGTGGTAATAGTGACATCCCACAATGGCCCCAGTGGTAATAGTGACATTGCACACTGGTCCCCAGTAGTAATAGTGACATTCCAAAGTGGCCTCAGCAGTGATAGTGACATCCCACAGTGGCCCCAGTAGTAGTAGTGACATCCCACAGTGGCCCCAGTAGTATTATTGACATCCCACAGCGGTCCCAGTGGTAATAGTGACATCCCACAGTGGCCCAAGTAGTAATAGGGACATCCCACAGCAGCCCCCAGTGGTAAGAGTGACATCCTACATTGGCCCAAGTAGTAATAGTGACATCCCACAACAATCCCAGCATTATTAGTGACATCCCGCAGTGGTCCTAGTAGTTATAGAGACATTCCACAGTGGCCCCAGTAGTATTAGTGACATCCTAAAGTGGCACTAGTAGTATTAGTGATATCGCACAGCTGTGCCAGTAGTAATAGAGTTACGGTATACTACCCATGATACGCCAGCCTGGGTGCCCTAGATTTCACTCACCCCCCCGCCTGCTTGCCTCCACTCCTGGCTAACCCCTAGGCGGGCAACTGGGCGGCGGTCCCTACTCTAACAAGGGACCGAAAAAGGGACACTGGCATACTTGGATGCAAAGGGTAGAATACCAACAGTAAAGGCAGATGTAAATAACCAAATCGAACACTACTAAGCAGAACTGAGGCAGATGGAAAAACCTGGCTGATAATAGCAAAGTATAGCAGCGAACCTGACAGAAGCTGGAGACCAACAGAGGCAGTCTAGTTGGCATACTGAGGGAAACAAATAACTGGCAGTGATTGCAAGTTTAAACAAAAGCCTCCACCCAGGGGCGGAGGGAGGGGGACAGCCAACTCCCAACAGAACATAATAAAAGTGAGCTCATGCACGGCAGCTGCACTCACAGGTGCGCGCACACCCGGCGCCTTGCGCCACCAGCACCACGCCGCCCATGCCGACCAGGCACCCGTGCCCCCGGCAGCCAAACAACAAGCCGGGGGGATGCGTCCTGACCGTGGGACCCTGCACACCGCCGCCCTGGGATGACCAACAACCGCCGCATGGTGACAAGTAGTGACATCCCACAGCGGTCCCAGCGATAATAATGACATCCCACAGCGGTCCCAACAGTAATAATAAGATCCCACAGCGGTCCCAGCAGTAATGGTGAAATCCCACAGTGGCCCCAGTAGTAATAGTGACATCCCACAGCAGTCCCAGTGGTAATATTGACATCCCACAGTGGCGCCAGTAGTAATAGTGACATCCCACAGCAGCCCCCAGTAGTAATAGTGACATGCCACAGTGGCCCCACTAGTATTAGTGACATGCCACAGCGGTCCCAGTGGTAATAGGGACATCCCACCATTGCCCCTAGTAGTAATAGTGACATCCCACAGTGGTCCCAGCGGTAATATTGACATCCCACAGTGGCCCCAGCAGTTATAGTGACATCCCAAAACAGCCCCCAGTAGTAAAAGTGACATCCCACAGCAGCCCCCAGTAGTAATAGTGACATCCCACAGCGGTCCCAGCGGTAATAGTGACATCCCACAGTGGCCCCAGTAGTAAAAGTGACATCCCACAGTGGCCCCAGTGGTAATAATGACCTCCCACAGTGGCCCCAGTGGTAATAGTGACATCCCACAGTGGCCCTAGTAGTAAAAGTGACATCCCACAGTGGCCCCAGCAGTAATAGTGAGATCCCACAGTGGCCCCATTAGTAAAAGTGACATCCCACAGTGGCCAACAGGTTTTACATATCCAAGTGATTCTGGCATTGTTTTTTTTTGCCACATATTGTACTTCATTTAGGTGGTAAAAAAGTCAGATAAAATTTATGTATATTTATTAAAAACATAATTAAAAGCATATTAATATTATGTCCGTATGCACAAAGGCGCCCAAACCGAGAGGAGCAGCCGATGGCTTTCAGAACAGAGATTTTGCTTGAAGGCGTTTCAGGCCCCATTGCACACTTATAGAGCTCTTGAGCGGCCAAAACGATATAGAATCCCCACAAATGACCCCATTTTGAAAACTAAACCCCTTAACGAATTCATCTAGGGGTGTACTGCATATTTTGACCCCACAGGTTTTGAATGAATCTAGGCTAAGCAGAAGAAAGAAATTACGATTTTCCTTTTTGGGCAATTGTGCCATTTTAAAACCATCTTTTTTAACAGCACACATATGAATGGAGATTTGCACCTCAAAATGGATCCCCCTGTTTGTCCTGTGTTCAAAGACATACCCATTGTGGCCCTAATCTTCTGTCTGTATGGACAACAGCGCCCAAAATGAAAGGTGTAGTCGTTGGCTTTCAGAACAGAGATTTTGCTTGAAAGTGATTTAGGCCCCATAGCACACTTGTGGAGGCCTTGAGCGGCCGAAACGATTGATAACCCCCACAAATAACCCAATTTTGAAAACTAGACCCCTTAACGACTTCATCAAGGGGTGTACTGCATATTTTGACCCCACAGTATTGGGGAAGGAAAGGAAGGAAAAAATTACAATATTCATTTTTTTGGCAATTGTGTCAATTTAAAGTTTTTTTGTACAGCACACATATAAATGAAGACTTGTACCCCAAAATGGATACCCCTGTTTGTCCTGTATGCAGAAACATACCCATTGTGGCCCTAATCTACTTACAGGACACATGACTTGGCCTATAATGGAGGAAACACCCGATGGATTTTAGGGTACAACCGAATAAATTCCAGACCCCATTGCCCACTTGTGCAAAAAAAAAAAAATTGACTCCCTAAATATAATCCCCCCATCTCCTTTTTTTGCCGTGGCGCTGCGTACGGCCATGTACTGCGCATAACTGCATACTCACTAATTTGAGCGGAATTGTAAAATTCAATGCATTTGATTGATCTGCGTATTACCACTGATAAAACGCATGTGGAATCCGCAATTTTTATCTAGTCGTGTGAGTCTGTTCTAATAGTAGACCGCTACTTTTTTAATCAAGTGACCAGGGACCGCTGAATGAGGCCACCAGTCACTGCTCCAGGCACTCGGCGATTGTTGGTTGCCAAGAGCAAGGAGATTTGAAATTTCCTGGGCTGCCCGACTCCTGCGAATGTGTCTGGCATTTTGCCGGTGGGCGCATGCACAGAAGCCAGAAGGGTCCATGGAGGATCAATCTTGAAGGATTATCTTTTTAAACTTTTGTTTTACAATTTTTACCTTTCCGTGGTGACCGTTATCCCATGGATAACGGTGATCATGTGACCAGGAACTGCATATAGTAGTCCTCAGTGACATCTCCCTGCACTTGGCTATCTTTGAATTTGACGGGCTCTCCAGCCTTCTGCACATGCACGCCACATTGCCACATGAGCTTCAGAAGCCCACGGCAGGCCCTGATCGCCGGAGGACATCATGGAAGAGGGGGGTGTCTATTTTCACTTCTCCTCATGGATCCGATCCATGAGGGGAGGAGGTGCAACTTTAACTTTTTAAAACTTTTTTTTTCACTTTTCCGTGATCACGGCAGTCCCCGGTGACCTCTGCTACCTTCAGGAGCCCAGAACCAAAAATTTTCTGGGCTTCCCGGCCTTCTGCGCATGAGGCTGATGTAATGACGCCTGGCGCGCATATGCAGAAGGCCAGTGTCAGCTCCTGGAGGACCAGGTCAGCGGGGCACAGTGCGGAGGACGTGGGTGAGTAATTTCAACTGCCCTCATGGATCTGATCCATGAGGGCAGTTGAATCTTTAACTTTTTTAAAACTTTTTTTCACTTTAATGTGATCGGTGCTATCTATCAGATAGTACCAATCGCATTGCTGGGGTTGGGGGGGGGGGGGGTCCCCGGCAGCCCGGGATGACAGCTTTGTGTGGTCCAGCTTCATGAGTGTCAGGAGGGGACCCCGTAGGAGAAGACATTTTATATTGAGTTGTGGTTCGTTGGAGGGTAGGTGGGAAGTGCATGCAGCATGAAAAACACCAGAGCTGTGTTCTACAATGGTGTTAACGGTATTGTCCCTGTTCATGATCTCACAAACCAGTAGACATCTCAGAACCTGTACCGCTGGTCCTTAGAAGCTTTGAATCGAGATCTACAGCCAGCGGGGGTGCTGGTGACCAGGAGATAAATCTGGATTAAAAATGCCCCCACCGATGTCTGGCTTCATCATTGTGTCATATGTGATGGATCTTAAGTCCCAAACAGCCTCACCCGAACCAAACATTGTGAAACAAATACACAAGACACTTTCATTTGATGTTAAATTGACAACATTTTATTTGAAATAACATTATATTTTTATTCATTATCTCAAATATAAATTCAGACCAATTGCTATAAGTAGACAAAAATGGCGCACCTCCGACTCACGAAGAGTCATCGTCCAGCACTCAGGAGAGGAAAACCCCCCTGTGGAGGAAACCTCTGGGGAGCCATGGCTGGAGAACGGCCCTCCCTCTGGGCTTAGGGGGTTAATGCCAATATGTAACAGCATCTTTTATCAGAATCGATACACTTTATCATACTTACAGTCATACATCCTATAACAGAACATTACATATGATGGTTATTAGTAAACAAGGCGAGGGCAAAGCAGAGGCCCTGTGTGATGCCTAATGGAGATATCCAAATGTGACCTCTCCGGGCAGCGGATACTGGATATGACGGAGATCTGGCTGCAGCATCTGTCACCCCATGGATCGCTAGGGATAATAGACATGATCTGGCTGGCTGTGCAGTTATGGCTGATCGGGCTGGCTAGGTAAATATGGCTGATCTGGCTGGCTAGGCGGGCGTCCCCTCCTCCCTCACAGATGGTGAAGCTCCAGGTCTCCAGACACACCAAGCACCACGCTGCATCTGGCCGTGTCCCCTGCCGGCATGGAGTTTTCTTGTGTAGGCTCTTTATGACGTAGGCCTAGCTGTGGATGACATCAGCACAGTTGCCATGGTGACTGCAGGTGTTTATCACCAAGGCCTCATCCACTTGAAGTCACCCATAATTAACTGTTTAATGACTGGCACTGTGCTTTTCTACAGAAGCCTATTAAAAAATAAATTTAAATGATTGCAATGTAAAGTAGGTGTGGTAACTGTTAACCCCTTAGTGACAAAGCGTTTTAGTTTTTTTTCTATTTCTGTTTTTTCCTTCCCCCCTTTTATTAACTCCTTTATTTATCCCTCGCCGTCACTGTCTAAGGACTTGTTTTTTGCGGGCTGAGTTGTATTTTTCAATGGTGTTATTTAATCTACCATATAACGTACTGAAAAACTTTTAAAAATTTCGAATTGGAGAGAAATGAAAAAAAAATTAAGTTCTGCCATCTTTCGGTACGTCCTATTTCTATGGCGCACAAACTGCAACAAAAATGACATGATAACTTTATTCTATGGGTCAGTACGATTACTATGATACCAAACTTGTATAGTTCTTGTTTTTGCTGTACTACTTGAATTTTTTTTTCAAGGATATTTAATTTTTTAAAAATATTCTCTGCCGCCATCTTCTGCGCCCAATAGCTTTTTTATTTTTTTGTTGACATAGTTGTGTGATGGCTCATTTTTTGCAGGATGTCCTGTAGTTTGCGTTGGCACTTTTTGATCGCTTTTTATTGCATTTTTTCTTGGAGACGGGGTAAACAAAAAAGCGCATTTCTGGCGTTCTTTATTTTTTTTTTCTGACGACTAGAGATGAGCGAGCACGCTCGTGTAAGGCTGATGCAGTCTTTTCGAGTAAGCCGGGATCTCTCTCTCCCCGCCTCTCCCCCCCCGCCCCCCCCCCTGCATGATAGTCAGTTGAGTAAGCAGTTACTCGAAAAGATCGATGCTCCCTCGAGCGTGCTCACTCATCTTTACTGACAACGTTCATCGTGCGGGGTAAATAATGCATTACTTTGATAGATCTGAGGTTTAGGGATCATACCAAATCACACAATGATACCAAATATGTATTTTTGTTTTATTGCTTAGATTCCTTTATTAATAATACAGTCATACCTCTACTTTTGTCATCTTCGTCTTTAACTGATTTCCAGTTTCGACGATTCTTCATTGCAGAATCTTGCCTCTTCTTCCATCGCTTGCTTCTAGATTCGCTGCCAGCCCACGTGACCTCGGTGCTAATTTCACAGCCATTCATGGATTGCTCCAATCACAGCCACTGATGGATGTATGGCTATGATTGATGCATCCAGCTCTGTCTGTGATTGACTGAGTTAGCTGTCACTCAGCTGACTCAGCCAATCAGAGTAATCTCTTGCTGGAGGCAGGGAATTTCTATCCCCCGTCACTAGCAAGATGCTCTGATTGCTTGACAAGTGCCCAGCAGCCTGCATGGAGCTCCGGAGAGTGGCCCCCGAGACACCGACGGCACCCGCTAGGTGAGTATATTGATTTTTTTCTTTTCTCTCAGGCAGTGTATCTAGGGCGTTTAGCGCTGCCAAAAACGTGGTATCAAGTCGCGCCATGTTTTTAGCAGCGCTGAAACCACTGCCCATTTATTTCAATTGGTGACGCAGGGCCGAAAACGCTTGTGTGAACAGCCCCATTGAAATGAATGGGAGCGTTGTACAGCGTATAGCACTGAAAAAGCAGCGCTAAATGCTTTAGAAAAATGTGGTTTGGTGTGTTTTTTGGAATGTCTTGAACAAATTAATTGCATTTACACTGACAGACATTCTGCCATGACAGACCTGGGGCCTTTCAGAAGGCCTGAGGCTGCCATGATACCCGTACGACTCCCTGTGATTTCATCGTGGGGGCCGTACTGGACGATGTGTGGGGGATTTAAATGCTGCTGTCAGAATTGATTAACTGCTCCGATGAGCCGTGCAGTTTATCACACCTGTTGCCGCTAGGTGTGGGCTGTAAGAAACAGCCCGTGCCCACGATGTATGGAGGGAGATCACCGCGCGATCTTTCTTCAAACATAGACTGCCGATACAGGCCATAGGATTGCAGGTTACATCATTGTCTGTCCTCAGCGTTATCACTGTGTTCTCTGTGCTGTTACATAGGACTGCAGGTGACATCATTATCTGTCCTCAGAATTATCACTGTGTTCTCTGTGCTGTTACATAGGACTGCAAGTGACATTTGCTATACTACAGTACATCATCTGTCCTCAGCGTTATCACTGTGTTCTCTGGTGTTACCTAGGACTGCAGGTGACATCATTTTCTGTCTTCAGCGTTATTACTCCGTGTTCTCTGTGCTGTTACATTGGAGTGCAATTGTACAGTACTGTACTATACTAGTGTATTACCCATCGCCAATAATAGAGAAGTATGGGTTGCACTAGCAGCAGCAGGAGGAGGAGATGCTGAGTAGGAGATCACATGGGTTCAGCCGCAAGGTCACGTGGGCCGGCACATGCCGGTGTTCTCTGTGCTGTTACATAGGACTGCAAGTGACATCTGCTGTACTGCAGTACATCATCTTTCCTCAGCGTCATTACTGTGTTCTCTGTGCTATTACATAGGACTGCAGGTGACATAATTATCTGTCCTCAGCGTTATGGAGTGCAATTGTACAGTACTGTACAATACTAGTGCATTACCCGTCGCCGATGATGAAGAAGGGTGGGCTGCACTAGCAGGAGGAGGAGTCGCCGAGCAGGAGATCACATGGGTTCAGCAGCAAGGTCACGTGGGCCGGCACATGCCGGTGTTATTAGAGGCAACCAATGTTAGTAGAGACAAAATTTTGGCTAAAAAAACGGCCTCGAAATCGGTCTTAGTAGATGTCAATGCTAGTAGAGGTTTTACTGTGTATACTCGTATATATATGAAATTAGACTGATATAACGATGAGTTGACTGTAGTTGAGAGACTGTACTTGATTCTGCAAAGACTGACAAATCTATACAGTGTTACCAGAATCCTACAGTCTTGTGTTGCCAAGTATTATATTAATAAAGTATACAAAACTGTGTTACAACACTGAAGCCTGCATGTTACCTGAAGTGTTTGTACCATTGGAACCCACAAGCCAGTTGAAGTGCCTGTACTATTGATTCCTGTACACTGCTTAATTACAGTGTGCAAGACTAAAAGTGACTGGACCACTAATTGGCTGCCAAGTACAGAGTGTGAAAACTTGCTGCAATGTTTGCTTCGTCTTGTAGCTCTCCTTCAAGGCGGGACGCCCCCACAGATGACCAGTTGTAGTGCCATTGCTGACTAGGAGAAAAAGAAAGGCAAGACTCCAGTGGACAAAGTGCACAAAAAATGAATCACTGAGTAGTGGAAAAACACTACCTGGTCAAATGAATGCATAGGGATGGATGCTATGATGAATTGGCATAGTCCTGGAGGACAAAGGAGGCTCAACATGCTACTAGATCGGTCGTTCAATGTATGTGAAGGTGGCCATTCATTGTATGTGGTCCAATAAACAGTACTAAAGAGTTCCAAAGAGCCTGTAAGATGGAGCTAGGTTGATACTCCAGCAAGAGACAGAGCGTTGAACAAGCAAGTAGGCTGTGACCAGGTAATTTCTGCTTACCTCTCTGGATTCAGCCACCCCTTTGCCAATTTTGCTTACTGAAATGCCTCTGTGCTGTCTCTGCAAGAACTCCATACTCAGTACTCTGTCTATCGCCCTCTTACACACTGGAGGGAACTGGACACCCAAATATAGACTCTGCTAGAAACATGTCGGTGACAGAATGTTCTGTGCCACATGCATCCCCAAGCTGCCCTGCTATCTTGGTTTCCCACTGACTGTAACAACCAGACTGTGCCTACTTCCATAACCTTTGACAGTGATTACAAATCTTTTAGAGGCCGAGTGCCCAAACTGCAACCCAAAACCCACTTATTTATCGCAAAGTGCCAAAAGGTCAGGGGGCGGGGCTTATCACGACATATGATTTTTACCTCCGTCGTTATAAAAAGGACAGGCAACTTCAAAATAGACAACGCGTAGATTTTGACAACTTTTTGGATGTGGAAATGCTGCAGGATTTGCCACGGTAATTTCCGCCACATGTAAAAATACCCCAGCAGTAATAGTGACCCCCATGGTGGCATAGCGGTAATAGTGACCCCACACAGTTGCCCCAGTGGTAATAGTGCAACGCACAGTGGCCCCAGCGATAATAGTGACATTCCACAGTGGCCCCAGTGGTAATAGTGACATCCCACAATGGCCCCAGTGGTAATAGTGACATTGCACAGTGACCCCAGTGGTAATAGTGACATCCCACAATGGCCCCAGTGGTAATAGTGACATTGCACAGTGGCCCCAGTGGTAATAATGACATCCCACAGATGCCCCAGCTGTAATCGTGACATCCCACAGTGGCCCCTCGTAGTAATAGTGACATCCCAAAGTGTCCTCAGCAGTGATAGTGACATCCCACAGTCGCCCCAGTAGTAGTAGTGACATCCCACAGTGGCCCCAGTAGTATTATTGACATCCCACAGCGGTCCCAGTGGTAATAGTGACATCCCACAGTGGCCCCAGTAATAATAGTGACATCCCACAGCAGCCCCCAGTGGTAAGAGTGACATCCTACATTGGCCCAAGTAGTAATAGTGACATCCCACAGCAATTCTAGCATTATTAGTGACATCCCGCAGTGGCCCTAGTAGTTATAGAGACATTTCACAGTGGCCCCAGTAGTATTAGTGACATCCTACAGTGGCCCCAGTAGTATTAGTGATATCCCACAGCGGTGCCAGTAGTAATAGTGTTACGGTATACTACCCATGATACGCCAGTCCAGTTGCCCTAGATTTCACCCACAACCCTCCCCCCCCTACCTACTTGCCTCCACTCCTGGCTAACCCCCAGGCGGGCAACTGGGCGGCGGTCCCTACTCTAACAAGGGACCAAAAAAGGGATGCTGGCGTACCTGGATGCAAAGGGTAGAATACCGACAGTAAAGGCAGATGTAAATAACCAAATCGAACAATACTAAGCAGAACAGAAGCAGATGGAAAAACCTGGCTGATAATAGCAAAGTATAGCAGCGAAGCTGACAGAAGCTGGAGACCAACAGAGGCAGTCCAGCTAGCATACTGAGGGAAACCAATAACTGGCAGTGATTGTAAGTTTAAACAAAAGCCTCCACCCAGGGGCGGAGGGAGGGGGACAGCCAACTCCCAACAGAACATAATAAAAGTGAGCTCATGCACGGCAGCTGCACTCACAGGTGCGCGCACGCCCGGCGCCGTGCGCCACCAGCACCATGCTGCCCATGCCGACCAGGCACCCGTGCCCCCCGGCAGCCAAACAACAAGCCGGGGGGGATGCGCCCTGACCGTGGGACCCCGGACTCCTCCGCCCTGGGATGACCAACAACCACCGCATGGTGACAAGTAGTGACATCCCACAGCGGTCCCAGCGATAATAATGACATCTCACAGCAGTCCCAGCAGTAATAATGACATCCCACAGCGGTCCCAGCAGTAATGGTGAAATCCCACAGTGGCCCCAGTAGTAATAGTGACATCCCACAGCAGTCCTAGCGGTAATATTGACAACCCACAGTGGCACCAGTAGTAATAGTGACATCCCACAGCAGCCCCCAGTAGTAATAGTGACATCCCACAGTGGCCCCACTAGTATTAGTGACATGCCACAGCGGTCCCAGTGGTAATAGTGACATCCCACCATTGCCCCTAGTTGTAAAAGTGACATCCCACAGCAGCGCTAAGTGGTAAGTGTGAGGCCACAGTGGCCCCAGCAGTTATAGTGACATCCCACGACAGCCCCCAGTAGTAAAAGTGACATCCCATAACAGCCCCCAGTAGTAAAAGTGACATCCCACAGCAGCCCCCAGTAGAAATAGTGACATCTCACAGCGGTCCCAGCGATAATCATGACATCCCACAGTGGCCCCAGTAGTAAAAGTGACATCCTACAGTGGCCAACAGGTTTTACTTATCCAAGTGATTCTGGCAGTTTTTTTTTTTTGCCACATATTTAGAGATGAGCGAGCATACTCGTCCGATCTTGATACTCGTTCGAGTATTAGGGTGTTCGAGATGCTCGTTACTCGTAACGAGTACCACGCGGTGTTCGGGTTACTTTCATTTTCTTCCCTGAGAAAGTTGCGCGCTTTTCTGGCCAATAGAAAGACAGGGAAGGCATTACAACTTCCCCCTGCAACGTTCAAGCCCTATACCACCCCCCTGCAGTGAGTGGCTGGCGAGATTAGGTGTCACCCGAGTATTAAAATCTGCCCCTCCCGCGGCTCGCTACGGATGCATTCTGACATTAGTTCAGGGAAAGTGGTATCTTGGTGGAGCTGCTATAGGGAGAGGGTTAGGAGTATTTTAGGTTTCAAGAACCCCAACGGTCCTTCTTAAGGCCATAAATCTTCTCTATTTGCGCTCAATGAGGCCGGCGGCAGCAGCGCCGACCCCATTAAGAACATATAGAAGACAAATCCTTCTTCTCTGCCACAGCTGTAACAGCTGTGGCTGAGAAGAACGATGTTTGCCCATTGAATTCAATGGAACCAGCAATACTGCAGGTTCCACTGAAAGCAATGGGCTGCCGGCGAGCGCGGGATGAATTGTCGGGAAGGGCTTAAATATATAAGCCCTGACCTGCAATTCATCCAGAAATGTGTTACAATAAAAATATATACCGGCGTATAAGGCGACGGGGCGTATAAGACGACCCCCCAACTGTCACCTTATACGCCGGCAATACAGTGGAGCAAAGAATAAAAATCATTACTCACTTCTTCTGGTGTTCTGCGCCGCTGCTGCAGACTGTCGCTCCCTCCTGGTTCCCGGCAGAGCATTGATTTCTCTACGAAGGGCTTTAAATCCCCGCCTCCAGAAACACACGTGCCTTCAGCCAATCACAGCCAATGACAATGATGTAATTGAATGGCTGTGATTGGCTGTGTTTCTGGAGGCGGGGATTTCAAGCCCTGCGTCCAGAAACCAATGCTCTGCTGTGGAACCAGGAGGGAGCGACAGCCTGCAGGAGCGCCGCAGAACGTCAGAAGAAGTGAGTAATGATTTTTATTCTTTGCTCCACTGTATTGCCGGCGTATAAGGAGACAGTTGGGGGGTCGTCTTATACGCCCCGTCGCCTTATACGCCGGTATATATTTTTATTGTAACACATTTCTGGATGAATTGCAGGGAAGGGCTTATATATTTAACCCCTTCCCGACAATTCATCCTGCGATCGCCGGCAGCCCATTGCTTTCAGTGGAACCTGCTGTATTGCTGGCTCCATTGAATTCAATGGGCAAACATCATTCTTCTCTGCCACAGCTGTTACAGCTATGGCAGAGGAGAACGATCTTTACGCTGACAGTGCGAGGGGAGGGCGGGGGCCCACTCTTGCCGGTATTGTGGCTTAATAGTGGGACCTGTGAACTTGAGATGCAGCCCAACATGTAGCCCCTCGCCTGCCCTATCCGTTGCTGTGTCGTTCCCATCACTTTGTTGAATTGCCCAGATTTTCACACATGAAAACCTTAGCGAGCATCGGCGAAATACAAAAATGCTCGGGTCGCCCATTGACTTCAATGGGGTTCGTTACTCGAAACGAACCCTCGAGCATTGCGAAAATTTCGTCCCGAGTAACGAGCACCCGAGCATTTTGGTGCTCGCTCATCTCTACACATATTGTACTTCATTTAGGTGGTAAAAAAGTCAGATAAAATGTATGTGTATTTATTAAAAGCATAATTAATATTATGTCTGTGTGCACAAAAGGGCCCAAACCGAGAGGAGCAGCCGATGGCTTTCAGAACAGAGATTTTGCTTGAAGGTGTTTCAGGCCCCATTGCACACTTATAGAGCTCTTGAGCGGCCAAAACAAAATAGAATCCCCACAAATGACCCCATTTTGAAAACTAAACCCCTTAACGAATACATCTAAGGGTGTACTGCATATTTTGACCCCACAGGTTTTGAATGAATCTAGGCTAAGCAGAAGAAAGAAATTACGATTTTAATTTTTGGTCAATTGTGCCATTTTAAAAACATCTTTTTTAACAGCACACATATGAATGGAGATTTGCACCCCAAAATGGATTTGGGGTATGTCCTGTGTTCAGAGACATACCCATTGTGGCCCTAATCTTCTGTCTGTATGGACAACAGGGCCCAAAATGAAAGGAGCAGCCGTTGGCTCTCAACAACAGAAAATTTTGCTGAAGGTGATTTAGGCCCCACTTGTGGAGGCCTTGAGCGGCCAAAATGATTGATAACCCCCACAAATAACCCAATTTTGAAAACTAGACCCCTTAACGACTTCATCAAGGGGTGTACTGCATATTTTGACCCCACAGTATTGGGGAAGGAAAGGAAGGAAAAAATTACAATATTAATTTTTTTGGCAATTGTGTCAATTTAAAAAGTTTTTTTGTACAGCACACATATAAATGAAGACTTGTACCCCAAAATGGATACCCCTGTTTGTCCTGTGTGCAGAAACATACCCATTGTGGCCCTAATCTACTTACAGGACACATGACTTGGCCTATAATGGAGGAAACACCCGTTAGATTTTAGGGTACAACCGAATAAATTCCAGGCCCCATTACCCACTTGTAAAGTTCTCGAGCGGCCAAAACGATAAAGAAGCCCCACAAATGACCCCAATTTGAAAACAAGACCCCTTATCGAATTCCTCTAGGAGTGTACTGCGTATTTTGACATCACAGTTTTTGAATGAATTTAAGCAAAGCAGAAAGAAATAAGTACGGGGTTTTTTTTGGCAATTGTGTCGTTTTAAAAACAGTTTTTTTTGTACAGCACACATATGAATGGAGACCTGCATCCCAAAATAGATCCCCCTGCTTGTCCTGTGTTCAGAAACATACTGACTGTAGCCCCAATCTACTTATAGGACACATGGCTAGGCCTTTAATGGAGAGAACACACGATGGATTTCAGGGCACAACTGAATAAATTCTAGGCCCAATGCCCACTTGTGCAAAAAAAAAAATTGACTCCCTAAAAATAATCCCCCCATCTCCATTTTTTGTCACTCCCTAAATCTTAGATAAAAGTAATAATGTAAACTGCGTGGTATGTCCGAAGACAGGGGTAATTACGGAGACTGGTTGGGATGGGAACATGAGGCAATAAAACCGGGTATCCCTCCTGCTCCCATGCTTTTTGGGGGTGTATTTCCTGACCCCAGCGGGAGGGATGGGGTGTAAAAAGTGGCGCTCTGTGAGACTTCGTAAGCTTGCTGTGGTGCGGTGGTCTCACACAGAAGGCGCTCAACTAGCTGCTCCTGGAACTGCAGGAAGGCGAGCATTCCTGGATTTTCTTGTAAATTACGTATTACAGGTAGCGGTCCGAATAATGCCGGACTAACACGGTCGTATGTGGAATCCACTTGTGGAGGCCCGCAGTGGACCCCAGCTGTGAGCCCGTCCGTGGCGCTGCGAATGGCCATGTACTGCGCATAACTGCATACTCACTAATTTGAGCAGAATTGTAAAATTCAATGCATTTGATTGATCTGCGTTTTACCACTGATAAAACGCATGTGGAATCTGCAATTTCTATCTAGTCATGTGAGTCTGTCCTAATAGTAGACCGCTACTTTTTTTTATCAAGTGACCAGGGACCGCTGAATGAGGCCACCAGTCACTGCTCCAGGCACTCGGCGATTGTTGGTTGCCAAGAGCAAGGAGATTTGAAATTTCCTGGGCTCCCCGACTCCTGCGAATGTGTCTGGCATTTTGCCGGTGGGCGCATGCACAGAAGCCAGAAGGGTCCATGGACGATCAATCTTGAAGGATTATCTTTTTAAACTTTTGTTTTACAATTTTTACCTTTCCGTGGTGACCGTTATCCCATGGATAACAGTGATCATGTGACCAGGAACCGCATACAGCAGTCCTCAGTGACATCTCCCTGCACACGGCTATCTCGGAATTTGACGGGCTCTCCAGCCTTCTGCGCATGCACGACACATTGGCACATGTGCAGAAGCCCACGGCAGGCCCCGTCACCGGAGGACATCATGGAAGAGGGGGGTGAGTATTTTCACCTCCCCTCATGGATCCGATCCATGAGGGGAGGAGGTCCAACTTTAACTTTTTAAAACTTTTTTTTTCACTTTTCCGTGATCACGGCGGTCCCCGGTGACCTCTGCTACCTTCAGGAGCCCAGAACCAAAAGATTTTAAATTTGATAGGGTTCCCGGCCTTCTGCGCATGAGGCTGATGTAATGACGCCTGGCGCGCATATGCAGGCGGCCAGTGTCAGGTCCTGGAGGACCAGGTCAGCGGGGCACAGTGCGGAGGACGTGGGTGAGTAATCTCAACTGCCCTCATGGATCTGATCCATGAGGGCAGTTGAATCTTTAACTTTTTAAAAACTTTTTTTCACTTTAATGTGATCGGTGCTATCTATCAGATAGTACCAATCGCATTGTTGGGGGGGGGGGGGTGTCCCCGGCAGCCCAGGATGACAGCTTTGTGTGGTCTGGCTTTGTGAGTGTCGGGAGGGGACCCTGTAGGAGAAGACATTTTATATTGAGTTGTGGTTCGTTGGAGGGTAGGTGGGAGTTGCATGCAGCATGAAAAGCACCAGAGCTGTGTTCTACAATGGTGTTAACGGTATTGTCCCTATTCAAGATCCCACAAACAAGTAGACATCTCAGAACCTGTACCGCTGGTCCTTAGAAGCTTTGAATCGAGATCTACAGCCAGCGGGGGTGCTGGTGACCAGGAGATAAATCTGGATTAAAAATGCCCCCACCGATGTCTGGCTTCATCATTGTGTCATATGTGATGGATCTTGAGTCCCAAACAGCCTCACCCGAACCAAAGATTGTGAAACAAATACACAAGACACATTCATTTGTGTTAAATTGACAACATTTTATTTGAAATAACATTATATTTTTTTTCTGTATCTCAAATATAAATTCAGACCAATTGCTATAAGTAGATGAAAATGGCGCACCTCCGACTCACGAAGAGTCATCGTCCGGCACTCAGGAGAGGAAAAACCCCCTGTGGAGGAAACCTCTGGGGAGCCATGGCTGGAGGACGGCCCTCCCTCCGGGCTTAGGGCTCATGTCCACGGGGAAAATATGATTTAGGATCCGCAGCGGATCTCCCGCATGCGGATCCGCATCCCATAGGGATGCATTGACCACCCGCGGGTACATAAATACCCGCGGATCGTCAATAAAAGGGATTTAAAAAAAAATGGAGCATGGAAAAATCTGGACCATGCTCCATTTTCGTGCGGGTCTCCCGCGGGGACGGCTCCCGCGGGCTTCTATTGAAGCCTATGGAAGCCGTCCGGATCCGCGGGAGACCTAAAATAGGAATTTAAAGTATTTACCATCCGTAGCGGACCGGGAAGGTCTCCTCTTCCTCACGGCCGCATCTTCCTTGCTTCGGCTCGGCGGATGTGCCCGGCGCATGCGCGCGGCACGTCGACGACGTGCCGGCGACGTGCCGCCGGCGTCAGGAATTCATCCGCCGGCCGAAAAAGAAGATCCGGCCGTGAGGAACAGCTGACCTTCCCCGCCCGCGCCAGATAGGTAAATGCTTTTAAATTCTTATTTTCGGCGCTCATGTCCGCGGGGCAGGAGGGACCCGCTGCAGATTCTACATGGAGAATCTGCAGCGGATCTTATTTTCCCCGTGGACATGAGGCCTTAGGGGGTTATTGCCAATATGTAACAGCATCTTTTATCAGAATTGATACACTTTATCATACTTACAGTCATACATCCTATAACAGAACATTACATATGATGGTTATTAGTAAACAAGGCGAGGGCAAAGCAGAGGCCCCGTGTGATGCCTAATGGAGATATCCAAATGTGACCTCTCCGGGCAGCGGATACTGGATATGATGGAGATCTGGCTGCAGCATCTGTCACCCCATGGATCGCTAGGGATAATAGACATGATCTGGCTGGCTGCGCAGTTATGGCTGATCGGGCTGGCTAGGTAAATATGGCTGATCTGGCTGGCTAGGCGGGCGTCCCCTCCTCCCTCACAGATGGTGAAGCTCCAGGTCTCCAGACACACCAAGCACCACGCTGCATCTGGCCGTGTCCCCTGCCGGCATGGAGTTTTATTGTGTAGGCTCTTTATGACATAGGCCTAGCTGTGGATGACATCAGCACAGTTGCCATGGTGACTGCAGGTGTTTATCACCAAGGCCTCATCCACTCGAAGTCACCCATAATTAACTGTTTAGTGACTGGTAGTGTGCTCTTCTACAGAAGCCTATTAACCCCTTAGTGACGGAGCTTTTTTGCTTTTTTACATTTTTGTTTTTTCCTACTCCCTTTTAAAAAAATCGCAAAAAATCGTAGCTCCTTAATTTATCCATCGACGTTGCTGTATGTGGGCTTTTTTTTTGCGGGATGAGTTGTATTTTTCAATGGCACTATTTATTGTACCATATAATTTACTGAAAAACGTTTTAAAAATTCTCAGCGGAGAGAAATGGAAAAAAAACGACATTCCACCATCTGTCGCGTCCTATTTCTACAGCACACAAATTGCAACCAAAACGACCTGATATTTTTATTCTATGGGTCAGTACGATTGCTACGATACCAAACTTGTATAGTATTTTTTTTGCTGTAGTACTTTAAATTTTTTTTTTAAGATATTTAATTTTTTTCAATTATTTTCTGCGGTCATTTCGTGCGCGCAATACCTTTTTTATTTTTTCTTCGACGTAGTAGAGCAAGGGCTCATTTTTTGCGGGATGTCCTGAAGTTTCCGATAGTATCAATTTGGGATACATACGACTTTTTGATCGCTTTTTATTGTGTTTTTTCTGGGAGACAGGGTAACTAAAAAAGTGCATTTCTGTCGTTCTTTTTTTTTTTTTTGCAGACAACGTTCAGCGTGCAGGAAAAATAATGCACTACTTTGATAGATCTGACTTTTACGGACGCGGCGATACCAAATACATGTTTTTATTTTATGATTTTGATTTTTTAATAATGGATATGGCAAAAGGGGGGTGATTAAAACTTTTATAACTTTTTTTTTAACAATTAAAAAAACTTTATTGATTTTTTTTTTTTAACATTACTTTGAAGTCCCCCTGGGGGACTTTAACATGCGATGCTTTGATCGCTCCTGCAGTATGACGTAATGCTATAGCATTACGTCATACTGCTTTTTTACAGGCAGTCTTTCAAGCCACCCTGTGTGGATGGCTTGATAGGCAGTCTGCTAAGGCAGCCCTGGGGCCATTCATTAGGCCCCCATCTGCCATGACACCTGCACGGCTCCCCTGATCTCACCGCGGGGGGGCCGTGCGGGACCCCCGAACAGCGTTCAGGGCATTTAAAGGGTTAATAGCCGCGATCGGCCGAGCGCAGCTATTGCCCGCGGGTGTCAGCTGTAATAAACAGCTGATGCCCGCGCTGTATGGAGGGAGATAGCGCCGCTACCTCCCTCCATACACGTCCTGCAACAGCAGGACGTAGTTTTACGATAGGGCTGTCACTAAGGGGTTAAAAATAAAATAAAATGATTACAATGTAAAGTAGGTATGGTAACTGTTAACCCCTTAGTGACAAAGCTTTTTAGTTTTTTTCTATTTGTTTTTTTCTTCCCCCTTTTAATAACCCCTTTATTTATCCCTCACCGTCACTGTCTAAGGGCTTGTTTTTTGCGGGCCGAGTTGTATTTTTCAATGGTGTTATTTAATCTACCATATAACGTACTGAAAAACTTTAAAAAAATTCTAATTGGAGAGAAATGAAAAAAAAATTAAGTTCTGCCATCTTTCGGTACGTCCTATTTCTATGGCGCACAAACTGCAACAATAGTGACATGATAACTTTATTCTATGGGTCAGTACGATTACTACGATATCAAACTTGTATAGTTCTTGTTTTTGCTGTACTACTTGTATTTTTTTTTCAAAGATATTTAATTCTTTAAAAATATCCTCTGCCGCCATCTTCTGCGCCCAATAGCTTTTTTATTTTTTTGTTGACATAGTTGTGTGATGGCTCATTTTTTGCAGGATGTCCTGTAGTTTGCGTTGGCACTTTTTGATCGCTTTTTATTGCATTTTTTCTTGGACGGGGTAAACAAAAAAGAGCATTTCTTGCATTCTTTATTTTTTTTCTGACGACTAGAGATGAGCAAGCACGCTCGTGTAAGGCTGATGCAGTCTTTTCGAGTAAGCAGGGATCTCCCTCTCTCCCCGCCTCTCCCCCCCCCCTCCTGCATGGTACTCAGTCGAGTAAGCAGTTACTCGAAAAGATCGATGTTCCCTTGAGCATCAGCCTTAAACGAGCGTGCACACTCATCTCTACTGACAACGTTCACCGTGCGGGGTAAATTATGCGTTACTTTGATAGATCTGAGGTTTATGGATCATTCCAAATCACACAATGATACCAAATATGTATTTTTGTTTTATTACTTAGATTCCTTTATTATTAATACAGTCATACCTCTACTTTTGTCATCTTCGTCTTTCACCGATTTCCAGTTTCGACGATTCTTCATTGCAGAATCTTGCCTCTTCTTCCATCGCTTGCTTCTAGATTCACTGCCAGCCCACGTGACCTCGGTGCTAATTTCACAGCCATTCATGGATTGCTCCAATCACAGCCACTGATGAATGTATGGCTATGATTGATGCATCCAGCTCTGTCTGTGATTGACTGAGTTAGCTGTCACTCAGCTGACTCAGTCAATCAGAGTAATCTCTTGCTGGAGGCAGGGAATTTCTATCCCCCGTCACTAGCAAGATGCTCTGATGGCTGGACAAGTGCCCAGCAGCCTGCATGGAGCTCCGGAGAGTGGCCCCCGAGACACCAATGGCACCCGTTAGGTGAGTATATTGATTTTTTTTCTTTTCTCTCAGGCAGTGTATCTAGGGCGTTTGGCGCTGCCAAAAACGTGGTATCAAGTCGCGCCATGTTTTTAGCAGCGCTGAAACCACTGCCCATTCATTTCAATTGGCGATGCAGGGCCGAAAACGCTTGTGTGAACAGCCCCATTGAAATGAATGGGAGCGTTGTATAGCCTTTAGTGCTGAAAAAGCAGCGCTAAATACTTTAGAAAATGTGGTTTGGTGTGTTTTTTGGAATGTCTTGAACAAATTAATTGCATTTACACTGACAGGCATTCTGCCATGACAGCCCTGGGGCCTTTCAGAAAGCCTGAGGCTGCCATGATACCCGCACAACTCCCTGTGATTTCATCGTGGGGGCCATACGGGACGATGTGTGGGGGATTTAAATGCTGTTGTCAGAATTGATTAACTGCTCCGATGAGCAGTGCAGTTTATCACACCTGTTGCCGCTAGGTGTGGGCTGTAAGAAACAGCCCGTGCCCACGATGTATGAAGGGAGATCGCCGCGCGATCATTCTTCATACATAGACTGCCGATACAGGCCATAGGATTGCAGGTTACATCATTATCTGTCCTCAGTGTTATCACTGTGTTCTCTGTGCTGTTACATAAGACTGCAAGTGACATCTACTGTACTACAGTACATCATCTGTCCTCAGCGTTATCACTAGGTTCTCTGTGCTGTTACATAGGACTGCAAGTGATATCTGCTGTACTACAGTACATCATCTGTCCTCAGCGTTATTACTGTGTTCTCTGTGCTGCTACATAGGACTGCAGGTGACATCATTATCTGTCCTCAGTGTTATCACTTTGTTCTCTGTGGCGTTACATAGGACTGCTGGTGACATCATTTTCTGTCCTCAACGTTATCACTGTGTGTTCTCTGTCTTGTTACATAGGACTGCAAGTGACATCATTATCTGTCCCCAGCGTTATCACTGTGTTCTCTGTGCTGTTACATTGGAGTGCAATTGTACAGTATTGTACTGTACCAGTGTATTACCCATCGTCGATGATGGAGAAGGGTGGGCTGCACTAGCAGTAGCAGGAGATGCCGAGCAGGAGATCACATGGGTTCAGCCGCAAGGTCACGTGGGCTGGCACATGCCAGTGTTATCAGAGGCAACCAATGTTAGTAGAGACAAAAGTTTGGCAAAAAAAAAGGCCTCACTCCAAATGAAAACGGCGGCCGATATATATACCCTCGTGTGCACAAGCCCTGAGGCTGCATTTACATGGCACATTTCAGTTGCAATAAAAACAGCACCAAATAGTGCATTGGCAAAACCATGTGTGTTTTTACTGTGTTTGTAGTAAACTGTGGCAAAAAACGCACTCAGTTTTGCAAATGCACTTTTTGGTGCATTTTTTTGTTGCAACTGAACTGCCCCGTGTGAATGGAGCCTAAGGGTGCATTTACACAGGTGATTTTCCCGCACAATTTCTGTGTCTTGCGAGATGCACAGAAATCCCAGGGGAAAAGAACCCATTGCTTTTAATGGGTGCATATAGACGTGGGATTTTGCTTTCGCAGCGCTGCGAGAAGCATTGCAAGTGAAGAATCGGAGCATGTCCTATTTTTGCGCAATTCTGTTGAAGAATTATCCATTCTCCACAGTATGAAAAAAAAAAATACATGTGGCTTTCATGCAAGTGTGATGCGCAAAAATTGCATCACACTTGCATAATAATTGCAAGTGCAATATTGTTCCAGGTTTTTCGGACTGATGTTGCACTCGCCCATGTAAACATACCCTAATGAATTCTCCCTCTATTCCTGCATGGCTTTGGATCATCCCAGGGAGAGGGATGACATGGACCTTTGTTCAGGGCCCTTTATCAATCACAAAGCGCACTTGGCCTCTGATTGGCATATATGGGGTGAGCACTTGCTCATCTAAACATTTCTCTGGGTTTAATTACTGTATTTATTAACTATAAACTATATAATTAATTAACTATTAACCATATAATTGCATTGCAACTAAACAACAATTGTAAATTAGGTATACTTAAGTATTCACATCCATTTGACCAAACAATGATTACAGCATTCAACAACATTCTTTACAGAATTCTTCAGGGAGAATTAAAGCGATTAAAATGGCAGCATGCAGAAGTAGGAGAGGCTGCTTTATACGGGGAAGTGTTGCCTGATTCTGGGGGCAGCGGCAGTGGTGACATACAGAGTGAAGAATTGTTAAGTGAAGCACGGATACTGCGGCATCACAAAAATCGTTTAGAGACTCGTATGCAGATACTGGAGGATCACAACAAGCAACTTGAATCCCAGCTGCAATTGCTCAGGGAGCTTTTTTTACAGGTATGGAGAAAACAGACTGCTATTAAAGGGGTATTCTCATCTTAACCAATCATGAGCGAGATGGCAATACTCCTCTGTACATGATAGCCAGGGTGATCGGAAAACAGCCGAGTGGGCTGTCATATTCTGTTCTCGTATCCCCAAAGAAGTGAAGGAGAGTTATGGAAGTAGCTTCACTGTTTCTGTAATTCGCTGTGCTATACTGTTTCCATAACTACTAATTATTTCTATGAACGTTCCGGAAGATTGCAAGTCCTCGTGGGCAGGGTCCTCACTCCCCCTGTGTCAGTTTGTTTATTGTTCCTGTTATTTTTCATTTATAATGTATGTATACAGCTCCCAGAATTATTGGTGCTTTAAAATAAATAATAGCGTAAGGCCTCCTGCACACGGATAAATAATAGTGTAAGACCTCCTGCACACGGATAAATAATAGCGTAAGGCCACCCGCACAGGATAAATAATAGCGTAAGGCCTCCCGCACAGGATAAATAATAGCGTAAGGCCTCCTGCACACGGATAAATAATAGCGTAAGACCTCCTGCACACAGATAAATAATAGTGCAAGGCCTCCTGCACACGGATAAATAATAGCGTAAGACCTGCTGCACAGGATAAATAATAGCGTAAGGCCTCCTGCACACAGATAAATAATAGCGTAAGGCTTCCTGCACACGGATAAATAATAGCGTAAGGCCTCCTGCACAGGATAAATAATTGCATAAGGCCTCCTGCACAGGATAAATAATTGCATAAGGCCTCCTGCACAGGATAAATAATAGCGTAAGGCCTCCTGCACAGGATAAATAATAGCGTAAGGCCTCCTGCACACAGATAAATAATAGCGTAAGACCTCCTGCACACAGATAAATAATAGCGTAAGGCCTCCTGCACAGGATAAATAATAGCGTAAGGCCTCCTGCACAGGATAAATAATAGCGTAAGGCCTCCTGCACACGGATAAATAATAGCGTAAGGCCTCCTGCACACAGATAAATAATAACGTAAGGCCTCCTGCACACAGATAAATAATAGCGTAAGACCTCCTGCACAGGATAAATAATAGCGTAAGGCCTCCTGCACACAGATAAATGATAGTGTAAGGCCTCCTGCACATGGATAAATAATAGTGCAAGGCCTCCTGCACATGGATAAATAATACCGTAAGGCCTCCTGCACACGGATAAATAATAGCGTAAGGCCTCCTGCACACGGACAGATTTGCACTGCGAAATCCAGAGCAGGATTCCGCCTCCAGATTCTGCAGCAAATTCAGCCCATAGCATGCTATGGCAATACGCGATTTCCTGCCCATGAGCGGAAATCTATTGCGATTTTTCCACTCGCGGGGGAGAAATCGCGGCATGCTGAAATTTTGTGCGGTCTCCGCATGGCTGGATTACATTGAAGTCAATGGAAGCCGTCCATCCTGCAATCATTATTGCAGAATGCTCGCGGCAGCCGCATCATGGCTATAGCGACGGCACGTTGGCCGGCACATCAGCAGCAGAGGAGAAGACTGCGGAGAGGTACGTTGGGGTCACCGGCCGGGCACCAGGTCGAACTCCTCCCCGGGAATCCTGCATGCAGGGTCCCACCTGCCCATGTGCAGACCGCCTTAGATGGCCAACTAAGTTGTTTCTGTACTACAGTCTACTTCCAACAACCATAAGCTGGGCCGGGGAGGCCTCATCTTGACATAGGTGAACATCCCAGAGGAGGGACCCACATCTACCAGAATTTTATGACATCCTGTGGATATGCCATAAAAGTCTGAGATGAGAATATCCCTTTACATTCACAATTTTGGTCATATAAATAACAAGTGAAATGTTTAGAATTCTGGAATTTAAAAGAAGTGGATATTAGCAGAGAAAGATTAACACGGGTCAGAGAATCTCTTAAAGCTACCATTAAGGGCCTGTCACACAGGACGGAATATTCCGCAACAGCTGCATTTTCTTAAGGGGAACACCCCTCTTTCACCAGAAATTCCATGACAATTTTTTACATTCGCCTCAGATCCATAGTTCTTATCACTCAGCTAGAAAAGGAAAGCATCCATTAGTAGAGTAAGGACACCCATATAGCATCAATCATGGTCATTCACAGTCAATTAAATGGATAAAAAGTTACAAACACACAGGAATTACTTATTGATCCACCCTCGTATATCTCTGAATGTGACTAGAAGCTCAGGCAATATGGCTGTCCTTATAATCCTATACAAATAATAGAATAAAAGTTCTACAATCAGAAAATAAATAATAATCATCAGTATCCGGTTTTCATTAGTAAAACATGTAGATTATACATTCCTTTAAAAGTAAACATGCCAAGTATTTATATGGGGAGATTGGCTGACATTAGAGATGAGTGAACGTGCTCGTTTAGGGCAATTACTCGATCGAGCATGGCTTTTTTTCGAGTAACTGCCTAATCGGGCGAAAAGATTCGGGGGCGCCGGGGATGAGCGGGGGGTTGCAGAGGGGAGTGGGGGGGGGGGGGGAGAGAGCTCCCCCTGTTCCCCACTGCTACCCCCCGCTCCACCACGCCGCCCCCCAGTGCCACCCGAATCTTTTCACCCGAGTAGGCAGTTACTTGAAAAAGGCGATGCTCGATCAAGTAATTGCCCTAAACGAGTACGTTCACTCATCTCTAGCTGACATGCATCTCTCCTAAACAACCATTTGGCCTGCAGCTATGTCTTATGACCAACACCAGATTATTCAATGTGTAGAGTTTATCATTGTTTTACAAGCCTAAGGGCTTATTAACACATCTGGTTTGGGCTCACAAAATACTGATGTAAAATACTGGAGTGGAACTTACCAAGAGAATCTATAATGGGAGAATTAGCATTTCTTCCGTATTTTGGACCCGCTGCTGGTTTTGGCTTACAAAATGCTAATGCAAAATATGCCCGTGTGATTAAGGCCTAATTTAGCAATGCAAGAAGGGTACAAATATACAGGCTTAATCCAGGATATTTCCGCTGTGGAGCTCGAGACAAATCCATGGAGAATATGCTGGGATTCCACAGCAAAATCTGCATACATCTGGATTCTGCTGCGGACTCATAGCGGTTTTCAGATCTATACACTGAAAGGCTGAAATTGCAACAGAATGAGCATTCTGTGAACTGAAAATCCACGGCATCCTCATTGTAATACAATTTTTTTTTCCACTGCATATGAATGGCATTTCAGAAATTCCACCCACATGTATTGTAGGGTAATTTACTGTGGATTTGTGATGTGAAATCCACTGCACCAATCTGCAGCAAACCCAACATAGCTGCTGGACCCCCCTCTGGGATCACTGCCTATTGGGAGAACAAATGCTCAGCTCATTTTGTAACTCCCATAGACTTCAATGGAGAGTGCTATACACAATAGCAAACGGGAATCTGCAGACTGGGATCACTACATCTCATTCCATTTCTCTAATAGTTGGGGAGTTCAGTTCATATGACAAAAAATGGAGGAATTTATAAAGGCAAAGTTTTAAAAGGCAGTCTTAAAATCATTCTTGCAGGCGCAAGATGCACCTAATGGCACATGCCTCTTCCTACTGGGCATGCTCCTGAAATCTACACCATCTACAAGCTGAAGTCGATTTCTGCTGTAATTTACACTAATTTTAAATATAAATTATAATTAAATCTGTCAATCTGGGGTAGTGGGGGTGGGCCATGCCACCTTCTAAAAAGCCATGCTTCCTTTTTTGGAAACCAAACCAGCTGAAGCTGTGAAAAGTTAACAAAGTCGCTTACGTTACATTTTGTGACTTAATCACAGCCGTTTTAGAATAATGAATTCCTGCCATTGACTTTGTCGGTTATTAGTTAGAAATGAGTTGACCGGCTCCACTGTCTGAGGGGTTCAAATAGGAACCTCAGTGTTGCTTGTGTTTGTCTTGTGTGTTTGTAACTGTGATTTATGTGTTTTCTAGCCTAACGCAGATGATGGTAAGACTTCTTCCACCTCGGAGAACAAGTGTCCTACAGATGATAAGAGGGGAACCCCAGATACTGAAGCTGCAGGTAAAATACAGATGTATAAGGTATAATTCCATTTTCATTTGAGATTAAATGTTTATGTACAATCAGACGATCAAAGATGGAAGGCCACATTCAGATGCAACAGATATTTGCAATAAAGCACAGTACAATGCTAGAGATTGTGGTTTACAACATGAAATATTCCGATTTTAGGCCATGGTGCCTTGTGTGCCCTGCAGAGGGGGTAATCTGCTACAAATCCAGAGTACTTTGTCACAGATTTTGTAAAAAATTTCAGCACCGTTTTCTCTCCCCCTTCCTCTCGTGGATCCATCCTTGTTCCTTATATACTGGCTTCTACATTCTGCCACTTTAGTTCATTAATGGGGTGTCTGTTTTCATAAAAGTGCCTTGCGAATGATGTTTCATCATATTTTCCCTGCTGGGTGTATATAATATTTATAAACTTGTTGCAAATAGAGATTTCTTTAAAAATACAAAGCTTGAAAATGATCAAGATTGTATCGTGGCATTCAATGAAGGCAAGAATGATCAAAGTCAACTTTTGCTGAACATTGATCGGTTTCCTTTTAACCCTTTCCAATCCTCTGTCTGACATCTAAAGACATTCTGATTGAAGGCTGTACAGCTGTGATGTCATAAGACGTCCAACAAGGTATTCTTACTATATATTACTGGCCGCTCTGTTGTCGGGGGGCCTTTCCAGCATGTCCCATACCGCAATACTGGCTCTAGCCAGCAGGTGGCGCCATTGTATAATGGCAGAAAGAGAAAGCCCCCTAGGAAACCCTAAATCCAAAATTGGATTGCAAAGGGTTAAAGGTTCACAACTCATGAAGACTAAGTCCGCTGCACTAAGTCTGCTGTCACATAGACTTGAAACTTGGGGTGCTGTCACATAGACTTGTCGCTGGGGAGGGTGCTGTCACATAGACTTGTCGCTGGGGAGAGTGCTGTCACATAGACTTGTTGCTGAGGAGTGGGGGTGCTGTCACATAGACTTGTCGCTAAGGATGGGGGGATGTTATCACATAGACTTGTTGCTGGGGAAAGAGGGGGGTGTTGTCACAGTAATTTGGCACATGGGGTGGGTGGGGGCTGTCACAGTAATTTATCACACCTGGTGTAATCCTGTGCAGGAAGGAGAGGAGGTGAGCTGTGAATATTGTAAATGGTGGCTCATGTGTTCTCTACATATAGGTGTCACCTCTGTGTAATCCTGCTTGTGCAGGGAGGGGAGGAGGTGAGCTGTAACTATTGTGAATGGTGGGTCCTGTGTTATCTATATAAAGGGGTCACTGTACTTGTGGGTGGGAGGGGTGGAGGGTGCTGTCAGTGTATTGTGGGGGGAGGGGTGGGGGGTGCTCTCACTGTACTTGTGGGGTCGCTGTCACTGTACTTGTTGGGGGCACCGTCACTGTACTTGTGGGGGGTGCTGTCACTGTACCTGTGGGGGGAGGGGCGGGGGTGCCGTCACTGTAATTGTGGGGAGAGGGGTGGGGGCCATCACTGTACTTGTGGGGGAAGGGGCGGGGACCATCACTGTACTTGTGGGGGGAGGGGCAGGGGGCCGTCACTGTACTTGTGGGTAGAGCGGCGGAGGGGGCCATCACTGTACTTGTGGGGGGAAAGGGCAAAGTGTGCTGTCACTATACTTTTGGGGGGAGGGGCGCTGTCAGTGTACTGTGTGGGGGGAGGGGCGCTGTCAGTGCACTGTGGGGCGAGGGGCAGGAGGTGCCGTCACTGTACTCGTAGGGTGCCATCACTGTACTTGTGGGGGGATGGGTGGGGAGTGTCGTCACTGTACTTGTGGGGGGGACGGGCGGCTGGTGTTGTCACTGTATTCGTGGGGGCGAGGGGCATAGTGTGTCGTCACTACTTGTGGGGGGAGGGACATAGAGTGTCGACACTGTACTTGTGGGTGGGAGGGGTGTGGGTTGTCGTTACTGTACTTGTGGGGAGGAGGCGTGGGGGGTGCCATCACTGCACCTGTGGGAGGAGGGGCGGGGGGTGCTGGCAATGTACTTGTGGGGGGCACTGTGTGGGGGCATGTGAGGTGTTACTTTCACTTTTAATTACTTTCAATGGCAGAGGATCGCGATCCTCTGCCATTGAAAGTAATGATAGAGATTGCGATCTCCTGCTACTGCTTTGACTGCTGTAGCAGGAGATTCCTTCATCTCCCTGGCATGTGCCCTCTTTACTGGACACTGTGACAGCACTGTCACATCATTGTCACAGTATCCAGTGATGAGGGGACATGCCAGGGAGATGAAGGAATCTCCTTCTACAGCTGTCACAGCTCTAGCAGGAGATCGCACTGCTCTCCCATTGTTTTGAATGGGGCCAGGCGGCTGCCGGCTGCATTGAAAGCAGTAAAGGGACTCGCATGGACTGAGAGAGCTATATCTGACCGTCACTCACAGCCTGATATCGCTCTTCCCATCACAGCGTGTCTCCCATAATGACACGATTCTTCTAGTCATGTGACCAGCGTCATAGGGAGTGTGCACGCTGAGGAGGAGAGAGAGCAGTGCATCATGGGAACTACACCGGCAGCGCCATCTTTGAAATATTCTTCAGGTCAGCTTTACGATGAGAAGATAAGGAATAAAAAGGTTAGCAGGATATTATTTTTTATGTGTAATGCTCTATTGTATGATGCTTATACTTTACTGTTCTTTTTATTTTTGCACATCTGTCTACCGGATCCGTTAAAAAAGGTTTCAGTTTTAAATCTGTTCTGCTATCCATGTAATACAAAAACAGAATGCAAAACGCTGATGTGAATAAGCCCTAAGTAATGTATGTACACAGTGACTCCACCAACAGAATAGTGAGTGCAGCTCTGGAGTATAATAGAGGATGTAAGTCAGGACCAGTACAGGATAAATCTCCATTTAGATGGGACGAGTGTCGGGCAAATGATGCCCGGCACTCGACACTGCACATACTAGCTCTTGTGCTGCTGCACGGGAGCTAGTATCGCTGACTCACAGCGGGACGGCAGGAGGAGTTTTTTATTTCTCCTCCCGCTCCCCCGCCCCTCTCCATTGCCTTAACATAGCGGCCATTCAGTACTGAACAGCTGCTATTTGCACTGAGCGATCAGCGATCGTTTATGCAGCATAAACGATGGACGATGAGCTGATCGCTCAGTGTAAATAGCAGCCGTTCAGTACTGAACGGCCGGTATGTTAAGGCAATGGAGAGGGGCAGGGGAGCGCAAGGAAAGAAATCTGTTCCTGCCGCCTGCTGTGAGCCAGCGATAATAGCTCCCGTGCAGGTGCATGGGAGCTAGTATGTGCGGGGACATGTTTCTGGCATTGTTTGCCCGACATTTATTCCATCTAAATGGGCCTGAAGTAATGTATGTAAACGGTGACTTCACCAGCAGTAAAGTGAGTGCAGCTCTGGAGTATAATACGGGATCTAACGCAGGATCAGTACAGGATAAGTAATGTATGCACACAGTGACTCCACCAGCAGAATAGTGAGTGCAGCTCTGGAGTATAATAGAGGATATAACGCAGGATCAGTACAGGATAAGTAATGTATGTAAACAGTGACTCCACCAGCAGAATAGTGAGTGCAGCTCTGGAGTATAATAGAGGATATAACGCAGGATGAGTACAGGATAAGTAATGTATGTAAACAGTGACTTCACCAGCAGAAAAGTGAGTGCAGCTCTGGAGTATAATAGAGGATGTAACGCAGGATCAGTACAGGATAAGTAATGTATGCACACAGTGACTCCACCAGCAGAATAGTGAGTGCAGCTCTGTAGTATAATAGAGGATATAACGCAGGATCAGTACAGGATAAGTAATGTATGTAAACAGTGACTCCACTATGAGGGTTAAAATTCTAAGTGCAACACCAATCGGGCCCACCCCACTTTCCCCGTTGCCGGCCGTAAGAAGAGACACCACACACAGGAGTCTGGTCTAGCTCCTCACACGGGAGAAAAAACTGCGCCCTTTATTACAGATTACATGAGATCTTATACCCTCTGCCCTCTCACCACTAGGGGGTGATGGGCTCATAACCATATATGGGCAGTCCGGATTTGCGGACTGAGACAGTGAAAATCATATAACAGTCATGTACATTTGAACATCTTGATATCTTGTTCCAGCGCTTCTGGGAAATCGGCCAAGTACATGCGGCCTTGTGTCTGGTTCCGTATCTTCTCTGAATTTCTTAGAACATCTCTCTCAGCCTTGGGATATCTGATGTAAGGCGAAGTATTAAAGTTTTTTCTCATTTGGAATTGAATAAAACTTGCATACAGGTATAAAAGCATGAAAAACACATATGGCAATATATATATATACCCTCACAAACCCCCTAAAAAACTTAATATGGAGATCAAGCATCAGACCTTGCACTCTTCCTCGGTCGTCTCTCCCTTGCGTCAGGGTTTCTCCACTGCCCGTAAGTCCCTACTCCTAAAAGGGAAGGGATCCCTACCTAACCTCAGAAGGAGGCCATGGATTCCCTGGGCTTATTTCCGGGCCTCCATACCCTCTATCTGTACAAGTTAACACCCCACAGGGTGTGCCCTCGCCGGAACCTAAGGTCTTCTGCACTTTCCCTAGGCAAATGGGAAATCCACTGACAGTCCATCTTATGAGACTGAGGCAGACACAGTACTAGTCCATCTCTCCATTCTTCTGGTAACGTATCTGGTTGGCATTATCGGAACTGGCTCTTCATCTTTTTCAAACAAGGGAAATTTTGGTCACATTAAAGGGATAATACACAAACAGGAAATTACATACCCCACCTCTTTCTGTTAAAATCATATCCAGGGCTACTCTATTTTGGAACGCCATGGATGCAGTGGGCCCTAACTGGTCAGCTAACCCTTGCAAAAGCATCTCTAGTGTAGTTTACAAACCTCTGCTGATTGTAATAGATATAATTCATCTAATCTACATTAGTAACAGTGACAATAGCAAATAAGGACTCAAAACTTGCTTTAACCTGATCTCTAGAATTAAATTAATCTGGCACCCCCCTTGGCACTCCTATTGTATCTATGTGTACATGTGGATCAAAGTTACCACCTGGAGCGTCAACGTCTCTCCTAGCACGATGCGGTGTTGGATTCTCACCCTCAGTGTAGGCTTATTGCACATTTCATTATATTAATTTGTTCTGAAACAGGGGGCTAGTGTACAGTAGTCAAAGGTGTGTGTTAGAGGAATTGTACCAAATTATAGCATGTAAAGGATATACAGGATCATTAGTTTTTTCAGTGCGAAGTGTGGATCCAAGTGGGCTTTCCTTCAAGCTTGACTGCAGTTGGGTGAACAACATCTGGTAGGGACATTCAAACAGGGTTTCTCGCTCAAACTTTTTTACATAGACCCTGTCACCTGGTTTCAGATTGTGACACTCATCTGTAGGACCTGGGAGAAAAGCAGAGACTACAGAATGCATTACTAACAATTCCTTGGGGAGACCCATGACAAAATTAACAAGAAAATCATTCCCCAAACTCTGCTACTGTGGCATGTATCCTCCTGGAAAAAAGAAAAACTAATAGAAAGACACTCAATTCAAAATTTTACCATTTCCTCCATCGCCTTTTGTATCTACTTTCCCACTACTCCGCGGATGGTAGGGTGTGTCAAAAGCCTGGAATATACCCAAAACAGACATGATGTGTTGCATTATTTCACCTGTGAAGTGTGTACCTTTGTTTGACTCAATCACTTCCGGTACCCCATATCTGCGGATTACCTCATTCATGAGCTTCTGTGCGATTACCTGCTTATTTATTTTGGTAACAGGGTAGGTCTCCAACCTGAAAAGCATTAACAACAACAAGCACATATTCATGCTTCCCAACAAGTAGGAGCTGAGTGTAGCCAATTTGCAATCCCTGAAATGGGTAGAGTGGTCTAGGCAAGTGTGGTGTGGCAAATTTACTTCTGCCCTGTTGCTTTATGGCAAAGATCATGCAAAATTGGACAAATGATGCAGCAGCTACAGAAAACCAAGGAGCCACCCGTCCTTGTTCAAGCGTCGACATCATTACTGCTTCCAGAGGTGTGTCTTTCCGTGCGTCAGCTGGGCCATCATGGGGCACAGGGACTATGGTAAGCAAGTTCTGTTGACTGTTCACCATACGCCGTCCCTTTTTAGTCCATTTTTCCTTTTCTTAACTGTAAAGTCTTTAGCATATCAAAGTCCAATGTTTTTATCAAAATTCAAGTTCAAATCAAAGTCCAAGATTTTTATCAAAGTCCAAGATTTTTATCAAAGTCCAAGATTTTTATCAAAGTCCAAAATTATTGTTAAATTCTTCTTTTCTTCTTTCTTCCACGGCTTGAGGGCCGCTGCTTTTGCTGTGTGGCCTGTGATGGCGTTGCCTCTTGCTTCTCTGGTGTAGGAATTGGTGTGAACTTTCCACCTTTGTCAGGTAGAAATAGGGCCTCCATGAGACTCTGCACCATTGCATCATTCTTAATTGGCTGTCCTGCTGAGGTAAAAAACTGTCTGGCCTTCCATGTTGGGCCTTAATCATGAGCTATGCCAGATGCATACCGGGAGTCAGTGTAAATGTTTGCCGTCTTACCTGTGGCCACTCCACACGCCTCCGTGAGTGCTTTTAATTCCGCTTCTTGTACTGCGACATGCGGAGACATTCTGCTTTTAGGACATCTTGTTGTGCAACCACTGTATATCCAGTGTGGAGTCGTCAATCACCCTGGGTACCATCTATAAAAAACAACTCAAAATATGCATTATTAACAAGGGCTTTGAGTAACTTTTTTTTTTTTTAAAACTTAAATTTTCTTGTTGCATCAATGCTAGACAATCAGGCTGGTATTCTATTTGAAAAAGATTAGAACCTTGTTGCAAAAAATTTAAAAATGTAAAAATGACTTGCAAAAAAAATTAAAAATGGCTGATTTGCAATACCTAAAATGGCTGACTTGCAATACCTAGATCACCTATGCCTTCTCCTCCCCCCCCTTTAAACCAGGGTACGCAATTGGAACAATAGTAGCCGGGTTTAAGTTATTATAACATTGTAAAAAGATTTGATGGAAGCAGATAAGGCCTGTAAGATGTTAGCACCTATAGCAGAAACATGAGTTACATCGGGGAAGAATAATCTACAAACACCTATTAATATTTGAAATGTGATATCCCTTTAAGTGAATTCATTATTAGTCTGTTCCTGCCTGCAGTCTTATCTAAATTTCAGACAGGAGAAAAAAAAACAAAACAAAAAACTAGCTGCTCACCCCCTCCCTCGTCGAGAGGAGGGATGAAACATTACTACGTACTATTACATCATCTAGCTCCACCCCTTCGATATTGGCACATTGCGTCCGTCTTCTCAACTTAATTTCAGTGTAACAGTCCAAGCATCCACATCACAACCAAGCAAAGTCCCATGCATGGGGTAGGACTTTTACCCCCAGTCAATTTCCACATCACACATTCCATCACTCACCGCAGCTTGAACACGGGTCACTAACTCTCATCCATCCATGCTCCCAAGCCCGCTCCGTCGCCCCCCTTTAAAGGTGTACCAGTCCATACAGATGCATGGACAAAAAAAGTTTGACAAACATACATACATCAGTTGAAAAACATTGAGGTGAGTGCTTTTAATTTTATAAAGTACATGATTCTATTGAGATGAGATTGTGAATGAGCGCTATCTTTGACAAATTATGTGAAAAAGTTTGCTGAGTGACTGAAATATTCTATATTTCTTATCTACTGAAGCTATTATATGCTGTATTAAACGCTGAAGTATTTAGTTTCTGTGACCCTGAATTTGGAGTGAATTCTGAAAGTCCCCACCCTTTTTTAAAACAAACCTCTTATCTCTCCGCGACTATGAAACACAAACTGATTTGTTTTAGCTTAAACTATTGAAAAAACATTTGAAATCATAATTAACACATATGCTGGGACCTTACAACATTCATTTTCAACCCCTGTATAAGTAAGAATATACATTAAAAATTACTATATTTCCCTGCCTACTAAGACAGTATAACTAATTAAATTCATTTCAATTCATTGCAAGCAAGCCAAGATATTAACCAAGGATGTTATTGTATTTTCTCTCTCGCTGTTATCTTCCTGACCTTGGAGACTGAACACAAGCTCACAGCTATATGTCAACAGACTCTTCTCCCCTTCAGCTAACTATTTGCACTTACAGTATATATATATATATATACACATATATATCCACCTAGTATGGATTATACATTATCTATTATCTATCTTGTATTATACACATTTTCATCTCTCTTTACCAACAAATCACGTGCATTGTAACTTACTTATCGACTTTCTTGCTCCTTCAGCACTTTTCTCCCCTACCTAACTGCCAATATAACCTTCAATAGACACTCTCCTGACGCCCTCTTGATCACTTACTGTACTTTTCAACATTTCACTTACGGACACTTTCTTAAACAAATAATGTGTACATACGTAACTTTCTCTGACTGTCTCTCTGCTTCTAGCAAACCTTGGTCTTCCAAGGCACCTCTCGGTCCTAAAGACCTCCTCCCAGACACCATTTTGTAATCTGCCATGCGGGTCGGTGTCACACATTTTCATTAGAGTTTTCTTACATTCTACAGATTCATCCACACGGCGGCAGCCCTTGAGGGGCTCTATCTTCTTTAATAAGGTCTTACGCATATTACAACAACAAAAATAATAATAACACGCTCCATAGAATGCATCCCTCTTAATTTTCAAATTGTCAGCCCCTTATATACCGGCAGACAACCGAGGGTCCCTTCTCCTTATGGAACCAGTCCCATAAAAATGCATCTCTCTGAAATCAAATCGCTAGCCCCATATATAAGGCAAACCGACCGAGAGTCCCTTCTTTCTATGAGACATCTCACAAAATGCATCCCTCTCTGCTAAACCATTAACAACTAACTAAACTAACCTGAGGGTCCCTTCTCTTGTGAGATCAAATGAAAAGTAAGAGAAAAAAAAATTCTGCAGATACAACAAACAATCTCCACTATCGCTAAAACGCTACGGACTTCAAAGTACAAATAAACTACAGACTAGTTTCTGGGTGAGCCATTGGTGCGCATATCACGGTCAGTGGTCCATGACGGCAAACCCGGAGCCCACACGAGTTACCGTGTAGAACTCTTAACCCAACCCGTCCGGTCACAAACCACAGATAGTCCCTCCTGCTGCAAGACTTCGCAGTGTAAAACACAACATAAATATATGTTTGTCTTACCTGGAGTTCTAAGTGAGTTGATCAGGCTCGGTTTGCAGTAGGACGGTTTCTCAGTAGCGTGGATCCGGGTGAATTGCGCTGTAAGCTCCGATTTTACCGCCCCAGTTGGTTGCGCTATTTATGAGGGTTAAAATTCTAAGTACAGCACCAATCCGGCCCACCCCACTTGCCCCGTTGCCGGCCGCAAGAAGAGACACCACACACAGGAGTCTGGTCTAGCTCCTCACACGGGAGAAAAAACTGCGCCCTTTATTACAGATTACATGAGATCTTATACCCTCTGCCCTCTCACCACTAGGGGGTGATGGGCTCATAACCATATATGGGCAGTCCGGATTTGCGGACTGAGACAGTGAAAATCATATAACAGTCATGTACATTTGAACATCTTGATATCTTGTTCCAGCGCTTCTGGGAAATCGGCCAAGTACATGCGGCCTTGTGTCTGGTTCCGTATCTTCTCTGAATTTCTTAGAACATCTCTCTCAGCCTTGGGATATCTGATGTAAGGCGAAGTATTAAAGTTTTTTCTCATTTGGAATTGAATAAAACTTGCATACAGGTATGAAAGCATGAAAAACACATATGGCAATATATATATACCCTCACACCACCAGCAGAATAGTGAGTGCAGCTCTGGAGTATAATACAGGATGTAACACGGGATTGGTAGAAGATGTAACCACTACAGAAAGAATCCCAGAGACTCTGGCACAGTCCTGGTGATGCATAACAGCTGTGTCACATTGTGCTCCTGGGACCTGTAGTACTATGTAGGTGTGGTTGATTTGGTTGGCTGTGTGTGGATTGCTCCAGCCAGCCAATCACCATGGGTCTGTGCACGTAAATAGCAGCCAAGCTCACTAGAGGTTGCTGGTCATGATATATACCTTTACATATCCTAAATAATCCTGGGTGTTAGGATGCATGGTGTTGTTTCTGTCTTGTTCTGTCCGTCTGGTTTCTATTCTGCATGCATGCATGCGTTTCTGTTCGTTTTTTGTCTGATGTCCCTTGTCTAAACATTGTCCTGTCTCATCCACCCGTCCGTTGGTAGTTGGATGCCTGTTCCATGTTTGTTTGTCCTGCCTGTCCGTTGGTGGGCATATGCCCGAACCATGTCCAGTTCATTCCCCTTTGTCCATTGGTAGGTGAATGCTAGGGCTTTGTCTTGTCTGTCTGTAGGTGGCGCATTATGTGAATGATATCCTATGTTTGAATTCCCCTTAGTCTATACGTCTGCAGACGTTTGTTGTGTGTTAAAGGGGTTGTCCCGCGCCGAAACGGGTTTTTTTTTTTCAACCCCCCCCCCCCCCCCCCCGTTCGGCGAGAGACAACCCCGATGCAGGGACGTACAGAAAGCTCACCGGAGCGCTTACCTTAATCCCCGCGCTCCGGTGACTTCTATACTTACCTGTGAAGATGGCCGCCGGGATCCTCTGCCTCCGTGGACCGCAGCTCTTCTGTGCGGTCCATTGCCGATTCCAGCCTCCTGATTGGCTGGAATCGGCACGTGACGGGGCGGAGCTACACGGAGCTACACGGAGCCCCATAGAGAACAGGAGAAGACCTGGACTGCGCAAGCGCGGCTAATTTGGCCATCGGAGGGCGAAAATTAGTCGGCACCATGGAGACGAGGACGCCAGCAACGGAGCAGGTAAGTATAAAACTTTTTATAACTTCTGTATGGCTCATAATTAATGCACAATGTATATTACAAAGTGCATTAATATGGCCATACAGAAGTGTATAGACCCACTTGCTGCCGCGGGACAACCCCTTTAAGTACTTGTCTGGTGTTCCTGCCGGTTATCATCTAGGGCGAGCCAGGTTTCCCTCGGTTCCAGAGTGGAGCCATCCTTATTGGGGCGATCGCATAGCTTTGTAGGCAGGGTTGCATTGTTAGAGTATGGACTCCTAAGACGAGAACTCTTGACGTGGGCTTGTGAGCTTACGTGTTTTGGCCGAAATACAAACCAATACCTCGTACTTATTCCTATTACAATCTGCTTGTGTATTAGTACATGTAGTAAGTATTTTGACAGCTGCTGTTGTTGTTTGCACTTTCGGTTTATGTTTCGATGTATATGATGTCTGTTCATATGTTCGCTTTCCACTCCTCGTTCAGTCGGCTAGATACGGCCTGCAGGAACATAACAAGCTGGTGAGAGGTGCATCCAAAGAGCTGTGTGAATTGTGATATGGATGAGGCTCAACCGCTGCTCCGGCCTCCTCTTACTACAGCTGGAGAGAGACAGACTGCACCGTGCAATAGTCGCAGACTCACTACATTGTAATGGATGAGACAGACATATTATATGCCAGATATACACAAATCCGGTATTGTGCACCTCGCCTCGTGATATGAACACTAATTACTTATGGGGATTTAAAAAATCCAGAAACAGACAACCAAATGTGTCATATTTATTATGAGGCGTACGCAAATCACTCCAACTATCCTCTTTCTGTAGAATAGCATACAATCTACCCATTTTTGGGTGCTTTTACAGTTTGCTCATTCACTTGGGCGATCAGTTTAAACATGAAGATAAGAGCTCAGTCAGCTTGGCTTTTTTTACATGCGTTTATTCGCGCATAAACAGATCATGTGACCACATGTGACCGCTACCATTGAAAAGCATTAGTTGTATATAGATGCGAATTGCAAACGCAAAAAACATGCGCAGCAAAAAACGCCCATCTGACTGAGCCCTAAATGTGTTTTCTTTTTTTTTTTAAGCAGGATTTTCAGTCGTTCAGTTCGCTGCACCAGTAAATGAGAACGGCGGAACAGGCGCTGCTTAAACTGAACGTCTAGCAAACGAGTCAACAGTGATTTTTATGCTTGCATACAATGATCGATAAGCGATTGAATGATCATTCATCGTTCAATCCTGGGCCGTATTTACACTGAACCAATCGTTCAGTGTAAAAGCCTGCTTAGTAAATGTGTGCGATTACTTCCTAATACCGGTCCTTGCTGAGAGGCGCTCCCTTCTATGCTTTATTGGGTCACTATGACTAGTTTTTGCACCCCTACGAATGACACCTCTTAAGTCTGTCTCCTATTTTTATACAAGACCCTGTTTCCCGTTTCTTCTGAATTAAGTTGCTCTTCTTGTCGCAGTCTTCAGCCTTTTTCAGGCAGTCTGTTGTGTAGACGTGAGGACACAGACCATGTTAGCGCCCCCATCAGAGACTGAACCCCATAACACGCGTACCTGGAGATAGGAGCTGACATGATGACATCACTGTAGGTGGAGTTATAGGTTCTCAGATCTCTATATGGAGCCCCTATAATTCCTGCCCTGCAGCGGCTGTCGCCATGTCTTTGGTACATGATACACTATATTATATGTAGGATAAGACTACTTCTGGAGTATTGGGCTGCAGCAATATTGGTTGCTGTGTCCTAAGGAGAAATCCAGACAAAAGACAAATACCACCACGTAGACGATTAGAATTCTGTTTTATTTGAAGAGTAATAAGCAACATTGTAATTAAATATTACCGGCCTTTTAATAAATTACACTATGATCACAGTGACTCTCGGGTTAGGACAGCTGGAGACCACAGAACTTGCTGCAGTCATTCTGACCAGTCCACCAATGTCCTGACATGAGAGTCGCCGGACCCAAAGATCCAGAGGAAGGCGAAAAAACCCCTGGAGAGTTCTACCTCAGGGGGGAAAAAATTCCTTCCTGACCCCAAATGTGGCGATCGGCTATTACTCTGGATCTAAGCTGTCCTGCTGCATATTGCCTTCTTCTTCAGGAACCCCCCTCGGCCCTTTAGGCCCCGGCTTCAGGGGACCCCCCTGGGACCTTTAGGCCCCGGCTTCAGGGGACCCCCCTGGACCCTTTAGGCTCCGGCTTCAGGGGACCCCCCTGGGCCCTTTAGGCCCCAGCTTCAGGGGACCCCCCTGGGCCCCGGCTTCAGGGGACCCCCCTGGGCCCCGGCTTCAGGGGACCCCCCTGGGCCCCGGCTTCCGGCGACCCCCTGGGCCCTTTAGGCCCCGGCTTCCGGCGACCCCCCCACCCTTAGCCCCCAGGCCACGGCTTCCGGCGACCCCCCCACCCTCGGCCCCCAGGCCACGGCTTCCGGCGACCCCCCCACCCTCGGCCCCCAGGCCACGGCTTCCGGCGACCCCCCCACCCTCGGCCCCCAGGCCACGGCTTCAGGCGACCCCCCCACCCTCGGCCCCCAGGCCACGGCTTCCGGCGACCCCCCCCCCTCGGCCCCCAGGCCCCGGCTTCAGGCGACCCCCCTCGGCCCCCAGGCCCCGCCTTCCGGCGACCCCCTTGCCCCGGCTTCCGGCGACCCCCTTTCGGCCCCCCGGCTTCCGGCGACCCCCCCCCCCCTCGGCCCCCAGGCCCCGGCTTCCTCTGACCCCCCCTCGGCCCCCAGGCCCCGGCTTGAGGCGACCCCCCTCGGCCCCCAGGCCCCGGCTTGAGGCGACCCCCCTCGGCCCCCAGGCCCCGGCTTCAGGCGACCTCCCTCGGCCCCCAGGCCCCGGCTTCAGGCGACCTCCCTCGGCCCCCAGGCCCCGGCTTCAGGCGACCTCCCTCGGCCCCCAGGCCCCGGCTTCAGGCGACCTCCCTCGGCCCCCAGGCCCCGGCTTCAGGCGACCTCCCTCGGCCCCCAGGCCCCGGCTTCAGGCGACCTCCCTCGGCCCCCAGGCCCCGGCTTCAGGCGACCCCCTTGCCCCGGCTTCCGGCGACCCCCTTTCGGCCCCCCGGCTTCCGGCGACCCCCCCCCCTCGGCCCCCAGGCCCCGGCTTCCTCTGACCCCCCCTCGGCCCCCAGGCCCCGGCTTGAGGCGACCCCCCTCGGCCCCCAGGCCCCGGCTTCAGGCGACCTCCCTCGGCCCCCAGGCCCCGGCTTCAGGCGACCTCCCTCGGCCCCCAGGCCCCGGCTTCAGGCGACCTCCCTCGGCCCCCAGGCCCCGGCTTCAGGCGACCTCCCTCGGCCCCCAGGCCCCGGCTTCAGGCGACCTCCCTCGGCCCTCAGGCCCCGGCTTCAGGCGACCTCCCTCGGCCCCCAGGCCCCGGCTTCAGGCGACCTCCCTCGGCCCCCAGGCCCCGGCTTCAGGCGACCTCCCTCGGCCCCCAGGCCCCGGCTTCAGGCGACCTCCCTCCACCCTTTGCCTCTTTATACTATTTCTTTATAAGAAACCCATGTGAGTCCGGGTTCACACATGGCGCATTTTGTTCTCTTTGGATAGGCAAACTTCACGGTGCCCAGATGCGCACATTCTCCATAAAATCAGGTCGAAGATCATTTCTTTAAAATATGTTTTTAAAGTTTTGTCCTGATAATCACAGCCAGTAACACGTCATACAGGTGTCTGTGCTGAGATTTTTGTGAGATAAAATAGTGCCGTTCTGAACTTCACCCCTCGCCCCCGGGCTACATGATGTGTGAACAAGGCCTCAGCACTAAGTGAGGAATTACTTACCAGGACCCGTCCTCGTCAGGCTGTTATGCTGAAGTGACACCAGATTGTTCCGGTTTAGAACTTTCACATTCTGCGACAATGATGGTGTCATAACATCACAAGTTAAATGATGTCACAGAGCTTATCATACATTCTACTGCTGTTTTTTCTCTTAAGAGTCTAACCTAATATACCTTACACTCCCTGGCCCTAATAGCTCACAATCTAATGTACAGTACATGTCCTAATCCTAACAGCTTACAATCTGATATAAAGTGCACGTATCATTCTATGTGAAGTACTGAGCGGTAAGCATTTACACTTAGTGAGAAAGTCGTGATCCAGCGATGTTTTTTATGCTGGATAAGAAGTAAAAGAATAGTAAATGATTTTATTGTATCTACACGGGACGATTAGCGTTCAATTTCATTCGTTTGAACGGATTTTGAGCAATAATCGTCTTGTGTAAATGACCCTTTAGAGACCAAAAAGGTCACACGTTGGCACCCAAGATGTGCCAAAAAATCTGCACAAAACCCCTGTGAAAAGTGACATAGTTGCGGGTTTAGATGCAGCCTTCCAGCTGCGGATCTGCTACAGACATTCCACAGTAAATCCGCCCCGCATGAACATGCACTTATAGAAGGCAATAAGCTTTTTCATAGATATAAATGTATTTTATGCTTTTTTCGTCCCGCTGTCGCCGCACCCTCACCACTCCTAGCAGAGATATTGAGATATGTCGCCATCCACCCTAAATACAGTTCCTGCCACCCCCCACGCCGGCACATGGCACAATGTACAATGATTCTACAGACTTGGCATAAATGATCGGACGGTGGTCTGAAAAGAGGCAGATTGTCAGACCATGCACTGCTCTCGCTGGCAGACCCCATGGGATGGGGGAGCGGGTGAGTATAAACATGTTTCCCACAGGTTGCCTGTGACTATAACTTAGTTTAAGGTGCTGTTCAGGGGTGACGGGTTCCCTTTAACCCCTTAAGGACATGGCCTATTTTGGCCATTAACTTTTTTATTTTTCTATGGACGGAGCTCTGTGAGGTCTTGCTTTTTGCATCACGAGCTGAAGGTTTTTTTGGTACCATTTTGGGGTACATATGGCTTTTTTATTCAATTTTATTGTGCTTTTTGGGAGGTAAAACAAACAAGCATTTTGCCTTTCATTTTTATTACGGTTTGTGCTGTGCAGGATAAAAAGTGTGCTCAAATTATAGTACAGATCATTACAGACATGATGATGCCAAATATGTGAGGTTGTTCTTAAATTTTTAACTTTTTTCATACAAATAGGGGAAAATTAGCAAAAAATGGGTTTTTAAAACTTTTTTTTTTTTTACACTCATTATGTCGCTATAAGGGACCTCTACCATAGCAGCTATGATCGCTATTATAAGGAATTGCAGGGCTTCCAACTCTACTATTCTATGATTTTA
This sequence comes from Eleutherodactylus coqui, assembly GCF_035609145.1. Taxonomy (NCBI): domain Eukaryota; kingdom Metazoa; phylum Chordata; class Amphibia; order Anura; family Eleutherodactylidae; genus Eleutherodactylus; species Eleutherodactylus coqui. The sequence goes on along the minus strand of NC_089846.1, from coordinate 55,124,933 downwards.
TTGGGATGATTTAGTGATCCTGCACTGAGCAGGGTTTTGGACCAGATGACCCTGGAGGTTTCTTCCAACTCTACCATTCTATGATTTTATCTATGATTCTATTGTAATAGCGATCATAGGCAATGACAAGCCAGGACGCCTGTATCTAGTGTGCTGTTGCCATGGCAACCTGTCGGCCCTACGTGATGTCATTGGATCTCCACAATGTAGTCATCGAGGGAGCGCCTTCCCTCTTTGAACCCTTTACATGCCGCAATCTACATAGATCTCGCGCCATCCACATGACGTAACTTTACATCCTATGATGTTAAGGGTTTACCTCTCCAGTTTGTTAAATGTTTGAAAATCCTTTCAATAAAGAAAGTATTACAAAAATTACTATTGAGTAATAAGACATTTAGATCTGCAACTGCAGTAGTGAGCTGCACTTCTTTGCCCTCATTTCCTATGCTGCATTGCACAGCCTGTGGTCCAATCAGTAGGGAGGCAGTATCTGAATACACACCTGTTTCCCAGGACAATTCAGGCATTTAAAGACATTCTGGCCAAAAGGTTAGTACACCCACACGCTATAACAGTAGGAAATATAGAGTTTGTGGAGATTATTATCGCAGTGTCTGCAGATCTGTCATGCTGCAGCCTGCAAGTGCAGGGGAGCTACCTGTGAAGATAGCCTCTCCCTCTGCTGCTATGGATAAGTCCCTGTGTCCTTGTTATGAAGTATGCTCTGTACCTAACAGAGGGTACATTGCAGAGAAGCTGGAAGGGAGACCCCTAGTGGCAGCCACTTCAAATGTGATTTACAGTGGGAAAGCAACAATATATTTTTTTTATGCAAGTATATTACAAAAATGATAAGACTAACATAAGCTACCGTAGTAGATGAGCAGAACTTGTCTGGGATGCCTCCTTAAAGTGGGACTAAAATATCTATCAAAATGGTGGGGATTCCCCTCTAGGTACCCCTGCAGATTTGCCTTTTGAAGTGGCTGTGGCACTTGGGTGAGCACTTCACTGCATACCAGGCTTGGTGCCATACTTTTCATAGCGGCTGTGCTTGACGTAAAAGCTCCACTCCATTCACACAGAATGGTGACAGTTTCCTAGGTGTACCCGGAGCTGTAGCTTTGTTGTTCTGTCCGGATTGTTGGTAAATATAAAGTCCAAAAGAGCCCTGATTCTAGTTGGGTTCTCTAACAGTCAGGAAGTAGGAATTACCTTTTAATTATTGGGAGAAACATGTTCCCTTTTTGAAGTTGCCCATAATGACTACCTCATTTTGTTTTGCTGCCTCATCTGTTTGCCACAGCAGTAAAGTTTTTGTGTGTTTAAAATTGGCGCCTTATACCAAACCTCTAAAAGTATTTCCTTATTTTTCCTTCCATGGATTTCATTCCATAGAGATTCTGTACATGGTAAAGGGTTTCGATTAGAGATGAGCGAGCACGCTCGGATAAAGCAGTTATCAGATCTATCTCCCCCTCCGCTACCCACCGCCGCCTCCCGAGCCTGCTCGGACCAGTAAGCAGTTATTTGAGACTGCTTTATCCGAGCATGCTCGCTCATCTCTAGTTTCGATTATACAGTGGATATAAAAAGTCTACACACCCCTGTTAAAATGCCATGTTTTTGTAATGTTAAAAAATCTGACAAAGATGAATAATTTCCGATTTATTTCCACCTTCAATTTGACGCATTATCTGTACAATTCCATTGAAAAACAAACTAAAATAATGTGGTTTCATAAAAATGCACTTTCTAAAACTAATATTTTGTTCATGTACCCTATGACGGCATTCAGTCTTTTTGGGTAGGGGTCTATCAGCATGGCACATCTTGACTTGCCAATCTTTGCTCACTCTTCCTTGCAAAAGCGCTCTGAATCTGTCAGATTATGAGGGCATCTCATGTGTAGCGCCCTCTTCAAGTCAACCCACAAATCTTCAATGGGATTCAGGTGTGGGCTTTTGTTGGGCCATTATAAAAAATGTATCTTCTGGTGAAGCCATTCTTTTGTTCATTTGGAGGCATGCTTTGGGTCGTTATCATGCTGGAAGGTGAAATTTCTGTTTATCTTCACCTTTTTTTTTAGCAGAGGCCTGAAGGTTTTGTGCAAAAATGGGCTGATATTTGGAAATTTTCATAATTTCCCCCACCTTGATTAAAGCTACGCTTCCAGCAGACAGAAAAACTACTCCAAAGCATCATGCTGCCCCCACCATCTTCACTGCGGGTATGGTGCTCTTTTGGTGATGCGCAGTGTTGGCTTTGCTCTGAACATAGCTTATGGTATGATGTGACCAAGGTTGAAGTCTTTGGCCATAATTCCAAAACATAATCTTCCACATACTTTTGGCAGACTAGATGTAAGTTTTGGCAAAACATAGCCAGGCTGTGATGGTATTTGTTTTGTTAGAAAAGGCTTCCTTCCCTCGGTGGACGGAGCCTCTATATTACTAAGCCCAAGGAGACCTTTGGGCTGCGGACGCTCGACATCTAGCGAAGTGCCCCGTCTAAAGCTGAATTCGGAACCCTCGCTGTCCCGGACTGGGTAAGAATCATACTACATATATGTCGGAGCTGGACTTCTTATCTGTCTGTCTTCCCCCCCCCCTCTCTTTCTCGTAACCACCCACCACACCTCCTTACTCCCTACCCCCCCATCCTCGCCCACCCCATTGTTATTCTCTGTTATAGAGGTGGCTCCATGTCTCATTCTGTGTATAGCTATAACAGACAAGATGGAAAATCACTAGGAGCCACTTGCATAGTTGCTTGGAATAGGTATGTAGTTTACTATAGTTTTGAGAAAGTTAAGAAAGAAATGTACACGAGTTTTGTTCATAATTGTAATTATACTGATAGAGTCTGTGTTAAGACAAACTCTCTCAACTCTACCTGATTTATCAGTGCAAGCTTGTATGTATGAAACCCTGTTTATTGAAAAATTAATAAAAATTGATTTAAAAAAAAAAAAAAAGACAAGGCTTCCTTCTTGCCTCTCTACCACACAGCCCAGACATATGAAGAATACGGGAGATGGCAGTCACATGCACTACACAACCAGAAACTCATGCAGATCCTTTACTGTTGCTGTAGGCCTCTTTTCTTTTGGTCTTTTCATCAATTTTTAAGGGACGCCCAGTTTGTGGTAATATCACTGTTGGGCCTAATTAAATCCACTTCTTGATGACGTCTTCACTGTGTTCCATGTTATATGCGATGCCTTGGAAATGTTTTGGTCCCCTTCTCCTGACTGATACCTTCCAGCAATCAGATCCCTTTGATGTGCTGTAAGCTCTTTACGGGCCATGGCTTGTCAAGAAAATCCTACTAGAACAGCTGACCTTAATATGGGGTAAATCAGATTCACTTTACATGGCAGCAGAGTACTGACTACTATTCAACATGAGTTTCAATGTGATTGGCTAATTCTGAACACAACCACACCCCTAAATATAAGAGGGTGCTCCCATTTATGCCACATAAGTAATTTCAGTTTGCTTGTGATCAATTGCTGAGTTCTGTTATTGGCTGCAGCCCCTGTGACGGGCAGGACCGCAGCTGTAGAAACCATAGTGAGTGACCGAGCGCCGGCCCGGGGGCATAGCAGAAGTGGCGAGTATATCACCATTTGCTATTTTACTGCATGGGGAACAGATTGTGCAAACCAGGAGGGGTTAAGTTTACAAAAGGAGCAAGGACGGTGTATACCCCAGGCACCTGTAATTGTTAGTAGGGAAATAAAATGTGATAAGTGTAATGCAGATGCCATGAAAAGCAATATTATGCTGCCGCAAGATAAGGTCTGTGCAGCTCATGGAATCGTGGGAGGTAGAGAAACATGAGTAAGTTCTTTTAGTAGGGTGAAAAAGTCTTCATTCATCCTCCAGACCCAAATCTTCCGTAAAGGCCTCAAGAGTAGTGGACAAGGAGGGGAACAGCACTGAGAAAGCAGTTGACATATGATTAAATACTTTATCTCATATACTGTTGAAGTCTCCCATCCACACAACCGGTGCTCCCTGACAGGATAGCATAAGTCTAACAGATTGCAGCATACTGCAGTGGAATGAGGGAGGCACATATATATCCCAAAACTAATGGTGACCCAAAACTCAGTGTGAATCAAAATATAATGGACAGCTTTATCAGTTGATAACTCTAAAAGTTCAAAAGATACTGATTTGCCAACGAGGATCAGGACCCCTCTAGTATTATAAATACTGGTGTTCCCGCACTCTACTAACCAACCTCATCCTGACATCTTCCTCTCAGTGTGTAGCACCACCATAACTCTCAGACAGCATGCCTGCTGCCTCAGGTTCATATTCGATTCTGATCTCTCCTATACCCCCCTACCAATCTGTGGCCCGAACATGTCAGCTGCACCTCAATAACATCACAAGAATCCGCCCCTTCCTCACCATGGACACGCTAAAAATGCTCACTGTTGCCCTCATCCACTCTCACCTCGATTATTGCAACTCGCTGCTGATCGGCTTCTCCTGCTCCAGACTCTTCCCCTTCCAATCCTTCCTGAATGCGGCAGCCAGGCTCATCTGCCTGTCTAGCCCCTACTGGGACGCCTCTGCCCTGTGCCAGTCACTGTATTGGCTGCCCGTCATATACAGCATTCAATTTAAACTCACTACCTTCATCCATAAAGCTCTCCATAGCACCGCGCCACACTACATTGCCTCCCTCATCTCAATCCATCACCAAGCCTGGGCCCTCCGCTCTGCTAACGAAATCAGACTGAGTGCCACTTTAATTTGAACCTCTAATTCCCGCCTGCAGTACTTTTCCAGAGCAGCACCAGTCCTCTAGAATGTGCTACCCAAAACTGCAATCACTGATTCACAAAACTCTAAAAACGCACCTCTTTAGGGAGGTATACCACATCTCCTAAACCAAACCCCTCTGTACTCTGCCTGATAACATGCTCCCTGTCCTACCAACTGCAATTCCTGCTAGCCACTAGCCTGACCATTGTCTATGTGTATAGCACCCCACACTCTCCACCTCGCCATACCGTGCACATCTCCAGCCCCTTTACCTTCTGTATCACCCCATTATCTGTAGTATGTAAGCTCGTTGGAGCAGGACCCTCACCCCTATTGTTTCCATCAACTGATTACTGAATGTAACCGTGGTTTTTGTATTTTTCTACTTTTGTCTTTCTGTATCCCCATTTTTGTAAGCACTGCGGAATATGTTTGGCGCTATATAAATAAAGATTATTATTATAAATGAAGGTAGAGTGGTACTCTTAACCGATCCAAGGTCTCTGCAACCATTTAAGTCTCCTGCAGACATATGACATCAAACCTGTGAGATCTCCAATAATTATGCCCTCTTGCATTTCAGGTAATGAATAGAGATGAGCGACCGTACTCATCCGAGCTTGATGCTCGTTCGATTATTAGGGTGTTCGAGATGCTCGTTACTCGAGACGAGCACCACGCGGTGCTCGACTCCATTACATTTCCTTCCCTGAGAAATATGCGCGCTTTTCTGGCCAATAGAAACACAGGGAAGGCATTACAACTTCCTCCTGTGACATTCCAGCTCTATCCCACCCCCCTGCAGTGAGTGGCTGGGGAGATCAGATGACACCCCAGTATTTAAATCTGCCCCTCCCGCGGCTCGCCACAGACACAAGCTAAGAGAGATCAGGAAAAGTGCTGTCTTGCTGTAGCTGCTATAGGGAGAGTGTTAGGTGTTATTTTAGTCTTCAAGAACCCCAACGGTCCTTCTTAGGGCCACATCTGACCGTGTGCAGTACTGTTGAGGCTGCTTTTAGCAGTTTTGCACAATTTTCTTTTTTTTTGTATATCGGGCGTGCAGACCATAGCGTCCTCAGTCTGCAGTCATTTTACAGAGTATAGAGGCAGTACTGCTGAGTCTGGGACAGTGGTACAGGGAAAGAGATATACTGTCTATATAGGCAGTGGGCTTTTTAAAAAAAAAAATACTATATTTGGGCTGTCTGTGACCGTCTTCAGTTTACTGCGTGTCTGCTGGGGGTAGTAGTCGCTGATTAATACCCAGCCTTGCGCATAATTTTTTCTGGCTGCACTGTGCTTTCAATAACCACAGTCATCCTCCAACAGGGAAATCCATATACAGGCTATATCACAGGCAGTGGGCTTTTCCCCCAAAATTGGGAAAAAAATACTATATTTGGGCTGCTTGTGACCGTCTTCAGTTTACTGCTTGTCTGCTGGGGGTAGTAGTCGCTCATTAATACCCAGCCTTGCGCATAATTGTTACCTGGCTCTGCTGTGTCCGTTACATGATCGCCGTCATCCCGCCAGAGGGAAGGAGTATACATATAACCGCTGCATGCGGTGTCTGTCTGGTTTTTTACCTCACCATTTAAAAAAATTGAAGCAAAATACTTAAGGCCTACCAGTGGCCTTTGGCCACTGGACTGGCTCTGCGCTGTGAATTCCAGCAGCTCAGTCATACGCACCTAGGTGTGACTACAGGCTTGCGCATAATTGTTTCCTGGCTCTGCTGTGCGTTCCGTAAGCAAAGTGAGCCTCCAACCACAGGCCAATAAGCGGCACATTTAATTACAGCGTTCTGTTTCTGCTCTACTCGTAATACATCATGCTGAGGGGTAGGGGTAGGCCTAGAGGACGTGGACGCGGGCGAGGACGCGGAGGCCCAAGTCAGGGTGTGGGCACAGGCCGAGCTCCTGGTCCAGGTGTATCACAGCCGACTGCTGCGGGATTAGGAGAGAGGCAAGTTTCTGGGGTCCCCAGATTCATCTCACAATTTATGGGTCCACGCGGTAGAGCTTTATTAGAAACTGAGCAGTGTGAGCAGGTCCTGTCGTCGATAGCAGAAAGTGCATCCAGCAATCTATCGACCACCCAGTCTTTTAGGCCGTCCACAGCTGCAACGCTGAATCCTCTGGCTGCTGCTCCTCCTTCCTTCCAGCCTCCTCACGCCATGAAAATGACACATTCTGAGGAGCAGGCAGACTCCCAGGAACTGTTCTCGGGCCCCTGCCCAGATTGGGCAGCAATGGTTCCTCTCCCACTGGAAGAGTTTGTCGTGACCGATGCCCAACCTTTGGAAAGTTCCCGGGGTCCGGGGGATGAGGCTGGGGACTTCTGGCAACTGTCTCAAGAGGTTTCAGTGGGTGAGGAGGACGATGACGATGAGACACAGTTGTCTATTAGTGGGGTAGTAGTAAGGGCAGAGAGTCCGAGGTAGGAGCGCACAGAGGATTCGGAGGAAGAGCAGCTGGACGATGAGGTGACTGACCCCACCTGGTTTGCTAAGCCTACTGAGGACAGGTCTTCAGAGGGGGAGGCAAGTGCAGCAGCAGGGTAGGTTAGAAGAGGCAGTGCGGTGGCCAGGGGTAGAGGCAGGGCCAGACCGAATAATCCACTAACTGTTTCCCAAAGCGCCCCCTCGCGCCATGCCACCCTGCAGAGGCCGAGGTGCTCAATGATGTGGCAGTTTTTCACTGAGAGTGCAGACGACCGATGAACTGTGCTGTGCAAGGTTTGTCACGCCAAGATCAGCCGGGGAGCCCCACCACCAGCCTCAACACCACCAGCATGCGCAGGCATACGATGGCCAAGCAGCCCACAAGGTGGGACGAAGGCCGTTCACCGCCTCCGGTTTGCACCACTGACTCTCCCCTCTGTGCCCCAACCTGCCACTGAGATCCAACCCCCTTCTCAGGACACAGGCACGACCGTCTCCCGGCCTGCACCCACACGCTCATCTCCGCTGTCCTCGGCCCCATCCAGCAATGTCTCTCAGCGCAGCGTCCAGCCATCGCTAGCGCAAGCGTAAGTACGCCGCCACACACCCGCACGCTCAAGCGTTAAACGTGCACATAGCCAAATTGATCAGCCTGGAGATGCTGCCGTATAGGCTTGTGGAAACGGAGGCTTTTAAAAACATGATGGCGGCGGCTGCCCCGCGTTACTCGGTTCCCAGTCGCCACTACTTTTCCCGATGTGCCGTCCCAGCCCTGCACGACCACGTCTCCCGCAACATTGTACGCGCCCTCACCAACGCGGTTACTGCCAAGGTCCACTTAACAACGGACACGTGGACAAGCACAAGCGGGCAGGGCCACTATATCTCCCTGACGGCACATTGGGTGAATTTAGTGGAGGCTGGGACAGAGTCAGAGCCTGGGACCGCTCACGTCCTACCCACCCCCAGAATTGCGGGCCCCAGCTCGGTGCTGATATCTGCGGCGGTGTATGCTTCCTCCACTAAACCACCCTCCTCCTCCTCCTCCTCTGTCTTGCAATCAAGATGTCTCAGCAGCAGCACGTCGCCAGCAGTCGGTGTCACGCGGCGTGGCAGCACAGCGGTGGGCAAGCGTCAGCAGCCGTGCTGAAACTACTCAGCTTAGGAGAGAAGAGGCACACGGCCCACGAGCTGCTGCAGGGTCTGACAGAGCAGACCGACCGCTGGCTTTCGCCGCTGAGCCTCCAACCGGGCATGGTCGTGTGTGACAACGGCCGCAATCTGGTGGCGGCTCTGCAGCTCGGCAGCCTCACGTACGTGCCATGCCTGGCCCACGTCTTTAATTTGGTGGTTCAGCGCTTTCTGAAAAGCTCCCCTTGCTTGTCAGACCTGCTCGGAAAGGTGCGCTGGCTCAGCGCACATTTTCCGCAAGTCCAACACGGACGCTGCCACCCTGCGGACCCTGCAACATCGGTTTAATCTGCCAGTGCACCGACTGCTGTGCGACGTGCCCACACGGTGGAACTCTACGCTCCACATGTTGGCCAGGCTCTATGAGCAGCGTAGAGCTATAGTGGAATACCAACTCCAACATGTGCAGCATATTGGGAGTCGGCCTCCTCAATTCTTTACAGAAGAGTGGGCCTGGTTGGCAGACATCTGCCAGGTCCTTGGAAACTTTGAGGAGTCTACCCAGATGGTGAGCGGCGATGCTGCAATCATTAGCGTCACCATTCCTCTGCTATGCCTCTGGAGAAGTTCCCTGCAAAGGATAAAGGCAGACGCTTTGCGCTCGGAAACGGAGGCTGGGGAAGACAGTATGTTGCTGGATAGTCAGAGCACCCTCATGTCTATATCTCAGCGTGTTTTGGAGGAGGAGGAGCGGGAAGAGCATGAGGAGGAGGGGGAAGAGACAGCTTGGCCCACTGCTGAGGGTACCCATGCTGCTTGCCTGTCATCCTTCCAGCGTGTATGGCCTGAGGAGGAGGAGGAGGATCCTGAAAGTGATCTTCCTAGTGAGGACAGCCATGTGTTGCGTACAGGTACCCTGGCACACATGGCTGACTTCATGTTAGGATGCCTTTCTCGTGACCCTCGCGTTACACGCATTCTGACCACTACGGATTACTGGGTGTACACACTGCTCGACCCACAGTATAAGGAGAACCTTTCCACTCTCATACCCAAAGAGGAAAGGGGTTCGAGAGTGATGCTATACCACAGGACCCTGGCGGACAAACTGATGGTAAAATCCCCACCCGACAGCGCTAGTGGCAGAAGGCGCAGTTCTGAGGGCCAGGTAGCAGGGGAGGCGCGGAGATCAAGCATCATGTACAGCGCAGGCAGGGGAACACTCTCCAAGGCCTTTGACAGCTTTCTGGCTCCCCAGCAAGACTGTGTCACCGCTCCCCAGTCAAGGCTGAGTCGGCGGGAGCATTGTAAAAGGATGGTGAGGGAGAACGTTGCCGATCGCACGACCGTCCTCCTTGACGCCTCTGCTCCGTTCAACTACTGGTTGCCGAAGCTGGACACGTGGCCTGAACTCGCGCTGTATGCCCTGGAGGTGCTTGCTTGCCCTGCGGCTAGCGTCTTGTCAGAGAGGGTGTTTAGTGCAGCTGGGGGAATCATCACGGATAAGCGTACCCGCCTGTCAACCGACAGTGCCGACAGGCTTACACTCGTAAAGATGAACAAAGCCTGGATTTCCCCAGACTTCTCTTCTCCACCAGCGGACAGCAGTGGTACCTAAACAATACGTAGGCTGCAACCGTGGATGGAAGCATCGTTCTCTATCACCATAAAAAACGGGGACCTTTTAGCTTCATCAATCAGTGTATTATATTCATCCTCCTCCTCCTGCTCCTCCTCCTGAAACCTCACATAATCACGCCGAACGGGCAATTTTTCTTAGGCCCACAAGGCTCAGTCATATTACTTTTGCAAACAATGTTTATACGTTTCAATTCTCATGAAAGCGTTGAAACTTGCACCTGAACCAATTTTTATTTTAACTGGGCTGCCTCCAGGCCTAGTTACAAATTAAGCCACAGTACGCTAAGCGATTAATGGGTTTCACCTGCCCTCTTGGTTGGGCATGGGCAATTTTTCTGAGGTACATTAGTACTGTTGGTACACCAATTTTTTTGGGCCCTCGCCTACAGTGTAATCCTAGTAATTGTTATGGGCTTCGCCTGCACTCATGGTACAGCAAGGTGTGTGGGGTTGGCCTACACTTTTGCTACATAAATGTAACTGGGGCCTTGTCTATACTGCAGCTACTGAAATGTGAAAGAGACTGTTATTTCCCTAAACTGCTGCAACAGGAATGCTACTGTGGCCTGTCTTGACTGCTACTACTACTGAAATGGAACTAATACTGTGCTCCCCCTATGCTGCTGCTAGTGATATGTTACTGGGGCCTGTCTAGACTGCAACTACTACTGAAATGGAACTAATACTGTGCTCCCACTATACTGCTGCTTTGGAATTGTTACTGGGGCCTGTCCAGACTGCTACTACTACTGAAATGGAACTAATACTGTGCTCCTTCTATACTGCTGCTAGTGATATGTTACTGGGGCCTGTCTAGACTGCAACTACTACTGAAATGGAACTAATACTGTGCTCCCCCTATACTGCTGCTTTGGAATTGTTACTGGGGCCTGTCTTGACTGCTACTATTACTGAAATGGGCGGTTGGGCAGCATGTTACCCAGGAGAAGTGGCAGAGGAGTGTCATGCAGGCAGTGATTGTGCTTTGTTGGAGGTAGTGTGGTGCTTAGCTAAGGTATGCCTTGCTAATGAAGGTTTTTCAGAACTAAAAATTGTTGGGGGGGGGGGGGGGGGCAATCTTGCCGCTATTGTGGCTTAATAGTGGGACCTGGGAACTTGAGATGCAGTTCAACATGTAGCCCCTCGCCTGCCTTATCCGTTTCTGTGTCGTTCCCATCACTTTCTTGAATTTCCCAGATTTTCACAAATGAAAACCTTAGCGAGCATCGGCGATATACAAAAATGCTCGAGTCACCCATTGACTTCAACGGGGTTCGTTACTCGAAACGAACCCTCGAGCATCGCGGGAAGTTCGACTCGAGTAACGAGCACCCGAGCATTTTGGTGCTCGCTCATCTCTAGTAATGAACATAAGATCTGTCTTAGCCATGGCCAAAGGGAGAAACATTGAGTGTACAAGCTCAGGTAGCATAGCAAACACATTTAAGGCTATGCATATAGGCACATGGCATTAGAAAAAACAATATTTCCTGCCACCCTGAACGTGCAGAGGCATTTCACTCCAACTTAAAACCTGAAAAAGAATAGTGGTTAATCAACACAGGCATTTTGCAAACATTTTTAACACTAGCAAGTCCTCTTTGCTAAAAGGGAAGGAAGTTGAATTTATCAGTTTAATTGCTGCTTGTGGAAATCAGATGAAATGTGCAAAAAAACTTTAAGGGGACGCCTTTCCTTTATGAAAGCCCATGAATTGTAAAGGAGGCACAAGGCATGGCAAATAGAATATGATGACGGCAGTAAACATTTTTGTGTTGTAATAGCTGGTCATCAATGTCAGTTTTAATGCTTGGGAGGTGAGCAGGCCACTTGAGAGTCTAGACAAATGGAAACCTCTTCTGGGAAGTCATAGAATCTGACTTGGCTGCCCTCTACCACAAGTATTCTAGAAGGTTATAGGATTGTGTATTTTAGGTTTACTGTTGGCAGATGTGTCTTGACATCTCAAAATTGGGCTTTTCTGTGGAGATTTGCAGGGGTCCTTTTTCAAAGGCAACATGCAGTACCTTGGGATTGGAGAATTATGCTCTGAAAGTTCTGGGAGGAGCCTCTTCTAATGCAAGATTAGGTGAAATTTGGTGAGCTTTCAACCACAATAATGCCTGAAAATGGGTTGCAATGAAATGGTGTTATAAGGTCTTCCAGGAATGTAGAGAGGTTCTACCCCTCTACTCTCGAGGGTCCCCACAAATCACAAGTTACATCTGTGAAGCCTGTTCTCTGGGTCTTCCATCTTTGGGTGGAGTCTGTAAAGACAGGAGGTCACTTCAGCGAGTGTAGCTTGCATGAGGTTTTGGCGATATTCCAGGTCACTCACACGTTGCACTACCTCGATGACCCTCCCTCTCGAGTAGGTTGGGCACTGGTTTGTAATTAGATAAATAAATTCTATAACAATAAACAGCCACAGTAGTACTCAGGATCACTTCTGGAGGGCTGTTTCAATAGAATATTTTTTGCTGGTTTAACCCTTTGCAATCCAATTTTGGATTCAGGGTTTCCTAGGGGGCCTTCTCTTTCTGCCATTATACAATGGCACCATCCACTGGCTAGAGCCAGTACTACGGTATGTGACATACTGGAGAGGGCCCCGAAAACAGAGCGGCCAGTAATATACAGTAATACCCTGCTGGATGTTTTCCGACTTCAGAGCTGTACAGCCTGCAATCAGAATGTCTTTAGACATCAGACAGCTGATTGGAAAGGGTTAATAGGGCCTATGGACAATGGGTTGTCTTTGAGAGACATCTTTTAGTAGCACTGCATATCTTTGATGTAAACTTCTTTAAAACATTTCTATGCCTACAATAATCTCCCTGTATAATTCTCTCCAGATGATGTAGGCCGTGGAACTAGGGACGTCAGCTTACACTTGGAAGACATCATGGAAAAGTTAAGAATTGCTTTTCCAAGTACAAGAGATAAGGAATTATGTGGTATGTATACATTTGTATTACTGTTCATAAAATAAATAAGTTTAAAGGGGGTTTCCTGGTTTTTGATATTGATGGGCTATCCTTATGATAAGTCATCAATATCAGATCGCTTTGAGTCTGCCTCCTGCCACCATCACCAATAACCATGTCTCCATTGTTTCCGAGGCACAGCATCATACTGCAGCTCCATTACATTGAAGTGGAGTCTGTTGGCCATAGTGGTTCTCATTGTGGAGAGCACCATGACTGGGGATGCAAACCAATCCAGAATACTCATGTACAAACAGTTGTTGTGGAGTTTTTAATCCCTCATCAGTGTACAGTAGAGTTTTCATTGGCTGGGTAAGAGGCCATTAATATTAGTGCAGGATAGTAATTTTTCTCCTTGTGGAGAACACCAGGGGGATGCAAGAAGGTCTATATAGGCCATGCAATGCTCTCTGGGAAAAAGCTATGCAAAATCAACATTGAAATAATTCCTCCACAGCACCTTCTATTGGATAGTAGCTACCCTATCTAAGCTTTTAAAAAGGCCTTGGAACATGACCAGGACTGTAAGCCAAAGCAGAAGACTCATGTACAAACAACTGTTTCAGGGTTTTTCAAGAATCAGTATAAAAAGATGATTAACTACCATCCAGTAGGTGGCGCTTTGCAGTTTATTCATTGATGGGATAATTCCTCCAACCAGCTGCAGTAGCAGTCTGCGGTACAGCAGAGCTGTGGTTGGTAAACAGCTAAGGAGATGTTAGTGCTCACCAAAGCACTGCAGTTCCCACAATACGCTGATTGGTAAGGGGCCAAAGAGTCAGACCCCCTACTAATCTGATATTAATGGATAGACTTGAACATCAAACTCCAGGAAAACCTCTTTATTTAAACCTTACATAATGACCTTGTACTTGTCTGCGTTAGGCTGCATTCACACAAGTATGGATGCGAAAATGCATCTGTAATACAAGTGCCCACTTTAGAAAATGGGGCTACTAACCCAAGTGCACAGCATTATACTATAATACTGTGATTACTGGGTCAGTAGACCCACGGTCAAGCTGGGACACTCGTTTGTAACACAGGCGGAAACATTTGAGCGTAGTACGCTTGTGTGAATACAGGGGTAAGTTCATTTGGGGAGTTTTTTCAATTTGCATGTTTATGACATAAGTGTCTGATCAGTGGTGGTGCGACCTCTACAACTCCGACCAACACAGACGGTAGCAACAGTCACATGACTGGTTTGTACTTAATGGTGCAGATTTACTGATATTATTAGTGAGACACGGCAAAGTCTTAAAACAAGGCAAAAATGTATCACAGTTAATCATGCTGGATGAGAAATGTGACAATTCTAATTCTATACCAGCTTTGTTTACATCACATTTTGAGTCAAAATTTTGGTGCAATTTTTGGCACAAAACGTTTCATTGGGCTACACCCCCTTTTTTAACATATGAAGAAAAATATGTGTAAAAGTGTTTGCACCCCATTTGTGTTATAAAATATAGAAAATTGTTTACTGGCACATTTTTAATATCTGACCGAGGGGCGTAACTATAGGGGATGCGGTTGCACCCAGGCCCAGAAGCCTTGGGGGGCCCATAAGGCTTCTCCATATAGGGAGCACAGTACTATGAATAAAGCAATGTAATTGGGAGCTCTGTTACAGATTTTACACTGGGGCCTAGGGGCTTCAAGTTACACCTCTGATCTGACCCATTGTTTTTGATATGCCAACTGTGGAAGTCACATGAAAGTTGCATGATTTTTGCTTGAATCAGTAGATTTCTACATGAAAAAATTAGCTCTCAGCTGGAGGTTTCCAAAGCCAGACCCACAGCGACCATTACTCTTATTAAAGTGCTCGTCCTGAGACACCTTTTAAAGGGCATCTGTCACCTACTTTTAGCCCTTAAGGTAAAGCTTATATGTTTACATTAGGTGAACACCTGAGCTCAGGCATGTAAATACTTACCTTCCCCATCATTCCCCCAATGTAAATGCTGAAAGCCTCTGCACAATGCATTGAGCGGTGCGCTAAGTAGTCCCCCCTATTCTAATTTTATAATGGGTGGACTACTTATCAACTCCGCTCAACGCACTGTAGCGGCGGCTTCCAGGGATCACACTGGGGGAACGACGGGGAGGTAGGTATAACACTTTTAGCCCTATAAGCTAAGCTTACAGGCTGAAAGTAGATGATCTACTTATGGGGCTACAAGTAGGTGACAGAGCCTCTTTAAGAATGTAAGATTTAGTTTGGGGTTCTTACTAATCTGTTTTTCATATTGCAGATGCTGACTCTGAAAATCACGAATCTCCAACCCTGAATTCGTGACACTGGACCCCCTTTCTACACATCGGACAGAAGTATTGTTTGGCTTAAGAATAACTAACGTTTACACTTCCCGGTCGATGAAAAGGTGCATGAGAGATCAAAAACTGACAATTTTTACAATTTAAAACAATGATTTGTTACTTATATTTGTTACTTATATTTTTCAGAGATGTGGAGAAGAGAAACACTTAGTGCGGGCAACACATGGGCAATCTTCTTATTCAGCCTTTACAAGAAGTAGGAAGGCTTTCCTGTGTTACTGAATGCATTTAACAGTCTCAAACAGCTTAATAAAATGCTAGCAGTAGAAGCCTGGATTCACAAACGGCGTTTGCTGCATTTTTTGTGGCATTTGATTTTTTTTCTTTTAGCTTAAAGACCCTGCAGCCAGATGTTACATTTAAAGTCTACAGTAAAATACTGAAAATCCTACATAAACACAGCGTTTTGGGTGTTTTTGTTACATTTTTGAGGTCAGTGGGATTTTTTTTTTCAAAAACGCTCTGAACTCTACATATGGCCCAGAAAAGCCTGTACAAAATGTTATAAAAAAAACAAAAAACACCATGAACATTTCAATTCATGGTGTTTTTTACACATCCTGAAAAAGAGCTGTATGAAGTGGCTCTGTATAACAGCCATCATCCAGTACTAGGCGACCTATGGGGACTTCAATAAAATGTTTTATAACTACTATTCCATGTTTTTGTATAAAGGTAAATCTGTCTTTGGACATTGTACATCTGTTTACTCGAAGACAGTCCTATTAATAAAGTGTCAGGTACAATCAGTCCACATGCCTAACAGTTTAACTGGTTTAAGTTATTACGGGCTAATTTTGCAAAAATTTAAATTGTTACACCCATTTTCTGAGTTTGTGTGTTATTTCTCAGAAACGAGAAGCGCTGAATGTCATTTCTGCTCATTACTGGCATAACTATAGGGGATGCGGTTGCACCCGGGCCCAGGAGCCCATAAGGCCTCTTCTCTCCATATAGGGAGCCCAGTACTATGAATAAAGAATTACAGTTAGGGGCCCTGTTACAGGTTTTGCATTGGGGCCCAGGAGCTTCAAGTTACACCTCTGCGTTAAGAGAAGTTGGGGGGCCTAACTTTTGCACCCAGGCCCTTGAGCCTTTAGTTACACCCCTGCTGCTCATAATATTTTTGTAAGAGGCCTGCCATATCCAGACCTGTAATAGCCAAATAGGCTAATCGCATATAATACCACATAGCTGTGGTAGAAATATAGAAATACATAGCTGTGCAACAAATAGACATTTTACGCTGGCCATTGCTCATCTCCACCACACCATATATACTCGCGTATAAGCAGAGTTTTTCATTACATTTTGTTGTGCTGAAAAATCCGACTTACACTTGAGTCAGGGAAGGGTTAAAAAAAGAAAACCTCCATACTCACCTCCCAGCCGGCGTCTGTGTCCCCAGCAGCGGTGCGGAAAGCTGCTTCAATTTCTATGTTCCCGGTGGCGGTGCGGCAAGCTGCTTGAATTCTCCCTGCTATCATCTCCCTGCTCGGCTTTCAAATCCCCCGCCGTCAGTGCTGCGTAAGTAAGCGCTGTGATTGGATCGAGCGCCAGCCAATCACAGCCAGCGCTTGATCCGATCACAGTGCTTACGGCAGGGGATGACAGGGCCAAGCAGAGAGGGGGGGGGGGGGGGGGGGGAACTTGTGATGGTTTGATCGCTTCTGCAGTATGATGTAATTCCATAGTATTACATTATACTGCAATCTGAGAGGAAATCTATCAAGCCACGCCACAGGCAGGTAGAGAAAGAAGGTTCAGATGTCAGGGAGGATACACAGATACACAGAATAGACCTGACTAGAGGCTAGCAGAACCAATAACTGGCAGTGAGTTCAGGTCACTGCCAGCCTTTTAACTAAAAGCCTCCGCCCCGGGGCGGAGAGTGGGAGGAGCCGACTCTCCCCCTGTTGCATAAGGGAGGTGGATGAGAGCGGGCGGCACCCTACGGGCGGACACGCCCACGCCGCAGCACGCTGGCTGCTCCACGCTGCTGCACGCTGGCTGCTCCACGCCGCCGGGAGATCCCTGACAGCACAGCTCCGGGACGCCGAAGCCGAGCTCGAAGCGGCGCGTGCCGGCCGCGGGACCCAGCGCCGCCCTGCATGGTAACATTACCCCCCCTCTGACGGGGGACCTCCGGGCCCCCGGAAACTCGACCAGGCTTATCTGGAAAACGACGGTGGAACCGCCGTACCAACACGGGAGCATGAACATCACATGCGGCCACCCAGGAATGATCTTCTGGTGGAAAACCCTTCCAGGCCACCAAGTATTGTAGGATTCCTCGACATCGACGAGAGTCCAGTATCTCCTGGACCTCGTATTCGACTTCATCCCGGACCAGGGTGGGCGGAGGGGGACCGGAGGTGGGTATCACCGAAGGGACAAAAGGTTTCAGCAGCGACTTATGGAATACCCTGTGAACCCTCCATGTGGTTGGCAACCCCAGCTCGTAGGCGAGTGGGTTCACCACACGTGTGATGGCAAACGGCCCCACGTAACTTGGCGCCAGCTTCAAGGACGGGACCCGCAATTTGAGATTTTTAGAAGACAGGTATACCTTCTGTCCCACCCTGTAAGGTTCAGACACAGACAGACTCTTCCCACTGCGCAACTGCATACGGGCCCCCGCTGCCTCCAAGTTTCTCTGCACCTCTTTCCATACTCCCCGAAGCGTATCTGTGGCGTCATCCGCTGCCGGACAGAGCGACGGAGTAGGGATTGCTGTAAGGAAGCGAGGATGCTGACCGTATACACTAAAAAATGGAGACACCCCAGTAGAAGAACAAAGGCGGTTGTTTAGTGCAAACTCTGCCAACGGCAGGAACTCTGCCCACTGGTAAGCCTTTTCGCTGGCAAACAACCGTAAATATTGCACTAAGTCTTGGTTCTTCCGCTCAGTCTGACCATTAGTCTGCGGGTGGAACGCTGACGAGAAGGAAAGCGACGTTCCCAGGTTTCTGCAGAAGGCACGCCAAAACTGCGACACAAACTGAACCCCGCGATCAGATACAATATTTTGGGGAACCCCATGTAGGCGAATTATTTCCTTTACAAAAATCGTGGCAAATTCTTTTGCCGAGGGTAGCTTTTTTAACGCCACAAAATGTGCCATCTTTGAGAACCGGTCGACCACCACTAAGATAGTGGTGCATTTCTGGGATTCTGGTAGGTCAGTGATGAAATCTACTGATAAGTGAGACCAGGGACTGGAAGGAACCGGTAGTGGTCTCAGAGGACCCTCCGGAGGACGCCGCCGACTCTTATTGCGAGCACAGACCGAGCAACCCCTCACAAAGTTGCGGATCTCCTGAGACATGCCTGGCCACCAGAAGTATCGGGAGCAAAGCTCCAGGGTCCCCTGGAACCCTGGATGCCCGGCGAGAGCCGACGAGTGGGACTCATCCATGACTCTAGGGCGTAGGGTCTCTGGCACAAACCATCTGCCCTCCGGCACCCCTGACGGAGCGTCCTGCTGAGCATCCTGTAGTTGAGGGCTGAAGTGAGACTCTAACACTGCCACCACCACGCCGGGGGCTAAGATATTCTCGGGAGTCATGGTCCCACTGTCTGGTACCCCGAAACTCCGTGACAAAGCATCCGCCTTCACGTTCTTCTCTCCGGGGATATATGTCACGACGAAGTTAAACCTGGCGAAGAACAACGCCCACCGGGCTTGACGAGCAGTGAGTCTTTTCGCATTGGCGAGATATACCAGATTCTTGTGATCAGTATATACGGTAATTGGGTGTCTAGCACCCTCAAGATGGTGTCGCCACTCTTCCAGAGCCCATTTGATAGCCAACAATTCACGGTTACCCACGTCGTAGTTGCGCTCTGCTGAATTGAACTTTCGCGAAAAGAACGCACATGGGCTATAGCCAGACCTCCCACTGACTTCCTGCGACAATACTGCTCCTGTCCCCACTTCCGACGCGTCTACCTCAATAAAAAAGGGTAGTCGTGCGTCCGGCTGTATTAGCACCGGGGCAGTCGTGAATGCCTTTTTTAGACGGCTAAAGGCCTCAAGGGCTGCAAGCGACCACTTACCCAAGTCAGCCCCCTTCTTAGTCAGGTCGGTCAGAGGTTGAGCAATAACTGAGTAATTTCTAATGAATTTGCGGTAGAAATTTGCAAAACCTAAGAACCGCTGGAGAGCCTTGAGGTTGTCGGGTCTGACCCATTGGGAGATTGCTGCTACTTTATCAGACTCCATCTGAATCTCTGTGGGGGAAATTACATAACCAAGGAAGGATACTTGTTTAGAGCCAAATGTACATTTCTCTAATTTGACAAAAAGTTGATACTCGCGCAAACGGGTCAGGACCAACCTCAGGTGCCGCACATGTGAATCCCAGTCAGGTGAGTACACCAGGATGTCGTCCAGATAAATGACCAGAAATACCCCCAGGAAGTCGTGGAAGACTGCGTTCATAAAACCCTGAAACACAGCGGGGGCATTACAGAGTCCAAAAGGCATGACCAGACATTCAAAATGTCCTAACGGGGTGTTGAACGCTGTCTTCCATTCATCTCCCTCTCTGATGCGAATTAAATTGTAAGCCCCCCTTAAGTCCAGTTTGGAGAACCAGTGAGCCCCTACCACCTGATTCAACAAGTCAGGAATTAGGGGCAAGGAGCACTGGTTCTTCACAGTGATTTTATTCAAGGCCCGATAATCCACACAAGGCCTTAGTGTCCCGTCCTTCTTCTCTACAAAGAAGAGACCTGCCCCGGCCGGGGACCTGGACGGCCGGATATGTCGGTTGGCCAGAGCTTCCGAGACATAGGACTTGGGGGCTTCATGCTCACGACCTGACAGATTGAAAATGGCTCCCTTAGGGATGGGACCGTCGGGAATCAGGTCGATACCACAGTCCCACTCCCTATGGGGGGGCAGAGCCTTAGACAGTCGTTTGGAGAATACATCCTGAAAGTCTGACAAATACTCCGGAATGAGCACCGTATCTGCGGAGCACACAGCTATGGTAGACAGGTGATTGTGACACGATGACCCCCAATGAGTCAATTCCCGGGTGGACCAATCAAATTGGGGGTTGTGCAGTGCCAACCAGGGCATACCAAGCACCACATCAACCGACATTTTTTCCATAACCAAGAAAGACAGTTCTTCCGAGTGGAGGACCCCCACCGTGAACTGTACTCTCGGGGTCCTCCATCGTACCAAGCCTGTAGAGAGAGGGGTAGCATCAATGCTGGTAAAATGAATTGGCGTCTTCAACGCCACAAATTCCGCCATCAGAGAACGGACAAAACCCAGACTTATCAAGTTAGCGGCTGCTCCGGAATCAATAAACGCCCGCCCTGATCGGGAAAAATCCCTGAATCTAACATGACACGGTACCAAAAGTTTAGGAAGTACCTGAAGTCCTAGGCGATCCTCCCTGCAATCGCCTAGGACTCGGAGTTTTCCGCCGGTTCCGGCTGCGGGCGTTGAGACCTCAGTGGGCAGGTTATCACCCGATGTCCAGCTTTCCCGCAGTAGAGGCAGAGACGATGCAACAAACGGATCCGGCGTCGCTCTTTGGGGTCCAGCGGGTCCACCTCCATCGGCTCGGGCGCAGAGACTGGTAAGGAGGAGGAGGGACCAGGGCCACTGACCTCCCTGACTCTACGGGTCTGCCTGTCCTGCTTCCTAGACCTGAGCCTCCTATCTGCTCTCACCGCTAGCTCCATAGCCTCCCTTAAGGACCCGGGAACGGGATGGGAAATTAACAGGTCTTTAACTGCGTCCGAGAGGCTCTGCAGAAAAACGTCCTTCAGCGCGCTATCGTTCCATGTCGTATCCCCCGCATAGCGTCTGAAGTTGGAGCAATAATCCTCCACACACGACAACCCCTGCCGCAGCGCCAACAACCGTGAAACCGCCAACCCCGCTCGGTCCGGTTCGTCGAAGATACCCCCGAGTTCCTGAAAAAAGGAGTCCACGGACTGCAGGCAGGAGGAACCCTCGGGGATGGAGAAAGCCCATGTCTGTGCCGAGCCCCGCAGCAGGGACATTATCAGCCCGACCCTCTGAGCCTCCGACCCGGAAGAACGGGGACGCATGCGAAAAAACAGGCGACACGCCTGTCGGAAAACAAAAAACTTATTCCTCTCCCCAGAAAACACCTCGGGAAGAGGGCACTTGGGTTCGGGGCTGGTTGAGGCGTCCGACCCCTGCGACACCCCCCGCTGCTCCTGGGCCACCATGCGGGCGGATAAATCCTGGATCACAGGCACCAGGGCCTGCAGCTGGTTCGTGAGGGAACTGATCGCCTCCATGACAAACACGGTTTTAAAGGGCCAGTTATTATGTTACGGCACTCTGCCCCCCGAGCGCCAGTTGGGGGTGCCCTGATCTCCTGCACCCCACTGTCCCTGCCTACTTGCCTCGGCCCTGGCTAACCCCAGGCGGACAACTGGGCGGCAGTCCCTGCGCTGGCTAGGGACCTGGCGACTACCTGGATGGAACTACTAACAGGGGACAGAGTGCCGACAGAAGAGGCAGGTGTAACAGACCAACAAAACTACTAGGTGAAACAAGGCTGGAGGTGTAGCTCACAGGCAAACGAAAGGAAACTGACAAGCAACTAGGACAGACTAGAATAGACCTGACTAGAGGCTAGCAGAACCAATAACTGGCAGTGAGTTCAGGTCACTGCCAGCCTTTTAACTAAAAGCCTCCGCCCCGGGGCGGAGAGTGGGAGGAGCCGACTCTCCCCCTGTTGCATAAGGGAGGTGGATGAGAGCGGGCGGCACCCTACGGGCGGACACGCCCACGCCGCAGCACGCTGGCTGCTCCACGCTGCTGCACGCTGGCTGCTCCACGCCGCCGGGAGATCCCTGACAGCACAGCTCCGGGACGCCGAAGCCGAGCTCGAAGCGGCGCGTGCCGGCCGCGGGACCCAGCGCCGCCCTGCATGGTAACACATACTGCTGCCCTACAAGACAATGATTATTACTGCAGTCTCCAAAACTTGAAATTAGAGGGACACAGATTTAAAGGGATTGTACAGGATTAGGAAAACATGGCTGTTGTCTACCAAAAGACAGCACTACACCTGTCCACTGGTTGTTTGTGGCATTGCAGCTCCCTTCACATTCATACTGCTGAACTGCAATACCACAAACAACCTGTGAGCAGCTGCGACTATTTCTTGGTAGAAAGCTGCCATGTTTTTCTAATAGCCTACAACCCCATTTAAATTCAGCAAATCAGTCCCAGGATCAGAATGTGGAGGGGGTATATTACTCGTAGATGATCTTCTCAACAGTCTCTCCATTCTGCCACTTCCGGCTGTCATTTTCCTGCAGTCATGATGGTGGCGGTAACCCCACATCTCTCTAGCTCTGGTCCGGCTGCTGCTGACGTAATCAGAGACTCTGACTCCTGATATCCCCATCGAGTGTCTCTGCTGCATGCAAGACATACAGGCTAGCTTCGCCAGGAGGGAGGAAAGAGTCAGAGTCTCTGATTATGTCAGCAGTGGCTGGACTGAAGCTACAGTAGAGGATGAGTGAAATACTTGATTGTGTGGGTTACTGCCTAGCTGGAGGTTAAGGGGTGGGGAGAGCACAAAGAGGGGGCACTATTATTATTATAGTGGGATACTATTAATACTGGGGCCACTAGTGGGATCATTATTGCTACGAAGAACACTAAGGTGGGGGTGGGTCACTATTAATATTGATGCCACTAAGGAGGACACTATTACTACAGGGGGCACTATTACTACTGGGACCACAAAGAGGACATTATTACTACTGGGACCACTAAGGGGGCACTATTACGATTGGGGCCCCTAGTTGGAGCCCCTAGAATAACGGGGGGGGGGGGGGGGGGGGGCAAAAACGTATGTTGTGATAAGCCATGCTTCTAACCACATGCCCAAATCACCGCCCCTTTGATCTTGGGCGGTATTTTTTTGTGACAAAGGTGGCAACACTACCTCCAACCTCCAGTCCAGGAACCTGGAGGGTCACTCTAAATACAGTTCTGTGTGGCCGAGGCCCACTCCACTCGCTGACTAGAGATGGGGCGGAGGGGGAACCCAGGCTGGTGAGTCAGGCACAGCAGTCAAGCTTTCCTGATTTTAATTTGAAGTGTGTTTAATTAAAAGAAAACTCAGTCCATACTCCTCTGTAGCTCCGTGTCAGCTGCAATGGCCGTTCTATTACTCGCCGTCTTCCACGTTGTGGGATCATGTGACAAATACGTGATCACAGTAGTCAATTACTGGCCCCAGCATTGGTGAGGCTGGGAAATGTCAACACCAATCGTGTTCTTGTCACATGATCACACAACACAGAAGTCAATGTGGGACAGCGCGCTCATTACAGCTGCCGGAAAGCGACAGAGGAGGTGAATATGGACTGTTTTTTAATTTTATTATGCAGCAAGCCAAACCAGACCCAGGTGTGAGAGCAGTGGAAAAGCAGCTTTTTGTCACGGTGGCGCCGCTGCTCTCCTCCCTAGAAAATATGTGTTTATGGTGCAGTTTCCGACAGGTGAAAAGGTGTACAGTCAAGTTCATGACGCTAGTCCGTATACAGACCAAATAAAATAATGTGAAAAATGAAAACGTTTCTTTCCCCTGAAGTATAGTGCGGTACTTTAGTGCAGGTAGTGAGTGGTGGGAAGGGACTCCAGGAGAATCAAAGGTGCAAAGATTGAACAGTTTATTGCTTCAAAATAACAAGAATCTTCAGCTTTCTTTAGTGTTCACTGGCCGAGGGCAGTGCTGGATTCCGTGCGAGATTCACTGCCCCGCGCATGCCGTGGACATGAGGCCTTAGGCGGACTGCACAAGGGCATATTTGCATTGCGGAATCCAGTGTGGGCGTCTGCCTCCTGATTCCACAGCAAATACCTCCCGTAGTATGCAATGAAAAACCGCTTTTTTCTGCACGCGGGCGGAAATCAATCGCAATTTTCTGCTTGTGGAGGAAAAAAATAAATAAAAATCGCAGCATGCTCTCTTTTTAAGCGGATTTCGCGCAGACGGATTGTATTGAACTCAATGGAAGTCGTCCGATGCGCGGCTTTTCCACAATGACATTGTTGAAAGGTCGCGGGTACCTGCGTCGTCACCTAGCGACGGCACGAGAAAAGCTTGGTTTTATGGCCTCTGCCACAATGCTGCTAGGGAGAGGGCGATCATTGGTCGTATGAATGACTTATACACCTAGAGCCAACCCTGTGGCCAGGTATTATATTAAACAGTCCAGAGGACTAAGTTGCCCCTGCCCCTCTGCAGTCAGGCATGATGAGCTAGTCACCACAAGACTTTGATTTAAGGAGAAATCATCTTTAAGGAAATGTAAGGCCGGCTGCACACGAGCATGACGGGCTCTGCCGCGGAATATTCCGCGGCGAAGCCCGTCACGGCGCCCCCCAGAGACCCCATACTTACCGGCGGATCTGGCCTCTGGCGCTTCCCCGCCCGCCGCCTCCCTCTGGCGCTTCCCCGCCCGCGGCCGCGTCATGTGACGCGGCGGCGGTAGGCGGGAAAGCGTTTTCACGCTATCTTCTGCTGTGTTACAGCGGGAGATAGCGTGAACGGACGGCTTCCATTCACTGCAATGGAAGCCGTCACCGCGTACGCCCACGGCAAATAGAGCATTTCCGCGGTGAAATTCCGCACCGTGTGCCCTGAGCTATTAGGTTCAATAGAACCTAATAGCTGCGGGCAACGCAGCGGATTTTCGCCGCGAATTACGCGGCGGAAATCCGTTCGTGGGAAGGAGGCCTTAGGGCATGTACACATGGGAAGGGTCCGCTGCAGATTTTCCATGTGGAGCAGCACTTACAGGAACAGCAAAATGGATCAGATTTAAACCAATCATATCTGCATGGGATCAATGCCATAAATGACCTGCGTTGCAAATTTTAAATCCACAGTATTTCTAATTATGCCGTGGGCTTTCACCGCAGATCTTTGCAATGCATATGGTGAAATTTGCAAAACCCACAGCAATTACGCACTGCGAATTTTCAGCAGATAGGCTGTGAATTTTCCGCTAACCTGGACCCATCCCGTGTGAATGTACCCGAAAGAGGGATGGATCTGTTGCGCAGCCTTCCAGCAGATATGGTTGAGAAGCAGACAACTAAAGGGTTTTACTGGGAAAATACATTGATGGTGGGGCAGGCACGGAGTTTCCATAGGGAGACCCCGGGCACCTGACATACGTGGGGAGCTGGGAGGGTAGAGTGCTGACTTGCCACGGTGGCACTTATCATGTTCCATCCCAGAGGGACACACGCAGCAAAGGCAAGAGTAGCGCCATGGCCCACTCCTAGGATAGGGAATACACGACAAACTGGAGGCAGTGAGTAAATTGTCACACGTGACGCCACCGTTCCTACATATGCCGGTATGACCCTTGCGAGTAATAAATGCAGCCACAGACAGTATTGAATCTGTGGCTAGGAACGGTTAAAGCCCGGCAATAACTTTACTTGAATGGTAATCAATTATACAAGGCAATTCAATGACAGTTTTCTCAGTGCAGGAAAATGAATACACTTCAGTAATTTCACTTGTGCAGACTGTTACAGACTCCAAGACCCACATGTGTAAACAGAGACTATAAACTTGCAGACGCGTGCGTGTGACAATTAAAGGGTGTACCTCTACATGGTGATCCAAGCTTCAGACAGCCATGTAGGAAAATGACAGCTAAGATAGTACCTCTGCCCTGGCCTTGCACAAGAACAGTTTGACACTTAGGCCCCTTGTCTACGGGCATTGCGGTATCCCGCAGCGGATCTACACCACAGGAGCCGGATCTCCGCTGTCAGCCTATCTGATCGCAATGATTCTCTGCTCGTGGACAGGGGCCGGCATCTTCCATAGAATAGCTATGGAAAGCTTTAGATGGCGTGATTCGCCCGCGAATTACCACCGGCGGAATCACACCCGTGGACAGGGGGCTATACAGATCTCACTCTCCCGGGGCTCATTCTCCTTACAAGCAACACGGGAAATCTCTCCTTCTCTTCTATGCTTCAGTACATGAGGATTAAGGCCGGCTGCACACGGCCGTGACGGACTCCGCCGCGGAATTCCGCGGCAGAGCCCGTCACGGCGCCCCCCAAACTTACCTGCGGATCCGGCGTCCTTGCTCCCGCACGACGCTTCGGCATGACGCGCCGCAGCGTCATGTGACACGTCAGCCGCGTCATAGGACACAGCCTATGGGCGGTGGGCGGGGAAGGGGTTTCACGCTATCTTCCGCTGTGCTACAGCGGAAGATAGCGTGAACGGACGGCTTCCATTGACTGCAATGGAAGCCGTCCGCGCGTACACCCGCGGCAAATAGAGCATGCCGCGGGTGAGGTCGGGTGAATTCACGGTGCGGAATTCCACCGCGGAATTCCGCACCGTGAATTCACCCGACCTCACCCGCGGCATTTCAATAGAACCTAATAGCTGCGGGCAACGCAGCGGATTTCCGCCGCGAATTACGCAGCGGAAATCCGTCTGTGGGAAGGAGGCCTAAAGGTACCCCCCATGTACCTGGACCTCCTGAACAGCACACTCCTGAAGGCATGGACTCTCTTTCCCCTCTCAAACACTCATATTTATAATCTCTTTCATACCACATGACATGATAGACTTGATACATTTACATGCAGGCTTTGGATTTTATTAAAGTTAACCCCTCAAGCGCTGCAGCTGTGCAACACACACACTGGATATGACAGGAAAAGCTTTGCACAGTGCATCCACATAAGACAAACATGTATGAAATTTATTGAGGGGACCAGGATGATATACTGGGTCACTGCAATGGCCATAAATATGTGATTAGTGAGGTCTTCTTTTCTCGTCTCCCCCACTAAATCGACGGAATAAAGGGGCTGTGACTGGTACCTGCATGGGGCTGTTCTGCAGTACAGGGCACAGCCACATGTAGGATACGACAATAGACCTTCAAGGGGTGATTTGGTTTATTGGTGGCCAGAACCAGTGATAGGGCTCCTTTACATGACTGTATGCATATTTGCACGTGCCTCAGCGCTGTGTTTTTATGGAACGAATGATGCTTTTTTGTGCATGTATCAACGTATTTTACTGTACTTTTCCCGCCCCCAAAAGGCACGTTCATTTACAGGTGGCAAAGAACGCACCGCTTGAAATGGCTTATTAGTTCCAGATGTGTTCTTCCAGTGGAATTACACGGCGTATCATGTATCTCCTTGCATATTGCGTGAGCATTTGCGCACCCCCCCAATGACTCTATGGGGACCTTTGGTGAGTAAATGCTCAGAAAAATAGAGCATGCTGCGTTTTTTGCGTGACCAAAATGTGCAGGAAAATCCATGCATGTGAACAAACCCACTGAAATCAATTAGTTCTATTCTCTGCATTTTGCACGTGTAAATTTTGTGTGTGGAGATATGCCCGTGCGAAGGAGCCTGTAGGATGATGCGCTATGGACAAATCCAGATTAACACCAACATTGTGTGCCTGAGACTGGGGGCACCTTACCTTAGTTCTAGCTCACTTACCTATAACAAAAACATACCAACAACTTCTTGGTGAAAACGTGGGTTGGCCACAGCTTTATTAAATATTTTCAAACATATACTTTTAACTTTATTTATTTAATTTAACTTTATTAACTTTCTCTGACTATAAACCTCCCATGCCTAATTGAACTATTTTAATACCGTAACGGCCCATAGGACGTTCGTAAGCCCCTGTATCCATGGGCCTGAAAACCTTCCTTTGCGCCGTAGCCCGCATGGGAAGCTCCCGGCCTTACCTCCGCTGTGACAACTTCCCTAAATGTCCCTATGCCAAAACAACCTCTCCTCCTACCCTCCACCAGGCGGGTGGGTGGGTGTCTTCTCTTTTACTCCTTCTCTCTCGCTAGCTCCACTCGTACTGCCTTTCTCGCTCCCCACTCTCTTCTCTTCCTGTCTATAACTCCGCCCCTTCCTCCTAACCGCTCGCTATTCAAAAAACTTACTTACTTCCCCCCGCCCCCAGTCCCACGCCGACTCATTACTCATTTTGCGGCATACAAATATTTCACCTGTGATTTTTACATGGGACTGCAGGTCAGCCTTTTTAAAAAGTGTGAGTAGCCCATAAGGAGTTAAATTACAGTTTGCTTCTGCTATATCTGCCTCTATTTGCTGGGGTGGAGATATAAATTACTTCTGGCCTTGGTACACACACTTGTCCCGCAGGGGGTTTCCAGAGAAGTTGCTTTCAGTTTGGAACTAGGAGGAAATGTGAGCTGAAGTATAAAGTCTGCAAAGTGACTGTGTGTATAGAAAGGAGTAGATATAAATGATGTGTATGAGAGGGGTGCTGTACCCCACAACTGCCAGACTGTACATAGGGAAAGTGATACCTGTATGCAGGTGTCACAGGGCTGGATCAAGATCTGTGGAGATCCTTGAGAAAAACATTATGGAGGGACATCCTTCCTGAGATGAAGTATCCCAAAAATTTCTCCATGCATTAGGCCGGCTGCACACGGCCATGGCGGGCTTGATCTGGATTATGGTTTTCTCCAGCAGGTTTCGGGGTATTTTGTAGCTTCCAAATTGTATAGTGTGCACACATCATCGACCAGATCAGACACAAGTTATTAGTCTCATATCCAAAATGGCTCTCTGGGCAGAAACACCCAGACAGCCCCTTTTATTGTAAAGCATAACACCTGCCCTTTAATGGGCGTGCAACAGATTACATCAGTAACATATAGGATTCTCATTTGTCGGATCATATAGAATCCCCCCTTCTTCCTGCCCACCTTCTCTCAACTCCAATGTATAAGCAAGTCTTTGTCTTACAAACATGTGCTCAAACCTGAAACTGAAAGTAAGTATCTCTTTGTTGAAGAAGATTCTGTGTGGGGGGATGGAAGGACTGGGAAAACACTCAAGATGAACACAAGCAATAACATATAACACTGTGATTTAACTCTTTCCTTATGCAGCAGAGTTCCACATTAGGCTGAAGTCACAAAACACATATCTTTTCACCATTGTCCAGCAATTACTATAATGAAATTATGCAGTCATTAGCCTCTAAGAGGTAAAGTCACTACAGCTGCATAATACCTCTAGTTTAGTACAAATCAATAGACATTTTACACTGACTAATCATCATGTCTATCACAGGCTCCGCCACCGCGCCCCCCAGAGACCCCAATACTTACCTGCGGATCCGGCGTCCTAAGTCCCGCATGATGCTTCTGCGTGACACGCCGGCCACGTCACATGACATGCCCACAGCGTCACATGACGCGGCCGGCCATGTCATATGACGCGGCGGCGGTAGGCGGGGAAGCGGTTTCATGCTATCTTCCGCTGTGCTAATACCGCCATACAGTGCACAAATGCAGAATGAATTTACGTGGGGTTTTATCACTACCCCAAAATGATTTCTAGTGGCTGGGCCTGGCTTAAAATAAAGAAAAGCATATACTCACCTCTTGACAACCTGGGACGCAGCTGAGCTGTTCCTATGGCCCTGACATAGGCTTCTGGGTGTATGGCTCGATGGAATTCGGCTGACCACTGCGGCCAATCAGAGGCCACAGCGTCAATCTCAAATTCCTGACATCATGGCGCCCAAGATTTGAGAGCTGATGCCAAGATTGGCCATAGCAGTCAACTGACTTCCAACGGGCCATACTCCCGGAAACCAAGAGAGCTGCTCAACGGCGCCCCGGGCCGCTGAGGAGAGGTGAGTATATGTTTTTTTATTTTACTTCGGGCCAGCCCGCTAGAAAATATTTTAGGATATTAATAAAACCCCTTTAAAAGGTTTTTAACATATTTATGTAAATAAAGCTTAATCATCATATCAAGTTCTACAACTTTTTAGTTTGTTGTATGTTTCAGTTCCTCATGGTGAGCTCCACCTGGTGTCCATCTGCTGGCGGCTCACCTCCTGTTCCCATATACCCATATAGCAAAAACTGAAATTTACACTTGCTGGCATAGATTTGCACTACAGTTTATGCTGATTTCTTGGTGAAGAATCACACTTAATATGTTGGGTTTTGCGAGTCCCGCCCCTCCGCTAAACCGCACCCACTTTCTTGAAAAGTAGTGATAGCAGCCTTATTTGTACGCTGTAGGATTGAGCTTTGACAGATGACTTTTTTTAAGGTATGTAACTATGAATATTCCTCTATAGATGTAGCAGAGCTCAGTTCGTCCGTTTCTTTTGAGCACTGGGATAACTCGTGATTTTGCAATAAGTTCACTTTCAATTTTAAGGATGCATAGCACATCATGGTATCACGATGACTGTCGCACACTCAGCTCTGCTACACCTGTAGTTGTACAGCAGGAATACAGATATGGAGTAGAATGAAATCTTACTGATATGCCAAATGTCAGCTCTGCGATCACTTTACATGTGCGCAGGGAGAAGTCTTCTGCTACGTTGATTGGATCCCCATTTCTGTCCATAAAGTCCTGCAAAAGAGAAGGGGCCTCAGTATCCCATATGGATTCCTCACTAGAGCTGCTGTGATTGGTGAGGACTCTGGAACCCAATTATCCTATAACCTTTGGTGCCAACTCCCTGGCTGATAAATGCAGTCAAGTCTGCCAACTTCTCTGCCAGGAACGGGGATTGTGCGCCCACTTCTAATTCTACCACCTATCATGATCAATTATTATAGAACTGAGGGACATAGTGATAAGTGGTCCCCACCTGGCACATCTCCTTGGCCTCTGCCACCAAGGTCACCTCCAGCCTCCTTCTCACCCGCTTCTGTAGGGACATGTGAGTGAGACGTCTCTGCACTTTTCAGATAGGCGTGTAATCTCCAAGGGAAAGATCCTTCCCGCCCAGTGAGATCAGATCACCTGCAACGTAAGGTAGAGCGTAAGCCAACGCTAACAATAGTCAACTTACGTATAACGACTAAATCGGAGAAGGAAAGCCATCCAATACCCCAATACAACATGGACCTACCCACGTAGCTCAGTGGTCTGCCGGCAAAGTCAGCCCACTTCTTAATCAGAGCTTCACGGATCAAAGCTGCATTGTTCAATATGACAATGTCTGAAGTGGCGGAAACAGCAGGTCATTACTATAGGTTGTATCTCTTTAAGCATCGTATGGTGCAGAATGAATGCTAAAAATAGGTTACTGTAACTTTAAAACAACATCTTAAAAGAGTTTTAGCAATAATGCAAAGTTATAGTAAGAACTTTCCCAAAATCTCCCCGACCATCATATACTCACCGTGACCCCAGAAGCTGAGCCGATAGATGGGGCCATATTTCTGGGCCAGATGCATGAAGTGGAGAGGTAGATCGCTGTGCCCCAAATCCAGCAGATTGCCCAAACAAGGTAGAGGTGTGGGGCAAGGAGGGAACTGGTTCTGGCTGAATCCTGAGAGGCGACATTTGATGTGAGAACATCCTACATATAGAAGCAGCAGGATGAGGAGGGATGGGAGCAGCAGCAGAGGGACCATAATGAAGCTTCAGATGGAGGCGGCGGCGGGTGTATATGTATGATGGGGATAACCTTGGGACACACAGGGGGAGGCGAGTGAAGGAGAACAGGCTGCAGGTAGAAGCAGCTGCATCTCACATGAGAAGAATGGACTCTGCCCAAGACTAATAAGTCTAATTAAGGGTTTATTCAGACAGTGCAGCCAAGTCGCATTTTATTAATGTGATTATATCAAATTGCCACGTTTTAGTTTGTTTGTAAAACTGCAGAAATTTCATGGAAATAAAATACAACTTGTTCTCAAAGTCGGACTTCACACAGCGTGACTGTACAGGTTTTCCATCCCACACATGCTGGCAATCCACAGGGGCCAAATCTGCACCTAAATGGTGTGGGTTTGTCAAGAATTTTAACCCTTGCATTCCAAAGACTGAATTCGGCATCAGACAGCTACAGCATAAAAAGGCACGCTGCGAATTTGGAATCTGCAGTCTTTTTCAAAAACCATGAAAGATTACCGTATCTTTTGCTTCATAAGACGCCCCTAAGGTTTTAGAGGAGGAAAATAGGGAAAAAATATTTTGAACCCAGACCAGGACGTGTTGGAGGAATAAAGAGCAGTAGTACCGCCTCGGAATGAAGTATATACACCACTAGGTCAACCTGCCATTCAGGATCCAGGGACAGCTGCGTGTAAATGTAATGGTGATCTTATTACTTGTCACTCAGCTTTCCCTGAATGCCATGTTTGACTAGTTATAGCAATGTAATGATTGCATAACTCTGCAGCTGGCATTCAGAATCCTTGAAGAGCTGAGCTACAATGAAAGGACGATTCCATTAGTAGTAACACAAATTTTCGGGAAACCCTGCATGGCACTTCTGATTATAGTGAGGTATACATTGGTGCCAAGTTGTGCTGAAATGAGCTGTACTTACAGCTCTCCTCCTCTGCTATGTAGCCAGCTGTGTGATAAGGAATGGAGGAGAGCAGTAAGCTGATTGATGGGGGACCAACAGTTCCGGTATTAGTGTTTCTTGACGCCACCAGCAGCTAGGGTTTAGACAGGAGGACGCCCGTCACACCCCCAGCTCCTGATAGGCTCAAGGCTGGAAGGTCCTTTATTTTCTGCACAGTGCAGGGAGGGCGATGGATAGTGGCTCTGGCGGCACTGCACCGCTCCCTCAGTGTCTCCCTCAGTGACAGTCAGGGCCGCAACTCCCCCACTCCGTGTCTCGCGGTCCGCTGCAGAGTGAAGGGAGGCCGACGGGAAAGCGACTTCCTCTACGTCCGCCGCTGGCCTTCCCTCTCCCTCCGTTACTCAGTATAAGGGTGACTACCCACTAGCGTTTTTTTTCACTGCGAAATTCGCAGCGTTTTTTTTTTTCTGCAGGGGTCTATGGGACTTGTAATGTTAAAATCACGATCACGCAAAAAGTGGATTATACCCACCTGATAATCAGGTTTCCAGTAGTCTCCACGACAGCACCAATGAGATTGCCTCCTCCTGGTAGGACAGGAACATACTGAGAGGTTAAAAGCTCCCCCCCTTCCCCACTTTCCTCAGTGGATTCTAACGAATTGCCGGGGCAGGAGCTAAACTTAAATTTTTTCCCCTAACCGGGGTTTTTTAATTTTAAATTTATTATTTTATTTTTCTAGGGCGGGAAAGGTACGGGTGCTGTCGTGGAGACTACTGGAAACCTGATTATCAGGTGGGTATAATCCACTTTTTCCCCCAGTCGTCTCCACGACAGCACCAATGAGACGTACCAACTAAAGTTTATTAGGGTGGGATTGCTGCCGAGAGGACTTTGCGGCCGAAGGCCATGTCCTCGTCCTGCTGCACTTTTACCCTATAGTGTTTAGTAAACGTGTGGGGTTTTTTCCAGACTGCGGCCTTGCAAATTTGCTCGACCGAGGCTGAACTGTGTTCGGCCCATGAGGACGCTACTGCCCTTGTGGAATGGGCTTTAAGCGCTAACGGGATCTCCTTCCCGAGGGCTTTATAGGATTCTATGATGGCCAGGCGGATCCACCTGGCTATGGAACTTTTCGCTGCTTTGCTACCCTTATTTGGGCCACTGAACTGGACGAACAGGTTGTCATCCCGCCTCCAGTGGCTCGTTGTATCTATGTAGGTTAGGACTGCTCTCCTAACGTCCAGGCAGCTTAGGGTTCTTTCCTCCTCGTTTTTTGGGTTGCTGAAGAATGAGGGGATTATTATATCCTGGGACCTATGAAAATCTGACACTACTTTCGGCATAAAGGCCGGGTCTGTTTTAAATATTAGTTTGGTGTCTGTAATTTTCATAAACGGGTGGCGGATGGACAAGGCCTGTAGTTCGCTAACCCGTCTTGCGGATGTAATGGCTACTAGGAAGATGGTCTTGATTGTCAGCGTTCTTATAGGTAGCGCTTTGATCGGTTCGAATGGTACCGCTGTCATGGCCCCTAGAACCCAGTTAAGGTTCCAGTCTGGGAACAGGTTTATGGGCCTAGGGCGTAATCTAGCTGCTGCTGTTAGGAACCTGTGGACCCATCTATCGTCTGCGAATTTTGTGTCGCAGATAGCGCTAAGGGCTGAAACCTGGACTTTTAGGGTGCTCGGGGAGAGGCCCATCTCTAAGCCCTCCTGCAGGAATTCTAAGATTAGCGGAGTGTCGGGGATAGAATCCCCGCGATCCCTTCCCTGTCTCCATGAGGAAAACTTTCTCCAGACCTTCTGGTAGATCAGGTGGGTCGTCTTTTTCCTACTGGACATTAGGGTTTCTACTACTTTCTCTGAGAATCCTTTCTGTCTTAGCGAGGATTCCTCAAGAGCCATGCCGTTAAATGGAGTTTGTCTAGGCCGGGGTGGTTCAGTGGCCCCTGCGATAGAAGATCCGTCCAGGTAGGCAAGGTGACTGGGTCCTGGACGCTCAGTGTTGTCAGAAGACCGAACCAGCTTCTTTTTGGCCAGAAGGGGGTCACTAGGATTAGCGTGCATCCCTGGGTTCTGAAGTGTTGTAAAACCCTGGGGATTAGTGGTATGGGAGGAAAGGCGTAGGCCAGTCCTTGTCCCCAGTCCTGGCCCAGGGCGTCTACCGCTATCGGACGATCTCCTGGCCGGAGGGAGAAAAAGTTGCCTACTTTCGTGTTCTCCCTGGTTGCGAAGAGGTCCAACTGTGGGGTCCCCCACCGGTTGGTTAAGATTCTGAATGCCTCTGGGGAGAGGGACCACTCTCCTGGGTCTATCTGCTTCCTGCTGAGGAAGTCTGCTTTTCCATTTAGTGTCCCCTTTAAGTGGGTTGCCGTGATCGAGAGGATCCGGCCCTCCGCCCAGTGAAAGATTTTCTGTGCGATGCTTTGCAGTGGGGGAGATCTTGTGCCCCCTTGGTGTCGTATGTGAGCGACCGCGGTGACATTGTCTGACAGTATTTTTATGTGATGGTTCTGTAGCGAGTTGCCCAACTGCTGTAGAACCTGCCAAACTGCCTGTAGTTCTCTGAAATTTGAGGATTGTTCTTTTATCCTCTGAGGCCAGGGACCCTGAAAGAATTGGTTCCCCACATGCGCTCCCCATCCACAGGCGCTTGCGTCTGTTGTGATGTGGATGGCTGGGTTTTGTAGCCAGTGAACCCCTCTCCGCAGGTTCTCTGGGGATGTCCACCAACGCAGGGATGTTTTTGCCCTGTTTGGGATGTACATCCTTGCCCCTAGCGAGGACTGCCTTTTGTCCCACGAGGATAGGACTACGGCCTGTAGGGCTCTGGTGTGGGCCTGGGCCCATGCTACTCCTGGGATGCATGATGTCAAGCTCCCCAGAAGAGACCTTGCCTCCCGAATTGTGCAGAATCGTCTTCGTAGGAAGGTTTTGACTATTCTGCGGATTTTTTGTATTCTCTCCTCGGGTAGGTAGGAGCATTGCGATTCTGAGTCGAGAGTTATTCCCAGAAACGTCTTCTGCTTGCCGGGATCTAGGCTGGATTTTTCCCAGTTTATAATCCATCCCAATGATTGGAGAAGTTGTAGCACTGTCTCCAGATGTTTGGTTAGGAGTTTTTTGGACTCTGCTATTAATAGAATATCGTCCAGGTATGGTACTACTAGGATCGATTTTTCTCTCAGGTGGGCGGCTACCTCCGCCATAATCTTGGTAAAGATTCTGGGAGCTGAGGATATCCCGAAGGGCAGGCATCTGAACTGGTGGTGCTCTGTTCTTCCGCCCATGTCCACTGCGAACCGCAGGTATTTCTGTGAATCTTTGTGGATCGGGATGTGAAAATACGCGTCCTTCAGATCGATGGACGCCATGTAGGCTCCTCTGGGGATCAACTTTATTGTCGAGGAGATGGTTTCCATTTTGAATCTCCTGTATCGGACGCAGGTGTTCAGGTCTTTCAGGTTTATTATCGTCCGGTGTTTCCCGCCGGGTTTTTTTTACTAAAAAGAGCCTGGAGTAATAGCCCTGGGTTTCCTCGTTTCGCGGTACGGGAGATATTGCGTTTAACCGCTGCAAGTCGCGAACGCTTTGCCCTAGTAAATGTAGCTGTTTTTTTGGGGCTCGCGTGGTAATGAATTTCCTTCTGGGGATGGATACCAGCTCTATCTGGTATCCGTGCTGTAGGATCTTTGGGATCCATGGGCCCCCGCAGATTGCGGCCCATTGATCCACAAAGCTCCCCAGCCTTGCCCCTACGGGGATGGCGTCAGGGTCTTTGCTTCGGCTCCCCCTGATGGGGGTTGAAGAGGATATTCCTTCCTCTGCCCCCCTTGGGGTAACTCCAGCGGCCTGTCTTGCCCTTGCCTCGGTAGGCCTCGGGCTGCTGCATTGGGGCCCGGGGAAAGGTCTTCACTCTCTGTGGTTTTTCCTCAGGGAACCCTTTTTTCCTGTCGGCCGCCTTCTCTAGAATTTTATCTAGGTCCGGTCCGAATAGAAATTGGCCGTAGAAAGGGAGGGCACACAATTTGTTTTTCGAGGCCAGGTCGCCTGACCATGACCTCAGCCATAACACCCTTCTGGCTGAGTTAGCGCGGGCTGTGGCTTTTGCTGAGAGTTTGACTGTCTCGGCTGCGGCGTCCGCTAAGAAGTTAGTGGCCATGCGCAGTATGGGAAGGGAGTTAAGGATCTGATCCCTCGGCGTTTTGTTGGTCAGATGTAGTTCCAGCTGCTCTAACCATACCCCCAGGGTCCGCGCCACGCAAGTGGCTGCGATCCCTGGCCTAAGGATGTTTGCCGCTGCCTCCCATGATTTCTTTAGGAGTCCCTCTGCCTTGCGATCCATGGGGTCTTTTAGCTGTGCGGCATCCTCAAAGGGCAGAGTCGTCCTCTTGGCTACCTTGGCCACCGGGACGTCTACCTTAGGTATTTCGTCCCAGCTTGCGCAAGCTTCCTCCTCCAGGGGGTATCTCCTTTTTACGCCTCGAGCGGAGTAGGAACCTGCGTCTGGTTTACTCCACTCTCTCTGAATTATTTTAGAGATGTTTTTGTGGACCGGGAAGGTATGTTTGCGCCTCTCCCCAAGTCCACTGAATATCTCATCCTGTCGGGTCCGCGGCTCTCTGGGCTGTTCTATTTTTAACGTAGCCCTAACTGATTTAATTAGTTCCGTCAATTCATCTTGATGGAACAAATATTTCCTGTAGTCCTCCTCTTCTGAGGACTCTTCGGCCGCCTGCTCCTCTTGCTCTGATCCGATGGAGTTCTCAGAATCAGAAGACTCCTCGGGAACATATGCCTTTCTTCGGCGTTTTGCTGGCGGTGCCGGCAGTGACGTTAGAGCTGATTGAACCTCTTCCTTCACCAGCTTTCTAACGTCATCCAGGAATCCCCCCGATTCCTCTCTGACTAGCCTAGCCACGCATGCCTTGCATAGAGGCCTCTGATACGTGGCTGGCAGTCTCGTCCCGCATTCCACGCACTTTCGCAGTTTTGTTCTGGGGGGGATGTCTTTTTTATCCCCCTGACAAACAAAGCATTTTTGCGGGTAAACATGCAATTTTTCCATACACAACATACTGGATATTTGCATTGTATTTTTGCCGCACTGGCTACTTACGGCCGCTGAGGCTGAGGTTTCAGCTGTCTCTGGGGCTGGAGCACTCATCTTTATACCAGTGCTGCAGACACCCTGCGACCTGTGATGCTGGTGTTCTGGCTTCTCTCAGGTTCCTATTTGAATTTCGCGCTCCTGCGCTAAGCCCCGCCCCCTCCGCTCCTAATGCAGCCGCGATGACGTCATCGCGCTGGACGTGAGATGCGGCGCCCCGCCCCCTGCCGTCAAAGGGCTTCCTGGAGCGCCGCGCTGTAATTTCTGCCGGAGGACGAGGGGGACTGAGGCTCCCGCTTTGAACCCCCTATGGGCCGCCGCGGGAGGAACCTGGCCCGGGGGTTACCACCCTGATGTGGCGTCCCGGGAGTCGTCTGGCTGCGAAGGGATGACAGGGTGAGCCACTGCCTTCCGATCCGCCTGTATGCTTTCGCTGGCTTCTCCACCAGCTCCTCTCATAGATCCTGCCTCCTGGCAGGACAGGAAGACACTGAGGAAAGTGGGGAAGGGGGGGAGCTTTTAACCTCTCAGTATGTTCCTGTCCTACCAGGAGGAGGCAATCTCATTGGTGCTGTCGTGGAGACGACTGGGGGAAAATAGCGATTTACCGCAGTATCGCGACTTTGCGCGATCACGATTTTAGCTTTACATGTCCCATAGCCCAAAGACCCCTGCAGGAAAAAAAAACGTTGCGAATTTCGCAGTAAAAAAAACGCTAGTGGGTAGGCACCCTAAGGCATCGCAGGACGGCGGCCGCTGCTGCTGATGCTGCCGATGGTGAGTACAGGAAGGCCGACGTGGAAGCGGCTCTGCCGCTCACTCTGTGTTCCCCACCGCTGCAGAATGCTGACAGCCGCCCGGGAACTTCACTGTGCCGCTGCTCCCTCACTGTCCGGATACGCAGGGCACTCCAACGCCGCTAAGCCGCTGTTAGTGAGTGCCAGGACCTGACAGGGGAGAGTGGCCGGCGTGTCAAAAACACTGTATCTGGTCACCACCCACTCTTCCGGTGGCGTCAAGATACACTAATACCAGCAGTTCCTAGGGGTGGCTGCTATAGAGCTGAACTGCTATCCTAATCAGACAGCAGGGGAGAAAAGCCACCCTACGTACAGCTGATTACCTTGTGTCCGAGGGAACTACTACTACTACTACTGCTGCTGCTGCTCCCCCGCCCCACTAATCAGTAGGACTCCATTGCTATTTATGCGGTTCTGGCCGGCAGCTGTGTGAGAAGGACTTGCGATCTTTTTCACACACCTGACGGGTCCGAATTTCAGCATTGTGCGCTTTACAGGACTCATTGGGAAGGGTGCGTCTTCTAAAGCAAAAAATAGGGTAGTTGTGAAAAATGTCTGCATCGTGTGAAGATTTATAAAATCTCAATATGGCTTGTACTGAAAATGCTGCAGAGCTTCATAGCATTCCTGGTGCGAGTGAAGCCAGCCTAAGGGCGCCTTCCCACAAAGCGAGAGGCTGCGAAATGCCGCAGCATTTACAATACAAGCCATGTTGAGATTTCTAAAATCTCCTTCACCTGCAGCGCAAAATAAAATTGAAATACAAGGGTTAAAATCCATAACAGATCCGCATGAAAAACTGCAGCCAAATCCACATCATTTAGGTTTCAAATTTTGCCATTGCAGATTCTTGGTGTATTTGCTTTGGGTAAGGCAGCCTTCGGGCTCCTTCACATTAGCATAGATCGCCCCGTTTTCACGGCCAGATGATATGCGCTGCCCATCTGATGCATTAGTTACCAATGCATCAGTTCAGATGGGCATATTCCCGATGTGTAAAAATGGTTAGCCGGCAAAGAAAGGGCATACGGTCCACATTCTGGACGGATGTTTTTATGCTGGCCAGAAAAGATAGTTCTGGAACTGTGTTCAGCTGCAATACGGTGGCCACTGCCATAGACTTCTATGGTTGCAGCTGCAGACGGTAGTTTAGCAGAGTCACTGCTAACCTCTCTCCCCCTTGCTAGCTGTCTTCAATGGGCAGGGCGGAAGCTAGTATGCTAAAATCCCGCCACCTTGCCAGCAGCTCCTATAGGCTGGAGCAGAGAGGGGGAGGGACTAGGTCTGCTAAACCCTCCCCCCCCTCGTCGTAATAAGCTGGCAAAAGGCGGAGAGGGGGCTGTATTTAGCAGAGCTAAAACTCCCACCCCCTGGCCGATGGTACCCCGGGGCTACAGCATATACGCGCCGCAGCCTTGGCTGTCTAAATGGGCATTAAAACAGGAGTTTTAACCAAGTCACGTCTGCATCTCATTCACTGGATTTTTGGTCGTGCTGTGGCCAGCCGAAAATAGTCACACCCGTGTGAATGAAGCCTTAGGGTGTCTTCACACAAAATTATATTGGCTGCTGACTTTCCACAGTAAAAAAATTGGCAGCCAATACACTGCAAATCTGCAACAGCCAAATCTACAACTAAGGCCTCATGTCCACGGGCAAAAGAAGAACTAAAATCAGCAGCAGATTTTAACACTTCTCCTGCCCGCGGATCTGCATCCCATAGGGATGCATTGACCACCCGCGGGTAGATAAATACCTGCGAATGGTCAATGAAAGTGATTTTAAAAAAAATGGAGCATGAAAAAATCTGGACCATGCTCCATTTTCGTGCGGGGCTCCCGCGGGCTTTTATTGACCTGCTCCGGATCTTCCCTTCGCCGCGGCTTCATCTTCTCTCCGTCGCGGCCGGATCTTCTTTCTTCGGGCCGGCGCATCGCGAGGCACGCAACCGACGTGCCCTGCGCATCCACGGAGCCGAAGAAAGAAGATCCGGCCGCGACGGAGAGATGAAGCCTCAGCGAAGGAAAGATCCGGAGCGGGCGAGAGGTAAGTTAATTCTTATTTTAAGCGCTCATGCCCGCGGGGCAGGAGGGACCCGCTGCAGATTCTCCATGGAGAATCCGTAGCGGGCCTGATTTTCCCCGTGGACATGAGGCCTAAAGGATTCAAAGATTTTGGTGCCGATCTGCTGCAGGTTTGCATTTCAAAAGGTTGAAACTTGTCAAAATCCACATCATAAACTGGCATTCTGTGGATTTAGACCCTGCAGCGTGTTTCACATACACAGCAGATACTGCGCCGAATTGTTCCGCTCCATGTGGAGATTGTTTTTTTGTCTAAATCTCGTCCATGTGGCTTGTACTGTAAAGGTTGCAGAATTTCTGCAGCATTTCCGTCCCGTCTGAAGGCACACGTCGGATAAAATAGGTTCACAAGTAACTAAACTGCTGGTGAAATTCTCCTACTGCAGACTTTAAAATAAATAAATAAATGTTATATATTCAGTACTGCGAGTCGATTGCTGCTACACGCGGGTCAGATTTCTTCCATGACCGATACTATAAGGATTGTGGATTTTCCCTT
The DNA here is from genome assembly GCF_035609145.1 of Eleutherodactylus coqui. Lineage (NCBI taxonomy): Eukaryota > Metazoa > Chordata > Amphibia > Anura > Eleutherodactylidae > Eleutherodactylus > Eleutherodactylus coqui. The sequence continues at coordinate 55,083,722 of NC_089846.1, read as the reverse complement.
CCCAAATCCACATGGACCATCTGTAACATTTCCACCAGGTGTGCATTTAGTATAAACAGGAAAGATGTGCGGCTTGTCATCCAAAATGGAATACCTTGCCCACAACCGGGTCACCAGTGCAACAACGTCTTCCTGATTAGACTAAATTCACAGAGCCGAAACGCTGCAGTTTGTTTTTTATAGCTTCGTACTGATTTACGTTACCGATAATGCCGTGTGGTAAGAGGGCCCTTTAAATGGCAAGCTTTCTTCTCACAACCCACAATCGTGGGCCATGACCTTCGTCTGTGCTTTATCGCTTCATCTAATGAATAATGGGGGTTGACGTGACTGTCGACCTTGGACAGACCGAGAAGATGGATTCTGAGCCCAGAATGATAAGTCAAGGGGAGATGGAATGCGGGATAAGAGAAGACCGCACACAGGCAGTGTTGTATATTACACTAAACAGACACTTTATTAGAGACGCTATCTAGAAGCTTGTTGGTCTTCAGAACCGCGCAGTTCTTTGTTGCGTAGATTCCACTAGGTGTTGAAGGCATTTTGCGGAAATATTGGCCCATGTGGACAGGAAGTTTATTTTAGGCGCCACAAGGTAGATGGAATTGACAGGAAGGGAGTCAAATTCATGCTGCTTGTGCCAAATTCTAACCTCCCAGCAGCACGGTACAACAGAAACCTTGATTTATCTCACCAGGCGATGTTTTTCCACTGCTTAGTGACCCAATTTATGCTCTTTTACCCACTGGACTCTTGCTTTTGTGCATTTCCTAGACCCAATGGCACTGGAACTGGCGAGCTGTGCATTCGGATAATAGTTGGAGCACCAGCATTGTATGAAGCTTCAGTTTGCTGACTGGGCAACACCTGTTAAAAGAATACCTCTGCAGCGCCACCTATTGGAAGGCAGCATCATGACACAGGTTCTTCTGCTGACACTTGAACTTCTGTGGTGCTTACAATGAGCAAGAAGTCGCCCAGTCATCCAGCTTTAGTGATTTGAAAAACAACGACTAGAGAATACACAATGACTCCTCACTCACTCGGTGCCAGTCAGGGGCCAGCGTAGACCCCGACCGATACAAGTCAGGGGCAGCATATACCCCGACCGATACCGGTATAAGTCAGGGGCAGCATATACGCGGACAAACAGTCACCTATAGTTGCTCATTTGAGTGATTTGGGCAACAAATCGGCCAGTATAACAACAGCTTGCACTGTGTAATCATCCTGTCCTAACTGCAACAGAAATCTGTTCTCTATGTACCAACTTCCTACTGAGCTTCAGCCAATGTGAACAAGCAGAGCTGCAGTGTGAAGCATGAGGGATGGACATAGCACAAGCTGAAACACTCATAAGCTACTAGGTGGATCTCAGACCACCTTACAGCTAACTGTCCTAATTGAGTGGAGATAAAACTATAAGCAGGAGACAATCACCACATTAAATAAAGTTATAAAAACTTTGTTTTTAATTAACAGAATAAAACATTTCTTTGAATAAAATGCAAATATAAAAACAAGACATTACCAAACAAAACGGCATGATATCAATAGTCAGGAATTCCCCCTCAGCCAGTCAGAGGTGGCTCTAGTGGTTGAGCGCAGCAGCGCCACCATGTGGTTTTATTACAACCACTACCAATGATTATCTCAGTGAGGGACGTATATTTGGGATTTCACAAGAGCAACCTTCCTGCATCGTGAGATAAACACACAAAACAAACAAAAAAAGTGTGTGTGTGTGGGGGGAGGGTTGAAATATACAGCCATGCTCAAAAAAGCTGTTGTAAGCGCACAGATATGGAGCGCACAATTGTGCATGTGCTCACGTGAAGGAGCCATAAGGGTGCGTTAAGACGTAGCAGATGTGGTGTGGCTGCACCTAGGTGATCAGCTGTTTGTCTCAGACCCCGCAGGTCGGCACAATGTCAGGGCACTGAGATCTTTCACTTTCCAGACTAGAACTTGAACATAAAAGTTATAACATTCTTGTAACAATAAGAACAATCTTGTGGAATTTAAAACTATTCCCATGTGGTCATTGATGGAGTCGGCCGAGGGTCTATTCCTCGTCATCAGGGATGCCACGGATTTTCTTTACTAGTTTCATATCCTCTTTGAAGAGCGTTACTCTCTTAGCATGAATGCTGCAGAGGTTGGCATCTTGTAGAAGCATTACAAGATAGGCCTCAGAAGCCTGTGGATACAGAAAGACAGAAGAGCAATTAGTCCTTCCTACAGTGCCCGATTCCTCTCTAGATCCCTACACAGCTCAAATGAACTGGGCCTGCCTCTGGGACCTTAGGATGCATCCTGCCTATGTCCAGCTAAGCCATATGACTAGTAGACAGGATCCCCCACTGAGGCCCTTCCTTTTATGATCTAGCTTTGTTTTTTTTTTTCTTCTTTAAATTCAATAATTTTTATTGAGTGTTTTGACACTTATTCTTAACATAAACTTACATTCCCACCCCCCCTTCCCGCCTCCGCCCCCCCCCCCCCCTGCATTCCCAACAGTTACATCGGCATGTAACACTATATCCATCAAACATATTAGAGGAGTTATTTCAGTCTATACATAATGTCCTTAGATGAAGAGTCTGGTATTCTGTGGTGTGATCCCTTCTTCCACAGAACAAGGGTAGCCGGCCTGTAGAGCTCCATCAAGTACAGAAGTATAGTAAGTGATCCATACAACATATTTACCTTGTTATTAACCCATTTAGGACCAGCCACTGTATATATACACGGCGGCTGGTCCTGGGCTTAGAGGACTGCCGATAGTAAAAAATACGGCGGTATACTGCAATCAGTCAGAGACAGGAACGGGTTATCAGCTGTTAGTGACAGCTGATAACCCGGAGCAGAAGGCAGGAGGGGTTTTTAACCCTTCCTGCCTTCTGCTTCCCCGATATACAATGCTCAATGAGCACTGTATGGGCAAAGTGAAAGTAAGAAGTACTTTCATGTGACCTCCCGGGATTCCCTGCTATACAGAGCTGGAGGGTCAGACTTAGACGCTGGCAGCTCTGCAGGTGACTAATGTCAACAGAGGGGTTGCTTTCCCCTAATTAGGGCTTCTATGGACGCCCCTGTTATAGTGGGAAAGTGTCAAATAAAGTAAAAAAAAAAGTGAATGTCCCCCAGAGGTCTTATATGACATCATGACATAGATATTTATGTAATTGTGTTTTTTACTAAGTAAAACAAAACAGAATAAAACAACACAACACACAAACCAGACGCCAACAAAAACAGTCGCCGTATGCGCCCTGTAAACCAAAACCGTACATACTATATATCAAAACATCCGAAATAAATAAAAACCCATTTCCATACTTTATTTTAGTGTAAATATAAAAAGAATTTTTAAAAAAACTATAAATGTTAAAAAAAAAATCTTTTTTTGTTTTTAGCATTTTACCCCCCAAATAAGACTAAAAAAACGGAAAAAAAAGAGTCAGTGAAAAAGATATATAAAAAAAATAGTCCTCCATGTCATGGGAAAAAAAAAAAAAGCGTAGCAAAAATAATTTTGGTAGCTAAAGGAAAAAAAAAAAAGGGAGCAGTATAACCGCCACATGGGTAAAATCCCTAAAAAGTGTCTGGTCCTTAAGGTACAAAACAGCTTGGTCCTTAAGGGGTTAAGCTTGCACCTCCACAGCTCTCACTCCTAGGCTGGGACATTGCTATAGGCTAGGTGGTAACAGTTAGGTCTCATGTCCACTGGACAATTAGAATTACAAAATCCGTGCGGGTGTCCCGCATGCGTGATCTGCGCCCATAGGGATGCATTGGACACCCGCAGGTAAGTAAATACCTGCGGATGTTGTTTTCCCCTGCCGCGCGGATCGCATGTGTGGAGAAGTCACCCGCAGCAGGTTCCATTTTCTGCGGGTCTCCTGCAGGCTTCCATTGAAGCCTATGGAAGCAGTCCGGATCTGTGGTACACCCGCACCTGAATTTCTGCTCTGCCGCGGGAGCGTGGGAGAACAGGAGTTCAAAAAAAAAAAAAAAAGTCCATGATGCACGGGCGCTGCTGGTGTGCCAAGCACATCCGCAAGGCAGAGAAAAAAACAAAAATCCATCTGCAACAGACAAGAAGCTGCAGGGTCCGGACAGGTAAGTAAAATCAATTTTCACATGTCCGCGGGAAAGGACGGACCGGCTGTGGGATTCTGCATGGAGAATCCACGCAGGCCCGAATTTCCTAGTGGACATGAGGCCCAAGTCTCCAGCTTGCTACTCCAGTTGTACTCAGCCATTTCCCCCCATATCTTGTCATATTTGTGGCCAGCGTTTCTTTTGAGATATATCCCTTTTCCGCAGGGTAAAAGGCCATTCACTTTAGTTTTAAACTCTCCCACTGTGGGGGGCATTTCATCCAGCCAATGTTGGGCTATCAGTTTCTTTGCCACAGAGCAACCTGATCAGCACTACTTGCTCCGCTAATCGGCAGATCACTCATGTAACCGAGTATGCACCCTAGTGGGGAGAGATCCAGATTTACTTTGTATACGGTGTTGACTAATGAGTGCACATCTATCCAATATCTGCTTAGTTTGGGGCATCTCCACATCATGTGTATTAACCCCACTCTTTGGATCTATACATAGCAGGTTATCCCTTACTCCTAGGTCATGCGGGAACGTTGGAGTGCGATATACTCTGTAATAGATGTAGTTGTGACAGCCTATGCAACGATAGTTTAGAGGTCATAACTAGAATCCACAATGGGCTGGACAATCTGCTTCCCATTTCTTTTTGATGGTCAGTGGGTTTTGTAAATGTAGTTTTCTTTGTAGTTATTCATACATCGTAGATATTACCCCCACGGTGGTGGAAGATGTACTAATATTGTCAGCCACAACAAAAGGGGGACATTTTTATCTCTGGCCACAGACTATGATAAGCGTGCCTGAGCTGTAAGTATTGGTAAAGTTGTCAATGTCCGTCTCCATCAGTATCTGGGAGAGCCGCTCTCTGCCTTTCCTTTTTCACCCATCAAATCCTGTTAGTTTGCTAAGCTCTGGTAGCCATGCAGTATCCCATATTGGGGTATACTGTGTACATCCCAAGATCCCCTCCATGTCCCTAGTCACCATGTTTTATGCATGAGTGAGCGCAAGGAAGGTGCAGGCATTAAGTTTAAAATCATTTCTTTCCAGGGTTTCTAGTAAACGCATTCCATCAAAATAGTTTAAGGATTTGAAAGCTAGCTTCTTGTTCTTCTGTCTCCCACCTCCTTTTGCATCTGTGCAGCTAGCAAGTATGCCATAGGATTAGGTCAAGCCAGGCCTTTCTCCTCCTTTGGGTTATGGAGCATCTCCAATTTTATTTGGGCACATTTTGACAAAAAAAAAAAAAAAAGCGCACTTTTCAGATTTTTACAATAAAACGAAAGAAAGTTTTTATATCATTAGTCTCCATAGGGATCTTTAACTTGCGGTTATCTGATTGCTTCTAGAGTATAATGCAATACTATGGTATTGCATTGTACTAGATTTTAAAAGCCTGCCTATTAAACAAGCACATACTTAAGAGGCAAATGATCATGGCAGACTGGGAACTTTCAGAAGTCCTCAATCAGCCACAATACCTGGACAGCACCCCGTAATCTTACCACGGCAGGGCCGTTTGGGACAGAAGCGCTGCCGTCAAAACATTTAAGCTAGGAGGGTTGTAACATGGAATTAAACTCGACACCGTTTGATGCGAGTGGCCTATAGTAGTGAATGAAATAAGGAGGTCTGGTGTCGGGAAGTCAGAACTAAAAATAATTTAAAGGCTAGGATTCTTGTGGGAATTGCACTAGAACGATAGGAAGGAATCTCTTTAGAGAAGCAATAGTACCCTGGAAGGTAAGGATTGTCAGAAGAACAAGGTTCAGGATACTACTAGTATAGGTACTACTGTGCCATCCAGCTGGCTGGAAGGACTCCTAGAAGAATGGGGTTGCCTCTAGGCTGAATGTCTGCAACTCAAACCACATATAATATTCAGTACCAGCGCTGAGCAGTATCAACATACTAAGAAGAACAGTTCAAAAAGGAAAGAGCAATATGCCATCCAGAAATGATCCTCCCAGGGAAAGCGAAAAGGCAGATACTTGAAGAATTGCCGAAAACAAGAACCACCGCAACCTAAATACTCCCCCTCCTGGAAGATCTAATGATGCTATGGGGGGCTTGACTTTGAGAAGCCAGAAGAGTGTAGTAGGTATATGGTAACCTGCTCTGTGCAAAGGGGAACAGTTGTCTGGGACCGGCCAGAACGGCGTGGTTATGAAGATATTCGGGGGCAGGACCATGTTAGATAAGGTCTTGCTATGAACCATGGTTTATGGAAGGTGATGAGACAACTTGAACCTCCTGGGACTGTAAAGGTATGTTATGTAGTCTGTAGAGGAGCAGCTATTCTGACCATGGATTCTGCTACTGAAATAGGGGGTAATAGATCAGCCTGAACGCTGACATTGCTTAATCGTATCAGAACAAGGACAAGAAATGTTTGTTTTACTATCATCGCATTCAGAGACTCCTCGAATTCCCCCCTCCTCCTACCCCCCAAAAGGTGCTGCAAGGTGTTTTTTTTGGCAGAGAAAGACGACCTTTTTAATGTTAGCATTTGGTGATTTACATGACTGATTGCTTTCTATCCTGAGGAATGCAAAATTAAAAGGGGTCTGTACAACCAACCAATGACCTATTCTCAGAGTAAGTCATCAATAGTTGATTGGCAAGGGTCTGCTGCCAATGATCCCACCGGTAAGCTGATCCTTTGGCCCACTGTCAGTGCGGTAGGGTCAGATGTTGTCATCGCTGGTTGTTATTGGTCCAGTTCTGACAATAATGAGGAGCAGGTAGTGCATTGATGTCAATAAGAGTGAAGCCAGTTATTACATTTTCTCCCGTGACCACTGATGACGACATCTGGCCCTACTGCACTGATATTGGGCCAGACAATCAGCTAATTGGCAGGGATCCTAGGCAATGGATCCTTGTCTATCAACTACTGATGACCTATACAGATGCTAGTTCATCAGTTATAAGAGCCCGGAATACAGCTTAACTACCCCAGTATCCTGAAAAATAAGACCTACTCCAACCATAAGCCCTAGCATGATTTTTCAAGATGCAGAATGATTTTGCAAGATTTGAAGATGCTTGAAATATAAGCCCTACTCCAAAATTCAGCCCTGTTTACAGTTAATAAAAAAAGTCAATTTGAATAGTGACCAGGCAGCTATACATGTAAAAAAGTGAAATCTTTGGGAGCAGAAAAGTAACATAAGACCCAGTCTTATTTTCAAGAAAACAGGGTATATTGGCCAGGTCTCTTAGATATTTTTTCCACGGCATTCATTGTGTAGGTTACATTATGTGGATTTTTTTTAAACCACAAGAGTAATCACCAATGAAAATACTAAATTCATGATTTTTTCTTACATACCAAGGCCGGAGTCACACAAGCGCATGCGCATTTGCACATCAGCCATTGCGTATTTGGGTGTGCAACAGCAGTTTACTGTAGTTTTGCACATGCAAGTTATGTGCAATTGTATACACAGGAAAAATGGGGGGCTGGGGGAAGGGGGGTCACATCCCGCTGTCAGAATCCAACCCAGCTGCCTGCATTCGGCCTTTGGCTTCCATGGCCCCATCCCTGTCCTCTGGTGCCGAAATCAGACGATTTCTGTAGTCAATCAGAAGCCACAGTGACCTCCTGGCATCATGATGGCTAGGCCTCATAGGCAATCTTCAAGTCTTTGGATGCCATAACAACCCAATGGCACGCTTCGGTCCTCTCCCTTTGTCAGCCTTTTATTTGCCATGGTTGCATGGACCATGGCATGCAAAGAGTTAAATGGCTGGGGTCAGAGGTTTCTCAACTCCCAGCCAATAGAGCTGGAACCTGGCTGTCAGACAGCTGGGCCCCCACTTATAATGGCACAGGCCTTATTACAATGCACTGCAAAAAAGAGGCATATTCATCAGAATAAGACCCAATAGGGAGCACAAAAAAAAAAAAAGAAACATTGATGGTCTTCAGAGCAGCTCTTCCCACAGGCCCACACATTCAGTACATGCACAGCCAATCATACACTGACCTCTTGAAGAGCCATTATGGCCTGACTCTGCCATAGGTATGGCACGCGGCGGGTATATTCCATACACACTTGTCTCACCTGCAGGAATTAAATGGTAAAAGATTTGTCTTACTGATCACTGAAAAAAGAAGAGTGAAAGGAGCAGCCGCAGAGAGCAAGTCCACTCACCGCCCGGGCGAAAGGAGCTTTGGGCAGTAGCAATTTGGTAGATTTCTGATATTTCCTTATGTCAATTAAGGCCTTGTCTCCTGGGCGGTGGCGTTGTCGTCTAGGTGGTTCACCTTCACCTTTATCGTCCCTTGCTTCTTGTCTCCCTTAAAAAGAAATAAAGCGCAGCTGAAAATGAAGCTTCCTGTAGCTGCCACAAGGCGAAGATCACTGTATACATAATCACACTTTGAGGGGCATCATTACTTTAACCCCTTCATGACATGGCCTATTTTGGGCTTAAGGACGCAACAATTTTTGGCGGATTTTCTTCTCCGTTTATCAAAAGTCATAACTTTTTTATTTTTCCGTCAACGCGGCCGTATGAGGGCTTGTTTTTTGCGTGGCGAACTGTAGTTTTTATCGGCGTCATTTTTGGGTACATAGACTATATTGTAAAACTTTTTTTTTTATGATAGCAGGGAGAGAAAACGCATCAATTCTGCCATAGATTTTTTTATTACAGCGTTAATCATGCAGCATAAATGAGACATTCCATTTTTTCTGCGGACCGGTACGGTTACAACGTTACCAAAATTCTTACTTTTTTTATGTTTTCCCACTTTTCTGCAATAAAAACCCTTTTTTTTGGAAATCTTTTTTCTATTCTAAATTGCTGCATTCAAAGTCCTGTAACTTTTTTATTTTTTGATGTACGGAGCTCTATGAGGGCTTATTTTTTGCGAGACGAGCTGTAGTTTTTACTGGTACCATTTTGGGGTACATACGGCTTTTTTGATCACTTTTATTGCGTTTTTAGTGAGGCAAAAGGCTAAAAATTAGCATTTTGCCTCAGTTTTTTAGTGTTTTTTTTTCCGTGCACAGTCAAAAGCATGAGCAACTTATTGTACGCGTCGTTACGGACGCGACAATACCAAATATGTGGGGTTTTATTTTTCTTTACCTTTTTTAATGCTAATCTGAGAAAAAGCATAAAAAAGTTTTTTTTTACTCTTTTTTAATCTTTGTTTTTTTTTAATACTGTTTGTGTCCCTCTGAGGGACTTTAACCACGGCCCTGATGATCGCTGTCATAAGGCATGGCAGAGCTACTGCTCTGCCATGCCTTATCGCTTATACAGCGATCATAGGCATAGGCAATACAGGACGCCAGTGTCTGGCGTCCTGTTACCATGGTGACAGGCCGGGCTCTCGCGATGTGTCTGGCGTCCTGTTACCATGGTGACAGGCCGGGCTCTCGCGATGTGTCTGGCGTCCTGTTACCATGGTGACAGGCCGGGCTCTCGCGATGTTATCGCGAGAGCCGGCCGGAGACACAGACGGAGTCTGTTCCCTCTGTGAACTCTTTCCTTGCCGCGATCTACTTAGAGCGCAGCAGGGAAGGGGTTAACAGCAGGGGGCGCACCTCTGATGCCCCCCGCTGTTGCAGCGGGACGCCGGCTGTGACTGACAGCCGGCTCCCGCATGATCCCGCGCTATCTCCAAGACGTAAGTTTACGTCCTGTTGCGGGAAGTACCAGGCTGCCAGGACGTAAACTTACGCCCTGCAGCGGGAACGGGTTAAGGGAGGCACAGAGGCGTGGCTGAAAAGATCGCCAATAGGAGAAATGCACGGATTGTCAGTCTTTTTATTCTTTAAAAGTTAGGAGGTCTGTGCAAAAATAAAGACTAATAGTTGAATCACGGTGCTACTTACTCTGTGGTGATTGAGGAGGAGCCTGTGGAGCAGCTGCAGACCGCCTCTTCGGATTTTTCGATTTTCTGCTATGAGAGGTGCTGTTCGAGGGCCCCGCGCTACTCGAGGGCCCCGCGGGGCTGCTCGAAGGCCCCGCTCTGCTCGAGGGCCCCGCTCTGCCCGAGGGCCTCGCGCTGGTTGTCGGTCTCATGATGAAAGAATTGCTTCCAATAGACACAATCTGCATAGCAAATTAAAAGAATTAAAAGGAGTATTCCCATTTCAGGAATCCTATTTCAAATTGCAAAACATTGCACTCACCCATAAGAGGTTTATTTCCGAATTTCGTCATATCCAGACATTGCACCTATTGTTTTCTCTGCCCTCTGGTTGTTTACTGCTTGCTACCAGGGAAACCAACCACCTCTTCTAGAAGAAGCAGGTTTCATCATTAACACAGAAGGGGGTTCTTTTCTGTAAAAGCAGTGAGACTGTGGAACTCTCTGCCCGAGGACGTGGTGATGGCAAAATCCATAGAGACGTTTAAGAGGGGACTAGATGTCTTTTTAGAGCGCTATGATATTACAGGATATAGACATTAGGTGACCAGCGGGTTGTTGATCTGGAGGGGGTCTGGGAGTCCGGTAGGAACTATCAAAGGTTGATCCTAGCGTCCTCTGCTATATCTTTCCATAGAAGAGGTGGTCCGTTTCCCTGGCTATGAGCTGTTAACCATCAGAAAGCAGAGGAATCAATATCTGCCTATGTCATGTGGATAGTGCGAGATCAGAAAAGATCTCACGCTATCCAGTAGCGTGAGCCGTCTGTCACTGATAGCCAGCCTCCAGACATAACAGCAGGGGGGGGGGGGGGGGGTGTTTGTTATTTCCCGCTGTCTACGTAGATCGCAGCATGGGAAGGGTTCACAGAGGGAGCGCTCTCCCTTTGTGAGGTTATCAGGTTCTCGCTGGTTGCCATGGTAACAGGGCGCCACCTGCAGGCGTCCTTTATACCACTGCCCATGATCACTGTAAGAAGCGATAAGACATTGCAGGAGAGAAGTCCTGCAATGCCTTATCATAGTGATCATCGGTGGTATGCTGCAAGTCCCTCATAGGGACAAAAAGAAAAAGTTGCAGAAAAACAAGAAAAAAAAACAAAACAACTTGTGCTTTTTTCATATTAGCATAAAAAATAAATTAAAAAAGAAAGAGAACTTAATCTCAAATATTTGGTATCGCTGTGTCCGTAAGGACACATACAATAAAAGGAACACGCTTCTTGTCGTGCCTGGCAAAAAGCGTAAAAAAAAAAACTGATGCAAAAATGCTAATTTTTAGCATTTTACCTCCCCCCCCCCAAAAAAGCAATAAGTGATCAAAAAAGCTGTATGTACCCTAAAATGGTACCAATAAAAACTACAGCTTGTCTCGCAAAAAAATAAGCCCTCACAGAGCTCCATCCGTGGAAAAAAAAAAGACCTCATACGGCCGCGTCAACAGAAAAATATAAAAGTTATGGCGTTTGAAAAATGGAGATGAAAATCCGCAAAAAAAAATCGTTCCGTTCTTAAGCCCAAAATAGGCAATGTCCTTAAGGGGTTAAGAATGACTTACCGGGTAGCCTAAGCTCATACAAGACCATCTCCAAGTACCTTTAGGCTGGGTTCTCACAGGGAGTATTCCCGTTGGAAATCTCGCGGGTTGGTCGCAGCGGGAAACCGCAAGATTTCCGCCGGGAAAGCGCTGCTTCAAAACCCACAGGTTTTGGAGCCGCAGCGCCGGCTTTGCCGCGACGGATTCGCTGTCCCGTGTGGACAAGATTTCTGAGAAATCTGGTCCACATGGCTGGTTAATCCCGCGATTAGCTGCCGCAGGTGGATTCTAGACGGAACTTCCGTGGGAAATCCGCCCTGTGTGAACCCAGCCTAACAAGACAATTCCAGTTCTGCTGTGCAGAAGTGAAAAACCTTTGACTTCTGGCCGTTGCTACACAGCAGGGGTAGAAACACAGGGAACCATCACACGGATTACTCCGCCATGACGTGGAATCAGCAAGTCCGTCTGCTTAAAGCGACCCTCCGGTGCTAGGACAAGGTTTTGTCCACAGTTGGAAGGAGGTGGGCAATATTACCTGCCATTCTTTTTTGTCAATGTCACCCCAAACCACTGGTTTTGGGTAAAAAAAAAAAAAAAAAAAGCGATCCATCCATACAAGTTTGGCGGCACACAGATAGCAGTGATTTTGCGGTAGTTAAAGTAACAGTGGAGTCCAAGCCTTATAGGCTGACTGTCCCCATACTGACAGGTTATGATGACGAGACACATCAACAGCGACAATCGGAAGAACACGATGACATCAACAGCAAGAGTAAAGAAACTGCCGGATGTCAGCAAGTACCGGTATTGGTAAGTATACTGCAGTAACTCCTACAACAGACGCTTGGGGGGAGATCAATTATCAGAACCGCAAAAAATCAATCATCTGTTAAATACCGCAGGAATAAAAGAACTTCCTGCAGGAGATCGGGCGGTGAATGTGGCATCATTAGCGGCTCTGCGGGGTCATGATAAAGAAAGGACACAAATCTGTGGGGACCACAGTGCTGACTTCATGGGCCTCAAGAACATCTCCTCCTGGATCCCCCTCACTGTAACTAGGGGGAGATATTGAATGGACTACTGCCAGGAGTTATAGTCCTGCAGTAACAGAAGTCCGCTAATATACAGCATCTTGATTGTAAATCTAGTGTGTGCAGAGCGACACCTGCTGGTCAGAGGGTACTCTTGGTCCAGAGAAAAATGTAATGTATAAAAATAAAAAAAGATAAAAATTGATGCTAAGCAAAAATGGAGCAGACGCCCCGAGTAACCAAAATGCAGTTTTCATTAATAACCCCTTCCTGCTATAGGATATACAGTTATGTCCCACGGGGGTTGGGGTATGTATGAAGAGAGATAACGGGGCGACCTCTTCATACAGCACGGGCACTAGCCGTGCGGCTGATCTGCACCATTAACGCTTTAGATAGTGCTGTTGCAGGGAGCTGTACAGGTGCCATGGCAGTTCCCTCGACTGAAATGCCCAAGGGCCATATTAGACTGCCCATCACGCCGTCCCCATGGGGTGGCTTGAAAGACTGCCTTTCAGATCACCGTATGATGCACTGCTGTGGCATTACATCATACTGTAGGAGCGATCAAAGCATCACTAGTTTTTATCCCAAAGCAATGTATTATTTACCCCGCACAGTGAACATCACCTGAGAAAAAAGACGGGGGAGGGGGGGGGGGGGGGGGGGAATTAGTAATGAACGCCAGAAATGCATAGTTTTTGGTCACCCTGTCTTCTGTCTTCCGCGGAATTTCCACCGCTAGAAGCCTGCATAGGATTGCGTTAACAAAACGCAATCCTATGCAGAAGCCTGCGATTTGGCAGCGCGAAATCTCACACGGCAAACAAGTCGCGGCACGCTCCATTTCTGAAATGTCACTCACCCGCCGCCGGTCTGCGGCAAGCCGGCACATCAAACAGCCGGAGCCGCGGGCGAGTACGCGCTGGTCCCTGTATTCCAAAATGGTACTAACAAACTAAAGGACATCTCACAAAAAGAATATAAAAAGCAATAAACTTTTATTAATTGTTAAAAAAAAAGTTTAATCACCCCTTTTGCCATATCAATAATAATGGAAAAAAAAATTCTAAATCCTAAAAGAAAAAAAAAAGAAACATTTGTAACGCCACGTTTGTAAAAGTCCGATCTATCAAAGTAGTGCATTATTTACCGTACACGGTGAACGGCGTTTGAAAAAAAAACTATTAAATAAAGAACGCCAAAAATGCACTAACTCACCCCGTCTCCCAGAGGGGGAAAAAAAAAAAAAAAAAAAAAACAATAAAAAAAGTTGCCTGTATTCTGAATTGGTACCAACGTTAACTACAGGACATCCCACAAAAAAAACAGATGAGCCCTCGCACAGCTACGTCGACGGGAAAAAAAAAATAAATAAAAAGAGCTATTGCGTGCCAAAATGACTGCAGAAAATAACATTAAATGTCTTTGGGGAAAAAGAAAAAAAAAAAAAACACTAAGGGCTTACAGATAGTCCCCGACTTGTGAACATTCCAGTTACGAATTTCGCTACATACAAACTATCTGTTCTGCTATGGCAGTACATCATACTGTGCAGGGAGCGGGCAGGCTTCTATCAAGCCTGTCCGGTCAGATCGCAGGACACTGCGGTTGCTAAGCAGCCGGAGGCCTTCTGAAAGGCCCTAGGGCTGTCTATGCAGGGCGCTTGATGGGCACTCTGCATAGGCAGCCCTGGGGCCTTTCAGGAGGTCCCTGGCTGCCTAGCAACCGCACAGCGTCCCGCGATCTCATCATGGGACGCTGTACGGGCCTCCTGAACGTCGGGTGCAGGCTGTTTCTTACAGCGGGCACCCGGCGGCAGCAGTTCCGACGAGCCGCTCGTCAGAACTGTTAACACTCTAATTACCGCTGTCAGAGCTGCTGCCGCCGGGTGCCCGCTGTAAGGACAGCCGGCACCCGACGTTGTATGGAGCGGGATACTACCATTTGTTCGGACTTGTGAACAAAATGGACTTGCGAACAGGCTCCTGGAACGGAACCTGTTCGCAAGTAGGGGACTACCTGTATTTAGACCAGTGGTCCCCAAACTTTTTGGCACCAGCTTCAAGCAAGACCATTTTTACAAGGCCCAGCAGGGTTGGGCGGGGCTTTGGTTATATGGGGCGGGGCTATGAAGGGGTTGGAGTTTAGTGCATTCTTATTTAATTATGACATTTAGAATGTCCTGGCAGTACACACATAGGGCAGTATAATATATCCCCCCCCCCCCCTTCCCAGCACACACTTAGGGCAGCATATCTCCCCCCCCCCAGTAATAGACAGCCCCCACCCCTCAGTAATTAGCAGCCCCTCCCCCGGTAATAGGCAGGTTCCCCCCCCCCCCCAGTAATAGGCAGCCCCTTCCCCTGTAATAAGTAGCCCCCACTACCTCCAGTAATAGGCAGCCCCTTCCCCTGTAATAAGTAGCCCCCACTACCTCCAGTAATAGGCAGCCCCTTCCCCTGTAATAAGTAGCCCCCACTACCTCCAGTAATAGGCAGCCCCTTCCCCTGTAATAAGTAGCCCCCACTACCTCCAGTAATAGGCAGCCCCTTCCCCTGTAATAAGTAGCCCCCACTACCTCCAGTAATAGGCAGCCCCTTCCCCTGTAATAAGTAGCCCCCACTACCTCCAGTAATAGGCAGCCCCTTCCCCCTGTAATAAGTAGCCCCCACTACCTCCAGTAATAGGCAGCCCCTTCCCCCTGTAATAAGTAGCCCCCACTACCTCCAGTAATAGGCAGCCCCTTCCCCCTGTAATAAGTAGGCCCCACCCCTCACCCCCAGTAATAACCAGCCCCCCCAGTAATAAGCAGGCCCTTCCCCTGTAATAAATATCCCCCCCAGCAATAGGCAGCCCCCCCCCCAGCAATAGGCAGCCCCCTCCCCCCCCCAGCAATAGGCAGCCCCCTCTCCCCCCCCAGCAATAGGCAGCCCCCTCCCCCCCCCCAGCAATAGGCAGCCCCCTCCCCCCCCCCAGCAATAGGCAGCCCCCTCCCCCCCCCCCAGCAATAGGCAGCCCCCTCCCCCCCCCCCAGCAATAGGCAGCCCCCTCCCCCCCCCCCAGCAATAGGCAGCCCCCTCCCCCCCCCCCCAGCAATAGGCAGCCCCCTCCCCCCCCCCCAGCAATAGGCAGCCCCCCCCCCCCCCAGCAATAGGCAGCCCCCTCCCCCCCCCCAGCAATAGGCAGCCCCCTCCCCCCCCCCAGCAATAGGCAGCCCCCTCCCCCCCCCAGCAATAGGCAGCCCCCTCCCCCCCCCCAGCAATAGGCAGCCCCCTCCCCCCCCCAGCAATAGGCAGCCCCCTCCCCCCCCCCAGCAATAGGCAGCCCCCTCCCCCCCCCCGCAGCAATAGGCAGCCCCCCCCCCCCCCGCAGCAATAGGCAATCCCCTCCCCCCCCCCGCAGCAATAGGCAGCCCCCTCCCCCCCCCCCGCAGCAATAGGCAGCCCCCTCCCCCCCCCGCAGCAATAGGCAGCCCCCTCCCCCCGCAGCAATAGGCAGCCCCCTCCCCCCGCAGCAATAGGCAGCCCCCTCCCCCCGCAGCAATAGGCAGCCCCCTCCCCCCCCCCGCAGCAATAGGCAGCCCCCTCCCCCCCCCCGCAGCAATAGGCAGCCCCCCCCCCCGCAGCAATAGGCAGCCCCCCCCCGCAGCAATAGGCAGCCCCCTCCCCCCCCCGCAGCAATAGGCAGCCCCCCCCCCGCAGCAATAGGCAGCCCCCTCCCCCCCCCCGCAGCAATAGGCAGCCCCCTCCCCCCCCCCCCCGCAGCAATAGGCAGCCCCCTCCCCCCCCCAGCAATAGGCAGCCCCCTCCCCCCCCCGCAGCAATAGGCAGCCCCCTCCCCCCCCCCGCAGCAATAGGCAGCCCCCTCCCCCCCCCCCGCAATAGGCAGCCCCCTCCCCCCCCCCCGCAATAGGCAGCCCCCTCCCCCCCCCCCCCCCCGCAATAGGCAGCCCCCCCCCCCGCAGCAATAGGCCCCCTCCCCCCCCCCCCGCAGCAATAGGCAGCCCCCTCCCCCCCCCCGCAGCAATAGGCAGCCCCCCCCCGCAGCAATAGGCAGCCCCCCCCCCCCCGCAGCAATAGGCAGCCCCCCCCCCCCCCCGCAGCAATAGGCAGCCCCCTCCCCCCCCCCCAGCAATAGGCAGCCCCCTCCCCCCCCCCCGCAATAGGCAGCCCCCTCCCCCCCCCCGCAATAGGCAGCCCCCTCCCCCCCCCCGCAATAGGCAGCCCCCCCCCCCCGCAATAGGCAGCCCCCCCCCGCAATAGGCAGCCCCCCCCCCGCAGCAATAGGCAGCCCCCCCCCGCAGCAATAGGCAGCCCCCCCCCCCCGCAGCAATAGGCAGCCCCCTCCCCCGCAGCAATAGGCAGCCCCCCCCCCCCGCAGCAATAGGCAGCCCCCTCCCCCGCAGCAATAGGCAGCCCCCTCCCCCGCAGCAATAGGCAGCCCCCTCCCCCGCAGCAATAGGCAGCCCCCTCCCCCGCAGCAATAGGCAGCCCCCTCCCCCCCGCAGCAATAGGCAGCCCCCTCCCCCTCCCCCCCCCGCAGCAATAGGCAGCCCCCTCCCCCCCCCGCAGCAATAGGCAGCCCCCTCCCCCCCGCAGCAATAGGCAGCCCCCTCCCCCCCGCAGCAATAGGCAGCCCCCTCCCCCCCGCAGCAATAGGCAGCCCCCTCCCCCCCCCCCCCCCCGCAGCAATAGGCAGCCCCCTCCCCCCCCCAGCAATAGGCAGCCCCCTCCCCCCCCCAGCAATAGGCAGCCCCCTCCCCCTGCAGCAATAGGCAGCCCCCTCCCCCCGCAGCAATAGGCAGCCCCCTCCCCCCGCAGCAATAGGCAGCCCCCTCCCCCCGCAGCAATAGGCAGCCCCCTCCCCCCGCAGCAATAGGCAGCCCCCTCCCCCCGCAGCAATAGGCAGCCCCCTCCCCCCGCAGCAATAGGCAGCCCCCTCCCCCCGCAGCAATAGGCAGCCCCCCAACCCATATACTTACCTCCTCCTTGCTGTCAGCATCGCTCTCTCTCTCTGCTTGCCCTGTCCTCAGTGTGCAGCCCGGAACGCTCCCTCCCGAACTCCTCTCCTGCGGAACTAATGAGCAGGGGACTCGGGGAGGAAGCGTTTCGGGCTGCACACGTTAGTGTGCGCCGGGATCAGCACGATGACCAGCGGGGAGCTGCGGCGCCCCCGCTGGTAATCGCTTCAGCGGTGAGCGGCGTCGGCACGCTGCGAGCCTCTAACACAAGGCAGCGGGCCGGATTCGGCCCGAGAGCTTGTGTGTAGAGCAAAAGTTCCCGGCGGTGCCGCAGACCGGCGCTAGACACCTAACCGGCCCCGGTGGTTGGGGACCCCGATTTAGACGACTGTATATCGGCTCGGTTTTCAGGCCGAGCCGATATACGGAGTCCTTGTCTGCAGAAGGGGGGAGGATGGAAGAGCCGGGAGCGGAACTGAGCTCCCGCCCCCTCTCTGCCTCCCGCGGCGGGATTTCCCGCCACAAAATCTGCATAGGAGTGCATTACAACACGCACTCCTATGCAAACCGCGGCATGTCCTATTTCTGTGCGGGGCTCTGCGAGCCCCCACAGAAGCGCCACTCACCCGGCCGCCGGCTCCGGTCTGCGGATCCCGGCAGCCGGCACATGAAACAGCCGGGGCCGCCGGGCGCGGGTAAGTACGCGCTCCTCTCTGCAGGCGCTCGGGTCGGGTCCCGCGGCGAGAATTCTCACCACCGGATCCGACCCGCCCGTCTGCAGGCGGCCTAATTACCCGGAGAAAAAGTGCTGGTTGTTATGGTAAAAAAAAACATGAGACATTGATAATAACCCGGGAACGTAAACAACGAGTAGAGCATGTCCGCCAAGACATCAGCCATGTAACCCCACCGCACCCACTAGGACCCCATGTAACCCCACCGCACCCGCTCAGACCGCATGTAACCCACAGCCCACCCGCTCAGACCCCATGTAACCCCACCGCACCCGCTCAGACCCCCATGTAACCCAGACCCCACCCGCTCGGACCCCACAGAAGTCACTGTTTACTGCATGGTGAACGCCGGGAAAACAAAACCTCCCCAAAAGCTGCAAATTGCCTTTTCCCCCCCATTTCACCGGGAGATTTGTAAACGTTCGCTACAACACAATAGCCCTCAGGCAGCCATGTCACCGGCGAGACAGAGCGACCAAGACAGGCTGGGAGCAGTAGTCCCACTAGGAAGCCCTCCGCCCCAGATTGTACCTTTCTGCTGCGCCACACTCCGTGTCTCCTCAGCTCAATCTCGCTTTGAATTGAAGCATCCGGCCGCTTGCAGCCTGTGGTTACCTAGGTAACGGGGTGGCAATTCGGTCAGGCCAATAGCGGCGGGAATTTTTTTTTTTATTCAATAAACTTTATTGTACAAAACAATAAGAAAAGCTCTAGCTGTTCCCGCTGCGTTGCCATGGTTATTGACTATGGGGTGCTTAGGAAAAGGGCGGCAGCAGTGAAAAATATTGTGGAGGATGACTTTTAAAAAAATTAAATGTAATGTATATGATTTTGCTGCTTAACCCCTTAGGGCTCCTTCACGTGAGCGCATGTGTTTGCACGCGCCTGCGCACAGCCTTTTTGCGGAACACATTATGCTTTTTGTACACGGTTATCTGAGTATTTTATTGTACTTTTCCACCTGCATTCCGCTTCTATAGGGACCTTTAGTGCGCAGGAATAGGGCATGCTGCGTTTTTGCAAGACTGCAATACGCGCACCAAATACGGAAATGTGAATGAACCCTTTGAAATCAACGGGTTCTATCCTCTACATATTGCACACGTACAAATACGCCCGTGTGAAGGAACCCTTGAGGGTGCAACAATTTTGGGGCATCGTACTCACTGCTTTTCAAAACCCGTAAGTTTTTCTCTTCCAATGAACACAGCCGTATGAGGACTCGGTCGTTGCGTGGCGGGCTGTTCTTTTTATTGTAACCATTTTGGGGTACATAACTGTAGATCCTTTATTCATTTTGGGGGGAATACAATGAAAGGACACATAAACTCTTCCGTTTTTTTTAGTGTTCAGTATGCGGTATAAGGGCTCCTGTCCACGGACAGATTTGCATTGCGGAGTCCGGAGCAGGATTCCGCCTCTGGACTCCGCAGTAAATCCAGCCCCATAGCATGCAATGTAAAAACGCGAATTCCTGCCCACGAGCAGAAATTGATTGTGATTTTCCACTCGTGGAGAAGGAATCGCAGCATGCTGCGATTTTGTGCGGGCTATGCACTGACGATGTCCATTGGAAGCCGTCCGTCCCACAGCCATTCTGCAATCATCATTGAAGTCAATGGAAGTAGTCCAACCCGCGGTCCGTCCGCAATTGACAAGCTACTGTGCATGTCCGACGGCGGGCCATTGCGGACCATCCGCCGTACAGAAAAAGAAGACAGGTACGCAGGGTTGCTGGCAGCGGGCACGGGCGGATTCCATGCGGGATTCCCTATGCAGAATCCGTGTTTGTCTGTGTGCATTAGGCCAAAGACTGAGACCTTTCTTATCATCCCTCGATGGGGCCGTGCATAGGCTAGCTTTTTGCATGACAAGCTGTAGTTTTTTTGGTACCATTTTGGTACCATTACTCGCCAGCGTGCATTTTTACGCCGGTGCGAGGCGTTTTTTTCCTCACAAAAATCACTTCAGTAAATGAGCAATCCTCCGGCGCGGACGGCTACCGTTGAAGTCAATGGAAGCCACTGATCCGCGGGAACAGCAGGAGTTTAAAAAAAATCTGTACTGCGCATGTCCGTAGTCGAACCGTGCGAACCATCTGCAGTACAGTGAAACTGAAAGAAGACAGGTTCGCGCAGAAGCAGGCGAAGAAGGCCACCTGCACACAGGTATGCAGGGTGAACCGCCGCGGTCAGGGCCGGATTGTGTGCAAGATTCCACAGGCGGTAATTCTGACCTGCTGTGTGCATGAGGCCGTAGTTCTCATGTCCACATGCGGGTCGGATTCCACATGCGGGAGCCCGCAGCGGAATCCGCCCCTGCCCGAGGACCCTGTGTACCTGTCCGGGTCTTCTTTTTTCTCTACTGCGGATGTGTGCGTATGTGCTGGCCAGAGCACATGCGCAGTAGAGTTTTGTTTTTTTCCAACTCCTGCTTTGCTGCGGAGTCCACGGTCCATCTGCCAATTTAATAGCGGACGGGCTGCGAATCTGACGGCCTCCATTGACTTTGTAGGGGGTCAATCAAGTCTTGACCGTAGAGCGGATGCTGTCTGCCTCCAGATTAGTCTTGAGATATGGGTACCCATAGACGACACAAATGGACAACCACATGCTGGATGAGTTGTCAGAGTGAAGTGCGTTTATTCAGAGTATTACAGAAGTTATAGGGAAAAGTTTGCTGACGTATGATTTGATTACTGCGCATGCCCAAGGTTACATAGCATCTGCAGATTTTAATTAGCATTACACATCTTTTAGAGAAGTCTCCTACATAAACAATATATCAATGTCCGGTGACACCTGTAACAAAACAAAACATTCCTGGGTGCTTCTGAGAGAAAGGAGTGAACTTTCTCAAGGGAAAGAATGCATGTGAGAGAGGAAGCTGATAAGGATTCGAAATCATTATTATAATTGGGTCTAACATTCTTCTAGTTCAGAAGTGAAAGATGTACAAATACATGTGTTTAGCAAAAGCAAAGAATACAAAATGGAGTCGCTGTAGTCAATAAGGCATAAACGTGAATTTACCCCTCACATTCCCCCGTTTTGGACATGGGGTCAAGACAAGTATGACTCCTAGTCCATAAACACGTGATTCATATCGGCGAAAAGAAAGCTTTTTCAGTACATTTAGAAATACATGAAATTATAACCTTAATTGCTCTATAAATGCATAATAAAAATCATCACAACTTGTAATATACTTTGTAGGATCCCCATAAACCAACCTCCTAAACCAGAAAACCAATTGGCAGGGTTCAAAGCACTAAATGTGTTACCCCACCAGCTATCTCTGGTTTCTGAGTTTTCATTTGTCCATGCAAACAGTTCTTTTGACGGAACAGGAACAGCCAAGAAAGGAAAACCAGTGGCACTAGGTGTGTGTACAAGTCCAACAGTACTTGGTGGTGCCTAACAAGGTGGTTTTGGGCATTGTCCCTTTGCACCCTCTCACAAGGGTGAAGCATGGAGTGAAGAGTCCAAAAGTCCATCAATAAACAAAATGTCCTTCATTTTCCTTCTCATGGGGGGGGGACAAAGGTAGGGCGTGAAAAGTCCATTAGTCCTAAAACAAACAACAGTTCTTTCAACTTTACTAAAGTAGGTGTGGTCAGCAGGACTTGACAGGGCCCTTTGACTCTGGGCCCTAGGGATTTCCGGACACGTCTCTTTGCGACCACCCAATCTCCAGGTAGTAGGGAATGAGATCCCTCTAAGTTGTCTGGGCCTGGAATGGGAGAAAAAGACTAGATTCTGGGTTACCATTAGTTGGTCACACAGGTGCTTTACATATCCGGCTACTATGTCATAGCCCTGCTGTAGGGCTTGTGGATGATACAACCCCAATCTTGGCATAAAGCCAAACAACACTTTCTTTAACTTAAGCGTACCATTTAGTCTGTTAACTTTGTCTAAACTCTGCAGGTGTGAAGTGTGTACCTTTGTTTGAGTCAATCACTTCCGGTACCTCGTATCTGCGGATTACCTCATTCATCAGCTCCTGTACGATTACCTGCTTATTTACCTTGATAACAGGGTAGGTCTCCGACCTGGAAAGACATCAACAACAACAAGCACGTGGTCATACTTCCCAATAAGTGGGAGCTGAGTGTAGTCAAATTGCAATCCCTGAAATGGGTAGAGTGGTCTAGGCAAGTGTTATGTGGCAAATTTACTTCTGCCCTGTTGCTTACGGCAAAGGTCATGCAAAATTGGACAAGTGATGATGCAGCAACTTACAGGAAACCCAGGAGCCACCCGTCCGTGTTCAAGCGTCGACCTCATTGCTGCTTTGAACGGGGTGCTGGATGAGGCAAGCATCGCCACCATGCTGAAGGAGATGCTAGAAGGCCTGAAGTACCTGCATAAGAACGGCCAGATCCACAGGGATGTTAAGGCTGGAAACATTCCCCGGGGCGAAGACAGCTCCGTGCAGATCGCAGATTTCGGCGTCAGTGCGTTTCTAGCCACAGGAGGCAACATTGTCAGGAATAAAGTCAGAAAGACCCTTGTGGGCACGTCATGCCGGAACGGCACCGGAGGCGACGAAGCAGGCCAGAGGACACGACCTCAAGGCGGACATCTGGACCCCCGGTAGGTGTGTCTTTCCGTGCATTTGCTGGGCCATCATGGGGCACAGGGACCTTGGTGGGCAAGTTCTGTTGACTGTTCGCCATTCACCGTCCCATTTCTGCTGCTTGTAACTGTAAAGTCTTTTAGCATATCAAAGTCCAATGTTTGTATCAAAGTAATTCAAAGTCCAAAATTATTGTTAAATTCTTCTTTTCTTCTTTTCTTCCACGGCTTAAGGGCCGCTGCCTTTGCTGTGTGATCTGTGATGGCGTTGCCTCTCGTTTCTCTGCTGTAGGAATTGGTGTGAGCTTTCCACTTGGTCACCGCTGCACCATTCTTAACAAGCTGTCTGGCCTTCCATGTTAGGCCGTAGTCATGAGCTTATGCCAAATGCATACTGGGAGTCAGTGTAAATGTTTGCCGTCTTACCTTTTACCACTCCACACGCCTCAGCGAGGGCCTGTAACTCCGCTTCCTGTCCTGGGACATGCGGAGGCATTCTGCTTTTAGGACATCTTGTTGCGTGATCACTGCTTATCCAGCGTGGAGTCATCAATTACCCTGGTACCATCTACAAAAACAACTCAGAATATACATTATTAACAAAAACTTTCAGTTGACATAAAGAAGAGACTGTGTCTACAATTACATCTTCCTGGACATGTGCCAGGGGGTACTGACGGACCAAGGGGGCTAAGAGCTTGTTCCTCTGCGTACGTAAAAGTGAGGACGGGTAGAGGTGTCGCTTGGTCTGCTGCCATCCGACATAAGGTCGGGTGACTTTCAGACCCGGGGTGTATACAAGCCTCACCGGACGGGTGAAGTTTGATACAACCTCCCAAGGGTCCCATCACGCAATTCTCAATATGCTTTCAGGACCTTCCAGCATAAGGAAGCGAGTGAGGTATCGTGACCCTTTAAGCATTACCTCAAGCGGTTCAGTTTCTGCCAGCTGAATTGGCACTTCTGAAGCCCCTTGCACCGATTATCGCTAGACAATCAGGCTGGTATTCTATTTCAAATAGATCACCTTGTTGTAAAAAGGAAAAAGAAAAAAAAAATTAAAAATTTAAAAATAGCTTTAAATATCTTCTCTCCCCCCCTTTTGAACTAGGGTACTTAATTGGAAGGGTAACCGAGTTCAAAGTAGTAGAAGAATGACAAGAGCACATTGTAGCTGGATTTGACGGGCCAGAAATAAGTGCTTGGGTTGCACTTGCGTGTATATGCTCCGGGTGTCATGGGGGGGTGAGGACCACTAGGGGGAGTTGGTTCAAGACCAACTCCGAAGATTTGTTAACCATTGCCTGTACTGCTGCCACCGCACAAACACATGAGGGAGCTCCTCGAGCCACTGGATTCTGAGTAGCATCTAGGTGGCCGTGGTCGTCCCCTGTGCTTTTGTGTCGATACTGTCACCTGGTCAGAAAATTCAGTACAGAAAAGAACAACGGATGAAGTATAAAAGGGTGAGAGAAAAGAATAAGTAGTTGTATAAGAGCGAAAACAAAGTGGACCAATGGGGGCAGTATGAAAACAAGGCCCAGAAAGGTGCGGAATTTGGCAGCAGGTGTAAGTACAGGTTTGGCCGTCCGTACGTTTCTTCTATAGAGCATTCTCAGAAACAGTATAATTATGACTTGTTGGCAGGCTGCCAAATTATCAGCACACAGCGCCTACATCACACACATTATGCATACATTACAGTCTGAACACGGGTCATTAATTCTCATCCGTTCATGCGGTCAAGTCTCATTCAAATATTAGTAAGAGTTCACACAGGACGTAACACGCAGGATGCAACTGTCCTCATCTTGCAGACAAATACATTCAATCATTCTCACCCCTCCCTGGGATCAGTCAAACTTTAACTGTCTGTAATACCAGAGAAGTATACCAGATTCCACATCAACCACTTTGTAAAACTAATGAACACACATTTAGCAATTATGCACACGTCCGACCAGTTACAAAACTGACATTTACACAAAGAACAGCAAAAACAGCAAGATTCATTGGATTCATTACGGGTTTCATTCTATTCAAGCAAGCAGGGTTACTCGTTCAGTGTTCTCCACTCTAATCTTTTTGGCCTTGAGAGGCACGCATTCCTCTATCTCTCTGGAACAGAACTAAGATTTTTGGAAAACAGCCAGAATATCCAGGCTCCAAACCACACCAATCAAACCTGGACGGCAGAGGAATAGTTAAACGCTCACACAACAAAAAAAAAAAGGACAAAAGACCAAACGTATGACAAAAAATTAGATTACATAACATGAAGACACACAATATTGGTTATTTGACACATAATTATTCACAGATTCTGCATGAACTTGCTTTATGTCCCTAGGGACACAAACTATAAAAGAATTCTCTTTCTCTGATAACTACCGTATCTACACGTATCTTACTCCTTCTATCAACATACTTTCACCAACTTTTGCTTATCTCTGAATCTGTGAGACTTTGTGGGTCTCAGATCCCCAAAATTCTAACTTGCTTTGTCTGTCCTTTGTTATTTCTCTAACTTGCTTTTCCATATAGGCATACTCTTTGCCTTAAACATTTCTACTATTTCACATGAATTTTTGAGACAGGATTTGTAGCCCCAGTGTCTATAAGGAAGGGCACTTCCTCACTTCATATGGAAACAGGCTCGAGAGTCTGTGTGCCTCTATCCTCTGTTTCCACGGTAGGGATACTGGGGCTGGATCGCCGGGACTTCATTGGGACGGATTCGGGCGACGCGGCGCTGTCGCTGGGAGTGGCGCCCTGATCCGTCTTCTGGTTACAAGGTTTCTTGGGACAGCGGCAATGCTTGGCCAGGTGGCCTACCTTGCCGCAGTTGTAACACTTGCGTGTTTCTCTGTGGGGTCTGTCCCAGAGTTGGACTTTCCCCTCCTGGTAGCTATAATATTTAACCACCACTGCAGGGCGCTTCTTATCCATAGCAAACCCTACTGCCTTTTTATACAAGTCTCTGGGCTTGGCTTGTTGCCAATCAGGGGTGCATGCTTTTATTTTATTTGCCAATGATGGGCCAATGCCTTGCATGAACGCTTCACACATCATTGAGTAGTACACTTCATCTGTACGGGGGGTGAGACCCATGTCTCTAGCCTTTGTTTCTAATCTGCCAAAATAGCATTCAACGGTTTCATTCTTTTCCTGTTTACACATAGTTAAAGCTGTTTTTTTGTAAAGGGTGTCGTTGTCCGCATCTGGGACAATGCCAATAAGGTTTTTTTTTTCTTTGGGGCTCTTGTGGTGGAGTTGCAGCGGTACAACTCTGATACTCAGGAAGAATCTCAGAGCTGCTTGCGGTTGGTAAAATCGGGTGCATTCTGGTCGGATCACGCACCGGGGGTGGTGCATACACAAGTATGCCCTCAAACACCGGCTCACAATCCCACCGTTCTACGTTTGCCTTTCTACTATATTTGATTATGGCCTCTACTCCTTTATCTAGATTGGCATCTTTGATAGCTTTCTTGTGTTTTGTTCCGTACTGCCGCCAGAACTCATAGTTGAAAGTTCCTGCCTTTTTAAGCCCTATCAGCTTGTAAACTTTACGGGCTTGTTTATAACTGTCCTCCCCCTCTCTCTCCCTAATTATCTCAATAGGGGTCAAGAACTGAGACCCCATACTAATAATTGGACTTGCCATTTTTGATTCACCGGTAAATCTGGCGGTCGCGATGACCTTTTAAGTCCCTTCTGCCAGGTCGCGGCTGGCAGGACACAAATGTGTACTATGGGCAGGACACAAATGTGTATTATGGACTTTGGTGTCCGCTGTCTCTACCTCAGTCCTTCGGGTAGATCAGGACAGTCCCTTCTGCCAGGTCGCGGCTGGCAGGGTATGAATGTTTTAATATTCACTTATTAGTATTATGGACTTGGTGTCCGCTGTCTCTACCTCAGTCCTTCGGGTAGATCAGGACACAGTCCCTTCTGCCAAGCCTACGGCTGGCAGGGTACGGATGTTTACTAGTAGACTTTTTATGGAGAGAGAGGAAACCACCTCTCACCTTTATACGCGGCCTCTGTGATCTTATAACAAATGACAGCTAGGAAAATGAGTGCGGCAGTCAGAGTACAACAGAAAGTTATCAATTCAATGGTTCCAGCAGACAGCATGGCAATATACACATGTGGGTTCTTTCCGTCTAACACGGTTACTAAGAACACCGTAAGTTACACAGGCAGAAGTATCCTATAAACATGCAGCAACAAACCTTTCTGTCGACACGTGGCTCTTGGAGACAGGGGGGCTCAGATCTTTGAGTGATAAGTCAATGGCTTACCTTACACCGGTGTTTTGTAGATCTGAGGTCCCGTGTCCCCTAGTCCGGATGGTCGGCAGGCAGGGTTGTCAGATATTGGCTGCAGGTAAGGAGTTAAATTCTGGCCCTCGTTGGTTGCGCCAAGTAATGTAGGGGGTCAATCAAGTCTTGACCGTAGAGCGGATGCTGTCTGCCTCCAGATTAGTCTTGAGATATGGGTACCCATAGACGACACAAATGGACAACCACATGCTGGATGAGTTGTCAGAGTGAAGTGCGTTTATTCAGAGTATTACAGAAGTTATAGGGAAAAGTTTGCTGACGTATGATTTGATTACTGCGCATGCCCAAGGTTACATAGCATCTGCAGATTTTAATTAGCATTACACATCTTTTAGAGAAGTCTCCTACATAAACAATATATCAATGTCCGGTGACACCTGTAACAAAACAAAACATTCCTGGGTGCTTCTGAGAGAAAGGAGTGAACTTTCTCAAGGGAAAGAATGCATGTGAGAGAGGAAGCTGATAAGGATTCGAAATCATTATTATAATTGGGTCTAACATTCTTCTAGTTCAGAAGTGAAAGATGTACAAATACATGTGTTTAGCAAAAGCAAAGAATACAAAATGGAGTCGCTGTAGTCAATAAGGCATAAACGTGAATTTACCCCTCACAACTTCACTGTAAGCCGTCCGCATGGAATCCGCACTAAAATGGAGCGTGCTGAGATTTGTTTTCCACACCAAAAGATCTGCCAAACAAATCTGCATGCTTTAACTCAGCTGCGGACGCCCATGCTTCCCTATGAGCGGCTTGGATTGCGGATCTAATTGTATTACATGAATGAACATTCATCGGTCAGCTGATCATCACCATGGCGGTACTCTGACTGGGGTGGGGTTATGCATGGTTGGTACACTTAGAGGGTCTGTTATGGAGGAATGACAGCGCTCATTCAGAAAGGAGCATGGGGAAATCTTTTCGGGTGCCTTCACACTTGTGATCGCGATATCGCTGCATTTTATTAACGCAAATGTCAATAGGACTTTGTTAAAAAGGCATTGCACAAAAATCGCAAAGCACAAACTTGCGATTTTTGTGCAATGCGTTTTTAACAAAGTCCTATTGACATTTGCATTAAATGTCAATAAAAAGATTGCATCCTTGACAGGCGCTATCCTACGGATAACGGTGATCGCGGAAAAGTTAAAAAAAGTTAAAGTTTCACCTCCCCTCATTGATCGGAACCATGAGTTGAGATGAAATTAGTCACCCCCATCCTCCGCGATGTCCCACGGCGATCTGTTCCTTTCAGGACCTGACGTCGTTCTCTGTGCACACGCCCCTGATGTCATACATCGGCCGCGTGCTCAGAAGGGCTTGCGCCCCGGAAAATTTAAAATCCCTTTACTCCTGACTTGCATGTGTAGCCGGGAGCAGAGAGATATCACCGGTTACCACTGTATGCGGTTCCTGGTCACATGATCGCTGTTACCCAATGGATAACAGTAATCATTTAAAGTTTAAAAAAAAGTTTACGTTTCATCTCCCCTCATGGATCATATCCGTGAGGGGAGATGAAATTACGTACCAACGGCGCCCAGATTTACTCATGGACCTTACCCCGGCTTCTGCGCATGCGCCCCCGTTGCAAAGATGACAGAAGCATGCGCAAAAGCCGCAGCTTACCAGGGTAATCTAAAATCTCCCTGCTCCTGACTACCAGATGTAGCCGAGAGGAATTTCCCCGTACTTACATCATGAGCGCATGAACGGTCTGACTCCTCTATATTTCCATACAGTCTTCTCATGACTCCAGTTTTGAGATTTTTTATTAGAGAAAAATTGACACATACTATAAATCATCGCTGCGTTGATGATGAGAATCAGAGCATATGGCCGCCCCGCGGAGGAGCAGATAATGTACCGTAGGGTTATGACAAGCGCAGTCCAGCAGGCATTGGTAGCATTGTCTTCTGTATGGCAAAGCGGTTCCATGTTTTATTTGGCGGCAGAAGCAGGTTTTGTAGCATTCGGTATGATTAGTAGCATGAAGCTGATGATTTGTGGATTGGTATGAGGTGACCCCCCTTTTTTGGTTATTCCGTGTATGCCATCACTTGCATAGAACAGAGATAGTTCTGTAGCTAACATATATACACTTTCCCATCATTTTCAAGATTTCTGCTTACTGTCAGTGAATGGAACTTGCATTGCTTACATTCTGTGGCAAAAATCCCGTCTAAGGGCGAGCACCCACTGGCGTTTGCGTTTCCCGCGGGAAAAAACGCGGCGTTTTCGCGGCGTTTTCGCGGCTTTGCCATTAATTTCCATGGAGAAAAAAAAGGACACATATGCAACTGACAGTTCCTATGTTAAAAACGCAAACGCAATGCAAAAAAAACGCCAGTGGACAGGAACACATGTTATCTCTATGCCTGTGCAGGAAAAACGCAAAACGCAGGTAAAAAAACGCCAGTGGGTGCTCGCCCTTAATGTTCTACTGAAAGAGATGTGGGGCTTGTCATAGTGTATCAGAGCTCTCTCATTGCTAGATGGGTTTTCACACTTATGTGTAAACTGAATGCTTCCATTCACAGCAAGCAAGCAGAGATCACTAAATGGGTGAAGGTTTGAAATGCAAAATATATAAGAGAGTTGTAAAACTTTTCACTATACATTTGAACCAAGACTACAAGTTATACCCTACTCACAGGATAGGGTAGAACTTGCTGATCTGTGGGGGTCTCACCTTTGGCAAGCATTTCAAGTGGGTGGGGGTCTAACTCTGCCTGTCACTGCGGGGGTCACTTCTCTCCCTTGCGGTGATGTCAAAATGAATAGAGCGCTGGGTGAGCATGCTTTCAAATAGCCAAGCAGCAAGTGAGTAGCTATCTCTGCAGTCCCATTGAAAGTCAATGCAGCTTCAGGGCGCTTGCACGACCAGCGCTTCATTAAGTCTTAACCCTGCAGTGAGGACAATGAGGGACACAGGACCCTCATTCTCAAAATTGGCAGGAATCTTGTGTGAGACCCCCACCAATCAGCAAGTAGATGGGGGATAACTTGTAATCTTGGCATAACCCCTTTAATTACATAAAATCGGAAAACCCCTTTAGGCTGCTCATACACTCGATAACTGATGACCTGGGAAGCCATTACACCCGATCTTTGGATCCACCTACAAATATGTATGGCCACATTGCATTATCAATATATTATTATCTTACCTTGGTCCCTTGGTCTCGGTTTGTGTGTAACCCCTGAATACCTGGGCCCCTTCTCGCGTAATGACACATAGATCCACTCCACTGCCAGATCCGAGGTCGCACAGGATTCCCGCCGTTATGGAGTCTGTCACCAGCTGCTTTGCTTCCTCCAGCTGATAAAGTGGAAGGAGAGTAAATTAAATCTTACCGTCTGAATAGGAAAATCCCAGGAGCCCATACTGCCCCAGTATATGGCTATGATCACACAGAGGGAAAATCTGATACGGATTTCAATGGAAATCGTGGCGATTCAAGTGCACATTTCCATTAGAGCTGCTGAGAATCCGTGTTTGCATTATTTCCATTCCATTATGCCAATATGTGTGCGGATAACCTGAAGCAGATACTACGCTCCTCAAGAAAAGTCATGTCATATCTTTTTTTTTCCCATGACGCACTTTTCAATTCTGCATATGGAAAAATCTGCGCCATATAGACTACTAGCTGATATAGCTGGCTTCGCCCGAGTTAATTTGGTACTGGTGTTTATCTGGTGTTCACACGGAAAATCTTATGAAGTCGTGGTTACTTTAGAGATACTGAGGAAAAACATATGTTCACCATTTTGCATAGTTCTCTGCGTTACCCAGGAAACACCACGTGGAGGCAACCATGCAACGTTTCCTTTATATAAAATGACATCAGGAAGTGAGAGAATTAGATTACGTACATAGAATTTGGACACTAATTCTTTTGCGCTTAGAATTGAATAATCGAGTTGGGACCCATTAGCTTTTCCTATTTATGACATAATCAATGCTCGTGCCAAATTTCCTGTTTCTATGACACCGGAAAGTGAGAAAATTACATTCCGCACGTAAAATTTCGACGCCAATTGTTTTGCGCTAGAATTAAATAATCGAGTTGGGACCTATGAACTTTTCCTATTTATGACATAATCAATGTTCGTGCCAAATTTCACGTTTCTATGACACCGGAAAGTGAGAAAATTACATTCCGTACGTAAAATTTGGACGCTAATTCTTCTGCGCATAGAATTGAATAATGAAGTTGGGACCCATTTGCTTTTCCTATTGTGAGGGATTAGCGTTTAGGATCGGTAGCAACCTGGGCATAAGCAGTCAGAGACAGTGACACATAGGATAAAGTCTTTAGTCCAGGCTTTGCCTGGGTTTATTTCCAAGCAAACAAAAGCAAAATACAGGCCTTAACATCAGGCAAACATAACGTAAATCCTGCTCGTCTGAGCACTTACTATACATGTAGCGTCCCTGTCTACGTACTGGTAAACAAATGGCTCCTGCACACAGCCAGCCAGGACTCTCAGACCTGCAAAGGTCTCAGCTCCCCTCCTGGCCCTGTAGGGCCAGGCTTTATAAGGCCTGGTACCAGCCCCACCTGGTACGTGGGAGTGACCATCCCACCCTTCACTTTGGTCACTCCAGGAAAAGCCGGCCCGGATTATGCGGCTTGGAGCCACTTACTTGCTACAACGTGTCAGTAACTTAGTGTTACTGACACCATACTGCCGGCTTCCTCCACCGAGCCCAGGCTGCTCGGTGGCACGTATCTGCCCAAGCGCTCCCCAAAGCAGCATAGGAGAGCATCCTAAGCGAAATATACCTGCCCTCCAGCACCTTGCTGGTCATCGTCTCACACTATTTATGACATAATCAATGCTTGTGCCAAATTTCCTGTTTCTATGAAACCGGAAAGTGAAGAAATTACATTCCGCACGTAAAATTTGGACGCTAATTCTTTTGCGCATAGAATTGAATAATGGAGTTGGAACCCATTAGCTTTTCCTATTTATGACATCATCGATGCTCGTGCCAAATTTCCCGTTTCTATGACACCGGAAAGTGAGAAAATTACATTCCGTACGTAAAATTTGGACGCTAATTCTTTTGCGCTAGAATTGAATAATCCAGTTGGGACCTATGAACTTTTCCTATTTATGACATAATCAATGCTCGTGCCAAATTTCACGTTTCTATGATATTGAGAAGTGAGAGATTTAGATTATGTACGTTAAATTTCGACGCCAATTCTTTTGCGCTAGAATTGAATAATCGAGTTGGGACCCAATTACTTTTCCTATTTTGGAGATAATCTATGCTTGCGTCCAATTTCATGTTTCTACGACATTGGGAAGTTGGAGAACTTTTAGCGAGTCAGTCAGTCAGTCAGTGAGTCAGTCAGTCAGTCAGTGAGTCAGTGAGGGCTTTCGTCTTTATATATATAGATGATGTAAATTCCTATTCAAATGAAAATTCCGCCAGCAGTCACTAATGCAGCTTATGATATGTGCTGTATGTTATATAGAGTGTAGTGAAAAAGACGGATCCAGCGCTATATCTCAATACTGTTGTCCTACAATAGCATACTTAAATAGAAAGGCATGGTAGCGCTACACAATGGTATGGTGCACGGACCCCTGGGGGCCCTGGTACATGGAATTTAATTTTATGTTGTGGCCACTGTAAGGAATAGAGAGTAGAACCCAATTACAAAGTTGAAAAAGAGCATCTGAGAAGCAGAAATCCACTTTCTGCATCTTTCTAAGTTCCGTGTGCCCGCCATTGTCTGATGTAAGAAAATCGTACTTGAAGTGGCCTCCTTCTGCTATTACACATGCATGGAGCTGTTTGACAGTGCATTCCATGGCTGACGCTATCATTGTGGAACCGTGTTAGTGAACGGTGGAGTCCGATGCAGTGCAAATGAAATGCAGATTACCAATAAGAGGAAGAACCAATCAAAAGACATGCATGTGTGGGTTGGAAATTGGCACAATCATTTTGGGGTTCAGCATTCTACTTGCCACGGTCACACTGACCACAACATGTAAAGGGTTAAACAACGGGATTCGAAGGTTTCTCTGATCCCCGCTGTTTGAAAAGGTACCAGGCTGTTATCCAACAGCTGAGCATCTGCTATTGAGGCAGTTTTGGCATCCAGGAGAAAGCTGAGTGCCGGTCCCTGGTGACCATATTAGTTGCCACTGATGGAAAGGAATAATAATATCTTGACAGAAGGGGGCACTTTTTTATTTTAAGGGACTGCAAAAACAGCACATTGCACTTTGCTTCCTCTTGGTGACATGATCAGAATACAGGTGCTATTTATGACAGCCTGTATTCTATGAATGGACCGACCTCAGGAGCTGCTAGAAAGTGTGACGGACCATCACAGCAGTTTTCGCCCCTCTTAAGGCCTCCTTCACACAGGCGTTTTTGTACAGCGTTTAGCGATGCCTTTTTTCAGCACTGCGCTCAACGCTGTACAGCGCTTCCGTTTATCTCAATGGGGGTTCTCACACAAGAGACAAAAAGAAACGTCTTCAACGCTGCACTTTGAGAGTGATTCATGTTCTATCTTTGGCCGTTTTCAGCCCTGCGTTGCTCATTGAAATGAATGGGCAGCGGTTTTAGTGCTGCTTAAAATGTGGCACAATTTGGTACCATGTTTTTAGATAGGTCTACATGCAAGTGCTAGCTGCAATACCTGAAAAAAAAAATCAATACTCACCTAGCAGGCGCCGTCCGGGTCCCAGCCGCTGCTCTCCGGAGCTCCGGGCAGGCTGCCGGGCACTTGTCATCGTCGACAGAGGAGCTTTTGCTAGTGCTGAAAATGCAGCCAAAATGTTGTAAAAAATGCATGACAACCCTGTTGAAACTGCGGTAAACGCAGCGTTGAAGAACGCTGCGTTTCTGCAAATGCCTGTGTGAGGGAGACCTAATTCTCTAACTAAAGGAACCTGAATTCGACTGACGATGCTATTGGTTATACGGGTAACAAATGTATACAGTTGCTAACAATGTAATTTCCAATATACAGTGTGTCTAGATTGCGGAAGCTTTGCTGTAGGCTGTGTGCACACTAGCTGTGAGCGTGATTATCACCTAACAGGCTTGGGCGAAACTTGCATCGGACGGCACACAGAAAGCAGTCTGTGTGCTGCCCAGTTTACACGGCGGCAGCCCAGTGACATGCATTGACAAATAAGAATGGGGCCATGTGCTGTCTGTTGATTAACACGCACATCACACCGCCACAAATATGCTAATGTGAGGGAGGCCTTAGCCATAGCATAGCTCTTAGAGGTTTGCCTGTATAGGTGACACAGTACAACATACACACTTACCTATACTACACACATACATGCATATTGGGTTTGAAGCGATCTTCTAAGATGGCGATGGCTGCGCTTGCACCGGATCCTGGAATCAGCAAGGGAGATGTATCAAAATTGGTGCACAATGAAAATGATGCATTTGCTCATAGCGACCAATCAGGTTACAGGTAGAGATGAGCGAGCGTACTCGGATAAGCACTACTCGCTCGAGTAATTGGCTTTATCCGAGTATCGCTGTGCTCGGGTCTAAAGATTCGGGTGCCGGCACGGAGCGGGGAGCTGCAGGGGAGAGCAGGGAAGGAACGGAGGTAAGATCTTTCTCTCCTCTCCCGCCCGCTCTCCCCTGCTCCCCGCTGCGACTCACCTGTCAGCCGCAGCGGCACCCGAATCTTTAGACCCGAGCACAGCGATACTCGGATAAAGCCAATTACTCGAGCGAGTAGTGCTTATCCGAGTACGCTCGCTCATCTCTAGTTACAGGTTTTAGCATGAAGGTGATTTAGGCCCCATAGCACAATTGTAGAGCCCTTGAGCGGCCAAAACGACAGAGACCCCCAACAAATGACCCCATTTTGAAAACTAGCCCCCCTCTAACAAATTTATCTAGGGGTGTACTGTGTAATTTTACACTACAATTTTTGAATAAATTTAAGCAAAGCAGTAGGAAAAAAATTACAATTTTCATTTTTTTGGCAGTTGTATCAATTTAAAAACTATTTTTTTTGTACAGCACACATAGGGATGAAGACTTTCACCCCAAAATGGATACCCCCGTTTGTCCCGTGTTTAGAACCATAACCCTTGTGGCCCTAATCTTCTTAAAGGACACATGGCTAGGCCTATAATAGAAGGAGCACCCGTCGGATTTCAGGGTACAACGGAATAAATTCCAGCCCCATTGCCCACTTAGTGGCCAAAACGATAAAGAACCCCCACAAATGACCCCATTTTACAAACTAGACCCCTTAACGAATTCATCTAGGGGTGTACTGCGTATTTTGACCTCACAGTATTTGAATAAATCTAAGCAAAGCAGAAGGAAAAAATTACGATTTTTCATTTTTTTGGCAATTTCGTCAATTTAAAACCTGTTTTTTTTGTACAGTGTACATAGGAATGAAGACATTGCCCACTTGTACGGAATAAAAATTGACACCTTAAAAAAATATCCCCTCCCCCACACACTCCGCACCCTTTTCGGCGTTCCCTAAATCTTAGATAAAAGTAATAATGTGAACTGTGTACTATTTCCAAAGATAGGGGTAATTACGGAGGCTGGTTGGGATGGGTACATGGGGCAATAAAACCGGGTATCCCCCCTCCTCTCATGCTTTTTGGGGGTATTTCTTGATCTCAGTGGCGGGTATGGGGTGTAAAAAGTGGTGTTCCGTGAGTCTCCGTAAGCTTGCCGAGGTGCGGCGGTCTCACACAGAAGGCGCTCAGCAAGCTGCTCCTGGAACTGCATGAAGGCGAGCGTTCCCGGGGCTTCTTGTAAATTACGGATTACAGGTAGCGGTCTGAATAACATCGGGCTCACGCAGCCGTAGGCGGAATCTGCTTGCGGAGGCATGAAGCGGATCCCATCTGTGAGCCCAGCTGTGACCCTGCGTACGGCCGCGTAATGTACTGCGCATCACTGCCTACTCACACAGGCGGTCATGCGCAGTACACCTTTTTTGTTGTTTGTATTTCCCGCACCGCCGCTTAGCGATGGCGTGGGTACCCGCAGCCCGTATACAACGTAGTTGCGTATGGGCAGCGGGTATATTCGCGACCATGGAGCACAATGGGCTCTATGTTGCGGATATCCGCGGTAAAATAGAACATGCTGCGTTCTCTTTTCTGCGAGTGGATTACACAATTCCGACCCACTAATGTGAGCGGAATTGTGTAATCAATGCTGTAACACTTAGCTGGCTGCGTATGATTTTGTAGAACTACTACACCCAGCACAGACAGACCCAGAACACTGAGCACAGTCACAGGCAGGCCAAATAGATTTTTTGCCCAATATTTTTTAGAAAAGGCCCACTGCCTATATTCAAGGAATATGTCTTCTGTAGAGATGAGCGAACGTACTCGTCCGAGCTTGATACTCGTTCGAGTATTAGCGTGTTCGAGATGCTCGTTAGTCGTAACGAGTACCACACGATGTTCGAGTTACTTTCACTTTCCTCTCTGAGACGTTAGCGCGCTTTTCTGGCCAATTGAAAGACAGGGAAGGCATTACAACTTCCCCCTGCGATGTTTAAGCCCTATACCACCCCCCTGCAGTGAGTGGCTGGGGAGATCAGGTGTCACCCGAGTATAAAAATCGGCCCCTCCCGCGGCTCGCCACAGATGCCTTGTGAGACTTAGCTGAGGGAAAGTGCTGCTGCTGGTGCTGCTGTAGGGAGAGTGTTAGGAGTTAGTGTAGGCTTCAAGAACCCCAACGGTCCTTCTTAGGGCGCCCACCCACTGGCGATTTTTTTTCCCTGCGAAATTCGCAGCATTTTTTTCTCTGCAGGGGTCTATGGGACTTGTAATGTTAAAATCGCGATCGCACAAAATCGCGATTTCGCGGTAAATTGCGATTTTGCGCGATCGCGATTTTAACATTACAAGTCCCATAGACCCCTGCAGAGAAAAAAATGCTGCGAATTTCGCAGGGAAAAAAATCGCCAGTGGGTGGGCGCCCTTAGGGCCACATCTAACCGTGTGCAGTAGTGTGGAGGCTGCTGTTAGCAGTGTTGCACATTTTTTTTTTTTGCTATATTGGCCGTGCAGAGCATTGCGCCCTGCAGTAATAGTCCAGGGACAGAAGTGGTGGTTAGGCAGGGAGAGTGTTAGGAGTTAGTGTAGGCTTCAAGAACCCCAACGGTCCTTCTTAGGGCCACATCTAACCGTGTGCAGTACTGTGGAGGCTGCATTTAGCGGTTTTTCACCTTTTTTTTTTTCTATATCGGCCGTGCAGAGCATTGCGCCCTGCAGTGATACTACAGGGACAGAAGTGGTGGTTAGGCAGGGAGAGTGTTAGGAGTTAGTGTAGGCTTCAAGAACCCCAACGGTCCTTCTTAGGGCCACATGTAACCGTGTGCAGTAGTGTGGAGGCTGCTGTTAGCAGTGTTGCACTTTTTTTTTTGCTATATCGGCCGTGCAGAGCATTGCGCTCTGCAGTAATACTACAGGGACAGAATTGTGTAGGCAGGGCCAGAAGACATCTTATAGATTGAATATACGCAGTGGTCCTTTTGAAAAAAAGATTTGAAAAAAATCTATTTGGCCTGCCTGTCACTGTGCTCAGTGTTGTGGGTCCGTGTCTGCTGGGGGTAAAATTTCTCCAAATAAATACGCAGCCAGCTAAGTGTTACAGCAGGCGTGCGCCAAATAATTTCCTGGCTCTGAAATCACCGCTCTGTTGCACTTAATAACAGTGCAACACTGCAGTTCCGTGACACACACATCAGGGACAGAATTGTGTAGGCAGGGCCAGAAGACATATATATAGATTGAATATACGCAGTGGTCCTTTGGAAAAAAATCTTTGAAAAAATTCTATTTGGCCTGCCTGTTACTCTGCTCAGTGTTCTGGGTCCGTGTCTGCTGGGGGTTGTAGTTCTCCAAATAAATACGCAGCCAGCTAAGTGTTACAGCAGGCTTGCGCCAAATAATTTCCTGGCTCTGAAATCACCGCTCTGTTGCACTTAATAACAGTGCAACACTGCAGTTCTGTGACACACACATAAAGGACAGAATTGTGTAGGCAGGGCCAGAAGACATATATATAGATTGAATATACGCAGCCATGTTTGCCAGGGTACCTGTACGCAACACATCGCTGTCCTCACTAGGAAGATCACTTTCAGGATCCTCCTCCTCCCCCTCCTTCACAGGCCATACACACTGAACAGATGAGAGGCAAGCAGCATGGGTACCCTCTGCAGTGGGCCCAGCTGTCTCTTCCCCCTCCTCCTCCTCAGGCTCCCCCCCCCCATCCTCCTCCTGCAAAATGCGCTGAGATATAGACATGAGGGTGCTCTGACTATCCAGCGACATACTGTCTTCCACCGTCTCCTGTTCTGACCGCAAACCGTTAGCCTTTATGCTTTGCAGGGAACTTCTCAACAAGCATAGCAGAGGAATGGTGACGCTAATGATTGCAGAATCGCCGCTCACCATCTGGGTAGACTCCTCAAAGTTTCCAAGGACCTGGCAGATGTCTGCCATCCATGCTCACTCCTCTGTAAAGAATTGAGATGGCTGACTCCCACTGCGCCGCCCATGTTGGAGTTGGTATTGCACTATAGCTCTACACTGCTCATACAGCCGGGACAACATGTGCAGTATAGAGTTCCACCGCGTGGGCACATCGCACAGCAGTCGGTGCACTGGTAGATTAAACCGATGTTGCAGGGTCCGCAGAGTGGCAGCGTCAGTGTTGGACTTGCGGAAATGTGCGCAGACTTGGCGCACCTTGCCAAAGAGGTCTGACAAGTGTGGGTAGTTTTTCAGAAACCGCTGAACCACCAAATTAAAGATGTGGGCCAGGCATGGCACGTGCGTGAGGCTGCCGAGCTGCAGAGCCGCCACCAGGTTACGGCCATTGTCACACACGACCATGCTCGGTTGGAGACTCAGCGGCGAAAGCCAGCAGTTGGTCTGCTCTGTCTGACCATGCAACAGTTTGTGGGCCGTGTGCCTCATCTCTCCTAAGCTGATTAGTTTCAGCACAGCCTGCTGACGCTTGCCCATCGCTGTGCTGCCGCGCCGCGCGACATCGACTGCTGGCGACGTGTTGCTGACGCATTTTAATGGTCAGGTAGAGGTTGCAAAGAAGGAGGAGGAAGAGGAGGGGGAAGGTTTAGTGGAGGTGGCATACACCGCCGCAGATACCAGCACCGAGCTGGGGCCTGCTATTCTGGGTTGGGTAGGACGTGAGCGGTCCCAGGCTCTGACTCGGTCCCAGCCTCCACTAAATTCACCCAATGTGCCGTCAGGGAGATATAGTGGCCGCCGCCATCATGTTTTTGAAAGCCTCCGTTTCCACAAGCCTGTACGGCAGCATCTCCAGGCTGATCAATTTGGCAATGTGCATGTTTAAAGCTTGAGCTTGCGGGTGTGTGGCGGCGTATTTGCGCTTTCGCTCCAATGCTTGTGCTAGCGACAGCTGGACGCTGCGCTGAGAGACATTGCTGGATGGGGCCTAGGACAGCGGAGGTGAGGGTGTGGGTGCAGGCTGGGAGATGCTCGTGCCTGTGTCCTGAGAGGGGGTTGGATCTCAGTGGCAAGTTGGGGCACAGGGGAAGAGGCAGTGGTGCGACCCAGAGGCGGTGAACGGCCTTCATCCCACCTTGTGGGGTGCTTGCCCATCATATGCCTGCGCATGCTGGTGGTGGTGAGGCTGGTAGTGGTGACTCCCTGGCTGATCTTGGCGTGACACAGGTTGCACACCACTGTTCGTCGGTCGTCTGCGCTCTCACTGAAAAACATCCACATGTTTGAACACCTAGGCCTCTGCACGGTGGCGTCACGCGAGGGGGTGCTTTGGGAAACATTTGGGGGATTCTTTGCTCTGGCCCTGCCTCTACCCCTGGCCACCCCACTGCCTCTTCCAACCTGTCCTGCTGCTGCACTTGCCTCCCCCTCTGTAGACCTGTCCTCAGTTTGCTTATCAAACCAAGTGGGGTTAGTCACCTCATCGTCCAGCGGCTTTTCCTCCGAATCATCTGTGCGCTCCTCCCTCAGACTTACTGGCCTTACTACTGCCTCATTGATAGACAACTGTGTCTCATCATCATTGTCCTCCTCACCCACTGAAAGCTCTTGAGACAGTTGCCGGAAGTCCCCAGCCTCATCACCCGGACCCCGGGAACTTTCCAAAGGTTGGACATCGGTCACGACAAACTCCTCAGGTGGGAGAGGAACCATTTTTTCCCAATCAGGGCAGGGGCCAAAGAACAGTTCCTGGGAGTCTGCCTGCTCATCAGAATGTGTCATTTTCATGGAGTGAGGAGGCTGGGAGGAAGGAGGAGCAGCAGCGAGAGGATTCAGAGTTGCAGCAGTGGACGGCGTAGAAGACTGGGTGGTTGATACATTGCTGGATGCACTTTCTGACATTCACGACAGGACCTGCTCACACTGCTCATTTTGTAATAAAGGTCTACGACGTGGACCCAAAAATTGTGATATGAAGCTGGGGTCCCCAGAAACTTACCTCTCTCCTAATCCCGCAGCAGCTGGCTGCGATTCACCTTGACCAGGAACTCGGCCTATGCCCACACCTTCACTTGGAACTCCGCGTCCTCGCCCGCGTTGACATCCACGTCCTCTAGCCCTACCCCTACCCCTCAGCATGGTGGATTATGAATAGAGCAGACACTGAGCAGTGTAAAAAAGTTTGTGAATTATTGGCGCGCACTTGGTGGCTGACAGCGGTTATGTAACGCAAATTGCAGCCAGAAATAAATTATACGGAAGGCTGCAAGCAGGCTTAGCTGTGAAATAGTGATGCACCTCAACTCCCAGCAGCCACGCAGTTAAATGCACACGGTCACAGGTAGCCCTAAGTAGGAGTTGTTTTTTTTTTAAATGCAATGCAGGCTATATAGCGTGCATCTGACTTTCCCTCTATCGTGGGCTGTCGCCGTACGCTGTGTGTGCAGTTGACGGCAGACACAGAGCGGTGTAAAAATTTTTTGAATTATTGGCGTGCAGTTGGAGGCAGACAGCGCTTATGTTACGCAAACTGCAGCCAGAAAATAATTATACGGAAAAGTGCAAGCAAGCCTAGATGTGCAAAATGCAATAGTGTAGCACCTCAACTCCCAGCAGCCACGCAGTGAAATGCACACGGTCACAGGTAGCAGTAAGAAGGATTTAAAAAATTTTTTTGGGGAAATGCAATGCAGGCTATATTGCGTGTATCTTAATTTCCCTCCATCAGGGGCTGTCGCCGTACGCTGTGTGTGCAGTTGACGGCAGACACAGAGCGGTGTAAAAAATTTTTTAATTATTGGCATGCAGTTGGAGGCAGACAGCGCTTATGTTACGCAAACTACAGCCAGAAAAAAATTATACAGAAGCCTGCAAGCAGGCCTAGCTGTGCCATAGTGAGGTACTACAACTCCCAGCAGCCACAGAGTTAAATGCCCACGGTCACAGGTAGCCCTAAGAAGGACCATTGGGGTTCTTGTAGACAGGATTCTACACTAGCACTGTCCCTGCCTGATCAATACTGCCCCTATACTATGTAGTACAGACTGCAGTCTAAGAACGCTATAGCCTGCACGCCCGATAAAAATGTGCAAAATTGCTACCAGCAGCTACAACAGTAATGCACTAGGTCAGATGTGGCCCTAAGAAGGACCGTTGGGGTTCTTGTAGACGCTAACACTATCCCTGAATGAGCAACAGCACCTTCCCTAATCTCTGCCTGTCTGAGGCAAGCCACGGGCGGGCCCACTTTATATACTCCTCGGTCACTTGATCTCACCAGCCACTCACTGCAGGGGGTGGGATAGGGCTGGTACGTCACAGGAGGAAGTTGTAATGCCTTCCCTGCATGTCTATTGGCCAGAAAATGGCGCAAAACTTTCAGGGAAGGAAATGGAATTGACTCAAGTAACACATGGTGCTCGCCTCGAGTAACGAGCATCTCGAGTACCCTAATACTCAAACGAGTATCAAGCTTGGACAAGTACGCTCGCTCATCTCTAATCATAACCAACTACATTAAATGTAACTACTCAATACTAGCAGCCAAAGACGATCAAAGACACATTATTATCTTTTAAGAAGCTCCAGACACCTGAATATAATTTTTTTCACAGGTATAAGGTCCAGCAACCAGCGTACCATTGCCCAATCTACAGAAAAACAAAAGGCAAAACACATAATTATACAGACAATAAAATTTGAATTCAATGAATGGTTGAGCGCTGCCTGTGATTGGCTGGGCGCTGTGACCAATCACAGGCAGCGGGAAGGGAAGGGCTTAAAAATATAAGCCCTTACCTGAAAATCATCCTAAAATGTGTAAAAAGTAAAAAAAATATATACTCACCTTGTCCCGGCAGAACGATGTTAGCCCATTGAATTCAATGGAGCCGGCAATACAGCCGGCTCCACTGAAAGCAATGGGCTGCCAGCTAGCGCGGGATTAATTTTCGGGAAGGGCTTAAAAATATAAGCCCTTACCTAAAATTCATCCAGAAATGTGTAAAAAGTTAAAAAATATATATATTCACCTTGTCCCGGCAGAACGATGTTAGCCCACTGAATTCAATGGAGCCGGCAATACAGCCGGCTCCATTGAAAGCAATGGGCTGCCGGCGATCGCACAATTAATTTTTGGGAAGGGCTTAAATATATAAGCCCTTCCCTGCAATTCATCCAGAAATGTGTAAAAATAAAAAAATATATATATACTCACCTGGCAGTTCTCCTGAACTGCTCTCTGTAGTATTCAGCAGTCGGGGATTTAAAATCCCCGCCTGCTGAATGAGCTGCCTCTGATTGGCTGTGATCCGTCTGCCGGGACCAGGTGAGTATATATATATTTTTTTATTTTTACACATTTCTGGATGAATTGCAGGGAAGGGCTTATATATTTAAGCCCTTCCCGACAATTCATCCCGCGATCGCCGGCAGCCCATTGCTTTCAATGGAGCCGGCTGTATTGCCGGCTCCATTGA
Organism: Eleutherodactylus coqui; assembly: GCF_035609145.1. NCBI lineage: Eukaryota > Metazoa > Chordata > Amphibia > Anura > Eleutherodactylidae > Eleutherodactylus > Eleutherodactylus coqui. The sequence goes on along the minus strand of NC_089846.1, from coordinate 55,040,528 downwards.
ATTCAATGGGCTAACATCGTTCTGCTCTGCTACAGCTGTGGCAGAGGAGAACGATCATTATGCTGACAGTGCGGGGGGGGGGGGGGGTCTCATTCTTGCCACTATTGTGGCTTAATAGTGAGACCTCAGAGCCCGAAATGCAGCCCTGCATGTTGCTCCTCGCCTGCCCTATCCATTTCTGTGTTTTTTACATGACTTTGGTGATTTGCTAAGATTTTCACAAATGAAAACCTTAGCGGAGCACCAGTCATATACAAAAATGCTCGAGTCGCCCATTGACTTCAATGCGGTTCGTTACTCGAAACGAACTCTCGAGCATCACTGAAAGTTCGACTCGAGTAACGAGCACTCGAGCATTTTGGTACTCGCTCATCTCTATTGGTTTTATAATCATGCATTTTCACTTACTCTTGCATAGCAAGAAAACCTATCGCTAATGGGTTGGAGCCCTTATAGTTATTAACAGTTTGACAGTTTTGTAATATAAAATCCCTTTGACAATAAGACATCACTATGATGTTGGTATTTTGTGATGAAACATTACATGTATTAGTCTAGGCCAGATTATAGGAATGGGAGAAGAGGCAAATGCCCCATGTCTCCACCATATAGAGGCTTCATCATCCTCCACAGTATGATTCCCAGTAGCCTCTATCCATGACAGTATTACTAGATAGCAGAGGATTCTCCGGTGGGCTAAGGCTCGATATAATAATGGGCCCCAAAGATTCAGCAGAAGACAACCCCAGTTTGGAGATTGCTTTTCATTAGGGTTTATTTCTTAGGGGATGATTTACAAATATCTATTAGACCTTATATGTCCTGTGTGTTCAATGATAACAACTAAGATTATGATGTAATTAAGAGTGGAGGCCAACTAAGGCGATCAAACACCTTCTCAGTGTCTAGACTCTGGAGGAGGGCAGGCTCGCCCGTACTATCTACTATATCTATCAAGTCAATCATCCTCCTTGTGTTATTGTTGCAGTAAGTGGTAGGTGAAACAGATTCCAAGATATGAAGTGGACACCACAGTACACAAATATATAAACTTTTATTGTAACAGGTAACTATTGAAGGAAATGGTTATGTAGGTGCACATGAGAAAAATCTTGTAACTGATACAGTTCTTATTCTGAATCTTAACTATCACTAACTAATGGCACAAATAGGATAATTTTTGTTCAGTGGTTTAATGGCGTGTAACCAATAATGATCAGGCACTATAACCAAGGAATAAATGGTAAACATATGAATAACACGTTAACCCAACAATAGCGGCTTACCATACACAGTCCATAGTAAACATAAGTTTGCCCGAAAAATACTTCTTAAGACAAGAATATGAAGTTGCTTAGGATTCCCAAAGAAAAGTCTCTTTCCCTAAGCGTATGCTGAATGATATTATGTGATTAGCAGGCCTGCTTGCCACTCAATAGTCTTTATGCATGTGTGCACACTCGGCTTTCATGAGGCCAAACCTCACTCTCAACCTCTTTGTACGGTGATATAGGTGATGAGAATCCCGCAGTCTGTTGGCAATCTCCGATCCGATAAGCAGTGAAATGGCGTGTTTGTCTCTGTTGTAGTTCCAGCAACGATCCTTCTGGTTGCAGCCTCTGTTGATCTTCAGTATGGTCTCCTGCAGCCTTGCACTCCCAGCAGTGCTTACTGGAGACAGTTATAATTCAGGCAGCATTAACCAATATACGCAGTTCACAGGTTGCCCCTTTAATAATGCGCTTGCATACTTTATCCAACACACAGTCCTTCTGCAGCCTCCTGAGCTGCTCTCCACACTGCCTTCGTCCTTGTGCTGCAGCTCCCTTAGGCTCGCTGCACACACACAGCCTCTTAATGGACTCTGGTAATAGAATACAGCAGGGGTCCCCAACTCCAGTCCTCAGGGACCACCAACAGGTCATGTTTTCAGGATATCCTATAGTAAGAACACCTGTTCAATGTTTGAAGCACCGACAATAATTACATCACCTGTGCAACACTGAGGAAATACTGAAAACATGACCTGTTGGCGGTCCCTGAGGACTGGAGTTGGGGAACACTGGAATACAGGACTCCAGAGGAAGCGAGAACATACCTAGTAAACCCTGCTATTTATTTGGTCTTCCAATCTCTATCCATTAAAGAAGCAGATGCACCACATGTCACGGCAGACAAAGATATCAAGGAACATTGTGTTACCCTCTTACATTATCTCTGCCTTGTTGGCATGGGACAAACTCTAGTTGGTCCTTATGAACAATGAAAGGCAACCAGTAGTTCCATTGTACTGCAAGCATATTTGTAAATATATTTTTTAGTCACAGATAAGAAGAACCATTGGCCGTTAGACTACAATCTAAAATTATCTTTACCTGTTTTAGGTACTAAGGAAATATAAGAATGTAGCCTAGAATGCAGTATGAGGGACCCGAGTAAGAATGAGTTATAAAGAGAGACCAGTCTGGGGGTTAACTTGGAGGCATACATTTTGTAATAAAAACTATGGCAATGCATCAGGTCAATGAATTTTCATTCTGCATGTTTCTTCATAACCTCCAAAAGCTCTCATTCAAAAATATGCTCATTTAAAGACATTATACCTTCCCATGGGAGTCTAGAGAGGTTACACATAGATAAAAAGGTCCGCAAAAAATGTTCTTCTGCTTGTCATTTGCTGGGAGGTTATCAGGTAAAGATATAGATGAGAGTAGTAAACATGAAAATGTCAGAAATGGTGTCCAGGTCTTAGTAAAAAGAAGTAGCTTGTCAATTTAAGAAACATTAGGTCTTGTACTTGGGCCCTAACCTTAGGCTGCATTCAGACGTCCAGCCGATATACGGCATCTCTCTCTGCAGGGGGAGGAGGCTGGAAGAGCCAGGAGCAGTGCTCTGAGCTCCCGCCCTCACCCAGGGTAAATTAAGGTAGACCACCTTTGGAGATAGAGAAAATCAACAGTCTTACCAGGATACTCAACTCCACAGGCAGTAAAGTACTCATCACAGGATATAAGCAATACATAAAGGGAGCAACTCACAAGGTGGGGACAACAAAAAAAGAAAGGCAAACAGTAGAAAGCATAAAACTGAGAAAAACATTTCAAATTTGTGATAGACAACTGGAATGTAGGAAAAAGAAACTTGCATCAAAACAGTAAAACCAAGTACACAAAAGTTGCAGTACCCACTTTTATCAACAAAAGAAAAGTGGCGAGAAGAGTGTAATCAACTACCACCTAGTATGGGGGGAAAGTACAGAAAAGACTCAAGGTAAACAAACCTACAATAGTCACAAGACTATCAACTACATTCACAATGACTTTTACTGCAATAGTCTAAATAAAATAGAGGTTTATACAGCAATAGGCAATGTGAGTAAAATCAGGAAACTTTCCAATTAAAATGATCCATTTTCATTAAGAGCAGACTTTAAAGATTCAGAGATAGTCATGAATGTTGGATAAAATTATGTTAGACAGATGGATCAAGACAAGTATAGACACAGCAGGAATGGGCTATCAGAAGAAGGATTTCAAGGGACGTATGTATTATGCACCCACTGACAATCCACACCGGACACCTCCCTACCCCAATCCCTCTGCCTCAAACGGACCTGAGGGTTGGACTTGTAGGGTCAACAGAATCCAGATAACTGGGATTCTTGTTTGACTTGTAGTGCTCCTCGCTCAGGAGTCATGCGAGGAATTTACCCTGTAGTAAAACGCAGTCAAGCAATAGCACAACGAGCAGCAGCCGTCGCAGAGGTAGGGGCGGACAGTTCTGATCTTCATAATGCTTCCTCCTCTTCAGGGAACGGAGGGACAGCACCTGAGGGAGTCATGCGGGTGTCCATGGCGGGGTGTGCATGGCGGAGCACAGACCATGGACTCCTCAGGAGCTCATGTCACTGATCCAACAATTGCCGAACCCTATTACCAGACCGATGAAATACTACAGACAAATGGTACAAATACAGAGCACCTACAATGCCACATGGCAGGACCTGACACCCCTAACTGCTCTCAAAGCTGGAGAAGCAGTTGGAGCGATCATAAATGCATTGTTGGCGTGATTTCAATCAGATAAACCCCCTCGATTAGTTATCTCGTCCATTGTACATCATGGGACTACAGCACTGGGCTAAAGAAAAGTTACAGGAATCCTCCCTGTCCCTTTTCCCTTTTCCAATGTACTACAACAAAGAAGGAGGTATATATATATATATAATATATATATATATATATATATATGAATAGACAAAGGGTTAATGCTTGATCTGTGTAGAGCTCTGTTCCCCCTTGTCACCCCCCCGCCCCACGCCTTCAGAGTTTAGTGAGATTGAAGCGAATCATTGACTTTGCAGAGAAGGAATGTGTGCTGCAAGGCACAGCCCCCTCCTTATAGATAAGAGAACCAGCAGAAAGGCATAGTGTGTCAGACTGACCCTATGAATCTTGCATCTGATTGCGTGATTTGAATAGAAACCTGTAATGAATTAAGTGAATTATGCTGTCTTAAAATAGAAAACATATAGGAATCTTAAGGTATATTCTTGCGGTTCTTTGTGTAAATGTTAGTTCTGTGATTGGTTGGACGTGTGTATAACTGCTAAATGCTGTTAGTATTGTACTCTGTCTCTGAGAATGTTCTGCAGGAGAAATGTCTCTAGTCAGCCATTCTGTGGAGGCTTAATATTAATATGAGAGAGACAGACTTGACTGCATGGATGTATGAGAGTTAATGACCGGTGTTCAGGCTGTGATGAATGTAAAATGTGTGATGCAGATATTGACTGGGGATAAAAGTTTTTCTCCCCACCCCCCTACTCTGCATAAGACTTTACTTGTTTGTGATGTGAATTTAAAGATTGCGAAGTTTAAATGAAAGCATTAAGAAACATGCAAACGACCACAATCAAAGGGGTGGAGAAAGATTATGTAAAAGTACATAATGGGTTGTGATAGACATGATAATTAATTAGTATAAAATGTCTATCGATTTGCACTAGACGTATTATGTGTGTTTTGTGACTTCAGCCTAATGTGAAACTCTGCTGCATAAGGAAAGAGTTAAATCACAGTGTTATGTTACTGCTTATGTGTTCATTTTGAGTGTTTTCCCAGTCCTCCCCATCCCCCACACAGGATCTTCTTCAACAAAGAGATATCTACTTTCACTTTCAGGTTCGTGCACATGTTTGTGGGACAAAGACTTGCTTATACATTGGACTTGAGAGAAGGTGGGCAGGAAGGAGGGGGGATTCTATATGATCCGACAAATGAGAATCCTATATGTTACTGATGTAACCTGTTGCACGCCCATTGTGTGTCTGTACAATAAAAGGTCCTGTCTGGCTGTTTCTGGGCAGAGAGCCATTTTGGATATGAGGCTGATAGCTTGTGTCTAATTTGCTCCACGATGATGTGTGCACACGATACAATTTGGAAGCGGCAAAATACCCCAAAGCCTGCTGGAGAAAATCATAATCCAGAACAGTGTCGTCCTTGGTTGGGCGAGTGGATCTGTGAGGTCACAGCCTGGAACGTACAGAGATCGGCAGATGGCACGCAGAACTCAGGGGCCCGAAAATCTACAGAACACAGTAAGATTGCTTTATGTAAATCTACCGATGTGATCTGGGTTCTGACTGCTAAATCTGCCTGTATCTGATCCAGACTGGACCTTCACTGAAAGACAGGTCTGTCCACTCGAAAAATCACCATGTTACCTGTCTAGGGGTATTTTGTATGCTGTTGTGTCTGAGACGGTTAAACACTGTGTATACAAGACCAAGAGATAAATTCTGTGAGGGTTAATGTGTCGGGAGGGCGGACTCGGCTGTTTAAGTCTGAGGGAACACGCCAGTGACACATGCTCCTAGGTAAAACTAGTGTGAGGTTAGGAAGATTTATGATACGTATACTTACCTTTATGATTGAGCGTGTTATGTTCTCATATGTGGAAAGGTATAGCCGTGCTTTGTGACGGCTGGCTCCAGAAACTCTTGGTCATTGAAAATAATTGTCAGTCTCTGTGTATAGCTAAAATGTCCTGTCCAGACGGATTACTAGTAGAGGTTGGTTGTTATAAAGGTAGATGAGATATATACCTTGAGCCCTTGTGGTTATTCTCCAGTAATCCCCTCTGTTTGGTATTATAGAAAGAATGTGCAGTGTTTATTGTTGGGGGGAGGGCTGCTGATAAGAGTGAACTGAAAGCTTTTTCCAATTAACCCTTTCTGTTTACTTTGTCTTTCCCTGTGTTTTGTAGAATTAATGTGCATTGTAATCTGAGTGGGAAAGAGAGGTTATATTGGAAGGATTTGAAGAAAGCAGATTTTACAAGAGAAACACTACTGTGTCTTCGAATAGAATGAATAGAAACTTCGAATAGTATAGAGTTGAGCAGATTGAGAAGGTTAGGCATAGACGCAGGTTGTTTAGAGAATGGGGAGCAAAGTGAGCAAGGACAAAGGTCATAGAGCTTGTGATCTGGTTGCTGAAGGGAAGGGAGCAGAATTTACTGAACAATGGGAAAGGACCAGGAAAAGTTGCAGAAAGAAATGTCAGGTCATGGACAGATAAGATAGGCTGTAGAAAGTTTTCAGAAGATGAGCAGGAAGCCCAGCAGAAAGAAAGGTGTTTTTAGATTGCTAGGAGGAGGTATAACGTAGTTAAGAGATTGAAGAGGGGAAAGCATGTAGTGGGGTATGTGTATTGCTAATGAACAATGTAATGCCTTTGTGTTGACTACAGCCCCTCCCTGTAATGGCGGCCGCGCTTGCAATGTTTACAACCCCACATAGTGTGACTCTGCAGTAAATGTAGTGAGGCCTGCCCCCACCCTGAAGTTACTTCCCCCCCATGTGCTCACTTTCAGGGTGTGTGATGTTACTTCCGGTCCCTCCCCATCTGGGACAGGACCTGGCCCCGCCCCTTCCTCCTCCAGCGGCCATTTTGCCTCACCTGGAAGTGCTGCTGCCCCTGGCCCCGCCCGTTCCTCCAGCGGCCATTTTGCCTCACCTGGGAGATCTGTAGCCCCGCCCCTTTCTGCCTCTGGTGGCCATTTTGCTGCACTTGGGAGGCCTATATTCCCCAATGCCACTGTATCCAGTGCTAACATCATGATTGTCTGAAGTAAGGTTTTGTTTGACCAGACTTTGTTACACTCCAAGATGTGGCCACTTTGGATGTGTGATAAGTTCAGGGAAACAAACCTTTGTGAAGATGCAGCTTGGGACATAGTAGACGACTAAGCTGGTTTATAGTGCATGGAAGATTGGAGTTGATGCATGGGGGGCAGAGACCAGGAATACATGACAGGGGACGCTCTCTCATGTTCCCAGGGGCTCTGTTTTCCACTGCCCGCTTCTCCAATGGATACTCAGACAGATGATGTTACGGAAGGCTCCTACAGATGAAATAATTTCCCTATAGTCACCCAGCAAACTTTTTCATGCAATTTGGTGAAGTAATTTTACTTTTTATGTGAAGAAAGAGGGACTGAATTGCCCAGAGTAGGATGTTAATTCATCCGTATTCTTTAGTTTTTCTTTAAGTCTTTTGTATATTCTAGTGTCAGTTTACACTGAAGCTATAATTATATTCCGACAGGAGAGTAAAAGCTAAACGCTGGCCATACCCTGAAATACTATTACACTGGGTGACGTAAAATTTTAATTGTGTGGCGCCCCCTTGTGGTAACAAATGCTAACTGCGACCTGAAAGGAAAAAAAAAAATCTAAAGGATATTTTCTCTCAGACTTCGCTGCATACAATGTCATCTTGACCTACAAAGTGCTTGTTTTTGTGCCTCTTGGTTTACTAGTTTGAACGCAATTACTCTTTTTCCATTGAGTATTCCGGTTCAAAAGGGGGGAGGCAGAGGTGATCTGGGTCATAGATGATCTAGGTGTTGTAGATCAGCTATTGGGTTTGAAAAAAAATAAATAAATGGAATAAGATAACAAGATTCTGAGCCATGTGAAATAGAACATCAGCACGATTATTTAGTACTAATTCAGTAAGAAACTGCAGGTATGCAAACAGTAACCAGAACCTCTGTTGATAATGCATATGTTGAGCTTTTTGCAGATGGTACCAGGGTGAGGACTGATGACTCCACATCGGATATGCAGTGGTCACACAACAAGATGTCCTAGAAGCAGAAGCTCTGCCTCCGCATGTCACAGTACAAGAAGCAGAATTGAAGGCCCTCACTGAGGCGAGTAGAGTGGTGAGAGGTAAGACGGCAACCCTTTACACTGACTCCTGGTATGCATTTGGCATAGCTCATGATTACGGCCCAATATGGAAGGCCAGACAGTTTTTTTACCTTAGCAGGACAACCAATTGAGAATGGTGCAGCTATACAGAGTCGCATGGAGGCCCTACTTCTACCTGACAAAGTTGAGAGTTCGCACCGATTCCTACACTGGAGAGGCGGGAGACGACACCCTCGCTTACAGCATAGCAAAGGCAGCGGCCCTCAAGCCGTGGAAGAAAGAAGAAAAGATACTGACAGCATGAGTCAGTGGTAAAAAACTTTGGACATTGACAAAAATTTGGACTTTGATATGCTAAAAGACTTTTACAGTTACAAGCCAGCAAGGAAGGAAAGAATAAATGGACTAATATGGGAGCAGCAGAAACAGGACAGCGTGTGGTGAACAGTCAACAGCACTTGCCCACCACAGTTCCTGTATCCCATGATGGCCCAGCTGATGGACGGAAAGACCCACCTAGTAAACCAGCAATAACGACGACGCTTGAAAGACGATGGGCGACTTCTGGGTTCTCTGTAGCTGCTGCATCATTTGTCCGGTTTAGCATGATCTATGCCATAGGTGAGTCAGGGCAGAAGTAAATTTGCCACATCACACTTGCCGGGACCACTCTACCCATTTCAGGGATTGCAAATTGACTACGTTCAGCTCCCACTTGTTGGGAAGTATGAATACGTGCTTGTTGTTGTTGATGTCTTTGCAGGTTGGAGGCTGACCCTGTTACCAAGGCAAACAAGTAGGTAACCGCAAAGAAGCTCATGAACAAGGTAAATTGTGAATATGGGGTACCAGAAGTGATTCAGAGTCAGACAGAGGTATAAACTTCGCAGGTGAATGTAGCATGTCATGTCTGCTCTGGTGTATCCCAGGCCTTTTACATACTGTACCACCTTTAGAGTAGTGGAAAGGTGGAGAGACGTAGTGGTACGCTAAAAAGTAAGACACTTAAAAATGACGCCACTTTGGAAAGACTGTCATCCAATAGCCTTATACAGTGTTAGATATGAACCCAGGGGGGATTATATATTATCTCCCTACGAGATTGTTTGGGCTAGCCCCAAGGCTAGGTCGTTACTATCCTCAGTGGTTACAATTACAATCTGATGTGTTGACTGAGTATGTGATTTCCGTTGTTAAAGAACTAACCAAAGCCTATGCACAGGTGTTCTCTTCCAGACTTAGAGGCAGACACTGGGACACATCTTGCAGCCTGGGGATTGGGTGCGCATCAAGAAGTTCCCCAGGAAGCACCCTCCTGAGCCCCGATTTGATGGCCCCTACCAGGTGCTTCTGACTACTGCCACAGCTGTGAAACTAGCCGAAAGACTTACATGGATCCACGCTTCATACTGTAAGAAAGCTTCAGATCCGGGAGACCAGTCTTAGTTGTGCCAAAGACATTACTCTGGTTAGGGCTAGTGAGAGAGGAGGGTGGCAACTGGAATCCTTAGTCGGAAGAATATGGGGGTATAGTTACCTTCTGGTATAACTTGTCCAATGCTCAAGTAGCCGCATATTCCTTCGACTATTGTACTGTGGTCCCGTGTCTAGGCGCAAGATCCCACCGCAGGCCAGATTTAGCTCAGTCCAGCTGGTTATATGACTTATATACCCGGGGAATACAATATGTTCGCGCCACTGATAACGTCTGGGGAGAAGACTGCCGTTATTGGGGATTAGTGGGATGTAACACAGGAATAGACTGGTCCTATAAACCGCGAAGTGCCTTAAATAAGAAAGATAGGAGCGGGAAATCCCTAATTAGTCGTATAACCCTCCTTGAGAATAATAAGGACAGCAGGTATTGGAAGGCTGAACTTAGTATGTTGCTTGGTTTTAATGCGGTTTTTACATTAACCATGGGAGATCCAAGCCTGGGGGACGGAGGGACTTATAGTCTGGGGACATACCGGTACGGGAGGACAGATCCCTTAGGGAAGTTTAAAATAAGGGGTATGGTAGATGCAGCCGAATGGAAGCCTTCACTTAGTCCCGTGCCCATAATTAACCCCCTCCGCCGTAAGATAAAGACCTTGACGAACATGATGATCATAGCCGACCCTACCTTTTGTGGACACCTTGACAGTAGTGACTGGCTACTCTGACCAGAATCTCTGGTTGGAGTTGATGAGGTACAATGCTAACAGGAGCAACAAGTCTAACTGTTGCGTGTGCGGTAGTGCCCGACTACACTCGGGGATGGTCCCCCCAAATCTCCCTGTAGATGCTGAAGAGTGGTTTATTAGTCTCTTCACGAACATTTCCGCTAATTACACTGTCCGTGAGAAATGGAAGAAGGAATACTCTATAACTACCTAAGTGTTTTGCACCAGAGAGAGTATTACTGACTACCCTGGAAACTACACCTGCCAGGCAATTAGGCAGGGTAGAGGGAGATTTTTGGGGAACTCACCAATATTTCCCTTGTTTAAAAAAGATGAAGAGCCAGTTCCGATAATGCCAAACACATACGCTACCAAAGAAAAGGAGAAATGTACTAGTACTGCGCCTGCCCCGATCTCCTAAGATGGATTGTCAGTGGAATTCCCATTTGCCAAGGGACAGTGCAGAAGACCTTAGGTTCCGGCGAGGGCACACCCTGTGGGGTGTTAACTTGTACAGATAGAGGGTATGGATGCCCGGAAATGAGCCCAGGGAATCCATGGCCTCCCTCTGAGGTGAGGTAGGGATCCCCCCCTCCTAGGAGTAGGGACTTACGGGCAGTGGGAAAACCCTGACGCAAGGGTGAGGCGACCTGGACGTGTTCACCATTAGGACTATCTCCAGGAGGGACATTGGTGTGGGTGAAGATTAGGGAGTCCCACGCCGTGCGTACCTGTGCACGCTACTAGTATTGTAACATTATGCTAGAGCGAGAAGAGAGACCCCTGGTGGTAGTTTTGATCTACACGTGTACATTGACATCATAGGATAGCCAAGGGGGGTACCTGACAAGTTTTAAAAATTAGAGACCAAGTTAAAACTAGATTCGAGTCCATTTTCCTGGTCATTATGGTAAATAAACGTTGATTGGATTAATTATGTTTTTTATAATTAGCAGCGGTTTATAAATTATACTAGAGACGCCTTATAGGGACTAGTCAACCAATAGGACCTACCTCGACTATGACTTTTCAGAATAGAATGGCCTTAGATATGACTTTAGCTAAAAAGGGGAGTGTCTGTAAGATGATAGGGGAGACTTGTTGTACCTACATCCTAGACGACACGTGACCCGCGGGTAAAGACGCAGTTGCCATTAAGAAGCTGACCGCACTAAGTAAAAAGAGCTAACTTTTGGGACCAGCACTCGCCATGGATGAGCGGGTGGTAAAGGATCCTGGCACAGACGGGCGTCGCTGTTTTATGTGAACTGATTATATTTTCTGTTCTAGTCTGCTGTGTTATCCTCTGTGTCAGAGAGACCTGTGAAACTGATGTTGGAAAAGCCGCTCCCACCATGAGTTTGCTGGATGCATCCCCAGAAGGAGTGGACAAGTCCTACACCCCCTTGAAGACTCTAAAACGAACCTTCAACGCACTCCAGTTATAGGCTCATGCGCAGAGAACTGTGAAAATTAGATAGAGAGTTAGAGGATAGACATTTTAAGGGGGGATTGTGATAGACATGATAATTAATTAGTATAAAATGTCTATCGATTTGCACTAGACGTATTATGTGTGTTTTGTGACTTCAGCCTAATGTGAAACTCTGCTGCATAAGGAAAGAGTTAAATCACAGTGTTATGTTACTGCTTATGTGTTCATTTTGAGTGTTTTCCCAGTCCTCCCCATCCCCCACACAGGATCTTCTTCAACAAAGAGATATCTACTTTCACTTTCAGGTTCGAGCACATGTTTGTGAGACAAAGACTTGCTTATACATTGGACTTGAGAGAAGGTGGGCAGGAAGGAGGGGGGATTCTATATGATCCGACAAATGAGAATCCTATATGTTACTGATGTAACCTGTTGCACGCCCATTGTGTGTCTGTACAATAAAAGGTCCTGTCTGGCTGTTTCTGGGCAGAGAGCCATTTTGGATATGAGGCTGATAGCTTGTGTCTAATTTGCTCCACGATGATGTGTGCACACGATACAATTCGGAAGTGGCAAAATACCCCAAAGCCTGCTGGAGAAAATCATAATCCAGAACAGGGTCATCCCTCTCTTGTCCACAAAGGAGGGGGTGAGAATCTTGGGCAGTCAGAAAAAGTTTTTTTTTCTCCTCAAATTTGATGAGACATTGCAGGCAGGACCAGATTAATAATGAATTTGCTTAAAGGATATCACATTTCCAGTCTGGATAGATGTTAGTAGATTAGTCTGCCTTGTTGTAATTTATGTCTCTGTTATTGGCACTGACATCTTACAAGCCTTATCGGCATCCACAAATTCTCACCGGATGGATCGGTACGTGTTGAGACCTCAGGTGCCAGTTCAGGAGAGTTTTGTAGACTAACTGCTCTCTTGGTGGAGCTGGCTCATGTGTTTGTCCTGACAGCTGCTGCAGAAACTCAGTTTTCCGCAGGTCCTGACAAATGGTGGGCCACCCCCAAGACATACAAAGGGAAATTGGATGTACCCCCTATGATGGTATATCTAAAGCCAGGATATACACCCCTGGGTCAAACAGTATCCCCTTAGTTTCCCACAAGAAAAATGCTGAAGTGGGAGACTTGGTTCCGATCGGGGCTTTGCGCAAGATATGTTCTCCAGCAAAAACCACTCTTTTTCTTGCAGAAAACAGTTTCAAAGCCTCAAAGGAAAAACTCCAATTCTGCAAAACAAAGGTTGCTCTCCTGTATCATTGCTTAGCCCAAGGAGGTAGACATCTGACAGAGGAACTAAAGGCTGCTGTCCAGGCCATACCCGTACCTACATCGATTGCCAAACTCCGCACCTTTCTGGGCTTTGTTTCATACTGCCGCCCATGCATTCACTCTTTTTCCTCTCTTATGCAACCACTCTATTGAGTATCCTGGTTCAAATGGGGGAGGCATAGGTGATCTAGGTATTACAGATCAGCTATTTTAAAAAAATTTCTGCAATAAGATCGTGATCTTTTTGAAATAGAATATCATCACGATTGTTTAGCATTGATGCAACAAGAAAATTCAGGTTTTAAAAACAGTTACTGGAACCCCTGTTAATAATGCATATTTTGAGCTTTTTGTAGATGTACTAGGGTGAGGATGGATGACTGCACGCTGGATATGCAGTGGTCACACAACAAGATGTCCTAAAAGCAGAAGCTCTGCCTCCACATGTTTCAGTACAAAGAAGCGGAACTGAAGGCCCTCACTGAGGCGTGTAGAGTGGTGGAAGGTAGGACGGCAAACATTTACACTGATTCCCGGTATACATTTGGCATAGCTCATGATTATGGCTCAGTATGGAAGGCCAGACAGTTTCTTATCTCAGCAGGACAGCCAATTAAGAATGGTGAAAATAACAATGGTGTCGGGATCAGTGGAAGCGCTCCTGCAGTGCTAATGATTTTATCAATATATAAGGAAAAATGACTTACCCGGCACTAAGTGAGCAGCCCTGTGAAGGGTTAACTCACTAGTACCTCCAAATCCGGGACAGCCTATAGATAAATTAGACGAACTTCCTTCCCAATCCTGTCTGGAGAGCTGCTTGGATATCTGGGGTCCCCAGGAACAGGGAGCCCAGTATACACAGAAATCAGAGAAAAAAGTATCCAAAATAGCGCTTCACAGGATGAAGTATATTTTTCTGCACCTTAAAAGGTGTAGTTTTATTGCAACGCGTTTCAACCCAATAGAGGGTCTTTTTCAAGCATACAAAAATACAGTTTACAATGATTTAAATAGTCTAAATGTAAGTCATTTCTTTTAGACTATTTAAATCATTGTAAACTGTATTTTTGTATGCTTGAAAAAGACCCTCTATTGGGTTGAAACGCGTTGCAATAAAACTACACCTTTTAAGGTGCAGAAAAATATACTTCATCCCGTGAAGCGCTATTTTGGATACTTTTTTCTCTGATTTCAATTAAGAATGGTGCAATGGTGCAGAGTCTCATGGAGGCCTTACTCCTACCTGAAAAAGTGGAAAGCTCACACCAATTCCTACACTGGAGAAGGAAGAGGCAATGCCCTAGCAGACTACACAGCAAAGGCGGCAGCCCTCAAGCCATGTAAGAAAGAAGATACTGACCGCACAAGTCAGAGACTATGATTTAGACATTGATAAAAATTTGGACATTGAAAAGGACAATGATTTTAAGATTAATAAATCGTTGGACATTGATGTACTAAGGACTTTACAGTTACAAGCCAGCAAGGAAGAAAAGGACAAATGGACTAAGATGGGAGCGACAGAACAAGACGGCGTATGGCGGACACTCAACAGAACTTGCCTACCACAGTCCCTGTACCCCATGATGGCCCAGCTTGAAATCCCCGCCTCCAGAAAGCTACTGTGATTAGCTAACACACGCCGTCAGCCAATCACAGACATTCAATGACATCATTATCATTGGCTGTGATTGGCTGAAGGCACGTGTGTTTTCTGGAGGCGGGGATTTCAAGCGCTGCATCCAGAAAGCAATGCTCTGCCGGGGACCAGGAGGGAGCGACAGCCTGCAGCAGTGCCGCAGAACGCCAGGGAAAGTGAGTAATGATTTTTATTATTTGCTCCGCTGTATTCCCGGCGTATAAGGTGACAGTTGGGGGGGTCGTCTTATACGCCCCGTCGCCTTATACGCCGGTATATACGGTATATATTTTTATTGTAACACATTTCTGGATGAATTGCAGGGAAGGGCTTATATATTTAAGCCCTTCCCGACAATTCATCCCGCGATCGCCGGCAGCCCATTGCTTTCAGTGGAACCTGCTGTATTGCCGGCTCCATTGAATTCAATGGGCAAACATCGTTCTTCTCTGCCACAGCTGTTATAGCTGTGGCAGAGAAGAATGATTTGTCTTCTATATGTTCTCAATGGGGTCGGCGCTGCTGCCGCCGGCCCCTTTGAGCGCATATAGAGAAGAGAACAGGAATCGCAGATCGCAGATAGGTGCGATCTGCGATTTCTATGGCCTAAGAAGGACTGTTGGGGTTCTTGAAGCCTAAAATCACTCCTAACGCTCTCCCTATAGCAGCTCCGGCATCAACAACACTTTCCCTGAACTATGTCAGAATGCATCTGTGGCGAGCCGCGGGAGGGCAGATTTTAATACTCGGGTGACACCTAATCTTGCCAGCCACTCACTGCAGGGGGGTGGTATAGGGCTTGAACATCGCAGGGGGGAGTTGTAATGCCTTCCCTGTCTTTCTATTGCCCAGAAAAGCGCGCAAATTTCTCAGGGAAGAAAATGAAAGTGACTCGAACATCGCGTGGTACTCGTCTCGAGTAACGAGCATCTCGAACACCCTAATACTCGAACGAGCATCAAGCTCGGACGAGTATGCTCACTCATCTCTAATTTTGACAGATTGCGTTAGCTAGTGTTTCCATAGTTAAAACATAGAGAAACGGGGAGAGGGGGCAGCCCTGTCTAGTCCCGTTTGTTATTTGGAAGGCGTCCGACAGGGAGCCGTTTACCCTTATTCTGGCTGAAGGATTTCGATATAAGGACATCATTCGGTCTTTTGTTCTCGGGCCCACCCCTATTTTGTCCAATGTGGCCGAAAGAAAGGGCCAGCTGACCCTGTCGAACGCCTTCTCTGCGTCGACCGCCAGGAGGCATAACGGGTCACCTCTGACCCCTGCTCTGGCCATCAACGATACGGATCTGACCGTATTGTCCCTGGCTTCTCTGCCAGGGACAAACCCTACTTGTTCTCCATGTATCAACAACGGTATGGAGTTTTGTAATCGTGTGGCTATCAATTTAGCGAATAGTTTTATATCTATGTTGAGAAGTGATATGGGTCTGTAGTTGCCGCAGACTGAGGCATCTTTCCCTGGTTTTGGGATAACTGAAATGTGGGCCATTAAGGATTGTGTCGAGAGTGGGCACCCTCGTTCTACAGCATTAAAGGCTCTAAGAATTAAAGGGGAGATTTCTCCTCTGAAGGTTTTGGAGAATCTGGCTGAAAGCCATCTGGGCCTGGGCATTTGCCCACTTTTTGATCTTTGATGATTGTGGTGAGCTCCTCTTCACCGAAGTCTTCGTCTAGACTCGCTGCCTTCTCGATTGTCACTCTTTTGGGGGCATTTGGGTCAAGTAGGCCTCAATCTCGCCATCCTGTCCCTGGGCGTCATACTGCATTTGGTCTCTGATGTTGTATAGTTTGGAATAATACTTTTTAAATTCCTCTAGTATGTCCGTTGTGGCGTGCATGTGTCCTCCGCCCTCAATCCTTATTTTAGAGACATTGGTGGGGGAAATTCTAGATTGGAGGGCTCTGGCTAACCAGCTTCCACATTTATCTGCATATTCGAATGTCCCTCTACATAGTTTGTTTCTCTGGGCTAATAAACGTTGATTGAGGATTTTGAGAATTTGCTGCCATATAGAGGAGATTTTGGCTTTAAGTACGTCGCTTTGGGATTTTTTGTTGGCTTCTTTGGTTTGTAAGTTTAAAATAAGTGTGCGTAGGTTCGCCACTTTTTCTTTTTTAAGTCTGGAGCTGTGTGAAATTAGGATTCCCCGGACAATGCACTTTAACGCTTCCCATTGGACTGGGGCAGGTGTTTGGTCGTTCTGATGATCCGCTATGAATCCAGTGATTGCATCCTTAATGTCTGAGACACAGAGGGAATCACGGAGCAAATTGTCGTTAAGTCTCCACGAGGTGATCCCTGCGCGGACTGGATGTACTGAGAACCCGCCGTAAACTGGGGCGTGGTCTGACCAGATAAAGTCGCCCAGGGAGCACCTCGGGGAACAATCCAACAGACCCTGTGAGACCAGGAGCATGTCTATTCGTGTGTATGTGTTGTGTACTACCGAGTGGAATGTGTAGTCCCTGGTCCCCGGGTGAAGGATCCTCCACAGATCCACCAAGTGTAGGGCATTTAGTGTTTTTTTGAGTCGCTGTAATGCTGATCGGGGTACAGAGGTCCTACCTGATGAAGAGTCTATTTCTGGGTTCAGTACCAGGTTCCAGTCCCCGCCCAGGATGATTTTGGATCCGCTGGTGAACTCAGACAAGGTCTTTAGGATCTTGATAGCGGTTGGTACTTGTTCCTGGTTGGGGAGATAAACATTAGCCAGAGTATACTACATATCAGACATTTCTATTTTTAGAAAGACGAATCTGCCCTCTTGGTCTGTTGCGGAGTCTATTACATTGTGTCTAAGGCTTCTGTGTAGGGCGATAGACACCCCTCCCACTTTCTTTGTGGGATGAGGGCTATGGAACCAAGTAGGGTATGGTTTGGAACTGCATGCTGGAACATTGTCTGCTCTAAGTTTCTTGGAACATAGCTACCTGAATTCTTTTCTTGTGAAAATGATAGATTATCTTACCTCTCTTCTGAGGGGTGTTTAGGCCCTTGGCGTTGTATGTACTACATGTCAGCTCAGCCATGGTTGTCTTCAGTGGAGAGGCGCCATCCCGTAGAGCCCCCACCGCCCCCAGGATTGGGAGGGGATTTGGGGAAAGAGACACATGAGGTAAATCAAACAAAAACAACAGTAAAAGCAAGTAACTAGTGGCAAACTGGTGTTCTATCATATCCCGATAGTTTGCGAGGGCTAACTGTGCTGTCGCTTGTGCTATAGTAGCAGAAACTAACAAATTTACGAGCTTTCGCTCCCAACCCCTATGACTTTAAACTTTTTGTAGTGTGTCTGATTCCCAAAACCCCTTGGACCCCAAGAAAGTCCCGGACTCGCCGTTCCCTTTGCGACTTTGCCTCCCTCTGCCAAACAAGCGAAATGGTGGTTAAGTATTCTTTTCAGGTTGGTTTTACCGACTTGGATTTCTGAGGTTCCCTTGTTTCTTGGGGTCTCTATCTTCGTCGACGTGATCTGTGTTCTACCGTCTGCCATTCAGATCTTGGAGGTGGTGTCGGAAGGGAGGCTGATTTGGGCCAGTCTGGTAGGGACACGAGTGGCAGCTCAAAGGTCCCCAGGAAATTGGGTAAGTCGCCCAGGCTTCGGAATGTGGCTGATTTACCTCCTTTGTTGGCATGGAGCTGAAATGGGAATCCCCACCGATAAGTAATTTCTTTTTCCCGCAATAGTGTGAGTAGGGGCTTCAGAGCTTTTCTTAGCTGAAGAGTCCGTCGTGCTAAATCTGTCAGGATTATTAGTGGGGTTCCTTTGTAGGACAGGTCGCTCTCTTTTCTAGCTTGGTGGAGGATTTGTTCCTTCAGCTTGTAGAAGTGCGCCCTGCAAAGGACGTCTCTTGGTCTGTTCGGATCAGTGAGTTTGGGTCCCAGCGAACGGTGAATTCTGTCTATCTCTATTTCTGTGTCCGGTGGTCTCTGTAGCAAGTTGTTAAAGAACTCTCTCGCCCATTTGTCTAGCTGGGTGTTGTCAATTTCCTCTGGGAGGCCTCTGATTCCTAAATTGTTCCTTCGATGGCAGTTTTCTAAGTCGTCAATCATGTTGTATAGTTCGTAGATCTCGTGAGAGTGTTGGGTGAGCTCATGGGCGTGGTCGTTCATGGTATTAGAAACTAACTCTTGCTCGCCCTCAATCTCTTCTTTTCTCTGACTCAAGTGTCGTATATCTTGTTGTAAAGCAGCAATGTCGTTTTTATGAGATGTTTCCATCTTCTGAAAGAGGCAATTGATTTGTTTTTAGTGGAAAGGGCTCGGAGATGTTCCTTCCAATCCCATTCCCCAGGGGGTCTTGGGGCAAGAGGCACATTCCTCCACTCACGCTCCTCTTCTGCTTCGTGATAGCGTGTGGCGTGGTGCTTGTGGCGGGCATTGGGGAGGGGGGTGCGGAATCTTCTGTGCTAGACCCATCTGTGGCGCTAGTCACGCCTGGAGTCTCTCTTCTCCCAGGGCCGCTTAGTTCACCCCTTCTCTGTGGGTGTCTCTGAGGCCATGGGGGCTACTTCCTCCTGCTGCATTGTTTTGTGCAGCTCTCTCTCCCCTGTGATCAGCCGGCCGGGGCTCTTCTGCCTCCCTGTCTCTTGTGCCCTGGGCTGGGGTGTGGGGCTGTCCCCTTGGGTCTTGGAGGTGTGGAAGAGTAGTCCTTACCCCAGTCTGCTGCCGGCTCCTCTGCCCCTGCTGCCGCCAGATCCGCCTGCATCCTCCTCTCAGCTGCTCCTGCTTGCTGAGCTACTGTGGCTTCTGTCTCCGGCTCCGTGCTTCCAGCAGAGCCGGCACCCACCGGCGCTTCTCCCACGTGTGCCGCCCTCTTCATTGCCGGCGGTGCCATCTTGGCTGCAGCACCGCGCTCACCACTGTCTCCCACGCCTCTGAGGAAAGCCGGCAGTCCGCTCCCCTGTCGGATCGGCGTCTTCTTGGGGTGCTCCCGTGTCTTGCCTTTCACTATCGGGCCGGTAAGCGGGGTCTTGGGGTCCTTTTTGGGTCCGGAATTGCAGTCGGGGCCGGGAGCGAAGTGATTGTGCGTTTCACTCGCTCATCTGCTAGCCACGCCTCATGTATACCTTCTTTAATATCTCTATGTATGGGATGTTTTGGGCACACCAGAAACAGTCTTGACAAAACCCTTAGCCTTACCACACGTTAAACAGAAGTAATAATAATGCAATCTGTGAAATATACATACCAAATGCATACTACAATTAAGACACTGACCCGACAAATGGCATAACATTATGGAGTCGCCCCACTTAGGCCTCAGTCTAATGGGCGTTTTGATGCACAAATTTTTGAATGCCTCAGTTTTGCGTTCAAAAATTTGCATGACGTTCAAAAAACGCTGCTAGCAGAGTTTATCCGCTCAGAAAAGACGTTGCCCCCTATCCCCTGCTGTGGCTGTGACAGCTGCAGCAGGGGATTCCTTGGATGTGAAACCCCTGGATGCTATCACATCCAGGGGTTTCTCCTGTGGTCAATGGAGCCGGCGGCAGCTGCGGCGGCCTCATTGACACACAGAGAACATCGCTATCCTCTGCTACAGCTGTGACAGCTGTGTCAGAGGATTTCTTCATTTCCGCGGGGATTCCCATTGTCACTGGACACTGTGACAACATGTTTTCCTATTGAAAACAATGGGCTGCCAGCCAGCGCTCCAGTGATATTCGGGGAAGGGCCTAAAATATAAGCCCTTCCCTGAAAATCATCCTAAAATTTGTAAAAAATAAATCTATACTTACCTCTCTGCAACTGCTGGGGCTCAGCTGTGTCCCAGCCGGCTCTTCTCCTGCACTGCTCTGAGTATTCAGCAGGTGGGGATTTAAAATCCCTGCCTGCTGAATGGGCTGCCTCTGATTGGCTGAGAACTGTAACCAATCAGAGGCAGCTCTCAGCTATTGAATGACATCTAAGAGCTGTCTCTGATTGGTCCCTGCACTCAGCCAATCAGAAGCAGCACTCACTCATTCATGAATTCATGAAAGGGTGAGTGCTGCCTCTGATTGGCTGAGCACTGTGACCACTGTGGTTCTATCTAGTGCAAATTCTTTGACGTGCGGAAAAATGCTCGTTACAAACGCCCATGTGACTGAGCCCTAACACTACACCAACACCATAGTGATGTCTTATCATGAAAGGAAATTGTCATTGCATAACTGTCAAGCTGTTAGTAACTATTAGGCCCAATGTCCACGGGCAGGTTTGACTTGCAGAATCTGCGCAGGGCACCTGAACAGGAGATCTGCGAATCAAGCCACCCATAGGGAAGCATGGGTGTCTGCGAATTAAAGCATGCAGATTTGCTTTGCAAACCATTCGGTCCGGAAAACAAATTGCAGCATGCTCCATTTTTCTGAAGTTCCCACATGGACGGCTTCTATAGAAGTCAATGGATCCCGCGGGAAAGCAGGAGTTTGAAAAAAAAACTGTACTGCACATGTCCGATGGCGAGCTGTGAGAACCATGTACAGTACAGCGAACCCGGAAGTGGAGAGGTCTGCACGGATGCTGCTGCCAGGAAAATACAAATACGCAGTGCTCACTGGCCACAGGCAGGGATGAATTCCATGCAGGATTTCCCGCTCTGAATCTGACCCGCCCGTGGACATAAGGTCTAAGGCTGCTTTCACACGTCTGAAACAATTGTGCGGGATTTGTGCGTTCGTTTGAATGAAATAATATACATGAGCGATTTTTTATTTTGGAACCCAAGGAAAGTATTACATATAAAGAAATCAGAGCACCCAAACATGGCAGAGTTTCACCCCGCCAAGGACATTGGCCCACATTTCTACCCTAGTCAGTCAGTGTATTTGTGCTAGACAGGTAAAACACCGCAATGGGAAGTCTTTGTGCACCCACAGCATAAGCGAGCCAAAGGAACTTAAAGATGGTATTACACATAAAGAAATCAGAGCGCCCAAACAGGGCAAAGTTTCACACCGCCAAGGACCTTGGGCCACATTTCGACCCTAGTCATTCAGTTTATTTGTAAAACACCACTATGGGAAGTCTTTGTGCACCCACAGCATAGGCGAGCCCAAGGAACTTAAAGATGGTATTACACATAAAGAAATCAGAGCGCCCAAACATGGCAGAGTTTCACCGCGCCAAGGACCTCAGCCCACATTTCTACACTAGTCAGTCAGTGTATTTGTGCCAGACAGGTAAAACACCGCAATGGGAAGTCTTTGTGTAACCACAGCATAGGCAGACCCCAGTAACATTTCTGTAGCAAAAGTATAGATGAACGCCTCAAACCATTCAGTAGAAACTGCATAGGCGGACCACAGTAACATTTCTGTAGCAAAAGTATAGGCAGACCCCAGTAACATATCTGTAGCAAACGTATAGAAAGACCCCTGTAACATTTCTGCAGCAAAATATAGGGAGACCCCCAGTAACATTTCTGTAGCAAAAGTATAGGCAGGCCCCTGTAACATTTCTGTAGCAAAAGTATAGGCAGACTCCTGTAACATTTCTATGGCAAAAGAAAGGGCAAACCCCTGCAACATTTCTGTAGCAAAAGTATAGGCAGACTTCTGTAGCAAAAGCATACGGCGACCCTAGTAACATTTCTGTAGCAAAAGTATAGGCAGACCCGTATTACATTTCTGTAGCAAGAGTACAGGCGGAACCCAGTAACATTTCTATAACAAGAGTATAGGCAGACTCCTGTAATATTTCTGTAGCAAAAGTATAGCGGACCCCTGTAAGATTTCTGTAGCAAGAGTGTAGGCGGACCCCAGTAACATTTTTAGAGAAAGAGTATAGACAAACCCCAGTAACATTTCTATAGCAAGAGTATAGGCAGACCCCAGTAACATTTCTGTAGCAAAAGTATAGGCAGACACCTGTTACACTTCTGTAGCAAGAGTATTGGCGGACCCCAGTAATGTTTCTATAACAAGAGTATAGGCAGACCCCAGTAACATTTCTGTAGCAAAAGTATAGGCAGACACCAGTAATATGTCTGTAGCAAGAGTATATGCGGACCCCAGGAACATTTCTGTAGCAAGAGTATAGGCAGACACCTGTAAAATTTCTGTAGCAAAAGTATAGGCAGACACCTGTAACATTTCTGTAGCAAGAGTACAGGCGGACCCCAGTAACATTTCTATAGCAAGAGTATAGCCGGACCCCAGTAACATTTCTGTAGCAAAAGTATAGGCGGACCCCTGAAAGATTTCTGTAGCAAGAGTATAGGCGGACCCCAGTAACATTTTTAGAGCAACAGTATAGGCGAACCTCAGTAACATTTCTATAGCAAGAGTATAGGCAGACCCCAGTAACATTTCTGTAGCAAAAGTATAGTCAGACACCTGTTACACTTCTGTAGCAAGAGTATAGCCGGACCCCAATAATGTTTCTATAACAAGAGTATAGGCGGACCCCAGTAACATTTCTGTAGCAAAAGTATAGGCAGACCCCTGTAACATTTTTGTAGCAAGAGTATAGGCAGACCCCTGTAACATTTCTGTAGCAAAAGTATAGGCAGACATCTGTAACATTTCTGTAGCAAGAGTATAGGCGAACCCCAGTAACATTTCTATAGCAAGAGTATAGGCAGACCCCTGTAACATTTCTGTAGCAAAAGTATAGGCAGACACCTGTAACATTTCTGTAGCAAGAGTATAGGCAGACCTCAGTAACATTTCTGTAGCAAAAGTATAGTCAGACACCTGTTACACTTCTGTAGCAAGAGTATAGGCGGACCCCAATAATGTTTCTATAACAAGAGTATAGGCGGACCCCAGTAACATTTCTGTAGCAAAAGTATAGGCAGACCCCTGTAACATTTCTATAGCAAGAGTATAGGCGGACCCCAGTAACATTTCTGCAGCAAAAGTATAGGCAGACCCCTGTAACATTTCTGTAGCAAAAGTACAGGCAGACACCTGTAACATTTCTGTAGCAAGAGTATAGGCGGACCCCAGTAACATTTCTGTAGCAAGAGTATAGGCGAACCCCAGTAAGATTTCTATAGCAAGAGTATAGGCGGACCCCAGTAACATTTCTGTAGCAAAAGTAGAGGCAGACCCCAGTAACATTTCTGTAGCAAGAGTATAGGCGAACCCCTTAAACCATTCAGTAGAAACTGCATAGGCGAACCCCTGTAATATTTCCGTAGCAAGAGTATAGGCGAACACCTCAAACCATTCAGTAGAAAAGCTAGAGGGAGACACCAGTAACATTTCTGTAGAAAGAGTATAGACGAACCCCTCAAACCATTCAGTAGAAACTGCATAGGCAGACCCCTGTAACATTTCCATAGCAAGAGTAGAGGCGGGCCCCAGTAACATTTCTCTAGCAAGAGTATAGGCGGACCCCTGTAACATTTCTGTAGCAAAAGTATAGGCAGACCCCTGTAACATTTCTGTAGCAAGAGTATAGGCAGACCCCTGTAACATTTCTGTAGCAAATGTATAGGCAGACCCCTGTAACATTTCTGTAGCAAAAGTATAGGCAGACTCCAGTAACATTTCTATGGCAAAAGTATAGGCAGACCCATGTTACATTTCTGTAGCAAGAGTACAGGCGGACCCCAGTAACATTTCTATAACAAGAGTATAGGCGGACCCCAGTAACATTTCTGTAGCAAAAGTATAGGCGGACCCCTGTAAGATTTCTGTAGCAAGAGTATAGGCAGGCCCCGGTAACATTTCTGAAGCAAAAGTATAGGCAGACCCCTGTAACATTTCTGTGGAAAGAGTATAGGCGGACCCCAGTAAAATTACTGTAGCAAGAGTACAGGCAGACCCCAGTAACATTTTTAGAGCAAGAGTATAGACGGACCCCAGGAACATTTCTGTAGCAAGAGCATAGGCAGACCCCAGTAACATTTCTGTAGCAAAAGTATAGGCAGACCCCAGTAATGTTTCTATAACAAGAGTAAAGGCGGACCCCAGTAACATTTCTGTAGCAAAAGTATAGGCAGACCCTGTAACATTTCTGTAGCAAGAGTATAGGCAGACCCCTGTAAAATTTCTGTAGCAAAAGTATAGGTAGACACCTGTAACATTTCTGTAGCAAGAGTATAGGCGGACCCCAGTAACATTTCTATAGCAGGAGTATAGCCGGACCCCAGAAACATTTCTGTAGCAAAAGTATAGGCGGACCACTGAAAGATTTCTGTAGCAAGAGTATAGGCAGACCCCTTTAAAATTTCTGTAGTAAAAGTATAGGCAGACACCTGTAACATTTCTGTAGCAAGAGTACAGGCGGACCCCAGTAACATTTTTAGAGCAAGAGTATAGACGGACCCCAGTAACATTTCTGTAGCAAGAGCATAGGCAGACCACAGTAACATTTCTGTAGCAAAAGTATAGGCAGACCCTGTAACATTTCTGTAGCAAGAGTATAGGCAGACCCCTGTAAAATTTCTGTAGCAAAAGTATAGGCAGACACCTGTTACATTTCTGTAGCAAGAGTATAGGCAGACCCCTGTAACATTTCTGTAGCAAATGTATAGGCAGACCCCTGTAACATTTCTGTAGCAAAAGTATAGGCAGACTCCAGTAACATTTCTATGGCAAAAGTATAGGCAGACCCATGTTACATTTCTGTAGCAAGAGTACAGGCGGACCCCAGTAACATTTCTATAACAAGAGTATAGGCGGACCCCAGTAACATTTCTGTAGCAAAAGTATAGGCGGACCCCTGTAAGATTTCTGTAGCAAGAGTATAGGCAGGCCCCGGTAACATTTCTGAAGCAAAAGTATAGGCAGACCCCTGTAACATTTCTGTGGAAAGAGTATAGGCGGACCCCAGTAAAATTACTGTAGCAAGAGTACAGGCAGACCCCAGTAACATTTTTAGAGCAAGAGTATAGACGGACCCCAGGAACATTTCTGTAGCAAGAGCATAGGCAGACCCCAGTAACATTTCTGTAGCAAAAGTATAGGCAGACCCCAGTAATGTTTCTATAACAAGAGTAAAGGCGGACCCCAGTAACATTTCTGTAGCAAAAGTATAGGCAGACCCTGTAACATTTCTGTAGCAAGAGTATAGGCAGACCCCTGTAAAATTTCTGTAGCAAAAGTATAGGCAGACACCGGTAACATTTCTGTAGCAAGAGTATAGGCGGACCCCAGTAACATTTCTATAGCAAGAGTATAGCCGGACCCCAGAAACATTTCTGTAGCAAAAGTATAGGCGGACCACTGAAAGATTTCTGTAGCAAGAGTATAGGCAGACCCCTTTAAAATTTCTGTAGTAAAAGTATGGGCAGACAGCTGTAACATTTCTGTAGCAAGAGTACAGGCGGACCCCAGTAACATTTTTAGAGCAAGAGTATAGACGGACCCCAGTAACATTTCTGTAGCAAGAGCATAGGCAGACCACAGTAACATTTCTGTAGCAAAAGTATAGGCAGACCCTGTAACATTTCTGTAGCAAGAGTATAGGCAGACCCCTGTAAAATTTCTGTAGCAAAAGTATAGGCAGACACCTGTTACATTTCTGTAGCAAGAGTATAGGCGGACCCCAGTAATGTTTCTATAACAAGAGTATAGGCGGACCCCAGTAACATTTCTGTAGCAAAAGTATAGGCAGACCCTGTAACATTTCTGTAGCAAGAGTATAGGCAGACCCCTGTAAAATTTCTGTAGCAAAAGTATAGGCAGACACCTGTAACATTTCTGTAGCAAGAGTATAGGCGGACCCCAGTAACATTTCTATAGCAAGAGTATAGCCGGACCCCAGTAACATTTCTGTAGCAAAAGTATAGGCGGACCCCTGAAAGATTTCTGTAGCAAGAGTATAGGCGGACCCCAGTAACATTTTTAGAGCAACAGTATAGGCGAACCCCAGTAACATTTCTATAGCAAGAGTATAGGCAGACCCCAGTAACATTTCTGTAGCAAAATATAGTCAGACACCTGTTACACTTCTGTAGCAAGAGTATAGCTGGACCCCAATAATGTTTCTATAACAAGAGTATAGGCGGACCCCAGTAACATTTCTGTAGCAAAAGTATAGGCAGACCCCTGTAACATTTCTGTAGCAAGAGTATAGGCAGACCCCTGTAACATTTCTGTAGCAAAAGTATAGGCAGACATCTGTAACATTTCTGTAGCAAGAGTATAGGCGAACCCCAGTAACATTTCTGTAGCAAAAGTATAGGCAGACACCTGTTACACTTCTGTAGCAAAAGTATAGGCGGACCCCTGTAAGATTTCTGTAGCAAGAGTATAGGCAGACCCCAGTAACATTTCTGTAGCAAAAGTAGAGTCAGACACCTGTTACACTTCTGTAGCAAGAGTATAGGCGGACCCCTGTAAGATTTCTGTAGCAAGAGTATAGGCAGACATCTGTAACATTTCTGTAGCAAGAGTATAGGCCGACCCCAAAAATGTTTCTATAACAAGAGTTTAGGCGGACCCCAGTAACATTTCTGTAGCAAAAGTATAGGCAGACTCCTGTAACATTTCTATAGCAAGAGTATAGGCGAACCCTAGTAACATTTCTGTAGCAAAAGTATAGGCGGACCCCTGTAAGATTTCTGTAGCAAAAGTATAGGCGGACCCCTGTAAGATTTCTGTAGCAAGAGTATAGGCAGCCCCAGTAAGATTTCTATAGCAAGAGTATAGGGAGACCCTAGTAACATTTCTGTAGCAAAAGTATAGGCAGACCCCAGTAACATTTCTGTAGCAAGAGTATAGGCGAACCCCTTAAACCATTCAGTAGAAACTGCATAGGCGAACCCCTGTAATATTTCCGTAGCAAGAGTATAGGCGAACACCTCAAACCATCCAGTAGAAAAGCTAAAGGTAGATCCCAGTAACATTTCTGTAGAAAGAGTATAGACGAACCCCTCAAACCATTCAGTAGAAACTGCATAGGCAGACCCCTGTAACATTTCCATAGCAAGAGTAGAGGCGGGCCCCAGTAAGATTTCCATAGCAAGAGTATACGCGAACCCCTGAAACATTTCAGTAGAAAAGTTATAGGTTGACCCCAGTAACATTTCTCTAGCAAGAGTATAGGTGGACCCCAGTAACATTTCTGTAGCAAAAGTATAGGCAGACCCCTGTAACATTTCTGTAGCAAGAGTATAGGCAGACCCCTGTAACATTTCTGTAGCAAACCTATAGGCAGACCCCTGTAACTTTTCTGTAGCAAAATATAGGGAGACCTCCAGTAACATTTCTGCAGCAAAAGTATAGGCAGGCCCCTGTAACATTTCTGTAGCAAAAGTATAGGCAGACTCCTGTAACATTTCTATGGCAAAAGTATAGGCAGACCCATGTTACATTTCTGTAGCAAGAGTACAGGCGGACCCCAGTAACATTTCTATAACAAGAGTATAGGCGGACCCCAGTAACATTTCTGTAGCAAAAGTATAGGCGGACCCCTGTAAGATTTCTGTAGCAAGAGTATAGGCAGACCCCCGTAACATTTCTGTAGCAACAGTATAGGCAGACCCCTGTAACATTTCTGTGGAAAGAGTATAGGCGGACCCCAGTAAAATTACTGTAGCAAGAGTACAAGCGGACCCCAGTAACATTTTTAGAGCAAGAGTATAGACGGACCCCAGTAACATTTCTGTAGCAAGAGCATAGGCAGACCCCAGTAACATTTCTGTAGCAAAAGTATAGGCAGACCCCTGTAACATTTCTGTGGCAAGAGTATAGGCGGACCCCAGTAAAATTACTGTAGCAAGAGTACAGGCAGACCCCAGAAACATTTTTAGAGCAAGAGTATAGGCAGACCCCAGTAACATTTCTGTAGCAAGAGTATAGGCAGACCCCAGTAACATTTCTGTAGGAAAAGTATAGACAGACACCTGTTACATTTCTGTAGCAAGAGTATAGGGGGACCCCAGTAATGTTTCTATAAAAAGAGTATAGGCGGACCCCAGTAACATTGCTATAGCAAGAGTATATCCGGGTCCCAGTAACATTTCTGTAGCAAAAGTATAGGCAGACCCCTGTAACATTTCTGTAGCAAGAGTATAGATGGACCCCAGTAACAGTTCTGTAGCAAAAGTATAGGCAGACCCCAGTAACATTTTTGTAGCAAAAGTATAGGCAGACCCCTGTAACATTTCTGTAGCAAACGTATAGGCAGACCCCTGTAACATTTCTGTAGCAAAATATAGGGAGACCTCCAGTAACATTTCTGTAGCAAAAGTATAGGCAGGCCCCTGTAACATTTCTGTAGCAAAAGTATAGGCAGACACCTGTAACATTTCTATGGCAAAAGTAAGGGTAGACCCCTGTAACATTTCTGTAGCAAAAGTATAGGCAGGCCCCTGTAACATTTCTGTAGCAAGAGTATAGGCGGACCCCAGTAACATTTTTATAACAAGAGGATAGGCGGACCCCAGTAACATTTCTGTAGCAAAAGTATAGGCAGACCCCTATAACATTTCTGTGGCAAGAGTATAGGCGGACCCCAGTAAAATTACTGTAGCAAGAGTATAGGCGAACCCCAGTAACATTTTTAGAGCAAGAGTATAGGCGGACCCCAGTAACATTTCTGTAGCAAGAGTATAGGCGGACCCTAGTAACATTTCTATAGCAAGAGTATAGGCAGACCCCAGTAACATTTCTGTAGCAAAATATAGTCAGACACCTGTTACACTTCTGTAGCAAGAGTATAGCTGGACCCCAATAATGTTTCTATAACAAGAGTATAGGCGGACCCCAGTAACATTTCTGTAGCAAAAGTATAGGCAGACCCCTGTAACATTTCTGTAGCAAGAGTATAGGCAGACCCCTGTAACATTTCTGTAGCAAAAGTATAGGCAGACATCTGTAACATTTCTGTAGCAAGAGTATAGGCGAACCCCAGTAACATTTCTGTAGCAAAAGTATAGGCAGACACCTGTTACACTTCTGTAGCAAGAGTATAGGCGGACCCCTGTAAGATTTCAGTAGCAAGAGTATAGGCAGACCCCAGTAACATTTCTGTAGCAAAAGTATAGTCAGACACCTGTTACACTTCTGTAGCAAGAGTATAGGCGGACCCCTGTAAGATTTCTGTAGCAAGAGTATAGGCAGACATCTGTAACATTTCTGTAGCAAGAGTATAGGCCGACCCCAAAAATGTTTCTATAACAAGAGTTTAGGCGGACCCCAGTAACATTTCTGTAGCAAAAGTATAGGCAGACCCCTGTAACATTTCTATAGCAAGAGTATAGGCGGACCCCAGTAACATTTCTGCAGCAAAAGTATAGGCAGACCCCTGTAACATTTCTGTAGCAAAAGTATAGGCGGACCCCTGTAAGATTTCTGTAGCAAAAGTATAGGCGGACCCCTGTAAGATTTCTGTAGCAAGAGTATAGGCAGCCCCAGTAAGATTTCTATAGCAAGAGTATAGGCGGACCCCAGTAACATTTCTGTAGCAAAAGTATAGGCAGACCCCAGTAACATTTCTGTAGCAAAAGTATAGGCGGACCACTGAAAGATTTCTGTAGCAAGAGTATAGGCAGACCCCTTTAAAATTTCTGTAGTAAAAGTATAGGCAGACACCTGTAACATTTCTGTAGCAAGAGTACAGGCCGACCCCAGTAACATTTTTAGAGCAAGAGTATAGACGGACCCCAGTAACATTTCTGTAGCAAGAGCATAGGCAGACCACAGTAACATTTCTGTAGCAAAAGTATAGGCAGACCCTGTAACATTTCTGTAGCAAGAGTATAGGCAGACCCCTGTAAAATTTCTGTAGCAAAAGTATAGGCAGACACCTGTTACATTTCTGTAGCAAGAGTATAGGCAGACCCCTGTAACATTTCTGTAGCAAATGTATAGGCAGACCCCTGTAACATTTCTGTAGCAAAAGTATAGGCAGACTCCAGTAACATTTCTATGGCAAAAGTATAGGCAGACCCATGTTACATTTCTGTAGCAAGAGTACAGGCGGACCCCAGTAACATTTCTATAACAAGAGTATAGGCGGACCCCAGTAACATTTCTGTAGCAAAAGTA
Source organism: Eleutherodactylus coqui (assembly GCF_035609145.1). Classification (NCBI taxonomy): domain Eukaryota; kingdom Metazoa; phylum Chordata; class Amphibia; order Anura; family Eleutherodactylidae; genus Eleutherodactylus; species Eleutherodactylus coqui. The sequence goes on along the minus strand of NC_089846.1, from coordinate 55,009,831 downwards.
TAGGCGGACCCCTGTAAGATTTCTGTAGCAAGAGTATAGGCAGGCCCCAGTAACATTTCTGAAGCAAAAGTATAGGCAGACCCCTGTAACATTTCTGTGGAAAGAGTATAGGCGGACCCCAGTAAAATTACTGTAGCAAGAGTACAGGCAGACCCCAGTAACATTTTTAGAGCAAGAGTATAGACGGACCCCAGGAACATTTCTGTAGCAAGAGCATAGGCAGACCCCAGTAACATTTCTGTAGCAAAAGTATAGGCAGACCCCAGTAATGTTTCTATAACAAGAGTAAAGGCGGACCCCAGTAACATTTCTGTAGCAAAAGTATAGGCAGACCCTGTAACATTTCTGTAGCAAGAGTATAGGCAGACCCCTGTAAAATTTCTGTAGCAAAAGTATACGCAGACACCTGTAACATTTCTGTAGCAAGAGTATAGGCGGACCCCAGTAACATTTCTATAGCAAGAGTATAGCCGGACCCCAGAAACATTTCTGTAGCAAAAGTATAGGCGGACCACTGAAAGATTTCTGTAGCAAGAGTATAGGCAGACCCCTTTAAAATTTCTGTAGCAAAAGTATAGGCAGACACCTGTAACATTTCTGTAGCAAGAGTACAGGCGGACCCCAGTAACATTTTTAGAGCAAGAGTATAGACGGACCCCCGTAACATTTCTGTAGCAAGAGCATAGGCAGACCACAGTAACATTTCTGTAGCAAAAGTATAGGCAGACCCTGTAACATTTCTGTAGCAAGAGTATAGGCAGACCCCTGTAAAATTTCTGTAGCAAAAGTATAGGCAGACACCTGTTACATTTCTGTAGCAAGAGTATAGGCGGACCCCAGTAATGTTTCTATAACAAGAGTATAGGCGGACCCCAGTAACATTTCTGTAGCAAAAGTATAGGCAGACCCTGTAACATTTCTGTAGCAAGAGTATAGGCAGACCCCTGTAAAATTTCTGTAGCAAAAGTATAGGCAGACACCTGTAACATTTCTGTAGCAAGAGTATAGGCGGACCCCAGTAACATTTCTATAGCAAGAGTATAGCCGGACCCCAGTAACATTTCTGTAGCAAAAGTATAGGCGGACCCCTGAAAGATTTCTGTAGCAAGAGTATAGGCGGACCCCAGTAACATTTTTAGAGCAACAGTATAGGCGAACCCCAGTAACATTTCTATAGCAAGAGTATAGGCAGACCCCAGTAACATTTCTGTAGCAAAATATAGTCAGACACCTGTTACACTTCTGTAGCAAGAGTATAGCTGGACCCCAATAATGTTTCTATAACAAGAGTATAGGCGGACCCCAGTAACATTTCTGTAGCAAAAGTATAGGCAGACCCCTATAACATTTCTTTGGCAAGAGTATAGGCGGACCCCAGTAAAATTACTGTAGCAAGAGTATAGGCGAACCCCAGTAACATTTTTAGAGCAAGAGTATAGGCGGACCCCAGTAACATTTCTGTAGCAAGAGTATAGGCGGACCCTAGTAACATTTCTATAGCAAGAGTATAGGCAGACCCCAGTAACATTTCTGTAGCAAAATATAGTCAGACACCTGTTACACTTCTGTAGCAAGAGTATAGCTGGACCCCAATAATGTTTCTATAACAAGAGTATAGGCGGACCCCAGTAACATTTCTGTAGCAAAAGTATAGGCAGACCCCTGTAACATTTCTGTAGCAAGAGTATAGGCAGACCCCTGTAACATTTCTGTAGCAAAAGTATAGGCAGACATCTGTAACATTTCTGTAGCAAGAGTATAGGCGAACCCCAGTAACATTTCTGTAGCAAAAGTATAGGCAGACACCTGTTACACTTCTGTAGCAAGAGTATAGGCGGACCCCTGTAAGATTTCTGTAGCAAGAGTATAGGCAGACCCCAGTAACATTTCTGTAGCAAAAGTATAGTCAGACACCTGTTACACTTCTGTAGCAAGAGTATAGGCGGACCCCTGTAAGATTTCTGTAGCAAGAGTATAGGCAGACATCTGTAACATTTCTGTAGCAAGAGTATAGGCCGACCCCAAAAATGTTTCTATAACAAGAGTTTAGGCGGACCCCAGTAACATTTCTGTAGCAAAAGTATAGGCAGACCCCTGTAACATTTCTATAGCAAGAGTATAGGCGGACCCCAGTAACATTTCTGCAGCAAAAGTATAGGCAGACCCCTGTAACATTTCTGTAGCAAAAGTATAGGCGGACCCCTGTAAGATTTCTGTAGCAAAAGTATAGGCGGACCCCTGTAAGATTTCTGTAGCAAGAGTATAGGCAGCCCCAGTAAGATTTCTATAGCAAGAGTATAGGCGGACCCCAGTAACATTTCTGTAGCAAAAGTATAGGCAGACCCCAGTAACATTTCTGTAGCAAGAGTATAGGCGAACCCCTTAAACCATTCAGTAGAAACTGCATAGGCGAACCCCTGTAATATTTCCGTAGCAAGAGTATAGGCGAACACCTCAAACCATTCAGTAGAAAAGCTAAAGGTAGACCCCAGTAACATTTCTGTAGAAAGAGTATAGACGAACCCCTCAAACCATTCAGTAGAAACTGCATAGGCAGACCCCTGTAACATTTCCATAGCAAGAGTAGAGGCGGGCCCCAGTAAGATTTCCATAGCAAGAGTATACGCGAACCCCTGAAACATTTCAGTAGAAAAGTTATAGGTTGACCCCAGTAACATTTCTCTAGCAAGAGTATAGGTGGACCCCAGTAACATTTCTGTAGCAAAAGTATAGGCAGACCCCTGAAACATTTCTGTAGCAAGAGTATAGGCAGACCCCTGTAACATTTCTGTAGCAAACCTATAGGCAGACCCCTGTAACTTTTCTGTAGCAAAATATAGGGAGACCTCCAGTAACATTTCTGCAGCAAAAGTATAGGCAGGCCCCTGTAACATTTCTGTAGCAAAAGTATAGGCAGACTCCTGTAACATTTCTATGGCAAAAGTATAGGCAGACCCATGTTACATTTCTGTAGCAAGAGTACAGGCGGACCCCAGTAACATTTCTATAACAAGAGTATAGGCGGACCCCAGTAACATTTCTGTAGCAAAAGTATAGGCAGACCCCTGTAAGATTTCTGTAGCAAGAGTATAGGCAGACCCCCGTAACATTTCTGTAGCAAAAGTATAGGCAGACCCCTGTAACATTTCTGTGGAAAGAGTATAGGCGGACCCCAGTAAAATTACTGTAGCAAGAGCACAAGCGGACCCCAGTAACATTTTTAGAGCAAGAGTATAGACGGACCCCAGTAACATTTCTGTAGCAAGAGCATAGGCAGACCCCAGTAACATTTCTGTAGCAAAAGTATAGGCAGACCCCTGTAACATTTCTGTGGCAAGAGTATAGGCGGACCCCAGTAAAATTACTGTAGCAAGAGTACAGGCAGACCCCAGTAACATTTTTAGAGCAAAAGTATAGGCAGACCCCTGTAACATTTCTGTGGAAAGAGTATAGGCGGACCCCAGTAAAATTACTGTAGCAAGAGCACAAGCGGACCCCAGTAACATTTTTAGAGCAAGAGTATAGACGGACCCCAGTAACATTTCTGTAGCAAGAGCATAGGCAGACCCCAGTAACATTTCTGTAGCAAAAGTATAGGCAGACCCCTGTAACATTTCTGTAGCAAAAGTATAGGCGGACCCCTGTAAGATTTCTGTAGCAAAAGTATAGGCGGACCCCTGTAAGATTTCTGTAGCAAGAGTATAGGCAGCCCCAGTAAGATTTCTATAGCAAGAGTATAGGCGGACCCCAGTAACATTTCTGTAGCAAAAGTATAGGCAGACCCCAGTAACATTTCTGTAGCAAGAGTATAGGCGAACCCCTTAAACCATTCAGTAGAAACTGCATAGGCGAACCCCTGTAATATTTCCGTAGCAAGAGTATAGGCGAACACCTCAAACCATTCAGTAGAAAAGCTAAAGGTAGACCCTAGTAACATTTCTGTAGAAAGAGTATAGACGAACCCCTCAAACCATTCAGTAGAAACTGCATAGGCAGACCCCTGTAACATTTCCATAGCAAGAGTAGAGGCGGGCCCCAGTAAGATTTCCATAGCAAGAGTATACGCGAACCCCTGAAACATTTCAGTAGAAAAGTTATAGGTTGACCCCAGTAACATTTCTCTAGCAAGAGTATAGGTGGACCCCAGTAACATTTCTGTAGCAAAAGTATAGGCAGACCCCTGAAACATTTCTGTAGCAAGAGTATAGGCAGACCCCTGTAACATTTCTGTAGCAAACCTATAGGCAGACCCCTGTAACTTTTCTGTAGCAAAATATAGGGAGACCTCCAGTAACATTTCTGCAGCAAAAGTATAGGCAGGCCCCTGTAACATTTCTGTAGCAAAAGTATAGGCAGACTCCTGTAACATTTCTATGGCAAAAGTATAGGCAGACCCATGTTACATTTCTGTAGCAAGAGTACAGGCGGACCCCAGTAACATTTCTATAACAAGAGTATAGGCGGACCCCAGTAACATTTCTGTAGCAAAAGTATAGGCAGACCCCAGTAACATTTCTGTAGCAAGAGTATAGGCGAACCCCTTAAACCATTCAGTAGAAACTGCATAGGCGAACCCCTGTAATATTTCCGTAGCAAGAGTATAGGCGAACACCTCAAACCATCCAGTAGAAAAGCTAAAGGTAGACCCCAGTAACATTTCTGTAGAAAGAGTATAGACGAACCCCTCAAACCATTCAGTAGAAACTGCATAGGCAGACCCCTGTAACATTTCCATAGCAAGAGTAGAGGCGGGCCCCAGTAAGATTTCCATAGCAAGAGTATACGCGAACCCCTGAAACATTTCAGTAGAAAAGTTATAGGTTGACCCCAGTAACATTTCTCTAGCAAGAGTATAGGTGGACCCCAGTAACATTTCTGTAGCAAAAGTATAGGCAGACCCCAGTAACATTTCTGTAGCAAGAGTATAGGCGAACCCCTTAAACCATTCAGTAGAAACTGCATAGGCGAACCCCTGTAATATTTCCGTAGCAAGAGTATAGGCGAACACCTCAAACCATCCAGTAGAAAAGCTAAAGGTAGACCCCAGTAACATTTCTGTAGAAAGAGTATAGACGAACCCCTCAAACCATTCAGTAGAAACTGCATAGGCAGACCCCTGTAACATTTCCATAGCAAGAGTAGAGGCGGGCCCCAGTAAGATTTCCATAGCAAGAGTATACGCGAACCCCTGAAACATTTCAGTAGAAAAGTTATAGGTTGACCCCAGTAACATTTCTCTAGCAAGAGTATAGGTGGACCCCAGTAACATTTCTGTAGCAAAAGTATAGGCAGACCCCTGTAACATTTCTGTAGCAAGAGTATAGGCAGACCCCTGTAACATTTCTGTAGCAAACCTATAGGCAGACCCCTGTAACTTTTCTGTAGCAAAATATAGGGAGACCTCCAGTAACATTTCTGCAGCAAAAGTATAGGCAGGCCCCTGTAACATTTCTGTAGCAAAAGTATAGGCAGACTCCTGTAACATTTCTATGGCAAAAGTATAGGCAGACCCATGTTACATTTCTGTAGCAAGAGTACAGGCGGACCCCAGTAACATTTCTATAACAAGAGTATAGGCGGACCCCAGTAACATTTCTGTAGCAAAAGTATAGGCGGACCCCTGTAAGATTTCTGTAGCAAGAGTATAGGCAGACCCCTGTAACATTTCTGTAGCAAAAGTATAGGCAGACCCCTGTAACATTTCTGTGGAAAGAGTATAGGCGGACCCCAGTAAAATTACTGTAGCAAGAGCACAAGCGGACCCCAGTAACATTTTTAGAGCAAGAGTATAGACGGACCCCAGTAACATTTCTGTAGCAAGAGCATAGGCAGACCCCAGTAACATTTCTGTAGCAAAAGTATAGGCAGACCCCTGTAACATTTCTGTGGAAAGAGTATAGGCGGACCCCAGTAAAATTACTGTAGCAAGAGCACAAGCGGACCCCAGTAACATTTTTAGAGCAAGAGTATAGACGGACCCCAGTAACATTTCTGTAGCAAGAGCATAGGCAGACCCCAGTAACATTTCTGTAGCAAAAGTATAGGCAGACCCCTGTAACATTTCTGTAGCAAAAGTATAGGCGGACCCCTGTAAGATTTCTGTAGCAAAAGTATAGGCGGACCCCTGTAAGATTTCTGTAGCAAGAGTATAGGCAGCCCCAGTAAGATTTCTATAGCAAGAGTATAGGCGGACCCCAGTAACATTTCTGTAGCAAAAGTATAGGCAGACCCCAGTAACATTTCTGTAGCAAGAGTATAGGCGAACCCCTTAAACCATTCAGTAGAAACTGCATAGGCGAACCCCTGTAATATTTAAGTAGCAAGAGTATAGGCGAACACCTCAAACCATTCAGTAGAAAAGCTAAAGGTAGACCCTAGTAACATTTCTGTAGAAAGAGTATAGACGAACCCCTCAAACCATTCAGTAGAAACTGCATAGGCAGACCCCTGTAACATTTCCATAGCAAGAGTAGAGGCGGGCCCCAGTAAGATTTCCATAGCAAGAGTATACGCGAACCCCTGAAACATTTCAGTAGAAAAGTTATAGGTTGACCCCAGTAACATTTCTCTAGCAAGAGTATAGGTGGACCCCAGTAACATTTCTGTAGCAAAAGTATAGGCAGACCCCTGAAACATTTCTGTAGCAAGAGTACAGGCAGACCCCTGTAACATTTCTGTAGCAAACCTATAGGCAGACCCCTGTAACTTTTCTGTAGCAAAATATAGGGAGACCTCCAGTAACATTTCTGCAGCAAAAGTATAGGCAGGCCCCTGTAACATTTCTGTAGCAAAAGTATAGGCAGACTCCTGTAACATTTCTATGGCAAAAGTATAGGCAGACCCATGTTACATTTCTGTAGCAAGAGTACAGGCGGACCCCAGTAACATTTCTATAACAAGAGTATAGGCGGACCCCAGTAACATTTCTGTAGCAAAAGTATAGGCAGACCCCAGTAACATTTCTGTAGCAAGAGTATAGGCGAACCCCTTAAACCATTCAGTAGAAACTGCATAGGCGAACCCCTGTAATATTTCCGTAGCAAGAGTATAGGCGAACACCTCAAACCATCCAGTAGAAAAGCTAAAGGTAGACCCCAGTAACATTTCTGTAGAAAGAGTATAGACGAACCCCTCAAACCATTCAGTAGAAACTGCATAGGCAGACCCCTGTAACATTTCCATAGCAAGAGTAGAGGCGGGCCCCAGTAAGATTTCCATAGCAAGAGTATACGCGAACCCCTGAAACATTTCAGTAGAAAAGTTATAGGTTGACCCCAGTAACATTTCTCTAGCAAGAGTATAGGTGGACCCCAGTAACATTTCTGTAGCAAAAGTATAGGCAGACCCCAGTAACATTTCTGTAGCAAGAGTATAGGCGAACCCCTTAAACCATTCAGTAGAAACTGCATAGGCGAACCCCTGTAATATTTCCGTAGCAAGAGTATAGGCGAACACCTCAAACCATCCAGTAGAAAAGCTAAAGGTAGACCCCAGTAACATTTCTGTAGAAAGAGTATAGACGAACCCCTCAAACCATTCAGTAGAAACTGCATAGGCAGACCCCTGTAACATTTCCATAGCAAGAGTAGAGGCGGGCCCCAGTAAGATTTCCATAGCAAGAGTATACGCGAACCCCTGAAACATTTCAGTAGAAAAGTTATAGGTTGACCCCAGTAACATTTCTCTAGCAAGAGTATAGGTGGACCCCAGTAACATTTCTGTAGCAAAAGTATAGGCAGACCCCTGTAACATTTCTGTAGCAAGAGTATAGGCAGACCCCTGTAACATTTCTGTAGCAAACCTATAGGCAGACCCCTGTAACTTTTCTGTAGCAAAATATAGGGAGACCTCCAGTAACATTTCTGCAGCAAAAGTATAGGCAGGCCCCTGTAACATTTCTGTAGCAAAAGTATAGGCAGACTCCTGTAACATTTCTATGGCAAAAGTATAGGCAGACCCATGTTACATTTCTGTAGCAAGAGTACAGGCGGACCCCAGTAACATTTCTATAACAAGAGTATAGGCGGACCCCAGTAACATTTCTGTAGCAAAAGTATAGGCGGACCCCTGTAAGATTTCTGTAGCAAGAGTATAGGCAGACCCCCGTAACATTTCTGTAGCAAAAGTATAGGCAGACCCCTGTAACATTTCTGTGGAAAGAGTATAGGCGGACCCCAGTAAAATTACTGTAGCAAGAGCACAAGCGGACCCCAGTAACATTTTTAGAGCAAGAGTATAGACGGACCCCAGTAACATTTCTGTAGCAAGAGCATAGGCAGACCCCAGTAACATTTCTGTAGCAAAAGTATAGGCAGACCCCTGTAACATTTCTGTGGCAAGAGTATAGGCGGACCCCAGTAAAATTACTGTAGCAAGAGTACAGGCAGACCCCAGTAACATTTTTAGAGCAAGAGTATAGGCGGACCCCAGTAACATTTCTGTAGCAAGAGTATAGGCAGACCCCAGTAACATTTCTGTAGGAAAAGTATAGACAGACACCTGTTACATTTCTGTAGCAAGAGAATAGGTGGACCCCAGTAATGTTTCTATAAAAAGAGTATAGGCGGACCCCAGTAACATTGCTATAGCAAGAGTATATCCGGGTCCCAGTAACATTTCTGTAGCAAAAGTATAGGCAGACCCCTGTAACATTTCTGTAGCAAGAGTATAGATGGACCCTAGTAACAGTTCTGTAGCAAAAGTATAGGCAGACCCCAGTAACATTTTTGTAGCAAAAGTATAGGCAGACCCCTGTAACATTTCTGTAGCAAACGTATAGGCAGACCCCTGTAACATTTCTGTAGCAAAATATAGGGAGACCTCCAGTAACATTTCTGTAGCAAAAGTATAGGCAGGCCCCTGTAACATTTCTGTAGCAAAAGTATAGGCAGACACCTGTAACATTTCTATGGCAAAAGTAAGGGTAGACCCCTGTAACATTTCTGTAGCAAAAGTATAGGTAGACCTGTGTTACATTTCTGTAGCAAGAGTATAGGCGGACCCCAGTAACATTTTTATAACAAGAGGATAGGCGGACCCCAGTAACATTTCTGTAGCAAAAGTATAGGCAGACCCCTATAACATTTCTGTGGCAAGAGTATAGGCGGACCCCAGTAAAATTACTGTAGCAAGAGTATAGGCGAACCCCAGTAACATTTTTAGAGCAAGAGTATAGGCGGACCCCAGTAACATTTCTGTAGCAAGAGTATAGGCGGACCCTAGTAACATTTTTAGAGCAAGAGTATAGGCGAGCCCCAGTAACATTTCTATAGCAAGAGTATAGGCAGACCCCAGTAACATTTCTGTAGCAAAAGTATAGGCAGACACCTGTTACACTTCTGTAGCAAGAGTATAGGCGGACCCCAATAATGTTTCTATAACAAGAGTATAGGCGAACACCTCAAACCATCCAGTAGAAAAGCTAAAGGTAGACCCCAGTAACATTTCTGTAGAAAGAGTATAGACGAACCCCTCAAACCATTCAGTAGAAACTGCATAGGCAGACCCCTGTAACATTTCCATAGCAAGAGTAGAGGCGGGCCCCAGTAAGATTTCCATAGCAAGAGTATACGCGAACCCCTGAAACATTTCAGTAGAAAAGTTATAGGTTGACCCCAGTAACATTTCTCTAGCAAGAGTATAGGTGGACCCCAGTAACATTTCTGTAGCAAAAGTATAGGCAGACCCCAGTAACATTTCTGTAGCAAGAGTATAGGCGAACCCCTTAAACCATTCAGTAGAAACTGCATAGGCGAACCCCTGTAATATTTCCGTAGCAAGAGTATAGGCGAACACCTCAAACCATCCAGTAGAAAAGCTAAAGGTAGACCCCAGTAACATTTCTGTAGAAAGAGTATAGACGAACCCCTCAAACCATTCAGTAGAAACTGCATAGGCAGACCCCTGTAACATTTCCATAGCAAGAGTAGAGGCGGGCCCCAGTAAGATTTCCATAGCAAGAGTATACGCGAACCCCTGAAACATTTCAGTAGAAAAGTTATAGGTTGACCCCAGTAACATTTCTCTAGCAAGAGTATAGGTGGACCCCAGTAACATTTCTGTAGCAAAAGTATAGGCAGACCCCTGTAACATTTCTGTAGCAAGAGTATAGGCAGACCCCTGTAACATTTCTGTAGCAAACCTATAGGCAGACCCCTGTAACTTTTCTGTAGCAAAATATAGGGAGACCTCCAGTAACATTTCTGCAGCAAAAGTATAGGCAGGCCCCTGTAACATTTCTGTAGCAAAAGTATAGGCAGACTCCTGTAACATTTCTATGGCAAAAGTATAGGCAGACCCATGTTACATTTCTGTAGCAAGAGTACAGGCGGACCCCAGTAACATTTCTATAACAAGAGTATAGGCGGACCCCAGTAACATTTCTGTAGCAAAAGTATAGGCGGACCCCTGTAAGATTTCTGTAGCAAGAGTATAGGCAGACCCCCGTAACATTTCTGTAGCAAAAGTATAGGCAGACCCCTGTAACATTTCTGTGGAAAGAGTATAGGCGGACCCCAGTAAAATTACTGTAGCAAGAGCACAAGCGGACCCCAGTAACATTTTTAGAGCAAGAGTATAGACGGACCCCAGTAACATTTCTGTAGCAAGAGCATAGGCAGACCCCAGTAACATTTCTGTAGCAAAAGTATAGGCAGACCCCTGTAACATTTCTGTGGCAAGAGTATAGGCGGACCCCAGTAAAATTACTGTAGCAAGAGTACAGGCAGACCCCAGTAACATTTTTAGAGCAAGAGTATAGGCGGACCCCAGTAACATTTCTGTAGCAAGAGTATAGGCAGACCCCAGTAACATTTCTGTAGGAAAAGTATAGACAGACACCTGTTACATTTCTGTAGCAAGAGAATAGGTGGACCCCAGTAATGTTTCTATAAAAAGAGTATAGGCGGACCCCAGTAACATTGCTATAGCAAGAGTATATCCGGGTCCCAGTAACATTTCTGTAGCAAAAGTATAGGCAGACCCCTGTAACATTTCTGTAGCAAGAGTATAGATGGACCCTAGTAACAGTTCTGTAGCAAAAGTATAGGCAGACCCCAGTAACATTTTTGTAGCAAAAGTATAGGCAGACCCCTGTAACATTTCTGTAGCAAACGTATAGGCAGACCCCTGTAACATTTCTGTAGCAAAATATAGGGAGACCTCCAGTAACATTTCTGTAGCAAAAGTATAGGCAGGCCCCTGTAACATTTCTGTAGCAAAAGTATAGGCAGACACCTGTAACATTTCTATGGCAAAAGTAAGGGTAGACCCCTGTAACATTTCTGTAGCAAAAGTATAGGTAGACCTGTGTTACATTTCTGTAGCAAGAGTATAGGCGGACCCCAGTAACATTTTTATAACAAGAGGATAGGCGGACCCCAGTAACATTTCTGTAGCAAAAGTATAGGCAGACCCCTATAACATTTCTGTGGCAAGAGTATAGGCGGACCCCAGTAAAATTACTGTAGCAAGAGTATAGGCGAACCCCAGTAACATTTTTAGAGCAAGAGTATAGGCGGACCCCAGTAACATTTCTGTAGCAAGAGTATAGGCGGACCCTAGTAACATTTTTAGAGCAAGAGTATAGGCGAGCCCCAGTAACATTTCTGTAGCAAGAGTATAGGCAGACCCCAGTAACATTTCTGTAGGAAAAGTATAGACAGACACCTGTTACATTTCTGTAGCAAGAGAATAGGTGGACCCCAGTAATGTTTCTATAAAAAGAGTATAGGCGGACCCCAGTAACATTGCTATAGCAAGAGTATATCCGGGTCCCAGTAACATTTCTGTAGCAAAAGTATAGGCAGACCCCTGTAACATTTCTGTAGCAAGAGTATAGATGGACCCTAGTAACAGTTCTGTAGCAAAAGTATAGGCAGACCCCAGTAACATTTTTGTAGCAAAAGTATAGGCAGACCCCTGTAACATTTCTGTAGCAAACGTATAGGCAGACCCCTGTAACATTTCTGTAGCAAAATATAGGGAGACCTCCAGTAACATTTCTGTAGCAAAAGTATAGGCAGGCCCCTGTAACATTTCTGTAGCAAAAGTATAGGCAGACACCTGTAACATTTCTATGGCAAAAGTAAGGGTAGACCCCTGTAACATTTCTGTAGCAAAAGTATAGGTAGACCTGTGTTACATTTCTGTAGCAAGAGTATAGGCGGACCCCAGTAACATTTTTATAACAAGAGGATAGGCGGACCCCAGTAACATTTCTGTAGCAAAAGTATAGGCAGACCCCTATAACATTTCTGTGGCAAGAGTATAGGCGGACCCCAGTAAAATTACTGTAGCAAGAGTATAGGCGAACCCCAGTAACATTTTTAGAGCAAGAGTATAGGCGGACCCCAGTAACATTTCTGTAGCAAGAGTATAGGCGGACCCTAGTAACATTTTTAGAGCAAGAGTATAGGCGAGCCCCAGTAACATTTCTATAGCAAGAGTATAGGCAGACCCCAGTAACATTTCTGTAGCAAAAGTATAGGCAGACACCTGTTACACTTCTGTAGCAAGAGTATAGGCGGACCCCAATAATGTTTCTATAACAAGAGTATAGGCGAACACCTCAAACCATCCAGTAGAAAAGCTAAAGGTAGACCCCAGTAACATTTCTGTAGAAAGAGTATAGACGAACCCCTCAAACCATTCAGTAGAAACTGCATAGGCAGACCCCTGTAACATTTCCATAGCAAGAGTAGAGGCGGGCCCCAGTAAGATTTCCATAGCAAGAGTATACGCGAACCCCTGAAACATTTCAGTAGAAAAGTTATAGGTTGACCCCAGTAACATTTCTCTAGCAAGAGTATAGGTGGACCCCAGTAACATTTCTGTAGCAAAAGTATAGGCAGACCCCAGTAACATTTCTGTAGCAAGAGTATAGGCGAACCCCTTAAACCATTCAGTAGAAACTGCATAGGCGAACCCCTGTAATATTTCCGTAGCAAGAGTATAGGCGAACACCTCAAACCATCCAGTAGAAAAGCTAAAGGTAGACCCCAGTAACATTTCTGTAGAAAGAGTATAGACGAACCCCTCAAACCATTCAGTAGAAACTGCATAGGCAGACCCCTGTAACATTTCCATAGCAAGAGTAGAGGCGGGCCCCAGTAAGATTTCCATAGCAAGAGTATACGCGAACCCCTGAAACATTTCAGTAGAAAAGTTATAGGTTGACCCCAGTAACATTTCTCTAGCAAGAGTATAGGTGGACCCCAGTAACATTTCTGTAGCAAAAGTATAGGCAGACCCCTGTAACATTTCTGTAGCAAGAGTATAGGCAGACCCCTGTAACATTTCTGTAGCAAACCTATAGGCAGACCCCTGTAACTTTTCTGTAGCAAAATATAGGGAGACCTCCAGTAACATTTCTGCAGCAAAAGTATAGGCAGGCCCCTGTAACATTTCTGTAGCAAAAGTATAGGCAGACTCCTGTAACATTTCTATGGCAAAAGTATAGGCAGACCCATGTTACATTTCTGTAGCAAGAGTACAGGCGGACCCCAGTAACATTTCTATAACAAGAGTATAGGCGGACCCCAGTAACATTTCTGTAGCAAAAGTATAGGCGGACCCCTGTAAGATTTCTGTAGCAAGAGTATAGGCAGACCCCCGTAACATTTCTGTAGCAAAAGTATAGGCAGACCCCTGTAACATTTCTGTGGAAAGAGTATAGGCGGACCCCAGTAAAATTACTGTAGCAAGAGCACAAGCGGACCCCAGTAACATTTTTAGAGCAAGAGTATAGACGGACCCCAGTAACATTTCTGTAGCAAGAGCATAGGCAGACCCCAGTAACATTTCTGTAGCAAAAGTATAGGCAGACCCCTGTAACATTTCTGTGGCAAGAGTATAGGCGGACCCCAGTAAAATTACTGTAGCAAGAGTACAGGCAGACCCCAGTAACATTTTTAGAGCAAGAGTATAGGCGGACCCCAGTAACATTTCTGTAGCAAGAGTATAGGCAGACCCCAGTAACATTTCTGTAGGAAAAGTATAGACAGACACCTGTTACATTTCTGTAGCAAGAGAATAGGTGGACCCCAGTAATGTTTCTATAAAAAGAGTATAGGCGGACCCCAGTAACATTGCTATAGCAAGAGTATATCCGGGTCCCAGTAACATTTCTGTAGCAAAAGTATAGGCAGACCCCTGTAACATTTCTGTAGCAAGAGTATAGATGGACCCTAGTAACAGTTCTGTAGCAAAAGTATAGGCAGACCCCAGTAACATTTTTGTAGCAAAAGTATAGGCAGACCCCTGTAACATTTCTGTAGCAAACGTATAGGCAGACCCCTGTAACATTTCTGTAGCAAAATATAGGGAGACCTCCAGTAACATTTCTGTAGCAAAAGTATAGGCAGGCCCCTGTAACATTTCTGTAGCAAAAGTATAGGCAGACACCTGTAACATTTCTATGGCAAAAGTAAGGGTAGACCCCTGTAACATTTCTGTAGCAAAAGTATAGGTAGACCTGTGTTACATTTCTGTAGCAAGAGTATAGGCGGACCCCAGTAACATTTTTATAACAAGAGGATAGGCGGACCCCAGTAACATTTCTGTAGCAAAAGTATAGGCAGACCCCTATAACATTTCTGTGGCAAGAGTATAGGCGGACCCCAGTAAAATTACTGTAGCAAGAGTATAGGCGAACCCCAGTAACATTTTTAGAGCAAGAGTATAGGCGGACCCCAGTAACATTTCTGTAGCAAGAGTATAGGCGGACCCTAGTAACATTTTTAGAGCAAGAGTATAGGCGAGCCCCAGTAACATTTCTATAGCAAGAGTATAGGCAGACCCCAGTAACATTTCTGTAGCAAAAGTATAGGCAGACACCTGTTACACTTCTGTAGCAAGAGTATAGGCGGACCCCAATAATGTTTCTATAACAAGAGTATAGGCGGACCCCAGTAACATTTCTGTAGCAAAAGTATAGGCAGACCCCTGTAACATATCTGTAGCAAAAGTATAGGCAGACCCCTGTAACATTTCTGTAGCAAACGTATAGGCAGACCCCTGTAACATTTCTGTAGTAAAATATAGGGAGACCCCCAGTAACATTTCTGTAGCAAAAGTATAGGCAGGCCCCTGTAACATTCCTGCAGCAAAAGTATAGGCAGACTCCTGTAACAATTCTATGGCAAAAGTAAGGGCAGACCCCTGTAACATTTCTGTAGTAAAAGTATAGGCAGACTTCTGTAGCAAAAGTATAGGGTGACCCTAGTCACATTTCTGTATCAAAAGTATAGGCAGACCCCTGTAACATTTCTGTAGCAAAAGTATAGGCAGACCCGTGTTACATTTCTGTAGCAAGAGTACAGGTGGACCCCAGTAACATTTCTATAACAAGAGTATAGGCGGACCCCAGTAACATTTCTGTAGCAAAAGTATAGGCAGACCCCTGTAACATTTCTGTAGCAAGAGTATAGGCGGACCCCAGTAACATTTCTATAACAAGAGTATAGGCGGACCCCAGTAACATTTCTGTAGCAAAAGTACAGTCAGACCCCTGTAACATTTCTGTAGCAAAAGTATAGGCGAACATCTCAAACCATTCAGTAGAAACTGCATAGGCGAACCCCTGTAACATTTCCGTAGCAAGAGTATAGGCGAACACCTCAAACCATTCAGTAGAAAAGCTAAAGGTAGACCCCAGTAACATTTCTGTAGAAAGAGTATAGACAAACCCCTCAAACCATTCAGTAGAAACTGCATAGGCACACCCCAGTAACATTTCTGTCGAAAAAATATAGGCGAACCCCTGTAACATTTCCATAGCAAGAGTAGAGGCGGGCCCCAGTAAGATTTCCGTAGCAAAAGTATAGGCAGACCCCTGTAACATTTCTGAGACGGATCCCAGTAAGAGTTCTGTAGCAAAAGTATAGGCAGACCCCAGTAACATTTTTGTAGCAAAAGTATAGGGAGACCCCAATAACATTTCTGTAGCAAAAGTATAGGCAGAACCCTATAACATTTCTGTAGCAAACGTATAGGCAGACCCCTGTAACATTTCTGTAGCACAATATAGGGAGACCCCCAGTAACATTTCTGTAGCAAAAGTATAGGCAGGCCCCTGTAACATTTCTGTAGCAAAAGTATAGGCAGACACCTGTAACATTTCTATGGCAAAAGTAAGGGCAGACCCCTGTAACATTTCTGTAGCAAAAGTATAGGCAGACCCCAGTAACATTTCTGTAGCAAGAGTATAGGCGAACCCCTTAAACCATTCAGTAGAAACTGCATAGGCGAACCCCTGTAATATTTCCGTAGCAAGAGTATAGGCGAACACCTCAAACCATCCAGTAGAAAAGCTAAAGGTAGACCCCAGTAACATTTCTGTAGAAAGAGTATAGACGAACCCCTCAAACCATTCAGTAGAAACTGCATAGGCAGACCCCTGTAACATTTCCATAGCAAGAGTAGAGGCGGGCCCCAGTAAGATTTCCATAGCAAGAGTATACGCGAACCCCTGAAACATTTCAGTAGAAAAGTTATAGGTTGACCCCAGTAACATTTCTCTAGCAAGAGTATAGGTGGACCCCAGTAACATTTCTGTAGCAAAAGTATAGGCAGACCCCAGTAACATTTCTGTAGCAAGAGTATAGGCGAACCCCTTAAACCATTCAGTAGAAACTGCATAGGCGAACCCCTGTAATATTTCCGTAGCAAGAGTATAGGCGAACACCTCAAACCATCCAGTAGAAAAGCTAAAGGTAGACCCCAGTAACATTTCTGTAGAAAGAGTATAGACGAACCCCTCAAACCATTCAGTAGAAACTGCATAGGCAGACCCCTGTAACATTTCCATAGCAAGAGTAGAGGCGGGCCCCAGTAAGATTTCCATAGCAAGAGTATACGCGAACCCCTGAAACATTTCAGTAGAAAAGTTATAGGTTGACCCCAGTAACATTTCTCTAGCAAGAGTATAGGTGGACCCCAGTAACATTTCTGTAGCAAAAGTATAGGCAGACCCCTGTAACATTTCTGTAGCAAGAGTATAGGCAGACCCCTGTAACATTTCTGTAGCAAACCTATAGGCAGACCCCTGTAACTTTTCTGTAGCAAAATATAGGGAGACCTCCAGTAACATTTCTGCAGCAAAAGTATAGGCAGGCCCCTGTAACATTTCTGTAGCAAAAGTATAGGCAGACCCCTGTAACATTTCTGTAGCAAAATATAGGGAGACCCCCAGTAACATTTCTGTAGCAAAAGTATAGGCAGGCCCCTGTAACATTTCTGTAGCAAAAGTATAGGCAGACACCTGTAACATTTCTATGGCAAAAGTAAGGGCAGACCCCTGTAACATTTCTGTAGCAAAAGTATAGGCAGACCCTAGTAACATTTCTGTAGCAAGAGTATAGGCGAACCCCTTAAACCATTCAGTAGAAACTGCATAGGCGAACCCCTGTAATATTTCCGTAGCAAGAGTATAGGCGAACACCTCAAACCATCCAGTAGAAAAGCTAAAGGTAGACCCCAGTAACATTTCTGTAGAAAGAGTATAGACGAACCCCTCAAACCATTCAGTAGAAACTGCATAGGCAGACCCCTGTAACATTTCCATAGCAAGAGTAGAGGCGGGCCCCAGTAAGATTTCCATAGCAAGAGTATACGCGAACCCCTGAAACATTTCAGTAGAAAAGTTATAGGTTGACCCCAGTAACATTTCTCTAGCAAGAGTATAGGTGGACCCCAGTAACATTTCTGTAGCAAAAGTATAGGCAGACCCCAGTAACATTTCTGTAGCAAGAGTATAGGCGAACCCCTTAAACCATTCAGTAGAAACTGCATAGGCGAACCCCTGTAATATTTCCGTAGCAAGAGTATAGGCGAACACCTCAAACCATCCAGTAGAAAAGCTAAAGGTAGACCCCAGTAACATTTCTGTAGAAAGAGTATAGACGAACCCCTCAAACCATTCAGTAGAAACTGCATAGGCAGACCCCTGTAACATTTCCATAGCAAGAGTAGAGGCGGGCCCCAGTAAGATTTCCATAGCAAGAGTATACGCGAACCCCTGAAACATTTCAGTAGAAAAGTTATAGGTTGACCCCAGTAACATTTCTCTAGCAAGAGTATAGGTGGACCCCAGTAACATTTCTGTAGCAAAAGTATAGGCAGACCCCTGTAACATTTCTGTAGCAAGAGTATAGGCAGACCCCTGTAACATTTCTGTAGCAAACCTATAGGCAGACCCCTGTAACTTTTCTGTAGCAAAATATAGGGAGACCTCCAGTAACATTTCTGCAGCAAAAGTATAGGCAGGCCCCTGTAACATTTCTGTAGCAAAAGTATAGGCAGACTCCTGTAACATTTCTATGGCAAAAGTATAGGCAGACCCATGTTACATTTCTGTAGCAAGAGTACAGGCGGACCCCAGTAACATTTCTATAACAAGAGTATAGGCGGACCCCAGTAACATTTCTGTAGCAAAAGTATAGGCGGACCCCTGTAAGATTTCTGTAGCAAGAGTATAGGCAGACCCCCGTAACATTTCTGTAGCAAAAGTATAGGCAGACCCCTGTAACATTTCTGTGGAAAGAGTATAGGCGGACCCCAGTAAAATTACTGTAGCAAGAGCACAAGCGGACCCCAGTAACATTTTTAGAGCAAGAGTATAGACGGACCCCAGTAACATTTCTGTAGCAAGAGCATAGGCAGACCCCAGTAACATTTCTGTAGCAAAAGTATAGGCAGACCCCTGTAACATTTCTGTGGCAAGAGTATAGGCGGACCCCAGTAAAATTACTGTAGCAAGAGTACAGGCAGACCCCAGTAACATTTTTAGAGCAAGAGTATAGGCGGACCCCAGTAACATTTCTGTAGCAAGAGTATAGGCAGACCCCAGTAACATTTCTGTAGGAAAAGTATAGACAGACACCTGTTACATTTCTGTAGCAAGAGAATAGGTGGACCCCAGTAATGTTTCTATAAAAAGAGTATAGGCGGACCCCAGTAACATTGCTATAGCAAGAGTATATCCGGGTCCCAGTAACATTTCTGTAGCAAAAGTATAGGCAGACCCCTGTAACATTTCTGTAGCAAGAGTATAGATGGACCCTAGTAACAGTTCTGTAGCAAAAGTATAGGCAGACCCCAGTAACATTTTTGTAGCAAAAGTATAGGCAGACCCCTGTAACATTTCTGTAGCAAACGTATAGGCAGACCCCTGTAACATTTCTGTAGCAAAATATAGGGAGACCTCCAGTAACATTTCTGTAGCAAAAGTATAGGCAGGCCCCTGTAACATTTCTGTAGCAAAAGTATAGGCAGACACCTGTAACATTTCTATGGCAAAAGTAAGGGTAGACCCCTGTAACATTTCTGTAGCAAAAGTATAGGTAGACCTGTGTTACATTTCTGTAGCAAGAGTATAGGCGGACCCCAGTAACATTTTTATAACAAGAGGATAGGCGGACCCCAGTAACATTTCTGTAGCAAAAGTATAGGCAGACCCCTATAACATTTCTGTGGCAAGAGTATAGGCGGACCCCAGTAAAATTACTGTAGCAAGAGTATAGGCGAACCCCAGTAACATTTTTAGAGCAAGAGTATAGGCGGACCCCAGTAACATTTCTGTAGCAAGAGTATAGGCGGACCCTAGTAACATTTTTAGAGCAAGAGTATAGGCGAGCCCCAGTAACATTTCTATAGCAAGAGTATAGGCAGACCCCAGTAACATTTCGGTAGCAAAAGTATAGGCAGACACCTGTTACACTTCTGTAGCAAGAGTATAGGCGGACCCCAATAATGTTTCTATAACAAGAGTATAGGCGGACCCCAGTAACATTTCTGTAGCAAAAGTATAGGCAGACCCCTGTAACATATCTGTAGCAAAAGTATAGGCAGACCCCTGTAACATTTCTGTAGCAAACGTATAGGCAGACCCCTGTAACATTTCTGTAGTAAAATATAGGGAGACCCCCAGTAACATTTCTGTAGCAAAAGTATAGGCAGGCCCCTGTAACATTCCTGCAGCAAAAGTATAGGCAGACTCCTGTAACAATTCTATGGCAAAAGTAAGGGCAGACCCCTGTAACATTTCTGTAGTAAAAGTATAGGCAGACTTCTGTAGCAAAAGTATAGGGTGACCCTAGTCACATTTCTGTATCAAAAGTATAGGCAGACCCCTGTAACATTTCTGTAGCAAAAGTATAGGCAGACCCGTGTTACATTTCTGTAGCAAGAGTACAGGTGGACCCCAGTAACATTTCTATAACAAGAGTATAGGCGGACCCCAGTAACATTTCTGTAGCAAAAGTATAGGCAGACCCCTGTAACATTTCTGTAGCAAGAGTATAGGCGGACCCCAGTAACATTTCTATAACAAGAGTATAGGCGGACCCCAGTAACATTTCTGTAGCAAAAGTATAGTCAGACCCCTGTAACATTTCTGTAGCAAAAGTATAGGCGAACATCTCAAACCATTCAGTAGAAACTGCATAGGCGAACCCCTGTAACATTTCCGTAGCAAGAGTATAGGCGAACACCTCAAACCATTCAGTAGAAAAGCTAAAGGTAGACCCCAGTAACATTTCTGTAGAAAGAGTATAGACAAACCCCTCAAACCATTCAGTAGAAACTGCATAGGCACACCCCAGTAACATTTCTGTCGAAAAAATATAGGCGAACCCCTGTAACATTTCCATAGCAAGAGTAGAGGCGGGCCCCAGTAAGATTTCCGTAGCAAAAGTATAGGCAGACCCCTGTAACATTTCTGAGACGGATCCCAGTAAGAGTTCTGTAGCAAAAGTATAGGCAGACCCCAGTAACATTTTTGTAGCAAAAGTATAGGGAGACCCCAATAACATTTCTGTAGCAAAAGTATAGGCAGAACCCTATAACATTTCTGTAGCAAACGTATAGGCAGACCCCTGTAACATTTCTGTAGCAAAATATAGGGAGACCCCCAGTAACATTTCTGTAGCAAAAGTATAGGCAGGCCCCTGTAACATTTCTGTAGCAAAAGTATAGGCAGACACCTGTAACATTTCTATGGCAAAAGTAAGGGCAGACCCCTGTAACATTTCTGTAGCAAAAGTATAGGCAGGCCCCTGTAACATTTCTGTAGCAAAAGTATAGGCAGACACCTGTAACATTTCTATGGCAAAAGTAAGGGCAGACCCCTGTAACATTTCTGTAGCAAAAGTATAGGCAGACTTCTGTAGCAAAAGTATAGAGCAACCCAAGTAACATTTCTGTAGCAAAAGTATAGGCAGACCCCTGTAACATTTCTGAAGCAAAAGTATAGGCAGACCCGTGTTACATTTCTATAACAAGAGTATAGGCGGACCCCAGTAACATTTCTGTAGCAAAAGTATAGGCGGACCCCTGTAAGATTTCTGCAGCAAGAGTATAGGCGGACCCCTGTAAGATTTCTGTAGCAAGAGTATAGGCGGACCCCAGTAACATTTTTAGAGCAAGAGTATAGGCGAACCCCAGTAACATTTCTATGGCAAGAGTATAGGCGGACCCCAGTAACATTTCTATGGCAAGAGTATAGGCGGACCCCAGTAACATTTCTGTAGCAAGAGTATAGACGGACCGCAGTAACAGTTCTGTAGCAAAAGTATAGGCAGACCCCAGTAACATTTCTGTAGCAAGAGTATAGGCGGACCCCAATAACATTTCTGTAGCAAAAGTATAGGTGAACCCCCCAAACAATTCAGTAGAAACTGCATAGGCGGACCCCAGTAACATTTCTATAGCAAAAATATAGGCAGACCCCTGTAGCATTTTGTAGCAAGAGTGTAGGCAAACCCATGAAACATTGGTGTACCAAGAGTATAGGCGAACCCCTGAAAAAATTTGGTTACCAAGAGTGTAGGTAAAGGACGGAAAAATTAGTTTGATAATAGTATAGGCGAGGCCCAGAGAAATTGGTGTACCAAGAATACGAGTGCATCCCTGAAAAATTGCTCAACCGCGAAGACAGGAGAAACCCATAAAATATTTTTTAAAGATATAGCTTGCTGTTGCTTAATTTGTAACAGATCCTGGAAGCAGCCCTGTGAAAAAAAATTGGTGTCTGTTAAAGCATCAATACTTTTAAAATGTTGAAAAATTGTAAAAAACTTTTTAACAGAGTCTTCTGGGCTGCAGAAAAATTGGCAGTTCAGCGTGATGACATGCTATTTTAGGAGGAGTAGGAGGAGGAGTAATAATATCCGAGAGTGATTAACAACGCTAATTCCCCCTTTTTTTGTGGTGATAGAGGATGCATTTTTCTCTTGTTGCAGCGAAAGGAAACATTAGGTTCCGCTGCTTTCCGCCGGTGGAGAAGAGATGTCTCTGGAAATCCAACCTTTGTTCATTTTTATCAGTGTAAGCATGTCGGCACTGGCAGTTGACAGTCTGGTATGCTTATCCGTGATGATTCCACCAGCTGCACTAAACACCCTCTCTAACAAGACGCTAGCTGCAGGGCAGGCCAGCACCTCCAGGGCGTACAGCGCAAGTTCCTGCCACGTGTCCAGCTTTGACACCCAATAGTTGTATGGAGCAGAGGCATCACAGAAGATGGTGATACGATCGGCTACATACTCCCTCACCATCTTTTTACAGTGCTCCCTCCGACTCGACTGGGGAGTGGTGACACAGTCTTGCTGGGGAGCCATAAAGCTGGCAAAGGCCTTGGAGAGTGTTCTGCTGCCTGCACTGGATATGCTGCCTGATCCCCACTCCTTCCCTGCTACTTGGCCCTCGGAACTGCGTCTTCTGCCGCTAGTGCTGTCAAGGCCCTGTGGTATTGCATCACTTTCGTACCCCTTTCCTCTTCGGGAATGAGAGTGGAAAGGTTCTCCCTATACCGTGGGTCGAGAAGGGTGTACACCCATTAATGCGTGTTGGCCAGAATGCGTCTAACGCGAGGGTCACGGGAAAGGCAGCCTAACATGAAGTCAGCCATGTGTGCCACGGTACCAGTATGCAACACATCGCTGTCCTCACTAGGAAGATGACTTTCAGGATCCTCCTCCTTTTCAGCCCATACATGCTGAACAGATAAGAGGCAAGCAGCATAGGTACCCTCTGCAGTGTGGCTAGCTGTCTCTTCCACCTCCTCCTCCTCCCCCTCCTCTCCCAAAACGTGCTGAGATATAGACATGAGGGTGGTCTGGCTATCAAGTGACATACTGTCATCCCCCATCTCCTGTTCCATCCGCAAAGCGTCGGCCTTTATGCTTAGCAGCGAACTTCTCAGCAGGCAAAGCAGTGGGATGGCAACGCTTATGATTGCCACATCGCAACTCACCATCTGGGTAGACTCCTCACAGTTTCCGAGGACCTGGCAGATATCTGGCATCCATGCAGCGTAGAATTCCAGCGTGTGGTCATGCTGCACAGCAGTTGGTGCTCTGGCAGCTGAAACCGACGTTGCAGGGTCCTCAGAGTGGCAGCGTCTGTGGTGGACTTGCGGAAATGTGCGCAGACACGGCACACCTTGCTGAGCAGGTCAGACAAGTGGGGGTAGTTTTTCAGAAACCACTGAACCACCAGATTGAAGATGTGGGCCAGGCATGGCATGTGTGTGAGGCTGCCAAGCTGCAGAGCCGCCACCAGGTTACGGCTGTTGTCACACACGACCATGCCCAGTTGGAGGCTCAGCGGCAAAAGCCAGAGGTCGGTCTGCTCTGTCAGACCCTGCAGCAGCTCGAGGGCCATGTGCCTCTTGTCACCTAAGCTGATTAGTTTCAGCACGGCTTGCTGACGCTTGCCCACCGATGTGCTGCCACGTGCTACCAACTGCTGGCGACGTGCTCACACTTCTTAATTGAGAGGTAGAGGTGGCAGAGGGGGAGCGTTTGGAGGAGGTGGCATAAAGCGCCGCAGATACCAGCACCGAGGTAGGACCCGCTATTCTGGGTGTGGGTAGGACGTGAGCGGTCCCAGGCTCTGACTCGGTCTCAGCCTCCACCAAGTTCACTCAATGTGCCGTCAGGGAGATATAGTGGCCCTGCCCGCCAGTACTTGTCCACGTGTCCATGGTTAAGTGGACCTTCTCAGTAACTGCGTTGGTGAGGGCATGATTTATGGTGTGGGAGACGTGCTGGTGTAGGGCTGGGACGGCACACCGGGAAAAATCATATTTTTGAACGCCTCCGTTTCCACAAGCCTGTACAGCAGCATCTCCAGGCTAATTAATTGTGAAATGTGCACATTTAAAGCTAACCGGGAGGCGCTCGTGCCTTCATCCTGGGAGAGGGATTGGATCTGTGTGGCAGGTTGAGGCACAGGGGAAGAGGCAGTGGTGTGATCCAGAGGCCGTGAATGGCCTTTGTCCCACCTTGTGGGGTGCTTGGCCATCATATGCCTGCGCATGCTGGTGGTTGTGAGGCTGTTAGTGGTGGCACCCTGGCTGATCTTGGTGCGACATATCATATCATCCGCGCTCTCACTTAAAAAACATCTACACCTTTGAACACCTAGCCCTCTGCACGAAGGCTTGCTGCGAGGGGGTGCTTTTTGAAACAATTGGGGTATTCTTTGCTCTGGCCCTGCCTCTACCCCTGGCCACCCTACTGCCTCTTCCAACCTGTCCTGCTGCTGAACTTGCCTCCCCCTCTGAAGACCTGTCCTCAGTAGGCTTAGCAAACCAGGTGGGGTCAGTCACCTCATTGTCCAGCTGCTCTTCCTCCAAATCCTCTGTGTGCTCCTCCCTCGGACTTACTGCCCTTACTACTACCTCACTGACAGACAACTGTGTCTCATCATCCTCATCCACAAAAAAGCTCTTGAGACAGTTGCCGGAAGTCCCCAGCCTCATCACCCAGATTCCGGGAACTTTCCAAAGGTTGGGCATTGGTCACGACAAACTCCTCAGGTGAGAGAGGAACCGTTTTTTCCCACTCATGGCATGGACCCGAGAACAGTTCCTGGGAGTCTGCGTGCTCAGAATATGTCATTTTCATGGAATGAGGAGGCTGGGAGGAAGGAGGAGGAGCAGCAGCCAGAGGATTCAGAGTTGCAGTCCCTAGGCCGGGAGTAGTGGACTGCGTAGAAGACTGGGTGGTTGATACATTGTTTTCTGGACGCGTTTTCTGGACAGGATCTGCTCTGTTTGTAATAAAGGTCTACCATGCAGACCCATAAATTGTGATATGAAACTGGGGAGCCCAGAAACTTGCCTCTCTCCTACTCACGCAGCAGCCGGCTGTGATTCACCATGCCCAGGAACTCGGCCTGTGCCCACACCCTCACTTGGACATCCGCGTCCGCGACCCTTACCCCTACTCCTCATCATGGCGGATTAAGAATAGGGCAGGGTCCAAATAAATTACCCCACTGTACAGCACTGACAACTGTGGCTTAATTCACCGCACACAGAGACTTGTAGATATTGGAGGCTCTATGCTGTGACTTGAAAAAATTAACCCGCTGTCTTACCTAGTGGTAATTTACTGCTCGCAGAGACTTGCAGATAATACAGGCTGTGTGGAGTGGGAGAAGACTCTAAAGCCAATGGATAATGTTGGTAACTGCGGCTATCTCAACCCCACCAAGGAAAGGGTATTGTGAGACGCTCTGCACAGCGGCAGAGCTGAAATACTGTGCAGTGGCCCAAGAAATATTACAGTACTGTTTAGCGGTGAGACTTCTGTCTAATGCACTGCAGACACAGAGTGGTTTAACTGAAGTCGTTTGCAGTAGGCTAGGCAATGTTAGAGAGCAATTTCACGGCACTGGAGACTGAGAACGCTATTACTGAAAGGCTGGGAACAGGCCTAGATGCGTAATACAAAAATTAATGCACTACTGCTCCCAGCCAGCCACAACTATACTGCACACGGTCAGATGTAGCCTTAAGAAGGAGCGTTGGGGTTCTTGTATAGTGTATATAACTTTCCCTATAGAAGTGGTTGTGTCCCTACACTCTGTGTTATGCACTGCAGACACAGAACGGTATAACTGAAGTAGTTTGCAGTAGGCTAGGAAATGTTAGAGTGCAGTTTTACGGTGAGAGCTGGTTGTACGGCACTGCAGGCTGAGAATGCTATTACTGAAAGGCTGGGAACAGGCCTACATGCGTAATACAAAAATTGATGCACTACTGCTCCCAGCCAGCCGTGAGATGTAGCCCTAAGAAGGACCATTGGGTTTCTTGTACAGAGGATCTGGAGGACTGTATAACTTTCCCTATAAAAGTAGCTGTGTCCCTACACTCTGTGTTATGCACTGCAGACACAGAACGGTATAACTGAAGTCGTTTGTGTAGGGGGTCAATCAAGTCTTGACCGTAGAGCGGATGCTGTCTGCCTCCAGATTAGTCTTGAGATATGGGTACCCATAGACGACACAAATGGACAACCACATGCTGGATGAGTTGTCAGAGTGAAGTAAGTTTATTCAGAGTATTACAGAAGTTATAGGGAAAAGTTTGCTGACGTATGATTTGATTACTGCGCATGCCCCAGGCATGCTCAAGGCTACATAACATCTGCAGATTTTTAATTGAACAATATATCTTTCAAAGACATTTCTTACATCAATGTCCGGAGACAACTGTATCAAAACATAACGTCCTTGGACACGCTTCTCGGAACATGAACAAGAAAACAGGATAACATATATGGGAGGATGGTTAGTAAAAGTTCAGGGTCGTATAGCAGGAACAGAACAGATAAGGAGTGAGCTTGTAAGAAGAAGAAATTAAATGTACTTTCTTATTTTTATTAAAAGGGGAAGAAAGTCTAGAATTAACCCCTTACACATGTATTTAACAAAGGCAAAGAATACAAAATGGAGTCGCTGTAGTCAATAAGGCATAAACGTGAATTAACCCCTCACATTCCCCCGTTTTGGACATGGGGTCAAGACAAGTATGACTCCTAGTCCATAAACACGTGATTCATATCGGCGAAGAGAAAGCTTTTTCAGTACTTTTAGAAATACATGAAATTATAACCTTAATTGCTCTATAAATGCATAATAAAATCATCACAACTTGTAATATACTTTGTAGGATCCCCATAAACCAACCTCCTAAACCAGAAAGCCAATTGGCAGGGTTCAAAGCACTAAATGTGTTACCCCACCAGCTATCTCTGGTTTCTGAGTTTTCATTTGTCCATGCAAACAGTTCTTTTGACGGAACAGGAACAGCCAAGAAAGGAAAACCAGTGGCACTAGGTGTGTGTACAAGTCCAATAGTACTTGGTGGTGCCTAACAAGGTGGTTTTGGGCATTGTCCCTTTGCACCCTCTCACAAGGGCGAAGCATGGAGTGAAGAGTCCAAAAGTCCATCAATAAACAAAATGTCCTTCATTTTTCCTTCTCATGGGGGGGAACAAAGGTAGGGCGTGAAAAGTCCATTAGTCCTAAAACAAACAACAGTTCTTTCAACTTTACTAAAGTAGGTGTGGTCAGCAGGACTTGACAGGGCCCTTTGACTCTGGGCCCTAGGGATTTCCGGACACGTCTCTTTACGACCACCCAATCTCCAGGTAGTAGGGAATAAGATCCCTCTAGGTTGTCTGGGCCTGGAATGGGAGAAAAAGACTAGATTCTGGGTTACCATTAGTTGGTCACACAGGTGCTTTACATATCCGGCTACTATGTCATAGCCCTGCTGTAGGGCTTGTGGATGATACAACCCCAATCTTGGCATAAAGCCAAACAACACTTTCTTTAACTTAAGCGTACCATTTAGTCTGTTAACTTTGTCTAAACTCTGCAGGTGTGAAGTGTGTACCTTTGTTTGAGTCAATCACTTCCGGTACCTCGTATCTGCGGATTACCTCATTCATCAGCTCCTGTACGATTACCTGCTTATTTACCTTGATAACAGGGTAGGTCTCCGACCTGGAAAGACATCAACAACAACAAGCACGTGGTCATACTTCCCAATAAGTGGGAGCTGAGTGTAGTCAAATTGCAATCCCTGAAATGGGTAGAGTGGTCTAGGCAAGTGTTATGTGGCAAATTTACTTCTGCCCTGTTGCTTACGGCAAAGGTCATGCAAAATTGGACAAGTGATGATGCAGCAACTACAGGAAACCCAGGAGCCACCCGTCCGTGTTCAAGCGTCGACCTCATTGCTGCTTTGAACGGGGTGCTGGATGAGGCAAGCATCGCCACCATGCTGAAGGAGGTGCTAGAAGGCCTGGAGTACCTGCATAAGAACGGCCAGATCCTCAGGGATGTTAAGGCTGGAAACATCCTTCTGGGTGAAGACGGCTCCGTGCAGATCGCAGATTTCGGCGTCAGTGCGTTTCTAGCCACAGGAGGCAACATTGTCAGGAATAAAGTCAGAAAGACCCTTGTGGGCACGTCATGCCGGACGGCACCGGAGGCGACGGAGCAGGCCAGAGGACACGACCTCAAGGCGGACATCTGGATCCCCGGTAGGTGTGTCTTTTCGTGCATTTGCTGGGCTATCATGGGGCACAGGGACCTTGGTGGGCAAGTTCTGTTGACTGTTCGCCATTCACCGTCCCATTTCTGCTGCTTGTATTTGTAAAGTCTTTAGCATATCAAAAGTCCAATGTTTGTATCAAAGTAATTCAAAGTCCAAGTCCATATCAAAGTCCAAAATTATTGTTAAATTCTTCTTTTCTTCCACGGCTTAAGGGCCGCTGCCTTTGCTGTATGATCTGTGATGGCGTTGCCTCTTGTTTCTCTGCTGTAGGAATTGGTGTGAGCTTTCCACTTTGTCACCGCTGCACCATTCTTAACAAGCTGTCTGGCCTTCCATGTTAGGCCGTAGTCATGAGCTATGCCAAATGCATACTGGGAGTCAGTGTAAATGTTTGCCGTCTTACCTTCTACCACTCCACACGCCTCAGCGAGGGCCTGTAACTCCGCTTCCTGTCCTGGGACATGCGGAGGCATTCTGCTTTTAGGACATCTTGTTGCGTGATCACTGCATATCCAGCGTGGAGTCATCAATTACCCTGGTACCATCTACAAAAACAACTCAGAATATACATTATTAACAAAAACTTTCAGTTGACATAAAGAAGAGACAGTGTCTGCAATTGCATCTTCCTGGACATGTGCCAGGGGGTACTGACGGACCAAGGGGGCTAAGAGCTTGGTCCTCTGTGTACGTAAGAGTGAGGACGGGTAGAGGTGTCGCTTGGTCTGCTGCCATCCGACATAAGGTCGGGTGACTTTCAGACCCGGGGTGTATACAAGCCTCACCGGACAGGTGAAGTTTGATACAACCTCCCAAGGGTCCCATCACGCAATTCTCAATATGCTTTCAGGACCTTCCAGCATAAGGAAGCGAGTGAGGTATCGTGACCCTTTAAACATTACCTCAAGCGGTTCAGTTTCTGCCAGCTGAATTGGCACTTCTGAAGCCCCTTGTACCGATTATCGCTAGACAATCAGGCTGGTATTCTATTTCAAATAGATCATAACCTTGTTGTAAAAAGGAAAAAGAAAAAATTAAAAATTAAAAATTTAAAAATAGCTTTAAAAATAGCTGACCTGCAATACCTAGATCACCTATATCTTCTCTCCCCCCCCTTTTGAACTAGGGTACTTAATTGGAAGGGTAACCGAGTTCAAAGTAGTAGAAGAATGACAAGAGCACATTGTAGCTGGATTTGACGGGCCAGAAATAAGTGCTTGGGTTGCACTTGCGTGTATATGCTCCGGGTGTCATGGGGGGGTGAGGACCACTAGGGGAGTTGGTTCAAGACCAACTCCGAAGATTTGTTAACCATTGCCTGTACTGCTGCCACCGCACAAACACATGAGGGAGCTCCTCGAGCCACTGGATTCTGAGTAGCATCCAGGTGGCCGTGGTCGTCCCCTGTGCTTTTGTGTCGATACTGTCACCTGGTCAGAAAATTCAGTACAGAAAAGAACAACGGATGAAGTATAAAAGGGTGAGAGAAAAGAATAAGTAGTTGTATAAGAGCGAAAACAAAGTGGACCAATGGGGGCAGTATGAAAACAAGGCCCAGAAAGGTGCGGAATTTGGCAGCAGGTGTAAGTACAGGTATGGCCGTCCGTACGTTTCTTCTATAGAGCATTCTCAGAAACAGTATAATTATGACTTGTTGGCAGGCTGCCAAATTATCAGCACACAGCGCCTACATCACACACATTATGCATTCATCCGTTCATGCAGTCAAGTCTCATTCAAATATTAGTAAGAGTTCACACAGGACGTAACGCGTATGATTCAACTGTAACACACATTTAGCAATTATGCACACGTCCAACCAGTTACAAAACTGACATTTACACAAAGAATAGCAAAAACAGCAAGATTCATTGGATTCATTACGGGTTTCATTCTATTCAAGCAAGCAGAGTTACTCGTCCAGTGTTCTCCGCTCTAATCTTTTTGGCTTTTAGAGGCACGCATTCCTTCTATCTCTCTGGAACAGAACTAAGATTTTTGGAAAACAGCCAGAATATCCAGGCTCCAAACCACACCAATCAAACCTGGACGGCAGAGGAATAGTTAAACGCTCACACAACAAAAAAAAAAGGACAAAAGACCAAACGTATGACAAAAAAATTAGATTACATAACATGAAGACACACAATATTGGTTATTTGACACATAATTATTCACAGATTCTACATGAACTTGCTTTATGTCCCAAAGGGACGCAAACTATAAAAGAATTCCCTTTTTCTGATAATTACCGTATCCACACGTTTCTCAATCCATCTATTCTAACTTACTTTCACCAACTTTTGCTTATCTCTGAATCTGTGAGACCTTGTGGGTCTCAGATCCCCCAAATTCTAATTTGCTTTGTCTGTCCTTTGTTATTTCTCTAACTTGCTTTTCCATATAGGCATACTCTTTGCCTTAAACATTTCTACTATTTCACGTGAATTTTTGAGACAGGATTTGTAGCCCCAGTGTCTATAAGGAAGGGCACTTCCTCACTTCATATGGAAACAGGCTCGAGAGTCTGAGTGCCTCTATCCTCTGTTTCCACGGTAGGGATACTGGGGCTGGATCGCCGGGACTTCATTGGGACGGATTCGGGCGACGCGGCGTTGTCGCTGGGAGTGGCGCCCTGATCTGTCTCCTGGTTACAAGGTTTCTTGGGACAGCGGCAATGCTTGGCCAGGTGGCCTACCTTGCCGCAGTTGTAACACTTGCGTATTTTGTTGTTGGATTTGTCTTGGGGCTGCACCTCCCCCCCCCTGGTTGCTATAGTATTTGACCGCCACTGCAGGGCGCTTCTCATCCATAGCAAACCCTACTGCCTTTTTATACAAGTCTCCGGGCTTGGCTTGTCGCCAATCAGGGGTGCATACTTTTATTTTACTTGCCAATGATGGGCCAATGCCTTGCATGAACGCTTCACACATCATTGAGTAGTACACTTCATCTGTACGGAGGGTGAGACCCATGTCTCTAGCCTTTGTTTCTAGTCTGCCAAAATAGCATTCAACGGTTTCATTCTTTTCCTGTTTACACATAGTTAAAGCTGTTTGTTTTTGTAAAGGGTTTTGTTGTCCGCACCTGGGACAATGCCAATAAGGTTTTTTTTTCTCTTTGGGGCTCTTGTGGTGGAGTTGCAGCGGTACAACTCTGATACTCAGGAAGAATTTCAGAGCTGCTTGCGGTTGGTAAAATCGGGTGCATTCTGGTCGGATCACGCACCGGGGGTGCATACACAAGTATGCCCTCAAACACCGGCTCACAATCCCACCGTTCTACGTTTGCCTTTCTACTATATTTGATTATGGCCTCTACTCCTTTATCTAGATTGGCGTCTTTGATAGCTTTCTTGTGTTTTATTCCGTACTGCCGCCAGAACTCATAGTTAAGAGTTCCTGCCTTTTTAAGCCCTATCAGCTGGTAAACTTTACGGGCTTGTTTATAACTGTCCTCCCCCTCTCTCTCCCTAATTATCTCAATAGGGGTCAAGAACTGAGACCCCATACTAATAATTGGACTTGCCATTTTTGATTCACCGGTAAATCTGGCGGTCGCGATGACCTTTTAAGTCCCTTCTGCCAGGTCGCGGCTGGCAGGACACTATGGACTTCGATGTCCGCTATCTCTACCTCAGTCCTTCGGGTAGATCAGGACAGTCCCTTCTGCCAAGCCTACGGCTGGCAGGGTATGAATGTTTAATATTCACTTATTAGTATTATGGACTTGGTGTCCGCTGTCTCTACCTCAGTCCTTCGGGTAGATCAGGACACAGTCCCTTCTGCCAAGCCTACGGCTGGCAGGGTACGGATGTTTACTAGTAGACCTTTTATGGAGAGAGAGGAAACCACCTCTCACCTTTATACGCGGCCTCTGTGATCTTATAACAAATGACAGCTAGGAAAATGAGTGCGGCAGTCAGAGTACAACAGAAAGTTATCAATTCAATGGTTACAGTAGACAGCATGGCAATATACACATGTGGGTTCTTTCCGTCTAACACGGTTACTAAGAACACCGTAAGTTACACAGGCAGAAATATTCAATACGCATGCAGCGACAAACCTTCTCTGTCGACACGTGGATTTTGGAGACAGGGGGGCTCAGATCTTTGAGTGATAAGTCAATGGCTTACCTTACACCGGTGTTTTGTAGATCTGAGGTCCCGTGTCCCCTAGTCCAGATGGTCGGCAGGCAGGGTTGTCAGATATCGGCTGCTGGTAAGGAGTTAAATTCTGCCCCTCGTTGGTTGCGCCAAGTAATGTAGGGGGTCAATCAAGTCTTGACCGTAGAGCGGATGCTGTCTGCCTCCAGATTAGTCTTGAGATATGGGTACCCATAGACGACACAAATGGACAACCACATGCTGGATGAGTTGTCAGAGTGAAGTAAGTTTATTCAGAGTATTACAGAAGTTATAGGGAAAAGTTTGCTGACGTATGATTTGATTACTGCGCATGCCCCAGGCATGCTCAAGGCTACATAACATCTGCAGATTTTTAATTGAACAATATATCTTTCAAAGACATTTCTTACATCAATGTCCGGAGACAACTGTATCAAAACATAACGTCCTTGGACACGCTTCTCGGAACATGAACAAGAAAACAGGATAACATATATGGGAGGATGGTTAGTAAAAGTTCAGGGTCGTATAGCAGGAACAGAACAGATAAGGAGTGAGCTTGTAAGAAGAAGAAATTAAATGTACTTTCTTATTTTTATTAAAAGGGGAAGAAAGTCTAGAATTAACCCCTTACACATGTATTTAACAAAGGCAAAGAATACAAAATGGAGTCGCTGTAGTCAATAAGGCATAAACGTGAATTAACCCCTCACATTTGCAATAGGCTAGGAAATGTTAGAGTGCAGTTTCACGGTGAGAGCTGGTTGTATGGGACTGCAGGCTGAGAACGCTATAACTGAAATGGCCTACACAGCCCGAGATGCTTAAAAAAAAAAATTGGTGCACTACTGCTCCCAGCCAGCCACAACAGTAATGCACACAATGAGGAGTAGCCCTAAGAAGGACCGTTGGGGTTCTTGAAGACAGGATCCTACGCTAACATTATCCCTGTATAAGCAGCAGGGATAATGCGTCTGAGGCGAGCCGCAGGTGGGACCAGTTTAAGTATTCGGTGGTCACCTGATCGGCCCAGCCTCTCACTGCTGTGGGGTGGGATAGGGCTGGTACGTCACAGCAGGAAGTGGTAATGCCTTCCCCGCATGTCTATTGGCTAGAAAATGGCACTAAACATGCGGGGAAGGAAATGAAATTGACTCGAGTACCGCCTGGTGTTCGTCTCGAGTAACGAGGATCTCGAGTACCCTAATACTCAAACGAGCATCAAGCTCGGATGAGTGTGCTCGTTCATCTCTATATGAAACATTAAATGGAACCATTGAAAATATAACTCGCCCCATAAAATATCATGCAGCGACACATGGTTTTTTTCCATGAATTCTATATGAGGCTGTACAAAAATATATCATCGCATGTACCATATTGTAAAGTTTTCACTGAGGCAGTAAATTTCTTAGTATCGAAAAGGCCCTTCACAGTTATAGACACTTTAAAATTAATGTTTATTAATAATTATACATTGAAATAAGATTTGGGGCTTAGCACCATACAAACAAACAAAAAAGGAAGATAGACAAAGACACTTTACTATTGTACCTGGGTCCGGGCAATGATAACTGAACTCAGTAAACAAATGATATAGATAGGTTAGTCTTCCAACGATAGATCAGGCTCAGAGACCTAGATGTAACATTCACTTCCACTATTGAATAACGTCTGCCAGAAAGCAAGTCAGAGTGAGCGCACTGGCTGAGTGGCGAATAATCCGCCTCTTTTACGTATGGCCCTAAAGTATGGAAAACAACACTTTGATGTTCTACTATTTTCATAGAGGAAGGCTAATAAATGATATACAACCATCTACTACATGTGAGCTGAACTGTTGAGCAGTGTTACGACACTTAGAATTGTACTGTTACAATTGCAGCACAGTCGATTGTCACCTCAAAGAGGAGTTCTTGTTTAACATGCAAGTCTGACTGTTGAGCAGCGCTTCAACACCATGCGAGGTTAAGAGTTAATCGGTGCTTCAGCATAATAATAGTTTGATTGCCGAGCAGCGCTTCAACACTCTGAATTGAACTGTAACTGTTGCAGCATAGTCGATTTAATAATTCAAGAAGAGGTTCATGCTTGGTGTATGAATTTAAAGGACCACTGTGATAAACATAACACAGTTGGTTTAATAACTACAGAGGAATTTCTCACATAGTACTGTTAAAGCGCTGTAGCTATTACAGCACAGTCAAAACTGAAAGTTCATAAAAAAGGTTCTAGAATTGATGATTCATAGAGAGGTTTGAGGTTATAGAGTTGATAGTTCATAAAGAGGTTCAACGTGTTTCCATGTCAAATGTTGACATTTCATCAGGAACCTAACAGTATATAACTCCAAGATTGTTATCACCAGAATCTATACCACACTGCGGCTGACTTATGGTACGCTCAATGAAATCACCGAGTGTACGACCCTTGACATATAGTTTAGACCTGACACTGAGACAGAAGTGTCAGCAACAAATAACCTATCACTGTATTCTGACAGGCTCAAGGTAATTAGAGAAAGAAAAAAAGAAAGGAAAAAACAGCTGTTTAATTAGCAATGGGAATCTCATCAAAGCAGAGCTTAACCCCTTCCCGCTCCAGGGCGTAAGTTTACGTCCTGGGAGCGGGGTACTTCCCGCAACAGGGCGTAAACTTACGTCCTGCAGATAGCATGGGATCACATATGATCTCGCACTATCCCGCACCAGGAGCCGGCCTCCCACTGCAACGGGGAGGGGTATCGGGGATGCGCCCCCAGCTGGTAAGCCTTTCCCTGCCACGATCTAAGTAGATTGCGGCAGGGAAAGAGTTCACAGAGGGAGCGCGCTGTCTTCGGCCAGCTCTCACGATGTTATCGCGAAAGCCCAGCCTGTCGCCATGGCAACAGGACGCCAGACACTGGCGTCCTGTGTTGCCAGTGCCTGAGATCGCTGTATAAGCGATAAGGCATGGCAGGGCAGTATAGGCAATATAGTCAATGTACCCAAAAATGACGCCGATAAAAACTACAATTCGCCACGCAAAAAACAAGCCCTTATTCGGTCGCATCAATGGAAAAATAAAAAAATTATGACTTTTGATAAATAGAGAAGAAAATCCGCCAAAAATCATTGCGTCCTTAAGCCCAAAGTAGGCCATGTGATTAAGGGGTTAAAGGGGTTATCCCACTGTGCAAAATGGCTCTATATACTTCTGTACGGCTATTACAAAGCACTTTGTAATATAATGTGTGCTTTGTAATTATGCCATACAGAAGATATATACTTACCCCCCCCCCACCTATATTTACCTGTGCGGTGCCTTGGCTCTGACCAGTCCAGCGGTGGCTCTTCTCCTAACAGTCGCGCAGGCGCTGTAACTGGTCCTGGCTTGTCAGGTCCCTGTGAACGCGCCTGATGCAGGCGCATGCGCAGTCTTCTCCTGCTTCATGGCAACGGCTTCCCCTGGCTCCGGCAGAAGAGGAGTAGCTTTCCCCAGCGGACCGTCCTTCTGGGTAAGTCACTGGTCTGGGGACGGGGGGGTGCGGGAGTTGGGCGGCCTGTAACTTAGCGGGGAGGGGGGGTGCAGGAGCTCGGGCGGCCTGTCACTTTGCGGAGGGAGGTGCGAGAGGTTGGGGCGCCCTGTCACTTAGCGGGGGGGGGGGGGGGGGCGGGAGTCGGGCGGCCTGTCAATTAGCACGGTGGTGGGGCTGCGGGTGTTGGGCTGTCACTTGGCAGGAGGGGGGTGCGCGAGTCGGGCTGTCACTTGGCAGGGGGGGTGCAGGAGTCAGGCTGTCACTTGGCACAGCGGGAGGGGGCTGCGGGAAGCGGGCTGTCACTGGTCGGGGGGGGGGGGGGGGGTG
Source organism: Eleutherodactylus coqui (assembly GCF_035609145.1). Taxonomy (NCBI): domain Eukaryota; kingdom Metazoa; phylum Chordata; class Amphibia; order Anura; family Eleutherodactylidae; genus Eleutherodactylus; species Eleutherodactylus coqui. The sequence continues at coordinate 54,973,504 of NC_089846.1, read as the reverse complement.
AAAGACGTTTTGCGGAGGTGGGGGTGCTGTCACATATACTTGTCGCTGTGCTGTTTGCTGACACATAGACTTGTCGCTGTGCTGTTTGCTGTCACAGACTTGTCGCTGTTGGGTGCTGTCACATAGACTTTTGTGGGGTGGGGGTGCTGTCACATAGACTTGCTGCTGTGCTGTTTGATGTCACAGACTTGTCGCTCTTGGGTGCTGTCACATAGACTTCTTGCGGGGTGGGGATGCTTACGCATAGACTTGTCGCTGTGCTGTTGGCTGTCATATAGACTTGTCGCTGTGTTGTTTGCTGTCACAGACTTGTCGCTGTTGGGTGCTGTCACATAGACTTCTTAAGGGGTGGGGGTGCTCTCACATAGACTTGTTGCTGTGCTGTTTGATGTCACAGACTTGTCGCTCTTGCGTGCTGTCACATAGACTACTTGCGGGGGTGGGGGTGCTTTCACACAGACTTGTCGCTGTGCTGTTTGCTGTCACATAGACTTGTTGCTGTGTTGTTTGCTGTCAAAGACTTGTCGCTGTTGGGTACTGTCACATAGACTTCTTGTGGGGTGGGGGTGCTGTCACATGGACTAGTTGCTGTGCTGTTTGCTGTCACACACTTGTCGCTCTTGGGTGCTGTCACTTAGACTTCTTGCGGGCGTAGGGGTGCTGTCACATAGACTTCTTGCGGGGAGGCGGTGCTGTCACATAGACTTGTCGCTGTGCTGTTTCCTGAAACATAGACTTGTCGCTGTGCTGTTTGCTGTCACAGACTTGTCGCTCTTGGGTGCTGTCACATAGACTTCTTGCGGGGGTAGGGGTGCTTTCACATAGACTTGTCGCTGTGCTGTTTGCTGTCACATAGACTTGTCGCTATGCTGTTTGCTGTCACATAAACTTGTCGCTGTGCTGTTTGCTGTCACATAGACTTGTCGCTCTTGGGTGCTATCACATAAGCTTCTTGCGGGGGTGGGGTGCTTTCACATAAACTTGTCACTGTGCTGTTTGCTGTCACATAGACTTGTCGCTGTGTTGTTTGCTATCACAGACTTGTCGCTGTTGGGTGCTGTCACATAGACTTCTTGCGGGGAGGCGGTGCTGTCACATAGACTTGTCGCTGTGCTGTTTCCTGAAACATAGACTTGTCGCTGTGCTGTTTGCTGTCACAGACTTGTCGCTCTTGGGTGCTGTCACATAGACTTCTTGCGGGGGTAGGGGTGCTTTCACATAGACTTGTCGCTGTGCTGTTTGCTGTCACATAGACTTGTCGCTGTGCTGTTTGCTGTTACAGACTTGTTGCTCTTGGGTGCTATCACATAGGCTTATTGCGGGGGTGGGGTGCTTTCACAAAAACTTGTCCCTGAGCTGTTTGCTGACACATAGACTTGTCGCTGTGTTGTCTGCTGTCACAGACTTGTCGCTGTTGGGTGCTGTCACATAGACTTCTTGTGGGGGTGGGGGTGCTGTCACATAGACTTGTTCCTGTGCTATTTGATGTCACAGACTTGTCGCTCTTGGGTGCTGTCACATAGACTTCCTGCGGGGGTGGGGGTGCTTTCACTTAGACTTGTCGCTGTGCTGTTTGCTGTCACAGACTTGTCGCTGTTGGTTGCTGTCACATAGACTTCTTGTGGGGTGGAGGTGCTGTCACATAGATTTATTGCTGTGCTGTTTGCTGTCACAGACTTGTCGCTCTTGGATGCTGTCACATAGACTTCTTGCGGGGGTGGGGATGCTTTCACATAGACTTGCCGCTGTGCTGTTTGCTGACACATAGACTTGTCACTGTGCTGTTTGCTGTCACAGACTTGTCGCTGTTGAATGCTGTCACATAGACTTCTTGTGGGGTTGCGGTGCTCTCACATAGACTTGTTGCTGTGCTGTTTGAAGTCACAGACTTGTCGCTCTTGGGTGCTGTCACATAGACTTCTTGCGGGGTGGGGATGCTTACGCATAGACTTGTCGCTGTGCTGTTGGCTGTCATATAGACTTGTCGCTGTGCTGTTTGGAGTCACAGACTTGTCGCTGTTGGGTGCTGTCACGTAGACTTCTTGTGGGGTGGGGGTGCTGTCACATAGACTTGTTGCTGTGCTGTTTGATGTCACAGACTTGTCGCTCTTGCGTGCTGTCACACCGAAAACTTGCGGGGGTGGGGGTGCTTTCACATAGACTTGTCGCTGTGCTGTTTGCTGTCACATAGACTTGTCGCTGTGTTGTTTGCTGTCAAAGACTTGTCGCTGTTGGGTGCTGTCACATAGACTTCTTGTGGGGTTGGGGTGCTCTCACATAGACTTGTTGCTGTGCTGTTTGAAGTCACAGACTTTCGCTATTGGGTGCTGTCACATAGACTTCTTGCAGTGGTGAGGGTGCTTTCACATAGACTTGTCGCTAGGCTGTTTGCTGTCACATAGACTTGTCGCTGTGCTGTTTGCTGTCACAGACTTGTCGCTCTTGGGTGCTATCACATAGGCTTATTGCGGGGGTGGGGTGCTTTCACATAAACTTGTCGCTGTGCTGTTTGCTGACACACAGACTTGTCGCTGTTGGGTGCTTTCACATAGACTTACCGCTGTGCTGTTTGCAGTCACAGACTTGTCGCTGTTGGGTGCTGAAACATAGACTTCTTGTGGGGTTGGGGTGCTCTCACATAGACTTGTTGCTTAATCAGAATAGGAAAAAACTCACTTCATGCGCTCCGTCAAACTTTTTATGGGGTGCCTGGACTCCTGGCACCCCCGATATCCAAGAGAGCAGAAAACTCCAATAGAGCAGGTATATTCCTCATAGGTCAGTTTATTACATAAACAACAAGTAAATTGGCGCTGCAACGCGTTTCGGCTTCTGTCAAGCCTTTATCAAGCATGACACATAGACTTGTCGCTGTGCTGTTTGCTGTGACAGACTTGTCGCTGTGCTGTTTGCTGTCACATAGACTTGTCGCTGTGCTGTTTGCTGTCATATAGACTTGTCGCTGTGCTGTTTGCTGTCACAGACTTGTCGCTGTTGTGTACTGTCACTTGGACTTCTTGCGTGGATGGGGGTGCTTTCACATAGAGTTGTCGCTGTGCTGTTTGCTGTCGTATAGACTTGTCGCTGTGCTGTTTGCTGTCACAGACTTGTCACTGTTGAGTGCTGTCCTATAGACTTCTTGTGGCGGTGGGGGTGCTGTCACATTGACTTGTTGCTGTGCTGTTTGATGTCACAGACTTGTCGCACTTGGGTGCTGTCACATAGACTTCTTGCAGTGGTGAGGGTGCTTTCACATAGACTTGTCGCTAGGCTGTTTGCTGTCACATAGACTTGTTGCTGTGCTGTTTGCTGTCACAGACTTGTCGCTGTTGGGTGCTGTCACATAGACTTCTTGTGTGGTGGGAATGCTGTCACATAGATTAATTGCTGTGCTGTTTGCTGTCACAGACTTGTCGCTCTTGCGTGCTGTCACACCGAAAACTTGCGGGGGTGGGGGTGCTTTCACATAGACTTGTCGCTGTGCTGTTTGCTGACACATAGACTTGTCGCTGTGCTGTTTGCTGTCACAGACTTGTCGCTGTTGTATGCTGTCACATAGATTTTTGCGGGGCGGGGGTGCTGTCACATAGAGTTTTCGTTGTGCTGTTTGCAGTTACAGACTTGTCGCTCTTGGGTGCTGTCACATAGGCTTCTTGCAAGGTGGGGGTGCTTTCACATAGACTTGTCGCTGTCCTGTTTGCTGTCATATAGACTTGTCGCTGTGTTGTTTGCAGTCACAGACTTGTCACTGTTGGGTGCTGTCACATAGACTTCTTGTGGGGTTGGGGTGCTCTCACATAGACTTGTTGCTGTGCTGTTTGAAGTCACAGACTTTCGCTATTGGGTGCTGTCACATAGACTTCTTGCAGTGGTGAGGGTGCTTTCACATAGACTTGTCGCTAGGCTGTTTGCTGTCACATAGACTTGTCGCTGTGCTGTTTGCTGTCACAGACTTGTCGCTGTTGGGTGCTGTCACATAGACTTCTTGTGTGGTGGGAATGCTGTCACATAGATTAATTGCTGTGCTGTTTGCTTTCACAGACTTGTCGCTCTTGCGTGCTGTCACACCGAAAACTTGCGGGGGTGGGGGTGCTTTCACATAGACTTGTCGCTGTGCTGTTTGCTGACACATAGACTTGTCGCTGTGCTGTTTGCTGTCACAGACTTGTCGCTGTTGGGTGCTGTCACATAGACTTCTTGTGGGGTGGGGGTGCTGTCACATAGATTTATTGCTGTGCTGTTTGCTGTCACAGACTTGTCGCTCTTGGATGCGGTCACATAGACTTCTTGCGGGGGAGGGGATGCTTTCACATAGACTTGTCACTGTGCTGTTTGCTGACACATAGACTTGTCGCTGTGCTCTTTGCTGTCACAGACTTGTCGCTGTTGGGTGCTGTCACATAGACTTCTTGTGGGGCGGGAGTGCTGTCAAATAAACTTGTTGCTGTGCTGTTTGATGTCACAGACTTGTCGCTCTTGGATGCTGTCACATAGTCTTCTTGCGGGGGGTGGGGGTGCTTTGACATAGACTTGTCACTGTGCTGTTTGGTGTCACATAGACTTGTCGCTGTGCGGTTTGCTGTCACATAGACTTCTTGTGGGGTGGGGGTGCTGTCACATAGACTAGTTGCTGTGCTGTTTGCTGTCACAGACTTGTCGCTCTTGGATGCGGTCACATAGACTTCTTGCGGGGGTGGGGATGCTTTCACATAGACTTGTCACTGTGCTGTTTGCTGACACATAGACTTGTCGCTGTGCTGTTTGCTGTCACAGACTTGTCGCTGTTGGGTGCTGTCACATAGACTTCTTGTGGGGCGGGAGTGCTGTCAAATAAACTTGTTGCTGTGCTGTTTGATGTCACAGACTTGTCGCTCTTGGTTGCTGTCACATAGAATTCTTGCGAGTTGGGGATGCTTACGCATAGACTTGTCGCTGTGCTGTTTGCTGTCATAGATTTGTCGCTGTGTGTTTGCTGTCACAGACTTGTCGCTCTTGGATGCTGTCACATAGACGTCTTGCGGGGCTGGGGGTGCTTTGACATTCTTGTCGCTGTGCTGTTTGCTGTCACATAGAACTGTCGCTGTGCTGTTTTCTGTCACAAAGAGTTGTCGCTGTGCTGCTTGCTGTCACATACACTTGTCGCTGTGCTGTTTGCTGTCACATAGACTTGTCGCTGTGCTGTTTGCTGTCACAGACTTGTTGCTGTGCTGTTTGCTGTCGCATAGACTTGTCGCTGTGCTTTTTGCAGTCACAGACTTGTCGCTGTTGGGTGGTGTCACATAGACTTCTTGTGGGGTGGCGGTGCTGTTACATAGACTTATTGCCGTGCTGTTTGATGTCACAGACTTGTCGCTCTTGCGTGCTGTCACATAGACTTCTTGCGGGGGTGGGGGTGCTTTCACATAGACTTGTGGCTGTGCTGTTTGCTGTCACATAGACTTGTCGCTGTGCTGTTTGCTGTCACAGACATGTCGCTCTTGGGTGCTATCATGTAGGCTTCTTGCAGGGGTGGGGGTGCTTTCACATAGACTTGTCACTGTGCTGTTTGATGTCAGATAGACTTGTCGCTGTGCTGTTTGCTGTCACAGACGTGTCGCTTTTGGGTGCTGTCACATAGACTTCTTGTGGGGTGGGGTGCTGTCACATAGATTTGTCGCTGTGCTGTTTGTTGTCACAGACTTGTCGCTCTTGGATGCTGTCACATAGACTTCTTGCGGGAGTGGGGGTGCTTTGACATAGACTTGTCTCTATGCTGCTTGCTGTCACATAGACTTCTTGTGGAATGGGGGTGCTGTTAAATAGACATGTTGCTGTGTTGTTTGCTGTCACAGACTTGTCGCTCTTGGGTGCTGTCACATAGACTTGTCGCTGTGCTGTTTGCTGTCACAGGCGTGTCGCTGTTGGGTGCTGTCACATAGACTTGTCACTGTGCTGTTTGGTGTCACAGACTTGTTGCTCTTGGGTGCTGTCACATAGATTTCTTGCTGGGTGGGGATGCTTTCACATAGACTTGTCGCTGTGCTGTTTGCTGTCACAGACTTGTCGCTGTTGGGTGCTGTCACATAGACTTCTTCTGGGGTGGGGGAGCTGTCACATAGAGTAGTTGCTGTGCTGTTCGATGTCACATACTTGTCGCTCTTGCGGGCTGTCACATAGACGTCTTGCGGTGGTGGGGGTGCTTTCACATAGACTTGTCACTGTGCTGTTTGCTGTCACATAGATTTGTCGCTGTGCTGTTTGTTGTCACAGACTTGTCGCTCTTGGATGCTGTCACATAGACTTCTTGCGGGAGTGGGGATGCTTTGACATAGACTTGTCGCTATGCTGCTTGCTGTCACATAGACTTCTTGTGGAATGGGGGTGCTGTTAAATAGACATGTTGCTGTGTTGTTTGCTGTCACAGACTTGTCGCTCTTGGGTGCTGTCACATAGACTTGTCGCTGTGCTGTTTGCTGTCACAGGCGTGTCGCTGTTGGGTGCTGTCACATAGACGTCTTGCGGTGGTGGGGGTGCTTTCACATAGACTTGTCACTGTGCTGTTTGCTGTCACGTAGACTTGTCGCTGTGCTGTTTGTTGTCACAGACTTGTCGCTCTTGGATGCTGTCACATAGACTTCTTGCGGGAGTGGGGGTGCTTTGACATAGACTTGTCGCTATGCTGTTTGCTGTCACATAGACTTATCGCTGTGCTGCTTGCTGTCACATAGACTTCTTGTGGAATGGGGGTGCTGTCAAATAGACTTGTTGCTGTGTTGTTTGCTGTCACTGACTTGTCGCTCTTGCGGGCTGTCACATAGACGTCTTGCGGTGGTTGGGGTGCTTTCACATAGACTTGTCGCTGTGCTGTTTGCTGTCACATAGACTTGTCGCTGTGCTGTTTGCTGTCACAGACATGTCGCTCTTGGGTGCTGTCACATAGGCTTCTTGCGGGGGTGGGGTGCTGACACATAAACTTGTCGCTGTGCTGCTTGCTGTCACAGAGTTGTCGCTCTTGGATGCTGTCACATAGACTTCTTGCGGGAATGGGGGTGCTTTGACATAGACTTGTCGCTATGCTGTTTGCTGTCACATAGACTTATCGCTGTGCTGCTTGCTGTCACATAGACTTCTTGTGGAATGGGTGTGCTGTCAAATAGACATGTTGCTGTGTTGTTTGGTGTCACAGACTTGTCGCTCTTGGGTGCTGTCACATAGGCTTCTTGCTGGGGTAGGTGTGCTTTCACATACACTTGTCGCTGTGCTGTTTGCTGTCACATAGACTAGTCACTGTGCTGTTTGCTGTCACAGACTTGTCGCTCTTGGGTGCTATCACACAGGCTTCTTGCAGGGGTGGGGGTGCTTTCACATAGACTTGTCGCGGTGCTGTTTGCTGTTGCATAGACTTGTCGCTGTGCTTTTTGCAGTCACAGACTTGTCGCTGTTGGGTGCTGTCACATAGACTTCATGTGGGGTGGGGGTTCTGTCACATAGACTTATTGCCGTGCTGTTTGATGTCACAGACTTGTCGCTCTTGCGTGCTGTCACATAGACTTCTTGCGGGGGTGGGGGTGCTTTCACATAGACTTGTGGCTGTGCGGTTTGCTGTCACATAGACTTGTCGCTGTGCTGTTTGCTGTCACAGACATGTCGCTCTTGGGTGCTATCATGTAGGCTACTTGCAGGGGTGGGGGTGCTTTCACATAGATTTGTCGCTGTGTTGTTTGCTGTCACATAGACTTGTCGCTGTGCTGTTTGATGTCACAGACTTGTCGCTGTTGGGTGCTGTCACATAGACTTCTTGTGGGGTGGGGGTGCTGTCATATAGACTTGTTGCTGAGCTGTTTGATGTCACAGACTTGTCGCTCTTGCGTGCTGTCACATAGACTTCTTGCGGGGCTGGGGGTGCTTTCACATAGACTTGTCACTGTGCTGTTTGCTGTCACATAGACTTGTCGCTGTGCTGTTTGATGTCACAGACTTGTCGCTGTTGGGTGCTGTCACATAGACTTCTTGTGGGGTGGGGGTGCTGTCATATAGACTTGTTGCTGAGCTGTTTGATGTCACAGACTTGTCGCTCTTGCGTGCTGTCACATAGATTTCTTGCGGGGGTGGGGGTACTTTGACATAGACTTGTCGCTGTGCAGTTTGCTGTCACATAGACTTCTTGTGGGGTGGGCGCTCTGTCACATAGACTTGTTGCTGTGCTGTTTGCTGTCACAGACTTGTCGCTCTTGGGTGCTGTCACATAGGCTTCTTGCAGGGGTAGGGGTGCTGTCACATACACTTGTCGCTGTGCTGTTTGCTGTCACATAGACTTGTCGCTCTTGGGTGCTATCACATAGGCTTCTTGCAGGGGTGGGGGTGCTTTCACATAGACTTGTCGCTGTGCTGTTTGCTGTCACATAGACTTGTCGCTGTGCTGTTTGGTGTCACAGACTTGTCGCTCTTGGGTGCTGTCACATAGACTTCTTGCGGGCTGGGGATGCTTTCACATAGACTTGTCGCTGTGCTGTGTGCTGTCACAGACTTGTAGCTCTTGGATGCTGTCACATAGACTTCTTGCGGGGTGGGGGTGCTTTGACATAGACTTGTCGCTATGCTGTTTGCTGTCACATAGACTTGACGCTGTGCTGTTTGCTGTCACATAGACTTCTTGTGGAATGGGGGTGCTGTCACATAGACTTGTTGCTGTGTTGTTTGCTGTTACAGACTTGTCGCTCTTGGGTGCTGTCACTTAGACTTCTTGCGGTTGCAGGGGTGCTTTTACATAGACTTGTCGCTATGCTGTTTGCTGTCACAGACTTGTCTCCCTCGGGTGCTATCACATAGGCTTCTTGCGCGGTGGGATGCTTTCACATAAACGTGTCGCTGTGCTGTTTCCTGACACATAGACTTGTCGCTGTGCTGTTTGCTGTCTCAGACTTGTCGCTGTTGGGTGCTGTCACATAGACTTCTTGTGGGGTGGTGGGGATGTTGTCACATAGACCTGTCGCTGTGCTGTTTGCTGTCAAAGATTTGTCGCTCTTAGGTGCTGTCACATAGACTTCTTGTGGGGGTGGGTGTGCTTTCACATAGTCTTGTTGCTGTGCTGTTTGCTGACACAGTCTTGTCGCTGTTGGGTGCCGTCACATTGACTTCTTGTGGTGTGGGGGTGCTGTCACATAGACATGTCACTGTGCTGTTTGCTGACACAGACTTGTCGCTGTTGGGTGCTGTCACATAGACTTCTTGTGGGGTGGGGGATGCTTTCACATAGACATGTTGCTGTGATGTTTGCTGTCACAGACTTGTGGCTCTTGGGTGCTGTCACTTAGATTTCTTGCGGGGGTAGGGGTGCTATCACATTGACTTGTCGCTGTGCTGTTTGCTGTCACACACTTGTCGCTCCTGGGTGCTATCATGTAGGCTTCTTGCAGGGGTGGGGGTGCTTTCACATAGACTTGTCGCTGTGTTGTTTGCTGTCAGATAGACTTGTCGCTGTGCTGTTTGCTGTCACAGACGTGTCACTTTTGGGTGCTGTCACATAGACTTCTTGCTGGGTGGGGATGCTTTCACATAGACTTGTGGCTGTGCTGTTTGCTGTCACAGACTTGTCGCTGTGCTGTTTGCTGTCACAGACTTGTCGCTGTGCTGTTTGCTGTCACAGACTTGTCGCTGTTGGGTGCTGTCACATAGACTTCTTGTGGGGCGGGGGTGCTGTCACATAGACTAGTTGCTGTGCTGTTCGATGTCACAGACTTGTCGCTCTTGCGGGCTGTCACATAGACGTCTTGCGGTGGTGGGGGTGCTTTCACATAGACTTGTCACTGTGCTGTTTGCTGTCACATAGATTTGTCGCTGTGCTGTTTGTTGTCACAGACTTGTCGCTCTTGGATGCTGTCACATAGACTTCTTGCGGGAGTGGGGGTGCTTTGACATAGACTTGTCTCTATGCTGCTTGCTGTCACATAGACTTCTTGTGGAATGGGGGTGCTGTTAAATAGACATGTTGCTGTGTTGTTTGCTGTCACAGACTTGTCGCTCTTGGGTGCTGTCACATAGACTTGTCGCTGTGCTGTTTGCTGTCACAGGCGTGTCGCTGTTGGGTGCTGTCACATAGACGTCTTGTGGAATGGGGGTGCTGTCACATAGACTTGTCGCTGTGCTGTTTGCTGTCACAGACATGTCGCTCTTGGGTGCTATCATGTAGGCTACTTGCAGGGGTGGGGGTGCTTTCACATAGATTTGTCGCTGTGTTGTTTGCTGTCACATAGACTTGTCGCTGTGCTGTTTGATGTCACAGACTTGTCGCTGTTGGGTGCTGTCACATAGACTTCTTGTGGGGCGGGGGTGCTGTCACATAGACTAGTTGCTGTGCTGTTCGATGTCACAGACTTGTCGCTCTTGCGGGCTGTCACATAGACGTCTTGCGCTGGTGGGGGTGCTTTCACATAGACTTGTCACTGTGCTGTTTGCTGTCACATAGACTTGTCGCTGTGCTGTTTGATGTCACAGACTTGTCGCTGTTGGGTGCTGTCACATAGACTTCTTGTGGGGTGGGGGTGCTGTCACATAGACTTGTTGCTGAGCTGTTTGATGTCACAGACTTGTCGCTCTTGCGTGCTGTCACATAGACTTCTTGCGGGGCTGAGGGTACTTTGACATAGACTTGTCGCTGTGCAGTTTGCTGTCACATAGACTTCTTGTGGGGTGGGCGCTCTGTCACATAGACTTGTTGCTGTGCTGTTTGCTGTCACAGACTTGTCGCTCTTGGGTGCTGTCACATAGGCTTCTTGCAGGGGTAGGGGTGCTGTCACATACACTTGTCGCTGTGCTGTTTGCTGTCACATAGACTTGTCGCTCTTGGGTGCTATCACATAGGCTTCTTGCAGGGGTGGGGGTGCTTTCACATAGACTTGTCGCTGTGCTGTTTGGTGTCACAGACTTGTCGCTCTTGGGTGCTGTCACATAGACTTCTTGCGGGCTGGGGATGCTTTCACATAGACTTGTGGCTGTGCTGTTTGCTGTCACAGACTTGTCGCTGTGCTGTTTGCTGTCACAGACTTGTCGCTGTTGGGTGCTGTCACATAGACTTCTTGTGGAGCGGGGGTGCTGTCACATAGACTAGTTGCTGTGCTGTTCGATGTCACAGACTTGTCGCTCTTGCGGGCTGTCACATAGACTTCTTGTGGGGGTGGGGGTGCTTTCACATAGACTTGTTGCTGTGCTGTTTGCTGACACAGTCTTGTCGCTGTTGGGTGCCGTCACATTGACTTCTTGTGGTGTGGGGGTGCTGTCACATAGACTTGTCGCTGTGCTGTTTGCTGACACAGACTTGTCGCTGTTGGGTGCTGTCACATAGACTTCTTGTGGGGTGGGGGATGCTTTCACATAGACTTGTCGCTGTGCTGTTTGCTGTCACATAGACATGTTGCTGTGCTGTTTGCTGTCACAGACTTGTGGCTCTTGGGTGCTGTCACTTAGATTTCTTGCGGGGGTAGGGGTGCTATCACATAGACTTGTCGCTGTGCTGTTTGCTGTCACACACTTGTCGCTCTTGGGTGCTATCATGTAGGCTTCTTGCAGGGGTGGGGGTGCTTTCACATAGACTAGTCGCTGTGTTGTTTGCTGTCAGATAGACTTGTCGCTGTGCTGTTTGCTGTCTCAGACGTGTCACTTTTGGGTACTGTCACATAGACTTCTTGTGGGGTGGGGTGCTGTCACATAGATTTGTCGCTGTGCTGTTTGTTGTCACAGACTTGTCGCTCTTGGATGCTGTCACAGAGACTTCTTGCGGGAGTGGGGGAGCTTTGACATAGACTTGTCGCTATGCTGTTTGCTGTCACATAGACTTATCGCTGTGCTGCTTGCTGTCACATAGACTTCTTGTGGAATGGGGGTGCTGTCAAATAGACTTATTGCTGTGTTGTTTGCTGTCACAGACTTGTCGCTCTTGGGTGCTCTCACTTAGACTTCTTGCGGGGGTAGGGTTGCTTTTACATAGATTGGTCGCTGTGCTGTTTGCTGTCACATAGACTTGTCGCTGTGCTGTTTGCTGTCACACACTTGTCGCTCCTGGGTGCTATCATGTAGGCTTCTTGCAGGGGTGGGGGTGCTTTCACATAGACTTGTCGCTGTGTTGTTTGCTGTCAGATAGACTTGTCGCTGTGCTGTTTGCTGTCACAGACGTGTCACTTTTGGGTGCTGTCACATAGACTTCTTGCTGGGTGGGGATGCTTTCACATAGACTTGTGGCTGTGCTGTTTGCTGTCACAGACTTGTCGCTGTGCTGTTTGCTGTCACAGACTTGTCGCTGTTGGGTGCTGTCACATAGACTTCTTGTGGGGCGGGGGTGCTGTCACATAGACTAGTTGCTGTGCTGTTCGATGTCACAGACTTGTCGCTCTTGCGGGCTGTCACATAGACGTCTTGCGGTGGTGGGGGTGCTTTCACATAGACTTGTCACTGTGCTGTTTGCTGTCACATAGACTTGTCGCTGTGCTGTTTGATGTCACAGACTTGTCGCTGTTGGGTGCTGTCACATAGACTTCTTGTGGGGTGGGGGTGCTGTCACATAGACTTGTTGCTGAGCTGTTTGATGTCACAGACTTGTCGCTCTTGCGTGCTGTCACATAGACTTCTTGCGGGGCTGAGGGTACTTTGACATAGACTTGTCGCTGTGCAGTTTGCTGTCACATAGACTTCTTGTGGGGTGGGCGCTCTGTCACATAGACTTGTTGCTGTGCTGTTTGCTGTCACAGACTTGTCGCTCTTGGGTGCTGTCACATAGGCTTCTTGCAGGGGTAGGGGTGCTGTCACATACACTTGTCGCTGTGCTGTTTGCTGTCACATAGACTTGTCGCTCTTGGGTGCTATCACATAGGCTTCTTGCAGGGGTGGGGGTGCTTTCACATAGACTTGTCGCTGTGCTGTTTGGTGTCACAGACTTGTCGCTCTTGGGTGCTGTCACATAGACTTCTTGCGGGCTGGGGATGCTTTCACATAGACTTGTGGCTGTGCTGTTTGCTGTCACAGACTTGTCGCTGTGCTGTTTGCTGTCACAGACTTGTCGCTGTTGGGTGCTGTCACATAGACTTCTTGTGGAGCGGGGGTGCTGTCACATAGACTAGTTGCTGTGCTGTTCGATGTCACAGACTTGTCGCTCTTGCGGGCTGTCACATAGACTTCTTGTGGGGGTGGGGGTGCTTTCACATAGACTTGTTGCTGTGCTGTTTGCTGACACAGTCTTGTCGCTGTTGGGTGCCGTCACATTGACTTCTTGTGGTGTGGGGGTGCTGTCACATAGACTTGTCGCTGTGCTGTTTGCTGACACAGACTTGTCGCTGTTGGGTGCTGTCACATAGACTTCTTGTGGGGTGGGGGATGCTTTCACATAGACTTGTCGCTGTGCTGTTTGCTGTCACATAGACATGTTGCTGTGCTGTTTGCTGTCACAGACTTGTGGCTCTTGGGTGCTGTCACTTAGATTTCTTGCGGGGGTAGGGGTGCTATCACATAGACTTGTCGCTGTGCTGTTTGCTGTCACACACTTGTCGCTCTTGGGTGCTATCATGTAGGCTTCTTGCAGGGGTGGGGGTGCTTTCACATAGACTAGTCGCTGTGTTGTTTGCTGTCAGATAGACTTGTCGCTGTGCTGTTTGCTGTCTCAGACGTGTCACTTTTGGGTACTGTCACATAGACTTCTTGTGGGGTGGGGTGCTGTCACATAGATTTGTCGCTGTGCTGTTTGTTGTCACAGACTTGTCGCTCTTGGATGCTGTCACATAGACTTCTTGCGGGAGTGGGGGAGCTTTGACATAGACTTGTCGCTATGCTGTTTGCTGTCACATAGACTTATCGCTGTGCTGCTTGCTGTCACATAGACTTCTTGTGGAATGGGGGTGCTGTCAAATAGACTTGTTGCTGTGTTGTTTGCTGTCACAGACTTGTCGCTCTTGGGTGCTCTCACTTAGACTTCTTGCGGGGGTAGGGTTGCTTTTACATAGATTGGTCGCTGTGCTGTTTGCTGTCACATAGACTTGTCGCTGTGCTGTTTGCTGTCACACACTTGTCGCTCCTGGGTGCTATCATGTAGGCTTCTTGCAGGGGTGGGGGTGCTTTCACATAGACTTGTCGCTGTGTTGTTTGCTGTCAGATAGACTTGTCGCTGTGCTGTTTGCTGTCACAGACGTGTCACTTTTGGGTGCTGTCACATAGACTTCTTGCTGGGTGGGGATGCTTTCACATAGACTTGTGGCTGTGCTGTTTGCTGTCACAGACTTGTCGCTGTGCTGTTTGCTGTCACAGACTTGTCGCTGTTGGGTGCTGTCACATAGACTTCTTGTGGGGCGGGGGTGCTGTCACATAGACTAGTTGCTGTGCTGTTCGATGTCACAGACTTGTCGCTCTTGCGGGCTGTCACATAGACGTCTTGCGGTGGTGGGGGTGCTTTCACATAGACTTGTCACTGTGCTGTTTGCTGTCACATAGACTTGTCGCTGTGCTGTTTGATGTCACAGACTTGTCGCTGTTGGGTGCTGTCACATAGACTTCTTGTGGGGTGGGGGTGCTGTCACATAGACTTGTTGCTGAGCTGTTTGATGTCACAGACTTGTCGCTCTTGCGTGCTGTCACATAGACTTCTTGCGGGGCTGAGGGTACTTTGACATAGACTTGTCGCTGTGCAGTTTGCTGTCACATAGACTTCTTGTGGGGTGGGCGCTCTGTCACATAGACTTGTTGCTGTGCTGTTTGCTGTCACAGACTTGTCGCTCTTGGGTGCTGTCACATAGGCTTCTTGCAGGGGTAGGGGTGCTGTCACATACACTTGTCGCTGTGCTGTTTGCTGTCACATAGACTTGTCGCTCTTGGGTGCTATCACATAGGCTTCTTGCAGGGGTGGGGGTGCTTTCACATAGACTTGTCGCTGTGCTGTTTGGTGTCACAGACTTGTCGCTCTTGGGTGCTGTCACATAGACTTCTTGCGGGCTGGGGATGCTTTCACATAGACTTGTGGCTGTGCTGTTTGCTGTCACAGACTTGTCGCTGTGCTGTTTGCTGTCACAGACTTGTCGCTGTTGGGTGCTGTCACATAGACTTCTTGTGGAGCGGGGGTGCTGTCACATAGACTAGTTGCTGTGCTGTTCGATGTCACAGACTTGTCGCTCTTGCGGGCTGTCACATAGACTTCTTGTGGGGGTGGGGGTGCTTTCACATAGACTTGTTGCTGTGCTGTTTGCTGACACAGTCTTGTCGCTGTTGGGTGCCGTCACATTGACTTCTTGTGGTGTGGGGGTGCTGTCACATAGACTTGTCGCTGTGCTGTTTGCTGACACAGACTTGTCGCTGTTGGGTGCTGTCACATAGACTTCTTGTGGGGTGGGGGATGCTTTCACATAGACTTGTCGCTGTGCTGTTTGCTGTCACATAGACATGTTGCTGTGCTGTTTGCTGTCACAGACTTGTGGCTCTTGGGTGCTGTCACTTAGATTTCTTGCGGGGGTAGGGGTGCTATCACATAGACTTGTCGCTGTGCTGTTTGCTGTCACACACTTGTCGCTCTTGGGTGCTATCATGTAGGCTTCTTGCAGGGGTGGGGGTGCTTTCACATAGACTAGTCGCTGTGTTGTTTGCTGTCAGATAGACTTGTCGCTGTGCTGTTTGCTGTCTCAGACGTGTCACTTTTGGGTACTGTCACATAGACTTCTTGTGGGGTGGGGTGCTGTCACATAGATTTGTCGCTGTGCTGTTTGTTGTCACAGACTTGTCGCTCTTGGATGCTGTCACATAGACTTCTTGCGGGAGTGGGGGAGCTTTGACATAGACTTGTCGCTATGCTGTTTGCTGTCACATAGACTTATCGCTGTGCTGCTTGCTGTCACATAGACTTCTTGTGGAATGGGGGTGCTGTCAAATAGACTTGTTGCTGTGTTGTTTGCTGTCACAGACTTGTCGCTCTTGGGTGCTCTCACTTAGACTTCTTGCGGGGGTAGGGTTGCTTTTACATAGATTGGTCGCTGTGCTGTTTGCTGTCACATAGACTTGTCGCTGTGCTGTTTGCTGTCACACACTTGTCGCTCCTGGGTGCTATCATGTAGGCTTCTTGCAGGGGTGGGGGTGCTTTCACATAGACTTGTCGCTGTGTTGTTTGCTGTCAGATAGACTTGTCGCTGTGCTGTTTGCTGTCACAGACGTGTCACTTTTGGGTGCTGTCACATAGACTTCTTGCTGGGTGGGGATGCTTTCACATAGACTTGTGGCTGTGCTGTTTGCTGTCACAGACTTGTCGCTGTGCTGTTTGCTGTCACAGACTTGTCGCTGTTGGGTGCTGTCACATAGACTTCTTGTGGGGCGGGGGTGCTGTCACATAGACTAGTTGCTGTGCTGTTCGATGTCACAGACTTGTCGCTCTTGCGGGCTGTCACATAGACGTCTTGCGGTGGTGGGGGTGCTTTCACATAGACTTGTCACTGTGCTGTTTGCTGTCACATAGACTTGTCGCTGTGCTGTTTGATGTCACAGACTTGTCGCTGTTGGGTGCTGTCACATAGACTTCTTGTGGGGTGGGGGTGCTGTCACATAGACTTGTTGCTGAGCTGTTTGATGTCACAGACTTGTCGCTCTTGCGTGCTGTCACATAGACTTCTTGCGGGGCTGAGGGTACTTTGACATAGACTTGTCGCTGTGCAGTTTGCTGTCACATAGACTTCTTGTGGGGTGGGCGCTCTGTCACATAGACTTGTTGCTGTGCTGTTTGCTGTCACAGACTTGTCGCTCTTGGGTGCTGTCACATAGGCTTCTTGCAGGGGTAGGGGTGCTGTCACATACACTTGTCGCTGTGCTGTTTGCTGTCACATAGACTTGTCGCTCTTGGGTGCTATCACATAGGCTTCTTGCAGGGGTGGGGGTGCTTTCACATAGACTTGTCGCTGTGCTGTTTGGTGTCACAGACTTGTCGCTCTTGGGTGCTGTCACATAGACTTCTTGCGGGCTGGGGATGCTTTCACATAGACTTGTGGCTGTGCTGTTTGCTGTCACAGACTTGTCGCTGTGCTGTTTGCTGTCACAGACTTGTCGCTGTTGGGTGCTGTCACATAGACTTCTTGTGGAGCGGGGGTGCTGTCACATAGACTAGTTGCTGTGCTGTTCGATGTCACAGACTTGTCGCTCTTGCGGGCTGTCACATAGACTTCTTGTGGGGGTGGGGGTGCTTTCACATAGACTTGTTGCTGTGCTGTTTGCTGACACAGTCTTGTCGCTGTTGGGTGCCGTCACATTGACTTCTTGTGGTGTGGGGGTGCTGTCACATAGACTTGTCGCTGTGCTGTTTGCTGACACAGACTTGTCGCTGTTGGGTGCTGTCACATAGACTTCTTGTGGGGTGGGGGATGCTTTCACATAGACTTGTCGCTGTGCTGTTTGCTGTCACATAGACATGTTGCTGTGCTGTTTGCTGTCACAGACTTGTGGCTCTTGGGTGCTGTCACTTAGATTTCTTGCGGGGGTAGGGGTGCTATCACATAGACTTGTCGCTGTGCTGTTTGCTGTCACACACTTGTCGCTCTTGGGTGCTATCATGTAGGCTTCTTGCAGGGGTGGGGGTGCTTTCACATAGACTAGTCGCTGTGTTGTTTGCTGTCAGATAGACTTGTCGCTGTGCTGTTTGCTGTCTCAGACGTGTCACTTTTGGGTACTGTCACATAGACTTCTTGTGGGGTGGGGTGCTGTCACATAGATTTGTCGCTGTGCTGTTTGTTGTCACAGACTTGTCGCTCTTGGATGCTGTCACATAGACTTCTTGCGGGAGTGGGGGAGCTTTGACATAGACTTGTCGCTATGCTGTTTGCTGTCACATAGACTTATCGCTGTGCTGCTTGCTGTCACATAGACTTCTTGTGGAATGGGGGTGCTGTCAAATAGACTTGTTGCTGTGTTGTTTGCTGTCACAGACTTGTCGCTCTTGGGTGCTCTCACTTAGACTTCTTGCGGGGGTAGGGTTGCTTTTACATAGATTGGTCGCTGTGCTGTTTGCTGTCACATAGACTTGTCGCTGTGCTGTTTGCTGTCACAGACATGTCGCTCTTGGGTGCTGTCACATAGACTTCTTGTGGAATGGGGGTGCTGTCAGATAGACTTGTTGCTGTGTTGTTTGCTGCCTCAGACTTGTCGCTCTTGGGTGCTGTCAAATAGGCTTCTTGCAGGGGTAGGTGTGCTTTCACGTAGACTTGTCGCTGTGCTGTTTGCTGTCACATAGACTTGTCTCTGTGCTGTTTGCTGTCACATACTTGTCGCTCTTGGGTGCTATCACCCAGGCTTCTTGCAGGGGTGGGGGTGCTTTCACGTAGACTTGTCGCTGTGCTGTTTGCTGTCGCACAGACTTGTCGCTGTGCTTTTTGCAGTCACAGACTTATTGCTGTAGGGTGCTGTCACATAGACTTCTTGTAGGGTGGGGGTGCTGTCACATAGACTTATGGCTGTGCTGTTTGATGTCACAGACTTGTCGCTCTTGCGTGCTGTCACATAGACTTCTTGCGGGGGTGGGGGTGCTATCACATAGACTTGTGGCTGTGCTGTTTGCTGTCATATAGACTTGTCACTGTGCTGTTTGTTGTCACAGACTTGTCGCTCTTGGATGCTGTCACATAGACTTCTTGCGGGAGTGGGGGTGCTTTGACATAGACTTGTCGCTATGCTGTTTGCTGTCACATAGACTTATCGCTGTGCTGCTTGCTGTCAAATAGACTTGTTGCTGTGTTGTTTGCTGTCACAGACTTGTCGCTCTTGGGTGCTGTCACATAGACTTCTTGTGGAATGGGGGTGCTGTTAAATAGACATGTTGCTGTGTTGTTTGCTGTCACAGACTTCTCGCTCTTGGGTGCTGTCACATAGACTTGTCGCTGTGCTGTTTGCTGTCACAGGCGTGTCGCTGTTGGGTGCTGTCACATATACTTGTCACTGTGCTGTTTGGTGTCACAGACTTGTTGCTCTTGGGTGCTGTCACATAGATTTCTTGCTGGGTGGGGATGCTTTCACATAGACTTGTCGCTGTGCTGTTTGCTGTCACAGACTTGTCGCTGTTGGGTGCTGTCACATAGACTTCTTCTGGGGTGGGGGTGCTGTCACATAGAGTTGTTGCTGTGCTGTTCGATGTCACATACTTGTCGCTCTTGCGGGCTGTCACATAGACGTCTTGCGGTGGTGGGGGTGCTTTCACATAGACTTGTCGCTGTGCTGTTTGTTGTCACAGACTTGTCGCTCTTGGATGCTGTCACATAGACTTCTTGCGGGAGTGGGGGTGCTTTGACATAGACTTGTCTCTATGCTGCTTGCTGTCACATAGACTTCTTGTGGAATGGGGGTGCTGTTAAATAGACATGTTGCTGTGTTGTTTGCTGTCACAGACTTGTCGCTCTTGGGTGCTGTCACATAGACTTGTCGCTGTGCTGTTTGCTGTCACAGGCGTGTCGCTGTTGGGTGCTGTCACATAGACTTGTCACTGTGCTGTTTGGTGTCACAGACTTGTTGCTCTTGGGTGCTGTCACATAGATTTCTTGCTGGGTAGGGATGCTTTCACATAGACTTGTCGCTGTGCTGTTTGCTGTCACAGACTTGTCGCTGTTGGGTGCTGTCACATAGACTTCTTGTGGAATGGGGGTGCTGTCAAATAGACTTGTTGCTGTGTTGTTTGCTGTCACTGACTTGTCGCTCTTGCGGGCTGTCACATAGACGTCTTGCGGTGGTTGGGGTGCTTTCACATAGACTTGTCGCTGTGCTGTTTGCTGTCACATAGACTTGTCGCTGTGCTGTTTGCTGTCACAGACATGTCGCTCTTGGGTGCTGTCACATAGGCTTCTTGCGGGGGTGGGGTGCTGACACATAAACTTGTCGCTGTGCTGTTTGCTGTCTCAGACTTGTCGCTTTTGGGTGCTGTCACATAGACTTCTTGTGGGGTGGGGATGTTGTCACATAGACCTGTCGCTGTGCTGTTTGCTGTCAAAGATTTGTCGCTGTTAGGTGCTGTCACATAGACTTCTTGTGGGGGTGGGTGTGCTTTCACATAGACTTGTTGCTGTGCTGTTTGCTGACACTGTCTTGTCGCTGTTGGGTGCTGTCACATAGACTTCTTGTGGGGTGGGGGATGCTTTCACATAGACTTGCGCTGTGCTGTTTGCTGTCACATAGACATGTTGCTGTGCTGTTTGCTGTCACAGACTTGTTGCTCTTAGGTGCTGTCACTTAGATTTCTTGCGGGGGTAGGGGTGCTATCACATAGACTTGTCACTGTGCTGTTTGCTGTCACACACTTGTCGCTCTTGGGTGCTATCATGTAGGCTTCTTGCAGGGGTGGGGGTGCTTTCACAAAGACTTGTCGCTGTGTTGTTTGCTGTCAGATAGACTTGTCGCTGTGCTGTTTGCTGTCACAGACGTGTCACTTTTGGGTGCTGTCACATAGACTTCTTGTGGTGTGGGGTGCTGTCACATAGATTTGTCGCTGTGCTGTTTGTTGTCACAGACTTGTCGCTCTTGGATGCTGTCACATAGACTTCTTGCGGGAGTGGGGGTGCTTTGACATAGACTTGTCGCTATGCTGTTTGCTGTCACATAGACTTATCGCTGTGCTGCTTGCTGTCAAATAGACTTGTTGCTGTGTTGTTTGCTGTCACAGACTTGTCGCTCTTGGGTGCTGTCACTTAGACTTCTTGCGGTGGCAGGGGTGCTTTTACATAGACTTGTCGCTGTGCTGTTTGCTGTCACAAAGACTTGTCGCTGTGCTGTTTGGTGTCTCAGACTTGTCGCTGTTGGGTGCTATCACATAGACTTCTGGTGGGGTGGGGATGTTGTCACATAGACCTGTCGCTGTGCTGTTTGCTGTCAAAGATTTGTCGCTGTTAGGTGCTGTCACATAGACTTCTTGTGGGGGTGGGGGTGCTTTCACATAGACTTTTTGCTGTGCTGTTTGCTTACACAGTCTTGTCGCTGTTGGGTGCCGTCACATTGACTTCTTGTGGTGTGGGGGTGCTATCACATAGACTTGTCGCTGTGCTGTTTGCTGTCACAGACATGTCGCTCTTGGGTGCTATCACATAGGCTTCTTGCGGGGGTGGGGTGATTTCACATAAACTTGTCGCTGTGCTGTTTGCTGTCCTATAGACTTGTCGCTGTGCTGTTTGCTGTCATATAGACTTGTCGCTGTGCTGTTTGCTGTCACAGACTTCTCGCTGTTGGGTGCTGTCACATAGACTTCTTGCGGGGGTGGGGGTGCTTTCACATAGACTTGTCACTGTGCTGTTTGCTGTCACATAGACTTGTCGCTGTGCTGTTTGCTGTCACAGACTCGTCGCTGTTGGGTGCTGTCACATAGACTTCTTGTGGGGTGGGGGTGCTGTCACATAGACTAGTTGCTGTGTGTTTGCTATCACATAGACTTCTTGTGGGGTGTGCTGTCACATAGACTTGTTGCTGTGCTGTTTGCTGTCACAGACTTGTCGCTATTGGGTGCTGTCACATAGGCTTCTTGCAGGGGTAGGGGTGCTGTCACATACACTTGTCGCTGTGCTGTTTGCTGTCACATAGACTTGTCGCTGTGCTGTTTGCTGTCACAGACTTGTTGCTCTTGGGTGCTATCACATAGGCTTCTTGCAGGGTTGGGGGTGCTTTAACATAGACTTGTCGCTGTGCTGTGTGCTGTCACAGGCGTGTCGCTGTTGGGTGCTGTCACATAGACTTGTCACTGTGCTGCTTGGTGTCACAGACTTGTTGCTCTTGCGTGCTGTCACATAGACTTCTTGCTGGGTGGGGATGCTTTCACATAGACTTGTCGCTGTGCTGTTTGCCATCACAGACTTGTCGCTGTTGGGTGCTGTCACATAGACTTCTTGTGGGGTGGGGGTGCTGTCACATAGACTAGTTGCTGTGCTGTTCGATGTCACAGACTTGTCGCTCTTGCGGGCTGTCACATAGACTTCTTGCGGTTGTGGGGGTGCTTTCACATTGACTTGTCACTGTGCTGTTTGCTGTCACATAGACTTGTCGCTGTGCTGTTTGCTGTCACAGACTTGTCGCTCTTGCGTGCTGTCACATAGGCTTCTTGCAGGGGTAGGGGTGCTGTCACATACACTTGTCGCTGTGCTGTTTGCTGTTACATAGACTTGTCGCTCTTGGGTGCTATCACATAGGCTTCTTGCAGGGGTGGGGGTGCTTTCACATAAACTTGTCGCTGTGCTGTTTGCTGTCACATAGACTTGTCGCTGTGCTGTATGCTGTCACAGGCGTGTCGCTGTTGAGTGCTGTCACATAGACTTCTTGTGTGTTGGGGGTGCTGTCACATAGACTTGTCACTGTGCTAATTGGTATCACAGACTTGTCGCTCTTGGGTGCTGTCACATAGACTTCTTGCGGGGTGGGGATGCTTTCACATAGACTTGTCGCTGTGCTGTATGCTGTCAGATAGACTTGTCGCTGTGCTGTTTGGTGTCACAGACTTGTCGCTGTTGGGTGCTATCACACAGATTTCTTGTGTGTTGTGGCCGCTGTCACATAGACTTGTCACTGTGCTAATTGGTGTCACAGACTTGTTGCTCTTGGATGCTGTCACATAGACTTCTTGCAGGGGTGGGGGTGCTTTGACATAGACTTGTCGCTGTGCTGTTTGCTGTCACATAGACTTCTTGTGGGGTGGGCGTGCTGTCACATAGACTTGTTGCTGTGCTGTTTGCTGTCACAGACTTGTCGCTATTGGGTGCTGTCACATAGGCTTCTTGCAGGGGTAGGGGTGCTGTCACATACACTTGTCGCTGTGCTGTTTGCTGTCACATAGACTTGTCGCTGTGCTGTTTGCTGTCACAGACTTGTTGCTCTTGTGTGCTATCACATAGGCTTCTTGCAGCGGTGGGGGTGCTTTAACATAGACTTGTCGCTGTGCTGTTTGCTGTCATATAGACTTGTCGCTGTGCTGCTTGCTGTCACAGGCGTGTCGCTTTTGGGTGCTGTCACATAGACTTGTCACTGTGCTGTTTGGTGTCACAGACTTGTTGCTCTTGGGTGCTTTCACATAGACTTCTTGCTGGGTGGGGATGCTTTCACATAGACTTGTCGCTGTGCTGTTTGCTGTCAGATAGACTTGTCGCTGTGCTGTTTGCTGTCACAGACTTTTCGCTGTTGGGTGCTGTCACATAGACTTCTTGTGGGGTGGGGGTGCTGTCACATAGAGTTGTTGCTGTGCTGTTTGATGTCACCGACTTGTGGCTTTTGCGTGCTGTCACATAGACTTCTTGCGGGGTTGGGGGTGCTTTGACATAGACTTGTCGCTGTGCTGTTTGCTGTCACACAGACTTCTTGTGGGGTGGGCGTTCTGTCACATAGACCTGTTGCTGTGCTGTTTGCTGTCACAGACTTGTCGCTCATGGGTACTGTCACATAGGCTTCTTGCAGGGGTAGGGGTGCTGTCGCATAGACTTGTCGCTGTGCTGTTTGCTGTCGCATAGACTTGTCGCTGTGCTTGTTTGCTGTCACAGGCGTGTCGCTGTTGGGTGCTGTCACATAGACTTCTTGTGTGGTGGGGGTGCTGTCACATAGACTTGTCACTGTGCTGTTTGGTGTCAGACTTGTCGCTCTTGGGTGCTGTCATAGACTTCTTGCGGGGTGGGGATGCTTTCACAGAGACTTGTCGCTGTGCTGTTTGCTGTCACAGACTTGTAGCTCTTGGATACTGTCACATAGACTTCTTGCGGGGTGGGGGTGCTTTGACATAGACTTGTCGCTATGCTGTTTGCTGTCACATAGACTTGTCGCTGTGCTGTTTGCTGTCACATAGACTTCTTGTGGAATGGAGGTGCTGTCACATAGACTTGTTGCTGTGTTGTTTGCATTTACAGACTTGTCGCTCTTGGGTGCTGTCACTTAGACTTCTTGCGGTTGTAGGGGTGCTTTTACATAGACTTGACGCTGTGCTGTTTGCTGTCACATAGACTTGTCGCTATGCTGTTTGCTGTCACAGACTTGTCGCCCTTGGGTGCTATCACATAGGCTTCTTGCAGGGGTGGGGTGCTTTCACATCAACTTGTCGCTGTGCGGTTTCCTGACACATAGACTTGTCGCTGTGCTGTTTGCTGTCTCAGACTTGTCATTGTTGGGTGCTGTCACATAGACTTCTTGTGGGGTGGGGATGTTGTCACATAGACCTGTCGCTGTGCTGTTTGCTGTCAAAGATTTGTCGCTCTTAGGTGCTGTCACATAGACTTCTTGTGGTGTGGGGGTGCTGTCACATAGACTTGTCGCTGTGCTGTTTGCTGACACAGACTTGTCGCTGTTGGGTGCTGTCACATAGACTTCTTGTGGGGGGGGTGCTTTCACATAGTCTTGTTGCTGTGCTGTTTGCTATCACATAGACTTGTCGCTGTGCTCTTTGCTGTCACACACTTGTCGCTCTTGGGTGCTATCATGTAGGCTTCTTGCAGGGGTGGGGGTGCTTTCACATAGACTTGTCACTGTGCTGTTTGCTGTCACACACTTGTCGCTTTTGGGTACTATCATGTAGGCTTCTTGCAGGGGTGGGGGTGCTGTCACATAGACTTGTCACTGTGCTGTTTGGTGTCACAGACTTGTCGCTCTTGGGTGCTGTCACATAGACTTCTTGCGGGGTGGTGATGCTTTCACATAGACTTGTCGCTGTGCTGTTTGCTGTCAGATAGACTTGTCGCTGTGCTGTTTGCTGTCACAGACGTGTCGCTTTTGGGTGCTGTCACATAGACTTCTTGTGGGGTGGGTGTGCTGTCATATAGACTTGTCGCTGTGCTGTTTGCTGTCACAGACTTGTTGCTCTTGCGTGCTGTCACATAGACTTCTTGCGGGAGTGGGGGTGCTTTGACATAGACTTGTCGCTATGCTGTTTGCTGTCACATAGACTTGTCTCTGTGCTGTTTGCTGTCACATAGACTACTTGTGGAATGGGGGTGCTGTCACATAGACTTGTTGCTGTGTTGTTTGCTGTCACAGACTTGTCGCTCTTGGGTGCTGTCACTTAGACTTCTTGCGGGGGTGGGGTCCTTTCATATAAACTTGTCGCTGTGCTGTTTGCTGTCTCAGACTTGTCGCTGTTGGGTGCTGTCACATAGACTTCGTCATCCTCCTGCAGGGAAATCCATATACAGGCTATATAGGCAGTGGGCTTTTTCCCAACAATTGGAAAAAAATACTATATTTGGGCTGCCTGTGACCGTCTTCAGTTTACTGCGTGTCTGCTGGGGTTAGGAGTCGCTTATTATTACCCAGCCAAGCCTGTGACCGTGTACAATTTACTGCGTGTCTGCTGGGGGTAGTAGTCGCTCATTATTACCCAGCTAAGCGTTTCAGCAGGCTTGCGCATAATTGTTTCCTGGCTCTGCTGTGTCTGTTACATGATCGCCGTCATCCCGCCAGAGGGAAAGAGTATACATATATACGCTGCATATGGTGTCTGTCTGGTTTTTCACCTCACCATTTTAAAAAATTGAAGCAAAATACTTAAGGCCTACCACTGGCCTTTGGCCACTTGACTGGTTCTGCCCTGTGAATTCCAGGAGCTCAGTAATACGCACCTAGGTCTCACTACAGGCTTGCGCATAATTGTTTCCTGGCTCTGCTGTGTGTTCCGTAAGCGAAGTCAGTCTCCAACCACAGCGGCACATTTAATTACAGCGTTCTGTTTCTGCTCAACTCGTAATACACCATGCTGAGGGGTAGGGGTAGGCCTAGAGGACTTGGACGCGGGCGAGGACGCGGAGGCCCAAGTCAGGGTGTGGGCACAGGCCGAGCTCCTGGTCCAGGTGTATCGCAGCCGACTGCTGCGGGATTAGGAGAGAGGCAAGTTTCTGGGGTCCCCAGATTCATCTCACAATTAATGGGTCCACGCGGTAGACCTTTATTAGAAACTGAGCAGTGTGAGCAGGTCCTGTCATGGATGGCAGAAAGTGCATCCATCAAACTATCCACCGTCACCACCCAGTCTTCTTCGCCATCCACTGCTGCATCCCTGAATCCCTTCGCTGCTGCTCCTCCCTTCTCCCAGCCTCCTCCCTCCCAGCAAATGACACATTCAGCAGAGCAGGCAGGCTCTGAGGAACTGTTCTCGGGTCCCGGCCTTCAGTGCGAAAAAATGGTTCCTCTATCACCTGAGGAGTTTCTCATGACCGATGCCCAACCTTTGGAAAGTTCCCAGGATCCAGGTGAGGAGACTGGGGACTTCCGGCAACTGTCTCAAGAGCTTTCAGTGGCTGAGGAGGACGATGACGATGAGACACAGTTGTCTATCAGTGAGGTAGTAGTAAGGGCAGTAAGTCCGAGAGAGGAGCGCACAGAGGATTCGGAGGAAGAGCAGCTGGACGATGAGGTGACTGACCCCACCTGGTTTGATAAGCCTACTGAGGACAGGTCTTCAGAGGGGGAGGCAAGTGCAACAGCAGGGCTGGTTGGAAGAGGCAGTGCGGTGGCCAGGGGTAGAGGCAGGGCCAGACCGAATAATCCATCAACTGTTTCCCAAAGCGCCCGCTTGCGCCATGCCACCCTGCAGAGGCCGAGGTGCTCAAAGGTGTGGCAGTTTTTCACTGAGAGTGCAGACGACCGACGAACTGTGGTGTGCAAGGTTTGTCGCGCCAAGATCAGCTGGGGAGCCACCACCACCAGCCTCACCACCACCAACATGCGCAGGCATATGATGGCGAAGCACCCCACAAGGTGGGACGAAGGCCGTTCACCGCCTCTGGTTTGCACCACTGCCTCTCCCCCTGTGCCCCAACCTGCCACTGAGATCCAACCCCCCTCTCAGGACACAGGCACGACCGTCTCCTGGCCTGCACCCACACCCTCACTTCCGCTGTCCTCGGCCCCATCCAGCGATGTCTCTCAGTGCAGCGCCCAGCCGTCGCTAGCGCAACTGTTTTAGCGCAAGCTCAAGTACGCCGCCACGCGCCTGCACGCTCAAGCGTTAAACGTGCACATAGCCAAATTGATCAGCCTGGAAACGGAGGCTTTCAAAAACATGATGGCGGCAGCGGCCTTGCGCTACTCGGTTCCCAGTCGCCACTACTTTTCCCGATGTGCCGTCCCAGCCCTGCACGACCACGTCTCCCGCAACATTGTGCGCGCCCTCACCAACGCGGTTACTGGCAAGGTCCATTTAACAACGGAGATGTGGACAAACACAGGCGGGCAGGGCCACTATATTTCCCTGACGGCACATTGGGTGAATTTAGTGGAGGCTGGGACAGAGTCACATCCTGGGACCGCTCACGTCCTACCCACACCCAGAATTGCGGGCCCCAGCTCGGTGCTGGTATCTGCGGTGGTGTATGCTTCCTACACTAAACCACCCTCCTCCTCCTACGCAACCTCTGTCTCGCAATCAAGATGTGTCAGCAGCAGCACGTCGCCAGCAGTCGGTGTCGCGCGGCGTGGCAGCACGGCAGTGGGCAAGCATCAGCAGGCCATGCTGAAACTACTCAGCTTAGGAGAGAAGAGGCACATGGCCCACGAACTGCTGCAGGGTCTGACAGAGCAGACCGACCGCTGGCTTTCGCCGCTGAGCCTCCAACCGGGCATGGTCATGTGTGACAACGGCCGTAACCTGGTGGCGGCTCTGCAGCTCGGCAGCCTCACGCACGTGCCATGCCTGGCCCACGTCTTTAATTTGGTGGTTCAGCGCTTTCTGAAAAGCTACCCATGCTTGTCAGACCTGCTCGAAAAGGTGCGCCGGCTCTGCACACATTTCCGCAAGTCCAACACGGACGCTGCCACCCTGCGGACCCTGCAACATCTGTTTAATCTGCCAGTGCACTGACTGCTGTGCGACGTGCCCACACGGTGGAACTCTACGCTCCACATGTTGGCCAGGCTGTATGAGCAGCATAGAGCTATAGTGGAATACCAACTCCAACATGGGCGGCGTAGTGGGAGTCAGCCTCCTCAATTCTTTACAGAAGAGTGGGCCTGGTTGGCAGACATCTGCCAGGTCCTTGGAAACTTTGAGGAGTCTACCCAGATGGTGAGCGGCGATGCTGCAATCATTAGCATCACCATTCCTCTGCTATGCCTCTTGAGAAGTTCCCTGCAAAGCGTAAAGGCAGACGCTTTGCGCTTGGAAACGGAGGCAGGGGAAGACAGTATGTCGCTGGATAGTCAGAGCACCCTCATGTCTATATCTCAGCGCGTTGAGGAGGAGGAGGTGGAGGGGGAGGAGCCTGAGGAGGAGCAGAGGGAAGAGACAGCTTGGCCCAATGCTGAGGGTACCCATGCTGCTTGCCTGTCATACTTTCAGCGTGTAAGGCATGAGGAGGAGGAGGATCCTGAAAGTGATCTTCCTAGTGAGGACAGCCATGTGTTGCGTACAGGTACCCTGGCACACATGGCTGACTTCATGTTAGGATGCCTTTCTCGTGACCCTCGCGTTACACACATTCTGGCCACTACGGATTACTGGGTGTACACACTGCTCGACCCACGGTATAAGGAGAACCTTTCCACTCTCATACCCGAAGAGGAAAGGGGTTCGAGAGTGATGCTATACCACAGGACCCTGGTGGACAAACTGATGGTAAAATTCCCATCCGACAGTGCTAGTGGCTGAAGGCGCAGTTCCGAGGGCCAGGTAGCAGGGGAGGCGCGGAGATCAGGCAGCATGTACAGCGCAGCCAGGGGAACACTCTCCAAGGCCTTTGCCAGCTTTATGGCTCCCCAGAAAGACTGTGTCACCGCTCCCCAGTCAAGGCTGAGTCAGTGGGAGCACTGTAAAAGGATGGTGAGGGAGTACGTAGCCGATCGCACGACCATCCACCGTGACACCTCTGCTCCGTACAACTACTGGGTGTCAAAGAGGGTGTTTAGTGCGGCTGGGGGAATCCTCACGCATAAGCGTACCCGCCTGTCAACTGACAGTGCCGACAGGTTTACACTCATCAAGATGAACAAAGCCTGGATTTCCCCAGACTTCTCTTCTCCACCAGCGGACAGCAGCGGTGCCTAAACAATACGTAGGCTGCACCCGCGGATGGAAGTATCGTTCTCTATCACCATAAAAAACTGGGGCCTTTTAGCTTCATCAATCTGTGTATTACATTCATCCTCCTCCTCCTGAAACCTCACATAATCACGCCGAACGGGCAATTTTTCTTAGGCCCACAAGGCTCAGTCATATGACTTTTGTAAACAATGTTTATACGTTTCAATTCTCATTAAAGCGTTGAAACTTGCACCTGAACCAATTTTTATTTTAACTGGGCTGCCTCCAGGCCTAGTTGCAAATTAAGCCACAGTAACCAAAGCGATTAATGGGTTTCACCTGCCCTCTTGGTTGGGCATGGGCAATTTTTCTGAGGTACATTAGTACTGTTGGTACACCAATTTTTTGGGCCCTCGCCTACAGTGTAATCCTAGTAATTTTTATGGGCTTCGCCTGCACTCCTGGTACAGCAAGGTGTGTGGGGTTGGCCTACACTTTTGCTACATAAATGTAACTGGGGCCTTGTCTATACTGCAACTACTGAAATGTGAAAGAGACTGTTATCTCCCTAAACTGCTGCAACGGGAATGTTACTGTGGCCTGTCTTGACTGCTACTACTACTGAAATGAAACTAATACTGTGCTCCCCCTATACTGCTGCTTCGGAATTGTTACTGGGGCCTGTCTTGACTGCTACTATTACTGAAATGGAACTAAGACTGTGCTCCCCCTATACTGCTGCTAGTGATATGTTACTGGGGCCTGTCTAGACTGCTACTTCTACTGAAATGGAACTAATACTGTGCTCCCCCTATACTGCTGCTTTGGAATTGTTACTGGGGCCTGTCTTGACTGCTACTATTACTGAAATTGAACTAATACTGTGCTCCCCCTATACTGCTGCTTGTGATATGTTACTGGGGCCTGTCTAGACTGCGACTACTACTGAAATGGAACTAATACTGTGCTCCCCCTATACTGCTGTTAGTGATATGTTACTGGGGCCTGTCCAGACTGCTACTACTACTGAAATGGAACTAATACTGTGCTCCCCCTATACCGCTGCTAGTGATATGTTACTGGGGCCTGTCTAGACTGCTACTACTACTGAAATGGAACTAATACTGTGCTCCCCCTATACTGCTGCTTTGGAATTGTTACTGGGGCCTGTCTTGACTGCTACTATTACTGAAATGGGCGGTTGGGCAGCATGTTACCCAGGAGAAGTGGCAGCGGAGTGTCATGCAGGCAGTAATTGTGCTTTGTTGGAGGTAGTGTGGTGCTTAGCTAAGGTATGCCTTGCTAATGAGGGTTTTTCAGAAGTAAAAATTGTTGGGGGGGGGGGGGCACTCTTGCCGCTATTGTGGCTTAATAGTGGGACCTGGGAACTTGAGATGCAGCCCAACATGTATCCCCTCACCTGCCCTATCCGTTTCTGTGTCGTTCCCATCACTTTCTTGAATTTCCCAGATTTTCACAAATGAAAACCTTAGCGGAGCATAGGTCCCATACAAAACTGCTCGGGTCGCCCATTGACTTCAATGGGGTTCGTTACTCAAAACGAACCCTCGAGCATCGCGGGAAGTTTGACTCGAGTAACGAGCACCCAAGCAGTTTGGTGCTCGCTCATCTCTATTATATATGCAAAAATTTCCAGACATGTAAAATTCCCTGGCTAGCCGTTTTAGCCATTACACTTATGATCGAGGCAAAGGCCCTGTATCTAAATGCCTAGTGATGCCCCAAAAAGAAAAAAGAATATGCTCCCCACCTTGCTCCTTTCAACCCTGCTTCAATAGCTGTCTGGATCCTCACATCCAGAGGCAAAATAGTTGGGCAGTCCTTCACGATGATTCATGCAGAATATATCCAAAAAGATGAGCCTCGCTTATGTGTGAAGAAACAAAGCCTTTATTTAACAAGTGTCACAGCGTAGATCACAAAAAGGGCGCGTTTCGGTCTTTAGCAGACCTTGGTCACCAGACCTTAGTGATGCCACCTTGGCAATGGCATATTTTGTGGTTAGCTTAGAGGGGTTTTGTTATAATATTCAGGAGTGCCAACAATGTTGACCACAACTATAACATATAGCAGTTTTTCTTAAAATTCATAAGACTAACGAGGTAAAACACGGCACTTGTACTTTGGAGGAACATTCCCAAGACCGGATGCTGTTGGTCTGATACTTATTTCCTCTTTTGGAACTATGGGTTTGAAGGTGAAATTTTGCAGCAAGGATGTGAAGAAGAGAAAGAGCTCCATCCGGGCCAGGCTCTCCCCAAGACATATTCTTTTCCCTGGCCAGAGAAAGATACATTAGTTACAAATGGTGAAAGCCTGGCAGTTTTGTAGCTTGTGTATCCAGAAATATAAATTAAAGGTACACTAACACTTATCAATACATCAAGATCTGTCAGGTCTCTTATCTTAGGGTAGCATAGGATAGAGAGGGAGATATTGAGTTCGGGGATATATAGTTTTTATTACACTTTTACTCTGTATTTATTGGGGCATGATCACATGAATGAGTCAGTGGCAAAGCATTGCTATTAACTGTTTGGATGCGGCTAAAGTTGACTTGCTACTGAGGCCTAATTAGCCCAGGACCCGTCGGTGATCAACGGGTTGCTGATCCCTGCTCTAAATAGGGTCGTGTTTACTTTAACTAAAGTGGTAGACCTGAGCCTACAGCATCTAGTCTCCATTGCAATCAAGCAAAGTAAAATTTATTTCTGCCTCCTGAGGCTTATATACCCTTGTTTTTTATTTTAGGCAGGGTCTGGCTGGGGGACGGGGTTTTGTTTGAATGACAAAACCCCTAAAACGACTTTTGGCAGCATCGTAGCTCAGTGGTTAGCACTGTTGCCTTGCAGTGCTGGGGTTCTTGGTTTACATCCCACCAATGCCAACATCTGCATGTAGTTTGTATATTCTCCCTGTTTTTGTCTGTTTTCCCTAACACTCCAAAGTCATACTGATAGGTAAATTTAAAAATTACGAGCCCAATGGGGACAGAAAATATCAAGTGATGTAAAGTGCTGCAGAATATGTATGCGCTATATAAATAAAGATGGTTATTATTATTACAGATGTGCTGCCAAGAACAAAGACTGGCAACATGAAAGATTGGATCTGCCAACAAACCAGCATTTGCTCATTTGTTTACTGATTGCTACCCTTTTTAAATGGGGCAATAATTGGGAATGAGAGTCCATATATAAATAATTCGACCAATGATTGGTCTTTCGTGTTGCTTGTTTTCTTTTTGTAAGATGGATTCCTTACTGGTCTGGGCTAGATTGACTGATAATTTCATGTGTATATAGACCTCTTTAATGTTTCCTCTAATGCCAGATGTTCGAGGAAGAGAGCTTGAACAACTTTTGTTCCCTCTCTCCACTAAAGTCTCCTCACTCACTCACCTTTTAGGTGCTTTCCCTAAGGAGAAAATATAGCGTTCCTGACCCACGTCAAAGGGCCTTTCACTAGTCAAGCCAGAAACCTACTGCACATTGATAAGGGGCAAACACTCCAAAACAGCTGTCTGTGCATAGATCCTGGCCTGGCTTTCAATTCTGTCATTGTTACAAGGCTTCTATAAAGAGTCTAACATTGACTTGCAGTAATGCCACCTTCCAATAGGTGGCGCTGCAGAGGTACTGTTCCATTTCCCTTATTTCCACTAAAATAAACATGCGTACTTGGCCGAGCTGATTGGACGTGTTTACGGTGAAGTTGGGAGACACAGCTGTCATACCAACAAGCCAACACATATCTCATGCATTTGGCCAACTCTAATTCCCCTTTAAGTGCGATTTGCCAAATTGTAGTAATGTCTATGAGAATATTTAAGCATTTCCAAATCATTGAAAATAATTTCTCATGAATCAAATAGTAAATTAAATAACGGACAGAGACATACAAAGTGCGAACAAAGTCTCCTTACCAGCTGAAAAAGGCATGTGAGCATCATTCTTCCTAAAGAGACCCTTGTCATCCAAAAAATTGTTTGGGTTGAACTTGTTTGGTTCAGCATAATATTCAGGATCATAGTGAACGGAGGTCAGGAGTGGGGCGACATATGTGCCCTAAAGGAAGCATAAAATGTTTTCACAAATGCAGCATTGAAAATAACCCGAAACGTTCATTAGTTGAGATTTTCCAAGATGTCACAAAATGTCCCTGTGACACATCAAACACATCAGTTTATAGATATTCCCTGCACAAATCAATTCTTGAAGTTGTTGTCCGTTTACTGGACCCCCTGTGTGAAAATAACCAGAGATGTACTTATCCCTTCACATTCACCGGGGTCCTGCCCTGTAGCTTGCAGCAGTCCCGAAGATTCCTGTGACAGATGATGTCACAGAAAATCAGCTGATCACTGCAGCCAATGAGAGGCTGAAACGTAACTGCTTGTTCTCTTGGCATCAGCGCTCACATGTTAAGCAGCATGATGCTAGGAGTTCAAGAATATGACACTGCAGTCTTTCATTGGATGCAGCGGTCACGTGATTTCCTGTGACATCATCTGTCACAAGAAACACCAGAGACACAGCAAGCTGCAGTGCTGGATCCCAGCATCTGTGGAGGAATAAATTTATCTCTGTTTATTATTTTACCCCAGGGAATTGTACTGAAAAGGGGTTGTCCAGGAATCGGACTACCCCTTTAATTCTCAGCATCTTGGAGGCATGGATGGTTACAGCAAAATGGAAATTTATTGTACAATATATTACATTTTTCAATTTAAGGAAGACCACTATTATTAAACAGCAATGGAAAATTGACTGGGCCCTATGGCCTAAAAGGGTGACAGAGGGCTGCACAGATGTCATCTGCGGCCACCCTGTGTTCATGGAAACCATTGAGAGCACGCTCTTACTCAGGCACCTCTTCATTTCGGGCCCTGCTTGCCACTGAACCATCCTGTTGGTCATTGGGTCTCTGGGCTTTCCCTGCTGTAGTAGCCACCAGTGCAGGGCCTTGAGTGCCCATTACGTGTCCCATCCTGCCCTCCAGTGAAGAAAATGGCACATCATTAAGAGGGTGAAGCTTCAGAGTGACACACACCCACAGCAAAGGAGGACGTGGCTATTTTTAGAGTGGTAAATTGCGATTTTGCGCGATCGCGATTTTAATATTACAAGTCCCATAAACCCCTGCAGAAAAAAAAATGCTGCGAATTTCGAAGGGAAAAAAAACCTCTAGTGGGTAGTCACCCTTAGGGTGCCTACCCACTGGCGATTTTTTTTCCTGTAATGCTAAATTGCGTTTTTTCTGAAGAGCAATTAGCATAGAATATGTTCTTGTCCATTTGAGTTTTTTTTTTTTCGTTTCGTTGCAATTTTTCACATAGGAACAGTCAGTTGCATATGTCTCCCTATTTTTCTCTTAATGCACCCATGATTGTCAATGGAAATTAACGAAAAATGCCGCGAAAAAGGCGCGAAAAACGCCGTGAAAAAGGCACAAAAAATGTGCGGAAAACGCGCGAAAACCGCTGCGTTTTTCACGCACGAAAATCGGCAACGCCAGTGGGTAGGCGCCCTTAGGCTTCTTTCACATGAGCGCATATCGGTCGGTGTTTTCACAGCTGGCTGATATGCGCTGTGATCTGATGCAATAGATTCCAATGCATCAGATCACATGGGCGTATTGGTGAGGCGTAAAAACGCCCAGCCAAGCCAATATAGCGCCAGGCATTTTTACGTCGGAGCCAAAACATAGTTCTGGAACTATGTTTTGGCTGGAATACGTCCAGCCGCTGCATGGGATCCTATGGGAGCCCATGGCAGTGGCCGTAGGTGGGAGGGAGTTTAGCAGCGTGGCTGCTAAACTCCCTCCCTCTGTTCTCCCTCCCACCCGTCCAGGCTTACCTCTTCCTCCCCTTTCATTCTGTGCAATGGGAGGGGTATGGGACGGGGGTGGGCTAAGCACCAGTCCGCCCCGCCTTCTCCCACTGGAGCTAAGTGTCCACCCTCTCCCCGCCCCTTGTCCATAGTCATCAATAGGAGGAAGCGGGGTAGACTGGCACTTGGCTCCGCCCCCTCCCATTGCACTGAACAAAAGTGGAGGAAGACCAGTAAGCCTGCAATGATGAGGGAGGGGAAATGGGAGATGCTCTGGTGAGGTCGGTGCATTTGCGGCCATATGAATGAGCGCACAAACGTTTGAGTTGTGCGCCGGTTCATCCAATCTTTCACTTACAACGTAGCGTATATCGGCCGGC
The DNA here is from genome assembly GCF_035609145.1 of Eleutherodactylus coqui. Taxonomy (NCBI): domain Eukaryota; kingdom Metazoa; phylum Chordata; class Amphibia; order Anura; family Eleutherodactylidae; genus Eleutherodactylus; species Eleutherodactylus coqui. The sequence goes on along the minus strand of NC_089846.1, from coordinate 54,938,345 downwards.
TGTGAAAGCGGCTGGCCGATATGCGCTCGTGTGAAAAAAGCCTTAGTGTAACAAAGAGAAAGCTTCTCAGGATCCAGACTACAAACATTCAAAATACTTTTTAAGCCCTTAGTGACCAAGCCTGTTTGCGCCTTAATGACCAGGCCAAATTTTGCAAATCTGACATGTGTGTGTCACTTTAACATGGAAAAACACCAGACAGGTTTTGCATATCCAAGCGATTCTGACATTGTTTTTTCGCCACATGTTGTACTTCATTTAGGCGGAAAAATTAGACCGATAGAATTTGTGTTTATTTATTAAAAGCGCCAAAATTGGGAAAATTTTGAAAAAATCGTAATTTTTTCACATTGCCAACTGCAATATCTTAAATATGTGCAAACATAATATAGAAATTTTTGCTGAGATTTATATTTCCACCCGTTTACTTTATTTTGGGCGCACATTGGAAAAGCTTTCGTTTTTTTTTTTTAACCATTTAGGAGACGTACAAATTTAACATTACTTTTTAGCATTTTGAGGAACACTTTGTTTTCCTACACCAAGCCAAGATTGGAAAGGCTCACGAGTGTCAGAATAATAGATACCCCCACAAATGACCCCATTTTAAAAACTACACTCCTTAGTGTATTCACTGAGGGGTGTCATGAGTATTTTGACCCCACAGTTTTTTTTTCAGGAATTAATTCAATTTAGAGGAGAAAAAGTAAAATTTCATATTTTTGCAAATCTATCATTTTAAAGACATATTTTTTTCCTATAGTTTACATGAAAATGAGGATTTACACCCCAAAATGGATACCCCTGTTTCTCCCGTGTTCAGAAATATACCCATTGTGGCCCTAATGTTATATCTGAGTCCACAACGAGGCCCAAAATTAAAGGAGTAGTCAGTGTCTTTCAAAACAGAAATTTTGCTTGAAGTCCTTTTAGACCCCATAGCACACATGTAGAGTTCTTGAGCGCCCAAAACCATAGAAAACCCCCACAAATGACCCCATTTTAAAAACTAGTCCCCTTAAGGAATTTATCTAGGGGTGTACTGCATATTTTGGCCCCACAGTTTTTGAATGAATTCAAGCCAATCAGAAGGAAAAAATTGTGATTTTCGTTTTTTTGGCAATTCTGTCATTTTAAAAACAGCTTTTTTTGTACAGCACACATATGGATGAAGACTTGCACCCAAAAATGATTACCCCTGTTTGTCCCGTGTTCAGAGACATACCCATTGTGGCCCTAATCTTATATCTGGATGCACAACAGGGCCCAAAATGAAAGGAGTAGTCAGTGGCTTTCAGAACATAGATTTTGCTTCAAGTCCTTTTAGGCCCCATTGCCCACTTGTAGAGTTCTTAAGCGCCCAAAACCATATAGAACCCCCACAAATGACCCCATTTTGAAAACTAGACTCCTTAACGAATTTATCTAGGGGTGTACTGTGTATTTTGACCCCGCAGTTTTTGAATAAATTCAAGCAAAGCAAAAGGAATAAATTAGGATTTTTGTTTTTTTGGCAATTCTGTCGTTTTAAAAACAGCTTTTTTTGTACAGCACACACATGAATGAAGACTTGCACCCCAAAATAGATACCCCTATTTGTGCTGTTTTCAGAAATATACCCATTATGGCCCTAATCATATGTCCGCATGCACAACGGGGCCCAAAATGAAAGGAGTAGTCGGTGGCTTTCAGAACGTAGATTTTGCTTGAAGTCCTTTTAGGCCCCATTGCCCACTTGTAGAGTTCTTGAGCGTCCAAAACCATAGAGAACCCCCACAAATTACCCCATTTTGAAAACTAGACCCCTTAATGAATTTATCTAGGGGTGTACTTTATCCCTACAATTTTTGAATAGATCTAAGCGAAGCAGTAACAAAAAATTACGATTTTCATTTTTTGGGCTATTGCGTCAATTTAAAAAACAGTTTTTTTTGTACAGCACACATATAAATGAAGACTTTCACCCCAAAATGGATACCCCTGTTTGTCCCGTGTTCAGAAACATACCCATTGTGGCCCTAATAGACTTACAGGACACATGGCTAGGCCTACAATTAAAGGAATACCCGTTGGATTTCAGGGTACAACTGAATAAATTCCAGGCCCAATTGCCCACTTATAGAGACATTGAGCGGCCAAAACTATAAAGAACCCCCTCAAATGACCCCATTTTGAAAACTAGACCCCTTAACAAATTCATCTAGGGGTGTACTGCGTATTTTGACCCCACAGTATTTGAATGAATCTAAGCAAAGCAGAAGGAAAAAGTTACGATTTTCAAGTTTTTTGGCAATTTTTTAAATTTAAAAACAGTTTTTTTTGTACAGTGTACATAGGAATGAAAACGGTTACCCCAAAATGGATACCCCCATATGTCCCGAGTTCAGAAACATACCCACTGTGGCCCTAATTTACTTACAGGACCCATGGCAAGGCCTATAAAGGAGGGAACAACCGTTGGATTTCAGGGCACAACTGAATAAATCCCAGGCCCCATTGCTTATTTGTACGGAATAAAAATTGACTCCGTAAAAATTCCCCCCCCCCCCGCCCTACACACACTCTGCGCCCTTTTTGGCGTTCGCAAATCTTAGATAAAAGTAATAATGTGAACTGTGTGGTATTTCTGAAGACAGGGGTAATTACGGAGGCTGGTTGGAATGGGCCCATGGGGCAATAAAACCGGTATCCCCCCTCCTCTCATGCTTTTTGGGGGTCATTTCTTGACCTCAGTGGCGGGTATGGGGTGTGAAAAGTGGCGTTCCGTGAGTCTCCGTAAGCTTGATGAGGTGCGGCGGTCTCACACAGAAGGCGCTCAACAAGCTGCTCCTGGAACTGCATGAAGGCGAACGTTCCCGGGGCTTCTTGTACGTATTACAGGTAGCAGTCTGAATAACATCGGGCTCACGCAGCCGTAGGTGGAATACACTTGCGGAGGCCTGCAGCGGATCCCATCTATGAGCCCGGCTGTGACCCTGCATACGGCCGCGTAATGTACTGCGCATAACTGCATACTTACACGGGCGGTTATGCGCAGTACACCTTTTTTTTGTTTGTATTTCCCGCACCATCGCTAAGCGATGACGTGGGTACCCGCAGCCCGTATACAACGTAGTTGTGTATGGGCAGCGGGTATATCCACGACCACGGAGCACAATGGGCTCTATGCTGCGGATAGCCGTGGTAAAATAGAACCTGCTACACAATTCCAACCCGCTAATGTGAGCGGAATTGTGTAATATAATGCGATTGATCTGCGTATTACCGCGTATCAGACGCATGCGGAATCCGTAATTCCTATCCAGTCATGTGAGACCGACCTAAGGTAGATCGCTACCTTTTTATCACGTGACCAGGGACCGCTCAACGAGGCCACCCGTCACTGCTCCAGGCTCTCGGTGACCGTTGGTCCCCTGGGAGCATGGAGATTTTAAATTTCCTGGGCTCCCCGACTTCTGCGCATGTGTTCGGTATTTTGCCAGCGGTCACATATGCAGAATCCGGGTAAGTTCACGGATGAGGATCGCGTCGGGGTGCAAATACGGAGGCCTCTGGTAAAAAGTTTCATCTCCTCTCACCGATCGCATCGGTGAGGGGAGATGAAACTTCAATTTTTTTTAAAAACTTTTTTAGGTGATCGCCATTATCCATTGTATAACGGCGAACCCATGATCAGGAACTGCTCACTGCGGCCCCCCGTGAAATCTCCAGGCTCTTGGCTACGTTTTGTAGCCAGGAGCAGGGAGAATTTCAATTATCCTGGCAATCCACAGCTTTTGCGCATGCGTCCGCTATTTTGGCGATGGGCGTGTGCGCAGAAGCTGGGGTATGGTCCGCGGATAAATCTGGGGGCCTTATGTATGTACTTTCATCCTCCCTTACGGATATGATCCGTGAGGAAAGATGAAACGTACGCTTTTTAAACTTTTTAAAAACTTTTTTACACTTTTTTTTAAACTTTACATGATCACTGTCATCCATTGGATGACAGTGATCATGTCCCCAGTGACATCTCTCTGCTCTTGGCTACACATGGCAGCCAGGAGCAAAGGGATTTTGAATTTCCCGGGGCTCGAGCCCCTCTGTGCACGCGCCCGATGTCAATCATCGGGCGCGCATGCGCAGACGGGCACTTCGGGTCCCAGGACATCGGGACATCGCAGAGGACCCGAGGTGAGTATTTTCACCTCCCCTCATGGATGCGACCCATGAGGGGAGGTGAAACTAGCACTTTTTAAAAACTTTTTCGCGATCGCCGCTATCCATTGGATAGCGGCGATCGCGGGTCCGGGGACTGCGGCGGTCCCCGGTAACACCTCCTGGTTCCCAGCTACCTTCAGGAGACGGGAGCCAGGAGATTTTGAATTTGCCGGGGGTTCCTGGGCTTCTGCGCGTGACGTCATCCTCTGGCGCGCATGGTCCGGGAGGACCAGATCTCCGGGGGACACCGCCGACAAGCCAGGTAAGAATTGTCAGCTGCCCTGGTGGATCCGATCCATCAGAGCAGCTGAAACTTTAACTTTTTGGGCACTTTTATTTACTTTTTTGCGATCGGCGCTATCCATTGGATAGCGCCGATCGCAATGCTGGGGGGGGGTCCCCGTAGCCCGGGATGACAGCTCCATGCTGTCGGCTACCTGCGGGCACCGACAGCATGGAGCTGTCCCATCCACAGCCCGAGGGGCTTTATTCCCTGCAGGACACATGTTTTTACGTCCTCAGAGAATAAAGCCCACTTCGGGAGGACATAAAAACACTATGGGCTGGTCGTTAAGGGGTTAATATACTTTTATAACTTAAGACTCTATGGGGCTTATTTACTTAGTCTGGCATTTTACATGCCAGTTAAGTAAACCAGGTGCCTGGCTATGAGCAACAATTATTTTAAAACACAAGCCTCTTAAGACATTTGCCAAATCTGGTGGCACGTCTATGCACTAGATGATAACTTATGCCAACTACCACCTGCCATAGGTTTTTACTATAATCTATACCAGTTTCTGATGTACAGTACAGTAAATGTGATAGGCCATGTGCAGTCATGCCCTGTCCACTTTTTGAAATAAATTACCAATGAGTTGTAGTTTTAGCATGTTCTCTAAAATTGGGACTTTTGGATGCTAGAATTGTGGCATCCAGGTCATAAAAAATAAGCTCCTATAAGTTTCTCCAATTTCCATTAGAGTTTAGAAGGGTATTATGGTTTCAACTAAATAATTGTATTCATTGTGTATTGGATTGAATGACGTTATCCAATTTTCCAATATACTTTCAATAAATTATCAACACAGTTTTCAAGATGTTTGCAGTCAGTCAGTGGGAAACTGTATTACTAGAGATGAGCGAGCACCAAAATGCTCGGGTGCTCGTTACTCGAGTCGAACTTTTAGTGATGCTCGAGAGTTCGTTTCGAGTAACGAACCCCATTGAAGTCAATGGGCGACTCGAGCATTTTTGTATATCGCCGATGCTCGCTAAGGTTTTCATTTGTGAAAATCTGGGAAATTCAAGAAAGTGATGGGAACGACACAGAAACGGATAGGGCAGGTGAGGGGCTACATGTTGGGCTGCATCTCAAGTTCCCAGGTCCGACTATTAAGCCACAATAGTGGCAAGAGTGAGACCTCCCCTCCCCCCCCAGCACTGTCAGCATAAAGATCGTTCTCCTCTTCCACAGCTGTAACAGCTGTGGCAGAGAAGAACGATGTTAGCCCATTGAATTCAATGGAGCCGGCAATACAGCTGGCTCCATTGAAAGCAATGGGCTGCCGGCGATCGCGGGATGAATTGTCGGGAAGGGGTTAAATATATAAGCCCTTCCCTGCAATTCATCCAGAAATGTGTAAAAAATATATATATATATATATACTCACCTGGTCCCGGCAGATGGAGTTCAGCGCGGCCAGCGGCAGTCCTCCTGTACTGCTCTGAACAGCTGTGAGTAGTATTCAGCAGTCGGGGATTTAAAATCCCCGCCTGCTGAATGAGCTGCCTCTAATTGGTCACAGCCTGACCAATCAGAGGCAGATTCCACTCACACACCCATTCATGAATGGGTGATTGACTGCTGCCTCTCATCTGATTGGTCCCGCTGAGCCAATCAGAGGCAGCAGTCACACACCCATTCATAAATTCATGAATGGGTGTGTGAGTGGAATCTGCCTCTGATTGGTCAGGCTGTGACCAATTAGAGGCAGCTCATTCAGCAGGTGGGGATTTTAAATCCCCAGCTGCTGAATACTACTCACAGCTGTTCAGAGCAGTTCAGGAGGACTGCCGCTGGCCGCGCTGAACTCCGTCTGCCAGGACCAGGTGAGTATATATATATATATTTTTTTTACACATTTCTGGATGAATTGCAGGGAAGGGCTTATATATTTAACCCCTTCCCGACAATTCATCCCGCGATCGCCAGCAGCCCATTGCTTTTAATGGAGCCGGCTGTATTGCCGGCTCCATTGAATTCAATGGGCTAACATCGTTCTGCCGGGACAAGGTGAGTATATATATATATATATTTTTTTTACACATTTCTGGATGAATTGCAGGGAAGGGCTTATATATTTAAGCCCTTCCCGACAATTCATCCCGCGCTCGCCGGCAGGCCATTGCTTTCAATGGAGCCGGCTGTATTGCCGGCTCCATTGAATTCAATGGTCAGTGCTCGTTTAATCGAGACGAGTACCGCGTGGTGCTCGTCTCGAGTAACGAGCATCTCGAGCACCCTAATACTCGAACGAGCATCAAGCTCGGACGAGTATGCTCGCTCATCTCTATGTATTACCTTTTAATTGTAGAATAATGAAATATGTTTATTGTTAATGAGGGAATCTGAAAGTCCTATTCTCCATTGATTCTGCAAATGCAGAGATGTGCATACTATCTTCAACCCATGACATTATTAAAGTAATCATTGTTTATTGATGAACGGTCACAAACCTTTGGAATGAAGAATCCTTTGAAAATGGTATCTTTTGATGTGACGTGAGGAAGACTAATTGGGATAACATCACAGAATCTCATGATTTCATAGATAGTGGCCTCCGTGTAGGGCATCTTATTTCTGTCCACTGTTGCTGGGCTTCTATCTCGTCCTATAACACGGTCAATTTCCTCTTGCATTCTCTCTGGCGCGGGGTTAAGAAAAATGTTATCACAACTTCAGCTTTGCAGTTAGGTGAACTGAGCTCTGATTTGTCAGCATCGTCCTCACCTAGCTGCGTAGCTGAAAGGGGATTTTGTATGAAAATGTACAGAATAGGATGACAAAACCTATTGAAAAAATACTTGTAGTCACCAAAAATGTGCAGCTACTCTTTAACGTAAGTGATGGAAATCCTGATTATGACTCTGCTGAGAGTTACTTTTTGTTACTGTCTTTCTCCTCTTGATAAAGCAAGATGGTCCTGATTATCATTTAACCCCTTCTCATTCTGTTCCATACTATTAAATTGCAGTAATAAGGTCATTCCTACAAACTGACATAATACTATGGTGCTGAGATAGTGTGACCAAGGAGCTGTGCCTGCAACATTATATTTGGTTGCCATCTTAATATACAGCGGCAAAATTAGATCCTAACTAACTGCTGTGGTCTTTGCTAACTATGGCATGAAAAATGTTAAGAAAGGGAGGGAGCCCACAATGTAGTTGCATGGTAACCAGAGCCTAATAGTACCTTCCAGATCTGCTAGTGTAGTGGCCCAGAACATCTAGTCCTGGCTCCTTCATAAATGTCATGTCTTTGGTGTAGATGTACTGTGAAAACTGTCTAGTCTCCTGTTATGTGTGTTGCACAGCTGCAGCAAGTGAGAGGTTAATGTCTTCATGTGGCTGGGATATGTCTGCAAAAGTATCAATTCATGTCCTGTCGCTAAAGACTATAAGTATGAGTGTATGAGAGCAGGAAAAGGCCTTCAGTCCATCAGCTTCTGGGTTCCTGAGTGAGAGTGCCAGCCACATGGGGGTACCTTCAACCCTCATGTGGTGAAGATGATGGAAGAGAATAAAAGGTTTCCTGAGTACCCCAATGCCAGGAGCAAATAGAGAGTAAGGAGAAAAGAAAGAGAGTGAGAGAGATAGAGAGCATGAGAAGTAAAAAAAGCTAAGATCACCATGCAGAGGTACTGTGTTAAAAGAGTTCCTATGTAGAGTCTGCCCCTTCCAGAAGTGGCACCATACAGATAACAAAGACTGTAGGGCCAATATCATACTGAGTATACTCCTTGAGAAAATTCCCCTCCAGGAGCGGTACCATACAGATAACGAGGACTGTAGGACCGGCATCATCCTGAGTTCCTTCCTGACCTCCTTTCTTCTGTCTTACCTGCACCAGTGTGTTCTTGAATTGCAGTGTGTTAAAGATTTCAAGTTAAGGTTTGCCAGGCCCTGACCGTTCCCAGGGACTAATATACAAAAGGACGAAAACATGTGTGAATTCTCTTTATTATTTCCTACGGTCACTCCAGTGAGTAAAGGAACAGTGGCGTCATGTGACAACCTGTATTCCTGTTATATGTATATTGGCCATCCCTCTCCTAGGGGTGTCCGTAAGAGGCCCAGCGATGCTCTGGCCGAGGCTGCATGTGTCTCTCTGGGGAGGAATCTGGTAAGTGTCACCGTGACAAGCGACAGCTTTATCCTCCCAGCTCCTCTGCGTATGCCGCGTGTCCAGAATAACCCTTCGGGACACTGCACTATGATCGTCAAAAGTAAAAGTAAAGTAAAATAACATATTGCAATGCAAAAGTATTACAGTGAATTACTGGTAGATCAGTTACCAGAAGATCACATGTTCAAGTACCCTAGTGAACATGTGATAATAAAAAGTAGAAGAAAAAAATCTCAAGTAGGAAAAATACACCAAAATAGAGAGTGAGCATACTCGTCCGAGCTTGATACTCGGTCGAGTATTAGGATACTCGAGAAGCTCGTTACTCGTGACGAGCACCACGCGGTACTCGAGTCAATAACATTTACTTCCCTGAAATGTTAGCGCCATTTTCTGGCCAATAGACATGCAGGGAAGGCATTACAACTTCCTCCAGTGAGGTTTCAGCCCTATCCCACCCCCCTGCAGTGAGTGGCTGGCGAGATCAGGTGACCGCCGAGTATTTAAATCTTTCCCGCCCGCTGCTCGCCTCAGACACACACTGGCAGAGATTAGGGACAGTGCTGCTGCTGCTATAGGGAGAGTGTTAGCGTCTGCAAGAACCCCAATGGTCCTTCTTAGGGCCACAGCTCACCGAGTGCACTACTGTTGTGGGTGCTGAGAGCAGTTTTGCACAATAATTTTTTTTTTGTTATATCGGACGTGCAGACTATAGCGTTCTCAGGTTGCAGTCTGTACTACGTAGTATAGGGGCAGTATTGGTCAGGCAGGGACAGCGGGTAGTGAAGAAGAACCCCAACGGTGCTTCTTAGGGCCACATCTTACCGTGTGGATTACATTCGTTGCTGCTAGGAGTAGCTTTGCACCAAATTTTTTCTTTCATCTTGGGCTCTGCAGACTATTGCGCTCTCAGTCTGCAGCCAATTCTACAGAGTATATGGGCAGTATTGGTGAGGCAGGGACAGTGCTATTGTAGAATCCTATCAACAAGTACCCCAAAAAAGCACCTGTTTAGGGCTATCTGTGACCGTCTGCATTTAACTCCGTGGCTGCTGGTAGTTATAGTACCTCATTATTGCACAGCTAGGCGTGCTTGCAGTCTTCCAAATAATTTCTTTCCTGGCTGCAGTTTGCGCTGTCTCACTCCAACTGCAGGTCAATAAGAATTCAAAAATTTTTTACACCGCTGTGTGTCTGCTGTAAACTGCACGCACGGTGACAGACCCCCATACAGCGAAACTCACATTGGCACAATCTAGCCTGCATTGCATTGCATTGCACAAAAATTACCAAAAAAAAAAGGAAAATCCTTACGGCTAGCTGTGACTCTCTGCGTTTCACTGCGGGACTGGTATAAGCTCAGGAATATCAGTATTGCATATTGCACAGCTAGGCGTGCTTGCAGTCTTCTGAATTATTTTTTCCTGGCTACAGTTTGCGTTACATAACCGCTGTCTCACTCCATCTGCACGCCAATAAGAATTTAAACATTTTTTACACCGCTGTGTATCTGCTGTAAATTGCATGCACGGTGACAGACCCCCATACAGCGAAACTCACATTGGCGCAATATACCCTGCATTGCATTGCATTGCACAAAAATTACCAAAAAAAACCCAAAAAACGGAAAATCATTACGGCTAGCTTTGACTCTGCATTTTACTGCGTGGCTGGTGTGAGCTCAGAAGTATCAATATTGCATATTGCCCAGCTAGGCGTGCTTGCAGTCTTCTGAATTATTTTTTTCCTGGCTACAGTTTGCGTTACATAAACGCTGTCTCAGTCCAACTGCACGCCAATAAGAATTTAAACATTTTTTACACCGCTCTGTGTCTACTCTATTCGTAATCCACCATGCTGAGGGGTAGGGATAGAGAACGTGGACGCGGGCGAGGACGCGGACTTCCAAGTGAGGGTGTGGGTATAGGCCGAGTTCCTGGTCCAGGTGAATCACAGCCGGCTGCAGCGGGAGTAGGAGAGAGGAAAGTTTTTTAGGGTCCGCAGCTTTATATCACAATTTTTGGGTCCACGTCGTAGACCTTTATTACAAAATGAGCAGTGTGAGCAGGTCCTGTCGTGGATGGCAGAAAGTGCATCCAGCAATGTCCCCAGCAACCTGTCTTCTACGCTGCCCACTGCTGTAACTCTGAATCCTCTCGCTGCTGCTTCTCCTTCCTCCCAGCCTCCTCTCTCCATGAAAATGACACATTCGGATGAGCAGGCAGACTCCCAGGAACTGTTTTTGGGCCTCAGCTCTGATTGGGAAAAAATGGTTCCTCTCCCACATGAGGAGTTTGTCGTGACTGATGCCCAACCTTTGGAAAGTTCCCTAAGTCCGAGTGATGAGGCTGGGGACTTCCGGCAACTGTCTCAAGAGCTTTTGGTGGGTGAGGAGGTCGATGATTATGATCAGACACAGTTGTCTATCAGTGAGGCAGTAGTAAGGGTAGTAAGTCCAAGGGAGGAGCGCACAGAGGATTCTGAGGAAGAGCCGCTGGACGATGAGTTGACTGACCCCACCTGGTTTGATAAGCCAACTGAGGACAGGTCTTCAGAGGGGGAGGCAAGTGCAGCCGCAGGACAGGTTGGAAGAGGCAGTGGGGTGGCTAGGGGCAGGGCCAGAGCGAATAATCCACAAGCTATTTCCCAAAGCACTCCTCGCGCCAAGCCACCGTGCAGAGGCCAAGGTGCTCAAACGTGTGGCAGTTTTTCACTGAGAGCACGGACGACCGACGAACAGTGGTGTGCAACCTTTGTCGCGCCAAGATCAGCCGGGGAGCCACCACTACCAGCCTCACCACCACCAGCATGCGCAGGCATATGATGGCCAAGCACCCCACAAGCTGGGACCAAGGCCGTCCACCGCCTCTGGGTTGTACCACTGCCTCTCCCCCTGTGCCCCAACCGACCACTCAGATCCAACCCCCCTCTCAGGACCCAGGCACGACCGCCTCCCGGCCTGCACCCACACCCTCACTTCCGCTGTCCTCGGCCCCATCCAGCTATGTCTCTCAGCGTAGCGTCCAGCTGTCGCTAGCAGAAACGTTGGAGCGAAAGCGCAAATACGCCGCCACGCACCCGCACGCTCAAGCTTTAAACGTGCACATAGCCAAATTGATCAGCCTGGAGATTCTCCCGTACAGGCTTGTGGAAACTGAGGCTTTCCAAAACATGATGGCGGCGGCAGCCCCGCGCTATTCTGTCCCCAGTCGCCACTATTTTTCACTGTGTGCCGTCCCAGCCCTGCACGACCACGTCTCACGCAACATTCGACGCGCCCTCACCAACTCGGTTACTGGCAAGGTCCACTTAACAACGGACACGTGGACAAGCACAGGCGGGCAGGGCAACTATATCTCCCTGACGGCACATTGGGTGAATTTAGTGGAGGCTGGGACCGAGTCAGAGCCTGGGACCGCTCACATCCTACCCACTCCCAGAATTGCGGGCCCCAGATCGATGCTGGTATCTGCGGCGGTGTATGCCACCTCCACTAAACCTTCCTCCTCCTCCAACGCAACCTCTACCTCTCAATCAAGATGTGTCAGCAGCAGCACGTCGCCAGCAGTCGGTGTCGCGCGGCACGGCAGCACAGCGGTGGGCAAGCGTCAGCAGGCCGTGCTGAAACTACTCAGCTTAGGAGAGAAGAGGCACATGGCCCCCGAACTGTTGCATGGTCTGACGGAGCAGACCGACCACTGGCTTTCGCCGCTGAGCCTTCAACCGGGCATGGTCGTATGTGACAACGGCCGTAACCTGGTGGCGGCTCTGCAGCTTCGCAGCCTCACGCATGTGCCATGCCTGGCCCACGTCTTTAATTTGGTGGTTCAGCGGTTTCTGAAATGCTACCCACACTTGTCAGACCTGCTCGGCAAGGTGCGCCGGGTCAGCGCACATTTTCGCAAGTCCAACACGGACACTGCCACCCTGTGCACAATGCAACATCGGTTTAAGCTGCTAGTGCACCGACTGCTTTGCGACGTGCCCACACGCGCTGCACATGTTGGCCAGGCTGTATGAGCAGCGTAGAGCTATAGTGGAATACCAACTCCAACATGGGCGGCGTAGTGGGAGTCAGCCTCCTCAATTCTTTACACAGGAGTTGGCCTGGATGGCAGATATCTGCCAGGTCCTTGGAAACTTTGAGGAGTCTACCCAGATGGTGAGCGGCGATGCTGCAATCATTAGCATCACCATTCCTCTGCTATGCCTCTTGAGAAGTTCCCTGCAAAGCATTAAGGCTGACGCTTTGCGGTCGGAAACGGAGGCGGGGTAAGACAGTATGTCGCTGGATAGTCAGAGCACCCTCATGTCTATATCTCAGCGCGTTGAGGAGGAGGAGGAGGGATAGGAGCCTGAGGAAGAGGAGGGGGAAGAGACAGCTGGGCACACTGCTGAGGGTACCCATGCTGCTTGCCTCTCATCTGTTCAGCGTGTATGGCCTGTGGAGGAGGATGAGGATCCTGAAAGTGATCTTCCTAGTGAGGACAGCCATGTGTTGCGTACAGGTACCCTGGCACACATGGCTGACTTCATGTTAGGATGCCTTTCTCGTGACCCTCACGTTAGACGCATTTTGGCCACTATGGATTACTGGGTGTACACACTGCTCGACCCACGGGATAAGGAGACCCTTCCACTCTCATTCCCGAAGAGGAAAGGGGTTCGAGAGTGATGCTATACCATGGGGCCCTGGTGGACAAACTGATGGTAAACTTCCCATCCGACAGCGCTAGTGGCAGAAGGCGCAGTTCCGAGGGCCAAGTAGCAGGCAAGGTGCGGAGATCAGGCAGCATGTTCAGCGCAGGCAGGGGAACACTCTCCAAGGCCTTTGCCAGCTTTATGGCTCCCCAGCAAGACTGTGTCACGGCTCCCCAGCAAGACTGTGTCACCACTCCCCAGTCAAGGCTGAGTCGGAGGGAGCACTGTAATAGGATGGTGAGGGAGTACGTAGCTGATCATATGACCGTCCTCCGTGACGCCTCAGCTCCCTACAACTACTGGGTGTCAAAGCTGGACACGTGGCACGAACTCGCGCTGTATGCCCTGGAGGTGCTTGCTTGCCCTGTGGCTAGCGTCTTGTCAGAGAGGGTGTTTAGTGCAGCTGGGGGAATCATCACGGATAAGCGTACCCGCCTGTCAACTGACAGTGCCGACAGGCTTACACTCATAAAGATGAACAAAGCCTGGATTTCCCCAGACTTCTCTTCTCCACCAGCGGACAGCAGCGGTATCTAAAGCTTATTTTCGCTGCAACCGCGGATGCAAGTATTGTTCTCTATCACCGTAAAAAATGGGGACCTTTACCTTTGTCAATCTGTGTATGATATTCCTCCTCCTCCTGAAACCTCATGTAATCACCCCGAACAGGCAATTTTTCTGTGGCCCAAAAGGCTCATATAACTTTTGTAAACAATATTTATACCTTTTAATTCTCATTAAAGCATTGAAACTTCCACCTGAACCAATTTTTATTTTAACTGGGCTGCCTCCAGGCCTAGTTACAAATTAAGCCACAGTAAGCTAAGCGATTAATGGGTTTCACCTGCCCTCTGGGTTGGGCATGGGCAATTTTTCTGGAGGGCATTTGTACTGTCGGTACACCAATTTTTGGGGGCCCTCGCCTACAATGTAATCCAAGTAATTTTATGGGCTTCGCCTGCACTCATGGTACACCAATGTGTCTGGGGTTGGCCTACACTTTGTAACTCTGTTCTGCCTACCTATACTTCTGCCACAGTAATGCTACAGGGGTCTGACTATACTTCAGCAACAGAAATGTAATTTTGGTCTGCCGATACTTCTGCTCCTGAAATGTTACCTTGGTTTCTGTATACTGCTACTACTGAAATGTTACTAATGCTGGGCTCTCCCTATACTGCTTCTACATAAATGTTACTGGGGTCTGTCTAGACTGTTGCTACTGAAATGTTACTGGTGTCTGTCCCTACTGCTGCAAATGAAATGTTACTGGGGCCTGTCCCAACTGCTGCCAATGAAATGTTACTGGGGCTGTCTATACTTATACTACTAAAAAGTTACAGGGGTCTGTCTATACAGCTGCAAATGAAATGTTACTGGGGTCTGTCCCTACTGTTACTACTGAACTTTTACTGGGGTCTGTCTATACTTACACTACTGAAATGTTACTGAGGTCTTTCTATACTGCTACAACTGAAATGTTACAAATACTGTGCTCTCCCTATACTGCTGCAATGGAAATGTTTATCTGCTGCTTTGCCCATACTGCTTCTACGTAAATGTTACTGGGGCCTGTCTATACTGCTACTACTGAAATGTTACTAATACTGGGCTCTCCCTATACTGCTTCTACGTAAATGTTACAGGGGTCTGTCTATACTGTTGCTACTGAAATGTTACTTGGGTCTGTCCCTAATGCTGCCAATGAAATGTTACTGGGGTCTCTCCCTACTGTTAGTACTGAACTGTTACTGGGGTCTGTCTATACTTATACTACTGAAATGTTACAGGGGTCTGTCTATACAGCTGCAAATGAAATGTTACTGGGGTGTATCCCTACTGTTACTACTGAACTGTTACTGGGGTCTGTCTAAACTTACACTACTGAAATGTTACTAGGGTCTATCTATACTGTACTCTCCCTATACTGCCGCAACAGAAATGTTTATCTGCTGCTTTGCCCATACTGCTTCTACGTAAATGTTACTGGGGCCTGTCTATACTGCTACTACTGAAATGATACTAATACTGGGCTCTCCCTATACTGCTTCTATGTAAATGTTACAGGGGTCTGTCTATACTGTTGCTACTGATATGTTACTCGGGTGTGTCCCTGCTGCTGCCAATGAGATGTTACTGGGGTCTCTCCCTACTGTTAGTACTGAACTGTTACTGGGGTCTGTCTATACTTATACTACTAAATTGTTACAGGGTTCTGTCTATACAGCTGCAAATGAAAGGTTACTGGGGTCTGTCTATACTACTGCCAATAAAATGTTACTGGGGTCTCTCCCTACTGTTACTACTGAACTGTTACTGGGGTCTATCTATACTTATACTACTGAAATGTTACAGGGGTCTGTCTATACTGCTGCAAATGAAATGTTACTAGGGTCTCTCCCTACTGCTGCCAATGAAATGTTACTGGGGTCTCTCCCTACTGTTAGTATTGAACTGTTACTGGGGTCTGTCTATACTTATACTACTGAAATGTTACTAGGGTCTGTCTATACAGCTGCAAATGAAATGTTACTAGGGTCTGTCTATACTGCTGCAAATGAAATGTTACTGGGGTCTCTCCCTACTGTTACTGCTGACCTGTACTGGGGTCTGTCTATACTTATACTACTGAAATGTTACTAGGGTCTATCTATACAGCTGCAAATGAAATGTTACTGGGGTCTGTCTATACTGCTACAAATGAAATGTTACTGGGATCTCTCCCTACTGTTACTGCTGAACTGTTACTGCGGTCTGTCTATACTTATACTACTGAAATGTTACAGGGGTCTGTCTATACAGCTGCAAATGAAATGTTACTGGGGTCTGTCTATACTGCTGCCAATGAAATGTTACTGGGGTCTCTCCCTACTGTTACTGCTGACCTGTACTGGGGTCTGTCTATACTTATACTACTGAAATGTTACAGGGGTCTGTCTATACAGCTGCAAATAAAATGTTACTGGGGTCTGTCTATACTGCTGCAAATGAAATGTTACTGGGGTCTCTCCCTACTGTTAGTTCTGAACTGTTACTGGGGTCTGTCTATACTTATACTACTGAAATGTTACTAGGGTCTGTCTATACAGCTGCAAATGAAATGTTACTGGGGTCTGTCTATACAGCTGCAAATGAAATGTTACTGGGGTCTGTCTATACTGCTGCAAATGAAATGTTACTGGGGTCTCTCCCTACTGTTACTGCTGACCTGTACTGGGGTCTGTCTATACTTATACTACTGAAATGTTACTAGGGTCTGTCTATACAGCTGCAAATGAAATGTTACTGGGGTCTGTCTATACTGCTACAAATGAAATGTTACTGGGGTCTCTCCCTACTGTTACTGCTGAACTGTTACTGCGGTCTGTCTATACTTATACTACTGAAATGTTACAGGGGTCTGTCTATACAGCTGCAAATGAAATCTTACTGGGGTCTGTCCCTACTGCTGCCAATGAAATGTTACTGGGGTCTGTCCTACTGTTGCTACTGAAATGCTACTTGGGTCTGTCCCTACTGATGCTACTGAAATGTTACTGGGGCCTGTCTATACTGCTACTACTGAAATGTTACTAATACTGGGCTCTCCCTATACTGCTGCTACGGAAATGTTACTGGGGCCTGTTTATACTGCTACTACTGAAATGTTACTAATACTGGGCTCTCCCTATGCTGCTGCTATGGAAATGTTACTGGGATCTGTCCATACTCTTACCACTGAAATGTTACTAATTCTGAGCTCTGCCTATACTGCTGCTACTGCTATGTTACAGGGTTGTGGAAACGGAGGCTTCCCAAAGACAAGACGGCGAGAGGCCTCGCTACTAGGTCCCCAGGCGCGACAAATTTTTCAGCAACGCGGTTACTGGGAAGGTGCATATAACCACGGACACGTAGACAGGACACGTACTACCTCAAAAACATTCCCCTCCTCCAACAATGAAAACATTCTTGGCAAATGCTTTCGCAGTGGTCCGTCTGGCGGCAGTCCAAGAATTTCACCTTAAACAACACAATAAGAAAGCACCCCACCCCTCCCCCCGCCACGGCCCACCTAATCCTGGCCACATTCCGAAAACGAACTAAATAAAACCACGCTAATAGGTCCACACTCCACAACTTAATCCTGGCCACATTCCGAAAACCAACTAAATAAAACCGCGCTACTATGTCCGCACTCCATAACTTCATCCTGGCCACATTCCGAAAACCAACTAAAGAAAACTGCGCTACTAGGTCACCAGGCGCGACAATTTTTCAGCAACGCAGTTACTGGGAAGGTGCATTTAACCACGGACACGTGCACAGGACACGTAATGCCCCCAAAACAACCCCCTCCTCCTCCTCCAACAATGAAAACATTCTTGGGAAATACTTTCGCAGTGGTCCGTCTGAATTTCACCTTAAACGACACAATAAGAAAGCACCCCACCACTCCCCCCGCCACGGCCCACTTAATCCTGGCCACATTCCGAAAACCAACTAAATAAAACCGTGGTACTAATCCGTTATCCGTAGCTGAAGCTTTCAGCCAACTGGTAGAGCAATGGTGGCTTCCAACTTGTTGGTACTGCTAAGTCCAAAGAGAAGCGTACAGCTGAGGTCGGAATACAGGTGACTATAGAACACAGCAGCCCTGCAGTGCAAGGGACAGAGTAGCAGCAGGCACCGATCCTTGGTGGAAGCAGGCCAGCTGAGAACCACATACTCCCTGAATGATTTTGGACTGACTGATGACAAGGCCTTTACTTGTGATCATCTTTGGTAATTCCTAAGAAAGATGCGTGGTAGTAGCCGGAAACTTGGATTGCTATTTGCTAACACTTTGAAATGGACAACAGAAAACATATGAATGAAGCCTTTCCATATTTCAGCTTGAGATGAGGAGGAGTGCAGACTTTCAGTACCTTGAATATCCTTTTCATTGCAATCAAATGCCCCTCTCTTGTCTCAGAAAATACTAGCTTTTCCACATAGGTGTTGTCTATCTGTCTATACTGTTACTACGGAAATCCCACTAATACTGGGCTCTGCCTATACTGCGGTTACGGAAATGTTACAGGGGGCTGTCGATACTGTTCCTACTGAAATGTAACTGATACTGGGCTCTGCCTATACTGCAGCTACTGAAATGTTATTGGGGTCCGTCTAAACTGTTACTACAGAAGTGTTAATAGGGTCTCCCTAGACTTCTGCAACATAACTGTTAGTGGGGTCAGCTTATACCTTTGCTACAGTATTACCGGGGTCTGT
Source organism: Eleutherodactylus coqui (assembly GCF_035609145.1). NCBI lineage: Eukaryota > Metazoa > Chordata > Amphibia > Anura > Eleutherodactylidae > Eleutherodactylus > Eleutherodactylus coqui. Next base: position 54,919,780 of record NC_089846.1, on the reverse strand, counting down.
GCATACTATGGGTGCACTAAGTGTTCCCATTGCGTTGTGCAGCGTACATGGCCCAAAAAAAAATTACCCAGACTGACTAGGGCATGCAGTGTGGGCCGAAGCCTACCTGCATTTTATCTCACGTTACCTTAGCTATTCGGGGCACTGCAATGTTATGAATAATTCACAGAAAAAGCCAAAAATCCAATAACCCTTACTCTTCAAAGCAGACACGGTCGCCATAGGCTGTATCGCCAAGAGGCAGGCACAATCACCATCGGCAAAATCGCAGTAGGACAGGCACAACCGCCATAAGCACTACAAATATGCCGGCAGCCAGACATTGCTGTGGAGGACAAACTTGTCCATGGCAAGCTAATATGCTGTCACTCACTCAACCCACCCCGTCGGTGGGTTCCAGGGAGACACCCATACTGTGGGTGCACACATACTTCCCACAGCGGAGTTCTACGTACCTGTGACAATGTAAACTACCCATACTGACTGGAGCATGCAGTGTGGGCCAAAGCCAACCTGCATTTCTTCTCACGTTACCTCAGCTTTAAGGGTGGCACTGCAATGGAATATTTTTATGTACCGTCGGTGGCTTCCTGGGACCCACCCTTGCTGTGGGTGCACACAGATTTCCCATAGCGGAGTTGTACCAACCTGTGACTATGTAAATTACCCAGACTGACTGGAGCATGCAGTGTGGGCCGAAGCCAACCTGCATTTCTTCTCGCGTTACCTCAGCCTTAAGGGAGGCACTGCAATGGGATTAATTTATGTACCGTCGGTGGGTTCCAGGGAGCCACCCATGCTCCGGGTGCACACGGAATTCCCATTGAGGAGTTGTACCTGCCTGTGTCTATTTATAAAAAAGAACAGACTGACTGGGGCATGCAGTGTGGGCCGAAGCCCACCTGTATTTTATCTGATGTTAGCTCAGCTGTGCAGGGCACTGCAATGGGATGTATTTATGTACCGCCGGTGGCTTCCTTGGACCCACCCATGCTGTGGGTGCACACGGAATTCACATAGGGGAGTTGTACCTGACTGTGTCTTTTTATAAAAAAAACGAGTCAGTCTGGGGCATGCAGTGTGGGACAAAGCCCACCTGTATTTAATCTGACGTTAGCTCAGCTGTGCAGTACACTGCAATGGGGTTTATTTATGTACCGCCGGTGGGTTCCAGGAAGCCACCCATGCTGTGAGTGCACACGGAATTCACATAGGGGAGTTGTACCGGCCTGTGTCTTTTTATAAAAAAACCCCAGTCTGACTGGGGCATGCAGTGTGGGCTGAGGCCCACCTGTATTTAATTTGACATTAGCTCAGCTGTGCAGGGCACTGCAATGGGATGTATTTATGTACCGCCGGTGGCTTCCTGGGACCCACCCATGCTGCGGGTGCACACGGAATTCACATTGGGGAGTTGTACCTGCCTGTGTCTATTTATAAAAAAAACGAGTCAGACTGGGGCATGCAGTGTGGGCAGAAGCCCACCTGTATTTAATCTGACGTTAGCTCAGCTGTGCAGGGCACTGCAATGGGATGTATTTATGTTCCACCGGTGGGTTCCAGGGAGTCACCCATGCTGTGGGTGCACAAGGAATTCCCATGGCGGAGTTGTACCTGTCTGTGACTATTTCTAAAAAAAACCCAGTCTGACTGGGGCATGCAGTGTGGGCCGAAGCCCACCTGTATTTAATTTGACGTTAGCTCAGCTGTGCAGGGCACTGCAATGGGATTTATTTATGTACCACCGGTGGGTTCCAGGGAGCCACCCATGCTGCGGGTGCACACGGAATTCACATAGGGGAGTTGTACCTGCCTGTGTCTATTTATAAAAAAAAACGAGTCAGACTAGGGCATGCAATGTGGGCCAAAGCCCACCTGTATTTAATTTGACGTTAGCTCAGCTGTGCAGGGCACTGCAATGGGATTTATTTATGTACCGTCGGTGGGTTCCAGGAAGCCACCCATGCTGTATGTCCACTCCACACAGACTTCCCATAGGGGAGTTGTACCTGCCTGTGACTATTAATTAAAAAAAACGAGTCTTTCTCGGGCATGCCGTGTGGGCCGAAACCCACCTGTACTTTATGTCACGTTAGCTCAGCTATCTGGGGCACTGCAATGGGATTTATTTATGTTCCGTTGGTGGCTTCCTGGGACCCACCCATACTGTGGGTCCACACAGAATTCCCAGAGCGGAGTTGTACCTGCCTGTGTCTATGAAAAATGGCCAGACTGACGAGGGCATGGAGTGTGGGCCGAAGTCAACCTGTACTTTATCTCACGTTAGCTCAGCTATCCAGGGCACTGCATTGGGACAAACTAGAGGAGCAATACAGCGCTAATGAGACGTTCACAGCTACGCTAGCATTGGAGTCCGCGATTGCTGAGGGTTTGTGCAGAGGCCTATGTCCTGGGTGCAGCGAAAGTCTGCTTCCTGCCTACGATTGCTGAGGCTGTGGGCCAAGGCCTATGTCGTCGGCGCGGAGCAAGTCTGCCATGTTTGGCCACTCTGATTTATTTATTGTTCATGTCTTGGGTTGCCTAGGACCCACATATGCTGTTGGTGCACACTTAGTTCCCATCGCGGTGTTTGACCTGTCTGGCACAAAGACACTGACTGACTTGGGTAGGGGGCAGAGTGCAGATGGCTTTCCCCTTGCAGTGTTGATTGAGCTATGCGACACCTAGACAAAAGAATTGCTATGTAACTCCTGGCACAGGATTGAAATGAAGATCGAACGTCAATTTCTCATCGATTCTCTACAGCATTGTGGGCTATCACCCTGCCCCTTTTAAGGAGGGTCGCTGCCTGGCCCTGCCAGCCCTCTGCAGTGTGTGCCTCCGGTTCCTGCTCATGGCAGACACACTTATAAATAGACACTTGGGTTGTGTGGCTATACAGCCAGCGTGTGGCATGAGGGCAGCTGAAGGTTGTGCAGGGACACTTTTGTGTGCGCTGCGGACACAGGGTCATGGGGGATGGGGGGGGGGGGGGGGGTTGGGCAGCATGTAACCCAGGAGAAGAGGCAGCGGTGTGTCCCGCAGGCAGTGCTTGTGCTTGGTTGGAGGTAGTGTGGTGCTTAGCTAAGGTGTGGCTTACTAATGAGGGCTTGTCCGAAGAAAAAATTGTTAGCGGCGGGGGGGTCCACTCTTGCCGCTATTGTGGCTTAATAGTGGGACCTGGGAACTTGAGATACAGCCCTGCATGTTGCCCCTCGCCTGCCCTATCCGTTTCTGTGTCGTTTCCATCACTTTCTTGGGTTTTCTAGATTTTCACAAATGAAAACCTAAGCGGAGCATGGGTCATATACAAAAATGCTCGAGTCGCCCATTTTCTTTAATGGGGTTGGTTACTCGAAACGAACTCTCGAGAATCGCGGAAAGTTCGACTCAAGCAACGAGCGCCCGAGCATTTTGGTGCTCGCTCATCTCTATTCATTTCATCTTTCAAAAACACAAGAAGTGATCAAAAAGGGAAATGTGCACCAAAATCATACAAATCAAAACTAAAGTTCGTCCCACATAACATAAGCCTTTGGACAGCACCGTATACAAAGACATTAAAACGGCATGGTGTTTGAATACAGGGATGCCAAAAATAAATTGTTTTCCAAAATAAAGTGTTTTTATTGTGCAAAAGTAGAAAGACAAAAATATATATATACATAATTTTGGTATTGTTGAAACCAGAATATGATTGCCTGTGTATTTTTCATATTATAATAAAGGCTGAGTACGCATTCAGGGCTTACCTGCTATCTCTGGGTACTTCATAAGGACCAGGATTCCAAATCGCAGAGTCGTACTGACAGTCTCTGTTCCACCAAAGAGCAGATTTTGAACGGTTCTTCGCAAACTTTTGGCAGGGAAGTCGGAATCTAGATTATTCATTTCCTAAAGACATAAAACTGTTACATTTACTGGAACAGATCAGCTTTACTTTTCTAGAAAGACAACCAAATTGTGACTGACCTCATATTGTTGTGAGTCTTGAAGACATATACAAGAAGGTGCTGAAAATGGCGCACACACTGAGGTTTGGACAGTAGTTTTTACTAATTGATTTATTTGTCTAAGTTCTGATCTTACCATCCAACACCTTACTTACTTGGGGTCCATGATTAAGGGTGCTTTTGCACGGGAAGATACATTTCCAGTAATAAAGGCTGATTGATGATAATGCAAATCGATTGGCGCTCATTTAGTAACATTTGTATTATTTAATAGTTGTGAGGTTTTCATACAAATAGTTTTTATACAAGGGGACATACTGTGGATAAATGATGATTTTTATGTCTCCATAGAAGATGCGAAGAACAAAAGAACAAGTCATCATTTGGCATTCAATCGCAGGACATGTTTATATGATGATTAGAGATGAGCGAACACCAAAATGTTCGGGTGTTCGTTATTCGGAACGAACTTCCCGTGATGCTCGAGGGTTCGTTTCGAACAACGAACCCCATTGAAGTCAATGGGCGACCAGAACATTTTTGTATTTCGCCGATGCTCGCTAAGGTTTTCATGTGTGAAAATCTGGGCAATTCAGGAAAGTGATGGGAATGACACAGTGACGGATAGGGCAGGCGAGGGGCTACGTGTTGGGCTGCATCTCAAGTTCACAGGTCCCACTATTAAGCCACAATACCGGCAAGAGTGGGCCCCCCCCCTCCCAACAACTTTTACTTCTGAAAAGCCCTCATTAGCATGGCATACCTTTGCTAAGCACCACACTACCTCCAACAAAGCACAATCACTGCCTGCATGACACTCCACTGACACTTCTCCTGGGTTACATGCTGCCCAACCGCCCCCCCTCCCCCCCCACAGCGCACACCAAAGTGTCCCTGGGCAGCCTTCAGCTGCCCTCATGCCACACCACGCTCATGTCTATTTAGAATTGCGTCTGCCATGACGAGGGACCGCAGGCAAACACTGCAGAGGTTGGCACGGCTAGGCAGCGACCCTCTTTAAAAGTGGCGGAGCGATAGCCCACAATGCTGTACAGAAGCAATGAGAAATAGAATCCTGTGCCACCGCCATCAGGAGCTGCACACGTGGGCATAGCAATGGGGAACCTATGTGCCACACACTATTCATTCTGTCAAGGTGTCTGCATGCCCCAGTCAGACCGGGCTTTTTAATTCATAGACACAGGCAGGTACAACTCCCTATTGTGAAGTCCCTGTCGACCCACAGCATGGGTGGCTCCCTGGAACCCACCGGTGGTACACAGAAATATCCCATTGCATTGCCCAACACAGCTGAGGTAGTAATGTCGTGCTTAATGCAGGTGGGCTTCGGCCCACACTGCATGCCCCAGTCTGACTGGGGTTCTTTATAAGTGTACAGATGTAGTAAAAACTCCCTGTGCACCTACAGCATGGGTGGGTGCCAGGAAGCCACCGGCGGTACATAGAAATATCCCATTGCATTGCCCAACACAGCTGAGGTAGTAATGTTGTGCTTAACCCTTTCCAATCCAATTTGTATATGGTTTTCCTAGGGGGCTTACTCTTTTTCTGCTGTTATACAACGGCGCTATATGCTGGCTAAAGCCAGTACTGCATGAGCTGACACGTAGGATAGGCTCCGACAGCAGAGAGGCTGGCAATATACAGTAAGAGAACCCCGACGGACGTCTACCAACAACGGAGCTGTACAGCCTTAAACCCTAATGTCTTCACAGGTCACACAGTGGACTGGAAAGGGTTAATGCAGGTGGGTTTCGGCCCACACTGCATGCCCCAGTCAGACTGGGGTTCTTTACAAGTGGACACATGTAGGTTAAACTCCCTGTGGACCCACTGCCTGGGTGGGTGCCAGGAAGCCACCGGCGGTACATAGAAATATCCCATTGCATTGCCCAACACAGCTGAGGTAGTAATGTCGTGCGTAATACAGGTGGGCTTCGGCCCACACTGCATGCCCCAGTCAGACGGGTTCTTTAGAAGTGTACAGATGTATTAAAAACTCAGTGTGCACCTACAGCATGGGTGGCTCCCTGGAACCCACCGGCGGTACACAAAAATATCCCATTGCATTGCCCAACACAGCTGAGGTAGTAATGTCGTGCTTAATGCAGGTGGGCTTCGGCCCACACTGCATGCCCCTGTCAGACTGGGGTTCTTTACAAGGGGACACATGTAGGTTAAACTCCCTGTGGACCCACTGCCTGGGTGGGTGCCAGGAAGCCACCGGCGGTACATAGAAATATCCCATTGCATTGCCCAACACAGCTGAGGTAGTAATGTTGTGCGTAATACAGGTGGGCTTCGGCCCACACTGCATGCCCCAGTCAGACGGGTTCTTTAGAAGTGTACAGATGTATTAAAAACTCAGTGTGCACCTACAGCATGGGTGGCTCCCTGGAACCCACCGGCGGTACACAAAAATATCCCATTGCATTGCCCAACACAGCTGAGGTAACGTCAGCTGTAATGCAGGTGGCCTAAAAATTAATTTGATTACACTGTAGGCGAGGGCCCACAAAAATTGCTGTATCAACAGTACTAATGTACATCCCAAAAATTGGCCATGGCCAGCCAAGAGGGCAGGTGAAACCCATTAATCGCTTTGGTTAATGTGGCTTAAGTGGTAACTAGGCCTGGAGGCAGCCCAGTGTAACGAAAAATTGGTTCAAGTTAAAGTTCCAATGCTTTTAAGCGCATTGAAACTTATAAAAAGTGTTCTGAAAAATTATTTGAGTGAGCCTTGTGGCCCTAAGAAAAATTGCCCGTTCAGCATGATTACGTGAGGTTTCAGGAGGAGGAGCAGGAGGAGGAGGAGGAGGAATATTAGACACAGATTGATGAAGCAGAAATGTCCCCGTTTTGGATGGTGAGAGAGAACGTAGCTTCCATCCGCGGGTGCAGCCTACGTATTGCTTACGTATCGCTGCTGTCCGCTGGTGGAGAACAGAAGTCTGGGGAAATCCAGCCTTTGTTCATCTTGATGAGTGTTAGCCTGTCGGCACTGTCGGTTGACAAGCGGCTACGCTTATCTGTGATGATTCCCCCAGCCGCACTAAACACCCTCTCCGACAACACGCTAGCCGCAGGACAAGCAAGCACCTCCAGGGCATACAGCGCTAGTTCAGGCCACATGTCCAGCTTCGACACCCAGTAGTTGTAGGGGGCAGAGGCGTCACCAAGGATGGTCGTGCGATCCGCTACGTACTCCCTCACCATCCTTTTACAGTGCTCCCGCCGACTCAGCCGTGACTGGGGAGCGGTGACACAGTCTTGCTGGGGAGCCATAAAGCTGGCCAGGCCCTTAAAGACTGTTGCACTGCCTGGGATGTACATGCTGCTCGATCTACGCACATCCCCTGCTACCTTGCCCTCGGTACTGCGCCTTCTGCCACTAGCGCTGTCGGCTGGGAATTTTACCATCAGCTTGTCCGCAAGGGTCCTGTGGTATAGCAACACTCTCGAACCCCTCTTCGGGAATCAGAGTGGGCAGGTTCTCCTTATACCGTGGATCAAGCAGTGTGTACACCCAGTAATCCGTAGTGGCCAGAATGCGTGCAACGCGAGGGTCACGAGAAAGGCATCCTAACATGAAGTCAGCCATGTGTGCCAGGGTACCTGTACGCAACACATGGCTGTCTTCACTAGGAAGATCACTTTCAGGATCCTCCTCCTCCTCCTCCTCCTCCTCAGGCCATACACGCTGAAAGGATGACAGGCAATCAGCCGGTGTACCGTCAGCAGCGGCCCAAGCTGTCTCTTCCCCCTCCTCCTCATCCTCCTCCTCATGCTCCTCCTCCTCCTCCTGTGCGCGCTGAGAAATAGACAGGAGGGTGCCCTGACTATCCAGCGGCATACTGTCTTCCCCCGCCCCCGTTTCCGAGCGCAAAGCAGCTGCCTTTATGGTTTGCAGGGAATTTCTCAAGATGCATAGCAGAGGAATGGTGACGCTAATGATTGTAGCATCGCCGCTCACCACCTGGGTAGACTCCTCAAAATTACCAAGGACATGGCAGATGTCTGCCAACCAGGCCCACTCTTCTGAAAGGAATTGAGGAGGCTGACTCCCACTGCGCCGCCCATGTTGGAGTTGGTATTCGACTATAGCTCTACGTTGTTCATAGAGCCTGGCCAACATGTGGAGCGTAGAGTTCCACCGTGTGGGCACGTCGCACAGCAGTCGGTGCACTGGCAGCTTAAAGTGATGTTGCAGGGTGCGCAGGGTGGCAGCGTCCGTGTGGGACTTGCGGAAATGTGCGCAGAGCCGGCGCGCCTTTACGAGCAGGTCTGACAAGCGTGGGTAGCTTTTCAGAAAGCGCTGAACCACCAAATTAAAGACGTGGGCCAGGCATGGCACGTGCGTGAGGCTGCCGAGCTGCAGAGCCGCCACCAGGTTACGGCCGTTGTCACACACGACCATGCCCGGTTGGAGGCTCAGCGGCGCAAGCCAGCGGTCGGTCTGCTGTGTCAGACCCTGCAGCAGTTCGTGGGCCATGTGCCTCTTATCGCCTAAGCTGAGTAGTTTCAGCACGGCCTGCTGACGCTTGCCCACCGCTGTGCTGCCACACCGCGCGACACCGACTGCTGGCGACATGCTGCTGCTAACACATCTTGATTGCGAGACAGAGGAGGAGGAGGAGGAGGAGGGTGCTTTAGTGGAGGAAGCATACACCTCCGCAGATACCACCACCGAGCTGGGGCCCGCAATTCTGGGGGTGGGTAGGACGTGAGCGGTCCCGGGCTCTGACTCTGTCCCAGCCTCCACTAAATTCACCCAATGTGCCGTCAGGGAGATGTAGTGGCCCTGCCCGCCTGTGCTTGTCCACGTGTCCGTAGTTAAGTGGACCGTGGCAGTAACCGCGTTGGTGAGGGCGCGCACAATGTTGCGGGAGACGTGGTCGTGCAGGGCTGGGACGGCACATCGGGAAAAGTAGTGGCGACTGGGAACTGAGTAGCGCGGGGCCGCCGCCTCCATGATACTTTTGAAGGACTCAGTTTCCACAACCCTATACGGCAGCATCTCAAGGCTGATGAATTTTGCTATGCGGACGGTTAACGTTTGAGCGTGCGGGTGCGTGGCGGCGTACTTGCGCTTGCGCTCGAACACTTGCGCAAGCGACGGCTGAACGGTGCGCTGAACTACACTGCTGGATGGGGCCGAGGACAGCGGAGATGAGGGTGTGGGTGCAGGCCATGAGGCGGTAGTGCCTGTGTCCTGAGAGGGGGGTTGCATCTCAGTGGCAGGTTGGGGCACAGGGGGAGAGGCAGGGGTGCAAACCGGAGGCGGTGAACGGCCTTCGTCCCACCTTGTGGGGTGCTTGGCCATCATATGTCTGCGCATGGTGGTGGTGGTGAGGCTGTTGGTGTTGGCTCCCCGGCTGAGCTTTGCGCAACAAAGGTTGCACACCACTGTTCGTCGGTCGTCAGGCGTCTCTGTGAAAAACTGCCAGACATTAGAGCACCTCGGCCTCTGCAGGGTGGCATGGCGCGAGGGGGCGCTTTGGGAAACACTTGGTGGATTATTCGGTCTGGCCCTGCCTCTACCCCTGGCCCTGGCCACCGCACTGCCTCTTGCAACCTGCCCTGCTGATGCCCTTGACTCCCCCTCTGAAGACCTGTCCTCCTGAGTAAGCGTTGCACACCAGGTGGGGTCAGTCACCTCATCGTCCTGCTGCTCTTCCTCCGAATCCTCTGTGCGCTGCTCCCTTGGACTTACTGCCCTTACTACTACCTCACTGCAAGACAACTGTGTCTGATCGTCATCGTCCTCCTCACCCACAGAAAGTTGTTGAGACAGTTGGCGGAAGTCCCCAGCCTCTTCCCTCGGACCCCGGGAACTTTCGAATGGTTGGGCATCAGTGACGATAAACTCCTCTGGTGGGAGAGGAACCGCTGCTGCCCAATCTAAGCAGGGGCCCGAGAACAGTTCCTGGGAGTGTTCCCGCTCCTGAGCAGGTGTCATTGTAGTGGAGTGAGGAGGCTGGGAGGAAGGAGGAGCAGCAGACAGAGGATTCGGATTTGCAGCAGTGGACGGCGCAGAACTGCGTGTTGACGATAGGTTGCTCGAAGCACTTTCTGCCATCCAGGACAGGACCTGCTCACACTGCTCATTTTCTAATAACAGTCTCCCGCGTGGACCCATTAATTGGGCGATGAATGTGGGGACGCCAGAAACGTGCCTCTCTCCTAATCGCGCAGCAGTCGGCTGCGACACACCGGGATCAGGAGCTCGGCCTGTGCCCACACCCTGACTTGGCCCTCCGCGTCCTCGGCCGCGTCCACGTCCTCTAGGCCTACCCCTACCCCTCAGCATGCTGTATTACCAGTGATTTGATTTCACAGGCAGGAAATAAATTGGCGCAAGACTGCAGGCCAAATATAATTTTTTCCCTTTTTGGAAAACGAAAGGCCCCACTGCCTCTAGTGAATGAATAATCTAAGTTTAATAACTGTGCTGTGTCCCTGCTAATGTGTCACAGAACGTGAGGGTAGCAGAGTTATTATAACTCTGGCAGAGCAGGTATTTTTTTTCCCAATTAAGGAAAGCAAATGGCGAAGCCAGCAGTAAAGCGTAGCTGGGTGCGTATGATTTAGCAATGTTTTTCACGCAGCTCACACGTGTCCACCGCCCGTAAGGACGGACAGAGGCTGGACAAATAGATTTGTTTTCACTTGTTTTTCCACCAAAAGGCAGCACTGCGTATATTCAATGAACATGAGAAGTTTAATAACTGTGCTGTGTCCCTGCTAATGTGTCACAGAACGTGAGGGTAGCAGAGTTATTATAACTCTGGCAGAGCAGGTATTTTTTTTCCCAATTAAGGAAAGCAAATGGCGAAGCCAGCAGTAAAGCGTAGCTGGGTGCGTATGATTTAGCAATGTTTTTCACGCAGCTCACACGTGTCCACCGCCCGTAAGGACGGACAGAGGCTGGACAAATAGATTTGTTTCCCCTTGTTTTTCCACCAAAAGGCAGCACTGCGTATATTCAATGAACATGAGAAGTTTAATAACTGTGCTGTGTCCCTGCTAATGTGTCACAGAACGTGAGGGTAGCAGAGTTATTATAACTCTGGCAGAGCAGGTATTTTTTTTCCCAATTAAGGAAAGCAAATGGCGAAGCCAGCAGTAAAGCGTAGCTGGGTGCGTATGATTTAGCAATGTTTTTCACGCAGCTCACACGTGTCCACCGCCCGTAAGGACGGACAGAGGCTGGACAAATAGATTTGTTTCCACTTGTTTTTCCACCAAAAGGCAGCACTGCGTATATTCAATGAACATGAGAAGTTTAATAACTGTGCTGTGTCCCTGCTAATGTGTCACAGAACGTGAGGGTAGCAGAGTTATTATAACTCTGGCAGAGCAGGTATTTTTTTTCCCAATTAAGGAAAGCAAATGGCGAAGCCAGCAGTAAAGCGTAGCTGGGTGCGTATGATTTAGCAATGTTTTTCACGCAGCTCACACGTGTCCACCGCCCGTAAGGACGGACAGAGGCTGGACAAATAGATTTGTTTTCACTTGTTTTTCCACCAAAAGGCAGCACTGCGTATATTCTATGAATAATAACTGTGTTGTGGCCCTGCCTATACAATTCTTTCCCTGCAGTATCAATGGAGGGTGGAATGCTCTGCAGAGGCGATTTTGAGAAGCCCAAAAAAAATGCAGCACAGCTAACAGCAGCCTGGACAGTACTGCACACGGATAAATATGGCCCTAGAAAGGACCGTTGAGGTTCTTGAAGGCTACACTCACTCCTAACACTCTCCCTGCCTATGCAGCACTTCTGTCCCTAATGCCAGGTGCAACGCTCTGCAGAGGCGATTTTGAGAAAAAAAAAATGCCACTGCTAACAGCAGCCAACACTCAGCTATCAGTGGCCCTAATAAGGACCTTTGGGGGGTCTTGAAGCCTACACTAACTACCAATTCTTTCCCTACAGCAGCTCCGGTATAAACAGCACTGTCCCTCATCTAACTCACCAGGCATCTGAGGCGAGCCGCGGGAGGGGCCGACTTTTATATTAGGCGAACACCTGATCTCGCCAGCCACTCACAGCAGGGGGGTGGTATAGGGCTTAAACGTTGCAGGGGGAAGTTGTAATGCCTTCCCTGTCTTTCAATTGGCCAGAAAAGCGCGCTAACGTCTCAGGGAAGGAAGTGAAAGTAACCAGAACACCGCATGGTGTTCGTTACGAATAACGAACATCCCGAACACCCTAATATTCGCACGAATATCAAGCTCGGACGAACGCGTTCGCTCATCTCTAATGATGATCACTCCATGATTATGGCCTATCTTTAAAGGGATTATTCCGTAGTAAACAATTATTGGCCTAATCCTAGGATAGGCCATCAATAGTTGATCAGCAGGGGTCGTCTAGGACCCCTGAAGATCAACTGTTCACCAGGCCTGTGTATACTGGGCTAATTTCTACAAGAAGCAGACAGCTCCATTCCCAGTGCAGTGGTGATGCTTTGTAGTACAGGCAAAGTTCCCATTCTCGTGCCAGGAGACACCCTTTGAACACATTTGCAGTTATGGCTTACTGATGAGGGACCTGAACAGGGGAACCCCTTTAATAAGTCAGAATTCCCTAACAGGGTATTTGAGAAGGAGTTTTATAAAGCAGACAAACATGACATAAGTGTGAACACAGCCTAAGGGTGGCTTCACACCAGCGTGTTTTTGTGCTTACATAGGTGCGTACATAAATGCGCACCCATGTATGTGCAAAAACACGTGTGAATGCAGGTCCGTGCATCGTTTTTAATGGAGCACGACTCCTGCCAGCGGCTACATTGAAAACAATGGTCTGCCGGAACCCCTGCATTGTTTATCAGGGAAGGGCTTTACATATAAGCCCTTCCCTGAAAAACAAAAATTTTAGTGTAAAAATAAATAAAATAAACTTACCTGTCCACTGCTGCCATCACCCCTGCAGGGATAAAGAACACATCTACTGCATGCGGCAGATGTTTCCTTCATCCCCGCTAGTAAAAAGAATTCCCTGCTGCTACATCTGCCACATTTGTGACAGATGCAGCTGAGGAATTCTTCAGCCGCAGCTCCATTGAAAACAATGCATGCATGCACTATGGTGCATGCATGTCCTATCTGTGCAGGCACACGCCTGTAAAGCACATACATGTGCACACACTATAGAGAATGCATTGGAGCTAATAGACACGTACAAAATACATGCTCGTCTGAAGCCACCCTAAGGTCAAAAATATATGCAAGCATGCGCAACTACACTCACCGCTACAGAGTGAAGTTGTGCATGAATCATGTTTTTTTGTATTTTCCAGGCCATTCAAACTCCACACCATAGTGCGCAAGTCTGAAAAAAACAGCAGGAAGATAGGTCCTGCCCTACCTTTTCTCACCCATACTTTTAATGTGCAAGAATACCGCTAATGAAAATGAAACCATTGAAATCAATACATTTGTTTCATCCCGTTATGTAGCTGTGATTATCACAGCTGCATAACAAGACTAAAAAACGCTCATGTGAAGAAGCCTTAAGTGATAGATTATGTTGATTTTAGATTTGGTAATTTTTACCTCCTTAATCTTGATGAGGTAACAGTCTATATAATCTCGAGGATTTTCTGGATCAAGTGTTTCCTCATGCTTCTTGATAGATTCATCTGTGATGTCATAGATATCTTGAAAATTTGTCTTTAGCTTTCTATGTGGACCTGGCAGATAGTCCATAAGATTTGGATACATGTTGTAGAGCTGAGGTAAAAGAAAAGAAAAGTAAATCCCTTTTGTTAGTTATTGTTTACTTCATCATGATGCATCTAAAATGGGTTGTCTAACAATGACAATCCTTTCAATGTAGACATCATACAGAGGGGTCTCAAAATTTAGAGTAGCTTTGGCAATACCGCTACATCCATGCTTTTTATTTGATGGGTGACATTTATGCTATATTTCCCTTGGAGCAGCCACTGCAAGACAAATGTACGACCTCAAAAGCGATTTCAGTTGATTTCCAAGAAGTAGAAAAGCCGGCTTCTCTTTAACGTGATTGTCTGGCTGTCAGATGACTTTTTAAGTATAGCTGCAAATGTGTTAAATGTTAGTGCAAACCAATATTTGCTATACGATAGGCTATTTGGGTCCAAATTTAATTGTTAGAGGTTAGGTGAGCTCAGGAGACTAACATTAAATCACACAGCATGGGATGTGATAAGAGATGAGCGAGCACCAAAATGCTCGGGTGCTCGTTGCTGGAGTCGAACTTTCCGCGATGCTCAAGGGTTCGTTTCGAGTAACGAACCCCATTGAAGTCAATGGGCGACTCCAGCATTTTTGTATATCGCCGATACTCTCTAAGGTTTTCATTGGTGAAAATCTGCAAAACCCAAGAAAGTGATGGAAACGACACAGAAACGGATAGGGCAGGCGAGGGGGCAACATGCTGGGCTGCAATTTAGGTTCCCAGGTCCCACTATTAAGCCACAATGGCGGCAAGAGTGGACCCCCCCGCCGCTAACAATTTTTTCTTCAGACAAGCCCTCATTAGTAAGCCACACCTTAGCTAAGCACCACACTACCTCCAACTAAGCACAAGCACTGCCTGCGGGACACACCGCTGCCTCTTCTCCTGGGTTACATGCTGCCCAACCCCCCCGCACGACCCAGTGTCCACAGCGCACACCAAAGTGTCCCTGCGCAGCCTTCAGCTGCCCTCATGCCACTCGCTGGCTGCATAGCCACACCACCCTCATGTCTATTTATAAGTGCGTCTGCCATGAGGAGGAACCAGAGGCACACACTGCAGAGGTTTGGCAGGGCCAGGCAGCGACCCTCTTTAAAAGAATCAGGGCAATAGCCCACAATGCTGTACAGAAGCAATGAGAAATCCAATCCTGTGCCACCTCCGTCAGGAGCTGCAAACGTGGGCATAGCAATGGGGAATCCATGTGCCACACACTATTCATTCTGTCAAGGTGTCACATAGCTCAATCGACACTGCAAGGGGAAAGCCATCTACGCTCTGCCCCTTACCCAAGTCAGTCAGTGTCTTTGTGCCAGACAGGACAAACACCGCCATGGGAACTAAGTTTGCACAAACAGCATAGGTGGGTCCTAGGCAACCCAAGAAATGAACAAAAAATTGATCTGAGCGGCCAAACATGGCAGACTTGCACCGCGCCCATGGCATAGGCCTCGGCCCCCAGCTTCAGCAATCCTAGGCAGGAAGCGGACTTTCACTGCACCCAGAAAATAGGCCTCTGCACAAACCCTCAGCAATCACGGGCCTACAGCGGACTCCAATGCTAGCGTAGCTGTGCACGTCTTATTAGCGCTGTATTGCTCCTGTAGTTTGTCCCAATGCAGTGCCCCGGATAGTAGAGCTAACGTCAGATTAAATACAGGTGGGCTTCGGCCCACACTGCATGCCCCAGTCAGACTGGGGTTTTTTATAAGTGTACACAGGCAGGTACAACTCCCTAATGTGAAGTCCGTGTGGTCCCACAGCATGGGTGGTCCCACAGCATGGGTGGGCCCCAGGAAGCCACCGGCGGTACTTAACTAAATCCCATTGTATTGCCCAGCACAGCTGAGGTAACGTCAGATTAAATGCAGGTGGGCTTCGGCCCACACTGCATGCCCCAGTCAGACTGGGGATTTTTATAAGTATACACAGGCAGGTACAACTCCCTAATGTGAAGTCCGTGTGAACCGACAGCATGGGAGGGTCCCAGAAAGCCACCGGCGGTCCATAAATAAATCCCATTGCATTGCCCAGCACAGCTGAGGTAATGTCAGATTAAATGCAGGTGGGCTTCGGCCTACACTGCATGCCCCAACCTGACCGGGGTTTTTAATACATAGACACAGACAGGTACAAATCATCTATGGGAAGTCCGTGTGGACCGACAGCATGGGTGGCTCTCTGGAACCCACCGGCGGTACATAAATATATCCCATTGCAGTGCCCTGGACAGCAGAGCTAGCGACAGATTAAATGCAGGTGGGATTCGGGCCACACTGCAAGCCCCAGTCAGACTGGGGTTCTTTATAAGTAGACACATGCAGTTACAACTCCGTGTGGACCGACAGCATAGGTGGGTCCCAGGAAGCCACAGGCGGTACATAAATATATCCCATTGCATTGCCCAGCACAGCTGAGGTAACATCAAATTAAATGCAGGTGGGCTTCGGCCCACACTGCATGCCCCAGTCAGAAAGGGGTTTTTATAAGTCAACAGAGGCAGGTACAAATCCCCTATGTGAAGTCTGTGTGGACCGACAGCATGGGTTGCTCCGTGAAACCCACCGGCGGTACATAAATAAATCCCATTGCATTGCCCAGCACAGCTGAGGTAATGTCAGATTAAATGCAGGTGGGCTTCGGCCTACACTGCATGCCCCAACCTGACCGGGGTTTTTAATACATAGACACAGACAGGTACAAATCATCTATGGGAAGTCCGTGTGGACCGACAGCATGGGTGGCTCTCTGGAACCCACCGGCGGTACATAAATATATCCCATTGCAGTGCCCTGGACAGCAGAGCTAGCGACAGATTAAATGCAGGTGGGATTCGGGCCACACTGCAAGCCCCAGTCAGACTGGGGTTCTTTATAAGTAGACACATGCAGTTACAACTCCGTGTGGACCGACAGCATAGGTGGGTCCCAGGAAGCCACAGGCGGTACATAAATATATCCCATTGCATTGCCCAGCACAGCTGAGGTAACATCAAATTAAATGCAGGTGGGCTTCGGCCCACACTGCATGCCCCAGTCAGAAAGGGGTTTTTATAAGTCAACACAGGCAGGTACAAATCCCCTATGTGAAGTCTGTGTGGACCGACAGCATGGGTTGCTCCGTGAAACCCACCGGCGGTACATAAATATATCCCATTGCAGTGCCCTGGACAGCAGAGCTAACGTCAGATTAAATGCAGGTGGGCTTCGACCCACACTGCATGCCCCAGTCAGACTGGGTTTTTTTTTATAAGTATACACAGGCAGGTACAACTCCCTAATGTGAAGTTCGTGTGGACTGACAGCATGGGAGGGTCCCAGGAAGCCACCGGCGGTACATAAATAAATCCCATTGCAGTGCCCAGCACAGCTGAGGTAACGTCAGATTAAATGCAGGTTGGCTTCGGCCCACACTGCATGCCCCAGTCTGACCGGGGTTTTTTATACATACACACAGGCAGGTACAACTCAATAATGTGAAGTCCGTGTGGACCGACAGCATGGGTGGCTCCCTGCAACCCACCGGCGGTACATAAATAGATCCCATTGCAGTGCCCTGGACAGCAGAGATAACGACAGATTAAATACAGTTGGGCTTCGGCCAAGAATGTTTTCACTGTTGGAGGAGAAGGACGGGGATGTTTTTGAGGCAGTACGTGTCCTGTCCCCGTGTCCGTGGTTATATGCACCTTCCCAGTGACCGCGTCGCTGAAAAGCTGTCGCGCCTGGGGAACCTAGTAGCGCGGCCTCGTCACCATTATGTCTTTGGGAAGCCTCAGTTTCCACTACCCTGTAACATTGCAGTAGCAGCAGTATAGGCGGAGCCGAGAATTAGTAACATTTCAGCGGTAAGAGTATGCACAAACCTCTGTAACATTTCATTGGCAGCAGTGACGACAGACCCCACTAACATTTCATTTGCAGCACTATACACAGACCCCAGTAACATTTCAGTAGTATCAGTATAGACAGACCCCAGTAACAGTTCAGTAGTATAAGTCTAGACAGACCCCAGTAACATTTCATTTCCAGCGGTATTCACAGACCCCCGTAACATTTCAGTAGTATCAGTTGCGACATGCCCCAGTCACATTTCAGTTCCAGCAGTGCAGACAGATCCCAGTAACAGTAACGTTGAAGCAGTATGGGCAAAGCAGCAGATAAACATTTCCCTGGCAGCAGGGTAGGGAGAGCAAATATTTGTAACATTTCAGTAGTAGCAGTATAGTCAGACCCCAGTAACAGTAACGTAGAAGCAGTATGGGCAAAGCAGCAGATAAACATTTCCCTGGCAGCAGTGTAGGGAGACCAAAGTATTTGTAACATTTCAGTAGTAGCAGTATAGTCAGACCCCAGTAACATTAATGTAGAAGCAGTATAGGCAGAGCCCACTATTAGTTACATTTCTGTTATAGCAGTATAGACCTGCCCCAGTAACATTTCCATTGAAGCATTATGGGCAGAGCCAAGTATTAGTAAAATTACAGTAGTAACAGTATACACCAACCAAGGTAACATTTCAGGAGCAGAAGTATCAGCAGACCGAAGTAACATTTCTATGGCTGAAGTATAGTCAGACCCCTGTAGCATTACTGTGGCAGAAGTATAGGTAGGCAGAACAGAGTTACATTTCTGTAGCAAAAGTGTAGGCCAACCCCAGACACAGTGGTGTACCATGAGTGCAGGCGAAGCCCATAAAAATTACTTTGATTACATTGTAGGCGAGGGCCCGAAAAATTGGTGTACCGACAGTACAAATGTACCCCAGAAAAATTGCCCATGCCCAACCCAGAGGGCAGGTGAAACCCATTAATCGCTTAGCGTACTGTGGCTTAATTTTTAACTAGGCCTGGAGGCCGCCCAGTCTAAAAAACAATTGGTTCAGGTGGAAGTTTCAATGCTTTAATGAGAATTGAAACAGATAAATATTATTTAGAAAAGTTATATGAGCCTTTTGGCCCACAGAAAAATTGCCCAATCGCGGTGATTACGAGAGGTTTCAGGAGGAGGAGGAGGACGAATATCATACACAGATTGACAAAGGTCTTTAGGTAGCGCATCTGTCCGCTGGTGGAGAAGAGAAGTCTGGGGAAATCCATGCTTTGTTCATCTTTATGAGTGTAAGCCTGTCAGCGCTGTCAGTTGACAGGCGGGTACGCTTCACCGTGATGATTCCCCCAGCTGCACTAAACACCCTCTCTGACAAGACGCTAGCCGCAGGGCAAGCCAACACCTCCAGGGCATACAGCGCGAGTTCGGGCCACGGGTCCAGCTTTGACACCCAGTAGTTGTATGTAGCAGAGGCGTCACGGAGGACGGTGGTACGATTGGCTGCGTACTCCCTCACCATCTTCTTACAGTGCTCCCTCTGACTCAACCTTGACTGGGGAGGTGTGAGACAGTCTTGCTGGGGAGCCATAAAACTGGCAAAGGCCTTGGAGAGTGTTCCTCTGCCTGCGCTGAACATGCTGCCTGATCTCCGCGCCTCCCCTTCTACTTGGCCCTCGGAACTGCGCCTTCTGCCACTAACGCTGTCAGATGGGAAGTTTACCATCAGTTTGTCCACCAGGGCCCTGTGGTATTGCATCACTCTCAAACCCCTTTCCTCTTCGGGAATGAGAGTGGAAAGGTTATCCTTATACCGTGGGTCAAGCAGTGTGTACACCCAGTAATCCATAGTGGCCAGAATGCGTCTAACGCGAGGGTCACGAGAAAGGCATGCTAACATAAAGTCAGCCATGTGTGCCAGGGTACCTGTACGTAACATATGGCTGTCCTCACTAGGAAGATCACTTTGAGTATCCTCCTCCTCCTCCTCCTCAGGCCATACACGAGGAATGGATGAGAGGCAAGCAGCATGGGTACCCTCTGCAGTCGGCCCAGCTGTCTCTTCCTCCTCAGGCTCCTCCCCCTCCTCCTCCTCCTCCACGCGCTGAGATATAGACATGAAGGTGCTCTGACTATCCCGCGACATACTGTCTTCCCCTGCTCCGTTTCCGCCCGCAAAGCATCAGCCTTTATGCTTTGCAGGGAACTTCTCAACAGGCCTAGCAGGAGAATGGTGACGCTAATGATTGCAGCATCGCCGCTCACCATCAGGGTGGACTCCTCAAAGTTTCCAAGGACCTGGCAGATATCTGCCATCCAGGCCCACTCCTCTGTAAAGAATTGAGGAGGCTGACTCCCACTTCGCTGCCCATGTTGGAGTTGGTATTCCACTATAGCTCTACGCTGCTCATACATCCGGGACAACATGTGAAGCGTAGATTTCCACCGTGTGGGCACGACGTAAAGCAGTCGGTGCACTGGCAGATTAAACCGATGTTGCAGGGTGCGCAGGGTGGCAGCGTCCGTGTTGGACTTGCGGAAATGTGCGCTGACCCGGCGCACCTTGCCGAGGAGGTCTGACAAGTGTGGGTAGCCTTTCAGAAACCGCTGAACCACCAAATTAAAGAGGTGGGCCAGGCATGGCACGAGCGTGAGGCTGCCGAGCTGCAGAGCCGCCACCAGGTTACGGCCGTTGTCACACATGACCATGCCCGGTTGGAGACTCAGTGGTGA
Source organism: Eleutherodactylus coqui (assembly GCF_035609145.1). NCBI lineage: Eukaryota > Metazoa > Chordata > Amphibia > Anura > Eleutherodactylidae > Eleutherodactylus > Eleutherodactylus coqui. The sequence goes on along the minus strand of NC_089846.1, from coordinate 54,899,519 downwards.
AAGCCAGCGGTCGTTCTGCTCCGTCAGATAGTGCAACAGTTCATGGGCCGTGTGCCTCTTCTCTCCTAAGCTGAGTAGTTTCAGCATGGCCTGCTGACGCTTGCCCACCGCTGTGCTGCCTTGCCGCGCGACACCGACGGCTGGCGACGTGCTGCTGCTGACAAGTCTTGATTGCGAGGTAGAGGTTGCGTTGGAGGAGGAGGAGGAGGAAGGTTTAGTGCAGGTGGCATACACCGCCGCAGATACCAGCACCAATCTAGGGCCCGCAATTCTGGGGGTGGGTAGTACATGAGCGGTCCCAGGATCTGACTCGGTCCCAGCCTCCACTAAATTCACCTAATGTGCCGTCAGGGAGATATAGTGGCCCTGCCTTCCTGTGCTTGTCCACGTGTCCGTTGTTAAGTGGACCTTGCCAGTAACCGAGTTGGTGAGGGCGCGTACGATGTTGCGTGAGACGTGGTCGTGCAGGGCTGGGACGGCACACCGTGAAAAATAGTGGCGACTGGGGACAGAGTAGCGTGGGGCTGCTGCCGCCATTATGTTTTTGAAGGCCTCAGTTTCCACCAGCCTGTAAGGGAGCATCTCCAGGCTGAGCGTGCGGGTGTGTGGCGGCGTATTTGCGTTTTCGCTCCAACGATTCTCTTAGCGACAGCTGGATGCTGCGCTGAGAGACATTGCTGGATGGGGCCGAGGACAGTGGAGGTGAGAGTGTGGGTCCAGGCCAGGAGATGGTCGTGCCTGTGTCGTGAGTGGTGGGTTGGATCTCAGTGGCAGGTTGGGGCACAGGGGGAGAGGCAGTGGCGCAAGGCTGGAGGCGGTGAACGGCCTTCGTCCCACCTTGTGGGGTGCTTGGCCATCATATGCCTGCGCATACTGGTGGTGGTGAGGCTGCTGATGGTGGCTCCCCAGCTGATCATGGCGCGACAAAGGTTGCACACCACTGTTTGTTGCTCGCCCGCAGTCTCAGTGAAAAACTGCCACACCTTAGAGCACCTTGGCCTCTGCACGGTGGTTTGGCGCGAGGGAGTGCTTTGGGAAACAGGTGGTGGATTATTCGCTCTTTCCCTGCCTCTACCCCTGGCCACCCCACTGCCTCTTCCAACCTGTCCTGCGGCTGCAATTGCCTCCCCCTCTGAAGGCCTGTCCTCAGTCGGCTTATCACACCAGGTGGGGTCAGTCACCTCATCGTCCAGCGGCCCTTCCTCCGAATCTTCTGTGCGCTCCTCCCTCGGACTTACTGCCCTCACTACTACCTCACTGATAGACAACTGTATCTCATCGTCATCGTCCTCCTCACCCACTGAAAGCTCTTGAGACCGTTGCCGGAAGTCCCCAGCCTCATCCCCTGGACCCCGGGAACTTTCCAAAGGTTGGGCATCGGTCACGACAAACTCCTCCGGTGGGAGAGGAACCATTGTTGCCCAATCTGGGCAGGAGCACAAGAACAGTTCCTGGGAGTCTGCCTGCTCCTCAGAATGTGTCATTTTCATGGAGTGAGGAGGCTGGGAGGAAGTAGGAGCAGCAGCCAGAGGATTCAGAATTGCAGCAGTGGATGGCGTAGAAGAATGGGTGGTCGATAGATTGCTGGATGCACTTTCTGCCATCCACGACAGGACCTGCTCACACTGCTCATTTTTTAATAAAGGTCTACGGCGTGGGCCCAAAAATTGCGATATGAAGCTGGGGATCCCAGAAACTGTCCTCTCTCCTACTCCCGCAGCAGCCGGCTGCGATTCACCTGGACCAGGAACTCGTCCTATGCCTACACTCTCACTTGGGACTCGCGTGCTCGACCGCGACCGCGTCCACGTCCTCTGCCCCTACCCCTCAGCATGCTGGATTAAGAATCGAGTAGAGACAGAGCGGTGTAAAAATGTTTGTGAATTATTGCCGCGCAGTTGACGGCTGCCAGTGGTAATATAACGCAAAATGAAGCCAGAGATAAATTATAAGGAAGGCTGCACTTAGGCCTTGCTGTGAACTATGCAGTTTGGATGGACGTTAAGACCCACAGGCCACGCAGGCAAATGCACTGGGTCTCCGGTAGCCGTAAAATTGAATTTTTTTTTATAATCTCCTTATTTTTCTATGCAGTGCAGGCTGAGGCTATGCAGTGTGCATTGCACTTTCAATCTATGGACGTCAGGCACACGTGCACTTGTGAGACAGCACACGTATAACACAGAGCGTTGTAGAAAATGTGTGGTTTCTTGGCGTACACCTAGAGGCAGACGGAACTGACGCAACGCAAAATGCAGACAGAAAAAATGTTTAAATGAAGGCTGCCCTTAGGCCTAGCTGTGAACTATGCAGTTTTGCATGGACATAAAGTCCCACAGGCCACGCAGGCAAATGCACTA